>NC_133518.1:29973333-31203750 GCF_049354715.1 Callithrix jacchus
CCAAAAAATCTGTGGACCTCTCTTTATTGTGGTATTCATTTTATTGGTGTGATCTGAAACCACACCCATAATAATTCTAAGGTATGCCTGTAAATAAAGTGTTGCCTATGAAAAAAAACCCAGTAATTTTCTATAGACCCTTTTTGCTGAAATAACTTTAGCTGTGTGGCCCAAGGTTCCTTCTTTTACAGATGTGAATCACAGAGTTGTTTCCATTCTCCTGGGGCTTTGCAGCCAGATGTCTTGAAGCCAAGCGGTGACCATGCTTCCAGTCCAGTCTCTAGCAATATTTCCATATACCATAGACAAATTAATTCTAGAGTGTAACTTCTGCATGAAATCTATTTAGATCAGAAAGGGACCTCTGGAAGACCCCTGGGTCATTCTTCATTTACATCAACATTGGACCACAGTTAAATTGATTAAGCTATATAAAGTGCCATCTAAATCTATTTTATAATTTTCCTTCGGAGTGACACCATTGAAAAGAGGCCTTGAAAAACAGTGTTTCATTGCATTGTTTTTCTTCCTATCTACCTGGATAAAATATTTACCAGCCTGGAAAAATCTGGCCAAAAATATGGCTCTGATAATGCAGGGTCTTTTAATTCGATTTTTAAAGGATTGAAAATTAAGATGTCTTATGAGTACTCTGAAAGGCAGCTTTTTTCTTTGTTCCCTCACCTCTTGCCACCCTCAGATGAAGGGAAATTGAAGCTTAGTTCTGCATCTTTAGCTGCTCAGCACCATCTGCTCATCAGTTACACTGCCCTTCCAACCAGTGGTATCACAGTGATGTGTATCGGTTGAGGATTATTATTCTTTTCATTCTTTTTTATATTTATTTTTATTCTGTTGAACATTTAAAAAATATATTGGTTTTTATACTGTTTCAAAAGAGGGAATTGCTATCACTTCATTTTAAATGTCTTGTGTACAGTTTCATCTTGCTGTCTGCCATGGTGCCCGAAACAAAGCTGATTCTGAATAAACAAAGAACATTGATGTCTTGATATCTTGTTTCTGAGTATGTCTGGTCACCTCTTGAGTACCTTATTTCTGGTGCTGCCATATTATAATTACTCTACAAATGTTCCTAAAATAAAGAAAAATAGAATAACTCATTTTTAGGCACTTTCTTTATCAATAGGACCTAAAATAATATACAGACATAAATGCCTTGATTCTGAGGTGCCTTGTTATTAATGATAAATAAATTAGATCTCAACTTTTTTTTTTTTGGTCAGGGGAGACGGAGTCTCGCTCTGTTACCCAGGCTGGAGTGCAATGGTGCAACTTCAGCTCACTGCAACCTCTGCCTCCCAGATTCAAGTGATTCTCCTGCCTCAGCCTCCTGAATAGCTGGGATTTCAGGCACTTGCCACCATATCTGGCTAATTTTTGTATTTTTAGTACAAAATGCAAAATTTTGTCACTAATTTTGTCCACTGCGTGGACCAGGCTGGTCTCAAACTCCTGAGTTTAGGTGATCCACCCGCCTCAGCCTCCCAAAATGCTGGGATTACAGTCATGAGCCACTGTGCCTGGCCCCAACATTTTTTTTCTTTCCTTTTTTTTTTTTTTTTTTTGAGATGAGGTCTCACTGTCACTCAGGTTGGAGAGCTGTGGCACAGTCTTGGCTCACTGCAGCCTCTACCTCCCAGGTTCAAGCAATTCTCTTACCTCAGCCTCCGAGTAGCTGGGATTACAGGCACCCACCACCACACCCAGCCAATTTTTTTGTGTTTTTAGTAGAGATGGGGTTTCACCATGTTGCCCAGGCTAGTCTTAAATTCCTGACCTCAGGTGATCCACCCACCTTGGCCTCCCAAAGTGCTGGGATTACAGGCATGAGGCACTGCGTCCGGCTGGCCCCAACTTTTTAATCTTACAAATGCCCTTCTGTAGGTTGAAGAAAATATTTACCCAAATTTCAATTGTTTAGCTTCTTTGTTTTTGTTACATACATGATTTACCCAGCTTTGAAATTGTCACTAGTGCTAAGGACCCAACATCAAGAGCTTTGGGTATCAAGGAAGGTGCAGGAAAACTGGGAAAGACATTTCTCCCAACATCTGACTAAGCTGGTAGCCCCGTGGAGAGAGGAAGTGGATAAGGAGGGTATCCAGAATTCTGAAAGGGTAAGAGTGGTGTGGAGAGCAGGAATACTAAAAGTCAGTGAAGCTTGAATTTAGACATCAGCCTAGGATGATACTTAGTTTATCTTTACTTTGGCTGTCAGGCATGTCAACATCCTTCCATGTTTAAGGAAGTCTCCATCCATGTGTTTTAAGGGATCCCCTTAGAGGAGCTCAAAATTTGCTTTTACAGCCTTTCTTAGAGCTAGGATGTGGGTACCTCATCTAGAAGCCACCAATCAAGTGAACTTGTCCCAGACATTGAAGCAGAAACTATAGTAGTAAAGTGGGACCAAGTTACACCTGTCCTGGTGGGTGGAGGGAGTGGGGTGGACCTGTTGGCATGCAGAAATCCATGTTGGCAGTTACCTTTAGCAGGCAGCACTTCTGGAAGTAGTTCCTGATGTCTATTGTGTGGATGATGGCATGAAAGCCACTATCTCTGTGCTTAGTTGTGCTGGAAATGGTATTTTCAGTAGATTTGTTCTGCCTTATGATTTTGGTAGGTGATTATGTTAGTTATCTGTTGCTGCATAGCAAATTACCCCAAAATTTGGCAGCTTAAAACAAACATTGAATATCCCATGGAACCTGGGTATGGCTTAGCTGGGACCTCTGCTCACTATCTCTCTAGAGGCTGTAATTAAGGTGTCCTCTGGGGCTGTAGTCTTCTTCTCACGGCTGGACTCAGGGAGGCTCTGCTTCCAAGATTACTTTAGAGCTTGTTGTTGGCACATTTCAGTTCCTTTCAGGCTGTTGGCTACTGGGGTCTCTCCAGAGCACAGCTTAACACCTGTGTGTGTGTGTGTGTGTGTGTGTGTGTGTGCGGGGGGGAAGAGAGACAGAGAGAGAGAGAGGCACAGAGAGACAGGAAGAGAGAGAGAGAGAGAGAGAGAGAGACAGAGAGAGACAGTGAGCACTCCAGGAAAGGAGAGAAGTTTGGGGAAGCAAGCAAGAAGGAATAGTGTTCCTATAACCTGATCTCAGAAGTGACCTTCCATCACTTTTGCTGTACTCAGTTTATTAGAAGTGGAGCACTAGGTCCAGGCCATGCTCAAAGGGAGGGGATTGCAGAAGGGCTTGAATACTGAGACAGGAGACATTGGTACTATTATAGAGGCTGCCTACCGCAGTGGCTTGGCCTCTTAGCCTCAGAGCCTGGTTCTGCCCTAGCTCCCACCCTCTGATTCTGGAAGCAATTCAATATTTTGATAATAAATATTCCTTTCTGCTTGCAAGAAAGAAGCCTTATGATATAGATAGCTGCCCTCGAAGCCTTTCTCAGGCCCCTGGGCCTTACCCGCTGCTGCTCTTTTTAGTTTACATTTACTGTTTTTGGATATGATTTCGGAAATGCAGGAAAGGAGAATGTAAATTTCACTCACAGTACTACTACAAAGAGATAATTACCCTTAACAATTGACCATATTTATTTTTAGACTTTTTTGCTATTTTTTAAAAATCACTGAGGTAATATTGTGTGTCTAATTCTATAACTTGATTGTCTTACTATCTTAGAAGAATGTTCCCTATGAAAAAGCCCCTGATTTTTAAAGTGTGTGCTTGAGTAAGTCAAGAGTGGCCTGGTCCTGGGGGAGGTGCTCAAGCTGGGCAGGAGTCTCCCTGCTTTGTCTGTGAAAGAGAGCTTGCTAAATGCAAAGTGGGGCCTTAGTATTAAAGACACATGTAACCCGCTTAGGTGAATAAACTGCTCTGAGGGACATTAACATGCTTGTTGTTGTCTTAGTCCCTTTGGGCTGCTATAACAAAACCACCTTAGACTGGGCAACTTATCAACAACAGAATTCATTGCTCATGGATCTAGATGCTGGGATCTAGATCTAGAAGTCCAAGATTAAGGTGATGGCAGATTTAGTGTCTGGTGAGGGCCTGTTTCTCATAGATAGTACCTACTATTGGTCCTCACATGACAGAAGGGGCAAGGGAGCTTGTTGGAGCCCTCATGACCTAGTCACTTCCCAAATGCCTCACCTCTTAATACTGTCATATAAGGTATTAGCTCTAATACATGAATTTTGGGGGATACCAACATTCACACCATAGCAGTTGTACATAATGGGATGGAGTGATAGTTGTGATAAGTCATCTATTCTTTTTTAAATTTTTAACAAAAATAGACATGGAGTTTTACTGTCTTGCCCAGGCTGTTCTTAAACTCCTAGCCTTAAGCAATCCTCCTGCCTCGGCCTCCCAGGGTGTTGGGATTACAGGCACTAGGGGCACTAGGCCATCATGCGCAGCCAAGTCATCTATTTTTTGTGGGGGCTTCACTTTGTCACCAGGCTGGAGTGCAGTGGTACAAACATGACTCACTGCAGCCTCAACCTCCTGGGCTCCAGTCATCCTCCTGCCTCAGTCTCCCGTGTAGCTGGGATCGTAGGCACATGCTACCATGCCCTGCAAATTTTTTGGTTTTTTGTAGATACAGAGTCTTATTTTGTGGCCCAGGCTGGTCTTGAAATCTTACAGTCAAGCGATCTTCCCATCTCAGGCTCCCAAAGTACTGTGATTACAAGCGTGAGCCACTGGGCCTGGCTCCAGGTTCCAAGTCATCTATTCTTAAATAGAAGCCTGGTTTGAGTTTTTTAACTATAGTATCTCTAATTAATTATATTTAATTGAAGGTAATGAGACTTCCCTTTTCTGAAAGTCTCTACTTTCCCTTATTTTGCCCCTAATTCAAACTATCTGCTTTCTACTCCGTGTAATGATTAGCCAAAGATGGCACATTTTATTTTCATTTTTTACTTTTCAAAAATGATTTTTAATTGTAGTAAAATACATGTGACCTACAATCTACCTAACATCTTAACCATTTTTAAGTGTATACAGTAAACTGCTTTTAAGTGTGTTCAATATTATTAAATACATTCACATTGTGTGCAACCAATCTCTAAAACTCTTTGTCTTGTAAAACTGAAACTCTATACATATTCAGCAACAACCCATCTACCTTCAGCCCTTGGCCATTACCATTCTACTTTCTGTCTCTATGAATTTGATCTAAATGGAATCATGCAATACACTTGCTTTTATGTCTACCTTATTTCAATTAGCTTAATGCCATCAAGATTCATTCATTCTGTAATATGTATGAGAATTTCTTCTTAAAGGCTAAGATTCCATACTATGTATATATATTTTTTGTTTATCCTTTCATCCATCAATCGATACTTGGGTTACTTCTCCTTTTGGCTATTGTGAATTTATTCTCATTTTTAAATGGGATGTTTTGTTCCATTTCAGGGTAAGAAGTTGCCTTATCACCTTGGGGATGATGCAGAGGAAGGGGAAGTTTCCGATGAGGACAGTGCAGATGAAATTGAAGATGAGTGCAAATTCAAGCTCCATTATGTAAGTTGCAAGCATGACCATATTTTTTATCTTTGATATGCTGTATTAAAATGGAGCTCCAAGTTGCCACCATGTTGGAAGCCTCATAATTACTGTGGCTGTGGTATAGAAAGGATATTAATTGAAAATTACTTTGTTTGCTGGCACACAGACAGTTGAGTGTTTGTTGAATGAATGAGTCAAGATTTCTTGTGTTTGAGTGTTGGAAGGAATTTTAGTGATTAATTCATACAACCCTCTCTCCAGGGATAAATTTTTTATTACAAATTCAAAAATCAAATTGTGGTTGGAAATGTTACTGTCTTTGATAATAAAAGCTGGCTTTACTTTAGCATTGCCTTCCCCACCTCATGCTAGCAGCCCCACCATGCTCCCTGTCAAGGCTAGCTGGAGGAACCCTACCTGCATGTGGGCCTGCTTCCCTGGGATGCCCAACCGCTCTCTAAGAAAATGTACCTTGAACCAGAGGGATTTCCAAGCCCTTCCAGACATGGAACTCTTGGCTAAATCTTTAATTTCCAAGTCTTCAATAAAGTGGCATAGAATAATTACTTGCTTGGTATGTCAGCCCTCTTTTCTAGATGAAGGAGCTTCCTTTGTAGGAAAGCATCATTTAGCTAGGCGATCCAAGGGAAATACAAACCTGAGGGAAACGTAAGACTTAAAAAGATGCCTCACTGTTCCTTTCTATAACTCATGTGACTGCTCAAATCACACAGCAACCTGAGAGTAGCACACGCTAATGATAGTTTGGTATAGAATTTTATTTCTACATAAAACGGTTAGTCCTCTAGGTATCAGGACTATGATTCTGCCCTCTAAAAAAAAACAACAGAGAAATTTTGTATAAATTCTTGTGATTTACACCATTGCCCTGAATTCAGTTATGACATTGTTAACAACAGTTCACTCTTCCAGATAATTCTGTGATGCCTTTCTTGTAGTTGTGAAAATGAGCTGACATTATTTTCAAAGGAGAGAAGAGCTTAATGACAACTGAAGTTTCAGCAGACACTTCTTTCTTGGCTTTAATGCCCTTTAAATGGGCTAAATGGAGAAGATTCAGCTTGAAGTGGAAAGGAAAAATTACAATCTGTATTATTCTCTTGCCTTTTAATAGTTTATGTTAGCAAAATTAAATACCATTAATTAATAGGACTATGGTTACAGAAAATCTAAATAGATTTATATGATTGAATACTATGTTATGTAATTATACAGTTAATACTTTAAATGGTTGCTTTCTTCTCTTCTAGGTATTTATTTTTATAATCAATTATTTATGATTATGGATAATTTAGCTTTGTTTTGTTTCATTTTGTTTTGAGATGGAGTTTTACTCTTGTTGACCTGGCTGGAGTGCAATGGTGTGATCTTGGCTCACTGCAACCTCCGCCTCCTGGGTTCAAGTGATTCTCCTGCCTTAGCCTCCCAAGTAGCTGGGATTACAGGCATGTGCCACCCAGGTTAATTTTGTATTTTTAGTAGAGATGGAGTTTCTCCATGTTGGTCAGGCTGGTCTTGAACTCCTGACCTCACGTGATCTACCCACCTCAGCCTCCCAAAGTTGGGATTACAGGCATGAGCCACCGTGCCCAGCCAATTTAGTGCTTTTTGTTGTTGTTGTTTTTCAGCATTCCTTTATAAACCAGATTTTTGTCTCTAATTTTTATAATTTTGTGTTTTGTTTTCTAGATCTCTTGGTTGCCAGCCATAATGTAGATCTGTCATTCACTCAGCTACTTCATTTTTCTTCTGTTGCCAGTGAGCCCTCCAACTTCCTACATTCAATATATGTAATTATACAAAAAATAGTTAGCTAGAGTCTTATGGGAACAAATAAATAATTTCACCTGTGAAGCATCCAACTGGATTCCTCTTTTCTTCACTAAGAGTAGTTGATTTCTAGAAACTCACATCAGGAGATGTTTTAGAACATGATTCCATGGAGTTAGATAGCATCTTTCATTTAGATTCTTTGGTTTGGCCCTAAGTGAAAGTAGAGCACCTAAACTGTAAAGGTTTACAGGTGTCTCTTTGTTATATTTTGGCAGAGGAAAGAAAGAAATCAACATTGGAGAAATATTTTGTAGAAGTTTTTGCTCTACCATTTCAAACTGGTTTTTGCTATTTTTGAGCTCTTCTGAGAAAAGGCAATGCTGTGTTTAGAAAGCCAAAGTGTTATCTTGTTATCAGACCATTTATAGTCCTGTTGTTGGCAGAGAGCTCAAATGCCTTATCTGAGTGGCGAATTTATAATAAATTGCCTGATAAATGAAATGCCTGATTATATTTCTGCAAAAGAGGGTGTACTTTGGATAGTTTATGTGAACCAATAATTATGTTAGAGGAAGCTCTTAACCTCAGTTTTAAATTGACAGAATGTGGTTAGATTTATAAGTTATATCTGAATTATTGCAATAAGCACAGATTTTAACTTTGCATTTATTTACACTGGAACACCAACTCTCATGAGGTCATATGAAATTCATTTGTACCTTCAATAAAATTTATTAAACATTCCTGTTGGACATGTGCTCATCACTGTTGTAGGTACTGGAGAATATATCAGTAACAAAATAGACAAGAATCCTTGCCTCCATGGAGTTTACACATCAATGGGAGAGGAACAAGATAGACAAGAAACAAGACAAATAAATAAAATATATGGTGTACTGGACAGTGATCTGTGCTAAAGGGAAAAAGCGTGTGTGTGTTTGTGTGTGTGTGCGCACTTACGCATGTGTATATATGAGGGATCTGTTGAAGTTGTAGATGGAATGTCTAGGAAAGGCCTCACAGGGAAGATGCATTTGAACAAAGAGCTAAAAGAAATGAAGAGTTAGCCACGCTGATACCTGAGGAGGAATGTTCCAGGCAGAAGGAACCCCAAGCACAAAGGTCAGAAGTGGGATTTGAGGACAAGACTTCTGTTACTTTTATCAAACAGTTTAAGACATACTGTAAGTTTTTTGCTTATGTAATAAATGCTTCTGTTGTTGAATGAACTAAACTTTTTAAGCTTCTACGACATAAAGAACTAAACTTTTTAAGCTTCTTCTTTTATTTTGTGGCTCCAGCCATAGAGAAAATCTGGCTCATAATGGATAAGCCACAAGGTAAAGCCAGTGTGTTCAGTGACCCAAGAATCATACAACTCAGAGACACAGAGGACAACTTCCTTTCAACCACAGAGTAGTAACCTAACAGAATTGATTCTGTGAGGTACAGGCACCATTATTCATCTTTATGGGTCTTCCAGTGTCAGTGTGCTCTACACACTTTCCACTTCTGTATTTCAACTTCACTAATTTTTTTTCTGCTTCTGCTGAGTTATGTAATATCTTTTTTCTTGTGCTCTCTAAATCTGTTTAGCCAGCTTCTCAGTCATACCCATTAGCTCTTTTTCTCCTACATAAAGCTTATCCTATAAACACCAAGCCTTCCAGCAAGTTCTAAAGGAGTCCTAGTGCAGTGACATGTAGCAGTTTTTGTCTTATACTCTAAAACCATTATCCAATCTGCATGTGTATGTCTTTCACTAATCATTTTAATCATTTTCCTCCCTCATCTTTTTTTCTAAGTCATTCATTTTATGCTTTGAGCTATCTTAAGAAGGATTTTGATTCTTGGTTTAAAAGATATCAGCACTCAAAGACGAAATGAGTTACCTCTTGAGGTTGTAAGGTCTTGCTACTGAAAGCGTTATATTGAGTCAAAAAGCCCACGTGCTGCACATGCTGGTACATCCTGGCAACAAGGGGTAGGGAATAAACAAGGTGACTTGGAATCTCCCTGGAAGATTCTAGTTGTTTCTAATACGTGGTTTATGACTGGTCCTTGAACAAAAGAATATGTTGTTAAGTGAGCTAAAGGAGTAGGCAGGAGACAGTAGAGAACAGGAATAAACACACAGACTCAAATGGCTGAGAAGCAGCTGTTCTTCAGCTAAGACCTTCAGGTAATGAGCTTAGAAAGCTGTAAGGCACTCAGAAAAGGCTGCAATATATTATTCTTCCCATCTTTGGACTTTAGCCAAAGGAAGAAAAAATTGAGGGAGATGTTGAAATACTTCAGTCAGTTTTGAGTTTTTTTCCTTTTTTTTTTTTTTTCTTTTTTTAAGCAAAGGTCCTCAACTTGGGCCACACATTGGCTGATGGGTAGCTTAAAATAACCCCAGTGTCCGGGTCTTGGCCCAGAGTTTCTGATATACAGGTCTGGGGCACAGCCTGGGATTTCTGAGCACTCCACTGGTGATTGCAATGTGTGGTGCAGGTAGAGTTTGGAAGTTCTCTTTCAAGGAGCAACACCCAAAGTCTCGCCTTTCCTGCATCTTTCAAGTCTGGAATGATGGTCGTGGTTTGGGGCATCCTTCTGCATGTTAAGCCATAATTTAGTTTAATGCTAGAGACAAAATGAGAATGTGTTTAATGTATCTACTTGTGGTAGAGAGATTCCTAGATCAGAAAAGGGAATTGGGAACCCTGATTACTTCTCTGACAGAAACTACCCATCATATGAAATAACTGCTCTCTTCTGACTCCCAGCTGCAGTGTCCTTCCTCATCCACTGGCCCAGAGAACAAAAGAGCGAGATACATATGGCTTTCAGCTGTGGTCCCTGCTGCAGCTGCACGGTGCCTGATAGGTCTCCAGGTCAAGTGTCTGTCTCAGCTTCCTTTCAGTAGTGCTTTTGGATTCCAGGGCCGAATTATAATACATTAATGAAACCTTAGCCACACATTTATTTGTTCTTCACAGCTGCCAATTTTCTTGTGCTGTAAATCACAGAGAAGAAAAAGATCAACAGGCATAGATATCATTGATTTAGGAGCTCCCAGTGTTTGGAGGATATGAAGTGAATAATTATAGCCTTTGTGTTAAGCATTCATTATTTTACCAGCTCTGGGTCAGCTATGACTTTGTATTTTGAGCCTCGCCTTGCTGACAGTGAAAGCGACTTGGTGTCATGGCCAAGTAAGATCATCTCCTTACTGTCTCTGCCTGTTTGTGAGGCCCTGAGTGAAGGAAGGAAATGGATGCTCATTCAGAGCATTCTGTGTGACACTGGGCACCCTAGGTGCTCTCACATGCTTTTTTTTTTTTTTGTCCTCTTAACAAATACACACCCTATTGGGCTCTGGGTCTTGATAAAAATGCATTAAGGGTTAGAGATGTGGAGTTTTTAAGAAAAGAAATCCAAGAAGGATTTGCTCTTGACCTGAAGTGAAATTGTTTTCCCCAGAGGAATTATGATGATGTATTTTCTTGGTTCCATGATAGAAATAATGGTAGTTTAAAATATGAGTCTAAGCATAATTACTTTGACTAAAGAATTTCTCTTTTTTTCTGTAACAATGTGAGAGGGATGGCTGCTGCATTGTATGGAAAAATAGACACAATCTTGAACGGGAAGTCTTAGGAGTTCCAGCTGCAGTTCAGCCATTTTCATAGGTATGTGTGTTCGGTTGAGTGGCTGAACCTTTCTGCCTGTGTCATTATGAGAAAGAATTGGCTAACTTGAGTGTTTTGCCTTAAATGGGATTCAGCAGCTCAAATGAAGTACCTTTTTTTTTTTTAAGAGGCGGAGTCTTGCTCTGTTACCTAGGCTGGAGTGCAATGGTGAGGTCTCTGCTCACTGCAGCCTCTGCCTCCTGGGTTCAAGCAATTCTCCTGCCTCAGCCTCCTGAGTAGCTGGGATTACAGGAGCCCACCACCATGCCCTGCTAGTTTTTGTATTTTTGGTAGAGATGGGGTTTCACCATGTTGGCCAGGCTGGTCTCGAACTTCTGACCTCGTGATCCGCCCATCGTGGCCTCCCAAAGTGCTGGGATTATAGGTGTGAGCCACTGTGCCAGGCCAAATGAAGTATCTTTACATGACAGAGCTTTGGGAGCCTTAGCACAATGCAGTGTCCCCTTTATTTGTGGGTTTGCTTCCTGCAGTCAATCGTGGCCCAAATTATTGAATGAAAAATTCTATAAACAATTTGTTAAGTTGTGAATTATGCACCATTCTGAGAAATGTGATGAAATCTTGCACTCTCTATTATACCCCACCTGGCATGTGAATCATCCCTTTGTCCAGTGTATCTACCTGTTACTATGTAGGAAAAAACAGCATACATAGGGGTCAGGACTATCCATGGTTTTCAGCATCCAATGGGGATTTTTTTTTGATGTATCTCCCATGCATAAGTGGGGATTATTGTGTACAATCTTCATTGCTTTTTCTATATTTCCTTGTGGCTCTTTTCTCCTTGCTCATATGATCACTGGTTCTTTTGATACTTTTTGTTTTCTGCATGCTTTTCCTCACATTGAAATGCTGTCCTTCTACCCTTTGCCAGATGATCAGCTCTTATTCATTGCAGTGGGTTGATTCGTGGCCACTGAAATATAGGTTCAAGTCTTAATCCCTGGTACCTGTGTATAGGACCTTACTTGGAAAAAGGGTCTTTGCAGGTGTATTTAAGTTAAGGACCTTACGATAATATAATCCTGGGATAACCATGTGGGCCTAAATCCAATTAAAAGTGTCCTCATAAGAAGAGAAGACATCTGGAAACCATCATTCTCAGCAAACTGACACAAGAACAGAAAGCCAAACACCACATGTTCTCACTCATAGATGGGTGTTGAACAATGAGAACAGGTGGACTCAGGGAGAGGAGCATCACACACGGGGGCAGTTAGCGGGGTAGGGAGAGACAATGGGAAGTGGTGAGGGTGGGGAGGGATTACATGGGGAGAAATGCCAGATATAGTATGCACCTAAAGTCAAAAAAAAAAAAAAAAAAAGAGAAGACACAAATAAATGGGTGAGACGTGCACAAGAAGACCATGTAAAGACAGAGGCAGAAATTGGAGTGATGCTGCCATAAGCCAAGGAATATATGCAGCTATCATAAGCTGGAAGAGGCAAGGAAGGATCCTCCCCTAGAGCTTTCAGAGGGAGTAGAGCCCTGCCAACACTTAGATTTCATACTTTTGGCCTTCAGACCTGTGAGAAAATAGGTACATTTCTATTGTTTTAAGATACTAAGTTTGTAACAATTTGTTGTTATAATGGTCACAAGAAACTTTATTTTATTTTATTATTATTTTTTAGAGGCAGGGTTTCACTCTGTGGCCCAGACTGGAGTGAAGTGGCATGATCATAGCTCACTGCAGCCTCAAATTCCTGGGCTCAAGGGATCCTTCCACCTCAGCCTCCCAATTAGCTAGGACTACAGGTGCATGCCACCATGCCTGGCTAATTTTTTAAATTTTTGTAGAGACAGGGTCTCACTATGTTGCCCAAGCTGATCTCAAACTCCTTGGCTCAAGTGATCCTACTAGTTTGGCCTTCCAAAGTGCTGGGATTATAGACATGAGCCATGGCACCTGGCCAAGTCACAGGACACTAATATACTCATCTTTTAAGGCTTGACTCAGGTGTCTTCTACTCCTGGAAGTGTCTCCCAATTCCCGAAGGCTGGACAAGGTGTGCCTCCTCTGTGTGTGTATGCTACCTCTCACACCTGTCACTCTACTTGTTCCTGCTTGTGTAATTATCCAGGGACGTGTTGGCCTTCTTCATGACACTGAGGGTTCTGTGACAGTGGAGGGTGTTTCTCTTTAATACTTCTTACCTGACACAGCAGAAGCTCAATACATGTTTGTTTTACACAAAATGAGTTTTGTTCCCAAACTATCTCTCAACTTTATTAAATCCCCCAGCACATTAGCCTAGGCACTTAGTACCTGCAGTGGGCCCAGTGGGCCTGACTTTTCATCTGCAGACACATTTTCTCTTTTAGCATGCGCTGCCAGATTAATATTGTTTCTAGATGCTACCCAAGGACTTGTTCACTCAAAGACTCTCTTAGCAGCTCCATACCTCTTGCTTTGAAGTCCCTCCACTCTCCAGAGTACTTTATCTGCTATTAGCCTACTCCATGAACTCTAGGAAAACTTGTGTGCACTTTGCATTTACAGAACATTCTTAATTCATGTAAATCCTTTGCTAGAACCGTGGCTGGCAGGAAAGATCTTTTTTCCATCACTCTTGAAATCTCAATTACAATGAGAGCCCCAATCAATCCCTACCTCCGTTTTGGAGGCCTTCTCAGTCTCTCAGGCAGTAATGCCATGTTCCTTATCAGAACCTCTTTTGTACTGGTTGTCTGTGCTTTCGTAGGTATCTACAAAATAGACCAGGGTAGGATATGTGGGGACATGCATATTTTATCTAGCATGACAGGAGGGTATTCCCTTCTGATATTATGAGTCAACTCTTTTTTCATCTTTGTATCTCCTTCTGGACCTGGTGGTCTCCAGGGGAGTGCAGTGCCTCATTAATTGGGCATGTTAAAGATAGGAAGGCAGCAAATCACACTGCCATGTGTGTACCTATGCAACTATCTTGCATGTTCTTCACATGTTCCCCAAAACCTAAAATACAATTAAAAAAAAGATATTTATGCATGTAATAGTGATACAGGGCAATTCAATAACCTATCCTGGTGTAGATTTTTAAATGTTTCCTTAGGGCATTTATAATTGCTTTGTTCTTACAGGATTTTGTGAAAGTGAATACATTATTAGAAAGCTACCCATTTTGCAGAGTCCACATATAATGATCTCTTAGAAATAAATTTTCAAATGGAAGAACAGCCTTAAACTTTTGGTGAAGAATGTGGGAATTGTTCTTGTGAAGGAGTACCCCTCTCCTCACTTTGGGTGGATTGGTCTTCAGCAAGTGGTTGAAGAATT
Organism: Callithrix jacchus; assembly: GCF_049354715.1. Lineage (NCBI taxonomy): Eukaryota > Metazoa > Chordata > Mammalia > Primates > Cebidae > Callithrix > Callithrix jacchus. The sequence goes on from NC_133518.1 coordinate 29,987,602, forward strand.
TCGGGAAAGGTATTGGAAACAGGAAGAGGTAGGCATACGCGAAGAGCAGAAGAACTAAGAAAGGAGGCTGGGGCCATTGGTTTCAAGCAGAAACATGGCTGAAAAGCTGTGCTAAGCAAGACTTTGAGAGAATCTTTATCCCATGATCACTTCAAAATCTATGAGTCATCATCTGGACAGGTCATAGCTCTGATATCAAAACCCCTTGAAATTAGTTGTGATCTTAAAGTAATTGTAATGACAATTCATGGCTGAGGTGGTTATTGAGGTTCCCTCTAACTATACAGTGGGATTGGAGATAGGAAATAGATGTATCTCACAATAATCTTTAACTCTGGAAATTTCCATAGCATTCTTTTCCCCTCAGTAAAAAAGTAATTTTATATTAATAGCATATTTTTGTTCAAATTTACTTATGTAGGTTTTAGTAAAGTTAGTTTCTAAAAACTTTCCCTGGCCTTTTATCTGTCGAAAGCATCAAATAGCATAAGCATAGTGGAAGGGCTTTGGAGTCCTGAGTCTGAATCCTGATTCAGTTACTTGCTAGCTATATAGCCATGAGCAATTTACTTGATTTCTCTCTAAGCATCAGATTCTGTATCACTGAAATGGAAATGATAATAATACTTATAAGGTTCCTGAGGATTGAATGTAGTCACATGAGGAATAGCTGGCAGAGAATTAGTTCTTAATAAATAGCAATCTTTATTATTATAGGATTTGTGGAGGAGGGAAGACCGAGATGAAGATGGTACAATGAGCTTAATTTCTTACAAGTACTTGAGAGACAGTGAAATTATAGAAGCAACTGTGGTTTGATCAAAGGGTTTATTCTAATTCAGTGTGTTTCTTAAGGAAATCATTTGTATTACTTAATTCTTTGCAGAATAATGGGACTACTGAGCACCAGGTGGAATCTTTCATAAGGAAAAAACTGGAGTCACTGTTAAAAGAATCTCAAATTCGAGATAAAGAAGACCCTGATAGTTTCACAGTGAGGGCACTGCTGAAGGCCACGCATGAAGGCTTAAACGCACACCTGAAGCAGGTATATGATTCCCTCTTATACTTATCCTTCAACGGGAAAAAGAAAGCATCTCATACTTTTTTTCTAATAATTTGTAAAATGCTTCTCCACCTTCTTTTATTTCTGTCCTCATTTTGCTTGAGAAATGAAACTCTCCTATTGCAAAAAGTGATATGAGAAATAGTTAAAAATGGATTGAGTGGAGGTAGAAATGACTCAAATACTGCTTCACTTGGACCTTCAGGACAAAGCCTAGTGTTCCTGGACTCATCTTCCCAATGCATGCTCAGGTTGGGGAAGAAGTTCCAGACCACCATGTCCCTCACCTTCCCACCTCTCCACATTCATTAGATGTCTGCCTTCCCTGCTACCACCACCTGTCTTCCAGGGCTGAGGGCTCCTCAGGAAGAGGGAAGATCATAAGGGGGTGATCACCCTTGGATCCTAAGTGATCACTTTGCATTGATGGTTGCCCTCTGGACCCTGCACAAGGCTAGTCATCCAACTACTAGGCTGTTCCTCAGGTCCATTTAGTTTCTAAACATAGAAATCCTAATTCAAAATGGCTTCAGTGATTAGGAAGATGTTGGGTTTAGTAAGTGGCAAAATTTATTTGCAGATTGGCCTTTGGGGTGGTTTTAATCCAGAGGCCCAGTGGTGTCATCATAGACCTATCTTTTTGCTCTACCTATCATGCTATTAGCGTCATCTCAAGTCTGGTCTCCTGTCCACGATGGTTGTGAGGTGACTGCCAGCAGGCCTATAAACTACCTGTTTTTTGGTCCATATCCAGAGAGATTCAGACAACATATTTGCCCCAACTAACAAGTGAGAGTTTTGTTAACCTAGTTCATGTGTCTACCCCTAAGCTAATCACAGTGGCTGTGGATAGGTGTCCTTCCTGAAACAGTACTTGGCCAGAGTATAAGATAATACTAGCTTGCTAATGCCAGTGAGAACGATCTTGTCAAGGTTAGCTTCTCTCAAGCTGCAAGTTAGAGGGGCAGATGGAATACTGGGGCGACAACCAAAGGGTCCATGACAGCATTATTGTTCTTATAGTTAACCATATAATTCTGGATTTTCTTAATAATTTCTATAAATAGTAATAATCATCTTACCCTCCTCACCTCCAGCCATTTATTTTCAATACCACAAGTGCCTGTAAGATCACATTTGTTTAGCCCATCTTGATTCTGCTTCTTGTCCTTAGTAAACTCTCATTGGTTTATCTGGGCCAGTCACTCCCCTTATGCATTTGGAGAAGTCTTTACTCCATCCTAGATTATGCTAATTGGAAACACAACCATAAGGCTTGGATATTTTGGAAGAAACAAATTAAACCCCTCTACCTTTTGCTATTCATTGAAGAGACTCTAATGACAATTCTCCATCAGGTAAAATGGTAAGAGGACCAAAAATTTTAGAGAGATAGTGTAACAAAAATTATCTTCATTTAACTTATTTTTGAGGTTTTTTAACACTGCTATGTTTTTAAAATACGATTTTGGTTCACTGGGCAAGCAAAGGCAAGTTACTGTTGAGACGAGTCCATCTGTGCCAAATACATGTTGATTTAAATCCAAAGCTGACAATGTGCTAAGTGTGGCTGTGGGCACACACCACTCCAGCTTCTACTTTTCTGGACCGTCAATCAGCAGTGCAGGATTGGTTTCTACTTGTGCTGTCTTTTTCCTGTGGAGCCCTGAAGAAAAATAAAAATGAAATTCGCCTTCAGGCTGGAAGAACTTAGTAGTCAGGAGAAACAGTTCTTGAGAGTTCTTGAATCTGCTCCTTTTGTTACATCTGAACTGCTGCTGCCTGGATAACCTTACCAAGTTCCTAAATGGGCTTTTTCAGCTCTTAGCTGCCCTGCCTCACTCCCTTTAATGTCTCATTCACACCCCTGCCATAGTGATAGTTTGGAAATGTGCATCTGGTCATGTCATTCTGTTTCCAACACTCTCCTGGCTCCTCAACATCTCAGGGCTCCTCATAGTTTGGAGGATAATGCTCAAACGCAGAGATAATAGCCCATAAGATCCTTTCTTCCTGTTCTGGCTCCTAGCAGTGACAGCCACAGAATGTGCATGTATATAAATCCACACGTGCACACCTTCATTTTCTTCATTTCCTTTACCATGCTCTTACCACATGGCTTTCATGTTGGCTTTTTTTCTTGGCCATAATACACTTCCTCTTCCCTATTTCACATAGATAACTTCTACTCTCCTTTAGGCTTTAGCTTTTATATCGTGTCCCCTTGGAAGTTCTTAATTCTCAAGTCCAGGTAGATAGTCTCCCTCTGCCATCCCACAGTGCCTTAAGCTCTCCCCATTATAGTCTTGTGACAGTGTGTTGTGATTGATTGTCTCTACTATTAGACTGCAAGCCCAGTAAGAACAGTGCATCAGCTCTCCTATTTGCTCTTCCCCTTATGTACCTACCAAGTTCCTACGACAATGTCTTATTAATTCAGTGGAAGATGTGCTGATGCTCAAGGAGAGGTCAAAGTTGGAAATAATTATTTGTAGATATCTATTTCCTACATAAAGAGAGTGAGAACGGGGCAGAAAATGTTGGGGAAGTGGAAGGAAGCCAGAGAGAAGACTTGTAGTTAGACAGAATCCTGTTTTATCACCAACAAGCTTTGTAACTTTGGCTATATAATCTAACTTCACTGTATTTCTGTTTTTCTTTTCCGTAAAATTGGGATTTTAATCATGCTTATTTCCAGGGTTGGTTATGCGTAGTAAATGAACATATTTGTAATGCAATTAGCATGATTCTTAGGGTATAGTAGGTGCCTACTAAATAGGGTGACATTAACCTCAATTTGTCTGTGACAGCTGTGCTTTGTACCTGTTGTCCCGGCTTAATTATTAAAAGCGTCTCATTTTATTCTTAAAAGGTTCTATTTTGGACAATAAATGGCATGGTCTCCCTACAAATAGATGGGTTACTAAAAATAGAAAGGAACTCACAGATTAATTGGTCCATTTCATAGATTAAAAAAAACAGACCAATAGAAGGGCTTGCTAAAGGACATGTAGCTACTTGGTGGCAGAACTGGGTCTTCTAACTTGGAGAGCAGTTCTACATCTGTGACCACATCCAGCTACCTTCTTGATTCTACAGTTTTTAAACAGGTTAGTGAATCCACATTAATAGATATCCAAAAACAATAAACATACATGAACCAGTCAACAGTTATCTAACATCAGTCACCTTGTAAACCCCTCACCATTAATCCTCCAGCATTTTTTGAACTACTCTTTCGCCAACCAATTCTTGGACTTCACCCAACCTCTTCCCACCCCTACTTGCATCTTTGATTAGCATCTATGGGCGTATACAGATGCCCCTCCCAGCCTTTTGGTCGTAAGTGTTTTTGCTTGCCCACATTTATTCCATTTATGTGATTACCTCTGTTTCTTCTCTATTTACCTGGAGTCCTGGTCAGGTGGGGCCTACTGGTCTCTCCTTGATACCAAGTCATGAGTAATGAATACCTAACATATTTTTAGAGATGACAAATGAATAAGAGCATAAACCCCCTTAGCAGGTGGCCTTTCTGCTCCCTATTGAGACATAGGCTCCAAGGAAGAGAGTTGGCTCAGTATCTCTAACTGGAAAATTAACCCATGTGAGGAAAAATTCAGAGGCTACAATACCTCTTTCCAGTGCCCATGACAGAAGGAGTTATTTCAACAAAGAGATAAGCTTTGTTTGGTTTACTTTAAATAAATAAAAACAATCTTATTATCTCATAGATATCCTTGAATTTTATTTATTTATAATGTTTTAAAATTCCACATAGCACTGTTTAGTCAATGTGATCCACTTTCTTTATTTAACAGAATTGGCTGCCAATGACTTTTGGTCATTTTCCAAAACTGAGTCTTCACTTAACTGAAAATGACTTAACCCCACTCAGAACATTTAAAAGATCACATCCTGTGCTATAGAGAGCATGGTGAACAGGCGCCATGACGGCCAGCACACCTGCACACTGCTGAGAGCCCTTGACCTCAGCTTTGGGAAGGTACAGGCAGCTGCTGTGTCCTGGCTGGCATCCACCTCTACATGCTAATATTTCCCCTTCCAAGGCCAGCAGAGCCACCTTTGTGGTAGTGGAATGCGGAGTAGGAGGAAATGAATGGAGTCTGCTGCTTGTTTCCCACCTAGAGACAAACAGAAGAGAAGAGAGGGCCCCCTTGCCATTCCACCAGAACTAAGGAAAAAGACAAAAGCAAGGAAGATAAATAGTTACATTATACTTTTATTTACTCAGAGTCCAGATGTAAAGGAAAGTGGAAAGAAATCACATGGACGATCCCTCATGACCAACTTTGGAAAACATAAGGTATGAATTAAGAGTGATAAATATGCATAATTCAGTTAATTTAAAGATTCTGACAGGTAACAGGAGGATATCATCATGACCTTGGAATAGCTGAAATGTTTTTTTTTGAGAGGGAGTCTCACTCTATCGTCAGTGAAGTGCAGTGCCGTGATCTTGGCTCACTGCAACCTCTGCCTCCCAGGTTCAAGCGATTCTTCTGCCTGAGCCTCCCAAATAGCTGGGACTACAGGCATGTGCTACCACGCCTAGCTAATTTTTGTATTTTTAGTAGAGTCGGGTTTTCACCATGTTGGCCAGACTGAACTTGAACTCCTGACCTTGTGATCTACCCACCTCAGCCTCCCAAAGTGCTGGGATTACAGGTGTGAGCCACCACATGTGACTTGAAGATTTCTTAAACAGGATGTCAGCAAAGAAAAAGACTGATATTTAAACTACTTTAAAATGTAAGAACATCTATGCATTAACAGTATCAAAAAGCAAGTTGCATACTGTAAAGAATATTTTGAATATACATATCCAATAATATATCCAAAAACTGTATTTAACATCTTAAATATACTTATCCAATACATAATGGATATGGGTTATTAAAATTGGTATGTGTATTATATATTCTATACTGAATATATAAATAGCTCCTATAAATCAACAAAAGAATAGGCAACCTCATTTCTAAAAGATGGGCAAAAGACTTAAACAGGCACTTCACAAAAGAAGATACCCAAATTACTAATAAAGAAAAGGGATTCACCCTTGTCAGTCATCTGGGAAATACAATTTAAAATGACTATGCAATTCCATATACACCCACCACAATAGATAACATTAAAAGATGGCAAGACCTAATAGTTAGTGAGAATGAAGAACTTGCACTCTCATACACTGCTTATTTACTCATTATGCTTGTGCACATTTGTGCAACTACTTGGCCCACTATTTCACGGTATCTGCTAAAGCTGCACTATGTATTATGACTTAGCAGTTCTATTGTTAGGGTATATGTCAAAAGACAGAAATAGGCTGGGCACCATGGCTCACGCCTTTAATCCCAGCATTTTGGGAGGCTGAGTTGGGTGGATCACCCAAGGTCAGGTTTTCAAAACCAGTCTAGCCAACATGTTGAAACTCCACCTCTACTAAAAATATAAAAACTAGCTCGGTGTGATGGTGGTCACCTATAATCCCAGCTCCTTAGGAGGCTGAGGCACGAGAACTGCTTGAACCTGGGAGGCAGAGGTTGCAGGGAGCTGAGATCAAGCCACTGCACTGCAGCCTGGGTGACAAGAGTGAAACTCTGTCTAACAACAGCAACAAAAAGACAGAAATGACAATATTTATATTGGCATTGGTAATAGTGTAAAGAGTAAACAGTACAAATGTCCATTTTTAATAGAATGAATGAAAATGTTTATTGATAATAGAATGAATAAAAATTGTGTATTCACATACGAAAATAAGTATGAAAATGACAAAATTATAACTATGAAATATGATCTTTATAAATATAAATATGGTTGAGTAAAATAAACCAGTCCCAAGAGAGTACATACAGTTTGATTCTATTGATATTAAATTCAAAACCAGGCAAAAAACCCTACAGAGTAGAAATCACAATAGGTATTACCCTCACAGAGAAAAGAATGACAGAATTGGAGGATCAGAAGGCTTTTGGGGGACAGATAATATTCTGTTTCCTCATGTGTGTGGTTTTTGATTTGTGAAAGACATCAACCTGTACACTTATGACTGGTGTACTCTTCTAACTGTATGTTACACTTCAATAAAATAGTAAAAAAAAAGAAGTTACACTAATCTGGCATCTACTAGACAGATTAGCTGTTTGACAGTAAAACTTGTGCAAGAAATTTTTATTAAATGATGAACTTTACATTATACCTGAAGTTTCTGTAAAGACATTTCTTCTACTTTAAGGAATGTCATATCTAGAATTTCCTACCCATCAGTGAGATAATTTATTAGTAGACTGGTCAGATTAGTCATTATCACAAAATATTGAAAACAACCAAAATGTTCACCTGTAAAGACTGTTTAAGTAATCTGTGAGTCATTCACATAATGGACAGTTATGCAGCCATTTAAAGATGATCCCTTGGAAGAGCTCAACATGTGAAACATTAAATGAAAAAGTCAGATGAAACTAGATTCTATGGTATGATAACCATGATAAGATGTGTCAAAACTATGTGCAGAAAATATATCATTCTCTGATCGTTATCTGTCATTGGTGATTCATTTCTTAGTTCTAATTTTTACATTTTATAATAGCGATTCTTAAAAAGACATTTATTGTATACTATGTGGAATTAGAGAATATTTCATTTCTGGATTGCAACTTGTCATTACAATTAAAATAGTTTTGCAAAATAGATGTTTTGGGAAGTACTTCACCTAATTAAAATTTATCATGCCACAAGTCATAAGAATAAATTGTCCATTTAAAAATATTAAATCCATTGATTAAATATTAATCTATAGATTTTATAGATTTTAAATATTTAAATATAATCCATTATTTAAATACTAATTTGTTATCTATTTAAATATTAATCTATAGATTATTTCAGTAAGTATTGACAGAATTTTAAATGCAAAATTAATGTTAGTTTACAGAATGTCTTTCTACGCTATTTATATAATCAACACAACAATAATTCTTTGAAATAGATGTTATTGCCATACTTTTTCTAAAGATCCAATTGAAAACTAGTGAGGTTAGCCAGTTTACTAGCTTGGTGGAAGATGGAACGTGAGATCATAAAATGGTAGGGCTTCCATACCATGCATTCTGAGGCTCTCAAGGAGTAAATAATGCCAGAGAAGGTTTCAAACTGAACTGACACCTCACTGGGAGTGCAATAGAGAGACGTTGAGTGTGCTTATGCCATCAGTGTAGCTTGTTTGATTTGGAGGGTGAGTGGGACTGGAGGAACCATGAGAAAATCTAGAAGGTGCCGTGGTCCTATGTGAATTCGGGGATGGAGTCCCTTTCTCTTTCTATGCCACATTCCCGATGTCCAGGGTACTCTGTCAAAACTTCTTACCTTTGATTGTAGACACTGTATTTTTCGTGGCAAGGTTTCTGTAACTATTGGGGTGATCCTTCCACATCATTTGTATTGTTTATTTATTTATTTAGAGATGGAGTTTCACTTTTGTTGCCCATGCTGGAGTGCAGTGATGGGATCTTGGCTCACTACAATGTCCATCTTCTGGGTTCAAACGATTCTCCTGCCTCAGCCTCCCAAGTAGCTGGGATTATAGGCACCTGCCACCACACTGGCTAATTTTTATATTTTTAGTAGAGACAGGGTTTCACCATTTTTTGGCCAGGCTGGTCTTGAACTTGTGACCCAGGTGATCCACCCGCCTCAGCCTTCCAAAGTGCTGGAATTACAGGCATGAGCCTTCGTGCCCAGCCTTATTTTTTTTGAAAAGTTACTGCATATCCTTTTTTAAAAAACCAAATGTGCCTTTTATAATTTATTAATAGTGAGCTTCCTATACGAAAAGGCATGTTGTCCCTTATAATCATTTGAATGGATACTGCAACTTTGACTCTACCCCTAGTAGAAACCTTCAAAATACATGACTAATATAGTCTTTCTAATACATCAACTTTATGTGTCTTTGAAATCAGTTTTTGAGCATGAAGCTCTTAGTTTTGCATTAATATGTTAATGTAAATATGGCCTTAGATATGCTTATTATTAATGGTGAAGCGAACTGCAATATTTGGTCATTTTTTTCCCTCCAAGCTATTACGCTTGTGCACATATGCATTTTAAAGCCCCGCTCATTCTCTGTATATTGTAGATATACTTGATACAATGAGTTTGTTAAGTTTGTTTCGATTTTTCTGGCAGAAAACTACAAAATCACGGTCTAAATCTTATAGTACTGATGATGAGGAAGATACACAGCAGAATCCTGGCAAGGAGGGTGGCCAGCTGTACAGGTAAAAAAGCGTCTCCATGTTTCCTGCTCACAATTCATCCTTGTCAGCTTAGTCATTTTACTTGAACATGTCCAGAGAACTGGATCAGAAGAAAAGTACTCTGTGCTGTAGAACATGTAAAGATCAGCTGGATATGAAATAATATGTGTAGGGAACTTAGTACTGTTCCTGGCACATAATGAGCTCTTTATAATGTTAGCTGCAGCAGTTGTCAACTAAAAGGTATCTTCAGAGAAGAGGGAGGGAGAATCTAAAATGAGCCAGACATCAAATTCTTGTTCCTCCACTTACCAACTTTAGCACGGGACAAGTTTGGCTCCTGAGTGTATCTGTCCCTTAGAGTCATTGTAAGGATTGAAGGAATTAAACTAATTAGCGCTGTAAGCTCAGGCCCAATTAAATAAGTATTCCAAAAAACTCGTTTTTTGTTTGTTTTGTTTTTTTATTGCCAATAGTATTTGTGATGAATAACATGACCATATTTTCAGAATCCAGATTGTGTCACATGATTCATTACAGGAGTTCCTGGCAGTTTATTTATACCATAACATTCACAAAGAAATGTAAATTGTATATATTAGATAGATATAAATACACACACACACTTTTGCCTTTATTGAAAAATGAAATTAGAAGCATAGAACCCCTGTAGGAATAAAATTTAGTGTTCAATTAAAATTTATATTTGTATATCTATATATAAAATAGTAACTAGTTAGAAGGGCAGAGGAGATGTCCTACTATAGGGAACAGAAAATTGAATATGTAGCTACAGTAAAGGATAACAAGAAAAAAATAGGATCACCTTCTGGAAGACCTCTGCTGTGACTACTGTCATTTATAAGTTTGAGAAAGGCTTAACTCTGATACATATATTGAGGGGAAAGGCAGTGTTTGAGGAAAGCTACAATAACCTTAATATGTGCAAAGGAGACATAAGTGCAGGTATCACATGAAATAATTTTGCATGCTGCTTAGTGTCAATTATAGATTTTTCCATAAAAGTTATCAGAACCTGAGCATCTATTATGATGTCCTTTTGGGACTTCGGTAACCTAATGCACCTCCAGGATGAGGATTAAAAAGAATTAACTTTCTATAGAATTTGTCCCTATCATGGAGTGTCTTCCAGTTTTACTTATAATTTCTAGGCATGACTTCACACTGATTTATAATCATTAGCCTTCACAAAATCAGACTTTCACCAGTGGCTGTAGAATTTCTTAATTATATGGTAAAGAAGGAGCATGCATTCTTTTTTCTATTGAATTTTACCACAGTAAAGTTCTCAGCAGACCATCACATAGCCTTCACATGCACACTTTTCTTCTATTGGGGAACATTTAACTATCAAAAACAAACCTCACGAAAGAAGATATACAGATAGCCAATAAACACATGAAAAAGTGCTCTACATTGTTAGTCACTAGGGAAATATATATAAATCAAAACTACAATGAAGTACCTCTTCACACCCATTAGGACACTTATAACCCAAAATACCTCTTCACACCCACTAGGATACTCATAACCAACAAGACAGATAATAACACATGTTAATTCTGTTCCCTAGAGTAGGGACCACATACATCTGCCCTTCCTAATTAGTTATCATTTTATGTATAGATATTCTGTTGGAGCTCAAATATAAAGTTTAATTGAGCACTAAAGTTTAGGTTTTTGGTAGTTATGTGTGGAGAAAAGTGTGTATGTGAGGGGAATGTGATGGTCTGTGGAGGAATTGACTGTGATAGAGAGTGGTGGTACAATTTGTAAGGTTGCAGAGCAGATCCTAGGAGTGATTTATAGGAAATATCTAAGATTAAAACAGCACCAAATAAAGCAATGAATGTTTGCTTTAAAAAAGCTGGAAAATATGGAAAAAGTATAAAGAAGAAAGTAGGTCAGATGCAGTGGCTCATACCTGTAATCCCAGCACTTTGGGAGACCAAGGTGGGTGGATCACGAGGTCAGGAGATAGAGACCATTCTGCCATCATGGTGAAACTGCGTCTCTACTAAAATATAAAAAAAAATTGCCAGGTGTGGTGGCAGGAACTGTAGTCCCAACTACTTGGGAGGCTGGAGCAAGGAAATCTCTTGAACCCAGGAGGCGGAGGTTGCAGTAAGCTGAGATCATGCCACTGTACACCAGCCTGGCAACAGTCTCTGTCTCAAAAAAAAAAAAAAAAACAAAAAAACTTCATGGGGCTGGTCGTGGTGGCTCACATCTGCAATCCTAGCACTTTGGGAGGCCGAGGTCAGGAGTTCTAGACCATCCTGGCCAACATGATGAAACCCCGTCCTGTCTCTACTAAAAATACAAAAAATTAACCAGTATGGTGTGGTGGCGTGCACCTGTAGTCCCAGCTACTCGGGAGGCTGAGACAGGAGAATTGCTTAAACCTGGGAGGCAGAGGTTGCAGTGAACCAAGATCATGCCACTGCACTCCAGCTTGGGTGACAGAACAAGATTCCATCTCAAAAACAAAAATACAAAAAATAAGCCAGGTATGGTGGTGCATACCTATAATTCTAGCTACTCAGGAGGCTGAGGCAGGAGGATCATTTGAACCAGGAAGGTGGAGGTTGCAGTGAACTGAGATTGCCTCACTGCTCTCCAGCCTGGGCAACAGAGCAAGACTCTGTCTCAAAAAAAGAAAAAATCTCATGAATTGTTTATCTCTGAAATTTTTCACTTAATATTTTTAGGCCATGGTTAATATTTTTAGACAGGTGTGTGCCACCATGCCCGGCTATGTGGGCAAATGAAACTCTGGAAAGAGAAACTGAGGATAAGGGGGAACTACTGTAGTAGGATTTTGTGGTGGAAAGAGCACTGAACCAGGAATCACACTTGGTTCTAACCCTGGCTCCCTTAGGACCTGGGGCAGATATTTCCTATTAAATCATTGTCTTAAATAAGGAAAGTGGGATAACCAAGAACCCAAACCTCTTTCAACTCCCAAGTGTCATGCATCCTACGTGTGTACTTCACAGACTGGGTCGCCGAAGGAAAACCATGAAGCTCTGCCGAGAACTCTCTGATTTGGTTGTGTACACAAACTCCGTGGCCGCCCAGGACATTGTGGATGACGGTAAGGACTGGGAGTTTTCTCCTCCTGCTCTGGATAAACATTCTTGATCTTTATTTTTCAGTTGTTAATGAATTTTTGTTAATCTGATTATCAACACACATTTTTGGGACTATGTAGAAACCAATTCGAGTGTCAGGAAACTCATTGCTGCTATAGTGTTGAGTTCATACGGAGGGTTTTACTGATTTCTACGGTTGCCAGATTGACTAGAAGCCAGAGAAATTTCCCACAGGGCCCAGGAGGACTTGATTACTATAAAAAGAAATTCATCAGGGCAAGATCTTTCTGCAACACTTAAACTGTGAAGAGCAGGCCTGGTTTGAGGACCAGGTCACAGATGGCCATTCCAAATGTGAAAGACCAAAAAAAGGAAGAAATTAATTGGCTAAAACCACACCTTGGAAAGCCCTATATTTTCTCAGTGAAAGTTTTGACTTGGGTGAAAATAGCTTAATCCAGATTGAAATTTTAACAAAAAGAGCAGAAATATCAGTAGCATTGTCTCCACTGTTTTTCACCTACCAGTTGCCACATGGAGCTGAGAAATTCTAGTCACATCTATTCATACCCTTGGCTCTCTTGCTAGTTACTCTTGTCTTCTTTATCTTCTGTTTCATTTAGTTACTGAATGCTTACAGAAATAACCTATTGTCATGTGGCTTTTCATCTAATTTTAATTTTAATGGAACTCAAATGTAAATCAATCTCCAAATTTCTCAACAACTTTTAGTGAAAGGAAAACAACATTGTGGTGAGTCTTATGTCCTCACAAACCCCCAGGATTCTTCCCTCTTATCTCCCCTACCCAACCCCCATTCCACAAATGTATCTTTTGCTGTTTGCAGAAAGATTTCTTCCTTTGGTCTTGATTCCTTCTTCAAACGGTAACAATTATACAAGATTTAAATGAATTTCACATGTGAGAGCATGAGAAACTGTAGGATTCTCAGCAAGTGAGCAACACACTCTTATAATAATTTCCCTTAGCTCAAAAATAAACTCAGGGAATGAATGCATTAAGTTAAAGGTATAGTTGGTTTAGGGAACAAAAATTTCCAATAAATGCCTTGGAAAACATAATCCTATTAACTTAATGAAAATTAATCTTGAATACCTTTTAGCTCTTGAACTTAAGCTGTTTTTATCTTTTTTATTTTTTTGCCAGCCCCAAAATGAAAACTAGATAATGAATGCATGGTTTATCCTAATGTGATACAACTCAACTCTATTAATGTACTAATTGATATTTGCCTAATTAGGAAGGTCATATTAATAATACTGTGATGTGCATATTTATGGGGAGAAACAGAAAAAAAGCAGTAGTATTGATTATAGTCCTGTTCCATCTGAATTAGGCTTGTCAACAAGATGATATTTTCTCCTATAATGTTTAAAACATCTCTCATCAAAATCTGCAAATAAGTTCAATATTAGTATGTTGAGATATGTAAACTATGTTAAGAGGTTATATCAATTAAAAAAATGAACATGTATCTTTAAGGAAAGAGTCTAAACTAGAAGCTTCATCACATTAAAAACTGTAATCCTCTCATTTCTTTGCCACAACTTGTATTCCTGACTGTTCTAACTCTGGAGTATCATTTTCAGTTGGGAAGCATCTAACATCTAAGGGTGTCCAACCCTGAGGACCACAGGGGCCCTGGAAAACTGTGTGTGTTAATAAACATGCACGGTCTAGATATGACTCAGGCCCAGCTGGCTCAGCAAAGCCATATATAGTTCAACTACTTGGTTTCATGGACCGTATCTCACCATCTGGGCTCAGACACACTCAGCTTATTAGGGTTGAATAAAAATGAGACTCTGGGTGAGTTTGGGTCTTTTTATCTGGGCTGGTCTTTTCCAGCATATTCAGAGGATATATCAGTGGTCATTTTGGGCATAGGGTATGGGGGTCCTTGGTGAAAAAGTGGGAATAGTGGGTGCTGTGTAGATAGGGTACAAAAGGTGGGATTGAAGACAAGTGGAATATTAAATGTTTGGAGCTTTACTCCGTTATGACCCCCAAATTTGCAGCTTCTGTGAGTCTAGATGGATGATTGTCCTGGAATGAACTTTAGTACAGGCTTCTTGTACTTTTACCTCCCTTTACTTTTTTCCATAGTTTATATGCATGGCTAGGTGAATGACTGTCCTTGTTCTTAAAACTTTTATTCCTTTATAAGGCTTTTGACCTCTGTTTCTCTTTTATTATTCCTTTCTCCCAAACAGGTTTTGACTTGTTCCATAATTCTATTCAAATAAACTTTAAAACTCAACTTTTAATTTTTGTAATTCTTTTTTCTTTGTTTTCTTGGATCCTGATTGTTACTATTAATACATGTTTTACATGCATGCCTTTTAGAAGAATGCCTTCAATGAATGTCTTCCTGTTATCAGAAATAAGCTATTGAGATAGTTATATTTATTCATGGTTGTCTATATCTTCGGCAAAGATATTCTTTTTAAGTTATTTTTTTCTATCTGTTCTCTTCATGCTGGCCAGATAGACATAAATTAGTGAGATGATTAAATTCTTAGGGAGAACAGGGGACCCAGAAATAGACAGCTACTTGAGCAAGACACACAGCCTTGATGTGGCCTGAAAATGGCAAAAGAACCCTAAGAATGGAATTTTATGGGTCTTTCCTGTTGAGGAGCTGCCTCTACTCTGGTTGAATCCACTCTAGTGCTCTGCTTTTTCTATTGGTATAATCTGACGTTATTATAAAGTCTTTTGTGAGTGGTATTTTCTTTGCTGTAGTTCTCACTTTTCTTTTTTCTCTATTAAAAACTGCCAGGAACCACAGGAAATGTGTTATCATTCAGTGAAACAAGAGCACATCAGGTGGTTCAGCAAAAATCAGAGCAGTTCATGATTTATAATCAAAAGCAACTCACAAGGATTTACCCCTCTGCCTACCGAATTGATTCCAGTAACTTCAACCCTCTCCCCTACTGGAACGCAGGCTGTCAGCTAGGTGTGTATTCCTTGGGAAGGAGTGGCTCTCTGTGTATCCTAACTATCCTGCCATCTTGCCTAATTCTCTGCAACTTTCAACTTGCACAGTGGCATTGAATTATCAATCTGAAGGACGAATGATGCAGCTAAACCGAGCCAAATTCAAGACAAATGGCAATTGTGGTTATGTCCTCAAACCCCAGCAAATGTGCAAAGGTGTGTATTAATTTCATAGTCATAAATGCAGGTATTAATTTCATAGTCTAAATACAGGCAACGTTTATTAAAGAAGCTGTTTAGAAAATGTAATACCCCAGAGTTTTTCAACATATTTTTTCAAAAAGATAGGTTAAAGTGTTTGAATGTAAATTAGAATTCTTGTCGCAATGACTTAATATTTGGTCGGCCATGATGTTTAGAATGTTATCTTGAGAGGTTTTGTGTGAAAGAGGGACATGGATAGCATTGGGTTATCATTTGAAATCCAGTGCCCCATATAAGGGGACTGCTTTTTAAGGTCTGAGCCCTATTTTTTAGACACTATCTTAGGTAATGTGAGTTTGTGACTTGCTGGCAAGCTTCAAATTCACCTGAGACAATTTTATCAAGCTCTTTTATTCAGTGTAGTCCAATTACAAAACAGTGCTAACAAAAGAGAAAGGATAGGCTGGGCACGATGGCTGATCCCTGTAATTTTAGCACTTTAGGAGGTCGAGGTGGGAGGATCACCTGAGGTCAGGACCAGCCTGTCAGGAGTTCGAAACCAGCCTGTCCAACATGGTAAAACCCTGTCTCTACTAAAAATACAGAATTAGCTGGGCATAGTGGTGCATGCCTATAGTCCTAGCGACTTGGGAGGTTGAAGCAGGAGAATCGCTGGAACCTGGGAGGCAGAGGTTACGGTGAGTCGAGATCACGCCACTGCCCTCCAGCCTGTGTGATAGAGTGAGACTCCATCTCAATAAATAAATAAATAAGTGTTAGATGAAACAACACTTTCTTTTGGTTCTGCTCATTAAAGTGATTTTTTTAAATTTCCAAATTGCATTTATAACAATTCAGATAAAAAAGTTGTTGATGGAATTAGCCTCAAGATTTTATACTTTGCATGTTTTCTTGCTCTGCTGTTTACTTAATTTCAGATCGTCTTTTTGTTTGTTATATTTACTCATACCTGAGATAGTTTAGGTTAGAAAACTATTTGAAGCTGACATAATTGTTCTTCTTTTTATGCTGTTGGTTTTCAAACAAAATGCTTCTCTTCCTCCTTTTCACAATTGATCATTGCATTGCAACACTTGCTTTAAGTTGGCCCAGTCCACTAGCCTTTGGAAACATAGATTCTAATGAAAACCACAGTTATGCCACACTGATAGTTATGTGAGATTTCTTTGCTCTAAGAAAGTTGTAATTCAGCAATTGTTTTTTCTTTGTTTATAGTTTAAGCTGTGCATGCATGTGTGTTTCTTTTTATGTTACCAACTTATACTTTACTTGGCCTAGGTACTTTCAACCCTTTCTCTGGTGATCCTCTTCCTGCCAACCCTAAAAAGCAGCTTATCCTAAAAGTTATCAGTGGACAGCAACTCCCCAAACCTCCAGACTCCATGTTTGGAGATCGAGGCGAGGTAAGTTGCCTATGACGTGTCTAAGTGGTTAATTATGTGATTATCTTAGTGCCTTCACATTTTATCCGAAATGTCTTCAGAGCCATATGTGTGTTCATAACTGAGCACTGACCTCAGCTTATCAGACATTAGTCAGTTTATTGGTAAGTCACACAGTTCTTGCTGTACTGCAGTCCATTGTCTATTTTGAAGGCATGAGTGCACACAACTGAATTCACAATTTAAGGTTGACACTGGCATTGCTAAAATTGCAGTGCAAAGGACAATTTCATTATTATTATTATTATTTTGAGATGGAGTCTTGCTCTGTCACCAGACTGGAGTACAGTGGCACAATCTCAGCTCACTGCAACCTCAGACTCCCTGATTCAAGCTATTCTCCTGCCTCAGCCTCCCAAGTAGCTGGGATTGCAGGCACCTGCCACTGTGCCCAGCTGATTTTTGTACTTTTAGTAGAGACGGGGTTTGCATGCTGGCCAGCATGGTCTTGATCTCCTCACCTCGTGATCTGCCCACCTCGGCCTCCCAAAGTGCTGGGATTACAGGCATGAGCCACCGCACCTGGCCGGCAATTTCATTATTAATGGAACATTGCCTAAGAGTATATCTTAACCTCCATCCACACTCCTCTCCTCCTGCAATACTCCTCCCTGCTGCACATCAGCCACCTACCTGCTCCTTGGCCATATGCTGATTCTTGTTATTATCTGCTGTACCTGTGTAGCATGATTTTAAAAGGTATTATCTGTGGCCACAGTCTCTTTTCTTTGCAGAGCTTTTAGCCCGTTGTTTCCATTATCCCTTCTTGGCCCCTGTTTATAACAGCTTTTCCTGTGCTTGTGCCCTTCCTTCTGGAGCTGATCCATTACTTCAGGCTCTTTGTCACTCCTGCCTGTTAAACTATTGTTTTTGGATCTTAAGGAAGGAAACCACAGAGCTCTGCAATTTGGTACCATCATAAATACTTTATTTCAGAATTCTACTTTCTTTTTTCTTTTTTTTATTATACTTTAAGTTCTGGGGTACATGTATAGAACATGTAGGTTTGTTACATAGGTATGCACGTGCCATGGTGGTTTGCTGCATCTCTCACCCCATCAACTACAATAGGTCTTTCTCCTAATGCTGTCCCTCTCCTAGACCTCCAACCCCCAACAGGCCCCAGTATGTGATGTTCCCCTCTCTGTGTTCATGTGTTCTCATTGTTCAACTCTCACTTATGAGTGAGAATATGCGGTGTTTGGTTTTCTGTTCTTGTGTTAGTTTGTGGAGGATGATGGTTTCCAGCTTCATCCATGTCCCTGCAAAAGATATGAATTCATCCTTTTTCATGGCTGCACAGTATTCCATGGTGTAAAAGTGCCACATTTTCTTTATCCAGTCTATCATCGATGGGCATTTAGGTTGGTTCCAAGTCTTTGCTATTGTGAACAGTGCCGCAATAAACATACATATGCATGTGTCTTTACAACAGAATGATTTATAATTCTTTGGGTATATACCCATTAATGGGATTGCTGGGCCAAATGGTATTTCCAGTTCTAGATCCTTGGGGAATAACCACACAGTCTTCCACAGTGGTTGAACTACTTTACACTCCCACCAGCAACGTAAAAGCACAGAACTCTACTTTCTCTGCTTTAGACTTTCTTAGATCAGCTTTTTCTAGATTCTTTGGGTTTTTATTCCTTCATTATTCATCGCCCAGAACTGGCACCACAAAGAAGAGTCAACAGATGATCAACAAGACAAGATCTCTCCTCCTAGAGGAGAGGATGGGAATTAAAGTATACATTTCAAACATGGATAACTTGATTAATTATTATGCCAACCAGATCAAGACAGAGCATATTCAGAATCCCTAGAAGGCTCCTGTCCACCTTCCCAGTCAATACTACTCTTCCAGCTGCCTCCCATAGAAAACACCAACCACTATCACAGCAGAGAAGTTTTGTCTATTCCTAAACTTTATATAAATGGACTCTTAGAGTAGATACTCTTTTATGTCTGGCTTGTTCAACATTATATTATATAGCAGAACTTTATTCTTTTTTCATTGTTGAGAGTATTCATTAAATGCATATTTCTGACCAGGCACAGTGGCTCACATTTAAAATCCCAGCACTTTGGGAGGCTGAGGTGGGTGGATTGTTTGAGCTCAGGCATTTGAGACCAGCCTGGACAACATGGCAAAACCACATCTCTACAGAAAAAAAAAAAAAAAAATACAAAAATTAGCCAGCTGTGGTGGCATGAGCCTATTGTCCCAGCTACTTGGGAGGCTGAGGTGGGAGGATGGCTTAAACTCGGGAGGCAAAGGCTGCTGTGAGCTACGATCACACCACTGCACTCCAGCCTGGGTGACAGAATGAGACGCTATCTCAAAAAACAAAATAACAAAAAACAAAAAACGCGTATTATCCATTCTACTCATATAGAAAGTTTGGTTGTTTCCAGTGTTTGGCTGTTATAAATATAACTGCTCTGAGCATTTGTGCATGGGCAAAACATCTCAGTTCTGTTGGGTATTTGCCCTGAACTAAAATTGTAGGTTCATTGGGTAGTTTGTTGGCATTAATAAATACTAGCAAATAGTAATTTAATATGTCTTATACTCATCTCGTATATCTAAATCCACCACACCTGGTACCATTTCTTTTTCTTACTTAGCACCTGATAAAATCAGTTGCTGTTGAAATGTAGACATTTTGGTTAATATTCTCAGATTAATGAACATGTGTATAGAAATATATTATTTGTAATAGTACTATAGTACTTTCTCTTTCTTTAATAGATCATTGACCCTTTCGTTGAAGTTGAAATTATTGGATTGCCAGTAGATTGTTGTAAAGATCAAACCCGTGTGGTGGATGACAATGGTAAGATGATAATCTGTGTTTACTTTTAATGAAGATGGTCTAGAAATATAATTTACACTAAAAAAAGTGTCTATGTAGAAAAGCAAGAAATCTCTAAAATCCATAACTGCCATTTAGTTTATGTTAAAAGCTTTTCAACACATGAAACTAAGTAACTGTGGGATCGATGCATGGTATATTTTGGTGGTGGTGTAATCTAGGCCCTCCAGGCTTTTGCTTTTGAAACAAAAAATTTTTTTTTTCCAGTAAATGATATTTTAAAGAACTGGGTTAAAAATTCACTGAGGAAATGACTCTATTATATTTTATATTGTATTTTTATCACATGAGTTTTCTCAAAGCTCTCATTTGTGAAGTCTACGTGTCTCAGTAATTTCTCACTTTTTCTGGAGCATGTAAAACTCCAAAGGCAAGCACAATATAGTCTGCCAAGTTTACTTCTTGAATATTTACATACGATTGGAGGGGCAGAATTCTTATATTTTGGCCATAATATAAAGAAAGTTTTCTTTACCCAAGCCTCATGTCTTTTTCTTGTTAATCTTTTGAAGCTTTTTTGTTCATACATTTTGCAAACATTATTGCATACCTGTTTTTCTCAATCTCTTGTCATTAATAATGTAAAATACATTTGAAACATAATCGTTAATTTGAGAAATTAGGGGTTCACAGGGAGTCACTTATTCTAGTGTTCACTAGAATTCCCGAGTAGGGCAACCCTATAACTTAGGAAAAACATTCACATAGAAAACAGCCTTCTTAAATTACATTTAATGTTCAATAGACTATTCTGTTTTAGTCTCAGAAATAATTGAGAGGTCATCACTTAGTCAACAAAAAGATCTTCTTTTATTCAAGAGGGGAATCTTAGTGATTTTTCAGTTCATAATTATTTCATTAGCTTGAAGCTTTTTTATAAGGTTAAGTGGTTAATACCTCCTAAATGCCTCTATTTTTAAAATTTTATTTTCATTTTTTAGAAAGAAAAAACAGAAACTTACAAAATACTTGACTTTTTAACAACTTTTATAGTTATTTTATTGGAGAGAATTTTACCAAGTAAAGGTATTTTTGCATTTTTGTATTTGAGATGAATTATATACATTTTTGACTTATTTTTTGGTAGCTGTGAAAATATGCCATCATTCATGCAGTAAGGTCTTGCTTCTTGAGGAGATACTGGGAATCAATAGTGCACAGTCTAATTTGACCCTGTTACTAACTATAAGGCCTTGTGTGGCCCTGGGCACATTATTGTCTATGAACATCAATTTTCAATTTTCTCAACTACAAAATGTCTTACAAATACTGATATTTCCTACTTTAAAATGAGTGTTACTTGTATAGTTTTTGAAAGTAATATATTTTTTGAAAGTCAGTTATATATATTTAAAAAAAAAACAGAAACAAAAACGAAAACCCTGTTCTACTCTAAAAACTCTAAAAATCCTCTAAAACTCTTAGAGAATTGCTGTAAGAAATACGATGATATGTGTACAATAGTAGTTGAAATCTACAAAAGCACTTTATAAAATGGTTATTGGTGGTTATTACAGTAGCAGAATTTTTGGTGCATGAGAAGTATAATTCTGTTAGGAGAGGATATCATTCTTTATAGTTTTTGCTAAAACATTATTCTTAGATCACTACTATTGATAATTTTTGAACTTATTGAAGCTTTCTGAACACTTAAAGAGCCTCTCTATAACACAGTTAGGCATCAAAGAGTAATAGAATTGATGTGATAATTTACAGGCAATTTTCTTAGCAATTATTTTCTACTGAAGGGGTAAATTTCAAGGCTTTCTTCCAGTAAGGCATCCTGGGGTGGCTTAATTGTCTTTATGAGTTTTATAACCATTGCAAGCAATTTTTACCGTCTGCTTTGGATATGTTGTGGCCAACTCATTTTCAGCCAAGTTGTTTGCTTTTCTGATTTTTCTTTCCCTATTTCTCTGAGGATTTAACCCTGTGTGGGAAGAAACACTGACGTTTACAGTCCACATGCCAGAAATCGCTTTGGTTAGGTTCCTTGTGTGGGATCATGATCCCATTGGACGAGATTTTGTTGGACAAAGAACCGTGACCTTCAGCAGCTTAGTGCCTGGTAGGTATGAGCTAGCCTTTTCTCTCTAGACTGGCCATTCCTTTTTCTCTGGAAGATGTAATACATGATATATTACTTACATAATAGTATATGTGATATATAAAATATATGTCATATGATACATGTGACTTTTAACAAGCTTTGTAAAAATGTGCAGTGGGTCACACGTGTAATCCCAGTACTTTGGGAAGCCGAGGCAGGTGGATCAGTTAAGGCCAGGAGTTCAAGACCAGCCTGGGTAATATGGTGAAACCCTATCTCTACTAAAAATACAAAAATTAGCCAGGTGTGGTGGTGGGCATCTGTAATCCCAGCTACTCAGGAGGCTGAGGCAGGGGAATCACTTGAACCCAGGAGGTGGAGGTTGCTGTGAGCCGAGATCATGCCACTGCATTCCAGCCTGGGTAACAGAGCAAAACTCTGTCTCAAAAAAACAAAAACAAAACTATAGACAAGTCAGATACTTAATTATATTTCACCCATGGGAAAGCCAAATGCAAGTTCAGTTAAAAAGAAATGACTCTCTTTTCTTTTATCAGGTTACCGACATGTCTATTTGGAAGGACTGACAGAAGCATCCATATTTGTACACATAACCATCAACGAAATCTATGGAAAGGTGAGAAAGACCATAGGGTTTAAAGTCACTACACTAATATGGTCCTCAACAATGCTACTGATTAGTTGCATAATAGGAATGTAAATTTTGACAAACTGTACTTGAACCAAAGACTACAAGGAAGCCCAGCAAGCTCAGTTTGCTATTCCAGTCATGTCCTGATCCACCTGTACTCTTTTCACTGTTTAAGGGTGTGTACTCGTTCCTTCTATACTGGGGCCCTCTCTGGGCTTAATAGAATTGAGAAAACTATTATTCTCTCAGGCAACAATTTGTTTGACTAAAACAGTGAAGATATGACTAAACATTGAATTGTATTTTAATCCTTAAAAAGACTCCGCTGGGCCGGGCGCGGTGGCTCAAGCCTGTAATCCCAGCACTTTGGGAGGCCGAGGCAGGTGGATCACGAGGTCCAGAGATCAAGACCATCCTGGTCAACATGGTGAAACCCCGTCTCTACTAAAAATACAAAAAATTATCTGGGCACGATGGCTCATGCCTGTAATCCCAGCTACTCAGGAGGCTGAGGCAGGAGAATTGCCTGAACCCAGGAGGCGGAGGTTGCGGTGAGCCGAGATCACGCCATTGCACTCCAGCCTGGGTGACAAGAGTGAAACTCCATCTCAAAAAATAAAAATAAAAAGACTCTGCTGACCTCAGTGGGAAATGAAGTGTCTCAGATGGTTGACGAACTACCTGTACTAACTAGACTGTGATCCCAGCTGCTTCTAGGCAGGCTACATTCATATGGTACCATTGTTTTTAACTGAAAATCTAAAAATTGTGAATGAATTTTAAAGCTACCTATGGGACTGAAATGGAGACCACAAAAAATACATTCTGGTTCTTTCCTGATGCTGTTGTCTTGGTTATAGAACTCATTTGAGGTTTACACATCAATAGGTTGTCCTCTGGTCATGTCAAGTAATTGGGGACTTGGCTACTGGTATGAATTTTCAGGACCACATGGGATTTGGAAGGACTGTTAAAGCATTGAATGGGGCCTAGAAATGTCCAGTGCTCTTTACCAGAAAATCTGTCTAGCTGGAAGCTTTCTCAATCTGTGAATGTGGGATAAAAATAGTACCAACCTCATAAATAAATATAGACCTTGTCTTTGGAAAGCTGCCTGGTACATAGTAATGCTCAGAAATACTGGCTAATATTAATGTTATTATGACTGTAATCCAGTTAATAAGGAATGGACCATTTCAGGCTAAAGTGGGGAATATAATGTTTATTTTCATATCAGTCAGCAAAGCCATGGGTCTTAATTTGTGGGTGTGAGGATCTTAATTTCTAAGACTGGTGCAGTTTTATACCATAACTTTCTGTGTTTAGTTCTGAACTTCTGTTTGCACTGCATTTTGGGATCTTGCCTCTCCCGCTAGTCGCCACAAATGTAAACAATTCAAAAACGATTCTTGAATACTAGGAATCCCAGGTTAACTACAGATTATCTGTAGCATTTATCATGTTGAGGGAAACAATTAAATTCTGAATTTGTTTAAAACTTGAGCCAGAAATAATTAAAATCTGAATGTGTTCTATATCACCTCTATCCTCTCTCCTAAGTAAATGTCCACTCATGAGTCGTATTATATATTCCTTTCAAGAGGGGTTCGGGTTGGGATCCACATGTCACAGTGTAGTGGTATCAGTTGAACAATGAATAAGCATAAGACTGAAAATCCCCAAAAGTAGGAGAAAGGGTTTATAGACATGTATGCATTTTTTCTTTTGTGTTTACCTGTGCCACCTTCTTCAGTGAGCCCCAATTGTGTTTTGTTGTGTTTGTTTTTTCCTTTACAGTGGAGCCCTTTAATACTCAACCCCAGTTATACTATATTGCACTTTCTAGGAGCTACAAAGGTAGTTTCTCAGCATGGTGCTTTATTCTGGCTGGCATATTTCTTTTTAAGTGGTTATGGCAGCATGCTTTTTCATATCACTCCATTTTCCTGCTTACCACTTTGAAACATGCATCTGTTGCTTTAAGGTGCCTGAAGTTTGTAGCAGTCTGTTAGTTGTGGAGACTTTTCCTACCACTTTGTCATCTCTGGATAGGAAACGTCTGGGAAAGCTTGATGTGAGAATGGAAGGCTGAAGTCCTTGCAAAGTAAGGTTGATAGGATGTGCATGAAGTTGTGCAAACATGCTGTGAGCTGCTGCTTTCTTGGTTTGAATATATTTCAATGGCTGTACAATTTTGGTTTATATTCATTTTTCATGGAGCTGTCATTTTAAAGGCAAGTTGTTGACACGATGGCATTTTCTTAACTTGTGGTTGGTCCTTTTGTGTCTTCAGAACAGACAACTCCAGGGTCTGAAGGGACTGTTCAATAAGAATCCTAGGCACAGTTCTTCAGAAAACAATTCTCATTATGTACGGAAACGATCAATTGGAGATAGAATTCTGCGACGCACGGCCAGCGCCCCGGCCAAAGGCAGGAAAAAGAGCAAAATGGGCTTCCAAGAAATGGTGGAGATAAAGGATTCTGTGTCCGAGGCCACAAGAGATCAAGATGGCGTGCTGAGGAGGACCACACGCAGTTTGCAAGCACGCCCTGTCTCTATGCCCATTGACAGAAACCTTCTGGGAGCTTTGTCTCTGCCCTTATCAGAAACAGCAAGAGACACTGAAGGAAAAGAAAACTCTCTGGGTAAGATGCTTTAAGTTTCTCTAAGACTAAACCCTTCTAGGCTGCATTTCAGTCCCTGATTACCATTATGAAGTGGTTGACATTCTGTACTCAAAGTAAAATATACTGAAAAATCAATAATTTTTAATGTGATCTAGTAGACCAGAAGATTTCAAACTTTGGGGGCCAGGTAGATCCATTTTCTCCTCACCAAGAGCTTTATAGTATCAACGTCTGAAATTGACAGTGAGGGATAGGGGAGCCATTAGGTGTGATGGCGCAGAGAGGAAGGTGAAACCTGCAAAATAAGATTCCAAATATTTGTTTTCCAAATGAGTGCCATATTTACTGATTGTTCTGAGGGTGAATATGGTTGTATTACTTTTCTTACCATACAATCTTTCCATGGTTGGAAATGTTTATGGAGAAAGAAAGCCAGATGTTGAAAACAAACCACCTTTTTCAAAAACAAGCAAATCTTTTTTTTCCTCAAAAGGTGGCTCAGGCAGTGTTTCTCTATGGTCTCACTTCCCTGATCCTTAGATGCTGGCAGGAATGGAGGCATGCCTGCAGCTTCAGCATGGTTGTGGGCTCCACAAACATAGGGACCAGGTGTTGCCTGTCTTTTTCCTTAATTTGAGTGTATCATTGACTCATATTGTGAGCTCAATAAAGAGTGAAGACTGCTTTGAAGTGTGGCAGAGAACTTTTGACTACTGTCGGTGACTCCTATCCCATCCTATCTGAGGGTAAATTTAAGTGCCAAAACTATGTCCATTTGATGCCTATACAACAAATACGTTTTAATTAAATCAGAATCACCTCAGACAAGTAAAATGTGGTACTGATCTCCTTTAGCAAAATTGTTCATTTATCTTTTATCAAATGTTCTAATTTCAGTGATTTCTTTTCCCACAACCATCATTTTTCTTGTATTGATTTTTGTTATAAGATATTCTTGAATGGTTTATTTGAAGGAGAAAAAAGAACATTTAAAAACTTGAAATTTTGCTAAGAGGAGTGTCACAGAAGAGATAAAATGTATGCCTTAAAATGTATTTAAAAACCCCATCTTTGGGAAGAATAAAGCTGTATTCAATAGAAGTTGGTTCTATCCTGTTAATGCCACAGTTAAGATGTTAATACCATTAAGGTGAGTTAGAAAGCAATTTTGAGGTGATGTTTCTTTTCTACTTTTAAAAAACAGTTATATAAATTAGTCATGTATGTTATAAATGTAATATACATGACTTTGGTAAATATAAAACAATACACAGTTATATTACAGAAAAAACCATTAAGCACAGAAAAAGCAGAATACAAAATTCTATATATTATTCACTTCTTCTGCAAAAGCTTACAGTGACAGCATCATACGGTATTTAATTTTTCCTTTATAATTTTTTGAGGTTTTCAAATGTTTATGATGACTATTTTTAGTTTGGAAACTAGTAAGTTAAACAAATTCTTTTTTCTTATACAGCATGACTTTGAAAGCATTATTAAAATAATCTGATCAAGAATTAAATACCTTATATTCTCCTAGCAGTATGCTAACCATGATGGGATATCCCAAATTATGTGAATTGCATTTTTACGATTTTCCTTTACTGTGCCTAACAACTCACTGCCACTTTTAGGGAAAGATGCAATATGAAATTTGCGTATTAAAAAGAAATATATGATTAACCAAAAATTAGATATTGGCAATGACATGGAATTGACAGCCAATTTTTTTCTTTACATTTTAACTCTACAGATATTGATATTTTAATGCATTTGTTGCACCTTCCAATTATTTTAGAAACTAACTGATTAAATGAAATATGCTGCCAAAATGTTTTAAAAATGATGTTATTTATGTTTTTCTTCTTCTTCTTCTTTTTTAACTGATACATGTATAACTGAAAGCTTATAGTATCTTGCTTACAGGTACCACAATGCTTTGTTTAACAGAGCTGTCTTGTTCTGTTTTTATTGCCATGCTTCTGTGTAGTACAAATCTGAATAGGAAACAACTTAAGGTAATCCTCACTGTAAAAGTATGGTAACTCATTGACATTTTTTTGACAATGAATATTACATCCTTTACAGATGTAATAGATATTCAAAGGGAAGCTTCAGTGAAATTCCTATAAGTATATTTTACCATTTATTCATCACACAGACACTTCGTTGCAAACCTATGCAATCCATAATTATATTCTGTCACAGTGTAACAGATTTACATTTTCCATTTGTCTGTCTGAAGACAACATGAGTGTTTGCAGGTCCTACATAAACTGATACATGTCATCTAAAATGTTGTTTGTTTCCTTCAGCAGAGGATAAAGATGGCAGAAGGAAAGGGAAAGCAAGTATTAAAGATCCACATTTTCTAAATTTCAACAAAAAGTTATCTTCCTCCTCCAGTGCTCTTCTTCACAAAGATACCAGCCAAGAGGATGCCATTGTATCTACTGCCCACATGTCAGTCACAGGAGAACAGTTGGGCGTTTCAAGGCCTAAGGGTGGGAGAATTGCATCAAATGCCACAAGTGATTGCCAGGAAAATCCCTGTCCCAATAATTCTCTCTCCCCAAGGCAGCATTTGGCTTCTGATCCTATAGTTAACCCCACACAAGATCCGCATGGTGTGAAAATCAAGGAAAAGGGGAATGCCGAGGGCTTTGTGGAAGGGAAAAGCATCTTGTCAGGAAGCATCCTTTCTCATAGCAACCTAGAAATTAAGAACATGGAAGGTAGTGGAGGCAAGGGCCGAGCTGCAACATCCTTTTCTTTGTCAGATGTCTCCGTGCTCTGCTCTGATAAACCTGACCTACATTCAACTGCAATTCTGCAGGAGAGTGAAATTTCCCATCTTATTGACAATGTCACTTTAACAAATGAGAATGAGCCAGGCAGTTCCATCTCAGCCCTGATTGGCCAGTTTGATGAGACCAACCATCCAGCTATCACAGTTGTGTCTCATCTTCAAAATACCAGTGTGATGTCAGAACATTGTCCCCTGCCTAGCCTGGGCCTAAAAATGTCCATCAAGCATAGTTTTTCCAAGGGAAAATCCACGTCTTCCTTCCTGTGCTCATCTCCGGAGCTGATAGCACTCTCGAGTCCTGAAACCACCAAACATGCAACATATACAGTTTATGAAGCTACCTGCTCTCCCATCTCTAAAACCAAACCAGATGATGACCTTTCTAGTAAGGCCAAGATAGGGGCCGTAGAAAGCAGCCTGCCTGGGTCGCCTAATACTTCTCATGGCTGGTTACCAAAAAGTCCTACCAAGGGAGAAGACCGGGAAACACTGAAGAGATGCAGCCCAGCTTCTTACCCTGATTTGACCCTGGAGGCTGATCCCACTCTCTGTTTCAATTCGGGGGAGAGCAGCCTTGTGGAAATTGATGGAGAATCAGAAAATCTTTCTCTAACAACTTGTGAATATAAAAGAGAGGGCACAAGTCAACTTGCTTCTCCTTTAAAACTCAAGTGCAGTCAGGATGTGGTAGAACACTTGCAGAGAGGTTTGAGAAACGGCTACTGTAAAGAGACCCTCCACCCTTCTGTCCCTGAAATAGTCAACAATATTCAAGATGTCAAAACTCAAAGTATTTCTTATCTAGCCTATCAGGGTGCTGACTTTGTGCATAACCATCTCTCAAATTCAGATGCAAAAATGTTCCAGACCTGTGTGCCCCAGCAGTCTAGTGCTCAAGATATGCATGTCCCTGTACCCAAGCAATTGGCACATCTTCCTTTGCCTGCTCTGAAACTGCCCAGTCCTTGCAAATCCAAAAGTCTAGGGGACTTAACATCAGAGGACATTGCCTGCAATTTTGAGAGCAAGTACCAGTGTATTAGTAAGAGTTTTGTTACAACCGGCATTAGAGACAAGAAGGGCATGACTGTGAAGACAAAATCGTTAGAGCCTATAGATGCCCTGACGGAGCAGCTTCGGAAGCTTGTGTCCTTTGACCAGGAAGACAACTGCCAAGTGCTATATTCAAAGCAGGATGCCAATCAGCTCCCCCGGGCACTGGTCAGAAAGTTGTCATCCAGAAGTCAGAGCAGAGTGCGCAATATTGCTAGTCGTGCCAAGGAGAAACAGGAAGCCAACAAGCAGAAAGTTCCAAACCCCAGCAATGGGGGAGGAGTGGTTCTTAGACACAAACCCTCAGCACCCACCCCTGCGGTGAATCGCCACTCCACCGGCTCCTACATCGCAGGCTACCTGAGGAACACAAAAGGGGGTTGCCTTGAAAGCCGGGGCATCCCAGAGGGGGCATGCACAGCTCTTCGCTATGGCTACGTTGACCAGTTTTGTTCAGATAATTCTGTTTTGCAGACTGAGCCAAGCAATGATGATAAACCAGAAATTTATTTTCTTTTGAGACTGTGAATTATGTAAAACTGCATTCTTAAGGTTTACGAGGAATTCCGTAGAATGTCAGAATTTTCAGTTTTCCGTAAATAAGTTCCTTGGCTTGGGAATGATTTTCAGATGTATTTTTAAACTTGTATTTGGGTCTCCCTCTGACTTCATGTGTTCTCCCTGTTAATGTGTTTGTATATAGATTTGGTAACATTTCCCATGTATCTATTATGATCTTTCTCCCTTGAGGTGTTGTAAACTATATCAGTATGAAATGTGTGCATGCCCTAGATGTGAAACTCCTCAGCAGCTCGGGTTATAATGTGTGTATGTTTCACCAAGATATCCTTTACTGTGTCCTCAGATTGCAGTCACAAATGTAGTCATTTTTACTCTCTAACTGTTGAGTTGATTAAGAGACCTTGCAAACAACAAAGGGATGAATTCCTTACTTTAATTTGTTATCATTTTTTCTGTGTTTCCCTCTTTGTTGAGAAGTCCAGATGCATTTTCTTTTTTGACATGGAGTCTCAACTCTGTCGCCCAGCCTGGAGTGCAGTGGTGCAATCTTGGCTCACTGCAACCTCCACCTCCTGGGTTCAAGCTATTCTCCTGCCTCAGTCTCCCAAGCAGCTGGGATCACAGGCACCTGCCACCACACCTGGCTAATTTTTTGTATTTTTTTTTTAGTAGAGACAAATTTCACCATGTTGGCCAGGCTGGTCTTGAATTCCTGACCTCATGACTCACCTGTCTCGGCCTCCCAAAGTCCTGGGATTACAGGTGTGAGCCACCGCACCTGGCCTCCAGATGCATTTTTATAACTCAGTTTTTAAAAACTTAAAAATAGTTACCTGGCCTTTTAGGATGTTCTCATCCCACCCATAATGAGAGTTTAAAGGGGATTGATAGCCGCTCCCCATGCCCTCCCCACTTTTTAGAATAGGCTACGAGAGTATGAGGAAGAAGGCCGTCTTTTGTACATAAGGACAAAATTGTTTGTTTTACATAAATTTTGTTACATATTTTTGCTAATGGCTTTGTATGTAACAAGAAGTCAGTTGCCAAACCACTTGTACTTTTGAATTTCCTGATTGAATTATAGACTGCAAACAATGGCTTTCAGAATGAAGGACTTCCATCAGACTAATGATAATAGTAGCACAAATTGAAAACTTCCCCAAAGCTTTCAAAAAATATTTTCTCATAATAAAATTCAAGTGAATAGATAATTAGAAGAAACCTTTTTCCTTCAGGGAATGAAGCACTCTATTTTAGTACTGACATGCATTATTTTCACTGTGAATTCATTTTTATTGCATGTTCAGATGCCCCTCTTTTTTTTTTTTGTAACATTAACTGCAATGATGTTCTTCTTGGAATTCACGAAAATATAATTAAAACACATTTTTAAACACTGGTGAACTTTTTTTAAATTGAAATTCCTATGACTATTGAATAAAAGCACTCAGAGCACTGGGACATACTTTCCATGTGTTTGTGGCAACATAGAAAGCTATCACAGAGGGCAGTTTTAAGCAGGAATTTATG
The DNA here is from genome assembly GCF_049354715.1 of Callithrix jacchus. NCBI lineage: Eukaryota > Metazoa > Chordata > Mammalia > Primates > Cebidae > Callithrix > Callithrix jacchus. The sequence continues at coordinate 30,018,828 of NC_133518.1, forward strand.
TCTCTGAGTGTTTTCCTTATGCTTTAAAGAGGATATTTGTGAGGTGATTTGAAAGAAAATCAAATGTGATGAGTATCTTTGCATTTGGTATTGCTATTGCAAGTTTAAAAATAAGCCTTCTGAACTGGTTGTGGTGGTGGGCAGTGGGAAGGGAGTGGTAGTAGTGGTCATGATGGTGGTGGTAGGTGGGGGAGCCATGTGAGGAAGGCAAGTGAGATGCTATGTTTGGCAAGTGAAATTGTCTGAAGCTCTGTGATGTGGGGGAAGAGTGCAGAGGAGAACGCTTGGTCTCTGGTTCTCTTGGTCCCCAACTCTGAGCTTTTCCCCAAGGTTGGGGTCCTTTATTTTCTGGACAGGCAATGGGAATCTGGTTGGGAGCTGATGTGTAATGGTGAAAGGATGGATGACCCATTTCTATGCCCTTTGTGAGCCCAAGACATTTTTGTTTTCTTGGGGGCTCTGAACCCCCTAAATTCTATCCTTAGACCTTGGTTTGTTTTTAAGGTATTCTTGTTTTAGAAGGGATCGACATGATTATACTTGTTAAAATTCGCTTGCCAAAAAATAGAATTTAGCTGCATTTTAGGATTTGATGGTATATTTCCCCCCCAAAAAAATCCAGGAGTTTACATTTTTTTTTGTTAAGGTAAACACTGACATTTTATAGACTAGAATTAGGAGATTCTGAAAATTGTGGGAAGTAAAATACAAGCAATTTTAGAAAATAGGTAGGGAATGTTTCTAACACAAAGACTAATATTTAAGGTGATAGATATCCCAGGTACACTGATTTGTTCTTTACAAATTATATGAATGTATTAAATTATCATATGTACCTCCTCCCAAAAGAAGAAAATAGGTTGGATTCACAGTACTTCTGGCTCTCCCAGGAAATATTCATTTTCCTTTGCTCCTTAAAGTTCTTAAATGGAAATATTTGATAAGCAAATTTGATAAGGGACTGGGATTAAATCAAGTTCATTTTGAAGATGAAAACACTGAGACTCAGTATGCTTATACCATTAAGTATAATCCATTAGCACATTCATTTAGCTGATACTTTCTCTTTAAAAAAAATCAGAAGCACATATTACTTCTTGGTGAATATTGAATTTAAATCCTCTTAAAATTTTTTTTTTAGTTTTCATTTGTGTGGGTACACAGTAGGTGCCTATATGTATGGAGTACCTAAGATGTTTTGATATAGGTATGCAATTTGAAATAAGCACATCGTGGAGAATGGGGTATCCATTCCCTCAAGCATTTGTCCTTTGACTTATACTTTGACTTATGAACAAGCCAATTATACTCTTTATTTTAAAATATACAATTAAATTATTATTGATTATAGTCATTCTATTGTGCTGTCATATAATAGGTCTTATTCATTCTTTGTATTTTTTTTTTTTTTTGTACTCATTAGCCATCTCCACCTCCACACTCCCAGCCTCTTGCTACACTTCCCAGCCTATGGTAACTATTCTACTCTATGTCCATGAATTCAATTGTTTTGATTTTTAGATCCTACAAATAAGTGAGAACATACAATGTTTATTTTTTCTGTACCTGGCTTATTGCACTTAACATAATGATCTCCAGTTCCATCCATGTTGTTGCAAATGGTGATCTCATTCTTTTTTATGGCTGAATGGTACTCCGTGGTGTATATGTACCTCATTTTCTTTATCCATTCATCCACTGATAGACACTTAGGTTGCTTCTAAATCTTAGCTAATGTAAGCAGTGCTGCAACAAACATCGGAGTACAGATATCTCTTCAATATACTGATTTCCTTTCTTTGGAGTATATACCTAGAAGTGGTATTGCTGGATCATATAATAGCTCAATTTTTAGTTTTTTGAGGCACTTCCAAAGTGTTCTCCATAGTGATTATACTAATTTACATTCCCACCAACAGTGTACAATAGTTCCCTTTTCTCCACATCCTCACCAGCATTTGTTATTGCCTGTCTTTTAGATATAAGCCATTTTAACTGGGGTGAGATGATATCTCATCGTAGTTTCTATTTGCATTTCTCTGATGATTGATGATGTTGATGATTGATGATATCTTTTCGTATGCCTGTTTGCCATTTGTATGTCTTCTTTTGAGAAATATGTATTCAAATATTTTGCCCATTTTTTGATCAGATTATTAGATTTTTTTCCATAGTGTGGTTTGAACTCATATATTCTGTTTATTAATCCTTGTCAGAGGGGTTGTTTGCAAATATTTTCTCTCATTTTGTGGGTTGTCTCTTCACTTTGTTGATTGTTTCCTCATAACGTTCCAGATCTTAGAGGAAAGGTTTTCAGTTTTTCCCCATTCAGTATGATACTAGCTGAGGGTCTGTTGTACATGGCTTTTATTGCATTGAGATGTGTTCCTTCTAGCCTCGGTTTTTTGAGGATTTTTATGATAAAGAAATATTAAATTTTATCAAATGCTTTTTCAGCATCAATTTAAATGATAATATGGTTTTTATTCTTTATTCTGTTGATCTGATGTATCACATTGACTAATTTGCATATGTTGAATCATCCATGGTTGATAAATTACACTTGGTCATAATGAATGCTCTTTCTAATGTATTGCTAAATTTGGTTTACTAGTATTTTGTTGAGGATTTTTGCATCAATATTCATCACAGATATTGTCCTGTCATTTTCTTTTTTTGATGCATCTTTTTCTGGGTTTTGTGTTCAAGGTAATGCCTTATAGAGTTTAGAAGTGTTCCTTCTTCCTCTATTTTCTGGAATAGTTTGAGTAGAATTGGTATAAGTTATTCTTTAAATGTTTGGTAGAATTCAGCAGTGAAACCATCAGGTTACAGGCTTTTCTCTACTGGGACACTTTTTATTACAGCTTTGATCTCATTATTTGTTATTGATTTGTTCAGGTTTTGGATTTCTTCCTGGTTCAATCTTGGTAGGTTGTATATATCCAGGAATTCGTGAATTTCTTCTAGATTTTCCAGTTTATTGGCATATAGTTGCTCATGGTAGCCACGAATGATTCTTTGAATTTCTGCAATGCCAGATTTAATGTCTCTTTTTTCATTTCTCATTTTATTTATTTGGATCTTATTTATTAGTCTGGATAAAGGTTTGTCAATTTTGTTTAACATTAGAAAACCCTAGCTTCTTTTTAATTGATCCTTTGTAATTTTTTTCATTTTCATTTTATTTATTTATGCTCTAATCTTTATTATTTTTTCTACTAATTTTGGGTTTGGTTTGCTTTGCTTTACTAGTTCTTTAAGATGCATTGTTAGATTGTTCATTTGAAGTTTTTCTTTTTAAAGGTAGGCACTTTTAGCTATAAATTTCCCTCTGAGTACTGTTTTTGCGGTATCCCATAGGTTTTGGTATTATGTTTCCATTATCATTTGTTTCAAGAAATTTTTAAATTTTCTTCTTAATTTCTTTTTGAACCAGTGGTTATTCAGAAACATATTGTTTAATTTCCATATATTTATATAGTTTCCAAAATTTCTCTTGTTATTAATTTTTAGTTTTATTCCATTGTGGTCAGAGAAGATGCTAGATATTATTTCATTTTTTAAAAATGTTTTAAGACTTGTTTTGTGACCTAACATATATGGTCTGTCCTTGAGAATGATCCATGTGCTAAGAAAAAGAATGTGTATTCTGCAGGTCTTGGGTAAAGTATTCTGTAAATACCTATTAGATCCATTTTGTCTGTAGTGCAGGTTAAGTCTCATGTTTCTTTGTTGATTTTCTATCTGGAAGATCTGGCTAATGTTGAAAGTGGAGTGTTGATGTCTTTCACTATTATTGTATTAAGGCCTTTCTCTCCCTATAGCTCTAATAACACCTGCTTTATATATCTGGATGTTCCTTTTTTAAGTGCATATATGTTTAAAATTGTTATATCTTCTTGCTGAATTGACCCCTTTATCATTATGAAATGATCTACTTTGTCTCTTCTTATCATTTTTGTCTTGAAATCTATTTTGTCTGATAGAAGTATAGTGACTCCTGCTCTTTTTTTGGTTTCCATTGGCATTGAATATCTTTTCCCATCTCTTTATTTTGTGTTTAGGTGAAGTGTGTTTCTTGTAGGCAACAAATCAATGGGTCTTGTTTTTTCATTATACAGCCAGTCTGTCTTTTGGAGAGTTTAGCCCATGTACATTCAATGTCATTATTAGGAATAAGTAAGCAGGAATAAGCAAGGACTTACTCCTCCCATTTTGTTATTTGTTTTCTAATTGTTTTGTGGTCTTCTCTTCCTACTTTCCTTCCTGTCTTCCTCTAGTAAAGGTGCTTTACTCTGATGATATAATTTAGCTTCTTGCTTCTTATTTTTTTGTGTGTGTGTATCCATTCTGTCTTTTGCTTTCCATGAGGCTTACAAATGGTATCTTGAATAACCCATTATTTTAACCTGATAACAACTTAACATTATTTGCATAAACAAACAAGCAAAAAGAAAACTAATAAAAGCTCTATGCTTTAACTTCATCCTTCCACTTTTTAACTTTTTGTTGTTTTTATTTATATCTTATTGTACTGACTATGTCTTGAAAAGGTGTTGTAGTTATTGATTGGTTCATCGTTTAGTCTTTCCACTATGGATAAGAGTAGTTTACACAACACAGTTATAGTGTTATGATAATCTGTGTTTTTCTCTGTACTTATTATTACCAGTGAGTTCTGTACCTTCAGATGATTATTTATTTCTCATTAATGTCCTTTTCTTTCTGATTGAAGTACTCCCTTTAACTTTGCTTATAGGACAAGTCTGGTATTGATGAAGTCCATCAGCTTTTGTTTGTATGGGCAAGTCTATTTCTCCTTCATGTTTGAAAGATATTTGTGCCAGATATGCTATTTTAGGGTAAAAATTTATTTTCCTTCGGCACTTTAAACATGTCATGCCTCTCTCTCCTGGACTGTGAGGTTTCCACTGAAAAGTCTGCAGCCAGACGTATTGTAACTCTATTGTATGTTATTTATTTTCTCTTGCTGCTTTTAAGACCCTTCCCTTTTCTTTTTCTTTTCTTTCTTTTCTTTTTTTTTTTTTTTTTTGAGACAGAGTTTTGTTCTTATTGCCCCAGCTGAAGTGCAATGGCACGATCTCAGCTCATTGCAACCTCCGCCCCCTGGGTTCAAGTGATTCTCTTGCCTCAGCCTCCCCAGTAGCTGGGATTACAGGTGCCACCACACCCAGCTAATTTTTGTATTTTTAGTAGAGATGGGGTTTTACCATGTTGGCCAGGCTAGTCTCAAACTCCTGAGCTCATGTGATCCTCCCATCTCAGTCTTCCAAAGTGCTGGGATTACAGGCATGAGCCAACTCACCTGGCCTGGAATCCTTTCTTTATCTTTGTTTTCTTTCTTTTTATTTTGGTCAGAAGACTTCTACTGAAGATCTTTCTTTATCCTTGATCTTTGGAAGTTTAATTATTAAGTGTCTTGAGGTAGTCTTCTTTGGGTTAAATCTGCTTGGTGTTCTATAACCTTCTTGTACTTAGATATTCATATATTTCCCTAGGTTTAGGAAGCTCTCTGTTTTTATGCCTTTGAATAAACTTTCTACCTCATATCTCTTTCTCTACCTCCTCTTTTAGTCCAGTAACTATTAGATTTGCCCATTTGAGGATATTTTCTAGATCTTATAGGCATTCTTCTTTGTTTTTTATTGTTTGGTCTCCTCTGACTGCATATTTTCAAATAGCTTATCTTCGAGCTCACTAATTCTTTCATCTGCTTGATCAAGTCTGCAATTAAAGAACTCATGCATTCTTTGGTATGTCAATTGCATTTTTCAGCTCCAGAATTCTCCTTGATTCTTTTTAATTATTTCAATCTCTTTGTTAAATTTATCTGATAGAATTCTAAATTCCTTCTCTGTGTTATGTTGAACTTTTTTGAAAATAGCTATTGAACTTTTCCTCAATATAGCTATTTTGAATTCTCTGTCTGACAGGTCACATATCTTTGTTTCTCCAGGACTGGTCCCTGGTGGCTTATTTAGTTCCTCTGGCGAGGTCGTGTTTTCCCAGATAGTGCTGATGCTAGTAGATGTTCTTTGGTGTCTGGGCATTGAAAAGTCAGGTATTTATTGCAGTCTTCACTTTCTGGGCTTATTTGTAGGCATCCTTCTTGAGAAGGTTTTCTAGGTATTTGAAAAAATTTGAGTGTTGTGGTCTAAGCTGTATCTGCTTTAAAGAGCACCCCAAGCCTAGTAACAGTGTGGTTCTTGCAGATTCAGAGAGGTACCATTTTGATGATTTTGGAAAAGATCCGGGACAATTCTCTGCACTACCAGGCAAAGACTCTTGTTCTTTTCCCTTACTTTCTTCCGTCATACAGATTTTCTCTTTCTCTTTCTCTGTCTCTGTTCTAAGCCACCTAAACCTGGGGATGAAGACCCACCGCTTTGGTCACCACTGCTATTACTCCACTGGGTGAGATCCAAAGCCAGCATAGTGCTGAGTCTCACCCAAGGCCTACTTCAACCACTCCCTGGCTACTGCCTGTGTTTGCTCATGGCCCTGGGGCTCTATAATCAGCAAGTGGCAAAGCCAACCATGCCTGCATCCTTCCCTTCAGGGTGGTGAAGTCTCATGGACCCTGGCTTGGTCCAGAGGTGCCTTCCTGGAGTCAGGAACTGGAGTTAAAAACCTTAGAAGTCTCCCAGATGTTCTGCTGTATTGTGGCTGAGCTGGCACTGAAACCACAAGATGCAGTCCTTCCAACTCCTCTTCCCTCCTTTTTCCAAAGGTATAGGAGCCTCATCTTGTATCCACTGCCACCACAGACCATGAGGAGTACTGTCAGACTACCACCAATGTTCCCTTAAAGCTGAAGGGTCTCTTAAGTCAGTTTGTTATGAATGCTGCCTGGCATGCAAGTTACTCTTTAGGGCACTGGGTTCCCCTCTGGCCCAGGGCAGGTTCAGAAATGCTGTCTAAGAGTCAAGTTCTGGAATCAGAAACCCCAAGAATTTGCTTGGTGCTATATCCCCCTGTGGACATGCTGGTACATAAGATGCAAGAGAAAGTCCCCTTTACTTTTCCCTCACTTTTCTCAAGCAGAAGGAATTTGCCCCATAGCCACCACAGCTGGTAATGCTCTGAATTTTACCTAAAGCCAGCAAGTCTAAGAGGCTCACCCAAGGCCCTTGACATAATACCTGGGTATCTCTGCTGTTTATTCGACGAAGTCCAAGGGCTCTTCAGTTAGCAGGTGATGAATGCTGCTGGGACTAGGTCCTGTTTTTCAAGGCAGAAGCTTCCCTCTAGCCCAGGGTATGTCTAGAATGTCATCTGTAATCTAGGGTTTAGAACAGGGGTCTCATAACTTTGACTGGTGCCATATCCTTCTGTGGCTGAGCTTGATGCAAGGCAGTCCTCCCCACTCTCCCTTCTCCTCTCCAGAAGTTTACATTTGGATGTAAACTGTACTTCGAAGTGATCTAGTTATAAGATAGATGTTTGGGGCAAAGTGGTGGTTTATCAGACCAATCCCCCTGGTGCCTATGTATGTCTGTCACTCTTACATGTAGTATTATTCTACTAATAGGACATAGGAAGAGAAGCAATTTTATAATTATCATTTTGAGATTGCCTAATAAGGAAGAAGCAGTAGTAAAGCTTAAATTTTAATAAAAGCTTTGGACTCATCAGGGTTTCACTTATCTGGAGAATGGAAAGGGGAGTCACTCATTCAGTCACAAGGTACTCACACGAGTGAGTCAAGATATTAACAGACTTCCTGATTTTTTTTCTTTTGGAACTGCAGAATCCAGGAAGCGCCTAGTCTTTGCAAAATCTAACTGGAACAAATCTGTGAAATTCTGAAGTTTTCTCATGTGACTCCTTTCCTAAAGGCTTCAGGGCATGCTCTAAGACTGAGCAGTAACAAGTGGCTGGAGGAGCTGCCTGCAGCAGTGGCTATATCCACAGAGGACAAAAGCAAAGCTTCTGAACATAAATCTAATCAACCTACCCTTTCCACTTAAAAATGTTTAGTGGGTCGCCACAACTTATAGAATAAGGTTCCATAAAATAGTCTTTGATTTGGTACCCTTGTGTTTCTGCAGCCTGGTCTCCTTTGCCTTAGATTGCCCTTTCCTCTTTTGCATGATGCATTCTTCAACATGCACCCTGGAAGATCTCTCTCCCTAGCGATCCTTTCCTGATCATCATCTCCTTTTCCCTGGTTGTCTCCAACCCATTAAGAATTACACAATCTCACTGAGGACTTCCAGGAAACTCTGGATTCCACTTCATTGTAGGGATCTTTTCAAATGTCTGCCTTCTCCACTAGACTTAGACCTCCCTAAGGGCATGACCATGCCTTGTCCCCTTTCCCTAGCTCAAAGTCTGGAACCCATGTGCATTCAGTTAACAGGGAACTTAGGGAAAATGTGAGAGAAAACTGAGTCTACTATCCCAGTTTGCTGTGTGCCTAGAAGGAGGAAGCAGCACAGGATCTTGTTCCATTTTTGGTGTGGTGATGACTAAGTTTATCTTTTTATATTTCTCTTTGGTGCTCTCATTTCCCAGTTTCCATCCAGTCCATTTTTTTTCTCTCACTTTTAATTTAGTGACTGCTTAGTCATTTACCATGAGTAAGAGTAACTAATATTTGTGTAGGATTCTGCAATATAAAAAGACTTTTAGACATAGCGCATCTCGTCTAGACCTTATGACAATTTTGTGAGGAGATGATGTTACCCCCACTTCATAGATTCCAGAAATGAGTCTCACTGAATATGTGATTTGCCCAAGGTCACGAGGGATAGGAATTAGCTGAGCAAGGTTATTCCAAGTCCTACATTAGTCCTCTTTCTCCTATACCTCATTGCCTTTTCTGAAGACTTTAATAAACATATAGTTAGCATCTAGTCTGGGCTAGGTACTCAGCTGGGTGTTGGTGTTATGATGATAAAGACATCTTTATGGAGCCACCTGGTAGAGGTGCTGAGATATAATATATTGGTTTTGTTCGAAATATCCAAACAATTAGAAACATATCACCTATGGTAGTTGAAAATATAAGAGAAAAAGTTATGTTGCTGTATATATGACATCCACCTTTTTTTTTTTTTTTTTTTTTTGACGAAAGACCTATTTCACAGGGGGTGGGAGTACATTCCCAAAGAAGCAAGAATGACAGTAATAGAGAATTGAGGCAGAGAAAGAAGGAGAGGAAATACAAAGGGATGAGTTACTGAGATGATCATAGCTTTACAACAAAACCAGCCAGACACTTAGATTTACAGGATATCTCCAGAGTAGCCATATGAAAAGACTGTATCAGAGCAGTTCATTATAGGGAAGGATGAGAAATCTATCTCCTGGTATCTTTCCCATCTACTTTCTTTTAGTGGTGAAGTCTACCCTACAAGGCACTCACTTCCTGTGTTTCCAGGTTGTGTTGCAGAAACCCTCCAGGCATCCACTGAGGAGACAGAACCCTGGGGCACAGTGCACTAGTCTCTGCATGTCAGCTGGGGCTGCACATGGGGACTCCTCAGTGTATGGTGGCAGTGACAGTGGAGCAGCAACAGTAGCTGGGACTTTATCACTGTGTGAGTAGCTAAAACAATGCACACAGTTGACTTTGAGTGGGATGGGGTGGGTAGTGATGGGAGGATCTGGTGGCACATAGCCTGGGTCTCATATACTGCATCTCTTGCACTAATTCTATTTTCTTGCATACTCGTATATACCCGATTTTGTATGAGAACAAGATATTTTCACTATTTCCTCAAGAAGGGAGGGGCAAGGCCAGTCCTTCCAGATAGTGGTCAGTTTCAACCTCCTAAACAACGTTTAAAGATTGGCACATCAAGCTACACCCTACTGCTGAAGCTGGTTCAGGGCCATAGCTGATATTCACCATCTCCTTGTCTTTCACACATTCTTGTTTCCCACATCTTCAGTCAGTAGTCAGCTGCTTCATCCCTAATGGATGTCAACCCTCAGTTGTTTTCCGATAATAGTTGCTGCAAGTGCCCATTTACAAGTGTCACTGGTTACAGAATCGCCACAAGGTGCCTCAGTGAGTCCTGCACTCCATATGTACTCCTCTTTGCCCCCATTGTGTTAGCAACAAGCCCAGCCTCTCATAGCAAGAGGTTCATTAAACTTATAAATACAGTAATTATTTTCTTGCTTATCCACTGGCATGAATCAACATAGTTATAATTCCCAGTTCAGTGGAACACAATATGTTCTCTAAGAAGCAATACTACCTGGGAATCAGGATCTCTAACACAATATAAGATTGTAGGAACAGAAAGTACAAATTTTGAATGCTTCTTTAAGAATAATTGTGAGAAGGGTGGTCCTACTTCCACCTCTTGGTTCCCAGAGCCCTTGCTTTTCCAATCCATATATAGGATCTGAGCCTGACACTATGGCCACTTTGTTCATGAGGAGTTCATCATGCAAGCAGTGGATTGACCCAAGGTAGGGGTTAGCTGAAATTCAGAAAATAGGTCATCTTGTCTACCTAATGGTCAGCAGCCTCCTTGTGGCTGTGCTTATTCTTTTTTTTTTTTTTGAGACGGAGTTTCGCTCTGGTTACCCAGGCTGGAGTGCAATGGCGCAATCTCGGCTCACTGCAACCTCCGCCTCCTGGGTTCAGGCAATTCTCCTGCCTCAGCCTCCTGAGTAGCTGGGATTACAGGCACTTGCCACCGTGCCCAGCTAATTTTTTTTTGCATTTTTAGTAGAGACGGGGTTTCACCATGTTGACCAGGATGGTCTCGATCTGTTGACCTCGTGATCTACCCGCCTCGGCCTCCCAAAGTGCTGGGATTACAGGCTTGAGCCACCACGCCCGGCCTGGCTGTGCTTATTCTTTAGGGTCACTCCTGAGAGGAAGTGTATGGGGGCAGTGGTCCATTTCTGGAGAACCTCAACATATCATACCACACTCTCTTTGAATTGGTTCAAGGTCTTCCCTTCTCCATCAGTTGCTTATAGAGGATTTCCCATAAGGCCATAAGTATAAGTTGAGGGAGTGACACCAGTGCCAAAGAGGTAGGTGATCTGAAGGTCTGGGGTGACAAGTCACATTTTTTTGTGTGTCTTCTGGTCTACTTGAGTCTTTTCTTAAAAGTAACATTTTCTTCATATAACAGTTTGCCCCTGTGCCTCTCAACCTTTTTCTGGGCATTTCTGTTAACACCATGGTCATGATGTGCAGCTCCAACTGCAGTTACATGGTGGACCATAGTCAGGTTCTCAGGTTTTACCTTGCAAGGTATGTCCCTGCATGCTCTAGATCTCTGGGTCCCTAAAAATCTCACTGGTGTTGCATGCCCTTTAATCATTAGGTACTTATGGTCTAACTTCTAATATGTATGTGTCTTATCAGGACATTCAAGTTGCTTGATCTACTCTTATTAGGTCCAATTAGAAAAATGTCAATCAATATAGAGACTAGCGTAATACACTGTGACATATAGAGATGATAGAGATCGTTACAAAACATACCATTATAGACAGTAGAATTAACACAGACAAGGCAGTGAAGATTTACTGCTGTCCTTGCAAATATAAAGGTGAGCTGCCTTTGATTTTCTCTACTGATGAAAATCAGGAGTAAAGCATACAGCAAAATAATAGACACAAACCAAGTGCCAGAGGTTAGATTGGTGTGTGCTCTCTGTCTCGCTTTCTCTATCTCTGCCCCTGCGATCTATACATATACATATATATATATATATATATATATATATATATATATATATATATGGCACAGAAGCTGCAATTGTAGATACCACCTGGTTGAATTTGTAGTAGCCCACTAGCACCCACCACTATCTATCTATCTATCTATCTATCTATCTATCTATCTATCTATCTCTATCTATCATCATCTGTTTTCTATCATCTATCTGTTATCTATCTACCTACCTACCTACCTACCTACCTACCTACCTATCATCTATCTATCTTTGAGGATGTATGTGTATGTTTGCAGAGACCAGATAGGTGAGGTGACTAGGGATATAATGGGAATTGCCATCCATGAATCCTTCAGGTCTTTGTTGGTACTAATTTCTGCAATTCTTGGGAGGAGATATTGCTTCTAATTAACTATCTTGGCCTGGAGGGAGGTTGCATTACATTTTAAAAGGCTAACTCTGCTTCTTTCTGTTATAATGTCCTTAACTCATAGGTCAGGAAACTAAGGGCCAACTTCTAAGTATATCTATCCCATTATACATTCAGAGACTAGAGAAGTAACACAGTCTCTGAATGTCTAATGGTTCCTTAGATCTATTGGATCCATTATAAGATGGGCTTGAGCCCATATTCCATTTATAATCTGATACTGATAATACTCCATTTCCAGCTGGAAGACCTTGGTGGTGGTGTTTTGGGTCCTCTGATACTGGTGTCAGCTGTGATAATACCTAGACTTTTTGTCTGTCCAGTGTATATTTTGACAAATTTGGACAAAGATTAAAGAAATATTTGCCATGCTGTGTAACGTTGTGAGGAACTAGCTTTCCTTTCAATCATTGGGTTCTAGATCTGTGAGCTGACTTAGAGCTAGTAACTAGAAATTGCAATTGTCCATTGTGGTGTTTAGCATTATCCTGTGGTCATCAGTTCTCTATTATTTTTGATTGTACAAATCAAACAAAACCCTGGTTCAGTGATTCTCAAACTTGAGTGTGCATCTCAGTCACCTAGAGAGCTAGTTAAAACACAGATTGGTGGACCACATCCCCAGAATTTCTGCATCAGTAGGTCTGAGATGAGGCTCAAGAATTTTCATTTTAAACAAGTTCCCAGGTGACGCTAATGCTGCTGATCTCAGACCCACACTTTGATAACCACTACTTTAGATGGCTGCTTGTCTGTGTTACCTTTGGGAAAACTATCATTAGCCATAATAAAACATCACTTTGGGACAAGGCACCTTCACTGCACCTCTAGCCATGCTGCTCATTGTGGTAATTATATCCACCCAGGCTCTGCCTTGACAAACTCCTCATATCCCCACTGATTATGAGAGTCAACCTGGCCTGATAGGAAAACCAACTGTGGGTTCTCATTGATGCTGGTCCTCAGGCACTCCTGGAAAATGTAAACAGTTGGAGGATTCAGTGTCTTTATTCTTATAGTTTCCCTTTCTTGAGCCTCTGACCCCTTTCTCATTACTCTGCCAAAGAGGTTCCAAGATTTTCACTCAATTTACTAATCATTGTGAATCCTGGCTTCAAGGAGTCATCTTAGCAAATTGTTAAGATTGGTATCCTTGTTAGACATGAAATTCCAAATTATGGTTGAGTTATCCACTCTAACAAATGTTTTCCTCTTCATCCTTAATTCTACTTCCCTGGTCTAACACCCTCAAGATTTACCCCTACAGATGTTTTTCTGGTTCTTGTTTGATAAATTTATGATCTGGTCCCACCACTTGCCATTGATCAAACTTGGTCACAGAATGCCTTAAAATAGCAATTAGCTGCCTCAGACTTACTAAGGATTTCAATGTCATCATAAGTATCCAACCACTGCCAAAGTCCTATAATTATCATCACCCTTATATTGATCAATTGCAGTGACAACTTGATATTCAAAGACTTACCTTAAACTCCCACCTTATCCCAATTAGCCACAAATAGTAACTCTAATGTCACAGCTTACATGTTGTTATTACTAACTACCCCACTCTGGAACGAGTTGTCTCAGCCTGGGTTTCTTAGAGTAGGCAGCGGAAGGGGATAGCTTTTGTGCTACTGTTTTATGGAGGTACAACCCTAGGGAAGCAAGCGTTACAGGGAAAAGAGGGGCAAGGAAGAAGGGAAAGAAAATACAAGGTGGTATATTGTAATGCCAAGATAACCATGGCTTCAGAACAAAATAGCTATTGTCCCATCTTTTAAGGCATTTCCAGAGAGGTCAAATAAAACTGTTTCATCTCAGAACAGTCCATTAGGGGAAGAAATAACAATTTATCTGCTGATTTTATCTATCTCTTGTCTTGCATTGTTGAAATCTGCCTCCGTGGGAGTTAACTATTTGTAGTCCACATTTCCAGTTTACCCACACCCTTCCTTCCTTCCTTCCTTCCTTCCTTCCTCTTTTTCTTTCTTTCTAATATAGTTTTGCTCTGTTGGCCAGGCTGGAGTGCAGTGGCACAATCTTGGCTCACTGCAACCTCTGCCTCCCAGGTTCAAGAGATTCTCCTGCCTCAGCCTCCCAAGTAGCTGGAATTACCGGTGTGTGCCACTACACCCTGCTAATTTTTGTATTTTTAGTAGAGATGGGATTTTACCATGTTGGCTAGGCTGGTCTTGAACTCTTGACCTCAAGTGATCTGCCCGCCATGGCCTCCCAAAGTGCTGGGATTACAGGCGTGAGCCGCTGTGTCCAGCCTTACCCACACTTTCTAATCTATCCCTGAGGAAGCTGGAGCCTTTTATTTTTTTCTTTAAAGCAACTTTGACTTCTAGCAACATCTGGAACCAATGATCCCTTCCCTGGAAACCAAAAAGACTGAGACATGACTGGAACCTGAACACTGGGACTCTTTCAAAAGCAAAGGATCTGTTGGCCCCGAAGATCTGGGGCTAAAATATGCCTCAATACACCTTACCATAAATGGTCAAATCTGATCAGACCCATGCCAAGCCAACATTCCTAAATCCTTTTCTTTGCCCTCTGATCCCTTATAACGCTCGCTCTTTTTTTCCCCTCTCATTTATTTATTATTTTATTTTATTTTTTTTCAATGTTAATTCACTTTATTTTTCTTGTATAAAAACCCTATGTTGTAACCACAGCTGGAGCTTGGGTCCTCTGCACGGACACTCTGGTGTGGGTCTTGACAAGGTGGTCAGTGAATTCCTGATAGGGAGACTTGGTGAACACAGTCTCCTTCCAGAGATCAGGGGTCAGGTAGCTGTAAGTCTTAGAGATGGCATCAAAGGTGGCCTTGGCAAAGTTGCCCAAGGTGGCAGTGCAGCCCCTAGCTGAGGTGTAGCAGTCATCGATACCAGCCATAATAAGCAGCTTCTTGGGCACAGGTGCTGAGACGATGCCAGTGCCCCTCGGCGCGAGGATGAGGCGCACCAGCACAGAACCACAGCGGCCTGTCACCTTGCAAGGGACGGTGTGGGGCTTGCCGATCTTGTTCCCCCAGTAGCCTCTGCGCACAGGGACAATAGAGAGCTTGGCCAGGATGATGGCCCCACGGATGGTAGTGGCCACCTCCTTGGAACACTTAACACCCAGACCGATGTGACCATTGTAGTCCCCAATAGCAACAAACGCCTTGAACCTGGTGCGCTGGCCAGCACAGGTCTGCTTCTGCACCGTCATAATCTTAAAAACCTCATCCTTGAGAGAGGCCCCCAGGAAAAAGTCAATGATCTCAGATTCCTTGATGGGCGGAGAGAAGAGATAGATCTCCTCCAGAGATTTAATCTTCATGTCTTTGACCAGGCGACCCAACTTGGTGACAGGCATCCACTCCTTATCCTCGGCTTTGCCTCCGGGAGCTCCGCGGCCTCGGCCCGGCCCAGTCTACGGCCGCGACCCCGGCCCCGGATGCCACTGCCTAAACCTTTGCGGAAGCCACCGCGGTTCCCCATCCCGGGCCCCCGGAGCCTCCGCACCGCACCGCCCCCCCCCCCCCCCCGGCATCATCCGCCATTTGGTGTTTTATTGGAGAAGAAGCTCATTTATTTATTATTTATTTACTTGAGATGGGGTCTTGTTCTGTCACTCAGGCTGGAGTGCTGGGGCGTAATCATGGCTCAATGCAGCCTCGACCTTCTGAACTCAAGTGATCCTCCTGCCCCAGTCTTCCTAGTGGCATCACTACGTCGGCTAAATTTTGTGTTTTTTGTTGAGATGCTGTTTTGTCATGTTGCCCAAGCTGAAAAACTTTCTTTAGACTCCAAATCAGGGAGACAGATTTGAGCCCAACTCCTTGCTGGCTGATTTGCAATAAAACCTTTCTTTTCTCAAAAACTGGTGCCATGGTATTGGCATCTGTGCACATCAGACAGCAAGCCCATTTGCTCAATAACATGAAGACTATATGAATTAATATGGAAAGTTCTTAATTAGTAACAGTTGGCACATAACAAATGCTCAAATTTTTTGCTGCTACACTATGTCATTATTATGGTTATCTTATGGCATACCAGTATATCTTCTTTCCATTTAGCTATTGTATAACCACTGGGCTAATGTATTTCTTTCTCTGAAGTATAATTTTAATACTTTTTCCACAAACCTTTTGGATTTATGCATAATTCCCTCCCTGTATCCATCCTTTACTACTTGTAGAGAGAAATTTCTATTTTTAATTTATAGACAGATGCATACTTATTAGAAGAAATAGAATATATATATTTATCTATGGATAAATATTATTATCAGAAATTAATAAACACAATAACTCATGTCAAAATCCTTCACTTGTTTCCAGTTACATTTATCTTAATACTTCCACCCTCTTCGTTAATTAGTTTTTTATTCTGAATTCCAGACTCTACACTAGATAATGGAAGCTTAGTAGCCACCTCAGATAAAAACAAAACAAAATAAAACAAGGACAACCACAGTGACCCCTCCCACCACCACCAAGTTATTTTACCCTTCCAGCTCAACAGTTGTTCATGGGCATTGTATTGAAATGCTATAAAGACATTTTCACTATTTCAAGTAAAATATAAAGAAGCATTAAAACATTGACATTTTAAAGTGACTCATGGATTTGACTTCATAAATAATTAAAATATAGCATTTAGTGCTCTTACACTTTTTATAACTCATCCATTTATATCAATCTTTATATCTGAAAGAGGTTTAATGTATTGTCTAAATTCATTGTTTTACTGCACATCACAGAAAGAAATTCTAGCTATTTCATCCCAAAGGAATTTGTTGAAGAGATATGAGGTAACTAATAGAATTCATAGCAATTTAAGAGAAGTTTCTGTTATACAGAGCTTTTCAGAACTCATAATCAAAGCAGTAGACTACAAATAAGTGGAAGGCTGAAGCTTGATTGAAAAAATTTTCCTTCCTGAAAGATAAACTACAAATTGGCTTATTTTTCAAAGAATCAACTTCTCAGTCTCTAGGCAGATAACAGAACACAAAATACACTATTACTGTGTATTTTAGAATCATGCACATTATCTGGGACTTTAATAACAGTTAAACAGATGATAGATGATAGCAGAGATGCCTGTTTCAAATGAAGGTGGTTTAACAGCTCTCAATTAAATTGCTTGTGACAGCAAAAGGAAAAAAAGATTTGCGATGCTATCAAAAGCTAAACCTTAAAAATGATTATAATAAACTGGAAAGAAATTCACCAAGTGGTGCTAGACTGAGGGAAAAAAATTTGATTCCATCTTTTACTCTGGAAATAAAGACGGCCTGAAAACAGTAGGAATATATTTTGTATCCTCTCTGTCTGCCTTAGGGAGCCAGAGTCTGTATCAACCAAAAAAGGATACCTGCTTACTTAGGAAATGCTTTGAGATTCAATTTCATTTCCACGAAACCACTTCCCAGCTTCCACTAAACCAGAAATAAAAGTGGAAACCCAGAGCTGGTTAAGCCATGATCCAGGAGGAGGTATCTTCCAACTGCCAGATATCCCATCTGAAAGGCCACCCACCAAGTCACAAATCTAGGTGAGTAAATTGTTTGATATAACTGCTAAATACTGATGCATCATCCATAACTTTCCAGAAGTAGAAACTGATGCACATTAATTTGCAAATATCAGACTACAGAGATGCTAATAATTGTGTCCATTAGGTTAACCCAAGCAAGATGGCAGTTGGGGTTGGGGAACCTAGACAAAGAAATGGGAGTTGTTCTTTAGAAACCAGGTAAACTGGACTGTCAGTTTCTCAGACTTGTACCTAATGTTCCAGGCATGTCTATGCCTTCTGTACATTCAAAGGGATCAAACCCTTTTGTATGTTGAGACCGAAATATTGAGTAGAAGAATCGGCTGGGAGATCACCAAGAATACATTTCTGAAAATAGACACAAAGTTCAATAAAGTCAGTGTAGAAGATATTAACCACCTATATGCCAAAACTGATAGTGGATATTAACAAGCTACCTCAGTTATTACTGAGTATGACACATTCTCTTGGATATGTGACACATACCCTGAGTATGACATGTTCTCCCCTTTCCCCCCAGTTTTATCTTTTGGAATTGACTTGATTCAAGTACTCCAGGCTCAGATGACTTCCCTTTTTCAATAGGTTAGGTGACTAAATGCTTCAGAGTTTTCTGCAAAATAAAAAGGAACTAGGAGAGAAGAAAAGCTCAGGTTGCCTCTCAGCATTGATTCTTCCCATTGGGTTTTATTAGGGGAATCTCCAGAATTATTTTCATGTTTATACAGGAAAATGAAAGAGTATTTAGACCTTTATAAAAACATAGTGCCTTCCTAAGACTGGATTTTGGAGTAAAAATAGGATTTAGATTTTTTTAAGCTTCGAAGACTGAAAACAAAAAAAGGAACCATAGTTTCTTAAATAGACTCTGGGCCTGAGAGGCAGATGTGATTCTGAAATTTCAAATATATATGAAACCAATACTCTTTCTAAAAGCATTATTGCATGTTTGGCTTGATTTGTCTGATAATGCCATTTGTTCAAAGGTCAGCTTCTAGAGTAGGTGAAAATTTTCAACTTTCACTAACCATTTATTTAAAAGTTACTAATGTGGCACCCCTATTTGAGCCCTGGGCTAAAATGGGTAAATGTATGAACATTAATTTCTTCATCTTGTTTGAATACAAAAGCAAGTTGGTAACTGTCCAAGCAATGCAGAACAGAAAAATGTTGGCAAGTGGACAAGTCGCTTTGTATGCAACTTTATTCGCTCTGGCAACTTTTTCAGCACAAAATGAAAATTCAGTAGAGATAGTAAGTTTCAAAAATATTTCCATAATTGCACACAATATAATAAAAAAACACCAGGAACATTTAAAAAATTATCCATTAGAATCTTGAGCTTTAAGATGCCAGATAATCCACATCAAATATAGAAATTGGAAATAAAACATGTTTACAGACAGTATAATTGAAGCCATCAGTGAATAACTAGGGTGTATGAGAAAGGTAGGAGTATATTTTGGTGGTGGTGGTGGTGGCTGAGCAGCAATATACCATCTAGACAAAGTTTTTTTCTAATTGCCACCTGAGTCTTAGTCTTGTAACAAGATGATACATTAGTATAGGGGCTCTTGAACAGTTCATGAATTGGTCAAGGTATGAGTTGAATTGTATCCATACTCTCCCCCATCCCTCAAAAAATTATATGTGTAGGCCGGGCGCGGTGGCTCACGCCTGTAATCCCAGCACTTTGGGAGGCCGAGGCAGGTGGATCACAAGGTAAGAGATCGAGACCATCCTGGTCAACATGGTGAAATCCCATCTCTACTAAAAATACAAAAAATTAGCTGCGCACGGTGGTGCGTGCCTGTAATCCCAGCTACTCAGGAGGCTGAGGCAGGAGAATTGCCTGAACCCAGGAGGCGGAGGTTGTGGTGAGCCAAGATCGCGCCATTGCACTCCAGCCCGGGTAACAACAGTGAAACTCCGTCTCAAAAAAAAAAAAAAAAAAAAAATATGTGTAGTCAACCCTCAGTACCTCAGAATATGACTTTATTTGGAGATAGGGTCTTTCTTCACAGGGGTAAAGAAGTTAAAATGAAGTCATTAACGTGGGCCATAATCTAATATGAATGGTGACTCTGGTATAGTGGTATCATGCAAGATTCCCTAACAGAATATGATTGTGTCCTTATGCAAGGGGGAAATTTGGACTTGGACATACACACAGAGGGGAAACAATGTAAAAAGACACAGGGAGATGATCAGCTATAAGCCAAGAAGAGGGATCTGGAACAGATCTTCCCTCACTGCCCTCAAAGGGAACCAACCTGCTGACGCCTTGATCTCAGACTTCTAGCTTCAGAACTGTGAGACAATACATCTCTGTTGTTTAAGCCACGCAGTTTGTTTACTTTATTATCATAGCCCTAGCAAACAGATACAGTGATTAATCTATATCGTACAATTCTATACAAGATTTTGTGTGTTTGTAAGCAAAAGACAGGCTTTTTAAAAATTTTTCCTTTCCTCTTCCTAGTATTGGACATGTAAGTTGCTGGAATAATGGAAGAAAATTTAAGAAAGTATAATCATATTAAGTAAATGGGCAAAAATAGATCAATACACTGTGCTGCAGATTTTGATTACCTAAGATCATTGAGAAAGGAGCCACTGTTTTCAGGTTCATTTGGAGAAATGGTTGTTAGCAAACAATCCTGATTGAGAAAGATCAGAGAAAGGCAACCATCCAGGAAGACATCATGGCTCACAGCAGGTCTCAGCCTTGGAGAGATATTCAATTCTGCTCAGAAATTTTGTGAGGCAAGGCTCCTCCCCATCCCATTGTGGGAAAGAGGTGGGCAAACCCTTAATGAGAAGCCTCAGAGCTGTGGGCAGAAGAGAAAGGGGAAAGCGAACCCATCAGCAGAGAAGTTACTTGGCATTTTCAGAATCAGGAGGGTCCTAGACATGGGGTGTTGTATAAAGTTGTTGAGTGTACCATACTTGGACTATGGAGGAATCTGCAAATACTGCCCTATGGGACCCAGGGTAATGTATGATGACTCAAGCCACTTGGAGAGGAAGGGAATACTGAAGGTATTTAGGACAGTATTCTGCTTCTGACGGTGGACATCGTGGTGACAAAATGAAGCCATTACATCTGCTGCACACAGGGAAAGCATTTTTCCCAAAGGCAGCCCATCTAGAAAGCATTCAATCAGCAAACCCCTAAAA
The DNA here is from genome assembly GCF_049354715.1 of Callithrix jacchus. Classification (NCBI taxonomy): domain Eukaryota; kingdom Metazoa; phylum Chordata; class Mammalia; order Primates; family Cebidae; genus Callithrix; species Callithrix jacchus. Next base: position 30,039,677 of record NC_133518.1, read on the forward strand.
TTAATCTGTGTTGACTTTTTTCTTTAAAGACTAGGCATCTGAATCCTTCATAATATGTTGGTGGCAAAGAACTGTTTGCTCACTTCCTATCCCACCCTCTTCCCAGGCATATCATGCAATTTCAGGAAAAACAAATTCTAAGAATTTAGATCTTTCTCTCTTGGGTCTATTCTGATTAACGAAGAAATTTTGAAAGCTATTTACCACCAAAAGAGTTTTAATTGTTTGGGATTAAAAAGTCTAGTACTACCATTATCACATACAGAGGCATCAGTAAGCCAGAATAATGAATAGATGTGCAGTAAATGTGATTTGAACCCAACATTCAGATTAATAAAAGGCCAGCTAATATACCTTTAAGTTTATAAAGTTTGTTCAAATGTTGGACAAAGCCAGGGCTCGGCACGTTCTCTGCTTTTCATATGGGAACTGGTGGGGAGAGGACCTACCACTTGTCAGGAGGCTGATCATATCTCCCATGAGGAGGTTCATCTAGCTAGAAGTAGGGAGAGATGGGCAGTGGGAGAATGAGAATCTGATGACTCTTAAAATTGAGAGCTTGGGGGCTCAGTGATTCCTTCTCTCAGATATGTGATGTGATATCTACTATTCCTAAAAAAGAAGGAAGTGCACCACTTGTAAAAATTTAAGTTCGGAGCTGGCAGTGATCAGATGGGACTGCAAAGAGTATCCTGGAAGTAGGGAGGGGACCCATGGTATGTATGTGTCCACATCAACAGGAATGCTGGTGGGGCAATTCTCAGCTGTGTATATGGTATTGGTCTTGGAAAATAACAGTGACAAGTCTAAAGACTGAGTAATGTAGCCAAAGTATGTGTGGAGATACCTCACTAGAGTTAGGAAGGGATCCTGGCCTTTGCGAAGATTGGGAAGTTTTCATGGAGGGGTATATGGCCGAGTGGGTCTCTTTTTTTTTTCTTACTAGTTGAAAAGTGCCTAAGAACATATTGGATTTCAGTGACTAGAAGAGTTTTAAAAAATTAAAAGAACACGTTGGAGATACAGGATTTCTGTGGAGTGGGAAAATCCTCATCGCCAAAAAGATAGTGCATCTTTATGAGGACATATTTCGTCTCAGAAGGTCTCTTTCCCTCTGCTCTTCCTCTCCTCTACCTCCTAGAATATTCTGCCTAAGAACTATCAAGATGATATTTGATGGAGTAAAGAGATGATTATTTGCACACAGTAAAGCATGATTCTAAAGGTGCGAAAATAAAAAGGAACATCTTTAGGGTCTAAAGAGCCTTGGGGAAGATAAAGATGGATCAGACGTCCAAGGGAGAGGAGGTTTCTCTTCTAAGGTGCTGACTATGTGGGTGTGTTAAGAGTTGAGAACTAAGGTCCCATTCCAATAAGAAGTCAAATCTCAGGAAATTGTTTTATATATTCTTTTAGACTCTATGTGTCTGGTGAGCTAACAGTTAAACAGTTTGTTCTTTAGATAACATATGTGTCCCCTTTTTTCCACTAGGCAGAGGGCTTATGGCTTGAAAGACCTTATATAATTTAAGAGCCATGGTTGAGTTACAGTTCTTTTATTCTTTCTTGCTAGCCTGTTATAGGTTGAGATGAAAAGTTGTGATGACTGCTATTGGATTTTCATATATGTATAATGCCATATTAATCCTTGCAAAACTCCAGGAGGTAGATATTATTACCTCCATTTTCCAGTTGGAGGACTTGAAGTTTGACAACATTAAATGATTGAACCAAGGTCAAGAGTGGTTTGACCACAGTGAGAGCTTGGATTCAAGTTTAGATCTTCCCTGCTCCAAAGCACTGTTTGGGGTCTGTTCATTGTATTGCACGGTCTCCTAAAATGTTTATGAATGTGCATGTGTGTTAAGAGTCCTTTTTTTATTTTTTTGAGCAGAGTGACATTATTTATATGTCTAGAGGCTGGGTGCTTTTCTTCTTTAGGCTTTTACCTGGATAGTTTTAGGACAAAGAGATTATCACTAATCCCTATATCTCTACCTTGAAGACTTGAATGAGGTTTAACACTGAAATCATCTTGTTGAATTATTATTTTTTAAATGTCATTGTCCAATGAGGCAGTTTCAGAATGCATTATTCTTCTGAATGTATTCATATGTGGAACACTGAGTGAATTCAGTGGGTGACTAAAATGATTTGGGGGCCTTCACCAAAAATGTTGATTCATATGCATGTTATTTTGCCAAGTGAGATTTGTGAATTACAATGTTTTATTCAATTTATTTCTTCTTAGTCATGCAAAATATTCTGGAAACAACTAATTTCATTGCATCAAAGAACAAAAAAGGAGTGTGGTATTAGTACCAGGTCTGTTGTCATAGGAGTGGGGTGGGCAGAGAATGAAATAACTTCTAGTGAAAATAAAAATCCAGGTGCTGCCTCCCGCTCGCCTCCGACCCAGCGCCTGCCGTCATGGCTCCCGGCCAGCTCGCCTTGTTCAGTGTCTCTGACAAAACCGGCCTTGTGGAATTTGCAAGAAACCTGATCTCTCTCGGTTTGAATCTGGTCGCTTCCGGAGGGACTGCAAAAGCTCTCAGGGATGCTGGTCTGGCAGTCAGAGATGTCTCTGAGTTGACAGGATTTCCTGAAATGTTGGGGGGACGTGTGAAAACTTTGCATCCTGCAGTCCATGCTGGAATCCTGGCTCGCAATATTCCAGAAGATAATGCTGACATGGCCAGACTTGATTTCAATCTTATAAGAGTTGTTGCCTGCAATCTCTATCCCTTTGTGAAGACAGTGGCTTCTCCAGGTGTAACTGTTGAGGAAGCTGTGGAGCAAATTGACATTGGTGGAGTAACCTTACTGAGAGCTGCAGCCAAAAACCACGCTCGAATGACAGTGGTGTGTGAACCTGAGGACTACGTGGCAGTGTCCACAGAGATGCAGAGCTCCGAGAGCAAGGACACCTCCTTGGAGACTAGATGCCAGTTAGCCTTGAAGGCATTCACTCATACAGCACAATACGATGAAGCAATTTCAGATTATTTCAGGAAACAGTACAGCAAAGACGTATCTCAGATGCCCTTGCGGTATGGAATGAACCCTCATCAGACCCCTGCCCAGCTGTACACACTGAAGCCCAAGCTTCCCATCACAGTTCTAAATGGAGCCCCTGGATTTATAAACCTGTGCGATGCTTTGAATGCCTGGCAGCTGGTGAAGGAACTCAAAGAGGCGTTAGGTATTCCAGCCGCTGCCTCTTTCAAACATGTCAGCCCAGCAGGTGCCGCTGTTGGAATTCCACTCAGTGAAGATGAGGCCAGAGTCTGCATGGTTTTTGATCTCTATAAAACCCTTACACCCATTTCAACGGCATACGCAAGAGCAAGAGGGGCTGATAGGATGTCATCATTTGGCGATTTTGTGGCATTGTCTGACGTTTGTGATGTACCAACTGCAAAAATTATTTCCAGAGAAGTCTCTGATGGTATAATTGCCCCAGGATATGAAGAAGCAGCCTTGACAATACTTTCCAAAAAGAAAAATGGAAACTACTGTGTTCTTCAGATGGACCAGTCTTACAAACCAGATGAAAATGAAGTTCAAACGCTCTTCGGTCTTCATTTAAGCCAGAAGAGAAATAACGGTGTCGTTGACAAGTCATTATTTAGCAATGTTGTCACCAAGAATAAAGATCTGCCAGAGTCTGCCCTCCGAGACCTCATCGTAGCCACCATTGCTGTCAAGTACACTCAGTCCAACTCCGTGTGCTACGCCAAGAATGGGCAGGTTATCGGCATTGGAGCTGGACAGCAGTCTCTTATACACTGCACCCGGCTTGCAGGAGATAAGGCAAACTACTGGTGGCTTAGACACCATCCACAGGTGCTCTCGATGAAGTTTAAAACGGGAGTGAAGAGAGCAGAAATCTCCAATGCCATCGATCAATACGTGACTGGAACCATTGGCGAGGATGAAGATTTGATAAAGTGGAAGGCCCTGTTTGAGGAAGTCCCTGAATTACTCACTGAGGCAGAGAAGAAGGAATGGGTTGACAAACTGAGTGAAGTCTCTGTCAGCTCAGATGCCTTCTTCCCTTTCAGAGATAATGTAGACAGAGCTAAAAGGAGCAGTGTGGCATACATTGCGGCTCCCTCCGGCTCTGCTGCTGACAAAGTTGTGATTGAGGCCTGCGATGAACTGGGAATCATCCTCGCTCATACGAACCTTCGGCTCTTCCACCACTGATTTTATCACACCCTATTTTATGGTTTACTTATATGTAGGTGAAGAGTCGTGTGTGAAACTTTGAGAATAACTTTTTAAAAAAATAAAACAGTACATCTTAATCACTGGATCGATCCATTGGAAAAAAATAATCCAAATGGCTACAGATAATGGAGTTGATATTGTGCCATTTCAGTGACTACCCTTTTCAGAATCTACCACAGTCAACAGTAGTAAACAAAACCGTGTTACTTGCTTAGAAGTCTTTTCATAGCAGGGAAAATAATCTGGGTCTAGCCGTTCTTGCCTTTTGCTTGTTCATTTTGTGCAAAAATTTCTGTGGTTATGAACATAATAAATTCCTTCTCAGTAATTTTTCTTTTTTTTAAATGCCCACTTACATAGATGGAAATATTGACATTCTTTTGGATTTGCAAGGGTCTCATGACACTGTGCTGGGAATGCTTGTGGGAGCTTTCTCATTTTTCAGTTAATGCTTAGCCTGCTTTGTTTAGTGAGAGGAAGCACAAAATGGAGCAGACAATATTGAAGAGATGAAACTCAGAAAATTTTCCTAGAAATTCTGAAACAAGTTAATTATTTTCTCCTCAAATACAATCTGAAAAAAACTGATCAATATTAATAATCAAGGGACTTCATAGTCCACTGAGAGGAAACTACAGGCAGGGGAGGACTATTTTTGGTTCTTGGTGAGCCATTGATGAGAGAATTATACTATATTAACTCACATTTTTCTCTATGTAGTTATTTCTGCTCATTTTCCAAAAGCCATGCCAACTCTACCTTTAGTTTTAAGTTTTAAGTTTCTTCGCAGAGACTGTCAGATTTTTCTATGGTGTGTGCTGTGGTTGGCAATGGTGCTGTGGTTGGCAATGACCGCAGATGAGTTGCTGCAGCCCTTGTTAGAACAGTTGAAGGGGCCAAAATGTTTCTGTTTCTGGAACTGTTTTCTAAGGGTTGGCAGGCTGGATAGTTTCCAAGCACATATCTTTCCTTTCTGGGATCCCCAGGCTATTGGTTGTACTTGAAGGCATTTTAACTTGCATGAGTTCCCCTCACTGTCTCATTACAGTTGTAAGCTATTTTCCTTAAGGAGGATGAATTACTTAAATAAATGTGAAACACTTCTGTAGTGGCCTCCCCATATTTATTTGCCTGGAATGAACTTATTTCTATCCAGAATGTCAATAACCCAAAGCAGGCTTTATATTCTCTCATGTCCCAGGTCCATAAATTTTTATATATCACAAAAACTCTTCATCCAGAAGAGTTTAAATGATATTTGACTGTTCCAATATTACATTTTTGAAAGCATAGAAGGTTTTGTTTCTTGGTTTTTAGCTTTTTGTAATACATACTTAATACTATGTTTCAAGTTGAGGATGTCTGTTAATTCTTGGGTGATGTTTCTTCCTTTCTTCTCTTAGATGATACTGGATCTTTCTCATAATTCCCAGAAAGCAACATAGATGTGATTATTTTTTGGTGGGGAGGGGTCAAAATCTTCCTACTATAGCTCTTGAGTACACTAGAAAAACGTTTAGCCTTCTACCCATGTTATCCAGATTTTCTATTGGTTATAACGGAAGCCCCTGATGCTGGTGGTGAATATCTAGGGTTGGTTTTAAAAGAAGCCCCATATAGAGAAAATTAAAACCAAAATAATAAAGGAGAGAAAAATGTTGATGAATTCCAGATAGGAATAATAACCCATGTAATAAAAAATAAGAAATTAAAATTAGGTATATTTCTCCAGAGCTTATTTCTTGGTGTTCTCAAAATCAAACTTCTGAAAAACACAGTAGAAAAATTCCCTCACTTTAAGGTCTTAACATAATGAGGATCTACTTAGTAGTGTAGAGGGAGAAGTCTCACAAAAAGGAATGGACTGAAGATAGGTCTGTAAAATATTTCCAAACTGAAGTGTATATGGAAAACAGAATTGAAAACACAGAGACAAGTTTTAGAAATATGTGGGACTCACTGAGTGTGCTAAAGTGTAGCCATAGTCCCAACTACCTGGGAGGCTGAGGTAGGAGGATTGCTTGAGTCCAGGAGTTCTGGGCTGTATTGTGGTATGCCAAACAGGTATCTGCACTAAGTTCAGGATCAATACAGTGACCTCCTGGGAGTGGGAACTGCTAGGCTGGCTAAGGAGGGGTGAACTGGTCCAAGTGAGAAATGGAGCAGGTCAAAACTCTTGTGTTGATTAGTAATGGAATCACACCTGTGATTAACCACTGCAGTCCAGCCTGGGCAATATAGCAAGATCTCACCTCTAAAAAGAAAAGAAAATATGTGGGAGTCAATGTAAAGGTCTAAATATATTTAATTAGAATCCCAAAAGGAGAGGAGAAAAGGAATGAAAAGAAATAAAATTAAAATTATGAAAAATTTTTTTTCATTGCCAGTGAACTTTATATATTGACCACTTATTATATACCAAGAATTATGCTAAGTACTACTGTATGAATTTTTTTTAATTCCCATAACAAATGAAGTAGTATACTTACTACCATTCTGTAGATGAAAAAACTGGCTTGCAGAATTTAATATCAAATAACAATTAAGTTGCAGAGATAAGTTTCAAGTTTCTGACCTCACAGTCAATACTTTTAAATATGTAGTTTTTATTGTGCTTAGGATGCAAGTCACATAGTTGATATAAATATATCTTGAACCTTCAAGTGCCTTGAATCTTTCAGAACTTTTGGGGCTATCTTTTTTTTTTTTTTCCAAGATAGAGTCTTGCTCTAATGCCCAGGCTGGAGTGCAGTGGCGCGATCTCAGCTCACTGCAACCTCCACCTCCTGGGGTCAGGTGATTCTCCCACCTCAGCCTCCCGAGTAGCTGGGATTGCAGACATGCACCACCATGCCTGGCTAATTTTTTGTGTATTTTCAGTAGAGATGGGGATTTTACCATGTTGGCCAGGCTGGTCTCAAACTCCTGACCTTGTGATCCGTCCACCTCGGCCTCTCAAAGTGCTGGGATTACAGGAGTGGGCCACTGCACCTGGGGCTATCTTAAAGGTTTGTGCTGTGAGCTGGTTAGGTTTACCTAACACACACTCCGTCACGGATACACCACTAAACCTGATTTCTGTGGTCATTCATTTTTCTATTTTGAAGGCCACTCTGTGAAAGATACTTTGCTGACATAATTGTTGTATTTTTATAAGCATGATTTTCCAGGCCTGAAAATCATATTCCCAGTTCTTAAAGAGTATGTGGCATAGTAAGGGGGATACAGATACAAACATAAATTACAATGTAACATAGGTTTATAATAACAACTATATTAATAACTGGCATTATTGGGCATTTATCAAATCCAAGGCATTATCTTAAGGATTTCACATTAATTTTATCATTGAATCATCTTAAAGCACAATGAAGAAGGTATTAATTGTTCATATTTTATAGATAAGAACACTCACACTGAGTGAGGTTAAATTCCTTTTTTTTTTTTCCAGTGTTATAATCCAGTGAGAAGAAAAACTAGGGTTCAAACCTTGGCCTTCAGATGCTCAGCCTCTGTAGAGCATAACATGGGAGCACAAAGAGAGAGCATCATTTTACATCAAATGTAAACTGAGTCTAAAGAAGTTATTCAAGAATATAAGGGAAGAAGCAAAAGAGTGTATGTAAAGTTCTATATTGTGTAAGAAAGTGGTAAAATGCAATAAATTAGTGAGACTGTTGGAGAAATCCACAGCACTTTGGAGTGAGCCGATTTACTCTTGACCTTCTCAATGTTTTAAAAGTGATTTTTACAAAGGATTATGGTTATTAGGAAAACAAAATTTCTAGGATCAGGGTCCTCAGATGTGTAAGGTGGGGGTAAGAGGGTGATAAGGAAAATATCTGAGATTTTCCTACCAGTCTTTTTCCATATCCAGGGACACTGTGGCAGACAGGCCCACATCTAAACACTTGGTTTTATAAAATAGTCTCATTCTGGCAAGCTGAAAAAGGGGTAAACAGGAAGGATGGAAAATTGCAAATAAGAAGGATAAAAAAATGGAATATGACTTTTCATTGTGGTATGCTTGATTTTTAGCTTTCAGCAATCACACTTTATTTTGAACCCTCACATAATTGCTAGTCTGGAATGATGAAACAGTGTAGGTCACTTCGGCTCGGAGGAATGTGACAAATCACTTCAGCTTTGCAAAGCACATACTTCTTTTCTTTAAAGATGAATTCTTGCCAAAAACAAGGGAAAGGTCATTAGAATATTTCACTTTTCCCTGACAATGTCAGTCATTCATTAGTATTCTTTGAAGAAATATCTCTTTAATTTCATTTGGAATGGGATAAGGTGATTTTCCTCTATGAATTAAAATTGAAATAGTCAAAGAGAGGGAGGGAGAGAAGGAGAGAGGGTTCGAGGTAAAATTGATTGTAGGAAAATAACACTGTACTATGGCTTCCTGAGGAAAAAATCCACCCTTTCTCCTCTTCAGTTACCTTTTAACTTCTCAGAATAGAAGTTCTGAGCTGGAATCTGGAGCCTTAGAATGTCCTTTGTTGACAGCTGAAATATATAACCTCTGCTGATCTCCTGAAAGACATAATATGCCCAGACATCAGGTAAATGAAAGAAAAAAAATTTAAACCCTAGGGTTCTAGAGCAAGAAATTTTTAATTGAAGAAAAATAAAAAATATTTTCCATATACTCACATCCCAATTCCAGCAATATCCAGTTGTTTCTTTTTAAAACTAGTGTTTCTAGCTTAGCTCACCAACTCTGCTGCTACTGTTGCTTCCTGCACTTGGCATTCCTTTGACTAGTACAGGAAATGGTTCGCCAAGTTAGCCTGTACTGGATAAGATGATCTTGGAAACAGCTCAGAATGTATATGATATGGCATAGTGTGTGGAGCAAGGTGTCTCAGGATCTGAGGTCCAGTTTCGGTTAGGGTCCTCACCTAGTGGCTGGGAATTCTTGGAGTTCTTCTTCAGCATCTCAAAAGTGGGACTACTGAATCTACTCTGTTTATTTTGCATGGTGATGTGATGGTCAAATGAAATGCTACAGGTGAAACATCTTTGAAAAGTACAAAGAACTTCACACAAGTAACAGACAGGCATTCCCAAGCCAGCCCATGGAAAGGCTTGGTTTACAGAACAGCTCGTTTGCCTTGTGAGGAATGAAGAGGGCACTGAGTCGATTGCCAAGTGCCCTCCTGGTTTGGTTGTAGGTAGTGCCAGAAATGGGTAAAACGTCAAAGTATAGCTTGTGGAAGGATGCCCTTGAGGAAAAAAAGGCAAATGAGGTGCAGTGCATTTTGGTCCTACCTCAGGAAGACAAGGCTGGCCCTCAAAGGAAGGTCTGTAAATCTAAGAAGAGAGCTGTCTGAGCCTGGATAGATTTCCAGTGGAAAATACCTGTATCCTTGTTCTTTTCAATTCTGTTACAGGTGACCCTGGTGACTCACAGCAGGGTGGAGATGGGAAGAAAGCAGAAGGAAATGGAACTGGCCACTGTGACAAATACCACACATATAATTGAGGATTATAATCTTTATTTTTTCAACAAGCATTTATTGAGTACCTGCTCTATGCCAGCTCTTGTGATAGGAGATTAAAAGATTAAGTCATACAAATATGGTTGGGATATGGCTTCCGCCATTCAGATATTTACCAGGTGAGTGACAGATGTGGGCAAGGACAGGGCAGGGAAGACTTCACAGATTTCATCAAGCTGAGGCTTGAAGAACCAGGATGGACTCTCCAAAGAGGGAAAATGCTTTCTAGTTATGGGAAATGGCATGTTAAGTGTGGGGTGGGGTGGGAGGACGAGCATGATGTGATCGTCGGAAACATAAGTAGAGTCCTTGGTCCTATGTAAGTAAAGTGTGGGAATAGGAGTGGAAAATGGTGATGAGAAAGGATGTCAGAAATATAGGAAGATGCCAGATCACGAAAGGCCTTGATATTTGCTTAATATATCAATGGATAGTCCAAGGATCTCCAGCTATAACCTTGGGTTCCCAATCTGTAATCTTCACTAAGACCCATGAAGATAACTTGTTCTGTTAGTAGAGTTGAACCCAGCATTGGTTGTCAAGTGGCAGATTAAGAAGGTATTTTAAACTCCTACCCTGCCCCTAGATCCTAAATCAGAAAGAGGGATCGGCTTGAAAATGCCCCTAGATGATTCTAAGTGGCCCCTAAGGGAAGTCACAGAAGCAGTTTGAGGTGAGTAGAAGAGCTGGGCAGGTTTGGAGGCACAGAGCTGGCTGCTCAGTGTTTGGAGGCGTACTCCTGGCTGCAGAGTGAGCTGCAGCCTCACGCTGATTCTCGAGGACAGATGTACCTGGAATGTGGAGAAGGCACTGACAGAAGGCAGGGGATAATGATGGTTCAAAGTAGAGCATCCTTGAAGATTATTCTCACCTGAATAATTTTGCCTAAATTCCTTAAGGCGGGCCTTTTGTGATACCTACAGAATTGCAGAAAGGCCTTATGCCTCTTCACCTACTGGAGTAAAGTTTCATCCTTCGAGTTTCTTCTTAATTGTCTAAAGAACTGGAACAGGATGAAGAATGTATCCCCATTAGCTAGCAACCTAGTATATTCAGGCACCTAAGTATTTAACTACCTTCTACCTTCATTAGCAAGTGTTTCTCATTTCAGATGCCATTAATTTTACTACTATAATTGTTAACATAAAACCATCTGGTATATCCCAAACAAGACACCATTTTCTTCTTTATATACTATGTATTCATTGCTGCAGTTATATTATGCTGCTTCCAGTACTTTAAGCTATAATAACTGTACTAATTAACATATTTTCTTTGATCATGTGTAAGTGAAGATCCAGTTTCATATCAATATTTATTCTAATTCTTAGAAATTCCAAAAGGATTTATTCTAATTTTATGTAGAAATTCAGAAAATTTTTGCTTAGCATATTATTCAGGAATCAAGATAATCCTTTGGTTATATAGAAGTAGCATGATCAATACCATCAATTGCATTTGTAGGCTATATTATATGAGTATATCATACATTTGCCATAGAAATAGTCCTAGACACAACAGCATACTTCGTATCTGCTACACGAATTGTTGCTTTGCCAATAAGGGTAACAATTTTCAGCTGTCTAGCTCGTTTACACAGAAGAAATACAATTATTGCCAGATATACTATAAGTCTTAGTAGGCTTTATTTTTCTATTAATGTTGGTGGGTGTGATGGTTAGTTTTGTGTGTCAACTTGGCTAGGCTATAGTCCCCAGTTATTTAACCAAACACTAATCTAGGTGTTGCTGTGAAGATATTTTGTGGTTAACATTTACAATCAAGTTGACTTTAAGTAAAGGGGATTGATTGCCCTTGATAATGTGAGCAGGTTTTATCCAATCAGCTAGAAGCCCTTAAAAGCAAAAACTGAGGTTTTCTGTTGTAATTTTTATTGTTACAGTTTCTTTCTAATTTAGTTTCGAGGTCTCTCTGTTGAGAGCGGCCATAAAACCAAAAAAGCCATTCTGTAGGAGATCCTAGGATGAGGAAAAATTAGGTTTGGGTGAGTCAGTCAGGTGAGACACAATGAGGAAGTGAAACCAACATTTCTGAAACAGCAGAAATTCATTACTTACTGAACCCAGAGAGGCTAGGGTTGCTACTGGGGAGCCATTGGGAAGTCTAGAGGTGGCAGGGAGCTCAGCTAGTGAGTAGGGAGCAAGAGACAGTGGGAGGACCTTGGGATTATGCCTTTACTAAGGTTCATGAGCATTATCTTGTAGACTTTCTGGCAGTGTGTGGATTGGATAATTTAAAGAAAACATGCTAGAATGGGGGAACTTATTTCTATAACTCTAGTGTTGACCATTAGGTTTGTTGTGGTCAGGAGCTGCAGGATGTGTTGGGTTTTGAGTCAGTCAGTGAGATGAGGAACACGTGGCCTATACCACAACCACCCACACAGGGAGGGAGAAATTTTTAATAGGCCAAAGGTCACTGAGCATAACTGGGTTTCAAAACATTTATGGCAGGTCTAAAAATGGATGCTGAGGCAGCAACTATATTAAATACATTTATGGCACCTGTAGATGAAGAAATTCTGCCTGTGAACTGCAGCATTAACTCCTGCCTGAGTTTCCAGCCTGCTCACCCGCCTTACTCTACAAACTGACAGATGGAGCCCCAAAGAAGAGGTAACATTGCAGCTCTAGTCTAAAGGCAGTGGCTTCCAGAATTTCCTCTTTCTTTGGAGACTGCCTCTTTTTCATAAGGCCTTTGACTGATTGGATGAGGCCCACTAACATTATGGGGGATAATCTGCTTTATTCAAAGTCTACTGATATAAATGTTAATCTCATTTTAAAAACATCTCACAGCAGCATGCAGAAGTTTGACCAACTATCTGGGTACTGTGGCCTAGCCAAGTGGACATATAAAATTAATCATCACAATATATATTATAGTATTTTTTTCCCATTTGTACTATGTCCTGTCTATAAGAATAGGTGGCTTTGTGGAGTGATTTCCATTATTTTCAGAATAACACCATATGCTGCATGATCCAAAGGCCCACATTATAAAGGTATTCTTTGGTGTTAATTTCACACAACATAGTCTTTCTATTATGCCATGTCAATGCTCAGCCTAACTAGACTCTACATGCTTATTTGGCATGAAATGTTGTTTCATCTATAGAGTCATTTATTTCCATAATGGCAGGAATCTTAATAATATTTATAATCAGAGAGGTATTTACCTTAAAACAAGAAGTACACCTCCTATGATATAAAATATTTGAAGAACAAATCTATGTAAAAGCTTAAGTACTCAAAACACTTGAGATAGCAAAACACCCAGCCCCTTGAAAATCACTTTCCTTAACATTGGTTTCAATAAGACTATGACTTTTTTAACAGATGAATTATTAATAAACATTATTATACAACAAATCAAGTGATTGATTGGTTAAACTCCCTTATGCTATAATGGTTCACCCATTACAACCATAGTTTCCAAAATGTAACTTTCCCTATTATAGAAATATTGCTGTATTTTTCATAACTATGCCCTTGTAATTGCACTTCATTATGTGCAAAACTATTTTACATAAGCACAATAGAAAAACTGTTGTGTATCTGTGTTGGTAATAATTACAGTTACCACAGTTAAACATAGTCACAGGAAAATCATATCTATACCAATCTAGATTTGACTCATTAGGATCTGCTTACCTACATTTTCAATAAACTTCTTTCTAGAGGCAATTATATTCTTGCTATTTGGCTTAGACATTGTGCTCTTTTCACCACTAGGTTGGGGATCCCAGATAATCTACCGACAAATGATGCTTATATAATAGCATCTATTCTTATTCCACTATTATCCAACTTAAAATGAATCAAAGACTTACTCTATTTCTTCAATAGAGTAAGTCTACCATAGAAAGTCTTGCTTTCCTTTTGAACTCTTTCATCATTGTCTTGGTAACTATCATATCCACACATTACGTTGAAAGTTGTAAAGCTCTGAAACTGGAGAAAGTTCCTGAGGAAGAAACTTTCTCCATCTCCCATACAACCACCGCTCTCCAGCTGCCCTATGCCCCAGTAGTGCTACTTAGAGCCAGACTTGTCTCTAACCCCACATATTTTGATTGCTTGGTTGTCTTGCTGAGGAAGTCAATAAAATTAACAGGGACCTCAACTCATCATCTGAACAGGAAAGAAATGCACCATCACAGGTGGGTGTTCTGCCTGGACTCAGCTCTCTTCTAGAGCTTCTTTCTTTTCTCCAAGCCTGTTGAGTCATCCTCCTCACAGTTCCCTTCTATCCAAAGTTATTATATGAGCAAGAGCTTATTTCTTCCTTAGGTATCCCTCAGACCTACTCAGAGAAGTGGGAACCTAATGAATGCTTTATCATACTCTGTGCATACAATTTAGTGATACTCAGGAACCAAAGCTTTCTTGGAGCTCCAGGTCAAGTTGACCAATACTAATCTTTCCAGTTCATTTTACATCTAAATTAAAACATACCAGTTATTAAATATGGCTTCTGTCCTTTCTGATTTAAATGTTACAGTGTAAGAAACTAAAGTCAAACTATAAAAACTCTCCAGTACGAAAAATGACTATAGGTGACTAGCGGGTTGGGGCACAAAGGATTCAGAATCATTTAATACACTCTGTCTTTATTATTTATTTATTTTTTCCTTTTTTAATTTTTTGAGACAGGGTCTCACTCTGTCACCCAGGCTGGAGTGCAGTGGCGCAATCTTGGCTCACTGCAACCTCCGCTTCCTGGGCTCAAGCAATTCTCCAGCCTCAGCTTCCTGAATAGCTGACTACAGGCATGTACCACCAATGCCTAGCTAATTTTTTTGTTTTTTTGTAGAGATGGAATTTAACAATGTTGGCCAGGCTTGTCTTGAACTCCTGAGCTCAAAGTGATCTACCTTTCTCAGCCCCCTGAAGTGCTGGGATTGCAGACATGAGCCACTGTGCCCTGCCTTCCTTTTTTCATTTCGCTTACAATCTAAGGATGATATAAACCAGCATTTCCTTGTGGGGAGACCGAGCTAGTTGGGGCTAGACAAAATGGTGTAGACTCAGTTTTAGTGTGCACCGCCCTCTCTTTCTGTCCCTTTGGCCCTGCCATTTTAGCTGACTCATTCATACTATTTTCCCCTCAAACCTCTCAAGGTAGGCTCTGGTAGGAGCTAATACCAGTCATTTGGACCTTAGTGAGAACTAAGTCTTTGGCCACCTTTTGTTTTCTAAGGATAAGAAGCTTGGTCCAGGTTAGAAATCCCGTAACTTGGCAGTGTGTATCAGTGGAGGAGGGTTGCTTTGTCTGGACTCAAGTTAGTCCGAATCCCTTAAGGCAGGGGTTCTCATTGCCTAGTCCCTGGATCAGGAGCAGCACCTGAGAATCTTTCAGAAATCCAAATCATCAGGCTTCACACCTACTGACTCAAAAATCTGAGAGGTGGGATTTGTGATGACCTGATGGGTTCATCTTGCCTGCTGCTCAGAAAAGCTGATTTACTGAGACAGCATTATTGCAATAGACAAAGAGTTTACTAAATGCAGGGCTAAGTGGAAGACTAGTTTGTTGTTACTCAAATCGGCTTCCCTGAAAAGCTACCCTGTAGACTAGAATTTTTTAAGGATAGTTTGGGGGACAGGAAGCTAGGAAATGAGGAATGATGATCTGTTGAGTCAGGGATAAAATCACAGGGAATTGCACCTTGTCTTCTTGTGCTGCGTCAGTTCCTGGGTGGGGACTCTGAGACCAGAAAAGCCAGTTTATTTGTCTGGGTAGCACCAATAAACTGAAAAATACCTTGAATGCCAATCCAAATTAAGATTTATAATAGGGATGTTACCCATAGGAGCAATTGGGAAGGTTAGGAATCTTGTGACTTCTGGCTGAATGACTCCTGAGCCATGCTTTCTAACCTTGTGGCTAATTTGTTAGTTTACAGAGGAGGTCTGATTTCTAAACAAGGATGGGGTTTGTTTTGGGAAGCAGCTGTTATCATCGTTGTTTCAAAGTTAAATTGTAAACTAAATTCCTCCCATATTTAGCCTGGACTATGCCCAGGAATAAGCAAGGGCAGCTTAGAAGTTAGAAGTAAAATAGAGGTCAGAGTTATTTGATTGTCATGATTTTTGTAAAGGTGGTTTCAGAGTGGAGAAGCAATGTATATTTTAGCAAACCCTCCAGGCGATTCTGATGTATACTCAGAGTTGAGAACTCCTGCACAGGCATCATCTCTAGACTCACAAAAGCAAGGCAGGAGCAGCTACTCCAATGACATCTACTATACAAAGTTATGTTGAGTGAATGGTTAAATAACAGGCATTATTCACTTAAAAAAATTTAAAGTTTGAACCCAAACTGAAAACTAATAGCCCAGGAACACAGATTTAGCACAAACCAAGAATGCATCCCAGGGTTGCCTACACGAGGCACAGTGTTTGTACGTTCTGATACATAGAAACAGGAGAAGGAGGCACTGAAGCAAAGGTGACATGTTTATAGATCTAACTGGTGCTCAGTGATGTCGCATATAAGATAAGACAAACGTATGGTAAACTTATATAAAGTAAAATGTTAAGGAGTATGCAGGCATCTTAGGATTTGGAGGGATGATTAACTCTATCCTACCTTTGTGCTTCAGCTGATAGGCAAGGTAGTAATCAGTACATGCCAGTGAAATATTTGACAGACTCCAGCCTTGCAGGTGAGGGCTCAGCTTTAATGTGTAGGTCTAGTTTCTATTGTCTATATGTCCAAACTGCAGCCACCTTGGGCTAATTTTTAGAAATTTTTCTTTTGGATTTGCCTTTTTCTGACAGTTATTATGTTTGGAAGATTTATTGTAGTCATGTCAACAAAGCCCTGGGCCAGTCCCAGGGATTAATATTTGCAATTGCAGGAGACCCTGGGATTAATTTTTGTGATGAATATTATTCTGTAATGGGATATTATGCATCACATTTAAGAGAATAAGATTTTTCTGATGGAATTAAGAGCACAAACAAGGCAAGTGTTCATCTATTTTTGAGCCTGACTTTGCATCCAAACAATGAATAGGCTAATTACAATTCTGAGCCATTAAAGCACAAGACTTTCTCATTCCCTTTCAACCAGTGTTATCTTTTCATTCTTGGAAATAATGAAACTATATTTCTTTTAAAATGCTCTCAGACATAGCAGACTGATATTTGTCCTCAAATGGGGAAAACTTTATGAAATTTTATAATTTTGAAAATCTTCAATCTAGCATTAGAGAATAGAAACTACCAAGAATGCGGAAAGAAAGGAGAAAGAGAAAGAGAGAATCTCAAGGTCCCAATGAGAAAAGAAGCTTAAGTTGAGGCGGGCAGGATAGGAAGAGGGCTAAAAGGCATTACAGTAAAGTACTAATGAAAAGAGTTAGCCAGCTTGCTTTAGGCAGACAGTAAGGGAAGGGTCCCTGGAGAAACTCCAACATGCCCACAAGTGCTTACACTAGTTATTATCTGCAGATAAGGGAACTTGCACAGCAGGCTTGCCTAAAACATTATTAATCCAAGTCCTGGCCATCTTGCGCAGCAGGCTTGCCTAAAACATACCTGCAGTGGAAAATTCCTTTCCTTACCATATATGCAGTAAGGGAAATAAATCAATATGGAGCAGCTCAATCTAAGGGCCCGCAAGTGCACTGGAAGGATGAGTTGGAACCACTAGGAATTCATGCCTTAAGCCCTGGTATTCAACAGTGAATGGGGCAATCAGCAACCTGCTTTCAGAACCCTTCTTTTTGCTGAAAACTTTCCTTTCATTTAATAAATTCTACCCCACTCACCTTCTGGTGTCCACGTGCCTAATTCTTCTTGGTCATAAGACAAGAACCTAGACCTAGCTGAGCTAAGGAGCAAAAATCCTGCATCACTATATGTCTCTATTTCTGAAATTTTAAATTTATACATTTATGTTGCTTCCCACATGTTCCCTATATTCAAATTGAAATGCTGAGCTAAGACCGAGAGATTCTAAAAGAGAGGAGGAAGAAAGAGAGCAGAAGAGAGTGGTAGAAGGGCAACACTGATGTTTTAGGGGAGAAAAAATAATTTAATCTCTACTCCCTATAGTTCTTAGCTGGAACGGATCCCTGTAATAAAAGACAGATTAACAAAAACAAGACAAAACAAAAAGTTTAAGAACATGTATATCCCCTGTATACATAAGAGATAACACGGAGAAATGAGTTAATCTCTAGCTCTCAAAGAATTTAAATTTCAGGTTTAAATCCCATCATTCTCTGGAAAAAGAAAGACAAGTGTGAAGAAAAGTTTGGTTAAAATGAGATGACCAGAAAAGGCATGGAAAACAGGGTAAGGTTGCTATGTATATTTACATCTTTTAAGATGCCTTTTAAAGGCAGAAAGATTTAAGACGTTTTCTTCATTAATGAGAGTCTCTAGTGATTTAGTCATTCTTGTCTTTCTAGAAAGTGCACAGAAGATATCCTTAAAAATGGAGATTTCGTTTAGGTATGAAAATTTCTCTTACAAAAGGGTAGTTGTTTCAGAGCCTCTCCTGTGTCTGCAGTTTCTCAAAATAAACATGCCAGAGATACATATTTTGGGGTGGCATATTCTGGTATCCTATGGTCATATTTTGGGCTGATGTATCCTAGGCCTTATCAACATCTATAGTAATAACTTATACTGTTTCAGTGCTTTAATTTACAAAGCACTTGTTTCTTATTCGCAGTACCATGGGAGACGCAGAGGGTAGCAGTATTATCCCCTATAAGTGAAGAAGCCGAGGTCCAGAGATCAGATTCTCAACAAGTAATGGAATCATACTTTGGAAATAAAGACCAGCCAAATGAGAACAAGCAAAGGCTATTATTCAGCTTGTTATATCAAGAGAGTCGGCCACTATCCCTTGTGTCTTGGCAGAGACTCAAAAGCAGGCAGAGGAGCAGGAGAGTTTTCTAGTGGAAACGTCACAGGCATTTGAACCAGAGCAGCTCTACCTTGAATAGGGGATAGGTAAAATAAGGCTAAGACCTGCTGGTCTGCATTCCCAGATGGTTAAGCATTCTAAGTCATAGGATGAGATAGGAGGCTGGCACAAGATACAGGTCATAAAGACCTTGCTGATAAAACAGATTGCAATAAAGAAGCCAGCTCAACCCCACAAAAACCAAGATGGCAATGAGAGTGACTATCCTCACTGACACACTCCCACCAGCACCATGACAGTTTACAAATAACCTTGGCAACTTCACAAAGTTACCCCATATGGTCTCAAAAGGGGAAACATCAATAATCCACCCCTGTTTAACATATAACCAAGAAATAACCATAAAAATGGGCAACCAGCAGCACTTGGGGCAGCTCTGCCTATGGAATAGCCATTCTTTATTCCTTTACTTTCTTAATAAACTTGCTTTCACTTTACCGTATGGACTCGCCCTGAATTCTTTCTTCTGTGAGATCCACGAACCCTCTCTTGCGGTCTGGATCAGGAACCTTTTCTGGTAACAGAAAGAAGGGAAGCTTTAGGTATTCCCTGATTGAGGCTGCTGGCAGGGGGAACATATGGTTAGGTGTGCATATCTGGCTTTCTCTGGTTGGTTCTAAGTTGGAAGCAGAAACACAAATTAGGGAAGTTGTCATTATTAATCCAAGTCCTGGCCATCTGGAGCTAATTATTATAGGGATGTATTGTTCAGTTCCCTGAATTTTACTAGAGATAGTTGTTTGACTTCATATAAGTTTGAGTTATGGATAGCAGGCTGGTTTTCTAGGCTGGTTAATGCAGATAAATGGGTTGGCTTCCTGGGCTGGTTGCTGCAGGTTGTGGATCAGAATTCTATTTTATATATGGTCTGTCCATTGTCTATTTGTATATTAGGCTGTTATTACTGAGTACTTTTTGATTTAATTTTTGTCTAATGTCTTTTAAGGTAAGAAGTCTAGAGTTGTGCCATCCACTGTCTATTTTGCCCAAGGTCTTCTGGAGAGTTCTGGAGCAGCCTCACATATCTTAAGAGCTCCAGTTAGTTTCACATTAGTATTTAGTAGAAGTTACTTCAGAAAAAATTATGTCTGTTCCCTTGAATTCCAAGCCTATGTCTAGATTTTACAATGCAAGGAATGCACAAATTTTATACACATTTGCTTGATGGAGTATGACAACCTCTAGAGCTGAAGACCTTTATTCCCAGTTGGCTGCTCATGCTCCAGGGTCTGGGTTTGCAATGCAACTGAGAGACTGCAGAAGCCTGTTCTGTTCTACAGGGTGACTAGCTTAGTCACCCCTCATATCCTGTCCTGGATGGCAACCTCCTTGTACTAGTTCTTATCTCCTGTCTTGTAAGCCGAGGAGAGCTCGCGATGCAACAGGTAACAGGAAACTGGAACATTTACAATTCTGAGACCTCACATTGTGGAAATTGTTCCCCTTCTCAAATATTAGGAAACAAAGCCAAAGATATTGTAAAGCTGCAGGCTGTTAGTAGCCTGCAAGCAGAAAAGAAAAAGGGAAGAGAGCTCTTTGTGGAGCAGCTGCTCTTTTGATGTGACATAAGCCTGGCAGCCTTTGCCTCCAACCCCCTTACTTGGTGGTCTTGGCAGTTGCCAATGTGTGACTTAAGAGAGGCCCCAGTAATCTGACACAATGCCTCAAATTGCAACAATCTGAATAGCCATTGGTCTAGTTTACCTGGTGATTCCTCTACTAATACCTCTGAATTACTTTTGGGAATACATTTATACACTGAAGTGACTTCCTGTGTTTGCACAGTAGTTGATGAGCTGAACAGTGTGACACTTTTGCAATAGA
This sequence comes from Callithrix jacchus, assembly GCF_049354715.1. NCBI lineage: Eukaryota > Metazoa > Chordata > Mammalia > Primates > Cebidae > Callithrix > Callithrix jacchus. Next base: position 30,060,211 of record NC_133518.1, read on the forward strand.
TATGACTCAGAACTGAAGTTCAGGACCTGAAAGGGGGGTTCTCTAGAGAAGCCCCTGGACACTGTGGCTGTGAAAATAAATAAGTCAAAATCAAAGCTGTTGAAAAGTCAAAATATTTTTTTCTGTTTCTTTCTTTTTTTTTTTTCAACTATCTTAGAATCAAGTAGTACATGTGAAGGTTTGTTATTGCATGATGCTGAGGTTTGGGGTATGACTTAACCCATCACCCAAGTAGTGAGATGGTGTTCAATAGGTAGTTTTTCAGCTCTTGTTTCCCTCTCTCTCTCCCCTGCTAGTAATCCCCAGCGTCCATTGCTCCCATCTTTATGTTCATGTATATCCAGTGTTTACCGGTCACTTGTAAGTGAGAATATGTGGTATTTGGTTTTCTGTTTCTGTGTTAGTTTGCTTAAAGTAACAGCCTCCAACTCCACTCATGTTGCTGCAAAGGACAGGATTTACTTCATTTTTATGGTTGCATGTATTCCATGGTGTATATATATATACACACAACATTTTCTTTATCCAATCCACTGTTGATTTTACATGTTTTTGCTACTCTGATGAACATTCAGGTACATGTGTCCTCCTAGCAGAATGATTTATTTTCCTTTGGGAAATACCCAGAAATTGAAATTATTGGGTTGAATGGTAATTCAATTCCTAGTTTGTTGAGAAATATCCAAACTGCTCTCCACAGTGGCTACACTAATTTACATCCCACCAACAGTGTATAAACATCCCCTTTTCTCCGCAGCCTTAACAACATCTGTTTTTTGTTTTTTTTTTTAACTTTTTTTTTATGCCATTCCGAACGGTATCTCATTGTGGCTTCGATTTGCATTTCTCTAAAGATTAGTCATATTGAACATTTTTTTTTCATGTTTGTGACCCACTTGTATGTCTTCTTTTGAGAACTGTCTGCTCATGTTCTTTGCTTACTTTTTATTGGGATTAGTTACTTTTTGCTTACTGATTTGCTGTGTAAAGAACCAAAATATTTTGAGCTTTAAAAGAATGTGATTATGGGACCCAAGTCAGAGTCTAAGAGTTAAGCAGAGCTAAGGAGGCAGCTATAGCTTATAACATTTGTTTCTCTCATTACAGATTTGCCTTCTTCCTTATCTACAGTGTTTCAAGGAATGTTGTAAATAACTAAGGAGCTCCAGGGAAGACCCCTTTCTGCTTCACTGCTGATTTTCATTACAGATAAATTTTCCTCTTACCTTTCTCACACAAAGACTTCATGGCTATCACATGGTCTTAAGAGAAAATGTTAAACACACTCTTTTAAACTGGAAAGGAAATAAAAAACAGCTGTAAAGAAAACAAGCTATATGGAAAAGAAAACAAACTGTAACTAATTGAATTGTTGTAACATAAACCAACCATGTAAAGAAATGTTATGATCCTACTAAAGTTCTTTGTTTTCTGCTTGTTTTAGCAAGATCTTAACTTTTAACCTTGGAGCTCTGACCCATTTCTCTGGGGTCTGTGTCTCCTGGATGGTCATTCCCAGCTTTTTGCCTCAGTAAACTCTTTAAAACTGGATTCTGAGCCTTTTGATTATATCAGATTGACAGTCTGAGCTCTCTGATGCCATTCTTTGCTTACATGGACTTCTTTCTGTCCTCAAATGTGCCAAGTTCTTCCACACTCAAGGCCTCCCAATGTGCTGTTTCCTTGCCTAGAATGCGTCTCCACTTCTTCACTTGCCAGGACCCTACTTATCCTTCAGGGGCTTAAAGATCATTTTCCTGGGGACACTGCCTGAATCCTGGGTCTGTGTATGCCTCCTTTGTTTTTCATTTTCTTGTGCCATGTACTTTTCTTTTGTAATGCTTATCATAATTCAGATCACACACTTATTTGTGTGATTATTCATTTAATGTTTACCTTGCTCATAGGACTGTAAGCTTCCTGGGGGGAAGAACCATGTCTGCCTCCATGGATGAATCCCTCAGGAGCAATGCCTGACACAGCAGATACATGAGATATTTTTGTTGAATGAATGAATAGCATGATCAAAATTCTGTGTGTGCTCTCTTCTGCTAAATCGGATTCCCCATGGATTAATCCTACTGCCGGAGTTTTGATTCTCTATCCCAATACACTCCACTCAGGCTCCCCCAAATTGATGTGTTTTCTGTCTGAAAAAATCCTGACCTGTATTTTTCTCTTAGAGACCCAGCAGCAGCTTGTGACCACCCAGTTCTGCTCAGACTTTTTCTTGACTTTTGCTTTTGTCACTCACCAAACCCTTATTCCCTTATTCTGTCCTGTTTCTTCTCTAGGTTGGGAGGAGAGCTTCAAACACTGGGATTGTCTTCCCTTTGTCATTTGAAAATAAGAGCTAGGCATCCCTTTACAAAGGCTGATGGAGCAAGTGCTCTGCTCGGGGTGCAGTCAGCCTGGACTCTGAGGACAAACGTTTCTGTGCATGACCTTCACATATGTGCTCCAGCAACAGCAGAAGAGACTGTCTCATCACTGTGAGCACAGATCTTGTGAGAACTACTGCTTAAACTAATAGGCATACATTTGTTGTTTCTCAGAGCAGCCATTGTCAGGACTTCTGCTGCACAGCTCCAGGGTAGGTCTAGGAGAGGCCCATTTACACAAAGCAATGTCGGTGCCCCTCCTGGAGTTTGAAATGCTAATTGTTTATGGATAAAAAAATGTCCCATACCTTCTGAAGTTGTATGAGTCTCAGTCTTTAAATCAGTGACTTTATGAAGTGACACACATAAAATATCACATAAGAAAGTCTTAACTTTCCAAGTCAATAAATCTGAAAACCAGCAACCAGACTGAAGTGATTATATTAAAGAGAAAGGAAGGAAAAAACTAGTTTCCATGTCAATTTGTAAGTCTGTAAGGAATTTTAAATCTTACTCTTGATTTTAGCATCGTGTGTGTGTGTGTGTGTGTGTGTGTGTGTGTGTGTGTGTGTGTTCATTTCTTTCTCCAGACAACATATAGCGTTTTAAGTTTATCTGGGATTTAGATTATATAGAGAGTTTGTATCACTTGGCAAGAATGGTTGGGGATGGGGGAGGGAGTGAATGAAAGACAAAGTGTTCTTCTGCCATGTTTTTACTGGGAATATTTTTCATTTGTGCACAGAATAGAAAATTTAAACAATTGTTCTCAAAGTCCTTGTGTATTAAATGCCTAGATGGTTAGTTGGTTTCTGTGACGCAAAGGGCTCCAGAGTATGAATAAGACAAGTTGGGTTTCAGCCAAATATTTCCACTAAAGAGTAGACTATGGACAACAAACATTAATTAGGAGGGTCTTGAAGTAATGTTGGAAAATATTGTAAGCTAAAAAATTGCCATATAGCAGTGGTTCCTTGGAGACTGTGAGAGCATGTGGCAAACACTTTTGGTTGGCTACATAATAGTCATTCCCAATTCATTTCTCTCTTAACTACCTTCAATTATAGCAGCTGAGAAAGGCCAAATGCTCTTTCCTAGCCTCCCTTGCAGCTAGAGTTGTATATTAGTCTGTTCTCACTTTGCTAATAAAGACATACCTGAAACTGGGTAATTTACAAAAGAAAGAGGTTTAAATGACTCATGTTTCCATGTGGCTGGGGAGGCCTCACAATCATAGCTGAAGACAAGTGAACAAAGTCATGTCTACATGGTGGCAGACAAAAGAGCTTGGCCAGGGGAACATTTTTTATAAAACTATCAGATATTTTGAGACTTATTCACTACCACAAAACAGTATGGGAGAAACTGTCCCCATGATTCAATTATCTCCACCTGGTCCTGCCCTTGACACATAGGAATTATTACAATTCAAGGTGAGAGTTGGGTGGGGATACAGCCAAGCAATATCAAGTTTTCCATGTAAACTCATTCTGTCCAGTGAGACTTAAGAGAAAGTCAACTGGGAAGATTTTGCTCCTGGATAAAAGGAGACAATATATCATTATGATCGCTCTTTTTCCTTTTTCTTCTTACCACGCAGCTTTCCATGAATCCTGGCTCTGGACATGCTCATGTGGAACTGATGTCTGAATTTGTAATAACCATGTTGTGATCCTACAAGGAAGGTCATAACAGTTGCTGAGACACCTTCCCAGGGCCCTGACCCTTTGTTATTTTTGAACCAGTTTTGAGATGGCCTATATTCAGGTTTAATTTCTTTGTAGTTCATAAACGTTTCATTTTTATTGTTGTCTTTGCTATTTGTAGCCAAAATCCTTCCTAACTGATTCAGGACATAATATAGTTGCTGCTAGTCCAGGGAAGCTAGTCCATGGACTACTGGAGAAAGCATGGGTTTTATTTGGAATTAGATATGGATTCAAATCCTGGGTCTTTTTTTTTCCAAGACAAAATCTTGCTCTGTTGTCCAGGCTGCAGTGCAGTGGTGCAATCTTGGCTCACTGCAACCTCCACCTCCCAGGTTCAAGTGATTCTCCTGTCTCAGCCTCCCAAGTAGCTGGGATCACAGGCATGCACTCACCATGCCTGGCTAATTTTTGTATTCTTAGCAGAGACAGGATTTCATCATGTTGGCCAGGCTAGTCTCGAACTCTTGACCTCTTGATCCATCCACCTCGACCTCCCAAAGTGCTGGGATTACAGGCATGATCCACTACGCCTGGCCAAATCCTGACTCCTTTACTGGCCATGTGAACTTGGACAAGATAATATATATCATGGAACATGGATATCCTCATCTGTTAAAGGAGAGAATTGGACAAATAGAGACAAAGATTATACCATGAAAATAAAAGATAGTGACCTAATGTGCTAAATGTTAAAAAAAAAAAAGCAGAATTACAATTTATGCTGTAGGGACAAGCAAAGGAGGTATATACTCTCAGTGTTCCATAAATTGGGTTTCATTGCCCCAGGCATGACCCAACATTGTGAAGTTTTAAAGGATAAACATGGAATTTATCTACAGCAGCTCTGCTCTTACCAAGAGCCATCTGCAGCATGTCAGAGGGGGGTTTCTTGTTGGTTTAATATATAATCAGTGACTGCATTTTCCTATTGCTGTCAGCTCTGAGGACCTGGTCTCTGCGGAGTTTCCACAGCCTCTAAAGCTTTGGCTGGATGGGTGCCATGGCAACAGCTACACTCCTAGCACCAGAGATGTGCTTGTTTTTCTAAGAGCTAGACATTGACCTCCCATTCCTGGGAAAAATAGGCTTTCTCCTTACTGAATCCTGCCACAGAGTTCTCCAGCCTCACTTTTAACCAATGGTTACTAGACAGGCGGACTACCACCAATTAGCTAGCCAAACTCTATCTTTAGGAATTTGAGTAGAACTTTCTGCATTATGATTCCCCACGGTAGACATTCATCAGGTTAGAATGCTCTGGATCTAGCAAAGCAACACTTCTGAAAGGAAAGAAAGGACTTTAATGTTCTACACCTGCTTCTTTAAAAAGCAGAGTAGTTTGGAAAGGATTGGCTAAATTCTTTTTTGTCTTTTCTAGAAGACCAAATCAGCTCTGCCAAAAAAAAAAGCAGTCCCAGTGAACTGTCAGAATCAGGGGGATTTTAAGCTGTATGTATACAACATTTTTCCAGAGAGGTTTAACCACTGTGTGACCACCATAGTGCCTCCCTGTGTTCAGCTTCCGAGTTTCATCAGCCCATTTGTTATCCCCACCCTTTGCAGGTTAGGTTGTCATGACTGGGAGAAGCAAGAAAATTGATGGTGAAAACTGACAAAAACCCAGGCCAGAGCCCATGCCTATGCAGAGTCTTGAACAACAAGAGCTCCTTGAATATTCTCTTACCAAAAAGGAGGATCTGGAAGATGTGCATCTTTTGTCCTTTTGTGAAAGATTCAATGATGGTAGCACTTTCAATTTAGAGAAAGAATATCTATGTTCTGTTAGTTTTTTTTTTTTTTTTTTTTTGAGATGGAATCTTGCTCTGTTGCCAGGCTGGAGTTCAGTGGCTTGATCTTGGCTCACTACAACCTCCGCCTCCTGGGTTCAAGCGATTCTCCTGCCTCAGCCTCCCAAGTAGCTGGAACTACAGGCACCCACAACCATGCCCAGCTAATTTTTGTATTTTCAGTAGAAATCAGGTTTTATCATGTTGGTCAGGATGGTCTCGATCTCTTGACCTTGTGATCCATACACCTCAGCCTCACAAAATGCTGGTATTACAGACATGCCCACTGCACCTGGCCCTGGATTGTTTTTAACCAGTGCCTAGCATTGTGGGTGAGAGAGTAGTGGAGGAAGCAGTTTAAGCCTAAATTGGGTTTATTTCTGGGATTTGAAACTTTCTGGGCAAGGGAATATTGGTAGGCTAGAACCACATGGGGTCTGTTTGCATGAGGAAATGAGGTGTCTACTGGAGAAGAACTTCTCCTATGAGACAGTCAGGACAAGCTGTGCTCAAATTCATGGTCTCAGTCATCAAAGTGGAAGGATTACTTTGAGAACAGAATGGTGCCCCTGTCTCATTATCTTCTGGATATCTGAAACTTTTCAGAGAGTTGTAGCTATAAGTGAAAAATAAAGTAGAACAGAAGGAAATGTTTCTATGCAAAAATCTCAGGTAGTTGGAGCAGGATGTTTGGCCCAGTGTGGACTGAGTCACACTTGAGGAAAGGCACGGAGGGTAAAGGGTGCTAGCAGGCTGAGTAGCAGTGGCAGGCAGTAGTAGTAGGAAAACTAGCTCAACAAGGTCAACTAAAATGCAGTCATGCACTACATAACAATGTTTCAGTCAACAACAGACTGCATATATAATCGTGGTCCCATAAGGTTATAATACAGTCTTCTTACCATCTTTTCAATGCTTAGATGCACAAATACTTAACACTGTGCTACAATCACCTACAACATTCAGTACAGTAACATGCTGTACAGGTTTGTAGCCTACGAGCAATAGGTTATACCATATAGCCCAGGTGTGTAGTAGGGTTTGCTAGGTAGGTTTGTGTAAGTACACTCTATCATGACTACACAAAGATGATCATCTAAGACTAATTTCCCGGAATGTATTCCCATTGTGATATGGGAATACATTCCGGGAAATTAGTCATTAGATGATCAGTCATGAAGTGATATGCACTCTAGTCTCCACGCAAGATTTCAGTAGCTGGTGCAGGCAAAGGGACTTATTCATGAGTATTCCCACAAATGTGGGAGGGTGATTTCAAGATGCAAGTAGTCCTGCCAGAGTGGGCCAGTGCCAGAAAACCACAGCCCATTTAGTTATTGATGTTGGGCTGGCATGGGCCAGGGCAAGGCATTTGTAAGAGTAAACAGTTCCAACATGCCTTAAGTGCCGTGATAGAAAGAATCACAAAACACCAAGAGAGCATACCAGAGAGACTCAAATCAGACTGTGAAGGCTAAGAAAAGCTTCTAAGCATAAGTGATCGTACAAGTTGGCCTGAAAAGACATCTAGGAACTAGTTAAGTGAAAAGAGTCAAGAAAGGCACTCGGGGTACTTCTAGGGTCTGCAAAACCTTGGGGCAGATGGTGGAGAGGCAAGAGGTATGATCCAAACAGGGGTAGAAGTGGCTCATTAAGGGTAGAGCACAGGTTGCCTGTAGGAATGAAGTGATGAGAGGTGACAGGATTGACCAGGTAGGCAGATGACAAACAGGGAAAGACCCTCTGTGTCACACTAAGGAGTCTGAGCTAAACATTGAAGGCTGAGGTGAGGATGAGGATTTTACTGGAGGGAGGACATGATTAATGTTACTTTTCAGAGAACTAATACTAGCAGTGGTATATAGACAGACGTGGACTAGGAGTGGGATATTCTTTAGAAAGTTCTTATAGCAAGTGTAGCAAAATTTATGAGAGCCTGAACTAGGTAACTGCAATATTGCAGTTTCCCCAGAGAAGATCAGACTGTAAGATCATAATACATTATACATTTTTTCTAAGTTTAAGAGGGCATTGTGATGTTCTGGGAAAATAGAGAATTTCATTGGAGCTAGACAGTCTTGGTTCAAATCCCATGGCCACTATATGCTGACCAAGTTGCTCTCAGAAAGATATTTTATGGCCTGAGTCTATCTTTTTTTCATTTATAAAATGGGATAATGCTACTAACCTCAATATACTGTGATAATCGAATGTAATATGGGATATATAAAGAAGCACTCACAAGTAGATTAAGACATATGACTTTCTTTTCTAGCTCTTCTCATGGGGCACATATGAAGACTTGGCATGCTATGATTGCTTAAATTCAAGTGCTAATTATTATTTTTATATTAAATCTCCTTCTCGTCTCTTTATATTTAAATATTACTATGGAGACATGATTTTCACCAGAAGCTGAGGAAAGAGGTTGAAGCAATAAATGGTTGTCGTATCCCCTTGTGATATTTATGCCTACATGAATATAAATTTGAATTTAAATCAAAGAAATATGTCTTTCTAAATGTGCTTTTAGCAACCCTTTTCTAAAGTCTCGTCACTGTAATTTTAAAAGAGATGACAATGTGAAAAAACATTTTATTTGAAACAAAAGGATACATCTGAAAATTCTTGCAGATAGACCACAGTGATTGATTTTTTTTTATATTTTTAACCAGGTACAACAATCTAACACACATTATATCAGCAGTCTCATTTTGTATTCATGAACTTGATGGGAAATGGAGAGATTCTGCTGATAATGGAGCAGGTAGTATTTTTAGCTGTAAGGAGTCCAAAGCTGAATCCTTATGAAAAATATTCTCCAAGTTGTTTCTGATGGGGGAACATAGAAGAATAAAAAAGAAGTGCTTTGAACAATGGAAACATGCATCAGAATCACTCTGCTGGGGCCCCATCCAGAGTTTCTGATTCAGTAGGTCTGGGATGGGCCAGGGAATTTGCATTTCTAGCAAGTCCCCAGTTAATGCTTGTGTTAGTTGGCTTGGGCTGCCATAGCAAAATACCGTTGATTGGGTGGCTTAAACAACAGAAAGTTATTTTCCTACAGTTTTTGAAAATGGGAAGTCCAAGATCCAGCACCTTGATCTTTGCTGGTATGGGCTTTCTCCCTGGCTTCCAGAGAGCCACTCTGTCCTCACATGAGACAGAGAGACAGAGTGCATGGGAGCCCAAGCTGTCTGTTGTCTGTTTTGTTAAGGGCACTAATCCCATCAGGAGCTGCTCTCATGACCTCATCTGACTCTAATTACTTCCCAAGGCCCCATCATATGAACTTCGAGGGAACCTAAACATCTAGTCCCAAATGAAGCTGATATCACTTGTCTAGCAACTAGATGAAGAGTCATAGAACATAGTAGGTCAACGATTGCATTTTATCTTATAGATCTGTTAGAAGGCACTAAGCATTCTTATGACTCAAAGAATATGATCAGAAAATCACAGGCTTCCCCAAGACTTCTAATCTGCTTGTTCTTAGACATGGCTATGGTGACACTTGCTCTGTGTCCTGTGCCTTAAGGGGCCCCATCTGGCGCATCTCTAACCTCACTCCTCCCTATGCACAAGGAGTCTGTGAAGCCAAGTGATATGCCACACAGGAGGGTTCCCCTTCCAGGCCCATTTCTCTGGGTGCCTGAGACACTGGAATTCCTTGCCCAAAAGGCTCTGAGCCCTCTTGCTAAGTCGTTTCCCTGGATGGGGTTGTGGGAGTAGGAAGAGAAAGGGGGCAGGTCATGAACAAGGAGGGGTATGAAATTCTGAAGATTCCTAAGAATTCCACATTTAAGCATGATCTTTCACATCAACCTGGAGGTACACTTGCCAAGATAGAGAATAAAACATTTTAAGGCTGAGCACAGTGGCTCATGCCTGTAATCCCAGCACATTGGGAGGCTGATGCGGGCAGATGGCTTGAGCCAGGAATTGGAGACAAGCCTGGGAAACAAGGCAAATCCCTTCTCTACAAAAAATACAAAACCTAGCTGGTCATGGTAGCACACACTGTGGTCCCAGCTATTCGGAAGGCTGAGGTGGGAGGATTGCTTGAGTTCAGGAAGTCGGGGCTGCAGTGAGCCTAGATTGAGCTGCTGCACTCCAGCCTGTGCAACAGAATGAGACCCTGCCTTAAAAAAACAAAAAACACAATAAAAAATTTTTTAACCCTCCATTTTTTTTTCATCCTGATTCATAACTTTTAAGTATTTATACAAATGGCGTGTGGGTCTCCTTTTATACTCTTGCTCCACAAATGTTGTGACAGAACTGCCTCAAGTCATAATAAGATAATCAGGAAAAGTTACCAGGATATCTTAACTTATAAAACATGAATTTTATATACTGCATACCAATTCCACTCAAATTGTGGTCCCCAGACTGACAGCATGACAATCACTCAGGCCCTACCCCAGACCTACCGAATCAGAGTATAGGGGTGTTGGGCCAAGCCCTTGTACTTCAGCAAGCCCTCCAGGTGATTCTGATGCCTGCTAAAGTTTGAGAGTCATTGCCCTAGCCTACTGCCTTCTCAAAATTTAATGTGCAATTAAAAGATCCCCTGGGAATATGGCTAAAATGCAGTTTCTGATTGTGGGTTAGGGTCTGAGATTTTACAATTCTAATGAGCTTCCAGGTGATGCCATTGTAGAATTCAAAGCCCATAAGTCATTGTCCTTATTTTTTCAAATGGAAATATCACTGTGTCAACTGAAGAATTATGAGTTCATACACTGGGAAAGGAGAGCTTTATTTCTCATAAAAGATTGCAGGGTACAGGGTGGACATTCTGATAGGCTGAGAAGCACAGTGTCTAGCCAGAAGCTGGAAACAGGCACCTCAAAGGAGGGGCAAAGGGAACAGGAATTTGTGCTGAGTAGGGTGGCTAAATATATGTATTTAATAAGCTGCAGGAGGAGTCATGAATATCTTGGGTCCCATGTACAAATAATAGCAGGATTGGCTTCACCTGGATGTGGAGTTTTCGGCCCTCTCAGTCAAAAGGCAAAGCAGAGGATATGCAAATAAAATAAGAGACGACCAATCTTTGAGATTACCATTTACCAATGGTAGTCTCTTATCAGAAAGAAATGCTGGTCAGCTGTGCTGTTGAAACCATAAAATAGAGGGGCCATGTCAGACAGTTGATTGATATCAGTGGTGCAGTCTTTCAAAAGGGCTGGTTTTTGTTTAGCCCTTAGGGAAGAAAGCCCCATGGTAGATGGTGAGGGAGGGGGTATACCAAGGTGCATCTAACCTCCTATCCTGTCATTGCTGAGAACTCAGTTTTCAAGGTTTCTCTGGAGTCCCCCTTGGCTAAGAGGGGGTTCATTTTGTTAGCTGGGGGGGGGCTTACAATTTCATTTTTATTTATTGATTGACATATAAACATTATGTGCATTTAAGAGGAACAACTTGATGTTTTAAAATACACAGTAAAACTAAATTAACATATCCACTTTATATAGTTACAATTTTGTATGTGTGTGTGTGTGTATGCGTGTGCGTGTATGCATATATATAGAAACTGCCTTTGCAAAATTACGACAGTAAGAGAAATTTGACTTAGTTGATTCCATCTTGCTTCTGACTTCCAAGCTGTCCTTGGTCATTCCTGGGGATAGGCCAAGCTAGCTTTAGGAGGAATTTAGTTTATAGGTTAATGTAAAAGCAAGGATGATAATAATCACTCTCTAAAACAACCCCTCCTTGCCCAGGGACCAAAAACTACTTTCGTTAGACTAATGAAAGACCAGAAGAATAGGATTATAAGAGGGGCCTAAACTCTGCTAAGATGTAGGCATAGTTTCTATAATTCCTTACTGTTCAGGGGTCATGTGGCCAGAGGTCACAAGATTTGTGACCTTCCCAATTGCTCCTGTAGATAACATCACTATTATAAAACCTAAGATTGTTTTTTTGAGATATTTCTCAGACACCATGTGGACTCCTGACTCAACCAGTCCTGTGGCCCCAACCAGAGGTGGACCAGGAGCATGAGGATTATTCTCCACACCCTTATGATTTCATCTCCAACCAAACAGCAGCAGCCATTCCCTAGCCCTCTGCCTACCAAACTGCCCACAAAAACCCGAGTCAGATGACCTTGGGGAGGAGACTGGTTTGAGTAATAGCTTTAGTTCTCCTGTCAATTAATCTCTTTCTCCTCTGCAATGCTATGGTCTCGGTGGATTGATTTTGTCTGTGCAGTAGGCAGGAAGAACCCATTGGACAATTGCAGTATAGTCAGTCATTGTCCTTATTTTAAGTAGCCATACTTGACCCTCCAGCCTGCAGTTATAATTAGGGTATGAAAGGATAATAAGCCCATGTCGAGCTTCCTACTATATTAGGGAGAGTACCCCCCAAATCCTATGCAAGCAGTAGGGGCCCAGGCCCTGTCTCCTGCAGTGTTAAGAGAAGACGGTGTGACTGTAGGAGTAAAGGGGTAATTTCCCCTTGGCCGTCTGAAAGTTTGCTGAAAAATCACTGACAAGATGCAGATTAATAGGCAAAAAGGCATACAAATTTATTTAAAATGTGTATACATAGGATCCTTCAGGAAGAATACAACCTCCCAGTGAGGGACAGAAGCCTATATGCCATCCTGGCAAAATAGGCTATAGAAGGGGAGAAAGAGGAATTCTGCTGAGCGGATTACTATGGAAAATGAGTGGATCTGGGAACAGAAATTAACGTGTAATAGTTCTCTTTGACAGGGAAAGGATCTATTCAGGTGTGGTTACATTCTCGGTCTTACAGGGAAGGGAAGAAAAAACAATTGTTCTCCTTGGTGGGTCTGGACATTAGGCCTATAAAAGAACTTCAAATTCTTAGGAAGAGGAGATAGTGGTGGTTGTGGGAAATTCAGAGAGACCTTGGGGCTGCTTCTTCAGTGTAGCATGTCACTGCACCATAAAATGTGGAGTATTGGTTTCTGAGCCCCAACATGACCCTAGAAAAGAAAGACCACATAATGGTACATCTAGGCCAATAGACTATTGCAGCCTCACAGAGATTCCCAAACTGAAGGACCCATCTGAAGAACAAATGTTGTCCCATAATGCCCAAGAGGCAGGTAGGGAGCTCTCCCTTCCCCATGCCTAGGCGCTGAGGGTAGATTGAGATTAAATTGAACAGTCTGTGGCAGGGAAGGTAGGGGTTTGAGATTCTGAAATTACTTGTAGTAGAGCTGTAGAAAAATAAAATATTAACTATTTATTGTATGCATGATCTTTTTTGGATTGGGATTAGTTCCCGCTGCATATATTTATTAGTCTGCTAGGGCTGCTGTAGTAAAATCCCACAGTCTGGGTGGCTCAAACAACAGAAATGTATTTTTCACAGTTCTCGAGGCTAGAAGTCCAAGATCAGGATGTCAGCCGGTTTGGATTCTCCTGAGGTTTCTCCTTGGTTTGCAGATGGCTGCCTTCTCACTGTGTTCTCTCGTGGTCTTTTTTTCTGCATGTGCAAATCGCTGGTGTCTTTTCCTCTGCTTATAAAAAAACACTAGTCATATTGGATTAGGTTCCCACACTTAGGACCTCACTTAACCTTAATTACCTCTTTAAAGGCCCTATCTCTGAAAATAATCACATCCTAAGGTACTAGGGGTTGAAACTTCAACACAGGAATTTGGGAGAGACACAATTCAATCCATGATAATCTGCCATTTTTTCTCCTGGCTAGGCCACTGAGCTGGGCTAGAGGCTGACTCTGCAGTCCTGGAATAATCTTAGCTGTTTAGTGGAATCTATCTCTGGAGCTCTAAACTAGTTGATCACTTTCTCTGACCATTCTTATGATTTGTTTGTGTATTTTGTTTCTGAACCAGATGCTCTGCTTACACACAGTGGGAGCTTGCCTTCCCTTCCCATTTCCACATCCTGAGATGTCACGTCTCCCTTCCCCTCAGCAGTGCCTCTCCACTTCCTACAGACCCTTCCTCTAGGCCTGTCCTACCTGCAGTGCAGTGTCCTCTGAGCACAGGCAAGTTGTCTGCAGATTTGCCCAACATCTTAGGTTTCACTTCAAAGCTTTTCTATCCTGTATATTTACAGAGTTTACCTCTCCAGCTAATTTCTCTAAACAGGTAGTAGCTGCCTCTCTGTTAAAAACAAATTTTCTAGGACCGATCATTCCAGTTTTTGTTGACTGTTGCTCTAGTGATCTCTATTAAGACACAAGGCAGCTAGAGTCAGAAGGGAAGTGTTCTCTTTAAATGACTCTTTACCTCTCTTTACACCTGACCAGATACCCTCACCATTTACAAGAGGCTGAAGAGTGGTTTGTTTTGCTACCATTAAAAAGTAAATCCTTTAAGAACCTTTTGCTTTGAAGATAAAAAGGCTAAATGAAGTCCCTTGATAACAGAGTCTGCAAAGTAACAGGTCGAACAATGACTGAATTTAGAGGAGTGCTCTGTTACAGGGACATTCTTATCTCAGGTCATCATATTTAGGATCTTAAAGAAGTCTAGGGCCACAGGAACAAAGAACGGGGAAAATACTGATTGCTCCAACTACAGAGCTCTGGAATGCCAGTTTTATATACCTGGGAAACCAAGGTCTTAAACTATTTCCAGATAGTGAGTTTCAGGTGTGAGCATTGCAGTATCAGCATCTGAAAATGATTAGGTGTTATCTGTTGCACACCCGCAGTATTTGTATTGGTCTCTTTTATCATCATCGCTGTTTGCAAAGGAAACAGACTCAGGATCCTGAGTGAAGTGACTTGCCTGAAGTCACACTGCTGGAACTCAGGTGCTGTCCACTGCACTGCATTGCAGAGCAGCAAAAGGTCCTGAGCTGCTCCACCACACTCATCATTGGCTCCAGCCATGAGACATAAAGACTCAGTTCTTACATCCACTTTGTTATTTAAAAGCAAGGTTTCTCATAAACCTAAACTTCTCACAGGGATTACACACACCTTCTTGGCAGACAGACAACTTAAATCTCAGCTATATGGAATATGATAAATTACTTTTTCTGGGACACTTGTATTTTCCCTACTCTCTGAATTGATTGGGGTACCAGATTTGAGAAGTTATGAAATCCTGCCTCTTACTGAAGCCTAGTTAAATGCAGTGCCTCACTTACATTGAAAGAAAAGGTGAAATTAAGCAAGAATCATGAGACAGGATAATTTGAGAAAGGAAACATTTGTAAGTCCTCCAAGTTTTTAGAATCACCTGGTACTATGTACTTAATTGTGTCCTCCCCTAAATTCGTATCTTGAAGCCCTAACTCCCAGTGTGTTGGTATTTAGCAATGAGGCCTTTGGGAGGTAATTAGGGTTAGATGAAGTCATGAGAGTGGGGCTGTCATGATGAGATTAGTCACTTTGTAAGAAGAGAAACAGAGAAATATAGCTCTCTGTCTGCCTGTGTGGACAGAGTGAGAAGGTGGCCATCTGCAAGTGAGGAAGGGAGCTCTCACCAGGAACTGAATCGACAAGCACCTTCATCTTGGACTTCCTAGCCTCCAAATTGTGAGAAACGAATGTCTGTGATTTAAGTCACCCTAGTCTGTGACATTTTGTAACAGCAGCTCAAGCAGATAAATACATCTGGTCTTCAACCCAAGGAATCCTCTGGGAAGGAGACACTCTAGGACCAGTGTTTCTGACTTACTTAGAAGCACAATGAAAGAGGATTAGGCCTTTAACAGCCCAAATGTTTAGTATAGTTCTTAAAATCATAAAGTACACCTGTTATAATGGTAACTTAGCTGTGTGCTCTTGTAATCCATCGACCTCAATCCTCATTATTCAATTCAGACAGCGTTGAGTAACCTCTCTGAATAGACTACCAGGTCTCCACTCATTGGTTGACTAAGGGGAGGAGGTTTCAGCTGGGCCTGTAGGAAATCTGGGGAATTCATTTTAACTAAAATCTAAAATTCTGTTTATTGTCTCCATTTAAATATTTACTGCACAGATATGTCAGAATAACATAAAATATGTTATAATCAATTGTGTGGTTTCGACCTTATTGAAATTCTTTAAATGCTCTTGCCTTCAAAAGAATTTTCCAATTTGTCTATTCAGTTACTTGTTCTTTACAGTTTGGTCTCTGGAGTTAATGGGGCTTGCGTTGAGATTCTGATTCTGTTACGTATGAAACGTGCAACTTTAGGCAAGTGACTTGGCCTTTCTGAGTGTCCATTTCTTCATCTCTAAAAGCTTTACAACAGCATACCTACTACCTCACAGGGCTCTTATAAGTTTAAATTGAAGTCATTACATATGAAAAGGCCTAGTACAACACCAGCCACAAAGCCTAAATCAATGTTGATTTCCTTTTTATTTCTTATTTTTTCACTTTTAGTATTTTTTTTATTTATATATTACTGGCATGATTGTCAAAATTCCTCTATAAATGTCAAAGCTGATTGACTCTTATTTAACCAAATATTGTTTGCTATAGTGCACCTAGCAGTGCATGCCATTATTCTGGTGTATTTTAAATAGCACATGAACTGGTGCTAATTCATTCATATTGGAAAAGTCTCAATTAAACTGAATATTCAATAACCAGAGAGAAGGCAAAGAAAAAAGTTAGGGAAAAGCAATGCTATTCATGGGATGGCTGGATAATACAGTACTTCTATTTTTAATTTTTGAGAAACCTTCATATTATTTTCCAAAATAGCTGTACTAATGAGCAATATGAACTGTGTATAAGGTTTCTCTTTTCTCCACATACTCACCGACGTGTGTTATCTTTCATCTTTGCTTATAGCTGCCTAGGTTACAGCTGCTTTGCACATGACCTAGGTCCTATAATCACACGCCTTTACGCCTCAAAATAATTTAGGATTCCAATAGTTTAGATTTTCAATTACTTCTTTTCACATTTGTGATGTGTATTCAGTTTCTGAACCCATAACTTGGGTCAAAGTCATATTCCTTGCCCTATAAATTAATAGCAGTTTTCTTTTTCGGTGCATCAATCCTCAGTGAATAACTTATTAAGAGACATGAATTTATGATACTTAAATACCTTTCTATTTGAGAGAAAATAATTTTTGTTTGTGTATGTGTTCACACTAATGAAAGGACTGCAGGAAATGTTGAGATAAACCTTTGACCTTTTCATCTGAGGAGGGGATTGGGGTGCTTATCACCATTCATTTTTAAGATATGACTCTTCTTTGCCTCTTGGCCACCATCTCAATTCATTACCAAAATTTATAAGAAATGGTTTTGAGAAAAAGGACTTCATTTGGGTTTACAAATATACCAACTGAAACAAAAAACTTTCTGTACATAGAACAAAATATATTGACTCCTCAGAAAGAATATTATTCAGCAAGGGTGACAAGGAATTTTAACACTTGTATAGCTGTTGTTTTCTCTAAGTCAGCAAAGGATGCTAACACACTGATAGCTAAGGGCAAGGCTGCGTAGATCAAAGGACAGCTTTCAAGGGCATGGTAGACATCAGAAATAGCCACAGCCCCACTGTCTGCTTAATTAGATTGTCCTTGGACATTCAGTTTAGCATATTGAATCCCTATTATGAGCAAAGGCTGTTCTTGATGTGTGTCCACATTAGCTGGACAGGTTGATTGGGGTCAAGAAAAATCTTTTGGATTTGCAACTACCTTGATTGTCATCTAGTTCCATACTCTTGATGTGCTGCTGAGGAAACTAAGGTCCTCTGAGGTTTAATGACCTTCCCCAAAGTCACACTGATACCATGCTCAGCAAAGCTAGGGTTATGACATAAGCCTCCTGCATTTCAGTTCAACTTTATTTCCACCCCATCACCTGTCTCCCCAGATGTCTACTTTTTATTTACTTTGCACAGTTAACAGATGGTTACTCCCCACCTCTCATTTAACTTAATGGCCATAGCATCTTGGACTTTAGCCAGGTCATATTCTTTGCAGGAATGAATTTGCCTCTCTTCAGTCTTTCCACCAAGTGGTGAGGCATTTTGATGCTCAGCTACCAAAAAAAGGTTCATGAGAGCATGATGGCTATACTTCACAGTTTGTTAAGTGTCTCCTTCTCTCTAGGGCAGGTCACAGGCCTGGGTTGTTGAACATGGCTAATTTTTCCAGATACTAAGATGGAATATGAAAATGGAGTGGGCGTGACCAAAGCCAGAAAGGTAGCAAGCAGAAAGCTAAGAGTAAAAGGGAGCCCTGGAAACAAAAGCCATTCAAATAAAGCAACAAATACAACAAGGGCTGGGCAGGCTCAGAGTGCAGGGGCTGCCCACTTTCTTCCTTCTTGTTCTCTGCCTCCTGCCTTTCTTAGCACCAGAGGGCCTGGCTGGAGCTCTGGTGAGGGGTGGACTCCTCTCATTTGCCCAAGTGAGGAGCAGACTGCTTATTTCAGGTCTGTATGATGAATGGGCAGAGGGCTGTTATCATTCAGCAGAGCCAGGCCCCTGCTAGAGGAATTATGTTTTTAGGAGACATCTGGGACTCTTTGAGAAAAATAACTTTCAAAAAAAAATTTTTTTTTTTTAAAAAGACAAAATTTCAAAAACAACTTCTACAGTTGTTTTTAGTATTTTCAGTACCCGGGAAGACCTACCCCAGAAAAAGTGTCAATTCTGCAGAATTTGATAATGAAATTGCTATTTGACCTACAGTAACTACAACTTAGGATCAGCCTCTGAATTAACCCCAATGTGCCAATGCTGCTGTGTTTTAGAAGTGCTATATTTTGGTTTGAACAAAAACCAAACTCTCTCAATCTACCCATATTTTTCAAATTAAGCAAGAAAATAATTCAAAAATTGAAGGAATACAGGCTGGGCATGGTATCAGTGTGACTTTGGGGAAGGTCATTAAACCTCAGAGGACCTTAGTTTCCTCAGCAGCACATCAAGAGTAACTTCAGCATTTTAGGAAGCCAAGGTAGGTGGATCACTTGAGGCCAGGAGTTCTAGACCAGCCTGGTCAACATAACGAAAGTGCATCTCTACTAAAAATACAAAATATTAGCTGGACATTGTGGGGCATGCCTGTAGTCCCAGCTACTCAGGAGGCTGAGGTAGGAGAATTGCTTGAACCCAGGAGGCAGAAGGTGCAGTAAGCCAAGATCACGCCACTGCGCTCCAGCATGAGAAGAGAGAGAGACTCTGACTCAAAAAAAAAAAAAATTGAAGGGCTACAATAGTCACAAACTACCCTATTGCTTTTGCTTTTTTTTTTTTTTTTGAGATGGAGTCTTACTCTGTCTCCAAGCTGGAGTGCAGTGGCGCAATCTTGGCTCACTGCAACCTCTGTCTGGGTTCAAGCGATTCTTCCACCTCAGCCTCCTGAGTAGGTGGGACCACAGGCGTGTGCCACCACGCCTGGCTAATTTTTGTATTTTTAGTAGAGATGGGGTTTCACCATGGCCAGGATGGTCTTGATCTCTTGACCTCGTGATCCGCCCGCCTCGGCCTCCCAAAGTGCTGGGATTATAGGCATGAGCCACCACGCCCGGACTGCTTTTGCTTTTGAAGTTCTTCTTCAAAGTCCATGCTTAAGAAATTCTCAGGCCGGATGCAGTGGCTCATGCCTGTCATCCCAGCACTTTGAAAGGCTAAGGCGGGTCGATTACCTGAGGTCGGGAGTTAAAGACCAGCCTGATCAACATGGTGAAACCACAGTCATGTTGGTCAGGCCTGTCTCTACTAAAAATACAAAAAAAAATTAGCCAGGCATGGTGATGGGTGCCTATAATCCCAGGTACTCAGAAGGCTGAGGCAGGAGAATCGCTTGAACCCAGGAGGCAGATGTTGCGGTTAGCTGAGGTTGCACCATTGCACTCCAGCCTGGGTGACACAGTGAGACTGTCTCAAAAAAAAAAAAAAAAAAATTCTTCTGAAAGTTCCGATAAGCAGGAAGGAAAGTATTTCCTATGTGGTGGTTCAAGAATGTTCTTCAAGTATATTTATTGTATTTCAGTTGAAAAATTTACTAATAGAAGAGATTCCAATTGTGAAATTTTTACTGTAGATTCACATCAATAACATCCAAAATAAACAGATGGCAAAAGTACTGCTATACATGTCAAACTCTTATAAAGATGTAAATATTTATATGTATTTTTATATTTAAGAATATGACGAGAAAGACCATAAAATTGTGCTTGGTTTGCCTGCTCCCAATTCAATATCAGCAAATAAATATGTATTTTCACCTGCATAAAAGGTTTCAAAATAAAGTCACAAGCAAAAACGATAACCCTGACAAACCATTTATTACATGAAAATCAAAAACAATGACAAAATAAAATAAAAAAATCATGAGCAGCAAGAGGGCTGTGATTTGAGTGAATTTAGCAAGTAGAAAGATTGAGTATTGATAACAATTATATTTATAGATTGCACTTGAAACGAGGTAATTAAAAGTGACTTCAAAGATTGATATAGGTTGAACAAAACAAGAAAACTTTGCTTTTAGCTGTGATTTTTTGATGTAATAAAACATATGTGTATATTGGTCTTGTTCTCTGCTCCTGGCCAGAGCTCCTAAACTTTTGTTATTTCCTAAGTGATAGGGATGCTAGGTGCATTTTTTTGTTCTAATATTTTACCTTTTACCCAATTCCTGACACAGAGCCCCTACACCCCTTGGAATTTTCTGGGTGATCAGAGCCACTTTTGGTGGGCTCCTGCATGAGGGCTGGTTACCGGAAAGACCAAGCCATAATTAGAAGCTTGGAACTTTCAACTCCAACCCCCCTACTCTGAAGAGTGAAGATGAGCAGGAGATTTAGTTAATAATTGATCATGTCTACATGATCCTTCAAAATCCCTAAATGACAGAGTTTGAAAAATTCCTAGAGTAGTGAGCACATCCATATGCCAGAAGGTGACATACCCCTACTCCATAGGAATAGAAGTAGCTGTTCTTGGGATCTATCAAACCTTGCCTCGTGTACCTTCATCTGTCTGTGTATCCATGTTTTTTTAATCATGCCCTTTATTGTATAATAAGGCAGTAAACACAAATGTTTCCCTGTGTTCTGTGAGTTGCTCTAGCAAACAACTGAACCCAAGGAGGACTCAGAACTTCCCATTTGTAGCCAAGTTATACAGGAGTTGTGAGTAACTAGCAAGCCTGCTACTTATGACTGGCATCAGTAGTGGGGGTGGAGTTTTGTGGGAGGCCCTTAACCGGTGGGTTCTGCATTAACTCGAGACAGTGTCAGAATGGAATTGAATTGTAGAACACCCTGCTGGTGTTGGATAATAGATCAAGTGGGAAAAACACCACAGATCTGTTGTTAGAAGTGCCATTGAGAATGGCATGAGCATAAAAGAAAAAACCGTTTTCTCATACATGGTCAGATCCATTACTTATATATGGCTTATAACTGAAGCCATTTATTCTTTCTACTGGACTATCTTTCTGATTTATTAATATGGTAGTACAAAGGAAATATGAGAAATGTTTGCTTTTTTATTCTTTTATATTCTAGTTGATAAATAATGACAAATGTTCTGGAATAAGGGAAACAAGGAAAGTATCCACCAAGTTATAAAAAGTCATTTGTGTCCTTTTGTTTTACCAAGATCAATACATTTGTAATGGTGCTTTTTAAAAATTCTTTGTTGATTAAACAATCTTAGAAAATTATCATATATATAACATATGCTGCTTTATTTATTTTACCTCAGCTTTTTAAACTAGGTAATTATATAAAATACAACATCTAATGAAAAATTTTAAACTAGACTTTACTAAAACAAACTCATTTCAAATATTATGTTCTTAAGTTTGGCATATTCTAATCTCAACCCTAAATTTTAATACAATATTGTGTCATCTTAAAATGAATTGAAGGGTCTTGGGCATGGGACGTGGGACATGTAGTTTCTGACCAGATGACAAAATAACATGATCTCTGCTCCAAGGATGACCTGGAGCCAAGAGGAGTGATGTCATATCTCAGAACCAACATTGTGAGAACTGCCTGAGGAAGTGGAGGTGATGGAGATGCTTTATGGTTGTGGGGAGGGGGTAAATGATGGAGGTTGATGCTGAAGGTAGCCTAGAATGAAAGCAGGCTGGAGAGTGTTCTTGTGCCCCATCTTTCCCTGAGTGAGATATTGCCTTCTCCACAGCCACTGTGAGGAGAACAGTGGCAGGGCCAACTCTTGACTAGAGACTGCAGGGTATTATCAAGCCTGTGGTCTGACTATGAGTCAGAGTGGATGAAAGCAAGGTACAGCCTTGAGCTGGAGCTTGGATGCTGCCTCCTTCCTCCATTCTCCACTTCAAGAACTGGGTTATCACTGAGGCAGCTGTTGGAAAAGAGGAGAGCCTGGGCAGGACTATAGGTTCCTTGGGGGCAACATCACTTGAGGGTGTGCATTAGAAGGGAGTGGATAAAGTATGTAATAAACAAAACTTAGTCTAATCACTTAGAGAAGTGTTTCAATAGCAACACCCTATTGCTAATGCAAAGTATTGAAGAGAGGAAACTCTGAAAATTAAATGTGAGCATGAAATAACAATGTTCTTAGTCATGCAAGGCCTCAAAAACGTACACTTTGAGAACCCTGTTGAAAGAATTATGTAGTCTGACAGGAAGGAAAGCGAACTCAATACTTTAGTAGATTTAGGAAACAAAGTAGTAAAATTTACTGTCTATAAAACAGCATCATGTACACATATATTTATTTATATAGGAAAGAATAAAAATTAACTACAAATTCAGGACCTAAGCTGAAGATATCAAACACACATGATATTACACACATACATATATATGGTACCCACAAATACCTTCCAGTATCCAAAGCTTCATGCAGCCTTGTCTACCGAATCAGTGCTGGCCCTGTGTAAGCAGGAGAGTGTGGTAGAAGAGACACTGTGTGACTTTTGAGGCTGGGATCTTGGAATGCTTACTGTGGTGAAAACAAGTAGCCATGTAAAAATTTTGAACATCCTGAGACTGTTATGATGAAACTGTCCAAACTAGCAACATGGACAGGCCACATGGAAGCAAGTCCCCAGCTATTTCAGTCATCTGAGCAGAGACCACCAGACCTGTGACTAAGGGAACTGTCATGGATGCCTGGTTCCACTGAGCCTTCAGATGACTTCAGCCCCAGCCATCATCTGGTTGCAATTGAATTAAAGACCCAAGAGAGAACTACTTATCTAAATCTGGCCATAATATAGAATCATAAGAGGTGGTAATAAGTTTTTTTCCTAAGCTGCTTTATTTTGGGGTGCTTTGTTACAAAATGGTAGATAACTGTAACAATGGAGTGATTGCAAGGATAACCCTGACTTCCCACCCCTCTCTGTGCCTGTGCCTTTTGCAATGTGACTTTGCAGTTCCTCTAATCAAGAAGTAGGGTCTATTTTCTCATCCTTTGAATCTGGATGGGCTTTGTGACTTGCTTTGGCCATCAGAATGTGGCGAAAAGTGATGGTATGCCAGTTCTGAGCCAAAGCTTCAGGAGGCCTGAATACCTCTGTACTCTCTCTACCACCGTAAAAATAAATCCACGCTAGCATATTGGAAGACTATAGACCATGTCAGGCAGAACTGAGTCAGCTCAGTTGTCCCAGAATAAGCTCCAAACATGTAAAGGAACCCAGTCAAGATACTGGAAGACTTCTGGCTGATCTGTAGCTAATCGTAGATGAATGAGTGTGCCTTACCCATTTCAGCTCAGATCAGTAGATATGCTTAGCTAACTTTATAGACTTGTGAGCAAAACTGAATGTTTATTTTTGTATGCCACTGAGATTCTGTGTGTGTTTACATACATTGTTGTGGTAGCAGATAAATAATACATAAGGAAAGAAAAAAAAATCCATTATAAATTTAGAACTAGGCTGGGCATGGTGGCTCATGTCTGTAATCCCAGCACTTAGGGAGGCCAAGGTGGTGGGTTACCTGTGATCAGGAATTGGAGACCAGCCTGGCCAACATGGTGAAACCCCGTCTCTCCTAAAAATACAAAATTAGCTGGGCATGGTGGTGGGTGCTTGTAACCCCAGCTACTTGGGAGGCTGAGGTGGGAGAATCACTGGAATCCAGGAGACAGAGGTTGCAGTGAGTTGAGATTGCACCACTGCACTCCAGCCTGGGCAACACAGAAAAAAAAAAAAAAAAAAACTAGAACTAAAGCTATTGATGATATTATATATTTACAAGATAGTAAGAAAGATATCAGAAGGATATGAGAACATGCTAAGATACTTGTTAGGATGCTGTTTAGACAAGTCTTTGGCAAGACTTATCAAAGATAAGAGAGAACATGTAAATAAAATATACTATGAAGAGAAGAAATAATTATAAATAGTAGGGATTTTAAAAGAATAAAATTATAAGCAAGTATCACTTGTATTTAAACATAGACATCCCAAATGAACAGTCATTAAAGGAATTGAGATGAAAACTATTTTTCTGACCAAGTAAAGTCTTTAGTTACATAACAGAGTCCACTCAAGCTAGTTTAAACAAAAAGGGATTTTTAAGGGCTACAGATTGCTCAGTTATTGGGAAGCTTGCTGAAACAGCTTCAAAGTTGAACTTTCAGGAAAAACTTCCTAGAACTACATGGTGGAGCTGAGTTAGCTGGGAACCAGCTTCTACTACAGTCAGAAAATAGCTAAATCAAAGAGCCACCAGTATAGCTGTTAGCTGCAGAATATATAACTTTCTTTTCTTTTCTTTCTTTCTTTTTTATTTTGTTTATTTATTATTATTATTTTTTTTGAGATAGGGTATCACTCTGACACTCAGGCTGGAGTGCTGTGGGGTGATCATGGCTCAATGCAGTCTTGGCCTCCTAAACTCAAGCAATCCACCTGCCTCATCCTCTGAAAGTGGTGGGATCACAGGTGTGAGCCCCACACCCAGCCTGGAATGTGTAACTGTCAGACCATCAGAAAAACATATTGATTTATATCAGCATATTTTTGATATAAATCAGTGATGGAGTAGAACACCTCCAAAAATATATGATAAATTGAAAACATAAAATAAGATTAAATAAATTTTAAAATAGGATTAAATAAATTCTGATGTAATAGTAACTGCAATAAAAGTAACTAGGCTGCACCAATTAAAAGAAACTCTCAGATTATAGAAATATGTTTCTATGAGAGAAATATTTAAAACCAAACTATGCAGAAAGAAAACTAAAAATAAATGAAGGTAGTAAAGGTCAAGATTTATTGGGCAGAGCTAAACCAATATGCAGAGAAAAATGTATGGCTTTGATCTGTAGACTAGAAAATAAATATTCTATTTTAAAAGATAGAAAAAGAACACCAAGTAAGAAAGAAAAATGAAGAAAATAAGTAATACATATTGGAGCAAAAATAGAGAACAAATTGAAAACTTCCAAAATAATGGTTTTTAAAATAATTATTAAATTAGACAAATCTTTGACAAGATTAATTAAAGATAAAAGAGAATATCCAAACAAAACATTCAGTGAAAGGGAAAATGATCAAGAGTAAAAGAAATTTTAAAATAGCAATTTTTTTTTTGAGGCAGAATCTCAGGCTGTCCCCCAGGCCAAGGTGCAGTGGCTCAAGCTCGGATCACTGCAACCTCTGCCTTCCAGGTTCAAGCAATTCTCCTGCCTCACCCTCCGAGTAGCTGGGATTATAGGCATGAACCACCATGCCTGGCTAATCTTTTTTGTATTTTTAGTGGAGATGGGGTTTTGCCATGTTGACCAGGCTGGTCTTGGACTCTTGAACTCAGGTGATCCACCTACCTCAGCCGCCCAAAGTGTTGGGATTACAGGCATAAACTACCATGCCTGGCCTAAAATAGCAAAATTATAAGCAACCATTACTCTCAGATTTACACATAGAAACTCCAAATGGACCAATAGCTATTAATACTGAAAATATTGAAATAGAAATTATTCTAATTTCATAGAAAAAGTTTCAATCTAGATGGTCTTAGAGGATGGGTTCTAATAGAATTTCAGGAAGCAAATAATTTTTAAGTAAATTGTTTCAGAAAAATAGAAAAGAATAAAAGCAATTCTAGTAATTTCTGAGGCTAGTACAACCTGGATTTGTAAAACAAAGTCAGTACAACAAAATAAAATTTTATTTATGACAGAGATAGAAGATTCTTATGTAACATATTAGATAATGAGAGCCAACCAATATACAGTTGACCCTTGGACAACACATTTGAATCCAGTGGGTCCATTGATATTGTAGATTTTCTTCTGCCTCTGCCACCCTTGAGACAGCAAGACGAATCCCTCCTTTTCCTCCTTCTCAGTCTACTAAGCATGAAGACAACAATGATGACCTTTATGATGATCCACTTTCACTTAATGAATATTTTTTCTTCCTTATGACTCTCTTAATAACATTTTATTTTCTCTAGCTTACTTTATTATAAGAATGCAGTATATAATACATATAACATACAATATGTGTTAATCAATTTTTTATGTTATTTGTAAGGCTTTTGGTCAACAGTAAGCTATTAGTTGTTGACCTTTTTGGGCAGTCAAAAGTTATATGCAGATTTTCTTTTCTTTTTTTTTTTTTTTTGAGACGGATTTTCGCTCTTGTTACCCAGGTTGGAGTGCAATGGCACGATCTCGGCTCACCGCAACCTTCGCCTCTTGGATTCAGGCAATTCTCCTGCCTCAGCCTCCTGAGTAGCTGGGATTACAGGCATGTGCCACCATGCCCAGCTCATTTTTTGTATTTTTAGTAAAGACGGGGTTTCACCATGTTGACCAGGATGGTCTTGATCTCTTGACCTCGTATCCACCCGCCTCGGCCTCCCAAAGTGCTGGGGTTACAGGCTTGAGCCACTGCGCCCAGCCCTATGCAGATTTTCAATTGCACAAGAGTCAGTACCCCAATCCCCACGTTGTTCAAGGATCAACTATATTATAGAAATATACTATGATCAGGTATGGGCAAAGACTTCATGATGAAAATGCCACAGCAATTGCAACAAAAGCCAAAACTGACAAATGGGATGTAATTAAACCAAAGAACTTCTGCACAGCAGAAGCACAGCAAAAGAAACTGAGTAAACAGGCAACCTACGAAATGGGAGAAAATTTTTGCAATCTACCCATTGATAGAGGTATAATATCCAAAATTTACAAGGGACTTAAACAATTTGACAAGAAAAAAACAACCCCATCAAGAAGTAGGCAAAGGACATGAACAGACACTTCTCAAAAGAAGACATTTACATGGCCAACAAACATTTGAAAAAAGATCAACATCACTGATCATTAGAGAAATGCAAATCAAAACCACATTAAGATATCATCTCATGCTAGTCAGAATGGAGATTATTAAAAAGTCAAGAAACAACAGATGCTGGGAGGATGTGGAGAAATAGGAACACTTTTACACTGTTTGTGGGAAATGTAAATTAGCTCAACCATTGTGGAAGACAGTATGATGATTCCGCTAGGATCTAGAACCAGAAATGCCATTTGACCTAGCAATACTCTTACTGGGCACATAGCCAAAGGAATATAAATCATTCTACTATAAAGACACATGCACGCATATGTTCATTGCTGCCCTATTTACAATACAAGATAGAAGGATGCATAGGAAAAGCAAACTTGCCATTATTTATAGATAAGACAATCATCTTCATAAAAAACACAATACCTAGACAAACTCTTAGTATAACAAGAGAGTTGGAAGTTTTCTAGTTAAATTAAACTTTGAAAAGTACGTTATTCATAATCACAATAAAATTATAAAATAGGAATAACGTACAAATAATATGGAAAATTGTTATGATAAGAAAAATTTAAACTCTATAAAAGACATAAAAGAAGACCTGAATAAATGGAGAGCTGTAACATATTTATGACAGGATGAATGTTGCAAAGATACAAATTATACTAGAGTTAACCTAGCAATTTAATTCTAATAAAAAATTCTTGGCCGGGTGTGGTGGCTCACGCCTATAATCCCAGCACTTTGGGAGGCCGAGGCAGGTGGATCACAAGGTCAAGAGATCGAGACCATCCTGGTCAACATGGTGAAACCCCGTCTCTACTAAAAATACAAAAAATTAGCTGGGCATGGTGGCGCGTGCCTGTAATCCCAGCTACTCAGGAGGCTGAGGCAGGAGAATTGCCTGAACCCAGGAGGCGGAGGTTGCGGTGAGCCGAGATCGCACCATTGCACTCCAGCCTGGGTAACAGGAGTGAAACTCTGTCTCAGGAAAAAAAAAAAAAGTTCTTGTGATGTTGTAGTGGAGAAGATTATCTTAAGCATAATGCAAAAAGTGCAAAAAAAATGTGAAAACTATAGTAGATTTAACTACATCAAAATTAAGAATTTCTATTTAATAAAGAACACCATAGGTAAATTTAACAGAATCAAATTGGACTTGGGAAGATATATACTACATATTAACAAGTGATATTAATCTTAGATATTACTGAATATATACAAGAACAAATCAATAAATGAAAGACAATGGTCACAAGAAATGAATAAGCTATCTACAGAAGAAGAAATATAAATGGGTAGCACATATGTGAAGAGATGTCCAATTTAATTGGAGAAGTGCAAATGAAAAGAATAACAAGGCACCACTATACAACAATCAATTGACAAGTTAGAAGGCTGGATAAAACCAAGTGTGAGCAAATAGGAATTCTCACGCATCACTCCTGGGAATACAAAGGAACAATCTCTAAAGAGCAATATGGCTGTACTTAGTAGAAGGTGCTGGATGCAAATCATGGAACACTATCTAGTAGTCAGACACCATGATATTTTATCTATGCAGATGCAGTGAGATATATGTATCTATATGTTGAGATATATCATTATATATAGTTTTGAGTAAAATAGGAAACTAAATGACATATATAGCTCAATACTATTTATATAAATTGAAATTGTTTTCACATATCTTTTTTAGGACATATATATAAAATCCAAAAATATATATTTATATACATATTAATATATATTAATCATATTAAAATTGATGCCTATGGGACATTCTTTCTTTTCTTCTTTTTTTCTTTATTAAGTATAAATTCTTAATCTTTCTGTTTCTTTTCTTCTTCTTCTTCTTTTTTTTTTTTTTTTTGACAGAGTCTCACTCTGTCGCCTAGGCTGAAGTGCAGTGGCACGATCTCGGCTCACTGCTACCTCCACCTCTCAAGTTCAAACGATTCCCCTCCCTCAGCCTTCTGAGTAACTGGATGCCACCACAATGCCTAATTATTATATTTTTAGTAGAGAAGGGGTTTCACCACATGGAACTCCTCGACTCAAGTGATCCATTTACCTGAGCCTCCCAAAGTGCTGGAATTAAAGGTGTGAGCCATCCTTAATTTGGATATAATTGAATCTACCATACTTTTCACATTTGAAGTCAGTTGCCTCTGATTGTTAGGCAGTAATTTTCCTTTTGGACTTCAGATGGAGGGTGGTGAGTATGATATTCTCCAGACTGTTTGAATGCAGTTGATAGTGCAGTCTAGAGAAATACTATGTGAGTACTGAGAACCAGCATCCTGTGCCCTTTCACGGCCCTGTGGCAGGGTGGCAAGTTGAGAAGGAGCTTAGAGGGGCTGAGCTTGTTCTACCAGACACCAGTATATCCTCAGCTTGAACGTGATTTTCAAGTGTCTTTCTGTGAGCCCTCTACCCATAATTTGATACTAAAAATATTAGAGTTGTGAGATGTCACCACCATGACATGGAATGTGGACTCAGTAGCAATATTGCAGAGGGTAATTTGTAGAGAGCATACCAGGGCTCTCTTTCCAAAGAACTTTTGAGGAGCAAAAGGCACAAAATGCACGCCTTGCTCCAGGATTCTTGCAGTGTTTCATTTGATGGTTCTCTTATTAGTCCCACCATTTCAGACTGGATGCTTTTCATATCAGAGCAGCATGTCCAGAAACTCCACCTGCAGGGAGTGAAGTAGGCAGCAGCCTTGGCCCAAAGCTTTGCACAGGACTTGGTATTGAATCATAAATTAGTCCCCAGAGGAACGTGAGCATATCCCAGTAATTCGTTCTGACAAAAGCAGGATGAAACATTGCCAGGTCATTTGGTGCTCAGTGTGGCTCAATTAGACACATCCAAAGCTGCAGGCATCTGGCTTGTTGTATTTTGGGAGAGCAGGCCAATATGAGGGAAGTCACCAAGGTAACTCCTTGGGGCTGGGAGATAGGAAGTCATAAACACTGTGTTTGTCTCCAGTCTGGCTTTGGGACAGACACCATTTCTGTGCCATTGGATACAGTGAGCTTGTTAGGATCTCTTAGATGGATGTATAGATTCCAAAAGAATATGGATTTGTTTATGTCCTTTATAATACAGACTTCTAAGTGCCATTATTAAAAGCACTTCTGTCAAAGATATCACATCTCATTTTTCTTTTATTTCAAAACTCAGATTTGTTCTGTCTTTGCTATTTTCTTTTCAGAAGTTTTGCCCGATGCATCACACAGCATGTATTATTGTATTTCTTAGAATTTCATATATTCCAGGCAACTTATAATGGTTTGCATAAGCATCGCATCTGGCTTGCATGAAATGAAGTAGTTTAGTTATTTTAAATGCAGAGTAGTCCCCACTGCATTTCTATCTCTTAAATCTTGTTTTGCTTTTAAGCTAGTGGTTTCATTATTTTCCTTTTAGAACTCAACTTATTTAGGATTAAAGATGATTCTTCCCTGTGACATTAGTTTAAAACTGGTTTTTCCTTTTGTATTATTTGCCTTAAGACTTTTTTTTTTTAAGGTAGAGTCTTGCTCTGTTGCCAGGCTGGAGTGCAGTGGTGCAATCTTGGCTCATTGCTGCCTCCACCTCCCTGGTTCATGCTATTCTCCTGCCTCAGCCTCCTGAGTAGCTGGGACTACAGGCACGCGCCACCACACCAGGGGCTAATTTTTGTATTTTTAGTAGAGTTGGGGTTTCACCATGTTGGCCAGGCTGATCCTGAACTGCTGACCTCAAGTAATCTGCCTGCCTCGGCCTCCCAAAGTGCTGGGATTACAGGTATGAGCCACTGTGCCTGGCCAATTTCCTGAAGAGTTTTTGACCATAATGGGTATGACCGAATAAAGCTAACAAGCTACTTGCATTCTTTTTTTCTCTTTACTTCATTTGAATGTACTTAAAACTCTAGAGCATGTAAACAAATGAAATACCTTTCAAATTGTTTCCAGGTTTGAATTAGCAAACTAACTTCCATGCATATTTTTTGAGGAAGGTTAAAAATCAACAACAGCAGAGGCTCTTAAACATTAAGTCAGGATTCCTGATGCAAAGTTAACATGTGAAAAAAATCATTTCAGTGTTTGATTGCACATCAAGTACTAAAGATCAGTTTTCCCTTTGGAAATGCTGAAGCTGTTCTCATTGCATTTTCTTTTCTATACTTAGAACATTTGCATGAAATATTTTTTCAGCTGTTACATATAAAGTTAGCTACATAAGCACATGTGTAATGCTTCGGAGATGCAAGGAAACAGCAATTGTTAGTCCAGTCTCCTACCAAATAAAGTATCACTGGACTTTTCCAAAATGAGGGACATCCCTGACACCAGTGTTAGAAGCTATTGATATTTTTGTCCTTGCAATGAGATGAACATTTTAGGACTCTAAGTCAAAAAATTGTGTTTTGCTTTTCTTCACTGTCAAATACAATCCTAAGAAATATTCTTATATTATCTACTTTGCTTCCAGCTTTCTGCCAAAAGTAAGACTAAGAAGATCTGAATAGTCCTGCAGTCCGAGGTGGCAGAACTTGCTTAGTGATGGAATAGAGTGGAAAGGTTTTGCTTGTAATCCTCAAATCTTTGGCAGAAATGAAGTGGCTGTTTCTTCTGCAGGAACTGTAGTTGCAGAGAGGTGATCTGATTCTTTTTTATATCTTTCTTCAGAGCAGAAATTTCAAGTCTGTTTTCTAAGTTAATAGTAACACTCTGAGCTTATTAGGTCAATAGGAGATGAGGCTCTCTCTCCTCTAGAAGAGCAATAGTGAGCAAGTCAGCACAGTCTTCTAATAAAGAGCTTTGAGAAAGGTATTTGGCAGGTATTACATTTTCTCCTCCCTCAGTATTTTTTCTTCTGGAAAAAAGGCACATAGAGATTCTTGTTACTTATGAATAATGGTTATAGTCTATTAACTTTCATTTGTTCCCCAAAGAAGAGAAAAATAATCACACGATCATGTTATATTGTCCTAGGATTTCCAAGGGTCTCTTCTGGTATTCTATCCTTTGATTTTATCAACTGGTAACTAACATCTAAAAAATTATTTGATGCATAAAACATTCTCTTATTTGATCTGTTAAGGCTAAGTAAAAATGGATAGTTAGTGATTGTCTACCTTGATGACAATGAAAGAATAATAATACCCCCAAGTCCAATAAATGCAGAATTTCTAGGCAAGAGTATTTTCACCCCAGCAGTCTGTAGATTACCATTTATCAAGCTCAGATTAGCTACAAGTGTGTTCAATATATTTGGCTTGTTGCTGTGTTCATGTAATTTTCAACTTTAGGTTTCTTTACCTTGTATTATCTTTTCTTATCACAAAGTGAATATGATATTTCTAATTGAGTCTGACCTAAGTCGAGAGTCTAAAAAATCTGAGTTTCTCCCTGAACACTTTCAGTGACAAACAACTCACCCCATTTACTAATGAAGTTCAGATTTTTGGAAACCTTTTTCTAATATTGAACTAAAACCTTTCCTCCTATGTTTTTATTTCTTTGGCACATGACACAGTTTTGGCCCTTCTTCCACTTGACATTGTCTGTCACAAACTTCATGAATTTTCTGTTCTGCAGGCTGTACATCCCTAGCTCCCTGACAGTTGCCTGCTTAGGACATGGTTTGCCTATGTTCATCCTGGAGTCTGTCTTCTGAATTTAGTCCATGTTCTTCTGCAAAGTCTGTCTTCTACCTTGAAGCTCTCCTTGGATTAAGCTTCTCACTTGACCCACACAAATCATGATATCTTGTCCATTTCCTTTAAAGTACCTGAACTTTGGCTTTGGTAATAATATCTGAATACATGTCTTTTATTTGCTAGTATGAATGATGACGTAGTTAGGCTTTTTTAGGTTTCAAGAAGCAAAGACAAACTGAAGTTTAGGAAGTAGGAATTTGTAGCAAGGCTACATGGGGAAATAAAGGAAGCTTAGATCATCAAGGCCACAGCAGCAGCTCTGGAGCCCCACAGATTTCTGTCAGGTGCCTGAGAAGCAGGCACCTGAGTCCCTTTTCTACTCCCTGGTCACCATGAAGGCTCAGAGAGTTTCTGTTGTCTGCTACTCTGGTCTTCTGACAGCTCAATACTCCTTCTCTACTACTCCTGGCTTCTACTGTTTTAGGGCTTCTAGTTCCTGCTCTCTCTCTCTGTATTTATTTTTTCAGGTTTAGATAAAGACATTTAGACCAAAATATGTAAAGGCTACTCTCTTCTGTCTCTCCCAAATTTCAAAATAAATGCCTATCAAGTTTTTAAGATAAAGTTTCAGTTAAGCAAGCTGAGTCAGCCCTAGAGATCTGGTGTAGCACATTGTACCTAAAGTAAACAACAATGTATTTTACGCTTAAAAATTAGTTAAGAAAGTAGATCTCATATCATGTTCTTACCACAATAAAAAAAATTTAAAAAATAGGCAGTAGAGAGTAGGCTATGCAGGGCTACCGAATCCGTGGGAAATGGCAGAGATGGAGGAGACACTGAAGTGACTTCAGAGCCAGAAGGGAATGCAGGGAATCATCATGGTGAACACAGAAGGCATTCCCATCAAGAGCACCATGGACCACCCCACCACCACCCAGTATGCCAGCCTTATGCACAGCTTCATCCTGAAGGCATGGAGCACCATGCATGAAATCGACCCCCAGAACGATCTCACCTTCCTTCGAATTTGCTCCAAGAAAAATGAGATTATGGTTGCACCAGATAAAGACTATTTCCTAATTGTGATTCAGAATCCAAATAGGCCACTCTCCTGACTACTATCCAAATGCCCCCCAAAGAATGTTAATGTCGATCATGTTAGCAGACTGGCATGTGACAGTCACCTTGGAGCCCACTCAGAACAATCCAGTGAGCATGTGTGGGCTGGTGGCTCTTCCTCCCCAACCAAAGGAACCCCTGTGCTGTGCCGGCCTTCCCCAGAGTTCCAGGAGGGCCCTCTCGCCTCACTTCCAGGTTTTGGAGCAAGTACACAGCTTCCTTCTGACCTTCAGTTCCCTTTCTTGCCCTTGGAGAAGGCTTTCTTTAACTAAAAATAACCAAAATGCTTAAAAAAAAATAGGCAGGAGAGATTAAATAGACATTAAGAAAAAAATATATAAATAGATCTAGAAAAAGTTTTAATGATCTCCCTGTGATAATTAATTTAATGCTTTACAAAATAAAACAAGTATTGATTCTTTTTTTTCTTTTTTCTTTTTTTTTTTTGAGACGGAGTTTCACTCTTCTTACCCAGGCTGGAGTGCAATGGCACGATCTCGGCTCACCGCAACCTCCGCCTCCTGGGTTCAGGCAATTCTCCTGCCTCAGCCTCCTGAGTAGCTGGGATTACAGGCACGCGCCACTGTGCCCAGCTAATTTTTTGTATTTTTAGTAGAGACGGGCTTTTACCATGTTGACCAGGATGGTCTCGATCTCTTGACCTCGTGATCCACCCGCCTCGGCCTCCCAAAGTGCTGGGATTACAGTCTTGAGCCATCATGCCCGGCCACAGGTATTGATTCTTTACAAAATAATGTTTCTGGTATTCTGGAGATTAGATAGGAACTTCGTCTCCTGTTGGTAAAGAACTCCCTCTCTCTCTTTAAATATATATATACACATATATATTTAAATATATATATATATATTTAATGCTGAGCTCTCAAATTGTCTAAGCAATGAAATCTAATCAGCTCAATTAGATCATATTTGTGCCTGTTTGTCGGATTCTCGAGGCAAGCCTCTTCCTAGGCTGTTCTTCAATCAGGCATGCCTCCCTGGTCCAAGCAGCTCTAGCAGGATTATGTGGTACCAGTTAGCCGGGTGAGTGTGGCTGGAATCCCAGAGAGGGCAGTGGGTCTGGCAGACAGCTTGTGTGACCTTCAGTAGATACATCTGCACAAACCACTGAAGGACTTGCTCACTGTCCCATGCTGCATCACAATTCATTCTTTTACTTTGGAATATGATATGCTCACTGAAGTCCAAGTTAACTTTCCAGTGGGCTATGTGGCCCAGAACAGACCACTCTAGGCTCTTCAGTTTGACAAAGGAGTGGGAGAAGCTACGTGGCTCTCTCCCTACAGGAGACCTACACCCTCCTTGTGGCTAAATTGTGAGCGTGTCAGGGACGGTACCAGCTGGGGACCTTTGGAGGGTGCAGTGATTTCTATGATTTTATTTGATTAAGAATTTCAATGACATTGGTTTAGATGCATCCATCTATTTTTGTTCCCTTCTTGTTCTTATTTTTTCAAGATGAGATTTGTGTGTAGAAATAGCCCATGAACTCTCCATGTGAAAACAGACATTGAAATATAGGCAGACTCTTGAGACCCATCTGAGGGACTCTGTCATGCTTACCTGGGGAGTGCCTTTGCTGGTCACATTTGACCTGTCCTGAGCACTTCTGCTTGGCCCTAGAGCCTTCCCTTCTTGTTGCTTTATGCCTGTGACAGCTGATGTTTGTAACAGAACAGCCTGTCAAGTTGCCCAATTGCAGAGAACTTGTTTCCAGAGATTTGGAAGAGGCTGGCAGACTGGGGAGGAAAAGAGGGTTGCTTTTATTTTCATGCCCAGGAGTAATTACATGGAAAGGCACTGCTCTGGGCATTTCCCCCACCAACAGCAGATGTTATTGCTTGCGGGGAAGAAGTACAGCCTCCCCTCCCCTCCCCACTTCTCTTTTCCCAATTAAATCAAGCATTACTCCTTTTTCTATCAAAAATGCTCTTGAGTTTAAATTATGGATTCTAATGGCCCTTAAGGAGAGCACCAGAGGGGCTCCAAATGCTGTCAGACAGCAGGGGAGCAAGGAGGGGAACCAGCAAAGCACTGCGGCATCCAACTGAGATAACGCTTCCAGGGTTGAGGGTCGATTCTCTTTTCTGTGCAGTGGGAAGTCAGCCACATGCATCTCCAGCTCAAGGTTTTTCTCACCTTTCTGAAACTGGTTCTTGTGTTTGGTTGGATTCCTGGCCCTGGATTGGCTCAGAGATCTCATTAGGCTTTTTGGACAGCTGGACCTTCATTAATGAGACACATTCCAGGCCCTTGCCTGGGTGTTTAGCCACGTTATTCAGTCTGTGGCTTGTGTCCTACAATACCTCAGGACTTGATGATGCCTGATCTGGGACTTGGCTAAGACTGGGGAGCTACTTATAAGTGCTTTTGAGGAGGCAGGAAGAGATGGGGAAAAATGCAGAGGGAAAAGAGAGAATCTGCCAGAAGTTAAATGCAGACAGTTTGCTCCTTAGACTAGCCAAGGCTCTTTGGAGCAGAGGATGGGGTTCAGTTCTGCTGCCCACTTCCAGAGGATCAGAACTACATTTAGAATCTGTGCTACTCTCAGTCTCATAGTGATTCAGAATGCAGCCCTTTCCCTCAACGTCTGCCGGACATCTGTCCATCCACTTACTTCTACTCCTACCTAACAAGCAAAGATAGATCTCCTACTACTGCCCATGCTGTGCCACATGCTGGATGAAAAACCTGAACAAAGCACAGTCTCTACTTTCTAGATGGGACTGTCACACATGGCTGATTTCCAGAAACATCTTGGGAGCTATTAGAAATTCAGAATCCCTGGTTCCACTCTAAACTTATTGTATCAGAAACTCCAGATGTGAAGCCTGGGCATCTTTATACTTTAAGAGCTACCCAGGATTTTGTTCTTTTTCTTTTCTTTTTTTTTTTTGTAGAGATAGGGTGTACTCTCACTCAGGCTGGAGTGCAGGTGTGATCACAGCTTATTGCAACCTCATTCTCCTGGGCTCAAGCAATCCTCTTGCCTCAGCCTCCAGAGTAGCTGGGACTACAGGTACATGCCACCACACCTAGATAATTTTTAAATTTTCTGTAGAGATCAGGGGGGTCTCACTCTTTGTCCAGGCTGGTCTCAAACTCCTGAGCTCAATGGATCCTTTGCTTTGGCCTCTCACAAAGTGCTGGGATTATAGGTGTGAGCCACCACACCCAATCTCCCAGGTGATTTTGATGTTCCTGTAGGATTGAGAACCACTTGAAGGGAGGCAGTCACAGTCAAAAGGTGACAGAAAAGCTAGCAGATAAATTGCAAGTGCTATTTGAACTCCTGAACAAAGTTCTCTGGACACTCACCCAACTCTAGTAAGTGGGGAAGGTTTACCAGAGCAGGTGACTTGTAAGCAGGTTCTTGAAGGATCAGTAGTTTTCCATGTAATATATTGGTGCAAGAAGAGTCTAGCCCCAGGGAATAGCACTCACAAAAGTATGGAGGTGTTCATGGAACAGTGGGAATTTCAGTGTTGATGGGAAGGAGGTCTAAGTAAGTGTCTGATATTGGGGAACACAAAAGGTAGAGCCTGTTTCAGGGGGAAGTCAATGGCTTCACTTTGGGGTTTTCATAAGATTCTCCATCCCAGACCCCAGTGATAGTGCTGTGAACCCCTGGCCTCTAAAACTCCAGAGGGGACCTGGGAAGCTTCTTTGGACATAGTATTTAGAGGACTCTTATCTCATGTTCAGAGTTCTCTTAAGGTTGACTCTGAAATGGGTACAAGTTGTGTTGTGAGATGCTTTTTATTTTTTATTTTTTTATTTTTTGAGATGGAGCCTTGCTGTGTTACCAGGCTGGAATGCAGTGGTATGATCTCAGCTCACTGCAATCTCTGCCTCCCAGGTTTAAGGGATTCTCCTGCCTCAGCTGCTCCAATAGCTTGGATTACAGTAATATTTTTAGTAGAGATGGGGTTTCACCATGTCGGCCAGGATGGTCTCAATCTCTTGACCTCATGATCTGCCCACCTTGGCCTCCCAAAGTGCTAGGATTACAGGTATGAGCCACGTCATCAGGCCAAGATGCTTTTTAAAATACAACACCCTCTGCTCTCCTCAGCTGGCCAAGGCTTCAATGCAGCAAGTCTGTTGACTAACAGCCTTTGCCCAGATATGCTTCAAGGAAAGAGCTGCTTCTGGGGCACAGGATCCACTCACTCTTTTCTGTATTTGGGAAACACTTATTGAGCACCTGCTCTATGCTGGGCATTGTGCTTGGCTTGATGGTGGAAGATTCACTCCTTGACCAAACTCTAATCAGGCTCTCTGAACTCTCTTCTTAATTAGGTCCTGACTTTGGGGCTTCCACGTTAATCTCTGCATGGTCTAATTTTACCAAGAATCTTGTTGAGTCAGTTTAAGTTTAATATCTGATCACTCTTGCTATCTGACCAGGGTCCCCATCTTCCGCCGTCCTCCTGGGTGATGTCTGATCGCCCTCGCCTGCCTTCAGCAAGAACCCAGTTAGGTTAACCTCTTTACTCCTCTTGTTTCTTCTTAGTAATTTTTCACCCACTGATCACCTTCCCCCGACTTTAGCTAGTGTTCTGTCCCACTTTTTGTGTTCTGTCTTCAGAATTAAGCCCAATCTCTCTTTCCTATTGCAATACCCCATTGCAGTGGTTCCTATGTCTATCATGATGGTCCTGAATAAAGTCTGCCTTATGATCTTTCACTAGTATCATGAATAATTTTTTATTTAATGGTGAAGATAAAGATGAGTAAGACAACTCCCTGGGTTTGGGTTTACTTCTGCCATTGATGCTATTTTTAATGCTCTGTGTCCCTTCCTGTATCTTCTTTCTCATTGAGCAAAACCGGGTAAATAGCCTGCCACTTCTTACCAAAAAATATGCTATGAGCTGAATAAACTCAACTGAGCAAAGAAAATCAGAAGAATATGTTTTTACTTACTCTATTCTTCAACAAAATGCTGTATTGTTATATTTAGGAGATATATATATATATATATATATATATATATATATATATATATATGTCACCTGGAGAGCACCACCTGAGAACAATTGGTTGAACAAAGTTTCTAGATCTGAATTATCTTTTTGGATAAAAAAGCTTTTGATGAATAATGATAATGAAAATAATAAAGATGCACTGGACATTGTCTTGTATTAAAAGGGGGAAAAAATCTCAGACAT
Organism: Callithrix jacchus; assembly: GCF_049354715.1. Lineage (NCBI taxonomy): Eukaryota > Metazoa > Chordata > Mammalia > Primates > Cebidae > Callithrix > Callithrix jacchus. The sequence goes on from NC_133518.1 coordinate 30,099,255, forward strand.
TATTTAATGCTATGTCCAGTCGCTATACAAAGCCTGTCAGCTTCTTGCTGTTTTTTAGTCAATTTCACAGTGGGGAAGAGAGACGGGCTGTTGGCTTGGGAGAAACAAGTTCAAAGAAGGCAGCACAATTGCTGAAAATGTTCCCTCAAAAAGAGAGCTTTTTAGTTGTAGCTAAATATATGGAAATAAAAAGAAAATAGAGGTATGGGTATGTGTATGGGAAGTACAGACCCCAGGGAGAGTTGTGAAACTGCCTTTTTGAAGAATAACAGGGAATTTTATGCTGCTAAACTGACAATAAGTTTGCAGAGTGCAAACCTTCCTATTCTTCCTGGCTTAGAAGAAAGCTTTACCCAGAGTCAGTACTCACACAGGGCACCTTGGGGTAAAGTCAGGATCTATCGAGCAAGGAGTCTTGGATCCTGGTCCCAGCTCTTTCACTACTCAGTTCCCATGGCAGGCCTCAATGAATATTTATTGAATGAATAACTAGCATACATTCTATTAATTTTAATATTACCAAATGCTCCAAGGCAATGATGGTCCTGGCTGAATGACCATTCTCCCAGAGTTCATGCTATTACCATAAAACCTAGGAGGAGCTTAATTGAATTATTCTTCATTTTCATGTCAAGGTATTTTCAGAGAAGGACAGGATCTATTTAAGTCAGTAAGAAAAAACACTTGACATTCATGGCCAGGAGGTATGCTTTGGATTTTGCCAAAGGAATTTTACAAAAGGAAGAACATGAAAGGAACTTACTACCAGACAGTTTGGCTTAAGCACTGGAAGCATAGGAAGCTATTTGAGTTTGACAAATGACTACATTAAAATCAGAGATTGTGACACAGTCAAGTGAATGGCAAAAGGAGGTGCATAGTGGCAATGCACAAGGACGGAGTGTTTGTAAGGTAGTGATTTTCCCTGACACTCTGCCATGGAAAAGGAGGGAATCAGGAGACACTAAAATTTGCTGATAAATGAAAACATGATGGTTTCCTAGCCACTGAACATCCGGAATGTCCCTGCTGCTGGGGGCCTCTTTCTATTCACAACATAAATATATGCATGGTGTTTTATGCTTTCCCTTCAACCAGTGTATGATACTGTTAAAAGTCTATTGAAATTTATGGTTAGAATATTTATTGTAATAATATCAATACAAATCTCTAAAGGGAAAAAATGAATTCATAACCCTATTACACTACCAAACCAATTGTCTTCATTTAATTTCACGCAAGAAGAAATTAGTGCAAATTTTGATTACTGGTTTGGTGCTTTATTACAAACTAGATTTCTTTCTCTGTAATACAATAATTTGCCTTTCTTTTTTTTTTTTTTTTTTGAGACGGAGTTTCGCTCTTGTTACCCAGGCTGGAGTGCAATGGCGCGATCTCCGCTCACCGCAATTTCCACCTCCTGGGTTCAGGCAATTCTCCTTCCTCAGCCTCCCGAGCAGCTGGGATTACAGGCACGCACCACCGTGCCCAGCTAATTTTTTGTAATTTTAGTAGAGACGGGGTTTCACCATGTTGACCAAGATGGTCTCGATCTGTTGACCTTGTGATCCACCCGCCTCGGCCTCCCAAAGTGCTGGGATTACAGGCTTGAGCCACCGCGCCCGGCCCAATAATTTGCCTTTCTATTATCTATCAAATGAATCCTACCAACCAGGCCTCTAGCATGGATAGAAGAAAAGATGAATAGAAATAATTTATAAATGCTACAATTGAAGAGTTCTGCAAAAGTTACCATTGGGACCCAAAGATCCTGCTGAAATGTCTGAAATGCTTTAATTCAGCAAATATTTATTGACCACTCACTACGTATTAGGCACTATGCTAGATGACATGGTTAGAAAGATGAAAAAGACATGATTCTACAGTCAGAAAGCTTACACTTTGGTGGAAGAATTGCTCAAACATGTTAATATTACACATTGTCAAAGGTACTATAGCGGAGATTTACTCAAAGTGATGTGAAAACCCAAAATAGAAAATAACTAACCCTGGGGACCTTAGTTACAATATAGGTTAGTACACAGAACAGGTGACACTTGAGTTGGGATTTGATGTGTAAGTGGGAGTTTGCCAGGCAGAGAACAGAGGGAGAGATGTGACAGGCAGTCAGCAACTAGACAGCAGAGAAGCATAAAGTGCATATGCTCAGTACAAGTTACCGCAGTGGAAAATGGAAAACAACTTAAATGCTCGACACCATAAGGGAACACCTAAGTACCATGCCAAATAGTCATATGATGACTGTCACACAGTCCCTTTAAATGATTTTACAAAGAGAATGTAACGTTACGGGGAAGTGCTTATGCTATAGCATGAAGGGAAAATAAAGGAATAAATATAATTGTTTGTACGGAATCATCTCATGTCTTATATACAGAAAAATCCAGAAAATGAATATTTATATAATTGCATTTTGCTGCTTCATATTTTTGAACTCAGAGTTGTATGAGTTTGTACTGTTTTAATAGAGAAAGTTAAAATTAAAGGGTGTATAGGGTAGGTTTCAGAATGAAAAAGAGCAGAGGGGCTGGAGTCGCGGCTTGTAGGGAGGGAGATGAGGCAGGGGGGGCCATATTGCTATGGTCACTTATCCTGTAGTTAATATAATAAAAATTATGGTCACTTATCCTGTAGGTAATAAAATTATATTAACTCCAGTTTTGTACTATAGAGACTGTTGCAATAGAAAATGACTTCTAATGGGTAGGATATAAGGCTTTTGTTACATGTTACATTTTTACCTTCAGTTACAGTGAGTTGCATGGTGCTGGGTCCCTAAATACGTTGGAATGGTTTTTCTGTGGATACTGTTGCCTGTTTCTAAGCCTCGCACAGGTTTTCCTCCAGAGTTGCAAAAGATGACTGCCACTTCTATTGAACATTAGGAGAGGTGCTTAGCTTGTGATTATGGAAATACATATTTATTTTTAACTGTGTATAATTCAATTTGCACAAGTTAAATATGGGAACATCCATGTTATAATGGCTTTTCTGGCAAACAGAAACATGGGACACCTGGGTTTTGAAAGGGATAAAAGGGCAAAGGTTTTTGAGGTTTTTGCCATTATGGAGAGCTGTTGTGAAAAACCCTGAGAATCTGGGGTCACTGAGCATTCTTGGTGTTGGAGTAAAGATGGAGGGACCCTATACTCACCCACATGGGTTACCTATTTCTCAGGTTTCTCTAGGGTTTGAACTGAAAGCTGAGCTATATTCCTATTTGACATCATCATGTCTAACCTGCTAAATTCTATTCAAGTCAGTGCAAAAACAAACAAACAAACAAACAAACAAACAAACAAACAAACAAACAAACAAACAAAACCCAAGAATGACAAAGTCAAATAAAAATCAAAATTCCAACTGTAATAATAATGTGCCTTAGGCTAGTACAGTGGCTCATGCCTGTAATCCCAACACTTTGGGAGGTGGAGGCGGGTGGATCACCTGAGGCCAGTAGTTCAAGACTAGCCTGGCCAACATGGTGAAACCCTGTCTCTATTAAAAATACAAAATTTAGGCTGGGCGCGGTGGCTCACGCCTGTAATCCTAGCACTTTGGGAGGCCGAGGTGGTGGATCACGAGGTCAAGAGATCGAGACCATCCTGGTCAACATGGTGAAACCCTGTCTCTACTAAAAATACAAAAATTAGCTGGGCATGGTGGCGCATGCCTGTAATCCCAGCTACTCGGGATGCTGAAGCAGGAGAATTGCCTGAACCCAGGAGGCAGAGGTTGCGGTGAGCTGAGATCATGCCATTGCACTCCAGCCTGGGTAACAAGAGCAAAACTCCATCTCAAAAAAAAAAAAGCAAAAAACAAAATTTAGCTGGGCATGGTGGCAGGCACCTGTAATTCCAGCTACTTGGGAGGCTGAGGCAGGAGAATCGCTTGAACCTGGGAAGCGGAGGTTGCAGTGAGCCAAGATTGTGCCACTGCCCTCCATCCTGGGCAACAAGAGCAAAACTCAGGAAAGAAAGAGAGAAAGAGAGAGAGAGAGGAAGAGAGAGAAAAGAAGAGAAGAGAAGAGAAGAAGAGAAGAGAAGAGAAGAGAAGAGAAGAGAAGAGAAGAGAAGAGAAGAGAAGACTGTGCCCTATTTGTTTACATAAAACATCATTTTACCTGGCACTGGGCTGGATGCAGTCAGTCTCGAAGAACAGATGCTGCTGTGGCTCTTTCTCACTTTCATCCCCAGGAAAGGACCAGTTATACGGATGCCCTACCACATTTCCTTGCTTCTAACCTCCCCTCAGTGTGTGGGCACAGGCTTCCCAGAAAGAAAAGCATAGCAGAGAGAAAGGGGTCTAAATTTGGGCTTCAGATATTCCAGCAACTAGTCTTCCCAGGACCTAAAGCATGTGATTGCTAGGAACTGGATATGGTCAAACTCGTCAAAGAAAATCAACCTACCTCACTACTACCTAATTGCATTTGTAAGACTTTCAATCTGAAAAGGGCTTCTGTTATCATGGAATTTAGAAATTGGACTCAAAAAGTTCAAGGGACTCAACCAAAGCCTCTTGGTTAGTGGCAATATCTATTGTCCATACCACCCTGAATGCACCTCATCTCGCCTGATAGTGGCAGAGCTGGAGCTAAAACTTAAGTTGTGCAAGTTGCCCCAGACTAAACTTGAGATGCTGCCACATCTTACTTCACTTGTCATTCCATTATTTCTAACATGGTATTATCCTTACCTTTCTTGTTTTCATATAATGAAATAAATTTTAATATAATGAAATAAAAAGGTTTAAACTTTTTTTGCAGTTTGGATTCCAAGAAAGCTGATGATGCCTTCTCTTTTATAGACTCTAGCTTTTGCAGGCCGACTGAGCAGGCAAAAACAGAAATGTGCAAAGTGCTTTTCCCCAGACAGTTAGAATGTGTAATGAAGATGGAAATTTCCAAGACCTGAATCCCCAAACCCAGACTGATCTCTCTTCTCTTCTTGAATACAAAAGTAAGCTGGCGAGATTTAAAAAACTGAACCCAAATAAATATTCATCATTTTTTTCTTCCTTTCTGAGTCCTACAGAGTAATGAATGGTGCTCTTTGCACTGAGTTTGGCATAATAAAATGTCCTGATGTGTATATTTAAAAGAGTGTGTATTCTACTGGGTAGCTACCAAAAGGAAAAGAAATCACTATATAAAAAGACACCAGCACTCATAGGTTTTTTGCAGCATTATTCACAATAGCAAAGTCATGGAACCAACCCAAAAGTCTATCAATGGTTGATTGGATAAAAAAAAGTGTATATAAATACACCAGGGAATACTATGTAGCCATAAAAATGAATGAAATCATGTCCTTTACAGCAACATGAATGGAACTGGGGGCCATTATTTTAAGTGAACTAATTCAGAAACAGAAAAACAAATATTGCATGTTCTCATTTATAAGTGGGAGCTAAACAATGGATACACATGGACACAAAAGTGGAAATAATAGACACTGAAGACTCCAAGAGGTGGAAGATTGGGAGGGAAGTGAGAGTTGGAAAATTTACCTATTGGATACAATGTTCAATATTTGGGTAACAGTTACACTAGAAGCCCAATCACTGCAGTTATGAAACATACTCATGTAACAAACATGCGCATGTACCCCCTAAATCTAAAATAAAAATTTAAAAAGAAAAGAAAGGCTGGGCGTGGTGGCTCAAGCCTGTAATTCCAGCACTTTGGGAGGCCGAGGCAGGTGGATCACGAGGTCAAGAGATCGAGACCATCCTGGTCAACATGGTGAAAACCCGTCTCTACTAAAAATACAAAAAATGAGCTGGGCATGGTGGCACGTGCCTGTAATCCCAGCTACTCAGGAGGCTGAGGCAGAATTGCCTGAACCCAGGAGGCGGAGGTTGCGGTGAGCCGAGATCGCGCCATTGCACTCCAGCCTGGGTAACAAGAGCGAAACTCTGTCTCAAAAAAATAAAATAATAAAATAAAATTAAAAAATAAAAAGAAAAGAAAAAAAGGGAGTGTGTGCATGAGAGAGTGACTGTGTGACTGTGGGTGTATGTGTTAGTACCTGTGAGTGCGTGAGTGTGTATGTGAGGGTGTGTGAATGTGTATGTACTTAGGTGCAAATAGAAGCTGGGAAATTTATTTCCTTTGAAAACAAGTCAAATTTTGTAGATACAGTTATGACCCAAACCTATTCTCAGTGTTCTTCAGATGGGAAGTTGCATTCATGTTGACAGTATAATTTTCAGAACAGTGGTTTTAATAGGTTGAAGGCACATCAACTATATTTAGAGATGTTTGACAATGTCAGAAAAATATTTGCCTTCATTTTTTGATTGATTCAAGTTTTTACGTGTGTATAAGGACCAGGCATATATTAAACACCAATATTTTACTTTCAAATATAGCAAAGCCTTCATTTATAGAAAAGATACCCATTCCAGATTTGTCTTCTTCCATTTAAAACTTCACACTGCAGCCAAAAGGACTTCAAAAACACAAATCCAACATGCCACTCCTACTTAAACATCTTTAATTGCTTCTATATAAAGTGAATATTGATTACCTACTCAATTCACAACCTCCTTCAAATTTATTTATGTTCAGTTGTACATCCCTGCCCTCAAGGCTCAATGTTTCAGCTTCGTGATGGACCCTGATTGACTGAGGCCATTGCCGCCTGTATCTCTCCACCCCTCCTCTCTCCACAGTCGGTGGCCCTAGGGCTGGAGTGTGCCTTAGTTCAGTAGGAGTAAATCTCAGGTCTTTTTCTTGAAATGCTGGGACTGAGACACTCTTTCTTTCAGGATGTAGCTGAGGAAGATATTAACACTCAAAAACGTTGGCATCTTGCAGTCAGAAGGGGATCTGGCCTTGGCAGGAACCTGATCCTTCGGAAAGCAAAGAATCAGAGTCCTTAGTGAGCTACCAGAGAAAAACAGTCTGGGAGCTCACCAGGACTTTCTAGTCAAGTATGTCAATAAATCCCTTATAATTTAAGCCAGTTGAATTTTCTGTTATTTGCAAGGTAACATGCCCTAACTGATAAGGAATTCTCATTATCCATAGCAGCAGTTGAAATTCTGTTAGCCTTAGACCTCTGGGAGACTGCTAGTATAATAAGGGGTCTGAAAATTCACCTACACTTACGACTTTTTTTTTTTGAGACAGAGTCTCACTCTGTCACCCAGGCTGGAATGCAGTGGTGCAATCTCAGCTCACTGCAACCTCTGCCTCCTGGGTTCAAGCAGTTCTCCTGCCTCAGCCTCCAGAGTAGCTGGACTTACATATGGTGATTCCACTGCCTACATCCTTTTATTTCACTTGTTTACCTTGACGTCCTCTGCAGCATTCACTTTAAATGTTACCTCTTCTAGGAAGCCTTTCTGTGCACCTTTAGAAGACCACTGAGCACTGCTCCTCTCTTGCGGTGGTAATCAAATGATCTTACAGTATCTTGTTCATACTGTTCCTTTAGCATTTGTCATGCAGCTATTCTTACATATGTAGCTAATTTATTATTTATTTTTTTATTGAGACTGAGTTTTGCTCTGTCACCAGGTTGGAGTGCAGCCGCACGATCTCGGCTCACTGCAACTTCCGCCTCCCAGGTTCAAGTAATTCTCCTGCCTCAGCCTCCCGAGGAGCAGGGATTACAGGTGTGCTCCCCCATGTTGGCTAATTTTTTGTATTTTTAGTAGAGAAGGTGTTTTGCCATGTTGGCCAGGCTGGTCTCCAACTCTTGACCTCGTGATCCACCAGCCTCAGCCTCCCAAAGTGTTGGGATTACAGGAGTGAGCCACCGCGCCTAGCCCATGCTGCTATTCTTACATATGTAGCTAATTTATTAAACAGCCTTAAGCCTGTGGGGTATAAACAAAAAATCATTTTATTTGTTCCCTGCTTACTGCCTTCTTTAACTATGCTGAGGTACCTCAACTACCCCTCTCCTGTACCCCTTGGGTGTATCCCATTGCTATTTGGTCACTGTTTTAGTCTGTGTGTGCTGCTCTAACAAAATACTACAGACTGAGTAATTAATAAATAAACAGAATTTTATTTCTCACAGTTCTGGAGGCTGGAATGTCCAAGATCAAGACACCATCAGGTTTGGTGTCAGGAGAGGGCTGCTCTCTCTGCTTCAAGATGGCGCCATGTTGCTGCATCCTCTGGAGAGGACAGACACTATGTCCTCACATAGCAGAAGAAATAGAAAGCAAAAAGGGAAATTCTAGTTCCCTCCAGTCTTTTCATAAAGCACTAATCTACTCCCAAAGGCCCTGCCTCTTAATATGACCACAATGGGGATTAAGTTTCTGCAGGAATTTTGGGGGGCATACAAATATTCAAATAATAGCAGTCACTTCTAGTTATTTTGTTAAAGAAAAAAAAGGTCGGGCCAGGCGCGGTGGCTCACACCTGTAATCCCAGCACTTTGGGAGGCCGAGGCAGGTGGATCACGAGGTCAAGAGTTCAAGACCATCCTGGTAAACATGGTGAAACCCCGTCTCTACTAAAGATACAAAAAATTAGCTGGGCACGGTGGCGCGTGCCTGTAATCCCAGCTACTCAGGAGGCTGAGGCAGGAGAATTGCCTGAACCCAGGAGGTGGAGGTTGCGGTGAGCTGAGATCGCGCCATTGCACTCCAACCTGGGTAACAAGAGCGAAACTCCGTCTCAAAAAAGAAAAAGAAAAAAAAGGTCTAAATTGGTTCAGTTTAAACGCCAATTGCAACCCCACCTCCTGTTCATGCTTGACCTCTGAGAAGCCTGCAGGGGTAGTCATGGTTTGCTTGTTCTTTCATCCTTCCCCTCCCTCTCCTGGCTCCACCTCCTCCAGTGTGTTGAGGTGGGCATAAGAAATATGAATGAGGGACCAGGCATGGTGGCTCATGCCTATAATCCCAGCACTTTGGGAGGTTAAGGGAGGCAGATCACCTGAGGTCAGGAGTTTGAGACCAGCCTGGACAACATGTGAATCCCATCTCTACTAAAACTACAAAAATTAGCCAGGCATAGTGGCAGACACCTGTAATTCCAGCTACTCAGGAGGCTGAGGTAGGGAGAATTCCTTGAACCTGGGAGGCAGAGGTTGCAGTGATCCGAGATTTTGCCACTGTACTCCAGCCTAGGTGACAGAGCAAGACTCTGTCTCAAAAAAAAAAAAAAAAAAAAAAAAAAAAGAAGGAAGGAAAGGAAGGAAGGAAGGAAGAAAGAAAGAAAGAAAAGAAAAGAAATATGAATGAGGATGCCTGACCATAGTGGGGAGGACTGTCTGATCTCACTAAAGTCAATTCTGTTGCTGTGATTGTCTCCATATGGTTGGTGTGTCTGATTGGGTGAAGGGGCAGTGTTCAGCTGTATCTGCTTCATTTCTCACTCATGTGTCTCCCACTGGACTCTACTAAAGATGCATGCCTCCAATACCTCTGCACTTAAATACCTCCAAGGTTACCTTGTAACCTCCAACAACTTGAACCAACACCACATGGGAATCAATGAACATTTGTTATTTCTGAATTAGAAAAGTTATAAGCAGGGCTGGGCATGGTGGCTCACTTCTGTAATCCCAACACTTTAGGAGGCCGAGGTGGGTGTATCACGAGGTCAGGAGTTCAAGACCAGCCTGGCCAAGATGGTGAAAGAGATATACCTCTTATGTCTCTCTAGGTGACTCTTCATTTGGAGTCTCGAGAGCCAGGAGGTGCTCTTCTGCACCTTCAGAAGGCTGTCAGGAACCAGGCTACTCTCCTTGTTCTATGGCAAGCCTCCCACCTTAAGAGACATCCAAGTGAGAAGAAGACTTTACTCCCTAAGCCCATTTCTATGGGCACCAGCATAGACTGCCTAGAATTCCCTTATTTCACCATAATTCTGGTGGAAGCCATAGGGCTCAGATGAGACAAAAATATATATAGGAGAATCTGCCAAAAATGTTAGGATTTTTCATTCATTAATGTAATTTATTCTAGTTACTAGACTGGGGATATAAAGACAAATAAAATATTGACTTCAAGAAGCACAGTCTAGTAGGGGAGATAGATTACCTAATAAATGTAATACAAACTGATAGAAGCAGCACTAGTAATACTGCAAGTGTCTGAGTGTGGTGGCTCTCACCTGTAATTTCAGCACTTTGGGAGGCTGAGGCAGATCAATTGCTTGAGCTCAGGAGTTTGAGACTAGCTTGGGCAACATAGCGAGACCTTGTCTCTACTAGAAATAAAAAATATTAGCCAGACATGGTGACACATGCTTATACTCCCAGCTACTGAGGAGGCTGAGGTGGGAGGATCACTTGAGCCTGGGAGATCAAGGCTGCAATGAGCTGTGATCACATCACTGCACTCTAACCTGGGCAATAGAGTGAGACCCTGTCTAAAAAAAAAGAAAGAAAGAAGGAAAGAAAGAAGGAAGAAATACATTGACCAAGGCACAAATGAATCCCAGATGGATGGAGCACTTCTGTGTGGGATGGCAGGGGTGAGGGCAGGAAAGTGTTATGGAGGAGGCAATGTCTGAGCGGAGTTTTGAAGGATAGGAGCAATTTTCCAGATGTACCAGAGAAGAAAAGCATCCTCAACAATGGGTTCTAGAGCAGTACACCTGGGGGTGTCCAGGTAGCACCTGAAGAGAAACACAGAGAAAAAAGCAAGGCTCAAATATCAATTGTCAATCATAAAATGATTGCTCGATTTTTTTAGCATCTTCACAAATAAACTCTACAGCAGTCTTCAATCTCTTAATTTCCAAAAAAGAAAGAAAAAAGTGTTATGCTCTGTAGTTTTTGAAGATAGGCTTTGTGACACATATCTCCTAGATCTTTACTGGTCATACCCCAGGAGTCAGATAAATTCTACAATGTGATATGGCAGGAACTAAGAACTATAGAAAGGGGAAACTTACTTAAGCTAGTGTGTGAGAAGAGAAAGTCCAGGTACCTAGAGTCTTCCACCATCACACAGAGAGTTGGCCAGGACCTGGCTGCTGCTTGAGCCTACAACATGAGTCTGCATTTCAGCCTTGTGGTGCCACCGTTTGTCAAGTGGAGAAAGCTGACTCGGTGCCAGATAAATGTTCAGGCTTGGCATCAACCATGAGATCTTTTTAGGAGTTATTTGGGAATTCCAGGCCTGTGGTATGTTCTACTGTCCCTGCTGAGGGGTCAAAGCTACTACATCAGTGTAAAAGTGACTGTGGGTACAGTCACTTTGCTGGGAAATGGGAAGCCAGTGACTTACATGATTTGTCACCTGAGCAGCAGGACCCTCTGTGTGAAAGGCATCCAAATTCAGGCTTTTCTTTCTTTCTCTTTTTTTGTGTGCAGTGCGTACTGTGTAGGATTGGTACAGGGATCTCCATACTGCTGTTTCTTTTCATATGTGATTCATTCTTTGGCTGACTTCTTGAGAAGCCCCCATCCCCTGATTCCTTCCCTGAGCAATACACCTCACATTGTCTTACTGCTGGGGTTCTCTTATACCAATGAGCTTGAAGATTGTTCTACATCTGCAGCATCCACTGGGGCCTTGGGAGTGCAGTTGGCCCCACTACTGCCCTCTCTGCTCAAACTGCCACTGCTTCCTGCCTGAAGAAGTCTCCAGGTGAGAGGTGGGCCCCAGTCTCTGTGTTCATGCATGCTCCCAAACTCAAAAAGACAAATGGTAATTTCCATGCTCCCTGCCTATGCTGCTTTTTTGGAGGAGTGGGCCCAACAGTCTGCCACTTGACCGCCTCCAGATACGGAGATTGATGCCGGGCTCTCCTCTCTGCAGGCAACCCTAAGCTTTCTAAGAGATGCTCTTTAAGTTTCTCTTTCCTTGGTTTGGGTGGGAGGGTGCAAAATCTTCCTCCACAGCCCTTTTTATTTTGATGATTTCCCTCTGGATTCTGCTCTTTTCCGTACATAAGACAAGGAAGTACGTGAAGGCTTAGGGGATACCTTATGTATCTTTTAGGAATTCCCACAGAATGTGTCAAGCAACTCCTCTTTCGGAAGGAGAACATTACCGCTGATTGTCTTTAGCACTGATATTTAAATTAAAAAAATCTGAGACAAGAGGTACCATTCAAAATCCTAATTATAGACCTAGAAGCTAAAGGTACAAGTTAAAGACACTAATTGTGAATTTTTTAGCTGATAGATTGTTCAAAGATGTATAACGTTTCAAAAATTAATAACAAATATCCATGGATTACCAATTAGAAATAAAAATAACATTTTCAGAAATAGTATGTTGAGTGAAATGCAGAAGTTACAGATTCAAGCGATACAGGAAGATAATACAAATGAATTGTAATGGGTCTGTGTAAGATGACAGGGACTGTGGTGAACTATATTTGCCGTGCCTTGTCTAAAAAGGGCCGCTGACACTCAAATCCAGAGATTTTGTTTAATGAAGAAACATGGGCCTAATATGAGACAGTCTTACTGTTTCTTAAGAGAAACTGGAAATCCAGATTTTTATGTAAAGTTGCCCAAATCTTAAATGATGGCAACTAATTTAATTTAAAATATACTGGATGGGCTCAACGAAAGCCTGACAGTAAGCCAGAGTTTGTATTTTGACCAACAGTTCACACCTCTAGGAAAGTGCTACGTATATATATTAGATGTTATGATATGTTACATCAAAATATCCTAAACAAAGCACTAAAATAATAATCTGCTGTTCAATAATCCAAATATGGCAGTCTTATCTCATTCGTCTGAAGCTCAGCTAACCTCTCCAAGGTGACCTTGGCTGGAAGGCAGACTCTGTAGTGATTAGGTGGAGGCATTTAGCTCCTACAGTCTGCTGTGCTCCCAATGACAGGCCCAGTGTGTCCTTCATCAGAGGGTGGCAGGAGCTAGGCAGCTCTCTTCATTTGCGTATCTCTGTCTTTCAGTCTGGGAAAGGAGTGGGGTGGGCAGGGAGAAGAGGATGAAAAATAAATGACCCAGTACTGAATAGGATCTTACCAAACGAATGAATGAGATGAGACAGGTATGTTTATATTCAAATCCAACTATTTTTATCAAACAATTTTAAAATTCAGTCAGATTTACTCATTTTCAGTTGACTGAACCCCATGCTATTGAAATGCTTTTTGTAAAGATCACTTAGGCCAAGAGACTTTTGTTCAGGCTTCATGAAGAATCAGCAATGCAATGCTCTAAGAATTTTTGCCCCGAATCAATTTATGCAACAAAGTTAGAATAATTTCTTATATGATATGCAGAGAAAGACACTTGAAACAGTTCCAGATGAGAGCTTTGTGAGAAATGTAAGCATCCAGATCATCGACCAAATGGCATCTAGTAGTTCAGCCTTCTGAGACTCTTCCTTGTCAGCCTGGAATCTGTCCCATTGGCACTAGAACCAAAGCTTCCCTGAATTTACTTGCTTTATATCAACTTCTTTAAGTGGCATAATGCTGGAAGGCTGCTTCCTGGAGTTTTTCCTTCCGATTCTTGCTCGTCTATCACCTCCCCTTCTCTCTCCTTTATAAAGTGTGCCTGTGTGTGCTTGCGCACAGACACGCAGACACACTCAAGTATTCACAAATTTCTACATTCTCAGTTCAACTGCAGACTGGTACTGAGAAGGAGTTCTTTTTGTGAATTTCTAGCAGCGGTTTGGGAAAGAGGGAAAACAGAAAAGTCAAACATCTTCTTAACAAAAATCACAACTCTCCATTAGGTTTAAGTTAATTGGTTAGAATCATTCTATTTTAGCTAAAAATAACTTCACAAGGAGGCATGCCTTTAGCTATGTTTTCAACTCTCAAAGAGTGTATATGGTTTTTTATGCTGGTTGGATTCCAAACGATATTTCTTGAGCCTCTCCTAAGTGTTAGGAACTGCTGAGGCAATGAGAACAAACCAAACACACACACACAACAGAAACACCCACCGCGCCAGCAGATGTAAGTGAATGATGACAAGAGCAGTGAGGTTGCAGTCAGAGTGCAAATCATTATTCGGTGGATGGGAAGGTCAAAGATCTGACACCAACATAGCTTGCATTTTAAGCACAAAAACTGTATTTTTTGTAACAAAGCGTAGTTTCTTATTTCAAAAACATCATAGTCTTAAAGAGTGGATAAGAATGTAGGTGGGAGAGCAAACACTGGGAATGTGTGCCCACTTCTGCCATTTACTAGCTTTGCCCTTTGGGTGGGTGCCGTTTTCCTTCTCGGTATCCTCCTTTTTTAAAAGGAGTTAGTGTAGCTGTCCATAACCACAAGATGGATCTATGGTGGAGTTTAGATAACATGGTCTTAGGCATTAGCATGTGGTCAACTGTAAAACGTTACAGCGAACGGTATTATCAAACCTTAGAGGCTGGGTGCCGTTGCTCACGCTGGTAATCCCAGCACTTTGGGAGGCAGAGGCGGGCCGATCATGAAGTCAATAGATCGAGACCATCCTGGCCAACATGGTGAAACCCTGTCTCTACTAAAAATACAAAAATTAGCTGGGCATGGTGGCGTGTGCCTGTAGTCTCAGCTAGGGAGGCTGAGGCAGGAGAATTGCTTGAACCCGGGAGGTGGAGGTTGCAGAGCCAAGATGGTGACCCTGCACTCCAGCCTGGTGACAGAGCAAGACTCCGTTTAACAACAAAAAAAAAATTTGAGAGGGGCTGGGGCTGGGGAGAGTTGGAGAAGGATGGGAGGAAAGCATAATGGTAGAGGAAGGAGAGCAAGACCAGGACCACGATATCAACAAATAGCAAATGAAATAGCCCAGGACGGGCAGTGGCCACTGAAATTGCAGCCCTCGATCTCGTAGCAGCTGGATGAGATTATGGGAGAGGGCATGTCTCTTGAGAGGCAGTGTCATCACAACTCTGCATCTGATTAAGGTTCAGCTCTGGACAGGCACTTAGGAAAACCAGTTTATTGTAAAACTTCATTAACTAGCCATGCTACACTAGTAAATCACCACACTTTTTTTTCTGGGGTGCCATGTTCCAAGCAACTTTCTGGTAAACACCTTCTGATGCTTGGGCCATCAGGAAGTTGGAGGTGGGCGGCAAGAGGCAACCCATCTGCAGAGTAGGAGGCTGTCTTCCTCTCTAGACACCACAAACTTCGTCAGTGAGCAGGCTACTTTTAAATCCAATTATAAAGTCAGAGTGCTGAAAGGGATTCTAGAGACTACTCAAAGTTCTGCATTTCATAGGTAAGAAAGTGGGCTGGAAATGACTATCTCCTGTTTGCCCCACCCCTGCAAAAGCTGGTATATCCTTCACCTTTTCTCCATACGCACTGGGAATGCCTGTATAGTCTACAATTAGCATGTCTTTATGCGAATTCAACTTTATGGATAAAAGACTTATCAAAAAGACTGAGTTGTATAAGAAAGACTATGAGTTTTCTCATATATTGAAAATTTGGGGGGCTGGGCTTGGTGGCTCACACCTGCAAGCCCAGCACTTTGGGAGGCCGAGGTGGGAGGCTAAGGCAGGCAGATCACAAGGTCGAGAGATCAAGACCATCCTGGCCAACATGGTGAAACCCCGTCTCTATTAAAAAAAATAAAAAGAGAGGACTCAAGATGGCGCTGTGAGAACAACCCGGGATTGGAGCTCTTGTTGTGTCCGCGGAGAGGTGAGTCTGAGCTGCATTTCCAGACTGATCTTTGTTGCCCACGGAACGGGGAAATTCCCAAGTGAAGTGGAGACGCGGGACGCCAGGCAGAACCTTTGCCTGGCAAAGCCGGCAGCTGGGGTGGCGGCGGCTGGCCCTACCCAGCGATCCCCAAAGGGCGTGCTAGTCCAGGTGCCCCATTGAACCAGCAACCGGAGACGTGAGAGGGCTGGACTTGAGACTGAGCTAGAGTTGGACAGTGGGCCAGCCCAGGGGATTGCAGGGACAGAGCGTTAGGGGTGGCCCAGCGGGACGAACAAAACCGTGATTTCAAACAAGCCCCGTGCAGATGGCCCGAGACGCTCTGAGGGGGAGGGTGTCCACCATTACCGAGGCAACCCGTCCCAACTGAGATACACGCCCACTGCTGACGCAGCCTGCCGTTGCCGAGGCAACCCGCGACAACAGAGAGACTCCACCGCAGGGTGTGGCGGAGAACACAGCAGAACAGCAGAGCCAGGGCGAGCCTCACAACAGCAGGGCGGAGCCTCGGCAGGCAAACAGTGGCTAGTCTGCGTCCTAGCTGGGCAGGACCTCAAAGGACATCCAAAAATAAAGCCCAAACCCCTCAACACAAAGCATTTGAGAAAAAAAAGGGTTTTTTTTAATGAGCTCTGTTGCAGCAGAATCAAACATAGCAGCCTAACAGCCCTGAATGAACAACAGAGTTCACAGCTCAGCAATTAAGCTCCTATAAAGCACAAACTGTCTCCTCAAGCAGCTCCCTGACCCCTCTATATCCAAAAGACTGACAATAGGCAGGCATCATCCTGGGACAAAGATAGCAGAAAAAGAAACTGGTAGCATCCCTCACTGTGCCACAGCTGCTAGAGGTGCACCCCAGACAAGCAGGGTCTGGAGCGGACCTCAGCAGTCGTACAGCGAAGGGGCTAGACTGGTAGAAGGAAAACCAAGCAACAGAAATACTTCATCATCAACATTCCGGGTGTCCACTCAGAGACCCAATCGAAAAGTCAGCAACTACGCAGACAACCAGCGGACAAATCCACAAAGATGGGAAGAAACCAGTGCAAAAAGGAGGAAAACACCCGAAACCAGAACACCTCACCTCCTAGAAAGGACCAAAACTCCTCACCAGCAAGGGAACAAAGCTGGACGGAGAATGACTGTGACGAAATGATGGAATTAGACTTCAGAAGATGGATAATGAGAAACTTTTGTGAGCTAAAAGATCATGTATTAAATCAATGCAAAGAAACTAAGAACCTTGAAAAAAGATTTGAAAAAAGATTCGAGGAAATGATAACAAGAATGGATAACTTAGAGAGGAATATGAATGAATTAAAGGAGCTGAAAAACACAATACGAGAACTTCGCGAGGCAAGCACAAGTTTCAATAGCCGAATTGACCAAGCAGAAGAAAGAATATCTGAAGTCGAAGACCAACTCAATGAAATTAAACGAGAAACCAAGATTCGAGAAAAAAGCGCAAAAAGGAATGAACAAAGTCTCCAAGAAATGTGGGACTATGTGAAAAGACCTAACCTACGTTTGATAGGTGTACCAGAAGGGGACGAAGAGAATGAATCCAAGCTGGAAAATACTCTTCAGGACATCATCCAGGAAAATTTCCCCCACCTAGCAAGACAGGCCAACACTCAATTGCAGGAAATACAGAGAACACCACAAAGATATTCTGCAAGAAGAGCAACCCCAAGGCACATAATCGTCAGATTCAACAGGGTTGAAATAAAGGAGAGAATACTAAGGGCAGCCAGAGAGAAAGGTCGGGTCACCCACAAAGGGAAGCCCATCAGACTCACAGCAGATCTCTCGGCAGAAACACTACATGCCAGAAGAGAGTGGGGGCCAATATTCAACATTCTTAAAGAAAAGAACTTTCAACCCAGAATTTCATATCCAGCCAAACTGAGCTTCAGAAGTGAAGGAAAAATAAAATCCTTTGTGAACAAGCAAGTACTCAGAGAGTTTGTCACCACCAGGCCTGCTTTACAAGAGCTCCCAAAAGGGGCACTACACATAGAAAGGATCAACCAGTACCAGCCATTCCAAAATCACACTGAATGCTAAAGAGCATCAACATAATGAAGAATCTACAACAACTAACAGGCAAAACAGCCACTTAGCATCAAAATGGCAGTATCAAATTCACACATAACAATATTAACCCTAAATGTAAATGGACTAAATGCACCAATCAAAAGACACAGACTGGCAAATTGGATAAAAATCCAAAACCCATCAGTGTGCTGTATCCAGGAAACCCATCTCACATGCAAGGATACACAAAGGCTCAAAATAAAGGGATGGAGGAAGATTTACCAAGCTAATGGAAAGCAAAAAAACGCAGGAGTTGCAATTCTCATCTCTGATAAAATAGACTTTAAAGCAACAAAGATCAAAAGAGACAAAGAAGGACATTACATAATAGTAAAAGGATCGATACAACAAGAAGAGCTAACGATCCTAAACATATATGGACCCAACACAGGAGCACCCAGATACATAAGGCAAGTTCTTAATGACTTACAAAAGGACTTAGACTCCCACACAATAATAGTGGGAGACTTTAACACTCCACTGTCAATACTAGACAGATCAACCAGACAGAAAATCAACAAGGATATCCAGGGCTTGAACTCAGACCTGGAGCAAGCAAACCTGATAGACATTTACAGAACTCTCCAGTCCAAATCCACAGAATACACAGTCTTCTCAGCACCACATCACACCTACTCTAAAATTGACCACATAATTGGAAGTAAAGCACTGCTCAACAAATGCAAAACAACTGAAATCATAACAAACAGCCTCTCAGACCATAGTGCAATCAAGTTAGAACTCAGAATACAGAAACTGACCCAGAACCGCACAGCTTCATGGAAACTGAACAACTGGCTCTTGAATGTTGACTGGGTAAACAATGAAATGAAGGCAGAAATAAAGAAGTTCTTCGAAACCAATGAGAACGAAGACACAACATGCCAGAACCTCTGGGACACATTTAAAGCAGTCTCTAGAGGAAAGTATATAGCAATAAGTGCTCATATTAGGAGAATGGAGAGATCCAAAATTGACACCCTATCATCAAAATTGAAAGAGCTAGAGCAGCAAGATAAAAAAAAACTCAAAACCCAGCAGAAGACAAGAAATAACTAAGATCAGAGCTGAGCTGAAGGAGATTGAGACACGAAAAACCCTTCAAAAAAATCAATAAATCCAAGAGCTGGTTTTTTGAAAAGATCAACAAAATAGACAGACCACTAGCCAGATTGATTAAAAATAAAAGAGAGAACAACCAAATAGATGCAATAAAAAATGATAAAGGGGAAATCACCACAGATTCCAAAGAAATTCAAACCATCATCAGAGAATATTACAAACAACTCTATGCGCATAAACTAGTAAACCTGGAAGAAATGGATAAATTCCTGGACTCCTGTGTCCTCCCAAGCCTAAACCAGGAGGAAGCTGAAACTATGAATAGACCAATAACAAGGTCTGAAGTTGAGGAAGCAATTAAGAGCCTACCACACAAAAAAAGCCCAGGTCCAGACAGATTCACAGCCGAATTCTACCAGACACACAAGGAGGAGCTGGTACCATTCCTTCTAAAACTATTTCAAACAATCCAAAAAGAGGGAATCCTTCCCAAATCATTTTATGAGACCAACATCATTCTGATACCAAAACCCGGCAGAGACCCAACGAGAAAAGAAAACTTCAGGCCAATATCCATGATGAACATAGATGCAAAAATCTTCAATAAAATATTGGCAAGCCGATTGCAACAGCAAATCAAAAAACTTATTCATCATGATCAAGTAGGATTCATCCCGGGGATGCAAGGCTGGTTCAACATACGCAAGTCTATCAACGTAATTCACCACATAAACAGAACCAAGGACAAAAACCACACGATTATCTCAATTGACGCAGAGAAGGCATTTGACAAAATTCAACAGCCCTTTATGCTAAAAACCCTCAATAAACTCGGTATCGATGGAACGTATCTCAAAGTAATAAAAGCTATTTATGACAAACCAACAGCCAATATCATACTGAATGGGCAAAAACTGGAAGCATTCCCTTTGAAATCTGGCACTAGACAAGGATGCCCTCTTTCACCACTCCTATTCAATATAGTACTGGAAGTTCTAGCCAGAGCAATCAGGCAAGAAAAAGAAATAAAGGGTATTCAAATAGGAAAGGTGGAAGCCAAGTTGTCTCTATTTGCAGACGACATGATAGTATACCTAGAAGACCCCATCGCCTCAGCCCAAAAACTCCTGAAACTGATAAGCAACTTCAGCAAAGTCTCAGGATATAAAATCAATGTGCAAAAATCACAAGCATTCGTCTACACCAATAACAGACTTAAAGAAAGCCAAATCAAGAACGAACTGCCATTCACAATTGCTACAAAAGGAATAAAATACCTTGGAATACAACTCACAAGGAACGTAAGAGACCTCTTCAAGGAAAACTACAAACCACTGCTCAACGAAATCAGAGAGGACACAAACAGATGGAGAAACATTCCATGTTCATGGTTAGGAAGAATTAACACCGTGAAAATGGCTATACTGCCCAAAGTAATTTACAGAATCAACGCTATCCCCATCAAGCTACCATTGACTTTCTTCACAGAACTGGAAAAAACCACCATGAACTTCATATGGAACCAAAAGAGAGCCCGCATAGCCAAGTCAATTCTAAGCAAAAAGAACACAGCGGGGGGCATCACACTACCGGATTTCAAACTATACTACAGGGCTACAGTAATCAAAACAGCATGATACTGGTACCAAAACAGAGATATAGACCAATGGAACAAAACAGAGGCATCGGAGGCAACACAACATACATACAACTATACAATCTTTGATAAACCTGACAAAAACAAGCAATGGGGAAAGGATTCTGTGTTTAACAAATGGTGTTGGGAAAACTGGCTAGCCATGTGCAGAAAGCAGAAACTGGACCCCTTCCTGACACCTTACACTAAAATTAACTCCAGATGGATTAAAGACTTAAACATAAGACCTGGCACCATAAAATCCCTAGAAGGAAATCTAGGCAAAACTATCCAGGACATAGGAGTAAGCAAGGACTTCATGAACAAAACACCAAAAGCATTGGCAACAAAAGCCAAAATAGACAAATGGGACCTAATGAAACTCCACAGCTTCTGCACGGCAAAAGAAACAGTCACTAGAGTGGATCGGCAACCAACAGAATGGGAAAAAATTTTCGCAGTCTACCCATCTGACAAAGGGCTGATATCCAGAATTTACAAAGAACACAAACAGATTTACAGGAAAAAAACAAACAAGCCCATTCAAAAGTGGGCAAAGGATATGAACATATATGAGGCCAACAATCATATGAAAAAATGCTCATCATCACTGGTCATCAGAGAGATGCAAATCAAAACCACATTGAGATACCATCTCACGCCAGTTAGAATGGCGATCATTAAAAAATCTGGAGACAACAGATGCTGGAGAGGATGTGGAGAAAAAGGAACACTTTTACACTGTTGGTGGGAGTGTAAATTAGTTCAACCATTGTGGAAGACAGTGTGGCGATTCCTCAAGGCCTTAGAAATAGAAATTCCATTTGACCCAGCAATCCCATTACTGGGTATATATCCAAAAGACTATAAATCGTTCTACTATAAGGACACATGTACACGAATGTTCATTGCAGCACTGTTTACAATAGCAAAGACCTGGAATCAAGCCAAATGCCCATTGATGATAGACTGGATTGGAAAAATGTGGCACATATACACCATGGAATATTATGCAGCAATCAGAAATGATGAGTTCGTGTCGTTTGTAGGGACATGGATGAATCTGGAGAACATCATCCTCAGCAAACTGACACAAGAACAGAAAATGAAACACCGCATATTCTCACTCATAGGTGGGTGATGAAAAAAGAGAACACATGGACACAGAAAGGGGAGTACTCAACACTGGGGTCTATTGGGAGGAAAAGGGGAGGGCCAGTGGGAGGGGGAGGTGGGGAGGGATAGCCTGGGGAGAAATGCCAAATGTGGGTGAAGGGGAGAAGAAAAGCAAAGCACACTGCCATGTGTGTACCTTCGCAACTGTCTTGCATGCTCTGCTCATGTACCCCCAAACCTAAAATTCAATAAAAAATAAAAAAAAAAAATTAAAAAATAAAAAAGAAAAATTAAAAAATTGGCTGGGTGTGGTGGTGTGTGCCTGTAGTCCCAGCTACTCAGGAGGCTGAGGCAGGAGAATTGCTTGAACTGGGAGGGAGAGGTTGCAGTGAGCGGAGATTAGGCCATTGCGCTCAAACCTGGGCAGCAAGAGTGAAACTCTGTCTCAAAAAAAAAAAAAGGAAAGAAAGTTTGTTGAACTAGTTCCACAAACTACTGATCAGTGCATGCCCTGCCCCGCTTCATTTGACTTTGGGGAAAGTAAGCACTTGCTGTCTCCAACAGGAAAGGACTAGCCTATCAGTACGGAGGCTGCACTCCTCTCTTCCCTCTTCCTGTATTATCTTGAGTCAAGGGTGGCATGCAGTTGGATGTCAGATTGATTCAGTCAGCCTTAAGCACCCCCTCCTGGATCCAGCTGCAGACTGATATTATCACCTCTCTGTTCTAAGAAAGACTCCTTGAGTGCCTTTGTTCTTGACTTTGGGCCTTCGGCACAATTTTGGGATACCAAGCAAATTGCCACTTGACATTCTGGGTTAGAGCCAGCTTGTTCTAGTCTTTGCCAAACAGCTCAAATAATGATCCCTGGTGGTTTCAGGCAAGTGTGCACTCCAGAATCCCACATATTGCTAACACACAGTTTAGAAGCTTATGTAGTATATTTTAGCTCAAATGAACAGATATGTCTAATTTTCTCAACTTTCCATGACTGGATAAAAAAAATAAAATTTTTTAGTATTTTTTAAAACCCAAAGATAAATGTCCAGAAAATATTGTTTTTATTTTTTGAGCATAATTTTTACTAATTTACTATAAATAGTAGAGACTCCACATTTATTTGATTATATTAATTAACTATTAAAAAATTCTGTAGTTAGAAAAATGGAGGTTTGCCCAAGGTCATGTAGCAAGGTCAGTCAGTGGCTGGGCTATGGCCAGATTCTGAGGCTCCCAATCCTCACACTGGGGTCTATACACTGGGGCCCACAGATCACACATTCTAATCCTTTAGCCTATAGAAATTATCTTGACACTCCACCCCCCCAAATTTAGCGGTTTAATTCTATGCTAATATACCCCAAACTGTGCTTCAGAGTGACAGACCTCCATGTTAAGTACAGACACCAAGTGTCATCTTTGAAAGTTTATGAAATGGTAGGCTAATCATTTTGGCTCAAGTGTAGGGGCCAATGGAAAACATTCCCTTCACCCTCTGAAGGTTTGCTGAAAATTAACTGACAAAAAGCAGATTAATAGAAGAAAAGATGTATAAAATGTATCAACATGAACATGTGCACACAGTAGCCATATGAAATATGCAAACTCGAGGAAAGGGCTAAATGGTTGATGCTTTTATAGCATCTTGAGGTTACAGAAAGAATAGAGGCTTGAAGTATGATACGACAGGCTATGGGAGGAAGAGAGAGGAAAGGCATGTTAACAACGTTGGTCTTATTATGTAGATGAACTCTCACAGACAGCAGCTCTCAGAAAGAATAGATAGTAGCCTATGGTTGAGTTAATTTTTCCTAGACCTGGAGAAGACAGAGAACCTCAGAGAAAGCCTGGCTATTTATTTCAGTAATATAGATTTTTCTCTGCAAATGCAAATCTCCTCCATAAAAGGCAACTTTTCAGGGCTATTCCTGCCGGCAAGCCTTCTGAATAGCCTTCTTGAAATATGTCAAAGAAGTATATTTTGGGGTGAAATATTCAAATATCAAAAGTAGGATTGGTAATTATGGAGAGATTTGGATTAAAGGTTCTGAGATAACAATTAGCAAAGGAGAAGGATAAAGACGGATTGAAACAAGGAGCCCACATCTTCTTGAATCAGTCTATTAGTCCTGAGAATAGATTAGTTCCTTTACAGCTGTGTCTTGCCTTAGGAGGTGGTTTTCCAGAGGGGCTGTCAAAGCTAGGCCTCTGTATATGATGCCAGCAAACAGACCTTCAGTTGGAGTGGACAGGCAGTGGCCATCTGACAGATTTTCCCGCATTGTACTTTAAATCAGGTATTCCCATGAACTTTTTGAGTAGTCCATATGTCAACAGGCATAAAGACTGTATATAAGTTACTGTGATGATTTCTCCCAATTTTTAAAAAAATTTTTTTTAAAGAGACGGGGTTTCACCATGTTGGCCAGGCTGGTCCCAAACTTCTGACCTCAGGTGATCCACTCACCTTGGCCTCCCAAATTTCTGGGATTACAGGTGTAAGCCACTGTGCTGGCCCTGATTTCTCCCAAACTTTATATCAAGTTGTTTAGTGTCAGTTTGTAGGGCTTAAGAAGAACAAAATTCTGATTTCTAATAATTTTAAGTCAGAAGAGCAGGAGAAAAATTGAAAATGTTAGTCTGGAGAGTCACAGTCAGATATTGGAGAGCAGTAAAAATTTAGGACTTAGTCCAGATTGCAGGTCAATAATGAAACCTCAAAAAACTCAATGAGGCTGTGGCTCACACCTGTAACCCCAACACTTTGAGAAGCTGAGGCAAAAGGATTGCTTGAGCCTAGGTGTTCAAGCCCTATCTGGACAATATAGTGAGACTGCATCTCTGCAAAAAACAAAGTCAGCCAGGCATGGTGGCATGTGCCTGTTGTTTTAGCTGCTTGAGAGGCTGAGGTGGGAAGATCTCTTGAGCCCAGCCTGGATGACAGAGCAAGACTCTGTCTCAAAAAGAAAAACAAAAAACCAATGAGCTAGAATTTAATAACAAATATACTATCAGTTTTTTTGAAACTTAAGTTTTCTTTTTCCAGTCCCCATTCTACCAAGAATAAATGAAAATAAGAGCAATTTATTTTCAAAATAAGTTTTAGCCTTATAATTGTCTTGATTATTTGCATAAAGTGCGGCAAGAATATCGATTAGCCATATAGACTCTTTTTTTTTTTTTTAGACATCTGTTGCCCAGGTTGGAGTGCAATGGTATAATTTCTGCTCACTGCAATCTCTGCCTCCCAGGTTCAAGCAATTCTTCTGTGTCGGCCTCCCAAGTAGCTGGGATTACAGGTACTTGCTACCACGCCTGGCTAGTTTTCGTATTTTTAGTAAAGAAGAGGTTTCACCATGTTGATCAGGCTGGTCTTGAACTCCTGACTTCAGGTAATCTGCCTGCCTGCCTCAGCCTCCCAAAGTTCTGGGATCACAAGCGTGAACCACCGCACCTGGCCTCATATAGGTTCTTTTTAAGTTGGCTTTGATGAAACTTTCTCATAAGGAACTTCAGACTAGACTTTAAAAATGTTCTTGAGGCTGAGGAGCCAAGCCAGAAACTGTCTGTAATTCCCGCATGAATTGAGAGAACTCCTTTCTTCTTGATGGCCCCAAATATCTTGAATTTCCTGAGCCTGTCAAAAAGTGTTATTCTTTACTTACTGCAAAGTCAGGAATCTTATAAGGGAACTCTGAAGAAAAGGTACTAGGCTAGTATTTTTAAAAGTCTATTGGCTTTATAAAGTGAAATCAAGTCCTCAAAGCCATCTGGTCACAACTGAAAATAGAATTTTTAGGTCAAAGCATTGGTTAAAATAATCAGTGTGTTCAACTGTGTTTCTTGTTGCAAAAGAAACAGATTCTTACTGAACTTACGAAGATAATCATATTGTGTAAAATGAGAATATTCAAGAATAGTTTTTGAATTCTGGGGGGATCAGGTAGAGAGAAAGGAACGTGTTTCCATTTTGCTCACAAAAGTATACTTTACCTAATTTATGCAAGTTATAAATAGCTTAAAAGAAAAAATAAGTTTTCTTGACTCCGGAAAACAAGAATGGGCAATGTTTCAACAACAACAACAACAAAAAAAAGCAATTATTTTAATTCTTTATTAGTTTAGTCACATGTAATTAATTCTTTTCTGCTTGCTGTTAGGTCAGTAATTTTATGAATCCAGGTATTTTTTTTCATTAGCGTTTTTGAAATTGTTACTCTGTCCAATGGTGTGGTCTCAAAGTTGTCAGAAACCTGCATTTAAGAGTACTCAGGCTGGGCACGATGGCTCACATCTGTAATCCCAGAACTTTGGGAGGCTGAGGCAGCTGGATCACCTGAGGTCAGGAGTTCGAGACCAGCCTGGCCAACATAGTGAAGCCTGTCTCTACTAAAAATACAAAAAATTGGCTGGGTGTGGTGGCAAGCACCTGTATTCCCAGCTACTCAGGGGGCTGAAGCAGAATCTCCTGGACCTGGGAAGCAGAGGTTGCATGAGCTGAGATTGTGCTATTTCACTCCATCCTGGGTGACAAAAGCGAAACTCTGTCTCAAAAAAGAAAAAGAGAGAACTCATTGTAGCCTTTTTTTGAACTTCCTTGAAAACAAAATTTTAAGATTTGCAAAGAGCTTTTAGAACAAATGTATCAGAATACAATTTACTGTGGACCTCGAAACTTAAAATGGCCATAGTTAAATATTCAATTAAGGAAGAAATTTGGGGCCAGGCACGGTGGCTCACGTCTGTAATCGCAGCACTTTGGGAGGCCGAGGTGGGCAGATCACGAGGTCAAGAGATCGAGACCATCCTGGCCAACATGGTGAAACCTCGCCTCTACTAAAAATACAAAAAAATTTAGCTGGGCATGTGGTGCATGCCTGTGGTCCCAACTACTCGGGAGGCTGAGGCAGAAGAATTGCTTGAACCCAGGAGATGGAGGTTGCAGTGAGCCGAGATTGTGCCACTGCACTCCAGCCTGGGAGACAGAGCAAGACTCTAGCTCAAAAACAACAACAACAACAAAACCAACTTAATTTGGAATTTAAAATTTGATTTTTGGAAAGCCTGTCAAATACATAAAAGGTTTAAAACATCTCATAAAAATAGGATCACAGGTCACTGTGGAAATAATAGTGGTTATTTTAAACAATTTTAAAACTAGCTTTATTTAGCAGATAATATCTCAGATCACATAGACATATTACATACATGTAAGACACATAGACAGACATGGACACACAGACAGAAGCAGATCTTATAGCTTTCATTAGCCAGCTTCTAAATAGTTTCTTTCCCCTATTCATACCATCAATCTTCTGATTACCTGTTTCATTGCCCTAAGCAGTTGTTAGGTAGGCAATCCTAAATTTGTACTTCTAAAGGAATGACACTTAGGCAAAATAAGGTGGAAAATTTATATCTCAAAGATACAAAACTTAGATCTAAACATTATTTGCCAAGACAAAGATGACATAGGTAAGGCTCAGTTAAGGCAAGATAGTCAGAAAAACTACTTTAGACAAAGGTAAAATTTGTTATGTAAACTTTTAAGTCATTGCCTTTCCTACTGTAAAAGTTGCCAGTGATTTAGGTGCAGAGAGAGAGAAAGAGACCCTTATAAATTGAGATTTTCTTTGTAAATGAACATTACTTTTACCAGGAGTTTTAAAATAGACAGCTGAAGGCCAGAAGGTTGTATTTTGGATATTTAGCTGAATAGGTGGCTTTTTTTTTTTTTTTTTTTTTTTTGAGACGGAGTTTCGCTCTTGTTACCCAGGCTGGAGTGCAATGGCGCCATCTCGGCTCACCGCAACCTCCTCCTCCTGGGTTCAGGCAATTCTCCTGCCTCAGCCTCCCTAGTAGCTGGGATTACAAGCACACACCACTGTGCCCAGCTAAATTTTTTGTATTTTTAGTAGAGACGGGGTTTCTCCATGTTTACCAGGATGGTCTCGATCTCTCGACCTCGTGATCCACCCATCTCGGCCTCCCAAAGTGCTGGGATTACAGGCTTGAGCCACCGCGCCCGGCCAGTTTCTGTTTCTTAACTGGATTATTGTTTGGGACAGAGTCCATTAACAAACAGGACCAGACCCACTCATGACTCTGGGTTCCGTGAGGAAGACAGGGGACCTATAAAGGAGCCAATGATACCGTAGCTCTGTTTCTCAAAGACGTATCAGAGTTACTAAACATTTCTTACAGATTCTTTTATGTGATAACCAAAAATCTCATATTTACTCTTAGCAATTTTTCATCCATTTACCACCAAATGAAGAAAGTAGGGGCTCGAAGGAGAACATATCAATGATTAAAGGGAAATGAATGGAAGATCATAGCAAAAAGAAGGAGAGGAGCAAATGGAAGAATGAGTCTTAGAGGAGCCAGTCTGGGGAGATCTCAAATTCTCAAAAAAAGGCCAATGAAATTTAAAATTTTTTAAGCAAAAATCTTGCCAAGAAAGAAAACAAGCGGAGGAGGCAAACATACAATTAAATAGGGGTTTCAGTTGAATTAAAAGAATTCCCGTGGGAGAAATAGGATCCAAAGGAGAACAGAAATGTCTAAAAATATATATAGTCTGAGTATCAGCTTTAATTAAGCTGACTTTTGCTCATAGAATTCAAAAAATCTTTTGAATCTCTCATTAACAATTTTTAGCCAGAACAAAGCCAATATTTCTGGCTTTTGAACTTTTTTTCTTTTGTTTCAAACCAAAGGTAATTTCCCAGTGACCAGAAACCAAAACCTTAACCAAGGATGCATGAGGCATCTAAAAACTGTGTAAAAAAGCAGTCCTCACAAGATGCAGTGTTACCCACACAGCTACTCGATGAAAAAAAAAAAAAGAGAGAGAGAGAGACTTAGAGACAAACAGGAAAACAACAGCTGTCCATGGAAGGGAAAATAATAAGAAATGAGAACATCAGAAAGTCAAGAGTCACACAAATATAAATTCAAAATAAGTAATCCAAACTAATTCTTATTGCTGGGAGAGGTGTCAGAGCCCTGGCATTGGAAAGTGGTTGACTTGCGAGTTGGTAAGAAGAATTTACTGACAACGGTATGAGTTTGAAAAAAGAAAATTTTATTAGAAAGAAGGAACGCCGCAGAAGAGTGCAGTGGGGCGCCTCAGCAAGACTGAGCACAGCATGGTGGCTTTTTCTTTAGGGGTGTTTAGGGACCTTCAAGTGGAAGCTGAAGGAAAATTTGCATGATAAATGATTACATTTTTAGACATTTTGATGCCTTAATGTCGGCAGGGGTTGCACAATGAGTTTGGCATGCATGCATTCTGGAGGTGCATAGAAATTCTAGTTTCTTGTAAATTGTAAGTTGAAAAGAGGCCTGGAACCAGGTGCTGATTTTAGATAATAGGGACGTCTAATTACTTCTAAATTCCTCAAATAAGGGGTTTTTTTTTGGGGGGGGGTCTCTTCGTGGCCTGCTTGATGGTCGCTAGGTGACCATTGCTCTCCTCACTTATCAATGTTTCCTTTTTCCTCCTGGGTTAAAGAACTTATGTCTCTAAGGGACGGGTTTCTGGTCTGGGAATCAAACCTGGGCAGCATCAGTAAAAGCATGGAATCCTTGCCACTAGAATAAAGGCTGGAGAGTCCTTTCTGCAAATCCCACAGGGAATCCAAAGCAGGCAGTTTGTACATACATAGGGTTTTAACTTCGTTTTAAATCTGATTTCCGCCTTTTTAGAATCTTGCCAATAGAGTTTTAAAGGCTATATTTCTTTTGTATTTTTTTATAGATACCAAAAGGATGGCTATTTAATATAAGAGCTCTCTAAAGAGTTTTCTTTTAAATATAGTTTATTAATTTATTTCATAAGTGACTCAAGCCAATAAACATTTTTTATGGGAGGTCCCAGAGGTAACTCTTCAAAGTTTGAACACCATGGACGTAAGTGGTGTTTTAAAAATGGGTACAGAAGATGCAGTATCGTATGAGATCCTCAAAAATTTACTCCCAGGAATAAGCTAAGATAACAAAAGACTCTTGTTGCCACACATGGTTAAGGATGTTGTTTGTGCACATGGTGCCTCTAGTATCCCACAAATTTGTGGGGGACTTGCCAGTCACAAATGGCTTAATCTGTGACACTGGGTATACCCTCTGGGATTGGGATTGGACTTTCTCAGGCCTATTCAGGCAACAAGAATTGAGACAACAAAAGCCCATTATGAACGGGAATTCTTCTTCTTTTTTTTTTTTTTTTTTCCAGATAGAGTCTCCCTCTGTCACCCAGGCTGGAGTGTAGTGGCACAATCTCAGCTCACTGCAACATCTGCCTCCCGGGTTCAAGCAATTCTCCTGCCTCAGCCTTCCAAGTAGCTGGGATTACAGGTGTGCGCCACCACACCTGGCTAATTTTTGTGTTTTTAATAGAGATCGGGTTTTGCCATGTTGGTTAGGCTGGTCTTAACTCCTGACCTCAGGTGACCCACCCACCTTGGCCTCCCAAAGTGCTGGGATTACAGGTGTGAGCCACTGCATTCTTATTAAGGCAAACTTCCCTGAGAGCTTGGCACATTCTGAACAAAGAGTGTGCTTCTTAATATTCTGTGTGTCTAGGGATTCCCAGTCCTTTTGATATGGCATGGTGACGGGGGGCAGGCAGGGAAGTGCTGGGTAGAGAAGGGTGGGTCCCTGGCCAGGGCTCCACTTCCAGCCTGTGACCATGGGCCTAGATGAAGACAGGCATTTCTGTTTTCGTGCTCAAACACTGCATTTCCCAAGACCATCCTGTCCTACCACGTCCCCATCCTGTGCCTATAAAACTTCTGAGATCCTAATGGGCACACACACAAGCAGCTGGACGTCAAGAGGAACACACCAGTAGAAGACACACGTGGCTGGATATCAAGAGGAATGCACTGGTGTAAGAACACACTAACAGGTGCCATCCGGCTGACAGGCCATTAACCGATGGAATGCCCCAGTTTGGACCGGGTGGTCGGAGTCCCCCTTGGCTGCTGAGCAGCCCAACTCCAGGGGAAACCCACCTTCCCACTCCATCTCCCTTCCAGCTCCCCTATCTGCTGAGAGCTACTTCGACTCAATAAAACCTTGCATTCATTCTCCAAGCCCACGTGTGATCCAATTCTTCCAGTACACCAAGGCAAGAGACCCTAGGATATGGAAAGCTTTCTGTCCTTGAAATAAGGCAGCAGTATAATGAGCTGACTAACACAAGCCACCTGTAGATGGCTAAATTGAAAGAGCATCCTGTAACACACACCCGATGGGGCTTCAGCTGTAAACATTTACCCCGAGCCACTGCTGTGGGGTCGAATCCCCATGACTTGTCAATATGCATACTCCCCATAGAGGTTTGAGCAGAAGGGCATGGAAGACATGAGCCACACCCTCATCACACACCCTACTAGGGGGATAAGGGAACATTTCCCGTTCTACTTTCACATTGACCCCTGGATGTGAATCAAAAGTCACACCCCCAGATGGTGGACACCAAAAGAGAGCAGTCCCATTCGGTCACAGGTTAAGGCCTCAAGGACATAAAGCAAGGCAAGAGGTACTTTAATGACAAATGACACAGAAGGACAGAAACAAAGGAAAAAAATAAAAAGACTATTTCTGGGAGGAAAAGATCAAACAATATGAACATTCATACCAAAAATACACCAGAGTCACTACACCTGCGACTAGTCTGTAAATGATTTTCTCTTACTCTGGTTGTCCTGCCATGGTCACCAAAACTATAGGGTCCAAGGGAAAATTTCCCCTTCACCCTCTGAAGGTTTGCTGAAATCAACTGACAAAAGGCAGATGAATAGGAGGAAACGCATGCAAAATTTATTAATATGCACAAGAGTTGAGCAAAATATAAAAACTCAAAAAAAGGGTCAGATGGCTGACATTTTTATATCATTTTGAGGTTATAGAAATAATAGGCATTTGGAGAATGGTAAGACAGGTTAGGGGAGAGAGAGAGAAAGGAAGGGACGGGGCAAAGGTGTTATTACGCAGATAAAAACCCACTCCTCAGGAAGAATAGATGGTGGTCTGTGATTGAGTTAATTCTTCCTAGACCCAGATAAGGGGGAGAGATTCAGAGAAAGCCAAGTTTTCTATTTAATTAATGTAGATTTTTCTCTATGGATGCAAATCTGCTCCACAAAAGGCAGCTTGTTAGGGCTATTCCTGTCTGCAGGCCCTCTGAATAGCCTTCTCAAAATATTTTAAATAAGTGTATTCTTAGGTAAAATATTTTTGGTTTTCTTTACAAGTCTCTACCTGGAACACAAAAGCCAATTGTCGAAACATTCTGTATTAACGATGCAAAATTTCTACAGTAATACAGGATCATTGAAGGATGGATCTCAATGAATTTAAACAGAAAACATAGTTACTTTTAGTAGTGGCCAAAAATCAAAGCACCGTCACTGCTCACAAGCAGAGGGAAACTGCACCCAGTCATGAGGTTTAACTGCAGGATCGCTTTACACGCGCACATTGTTGGGGCAGACATTAGCTTGTATATTTACTGATAAAACAGTTTTCAAAAATGTTTTGGTGTCTAGTTTTACAATGAACTGAATGTTTATGTTCTCACATTCATCTGTTAAAATTTTAACCCCAACGTGATGGAACTAGGAGGTGATTAGGTCATAAGAACAGAGCTCTCAAGAATGTGTAGTGGAAGCCAGAGGGATCTCATTCACTCTTTCACCACATGAAGACACAGCAAGGTGCCATTTTTGAGGAAGAAGGTCCTCACCAGACACTCAATCTGCCAGTGCCTCGATCTTGGACTTCTCAGCTTCTGGAACTGTAAGAAATAAATTTCTATTGTTTATGAGCCACCAAGTTTATGGCATTTTGTTGTGGCAGCCTGAAGGGAGTAAGACAGGCTTCATTAACTTTTAGCAGAAATAGAAATAAATGTTTTCAGGTTATGGGGAGAAAACAAAAAAGATTGACCGGAGGAAATAATGTTCCTAATTGGATCTTTATGGAGTATAATCAATAATTCTGTTAAAGACTGTTTGTTGTAAAAAGATAAAAGATGGAAGGGGCTAGGCATTTATCAGACATGCCAGAGATCAAGATATGTCCGGTTTCCTTTTGGTCCTAATTTTCCAAATTCTTAAAATGAAGCATAAATGGAACCAAGAAGTCTTATATTATGGAGCTTAGACTGTTTGTCTTAAAGTAGAAGCAGCCCAGTATAGATCAGACAGAAAATTGGTAAAGAACAAGAACCCAGACTAACACTCAGAAATCAGTCGTTTGGCACAATATGACCATCTTGATGTTTCTGAGTTCTAGAACTAGATAAGTCACTAGATTAATGCTCTGTCTTTTGAGCTCCCTAAATAATTCTTCCACAGAGTGATCTGGCCTTATTGTTGGCACATATAGGCATAATTCCAGGATACTTTCCCTCAGTTTGCTGACTGACGCTCAGAAATCCATGGTTGTAGCTGTAGATTCATTCTTTGATCATGTGTGTGTGTATGTGTGTGTGTGTGTGTGTGTGTGTGTATGTGTGTGTGTATCAGGGGCTGTCTTCTGTAGGCACCACATTGTGCATCTTCTACAGGAAGGTAAGAGTGCTACTTACTCAGTGGGGAAGGGGGCAGAACATGGTCCTTCAAAAGAGATCTATATTACTCTGCTCAGGCTGCCATTACAAATGGCTTAAACAACAGAAATCTATTTTTCTCACAATTCTGGAGGCTATAAGTCCAAGATCAAGGTGCCAGCAAATTTGGTTTTCTGTGAGGACTGTCTACTGACTTGCAAATGGCTGCTAAAAGGAAACATTTGTTTATCTACATAGACAACATTTCTTTTGACACCAAATGTGTGGGTTTCCACACTAAGCAATTCTCCAATTTTCTGTTTGTCCTACAATTTAACTCAATTAAATTTCAGAAGGCTTATAAAAGAAAAATAAAGTTTTCTAGTCACACAACACTTCTTTTGACACCAAATGTATGGCTTTCCACTCCAGCAGTTCTCTAGTCAACTAGGTGTCCTAAAATTTAAGTCAATTCTGACATTAATACCAGGAGTTGATTCCGCTCTGCTAGGAGCAGATCCAGTAGGTTAAGTCCCACAAGCCTGCTCCTCACTTCAGATTCCAATCACACACAGTGGGTCTCCAGGTAACCCACACTTCTGTCCAACTTGGCTACAAATCAGGCATTCCTTTGACCCTCCTCTTGGACTTGATGATTTACTAGAAGAGCTCACATAATTCAGAAAACACTCATGTTTACCGGTTTACTATAAATGATACTACAAAACGTACAGCTTAACAACCAAGTGAAGAGTTCTCTGAGATCTGCAAGGGTCCTGAGCATAGGCACTTCTGTCTCTTTGAGTTGGGGTGTATCACCCTCCCAGCACATGGATGCATTCATGAACCCTGAAGCTCTGCGGTCTCCATTGCTTAGGGTTCTTGTGGAGCCTTCGTTAAGTAGGCATACTGATTACAGTCAGGCATTGTGGATACCTTTTGGGAAATGTCAGACAATTCGGTCTTCGAGCAAACATGACAGAGTGTACTTAGGCAAATCTAGGTGGTTTAGCCTAGTGCACATGTAGGCTATATCGTATTGCTTATTGCTTCTAGGCTACAAACCTATAGAGCATGTTGCTACACTGTAGGCAGCTACAACAGAATGAGTATTTGTATATCGAAACATAGAAAAGGTAAGGTAAAAATATGGCATTATAATCTTGTGGACTGATACTGACCAAAATGCTGTTTTGTGACACATGACTGTATTGGCCACTGGTGATTAACTTGATCCCTACCTAGCCCCTCTTTCTTTCCTGGAGGTTAGGGGATACAGCTGAATGTTCTAACTCTCTAACTGTGTGATTGGTTTCCCTGCCAACCAGCTCTCATCCTCCCAGGGTCACCTCCTTAGCATAAACTCAGATATGGTTAAAAGAGGCTTATTCTGAATAACAAAAGATACTCCTCTTACCCTAGTCACTTAGGAAATTCCAAGGGTTTTAGAAGCTCTGTGCTAGAAACCAGGGACAAAAACCAAATACATATTTCTTACTATATCACAACATCACAGCCGCCTTCTCATTATCCTCATGTAGCCTTTCCTTTGTGCACCTGGGATAGAGAAAGACAGATCTCTGGCATTTTTCCTCTTCTTACAAAATACCAATCCTGTCACATGAGGTCTCCATCATGTGACCTCATTTAAGTTTAATTACCTGCTTAAAGACCCTATCCTAAGTGGAAACACCACCTTCAAGCCAAAAGTAGCCTGAAACTTGTGGCCCAAAGTGAGAACTTCTATTCCTATGCACCTGCTCTCTCCTGATTGGTTCTTTCTGAATAATGTCTTTTTACCAAACAAATAATACTTTTTCCAAAACTACCTGCAGCTCACCCCGCCCTCCCCATCCTGTGCCTATAAATAACCCAGAATCAGCTGGTAGAGAGGAGAAGTGGCTGGATGTTGGGGAGAGGCAACTTGACTTTGGAAGAGAGAGGCAGAGAGGAAACTCAACTTCAGGGGAAAGTGACCTCGCCTTTCTGCCCCTTTCCATCTCCCCTATCCACTGAGGGCTGCTTCCATCACTCAATAAAATTCTTCTCATGAACTATATTTCAATTCACCCACATGACCTTATTCTTTTTGGGCATTGGACAAGAGTTTGGGATCCACCACGAGGTGATTAAAGAGTTTGGTTACCTTTTTGGGTAACCAAAAAGGCTGTTACACTGGCTCTTTGCTCTCGCTGGTGAAAGGCACCTGCCCCACATGACCAGGCAAAGGGCCCACGGAGCTGATAACACACTGCTGTCCGTGGACAACAGAGCTGGGTTTTGGAGTTGCAGGCACCCCCACCTGGATGCTGCAGCAGGGAGGGCCTGTCCAAAGTTTGCTCCTGCCAGCACTAAAGCAGCCAGCAGTTCCCGTACTCATTTGCTCACATGCTCTCTCTGGTTGAGCACAGTGGGCTGAGTAAATGGGATACCCCTGCCAGAAGTTCCACAAAGGGGTCAAGGAAACATCCTGCACCATCATTGCACTGGGGCTAGGGCTTCAGCATATGAATTTGGGGTGGGCAGGCACAATCCTGTCCCTAACAAGACCCTTACAGAGCACTTGTGGGAATTGTCTGCCTCTGCCTTGTGGAGTTCGGCACTTTAACTTCTTTCTGAAGTCTTTCTCCCCCCCACGCCTCACCAGAGACAGGGTCTCACCCTATCATGCAGGCTGGAATGTAGTGGTGCAATCATGACTCCCTGCAGCCTCGACCTTTTGGGCTCAAGCAATTCTCCAATCGCAACCTCTTGAGTAGCTGGGACTACAGGCATGTGTCACCACACCTTGCTAATTTTTTTGTAGAGATGGTGTTTTGCCATGTTGCCCAGGCTGGTCTCAAACTCCTGGGCTCAAGCAGTCTGCCTGCCTCAGCCTCCCAAAGTGCTGGTATTACAGGCAAGAGCCACTGCATCTAGTCTCTGAAGTCTTAATATCTTACCTGACTTAACCCATCTGAACTTTGCCTCTTGGGCTTTTGCAACAGGCTCTATCTATCCATGCATCAACTTTAGCTCCCCTAGCTCCCCACCTGCTCCCTGCCTGTCTCCTTTCTTCAAGTGTTGTTTCTGCTCTGGCCCTCAGTTCCTTCTCCTAGATTGGAATTCCCTGTCTTGGGTATCTTCCTGAAGGCACAGGGAGTGTTAATCCATATTAGTCATCTCTGCTTCTATCACATATAAGACGATTGTCAGGACCCATGCCAAAGACCCAGCCTTGGAGGAAAACTTGAAGTCCCTAGGGCCTGAGAGTTTAGATCTTGCCATTCAATAAATAATATTGAAAATATTATTGTGTGAGGGCTGAAAAAGACAATCTGTATTCTCACAGTGGATGGGACCCTTTTAAATTCACAATGAACTATCCATCTAATAAGAAAACCCCAGAGTGTTCTATTAGAAGGTAGAATTTGACAGCAAAATATTTGTGAACATATATCTTACCCCTTAGGAAACTTCAAACCTCTTCCTTTTTGTGGTGATGCATTTATTCTTTCATATATTCGCTCAGCAGTCACTTATGTTAATCACAGAGGGAGTCTAATGGGGCTGTGGAGAAACAGGAAGGTGGAACTGGAGAGGGAGACAGGGCTCAGAGCATGGAAGCCTTGTGTTCTATACTGAAGACTGTTCTGCAGGCAATGGGAAGAGGCAGAGGCAGAGGTGACGGATTCAAGCAACTCTGAAGGTGTCAAACCCACAGGACATGGGGCATGAGGACAAGGAATGGGTCATAGATGACCCCTGGCTTCTGGCTGGTGAGCCTGGGGACATGGTGGGACCCTCTCTGAGAAAGTGCAGCAGAAGCGGAGCAGGTCTCTGGTAGAGCTGATAGGTTTGCTTTTAGGGTATGAAAGTAGAGGTGCCCACGGGACATCTGCATGGAGATTGAGTCTCAGAGTCTGGGTCTCCACTGATCCCAGCGGCTCTGGAAAGAGACTTTTACTCATCACTTATTGCTTCTTTGGTACCTATTTCTTTCTGGAAACCATGCTTTTTCCAACTGGCTGATTCTCAGGCTGTTCCTAACCTCCATCCTTCCTGAGGGCCTTGGAGGGCTCCATCCCCTGAAGCATCATTTTTGTCCACCAGATCCACTTCTGACTTCAGCCCCCAAGGGTGGTTGTTTTGTCACAACCCCTGCTGGCCTGCTCAAGCCCCAGCCCATTCCTGCCCTTCCATGTCCTTGGGCAGGACTTGGCTTGCCTGTCCCTAGCTGATTCTGCAGCAGGTTGGGCAGCCAGCTGCACCTTGTCCTTCCCTTGTCAGCTGCTTTCTGAAACACGAGCATTGGTCCTCAGCTCTTCCAGGTAAAGACCTTTCCTATGGCACAGTCAGAACCAGGCAAGGCAGGGAGAGAAAGCAAGGACATTACTGTTGCAAATCCTTTTTGGAAAGTAGACCCAGTAAAATTAAGAAATATATGATTAAAAGAAAATGAAGACACAGGGGCTCTAGAGTCCTTTCCTGGAGGAGAAAGTATGCAGAAACAGAAGCCTGGTCTTAGGCAGATGCATTTTGCCCTCTTCATCATTTAGTCAAAATCTGGGTGTACTACTGGAGAGCTTTCTGTTTCGGGCTCTGGTTGAAGCATAAGGTAAGAAGCCTTGTTTTTGAATTGCAATAACAACAACAATAATAATAACTAATATTCATTGAGCACTTACTATGTGTCTGCCACTAATTCATTGCATGCATTACCTCATCTAATTCTCACAACAGTGCTACAAGGCAAATGTTCTTACTATTATTATTTTTTCTATTAATATTTATTTTTTAAGGTGAATACATAGTGCTTAGGCAGGTTACATAACATGTCTGTGAGTCTCACAGCTATAGGCTTTCATGTAGGCTCCAAACCTGACTACACAGGTTGGGTGTTACACTGAGAATGGTGCTCCCCCAAACTCATGTCCAACTGGAACTTCAGAATGTGACCTTTTTTGGAAATAAGGTCATTGCAAATATAATTAGTTAACATGAAGTCATACTAGATTAGACTAGGATCTAAACCCAATGGCTGGTGTCCTTCTAAGAAGGCTATGTGGTGACATAAAGACACATGAAGAAGAACACGAAGACAGGCAGATTGGAGTGATGGGTCTACAAGTTATGGAATGCCAGGGATTGCTGGCAATGACTGGAAGCTAGAAAAAGGGGAAACATATTTTTTTTCTTTGCCAATTGCTTGCTTCATGGCTGAAGCCCCTATAACAAAAGACAGATGAACAAGAGAAGAGCATACACATTTATTTGATATGAGCTTTACATAACACAGCAGCATTAAGAAATAAAGATCCAAAGAAACAGGGTATTTTAATGCTAGGTTGATGGAGAAGTAGACAGTTGTGGAGAAGTAAGGTTTGATAAAAATGTACCACCTAAGGATTATAAATTGGGGGAAAACTTAGCAAAACCTTTCAGATTCTTCTCTGTGTCCCTGTGTCTTCAGAGATAAGGATTTTTCTTTCTTGTGAGTATAGGGAGGGCGTCTCTCAAACTGGGGTTTATGACCTGCCTCAGGGAGAAAGTGGGAATGGGAGAGTGACCTTCCTGCTTCTGCTGTTTTCTCAAATGCCGAGGTGCCATATTTGGAAGTACCGTGTCCTATACCCAATTAGGGGCATGGAACCAATTCTTTTGTAGAGCCTCAAGAAGGGGCGGGGGGGGGGGGAACCCACCACCTTGGTTTCTGGCTTCTAGCCTCCAAAACTGGGATAATGAATTTTTGCTGTTTTAAGCCACTCTGTAGTAATGTAATAGCCCTAGGAAATGAATACACTGTACTATGTGGCTCAAAATAATTGCCCAAATTATTTTTTAGCAGTCAAAAAGCTGATGGTTTTCCAGCACGCTCCATCTTTCTCTGTTTCAGATGTCATGGATGTGTCAACTTGACAAGGCTGATTTTAACCCCAGATTCAATTTTCTACTTTATACACATTCTTTGGTTTATTTAGTTATAGTTTGCCATCTAGTGGCTTAAAATGAGAACTGCTGGTTATTTTTGGAAATGTATGATTTGAGTAGTCTCTACCTGCTCCTTGAAAAATATCAGAAAAAACTGCAATAGAATCTTCCCTAAATATTTATTTGTGTTAATATCTGTGTTAGTGACTTGGAATTATTAGAATTATTTCTCAATGTTACGTCTGTTTTAAAAGGCAAAATTAAAGCATTAACTTTAAGTCATACTTAAGAAAGAACTGAGCTTTTTTTTTTTTGCATTATATCTACAATTAAGAGTATAGAGGTAGCTTGCATCAAGATATAATTCTGGTCGGAATATTTTATGGTCTTATTGTGGGTTGAAGAGTATGCAGTTACTCCCTCCCTCCCTTCCTTCCTTCTTTCCTTTCTTCCTTCTTTCCTTCCTTCCTTTCTTCCTTCCTTCCCTCCTTCCTTCCTTCAATCCTCCCTCCGTCCCTCCCCTCCTCCCTCTCCTTCCCCCTTCCTCCCCTCTCTCCTCCCCCCTCCTCCTCCTCCTCACTTCCACCACCCTTCTTCCTTTCCCACCTCCCTCCCTCTCTACTTCCCTACCTCCCTCCTTTCTTCCTTCCTTCCTTTTCTCTCTTTTTTTTTTCTTTCTAGAGAAATGCTGTAAGATGGATATTTTTATCTTGTTTGTAAAGAGGAAAACATGGAATCAGATTAACCTACTCCAAATCACATAGCTAAAGAATAATATCACCAAAACGGATCCCAATACTGTCCAACTCTTTTGCAGCCACTGAGCTGCTACTCATTAGTGTTGACACATAATTCTGCTGATTAAAGTAGCTACAGGATGAGTTGTCATTGTAGCATTGTAGCACGTCTTGGTCATAAATGTCCAGTCCCAGTGAAGAGCATAAAATAAA
The DNA here is from genome assembly GCF_049354715.1 of Callithrix jacchus. Taxonomy (NCBI): domain Eukaryota; kingdom Metazoa; phylum Chordata; class Mammalia; order Primates; family Cebidae; genus Callithrix; species Callithrix jacchus. The sequence continues at coordinate 30,139,193 of NC_133518.1, forward strand.
AAGTCAAATGTGTTTCATGCTTATTGTCAGAAAACTACTCCTGCAAAAAACAGAGATCACTTGCAGTTTTACTTTCCTTGAGAAAAATTAAAAGCGATTCTAAGATTTCAAAAATAAAGTCCACTTTCTACATTGAAATAAATACATTCCTAGAGTAAGAATTTAGTGGAAAAGAACAGAAATAATGAAAATAACCATTTACATTTGTGATTTTTTTATCGAATAGATGACATTAATTTCTTCTATTCTCATTGGTTTATATGTACATAAATTACTTTCATCCTTTGAGGAATTATTCTTTGGGTATACCTTGCGGAATGGAGAGATGGGTTGGACTATAGTTGAATGCTTTCATTGATTCAAAAAAAAAAAGCAAGGTGTATCATTGAAATATTTCAGAATTTAGTGTTTCTGAAAATTTCTGAGTAAAATGAGCTAGAAAAAACTCATTTAGTATTTAGAGCTCTTCCTTTCAGAACAAATTAATATTTTACTCAACTATAATACATATTTATACAAAATTGATATAAACCAGCTCAGTCAGAAGCCAAGAAAACATTAATTTTCTTTTTTATTTTTTTTGAGATGGAGCCTTGCTCTTGTTGCCCAGGCTGGAGTGCAATGGCATGATCTTGGCTCCCTACAACCTCCACCTTCTGGGTTCAAGTGATTCTCCTACCTTAGCCTCCTGAGTAGCTGGAATTACAGGCACCTGCCACCATTCCCAGCTAATTTTTGTATTTTTGGTAAAGATGGGGTTTTGCTATGTTGGCCAGGCTGGTCTCAAACCCCTGACCTTGTGGTCAGCCCACCTTGGCCTCCCAAAGTGATGGGATTACAGGTGTGAGCCACCATGCCCTGGTGAAAACATTAATTTTCTTTCTTTTTCTTTTTTTTTTTTTTTTTTTTTTTTTGAGACAGAGTCTCACTCTGTCGCCAGGCGCCAGGCTGGAGTGCAGTGGCACAGTCTCGGCTCACTGCAACCTCCGCCTCCCGGGTTCAAGCAATTCTCCTGCCTCAGCCTCCCGAGTAGCTAGGACTACAGGCGCATGCCACCACCCCCAGCTAATTTTTTGTATTTTTAGTAGAGACGGGATTTCACCATATTGGCCAGGATGGTCTCGATCCCTTGACCTCGTGATCCGCCCGCCTCGGCCTCCCAAAGTGCTGGGATTACAGGCGTGAGCCACCGCGCCCAGCCTGAAAACATTAATTTTCTAAAGCTATCAGCCTCCTCAAAACGTAGTGTTCTCCTTTTGGAATGCAAATTTACTACATTAAATTTTTAAAACCCAAACAAAATCAGCCCAATTATTATTCTAAGGATCCTCTTCCACCCAGCAGCAAGGAGAGCAAACATTTCTAAATGTGGTATCTTGCTCCATATGTATTAGACCTAAGTAGGAAGAATGGATTTAGGGCATTGGAGTAAGTGGTGAGTATCTCCTCATTAACATAGTAGAAACCTGGATATGCTTCTTTGATTGTCTAAGAGTTAATTCCCTTTCCAGGAAGACAAGGTTGAATTTTCTGGTAATACTGCCTGGCTGACAGATTATAAAAATGTTTTTCGGGCCGGGCGCAGTGGCTCACGCCTGTAATCCCAGCACTTTGGGAGGCCAAGGCGGGTGGATCATGAGGTCAAGAGATCGAGACCATCCTGGTCAACATGGTGAAACCCCATCTCTACTAAAAATACAAAAAATTAGCTGGGCATGGTGGCGCATGCCTGTAATCCCAGCTGCTCGGGAGGCTGAGGCAGGAGAATTGCCTGAGCCCAGGAGATGGAGGTTGCGGTGATCCGAGATCGCGCCATTGCACTCCAGCCTGGGTAACAAGAGCGACACTCCATCTCAAAAAAAAAAAGTTTTTCATTTTCTTACATGCTCTTGCCAAAAGTATAAAGTATCTGCTCTGCCTAATTGGTTTGCCTGACTTTAAAATATCTTTTTTTTTTTTTTTGCCTTTTCTTTGGAGACAGTGTCTTGCTCTGTTGACCAGGCTGGAGTGCAGTGGGATGATCATAGCTCAGTTGTAGCCTTGAACTCCTGGGCTCAAGCAATCCTCTCACCTCAATCTAAGTAGCTAGGACCATAGGTACACACTACCATGCCCAATAATTTTGTTTTGTAGATGAGGTCTCATTATATTGTTGGGCTGGTTTCAAACTCCATAACTCAAGCAATCCTCCCACCTCAGCCTCCCAAAGTGCTGAGATTATAGGTGTGAGCCACCATACCTGGCTTAAAATACCTTTCAAGTATTAAGATTGAATGCATTTTATTAGCTACTTATTTATTTCAGGGAAGAAGTCAAATTCTGGCTGGGAACGATGACTGACTCCTATAATCCCAGCATTTTGGGAGGCTGAAGCGGCAGGGTCACTTGAGGTCAAGAGTTCGAGACCAGCCTGGCCAACGAGACCAGTAGATGGCAAAATCCTATCTCTACTAAAAAAATACAAAAACTAGCTGGATGTTGTGGCATATGCCTGTAGTCCCAGCTATTTGAAGACTGAAGCATGAGAATGTCTTGAACCTGAAAGGTAGAAGTTGCATTGAGCCAAGATTGCGCCACTGCACTCTAGCCTGTGTGACAGAGTGAGACTCTGTCAAAAAAAGAGAAAAAAAAAGTCAAATTCTTTGTAGAAATAGGCAAGATAATTCTAATATACAAAACAATCTTTAAAAAAACAAAGTTGGAAGACTCATATTTCCTGAGTTCAAACTTACTACAAAACAGTGGTAATCAAGATGGTGTGGTACTGACACAAGGATAATCTACAGATTACTGAAATAACATTGAAAATCCAGAAATAAACCCATACATTTAACTAATTTTTGAGAAAGATACCAAGACCACTCAATGGGGAAAAAAATTCATTTCAATGAAAGAAGCTGGGACAATCAGAAAGCCACATGCAAGATACAGAAGTTGAATCTTACCTCATACCATATACAAAAATTAACTCACAATGAATAAAAGATCAACAGGTAAGTGCTATAACTATAATATTCTTAGAAGAAGCCCTTTATGACTTTGGATTTGGCAAAAGAGTCCTAAATCTGACACCAAAAACACAGACAATCAAAGAAAAAATAGATAAATAAACCTTCATCAAAATTTAAAACTTTTATGCTTCAAAGGACACCATCAAGAAAATGAAATGACAACCCACGGAATGACAGAAAATATTTGCAAGCTTGCAAGTCATATATCTGAGATGGGCGTAGGGTCCACAATATATAAAGAACTTGTAGGGCCGGGCGTGGTGGCTCACGCCTGTAATCCCAGCACTTTGGGAGGCTGAGGGTGGATCATGAGGTCAAGAGATCGAGACCATCCTGGTTAACATGGTGAAACCCCATCTCTACTAAAAATACAAAAAATTATCTGGGCATGGTGGCACGTGGCTGTAATCCCAGCTACTCGGGAGGCTGAGGCAGGAGAATTGCCTGAACCCAGGAGGTGGAGGTTGCGGTGAGCCGAGATGGTGCCATTGCACTCCAGCCTGGGTAACAAGAGCGAAACTCCGTCTCAAAAAAAGAAAAAAGAAAGAAAGAAAGAAAAAGAGCTTGTAAAACTCAGTAATGAAAAATTGAATGATCTGATTTAAAATGGACAAAGAATCTGAATAGACATGTCTCCAAGGAAGGTACATAAATGGTGAACAAGCACATGAAAAGATGCTCAATATAATTAGCCGTTAGGGAAATGCAAATAAAAACCAAAAGACAGTACTTCATAGCTATGGCTAGCTAAAATTTCAAAGTTAAATAGCAGGCATCGGTAAGGATGTGGAGAGATAAGAACTTGCATATACTGTTGGTGGAAATGTAGAATGGTGCAGCCATTTTGGAAAACAGTCTGGTACTTTCTTAAATGATTAAACACAGGGTTACTATATGACCCAGAAATTCTACTCCTAGGTATATACCCAAGAGAAATGGAAACAAATGTCCACAGAAAAACTTGTGCATGCATGTTTACTACAGTATTATTTTTTAATAGTCTATATGATCTGAATGTGTTCCCCCAATTTAAATGTTGAAATCTTAAACCCCAAGGTGATAGCATTAGGAGGTGGGGTATTTGGGAAGTGATTAGGTCATCAGGGCAGAGCTCTCATGAATGGGGTTAGTACCTTTATCAAAGAGACCCGACAGAGATCATTCATCCCGCGTTGGGCATGGTGGCTCATGCCTATCATCCCAGCACTTTGGGAGGCCAAGGCAAATGGATCACCTGAGGTCAGGAGTCTGAGACCAGCCTGGCCAACATGGCAAAACCCTGTCTCTACTAAAAATCCAAAAATTAACCGAGCATGTTGGTATGTGCCTTTATCCCAGCTACCAGGAGGCTGAGGCAGAGGCAGGAGAATCACTGGAACCCGGGGGCAGAGGCTGCAGTGAGCCGAGATTGTGCCACTGCACTCCAGCCTGGGCAACAGAGCAAGACTTTGTCTCGGTAAAAGGAGAAGGAGAAGGAGAAGGAGGAGGAGGAGGAGCAGGAGGAGGAGGAGAAGGAAGGAGAAGGAGAAGGAGAAGGAGAAGGAGAAGGAGAAGTGGAGGAGGAGGAGGAGGAGGAAGAAGGAAGAAGAAGAAGAAGAAAAGAAGAAGAAGAAGAGGAAGAAGAGGAAGAAGAAGAAGAGGAGGAAGAGGAAGAAGAAGAAGGAAATCAACCATTTGCAACAGCATGGATGAACCTGGAGAATATTTTGCTAAATGAAATAAGCCAGACACAGAAAATAAAATCCTATATTATCTCCTTTATATGTGGAATCTAAAAAAAGTTGAACTCACAGAAGCAGAGAGTGGAATGGAAGTTACCAAGGGCAGAGGAATGAAGGGGGCAGCAAGGAAATGGGAAGATGTTGGTGAAAGGGTGCAAACTTTCAGTTATATGAGTAAGTTTGAAGTCTAAGGTACAGCACAGTGGCCACAGTTAATAATGCTGTATCTTATATCTGCAATTTGCTAAGATAGTAGCACTTAAGTGCTCTCACCACACGCACAAAGAAAGGTCACCATTTGAGGTGATGAGTATATTAATTAGATTTGTTGTGGAAATTATTTCATAATGTATATATATATCAAGTCATCATGTTGGACACTTCAAATGTTTATAATTTTTATTTGGCAATTACACCTCAATAAAGCTGTACAAAATAAAAATAAAATAATAATTATTGTCGAGAAGGTGTTTCACTCTTGTTGCCAGGCTAGAGTGCAATGGCATGATCTCGGCTCACCACAACCTCCGCCTCCCAAGTTCAAATGATTCTACTGCCTCAGCCTCCTGAGTAGCAAGAATTACAGGTGTGTGCCACCATGCCCAACTAATTCTGTATTTTCAGTAGAAACGGGGTCTCCATATTGGTCAGGCTGGTCTCGAACTCAGGTGATCCACCTGCCTTGGCCTCCTGAAGTGCTGGGATTACAGGTGTCAGCGACTGGCCTCAGCAAATTATTTTTTAAATTTTAAAAATGAATAAATTGGATGGTATGTGAACTATATCTCAAAGCTGTTAAAAAAGACACATTGATATTGGTAATTTCAGTAATTTAATCAGCATCTCTTTCAACAGATAGATTGGCATGTTTTATTAGAGTTGATGTTGGGCCAGGCGCAGTGGCTCAAGCCTGTAATCCCAGCACTTTGGGAGGCCAAGGCGGGTGGATCACGAGGTTAAGAGATCGAGACCATCCTGGTCAACATGGTGAACCCCATCTCTACTAAAGATACAAAAAATTAGCTGGGCATGGTGGTGCGTGCCTGTAATCCCAGCTACTCAGGAGGCTGAGGCAGGAGAATTGCCTGAACCCAGGAGGCGGAGGTTGCGGTGAATGCACTCCAGCCTGGGTAAGAAGAGGAAAACTCTGTCTCAAAACAAAACAAAACAAAAAACGATTTGATGTTATAGGGAGATTATTTGACAAACAACGATTTAGTCACAATTAACTTCCATAAATATGATAATTTTACCATACGAAAGTAGAATGGAAAGTGAATTGTGTTTCTTTCCACACTGAGCTTTTGTAATGAAAAATAAAATATTTCTCAACATTTCCCTGGGGCATTCTCTTTGGCAGCTACCCCCCCACTCCCCCCTACACACCTGGATGCTGATTCTCATGGTGCTCCCTTCGCCTTGTACACCGTTGTGCAACAAATCTTTGCAAGACTCTGTTTTCTTTCTCCTGCCATGTCAGTGCATTTTTTCATATTACCTTTACAAGCTTTATTCTCTAGAGTCCCATATAGAGCCCACATATCTTTAGTGGCCCTGGGGACTACGGAGACGATGTTGCAGAAAACTGCTTACTCCTCACCTCATATAATTCAAAATAAAAGCATCACTCATCCTAAAAGATGTAAGTTATATCTGTATTGACATGAAAATAGCCCCTTTATAGAATTTTGGTTTGCAAAATCCCAGCTAAATTTAGCAGTTTAAGGTTTCTGCTTTTTAAGTACTCCTGCTTTGTTTATAATAAATGAATAAGTAAGTGGTTCATTTGCTTCTTAGCTTGTCCACCTTCGTTTAGCCCAGTTGATTTTCCTCAGCGGCCTCATTGGTAGCCCCTCCCCCTCCTCAGTCTCCTCCTCTACTTTCATCTTCTCTCACCTCTAACAAAGTTCCCTCAGGTCTCCATGACAAACTTTTATTTGACTCTCACCAGAAAGGACTACTGTCTCTCTCCCATGAGCCAAATATTAGTAATCCTCTCAGGCCCAGTCAAAATCTTAACTTCTCCAAGAACAGCAGCATTAAAAAACAAACAAACAAAAAACAACCACTTTTGCCGTGCCAGAATCAATGCATCTTTTGTTTTTGTTCATCAGTAACTAAAAATTTGAAAACACTTGATAGCTTTTCTATAACACAATTCAAAATGTTTAGAAAAATAGCTTACTTTAGGCCGGGCGTGGTGGCTCAAGCCTATATCCCAGCACTTTGGGAGGCCCAGGCGGGTGGATCATGAGGTCAAGAGAGCGAGACTATCCTGGTAAACATGGTGAAACCCGTCTCTACTAAAAATACAAAAAGTTAGCTGGGCATGGTGGCACGTGCCTGTAATCCCAGCTACTGAGGAGGCTGAGGCAGGAGAATTGCCTGAACCCAGGAGGCGGAGGTTGCAGTGAGCCGAGATCGCGCCATTGCACTCCAGCCTGGGTAACAAGAGCGAAACTCTGTCTCAAAAAAAAAAAAAAAAAAAAGAAAAAAGAAAGAGAAAAAGAAAATTCTTTTAAGAATTACTCTGCCTTGATGCTTGTCTATTGAACACAGGAGGCACTATACTTTTCGTTAAGGTGTCACTTAACTTACTGCTATGTGCTGCAAGATCTCTAATCTAATATATTCCCTGCTGATATTGTTAAATTGGTTGTGCTGGTTACTTTAAACTTTAAATCTAGGGGCAGAGATTTGCCCCAGTAAAGAATTCACACCATAGGGGTAATCAATTACTAGAATATAGTTGTCCAATGCCAGATGTTACCATAAGCTTTGTCATTGTATCTTAATCAAATCAAGGCTATGGTAATTAGGAAACTGAATTAGGAACTGTGTTATTATTGATTAAAATGGGGACCTGTTGACTAATAATGAATGTCAGAAATGGCTTCTCCTTTGTGAAGTTTAAATAGTCCAGATACAAAGATGGGCTGTACCCTTTCCCTTGCATGAACAAGGTAAAAAACCTGGGGAGGCCTGTAGGCTATGTCCTTATGGAAGACACTCTACGCTTAATCTCTAAATGGTCCCTTGTCCCATTGGTTTAAGAGGATTCTGGCTGCTTGATGCTGTTTGCAAGGCTAACAGAATCTTGCCTCTGGAATGTTGTTTTGTCCCTCTCAGGTGAACTTCTCAGGAAACCTAAAAGAGATCCAGGCAGTTGGAACTCTTTGGAGCTTCATACACATTTTATGAGAGATACTAATGTTTGGTCAACACAAATCATTATGCATGTCAGCATTGCTTTTGTTATAAGAGTGTGGGGCATTAGCTCACCCGGACTAACCTCAAACTGCTCCATAGATTATTGCTATCCACCAAAAACAAGAGTTGTACATGACCATATAGGCTAAGGTTAGTTAGCACTCGTGGGTATACTTGTTCTTGCCACATGCATTAATTGAGAGAATGTGTATCAACATCTTATCAAACAGTGCTGCTTTCTTGCTAGACTAGATTGCATCTAGTTCTATTTTATAGTTAGACCTTACTTGACTTGCTGATGGGCTGGATAGGATGGCGTGTAAGGGAGAAAGAGGGACCAACCATGAGCCCAAGGCTTTTGGCTTGAGCATATGGAAAATGGAATTGCCATCAGCTGAGAAATAGAAGACTGTGGATGGCTTGAAGGAAATAAATACATGTGGTAATGTTTTGTAATTTATAAATTGCTATAAAAATCTCAGCTTTTAGAGATTGGGATGTTTATATAAAGTCCATGTAATTTAGCATATGTTTAGAAGAGAGTGGTGCTTTTCCCCAGCTTACTCTTAAGTGAATTTCCTGGTTTCTAATTATTGCACCACACACCACACCACACAAGAAATCTGCTTTCAACTGTCATCTGAATACTCTCTGTCTCCACTCCCCCAAATCCTACCCCAGGGCCCACCATGGCACTGAGAAAGCTAAGATTGTTTCAAAGATGGGAATCACAAGGTTTGTACTTCTTGACTAGTTTGAAAGCCTGTCATTCTTCTTGGCTGATGAAGTCACTTAAAAAGCAGAATGTGGTTTCTGTAACCAGTTGGCATCTAACAGCCATCAAAGACACAAAGTGTTTATTGAGATTGGGGTTTCTTGGACTGATCTGCCAAGCAGTTTCAATTTTTAGATTTCTCTTTCTTAGAGACTTGACAGCAAATCTATTGATGCCAAAAAGACACATGATATCTCACACATTACTGTAAAGTAGAACGGTGTGCCCTCCAGATACTAAGAAGGAAAAAAATTATAACTTTTCAAAACGTTATATTCTTGTTTACTTAAAAAATAAACAACACACTTTCCTTCTAGGTTTGATGATGTAACAGGAAGTGGATTCATTTATTTTTCAACAATTAAAAAGAAAGAAAGAAAATCCCTGCAGAATATACATGCAACAAAGTTTCCAGGCATTGGATAAGAGGCAGTGGAGGGCTGTGATTTATGACAAAAAGACAGTCAAGGTGAGTCCTACAACCGACCCAGTCTATTGTGTAAAGGCTATTTCAGGCTATAGTGCTGAGAAGGAGACCCATACAGAGTTCAGAAGTCTTGTGGAGTTGAAGAGATGGAAATTGGAATTCTGGGAGAATAGGTGCCTAGAATTTGCTGGACAGAATACCAGAGAAGGAGTTATATGGAGAGTTCCCAAGAAGTGCACACGGGTCTTCTCTAGTCTCGGTTCTGATCTACGCAGGGGTGAGAAGAAACTGCACAAGGCCAGAAAAAAACCCTCAAAAAGCAAAAGATTTCTGGAGCTCACTCTCGGCTGGAAATAGTTCATATTCCTGTTAGCCAAAGTGTGGGGAATTTCTAATACGTGGTCACTGATTCAAAGAAAGGTGTTGCCTTAGTAGCAGGGCTAAACTTGCCCTAGATAGTTCTTGTGGCCCATCCTGATGAAATTTAAAAGCTACTTTCAAAAGGATAAATTGTTTCTAAGTAACAATTCTAGCATGCTCTGCATGCTAGAACAAAGTCCAATACTCCTTAATGGAATATGACAAAATTCAGCACCCCCAAACATAAAATTTACAGTATGCAACATCCAACCCAAATGGCCAGGTATATTCATTTCCTGGGGCTGTTGTAACAAAGTACCACAAAATGGGTGGCTTAAAAACCACAAAAATGTATTACCTCACAGTTCTGGAGGCCAGAAGTGTAAAATCAAGGTGTCGGCAGGGCCACATTTGATTTTTAGGCAAATTGGACAGAAATTATGGGTAACCTGAGAGCCTACTACATACAATTTGCATCTGACCTTGGGTGCAGTCTTACACAACTGAACCTTTTAGCTGTAGGGTCTGCACTAATTCTGGTTAGTGTCAGAATGGAATTGATTTGTAGGACACTCAGCAGTTGTTGGAGAATTGCTTGGTTTGGGAAAAACCCACACATTTTGATGACCAGAAATGGTCTGTGTTGAGTATTGAGAGCACAGAAGGAGAAACAGTTCTCTTTCCCCGCATACATACTATAAAATGGTTTCTTTTCACAATCTGTTTTCTTTAACAGTAGTATGTAACTCCTGTTGGAATGATTTGTCCAGCAACAACCAATGTGGCAATTTCTTCATAGACGCAGCCACCAGCCATGAGGTGCCAGCTGAAAGCTAGAACCATGGCTGCTGGCGCTCCTGCCTTATGAGGAGCTTTTCTCTGAGGCTCTGGTGACATCATTTTTTTTCCCTATCATTCCCTACTTGGGGTTGTAGCTGCTTCCTGCACTTAGTAATCTCTGGGTTATTTTGGTGTGCTATTTTTTGCTATTTCAGCATTCCACCAACAATATAACCACACTGCTGAATTAAATACCCTCTTTAAAAAATACTAGCATGATCGCTTTTCTCTTAACCAGATCCTAACTGATACCACATGCCGGAAGAAACAACTGGAACCAGCTAGGGAGAGGTAAAGATAGAGCAGAGAGTCAGTAACAAGAGAAAAAAAAGTAAGGCTGTGTGGGAGGCAGTAATTGGGAGGGTAGATTTCTAGGGCAATCTAGCTTATTCAGCTGATGATTTCGTTTTGGCCGAATGTATTGCTGTAATGACTCTCCTTCTGGTATTTTCTGCTCTGTCGCTGAGTAGCCTTGCAGAAGTCTCATCCATTACTTAGGAATCAGGCTATCAATCTGCCAAGGATTATTCTGGGTGAACTCCATGATTCTATTCAGCTACAAATTTCTCTTGAACTGGTTGACAATTTTGCCCCGAGTCAGTTCAGTAAAGCTATCTCGTTTCTTACAATATGCTAAGTGAAGACAGGATCAAGAAAGCAGAATGATTTGGCCTTGCGGTGTGCACTGCTTCCTGGACAGGAAACAGAAAGGTTTTGTTCCGTTCCTGTCAGGTTCTGATGAGTTAGCCAGGAGAAGCAGCACAAGTCAGACTTCGCACACAGTGCTGCAGCAGAGAAATGGCCGTGTCACAAAGGTGCGTGTTACATGTCAGTGTGATTCTGTTTGGAAAGTGATTATTCCAAAAAGGCGGCAGCAAAAGAACATTATAACCAGAAAGCTAATGATGTTGGTTAGATGGTATGGGTAGGTGTGGGACTGGGTTCCTAAAATGGTATAATTGAAATGACTCTGCATTTTTCTTCTATGTAAAAATGTAATGCCTTTTTTGAGTAAATTTTACAAAAGGAATAAAGTCTCTTTGTTTACCACTTTTCAGGCTTCTTTTTGAGTTTCTTCCAGCTAGATCTCCTTCACCTTAATGTAATTAACATGGGAAGAGGCTTTGCATTTGTTCCTGTGAATTGCTAGAGATGTGTGTGCATCCTAGGCTGCCTGTGGGTTTCTGGAAAAACTCATTTTAAACCCAACATGAAAGCCTTACACCCTCAGCAGATAAAGATGATGATTTTAGAAACTGAAGAGATTTGGGATTCTGAAAAACATCAACTGCTATTAGCTTGAGGGCAGTTCAGCTGCCTGGCTTTCAGGTCGCCAGGTAATATAAAAAAGATAGCATCTGCTGGATAATGAACACCTGTGACAATGATTGTGGGTCTCGGACAGTTGAAAAATAAATTATTTCAGTGTGGGTCTGGTGTGGCTGTGGGAATGTGTTCTTTTTCCGGGTCCACAAGTGGGTGTAGTTTTAAGGGCAAGAACTTCCCAGCACCATGCCCCCCTCCCATCTCTCTCCATCCGGGAGATTTAATGGTCTCTGTTTTAATTTTCATGGGCACGGGAAAGCATCAAAAGTCAATCACTCCAGCGGAAGTTCTAAGGAACTCCTTTCATTGGCCTGGGGTCTTAGAGAAGGTGGGGATTCCTCCCAGGTTAAAAGTCCCCTTCTCCCACATCTCTTTGAACTCCATATTTGGATCCCCTTCCACACACACTGTCTCACGTGGAAGTATTTCCCTTTTCTCCTCCTTTATTCTCTTTTTCTACCTAAAATAAATAACTTTTCTGCAACATTTCTTGGGTCTGGTATTTACGAGCTTACCATGCACTTGCTGTGGTCCCCTCTCTCATTCTTGAGAGGATGGAGACCAAGAACCTACAACATTCTCTCGGGGTAGCTGTGCCTCCCCCGCAGCCCCAAAACCCAGTTACATAGCCAGTGTTGAACTTCCATGGGCCAGATTATTTTCTAGTTCTGATGGCATCCAGGACACCTGAACTGTTCTTTCAAGGATTTATATGAGTGAGGCTACAATAGAGCTACTACCCACTTTCTTCTTGTACCACCTGCTGAACCAATCTATTGTCAGCTCACCTAAGTGATCCCCACATGGCAGTAGTTTGGGCTGAAATGGCATGGTGGTTGACAAGGGTGCCTGAGCTACCTGTTTAAGAGCTTGCTTAGGCCCTCTGATCTTGTTTATTTTTTGTCGTTTGTTTTTGTTTTGAGTTGGAGTTTCCTCACCCAGGCTGGAGTGCAGTGGCGCAGTCTTGGCTCACTACAACCTCCACTTCCTGGGTTCAATTGATTCTCCTGCCTCAGCTTCCTAAGTAGCTGAGAAGACAGGCATGTGCCATCACACTCAGCTAATTTTTATATTTTTAATAGAGATGGGGTTTCACCATATTGGCCAAGCTGGTCTTGAACTTCTGACCTCAAGTGATCTGCCTGCCTCCAGCTCCCAAAGTGTTGGAATTTTAGGCATGAACCACCACACCTGGCCTTCTTCATTTTCAATGGCCCTCTGAACTTGCTTATTTTCATCTTGTGATGAATTGCTGCTGGGCCCACTTGACATTATGATTTGGTAGGTCTGATAGGCTCAAGTTTATGCTGATAAGTTTTGGATGCATGGGTGCTTGGTGTCCCCATGGCCAAGAATTACTTCTCTTCTGGAGTTCAAGAACAAAGCAGGAGTTGTTTTTCAAAAGGTGTCTAATAATTCACTGCATATGGCATGACCCTGCTCCAGACCCTCAGTGCCTTATTGTCATCCTTCATTGGAGCTTACCATACATTCCTCATAGCATCTTTCTCACTACCAGAATCTTTAACACTATAAGGCTTTCTGGCTCAAGGCCCAAGTGTCAGGGACATCCATAAGAGAATGGACATCCAACAGAGAATCACAGTGATACATTACATATATGACATTAAGCTAATTTGTACTGCTATAACCTGGACCTCCTGCAGAGCTTTCTTCTTCTCCAGGCCTCACTCAAGTTCAGCAGCCTTTTGTGTCACCCGGTAGACAGGCTGGAGGAGTATTTTCAGGTGTGAATATTCCACATTCAGAACCTTAGGGCATTGAGCTCCTTACTTCAGGATAGATGTGAGATGCAATAACGTGTCTTTCACTTTGAAGATCTACTGGCATGCCCATCATTCGACCCCCAAATATTTTCTGATGTAGCCCCTTGAATCTTTGTAAGACTTATCTTCAACTCTCCTAAGTGCATGAGTCTTACTAGAGCCTCCAATCTGCTTGACTTCTTACTCATTCAGACAAATTAGCGTAATGTCACATGTGTAATGCATCACTGTGATTCTCTGTTGGATGTGCAGTTAGTCCAGATGTCTTTGTGATAAATTCCAACCAGCAACAGGGGAGTTAACACAGTTCTGGGGCAAATTGTAGAAACAGTGCTCCCTGTTTCGCGTGACTGCAAACCATTCTTGACATACTTTTCTGACTAGAATAGAAAAAAAAAATTTGACAAATCAATGACTGCATACCTGTGCACCCGAGGCTGTGTTAACCTGCTCTAGAAAAACACCACACCTGGCACATCAGATGCAATTGGGGCTACTATATGGCTATGTTTTCAATAGTCTATTCTAGAATTTATCTGATTTCTTCAGGGGCCATTAAATGAAGATAACATGAAGACAACCACTCCTGAATCTTTCAGATCCATAAGGGTGGCGTTGACTTCTGCCATTCCCTTGCCCTTGGTATATAATATAACTTTTTTTTTAATTTGAGGGGGGCAGTTTCAGAGGCTTCAATCTGACCTTCTCCACCATGACACTCCTTATTCCACATGCCAAGGACTCAACGTTGGCATTATAACCAATGACAATGAAATTGACTAAATATTCCAATCTCAATTATAAATTCAGGAGCCAGGTAAATGCTCAGTTGGTGGGTTCCCAGACCAAATGGAGTCCATCTATTTCTCATATCCCCTTCCTCTAAGGAAGAGGGTCAGGATGGTACCTCAGATCTTTAGGCATCAATGTTAACTAAGATCTTGTATCTAACAGTCCCTTTTGTTTCATCTGGGGAGAGGACACAGCCTGTGAACAGTTGTCTACCAGGAAATGCCTCACACAAAACAACAAAACAAAGGCAACTAAGTAATCACAAATCAGGAATACACCACAAATACCAAGAGAATGGTACTGATAGAGATGGCTGCAGGAAATGGAAGGAGAACATCAGAGCTGCAGACCATTACCCTAAAATGTAAATAAATACAGTATATTCCTCAAGTGGATTATTTAGGAGTTTACATGTAAAAAGAAATCTGCTAATAATTAGTAGTATTACATTGTTATTTTTATTTCTGAAACAAACAGCCCAACTCCCCACAGGTATTTCCATCAAAACAAACAAACAACTCATTAGAACTTAGCAATCTTGAACTGACACTCACAGAACCAGGGAAAATATGGCTATGAGCAGATGAGAAGAAGGCATCATCTGTAGTTTACTTTCATTCTTAAGTGTGTTACCCTTGACAGTTTTAATAAATATTTCCATCTAAGTTACAGAGCTTTGTGCTATTTGTTTGGGGCTTAAATTGGTTCCCTGAAAATGGAATATACTAATTCTCAGTGCTCTCATGGCTTCCAAGTGAAATAGATTAATAATATGCATCATGTTGGTTTCTGTTTGATAATGATAAATGTTGGTCTTTCTTCAAAAATCAATTCACTCCATATGTTGGTTTCTGAAAGACTGAAATAGTGGATCATTTTTGGAAATGGCATCAATAGCATTTTCCAATCTTCATATTGATTACCACCTTTGGTTGATATATATTACTGTTTGTATACATATGTGTATACATTATACATTTCAAGATCCATGTGCAGAATAAAAAACTCATGTCTATTTTCAAATAGGCTGCTTTCATGACTCTCAGGACTCTCAGCTCTGGCTCTGGCTGAGCAGATACGTGGCCCAGTAGAAGTTGCTTCTGTTGCCCTGGACGGTCTTTCACAGTGACAAGGGACTTTGGTGTTGGAAGAGACATCAGAGGTCATCAGAAGATCCCAAACCTGATAGCACATTTATCAGATTCACTGGGGAGATTAAAAATACACATATCTTAGCCCCTATGTTGGTCTAGTAACTCAAAATATCTGGATGAGGGTTTTGAAAAACCTCAGCCAGATCTGGGAATTGCATGGTCCAATCACCTTCATGATTTTGTTAAATGTTCAGATTTAGAGTCAAAAGTAAGCAAGTATTGCTAAAAACCCATTATCTTGAAAATCTGGTTGTTGAACTGTTTTTGAATGTATCTGCATAGATAGACCAGACTCTTCAGTTTTTATCTGATGGGACATCATGTCCTGTTGTCCTCAATATCCTCCAATGGCAGCCTCCTCTGAGTCTGTTCAAAGCAAGAGTAGAACATATTTTTATCAAATTAACTAATAAACTTGGGTTTCAGATCTTTTATTGTCAAAAAGGGAATAAATGTCATTCAGAAGAGAAGGATTAGGGACTTATTTTTTTTTCTTGTACCTGAACAATGGTACTGTAACTGGGGCGGGATGCAGGGGCTCAGCTCCCTCCCCCTGCTCACCAAAGATGTGATGGGAGCAGAGCTGTGGGGCCTCCCAAAGAGGCTTCCAGTTTCCTGATCTGATGTTTCTTGACCTCTCTGGCCCCAAGAATGGGGGAAGGGGCCCTGGAGGTACCCTGAGCTTACCGTTTGAATAAATATTGTGGACCCAAAGAGTTTTACAAAGAGTGCTTTATTAGGCAGAGAGAGAAAAAGAGAGAGGGAGAGAGACAGCTCCCATTCTGCACTGGGAGGGGATCCAAGGGAGGAACTCTGTATAGGTAAGGAACAGTGGGTTTTTAACCTTGGAGTTATTCCCGCCCCATTCATGTTCTTGTCCAATGAGAGGAGTTCTTTCAAACTTCTGCTAGAGTGATTGATCTTTGACTGCCTTGGCTGTTAGGTCCGCAACAGAGGCCCTTCCTCCCAGAGCTGGGCTTTGTGAACAAAGAAGCACACCTGGAGTTTCTACCTAGTCCGTGCCTGACAAAGTCAGACAAAGAATTTAGGTTCCCTGATGGGGACGTGATGGAGGCATGGCGCTGGAAAATTCCTGCCTTTGAAACCATGCTTCTTGTGGACTCGGTTTTCCTTAACACAGTCCCTCACTACTGTAAAAAGTTAGATCAGAACAAAAGTGTTTATATTAGATCAAAACAAAAACTGCTTTAATGATTTAAGAGCATAAACTGGGTTTCTCACCCATGTGTAGAAATTAGAAAGTCCTTCATTGCTATCTGCTGGAATCAGTACTGCATTAACTCCAAATAGGTGTAATTTACTGAAGCTTCTCATCTTCAAACAGCTTATGTGGCTAATTTTCCTGGCACTCGTATTTGTCCTAGACCCAAGACTAAATGCCAGCTGCCACCAGGCTGCAGTGTGGTGTGTGGGGTGGCAGCAATAAGGAGGCATGAATTTCAGCTGGATCTGCCTCTCTCCAGCCATGTGACTTATTTTCAGCTGCATCTCTTCTCTGGCCTCCCCAAATTACACTTCTGGTATAAAATTTGGATGCTTTTATAGTGAATGATTCTTATCCTTAACGAGCATGGTCCTTTCCCAATTGTCTGATGGGAGAGCAAATCTGAGAGGGAAGCAGGCTCGGCATCCTGTGATTGAGATCATGAGGGTGCCTGTACATGCGTGCCTACAGGTGTGATGCTGGAGACACAAGGGGCCTGAGATGCTCAGACTAATATGTCCATGTAACAAAAAAGTCTATTTTTTAGAACAGGCAAGGTTAAAAGCAAAATTGAGCAGAAGGTACAGAGAGTTCCCATACCCCTCAGCCCCTGCAAATGCACAGCCTCCCCCACTATCAACACCTCCACAAAATGGTACATTTGTTACAACTTATGAACTACATTGACACACATAACTACTTCTTGGTCTTTTGACTAAGATCAAGTGTAGCATCCTGTTTTTATAAGACATTGTTTGGACTCATCTACCTCTGCAACTAACTCATCTCTCTCTCCAAGTAACTCTCTAGTTACTTACAGACCAGAGTTCCTTTTATTTTATTTATTTATTTAAGATGGGGTTTCACCATGTTGGCCAGGCTGGTCTTGAACTCCCGACCTCAGGTGATCTGCCCGCCTTGGCCTCCAAAGTGTTTGGATTACAGGCGTGAGCCACCGCACCCGGCCCCAGAGTTCCTTTTCTAGAAACTACCTCTGTTTCTGATTTGCTAGGTCTGATAGGACCAAGCTCATGGTGATAAGCTCTGGATTCATGGTTCTTGGTGCTTCATGGCCAGGCATTCCTTCCCTCCTGGAGATCAAGTGCAAAACAGAAATTGTTTTTCAGAAGGTGTCTAATTCTTCATTGCATAAAGCATAGCCCTGCTTCCAGACCTCCAGGGCCTGTGTTGTCACTCTATGTTGCTGTTATATAGAGAGAGTTATAAAGTCGATTTATTCTTCCTACCTAGAATGTTCTGAGGGGACACTGAGGAGATCATCCACCTTTCCTGCATTTTCTTTCCCCGACATTTTGGACTGGCGTGTAAATTTCCAACATTATTAGGCATCAGTCTTAGTTTAAGATTTTGGCCAGGCTTCGTGGCTCATGCCTGTAATCCCAGTACTTTGGGAGACTGAGGCGGATGGGTCAGGAGTTCAAGACCAGCCTGGCTAAGATGGTGAAACCCCGTCTCTACTAAAACTATAAAAATTAGCTGAGTGTGATGGTGCGTGCCTGCAATCCCAGCTCCTCTAGAGGCTGAGGCAGAGAATACTTGAATCCGGGAGGTGGAGGTTGCAGTGAGCCGAGCTCACATCATTGCACTCCAGCCTGGGCAAGAGAGCGAGACTCTGTCTCAAAAAAAAAAAAGAAAAAAATATTTCGTCTTCAAATAAAAATGCAAATATACCTTGGGAAGAGTAACACCTCAGAGTAAGTAAACTATTAGCAATGTAACATTTGCATAGGTTTTTACAGTTTATAAATCACTTTTACCCATGATAGTGCTTCACTTACATAATAGCACAAAGCACAGCAACTCTAAGGTGACGCTGGAGATGGGACTAAAGAACTGCTGTGTACTAGACAGCGTTTCCTAAATGTATAGAGGGCGCCTCACTAAAAATCGTTGACAAACAGTACAGTCTCTCATTGAACTTATAAACATTATCTCATGTATTCCTCTCGACATTTCTTTAAGATATATATTCTGCAGGTAGGGAAAACAAAAAACGGAGATTAAATGACACCTGTATTGATGAAAAAAGCCAAACTCTGTACAATATTTGAAGAGTCTTATTCTGAGCCAAATGTGAGTGACCATGGCTTGAGGCACTCTCAAGAGGTACTGAGAACATGGACCCTAGGTTGCTGGGTTACATTTGATTTTGTACATTTTAAGGGGACAGAAGTTATAGACAGACATCAATCAATACAGGTTAACAATACATGTAAGATGTACAGTGATTTGGTCTGGAAAGGTGGGACAACTTGAAGTGGGGATGGGGATAGGGTTTACAGGTCATAAGTGGTGTCAAATATTTTCTAATTGGTAAGTGGTTGAAAGACTTAAGTTATTATCTAAAAATGTGGAATCTGGGCCGGGGGCAGTGGCTCAAGCCTGCAATCCCAGCACTTTGGGAGGCCGAGGCTGGTGGATCACGAGGTCAAGAGATCGAGACCATCCTGGTCAACATGGTGAAACCCCGTCTCTGCTAAAAATACTAAAAATTAGCTGGGCATCGTGGCGTGTGCCTGTAATCCCAGCTACTCAGGAGGCTAAGGCAGGAGAATTGCCTGAACCCAGGAGGCGGAGGTTGCGGTGAGCTGAGATTGAGCCATTGCACTCCAGCCTGGACAATGAGAGGGAAACTCCGTTTCAAAAAAAAAAAGTGGAATCAATAGAAAGGAGTGTCTGGGTTAAGATAAGGGATTGTGGAGACTGACGTTTGTGTTATATAAATGAAACTTCCTGGTCGCAGGCTTCAGAGGGAATAGATGGTAAAAGTCTTTCGCCAGAATCTAAAGGTGCCAGACTCTTAGTTAAACCTCTCCTGGATTAGGAAAAGACCTAGAAAGGGAAGGGGATTTTCTTCGGAATGTAGATGTTCCCCACAAGAGGCAGCTTTGCAGGGCTATTTCAAAATATGCTTTGATACTTTCAGGGCCTGCTGCTTGTCATGTGATGCCATACTAGAGTTAGGTTGGAATTTGCTGTCTTATTCTACAAAGAGTCTGTGATGTCAGTCTTAAGAGCTCTGTTTTGCTGTTAATGCTGGTGGGTTCTGTCTGAATTCCAAGGGAGGAGAAAATAATGAGGCATGTCCCATTCCCCTTCCCATCATGGCGGGCAGATCATGAGGTCAAGAGATTGAGAACATCCTGGCCAACGCAGTGAAACCCTATCTGTACTAAAAATACAAAAATTAGTTGGCCATAGTGGTGCGTGTCTGTAGTCCCAGTGGGAGGCTGAGGCAGGAGAATCGCTGGAACCCAGGAGACGGAGGTTGCAGTGAGCTGAGATGGAGCCACTGCATTCTAGCCTGGTGACACAGCAAGACTCTGTCTCAAAAAACAAAAACAAAAGCAAAAAACCGTTTATCTTTTTGCCAGCATATTGGCTTCTGGGTTTTTTTCTCCTGAGCCCAATCTTAAATCCACCAATTTAAGGTTTAGGAAATTAACTCTTTCCAGTTTGGAGGATGCATCTGAGGGGAGTGTCCCATAGTAACGGAGACACAGTTACCAATCAGCTGGAAGAGGACAGAGGAGGAGAAAGGAAAAAAGAAGGTGTTATTTCAAAGGAGTCCCAGGGATTTGGAATGCATTTGAAAGGGGTACAGGCTGAAGATGAATGGCTTCCCATCTAGAAAAAGGAGAGCAGACATTCCTGGTTCCCTTCTCTTCCTAGCAAATACCTGGGGCATGTAAAGGAGAGAAGGAAGAGCACCCTCCTTCACTGTTTGTTTCTTGCATCCCTGAGTCCTGGGGACCTTGGCAGGTACCACCCATGGATGCTAAAGATGCTTGCACCCATGAAGCAGGTAGAGCTTAGAGAATAGGGATTATCTACTCTCACCTATGTCTCTGTTCCCCCCTACTGCCAGTAGCCTTGGAGTTCCCTAGACCTAATTTATACCATGGATACTAGCATGACCTTCATTCATGAAATGGGAAACTTGGCTTAATCAATAGGAATTAGCCATGCTCACCTGTGCTGTGCCTTTTAACCTCTGTTATCATCTACCTGTAGATCCCTTAGATCCAGTTTTCTTTCCTAAGGCTTTAACTCGAAGCTTGGAATTGAGTTTGGGACAAAAATGTGTCTTGCTGGCTTGCATGGATTCCTTATCATAAGCCTAATGCTAAGGTGAAGCTGTGGAATTAAGTCCTCCTCCAACAAGGGAGATAAAAGAACGTCTTGTGACACACCCAGATAACTGGTGGCTATAGTTACGCTTGCTAAGATTTGGGTGCATGGTGCCTGACTTTGGTTAGTGCCCTTGGTCTTACTTTCCCCAAAAGGAAACCTCTGGGTGATGGGCATATTTATTCTCATCACCTGCCAGGATTTGCAGGATAATTGCTCAGAACTACAATATTGACCCAGATTTTTACAATAGGACTATAGTAAATATGTGTTGAACCAACACAAATAGATAAGGTGAGATGGTTTCAGCCTGTGGCTTGTGTCTCACAAAGAGCCCTCTCAGTGTAAAGAGAAGCAAGAGGTGGGAAGAGTTGCTGCTTGGGATCTTTCTGCGGGGAAGGGGAGTTATCTAGGGAATGGTGTTAAAAGAAAGGTCTTCACCAGAAGAAATTCAACCTCAGAAAGTAATGGATAGTAAATTTAGGAGGAAGTGAGGTACAAATTATAAATGAATACATATCTTTAGGTGTTCATTTGTTTATTTAATTCATCAAATTGAAATTTGCACAATAAATCTAAACTCACATCATTAGTTCAAAGGAATAGTAACAATTAAAATGCAAAGAACCAACTGGCTGTATTGAATTTGTATAAATGAATGACATTTATCCAATTTCTGAATAAGTATTGACATTGTAAACCATGTGGGTGGCACAGGCCCCAGCTCCATTGTGTAGCATTTAAGGATCACCTGCAGCCCTCCTGTTCTAGGCTATGTATTTGGTTCTTCCTGTCATTATCCCTGTGGCATGTGCCATAGGTAATACAGACTGCTTGCATTGAAGTTAGAAGGGTGGTAGATAATCCAGTTAACCCTGATGTCCTTAAATGTTATACCATTCTTTATGTTGAGTCTTTGTCATTCAAATTGAATTGAAGGTAAAGGCTGTACCTATTAATAATAGAAACAGTGTACTCATTTGACTCACAACAAATTAAAACTGAGTTCCTATTGAAATTCATGCTAATAATCATAATTTCCTGCAATTAAAAACTATTAGTAACAGTGCTGGCATCAATTGCAGAAATCCTCTATGTTCAAGTGCATTTACAAGAATAAATGGAGTATTCTCAATCTGCTCACTAGAGGGGGTTAGACACCAAGAGCCACCTTTTCAAGAACCATTGAGGTGGATCTAATGCAGCAAATTCCACCAAGTCTTTAGGATGCCAGATGTCAGACTTCCTGTGGCCATCTTTTCACAGATTTCAAAAAGGAATTCCTTATTAGTATATTTCACAAATCAGAGTAATTTTAAATTGTTTTTTTCTCATTTAAAATAAATGTTTACCATAGGAAAATAAAGTACCCTAAAATATGAAGAAAATTTAATTCCAGTATAACCAAGCTGAGTTTATATTGGGCTTAACGGTATGGACTGACTGAACAACAAAATCCAAAATTTCATATGATTTAACATACTATTTTGGTATCTATCTCTTTTTCCTATGCATATATGGTGATAAGAATTTGCTTTTTCATTTAATGCTATAGAGAGATTGTGAATTAAATATTTATGTACGAATATATTACTTAGTAGTTTGTGTCATTCAAAGTCCTCAAAATTGTATTTAAAATTGCTTAGTCTTTTTTACCTGTAATTTTCTTTTAGCTAAGTAACAGCAGTAAAAAGGCAACCGTTGAATTGGAGTGACTACTCTTGTGTTAAGCATTATGTTTAACAGAAAATTTAAGAATTCCTTGATTTCTGGGCATTTGTAATCTCACTAGGGAAAGGAGATTAGTGTTGCAGGAATGAATAAAAGTGAAACACATAAAATACAGGTATAAAGTGGTCTGATATTCATTAATAGATTCTAAGTGCTACAGAAGCTCAGAGAAGAAAGAAATCAAGATTATCTGAAATTTTCAACAGACTTTCTGGAAGAAGCAGAATTTAGAATGCAGTTCTAAAAAGGCAGGGACTGTGTCTAACTTTCTCATTGCTGCGTTCCCAGGGTCCATGGAATGCAGTTGATTTTAAAGAAATGTCAGTGTTACTGCCTGTTGTGTGTAAAGAAGGTGCTGCTGGCCTCTAGATGAAGATGTGTCTGTCATTGGAGATATTTTCCAGTAGTGTTAGGAGGCCATTCACTCTTGCACGTGGTTTTCCTATCGTTTTTCATTAGAGGGATACTTAGAGGAATACTGTCTAGAGTCACAGATCAGAGTGAAAGGTGAACTGACTCTTACTGCAATTGAACTTTTAACTTGCCCCTCATGGGCAGGGAATTAGCTAATCTACTGTAGATAATATATTAAGTATGTTAGCCAACAGTGTATAACATATATGTATACATATATATGTGTATTTATGTATAATTTTTTGTAAGATACAGAATAAAAGCAAAAAGTGATAAATAAAGAGAACTTTTAGAGGCTGGGAAGATGTATGGTTACGTATTTTTTTCTACTTGTATTTCTTTTAGAATCCCAACACAAAATTCTGTTGTGAGTAAAGTAGAAAAACAACAATGAAAATGCAGGGTCAGCCAGTCATTTAAAATGCCTTACAGAATTTGAAACTATATCCTGGGTTTAATTTTTTCATGCTATTTGATCAGTGCTGGCTTTAGGCCATGCATCCTTTTAAGTTGCAAACCTCTTTCCAGGCAGAACATTGCTAGAGGTTATTAGAGCTGCCTCTTCACTCAGCACTGGAGTCTCGTGGGATCAGCTCTTTTCCATGGGCTGGGCCTAGGTAAAGAGGCTATATTCAATGGATTTAACTTTTATGACCAGGTAACCACATTTCCTAGCTTTATGACCTATACAAAATATGGAACCAGGTTTATCCAAGATATAAAATTTGACCACAGATTTCTGTATTCTTTTCCAAAAGCAAAGCAGCTTAAACATTTAACATTAGTATTGAACAGGACCTTAGGAACCACAATCTTCTATCAGATTAAATATTAATTAATAGCAGTGATGATAGAAAAGAAGGACACACTGAAGCTTCCTGAAATGTGAATAGAGCTTATTGTACAAAAACAGTGTTATGAAAGTCGGGCTCTGTGTGGCAGTGGCTACTAATTAACTCTAGGTCCATTGCTGAGTGACTTCCATTTCTGGCCTCCCTTTCCTTATCTGTAAAATGGGTAGGTTGAAATAGGTTATTTGCTGTGAAACTGTGTGCTTTATTCATAATAGCTTGTTGAATATATTTTGGGTGTGAATGATTCTGAAACCATCTGTGTATATTAGCCTTGAAAAAAGAAAAAGTTTCTGGATGAGAAAAATGTGAATTTATTTTTCACCTATGCTTTTACTCAAAATTTGTGTGCCACTAAAAATCAATTGAAAGACAGCTTACAGAACAGGAGAGAATATCTGCAAATTGTTTATCGGATAAGGAATTGATATCCCAAACATATAACGAATGAAAACAACTCAATTGCAAAAACCAAAATAAATAGATTTAAAAATGAACTGAGAACCTGAATAGGATCACTTGAGTCCAGGAGTTCCAGGTCATCCTGGGCAACATGGCAAGACCCCATCTCCAGCAAGAAAAACCAAATTAACTGGATGTGGTGGTATGAGCCTGTTCTCCCAGCTGGAGTTCCAGGTCATCCTGGGCAACATGGCAAGACCCCATCTCCAGCAAGAAAAACCAAATTAACTGGATGTGGTGGTATGAGCCTGTTCTCCCAGCTACTTGGCAGGCTGAGGTGGGAGGATCCTTTGAGCCTGGGAGGTTGAGGCTGCAGTGAATGGTGTTTACACCAGTGCACTCTAGCCTGGGTGACAGAGTTAAACTATGTCTCAAAAAAAAAATTAAAAACAGAATTAGCATATAAGCCAACAATTCCACTTCTGGGTGGTATACTCAAATGAAATAAAATCGGTATCTCAAAGACATGTCTGTACACGCATGTTTATTGCAGCATTATTCACAATAGCCAAGATATAGAAACAACCTAAGTGTTCATCAACAGATGATGGGTTAAAAATATGTGTGTGTGCACGCGCGTGTGTGTGTATTCAGCCTAAAAAAAAAAAAGCGGAAATTCTACCATTTTTGACAACATGGATTAGCCTGGGAGGACTTTATGCTAAGTGATATAAGCTAGAGAAAGAAAGACAAGTATTGCATGATTGTACTTTTATATGGAATCCAAAAATGCTAAACTCAGAGAGTGGAATGGTGGTTGGTGGGAGCTGGGGGGTGGGTGGGCAGACGAGGAAATAATGATAAAAATGTACAAAGTTTTGGTTACGTGGGATGAAGAAATTCTGGCAATCTAATATACAGTATGGTGACTATAATGAATAATATTCTGTTGTATACTTGAAATTTGCTAAGAGAGTTCATCTTGCATTTTCTCACTGTACATACACAAAATGATAATTATGAGTGGTAATGAGTATATTAATTAGCTTGATTGTGGTAAGCATTTTACAATGTATACATGTGTACCTATTTCAGAAAGTCACATTGCACACCTTAAATATATACAATTTTTATTAGTCAAGTATACTTCAATAAA
Source organism: Callithrix jacchus (assembly GCF_049354715.1). Lineage (NCBI taxonomy): Eukaryota > Metazoa > Chordata > Mammalia > Primates > Cebidae > Callithrix > Callithrix jacchus. Next base: position 30,164,527 of record NC_133518.1, read on the forward strand.
ACTAACATTTTATACCTTTGACTTAAAAACAGTTAGTTTCTGCTTTTCAGGTTTGTTTTAGTAGAAATGCAACCTAGAGCATCAGGCATCTATCATGTCTGTACTAGTTTATTAATTTGAAAAAAATCTGAGTAAATTTGGTGAGGAGGCTGGCATGGGCCATTTTAAGTTTGAGTTGGTGGCAGAATATTCCAGTTGAAATGCAGTGAAGACAATGAGAAATCCGAAACATTTTACATTTTATTTGAATTAGGTGTTTGGGACCATTTCAGCAGCCAACACAATAATAGGGGAAATAAAATGCTGCTGCTAAGCCAAAGCCCCTACACATTCATATTACTTATCTACAAGTGTGTGGTTTTTGTTCTGGCCTGAATAAGAGAGGGCATGGAGGGTTCTTCATTTGATGTTTGTTTATGAGTATGATGTCATGTTTCTCTGACCAGGAGTATTGCTGGACTAAATTTTCTTGACTTAAGGATCACAAGGTCTATAGTGTTTGTGCATGTGTGGGAGGGAGAGAATCTAAATACACACCTAATGTGAGACTTCTGCAGATTCAGTTATCTTAGAATTGCATTACATCTACATCTATTTTTGTTTTTCTGAAACGTATACTCCAGCTTTTATTTTTTTGTCCTGATGAGTCCTCTTGGATTTTACCTGAGTAGACAAGCATAAAATAATTTCTCATTGCATTTTACTAATGTCAGGAATTCTTGCAGCTCAATATCACCTATTAGTAACAGTCCCACTCTAAGGACTGGCAGGAGATGCTCTGTACACCACCAGGACCCCTTTGTTCCACCAGCTGCCCTGAGTGCTGTATGCTGACTGTTCATGGCTGAGTCCTTCCTCAGGCACTGCTTTTGGCCAAAAGGGGTGGTCTCCGCTCAGTTTCTATCCCCTCCTCAGTATGATCCACGTGACTGGTCAACATGGAGGTATGAAGGCCTGATTCCCTTGCCTCAAGTTTCAACAACTCTGAAGGGCTGTCCTGCTTCTATGGCTTCCCATACAATTCATGGAAGCTCAGCCAAGGCCTTCATCACTGCCACATCATCATTCACCTTTTCCTCTACTCAGTCCTGCTTTCATTTCTTCCTCACAGGTATTGTTCCCCAGAGTCCTTCCCAGTAAGCCTCCTTGCAGGCTAATCTCAGCCTAAGCATCTGATTTTCAAGGACTGAAGACAGGACCCTTCTCCCATTTAATGATGTAGCATCTTCTCTAGTGTCTACACTGGATCCCTAGCAAGATGAACTCTTCAGAAAAGGTAGATGTTGGCTGCCCAGAATCTTAATCCATTACATTAATGTTGGGAAAAGCAGCAAAGGAGAAAGGACTTACAGAGTGCCTACATAAATTGGTTATGAGTAACATATAAACAAGGAACAACAAACTGCAGAAGGCTACAGGAGGTCTCTGAGGAGGAAGTCCTCTCCATGCCTCATGTTCCAGTATAGGGTGATTTAGGATCTGTTACCATAAACACTGTGCTCAAGGACGTAAAACCCCTCGATAGCACTATGACATAGCCAGACTTGTAGGCTTCTTGTAAGGCTCATGTTCCACCAGCTATACATAGATAATAAGCTAAAGATAACCACATGTTCTTGTTACGTGAAACTCCCAAACTGCCACTGTTATCAATCTTTAGAATGGCACACCAGTTCCAGTTCATTGATTCACTCCACCATCACCTTGCTCTCTCCGCACCATCACTCCACCCCTACCCTATAGATCCAAGTTATTGTAACCAATAAATAGTGTGGATGATCAGACCTCAGGGCCTTCACTGTCTCCTCCAGTAATGAGTGATGGCCCCTTGGTCCCACTTTCTCTCTTAATCTGTCTTTTTCTCATTCCTTTGTCGCCACCAAACTCAGGGTACCCATGGGTGTGATGTGGGGCTGGTTTCCTACATTTTGGCACCCCAAGTTCCATATACATTATATGTTTGCATTTTTTACTCTGTGTCTAACACCTAAAAAAAAAAAAGAATAAATGGGCATAATTTTTAAATTCTGGGTAAAATGACTCCTTTTACTTACTACAAGTATCTTTAAAGCCTCATTCCCTCTTTTGACATATTGGATCAGTCTTTAAACAATTACAAGATACTGCTCAAGTTAATAATCCTTGCCTCTTTTAATCATTTCTATGTATGATTTAGCTTGCTTGTCTTTCTTATCTTCATTAGAATGAAATTTTAAAATGCTTGACCTTGGTTCCATAGAAACAATTAATGTAGCTGAACACATACGTAACTGGATTTTTGTCTGATGATTATTTATTTCTTAATTGTTGTGATTCAAATGACAACTATAAAAAAATGAAACTTTGAAAGAGACAGCATAAGCCAGTGTTAATTAGTACCAGCTCATGTGTCCATGCCACAGACTTAGTATGAAATGTTAAGTTTTCTATTTTCTTTGTGTTAGGGGTTGTTTTAGGTCATAATTGAACTTGGTAACTTTTGTCCACCTTTTAACCAAGCCAAAAAAGATATTCAACTTAGATTTTTGATATCTGCCTTTTAAAGAAGATGTTGGGGTTTTAGTATTATGATCTCTTACAAGATTTAGAAATTAGCAAACAAAATGGACTTTTCATCAAAATGACAACCCGGAATTTCAATTGGTATGTACATATACCAATTAAATAGCAATTCTATTTCTCTAGTAAATGAAGAAATGCACAACTTTGTCTTATGAACCAAAATCATGACTAGGCAGAATTGAAATAAAGATGCATTTTAAAATTTATTTTAAACTGAAGCTCCCCAAATTTTTGTACATAGAATGTAATTTTTGATACCTTTAATTTGGATTACTCGAAGCCCAAGATGTTCATAGCTCAATATAGTTTGTATAATAGATGCTTTCCTTTATCAAATGCCAGCCATCTGTATGAATTGATAGTATTAGAGTCATGATGTTCAGACTGGGGCAAAGAATACTGTGTCATTAACACCCACTATGAAGGTTCTATGAAAACAGTTGCAGTTAAAGCCTGCCCTGCCATCACAAACCTGGCAAAAAGGCACCATGGCTATGCATGGGGGAAAAAAAGCAAAGTGTTCAAATAGCATGTGAGACACATATACTATTTATAGTGTTCAGAGAGTAGCCTTGTAAAGAATTTTACTAGGCTCCCATAATCTTTCTTGGAAGGCCATTCTATTTAATTTATGCTTCCACCTGGACATTAAATATAAGGGGACTCTGGTTAGAAGTTTCAGAAAATAATTTCCATTTCTTATCCTCTTTAACATAGTTTGATCAATGCTTTTCTCTAATTCTAGCTCCTCCACATTTTACTTGTGTCTCTCAGAGCCAATGAAGAAAAACCAAACATAAATATAAATTGCATTAATGCTGATATTTAAGGGAATAATATATCCCTTGAAAGATCTAAATGACAATCTAATATACAAATGAATAAATGGAAGAATCACCTAAGTATTTGTCAGATTTATGAAGTGTTACATATTCATTATTAATATTTAGAGGCAAGAAATATGGCCTATGTCTGTTGTCCTGATGAAATCTGATATGTTTCCAAATTGATTTGGTTATTATCATTTTGCTGTGTTTTCTTTGGTTGTAGAAAGGTTATGGGTCATAAAAAAGAGAGCGTGAGCTTATAGTCAAATAAGTTTGAGACATTCTTAAATTGCTTCTTTACTCTAGGACTTCTCAAAATATTTTATATAAAAATGTATTATAAGTCTTCAAGAAAGGGATATTGTGTGTAGCATTGATCTAAATTATTTGATCACAAAATCTTTTTTTTTGGTGTGGCCATTTATTAATATCTATCAAAAAGAGGTTTATGGATCATTTTGAAAATGCTGACCTATAGCTTTGTTTTTTGAGTATGATATTTTTGAAGCTTTCTAGCTCTGTAAATGGAATCCAAAACTTTAGATATTTTTTCCAGTGCATTGAAAATTGCTATAATGTGCAAATAATTTGTACTTCTTTCAGTTTCTTCTATGATAAGATGAGCCAGACAACATAAACTGTCCTGCGTTTGAGGATTGATAAGAATTATACCTTGAGCAATACAACTTTCTTAAGCAAAATGCATTTTTCTGTGTTAGACTTTTTAACCAGCAAACAAGAAGTTGAGAGGATGCAAAGATTCATGGATTCATGGTGGTGTGCATGAATTGGGCTTTCTGGCACTGTCCTTGTTTCTCATGCAAGTATGCTGCTGTCTGGTGGCCTCAGTAGTCCACATGGAGGAAAGGGTCTACTAGGCTGAAGAAGCTGTCCCTGGGAGCTGACTGCCTGAAAACACCTTATGTGCTAGGGGAATGTAGGTGGGTACATATCAGCATATAGAGGCTTGTACTAAAAAAGGACACATTTCAATTTCGAACCATGACACCCATCTTCTTCGTATGAGATTTACAAATTTTTGAGTACCACTGAGGCACCTGGCATCTACAGAGCATCTTATAATATAACCCAGTTTAAAAATTTTCACTGTATCCTTGTACCTACTCAAGGTTTTTTTTTTTTTTTTTTGAGACGGAGTTTCGCTCTTGTTACCCAGGTTGGAGTGCAATGGTGCGATCTCGGCTCGCCGCAACCTCCGCCTCCTGGGTTCAGGCAATTCTCCTGCCTCAGCCTCCTGAGTAGCTGGGATTACAGGCACGTGCCACCATGCCCAGCTAATTTTTTGTATTTTTAGTAGAGACGGGGTTTCACCATGTTGATGAAGATGGTCTCGATCTGTTGACCTCGTGATCCATCCGCCTCGGCCTCCCAAAGTGCTGGGATTACAGGCTTGAGCCACCGCGCCCGACCCTACTCAAGGTTTTAATGAGACAGACCTGGCCGTGGTCTATTACAATATGGTTATTTATCTATGTTTCTGCCTTTCTGCTTATTCTTGGGTCATTTTCAAAAATTTATGCTTCTGGGCCAGGCACAGTGGCTCATGCCTGTAATCCCAGCACTTTGGGATGCTAAGGCAGGCAGATCACTTGAGCTCAGGAGTTCGAGATTGGCCTGGGCAACATGGCAAAACTCCATCTCTACAATTAAGAAAAAGTAAAAAAAAAAAAAAAAAAAAGATAAAAAAATTTATGTTTCTGCATAGATTATCTATTTTATCACCTTAAAAAAATCTTACTTCTCAACATAGTATGAGACACAGAAATCATGTCACTTTATCTTTCCATCCCCAGTCACCAGCACCTTGCCTTGTACTGGGTAGACATTTACAAATGTAGTGGAGTGAAGGGAATCATATTTGTAGACAGTGTTGTCATTCTTTTTAGTGCCAGCCTGCACAGGTTAGTAGTATTTATTGAGTGCCAAACATTTTTGCCAATGCTCACCATATATTATTCCTAATTTTTACAATGCTCTTATAAGAATATTCTTGTCTTCATTTAACAGAAGAAAAAACCCAAAACTTAGAAAAGGTTATATATCTAAATTTTTTGGAAGCTTTGTAGCCATATGTTTCTAATAAACTGGATTACTGGTTCTCTCTGATTTCCAGTCCCTTCTACTTCCCATACTAGGATGCTACCATGTGTCCCACGGTCATAAGATAACCATGTAAGACACGTTATCACCGATTTATTCAATAAATATATACCAAGTGCCTCCTGGGGGCCAGTAATCTGCTGAATGCTGTGTGTTGGAACATACAGAAAGAAAATAACCATAATAGCAGCAAACATGTATTGGAGCTTTACTATGTGCCAGATATTATTCTAAGAACATTATTTGCAATGACTTAATCTTCTAAAATAGGCATTTTATTGTCCTTCTTTTATAATGCCAGGATTGCTGTGTAATCTGCCCAAGGCCACACAGCTATTAGGTGGAAGAGCCATTACTGAAACCCAAGACATCTAACTTCAAAGACGAACTGCCTCTTGTACTCAATCCCCTATGCCAATGAGTTGATAGCCTAATTTGAAAGCAAACCAGAAATCTATAAATGCATGTATTTATAGATTTCAGAATGCCCATACAATTTTGAAAACATATGACATAAACTTCATACCGAAGGATTCAAGATAGGAACATATTTTCATGAATCCCACATGCTATTTTCATGAGCTGCATTGTGATTTTATATCACAGTTCAGTTCCTTGATTTAACTACAAATCTTTGTTCAAGTGATTTTGTTGTGTCATATTTTGATTAAAATTCTTTAAATAAAGAAAACTCCTAACATGAATTTATCTACCGTTACTAATCTCAAAAAGACAAGGACTAAGAAGATCATATATAGGCCTCTGAATATAATAAAATATCTTTGGTGAAACGCATTTGGCTCATTTAGACATGGTTATTCCCAAAATAGCCTAGATGGGCTGGATGGAATTTATTGCATTACTAATGTTCCAAACGCAGGTTTCCCAGTAATAACTTATCCATAAAACTCTACTTTAACAAAAGGCTACTTGATAGCATAGAATAAACTGGAACGCTTTTTTATAGCCAGAGATTTCCTAACCATAAATACTTCCATCCTACTAAGCAAATGGATCAGAAATATTTATGAGGTACCCTAAATTTTTATCACCTCTGCAATGGAATGCAGCAATTTCATCATGATCACATTCTATTTCTGCCCTTACTCTATACTGCTGATTAACTCCTTAGCATATCATAAGCAATTCATTAGTGAGAGGAACTTGGGAATTTAGAAAGGAATGAAGAGAGAAATACAGAATAGAAGTTGTTGAATCTGGTTGTATTTGATCTATCCACCGCTATTCATTGTGAAACTAAATCCAGTTGTTAATTTCAGAACAATGTCAATATAGTTGGTTAAAAAGGTGGTTGCCTAGTAATTTGATTTATCCTCTGATAGTATTAAAAATTTATTTTTCTTCCTTCTAGAAATAAACATTCATTTGGACCTAGAAATGCCAGATTGCTGACATTAGGGATATGACACAAGACTCACCATATATACATTAGCCTTTCTTTCTTTCTTTCTTTCTTTCTTTCTTTCTTTCTTTCTTTCTTTCTTTCTTTCTTTCTCTCTCTCTCTCTCTCTTTCTTTTTCTTTCTTTCTTCTCTTTTTTTTAAAGAAAGAGGCACCTGGAATTAACTGCTTTAAAAATAACTCTAAAGATGTCAAAAGGTCAAAACACAACATTATTCTGTTGGCTATGGTTGCTGTTTTGTCTCTCTTCCTTGTAAGAATAGTATGTGGAAAGCCAATATCTAATTGTACATTAATTTTACAAAAATTGTAATTTTGCTGTTCATATAAAATGCTGCATGCTTTATATTTAAAAATTTGAGCAATTAAAAATTCACAAAGAAGAAATATTAAAAATAAATTAGATAAACACAGGTTTTGCTAGCTAATATAGGTGATAAGAGTTTGAAAGTACAAAATAAACATCAAATGACATATATATATACACATACATACACACACACTTATATTTTAAACATAGTGCTCAAAAATCTGGTTATCCTGGTATCATATTTCATTATAGTAAGACACGTATTATTTAAAGTAAAACTTGCAGATGACCTCATATTAAATGTTAGTTTCAGATTCTAGTTCCTATTTTTAAAAAAAGACAATATTGCTTTGTATTGATTAATTTTTTTGTATTAATTTTGTTAATTTATTATTGTTAAGCACTTGTAAGCAAAGCATTTTGTTAGACACAAAGATAACTAAGACGTGGTAGTAGAGACTGGGTAGATACTCATCAAACTTGTTTCCTCTTCTTCGACACACAGCTAGACTACATTTCTGTGCCTCCCTTGACATTAGATACAGGCATGTGACTGACTTCTGGACAATGGAATGTGGGTAGAATTGATACACACACCACCTTCAGGGAAAGCCCCAAAGGTCTCCCATGCATTTCTCTACAGGCCTTTTTTCTTTCTTGGCTTTCCAGAAAGATCTGGTGGAAGATTCTGAAGCCTTACAGTTTGGGGAGGTCAATGGATAGATAAAACCTAGATTCCTGTATGTATGTAAGGAACAGAGACTCCCACTGCCAACCCACGTGGGATTATTACAGGGGCAATAAACTTTCGGTGTGTTAAGCTGCAGAGATGGTTGTTCGTATTTTACAGCTTGTATTTTACCTACATCAGGGTTTCTCAACCTCAGCACTACTGACATACTGGACTAGGTAGATCCTCGCTGTCGGGGCTGTCCTGTGCTTTGTAGGATGTTGAGCAGCTTCCCCGGCCTGTATTCAACAGATGCCAATTTCACCACCTTCCCCAGCCATGACAATCAAAAATGTCTCCAGACATTTCAAATATGCCATTTGGGGCAAAATTGCCGCTATTTGAAGACCACTAGCCTAATGTATACAGTAATATTTAGTATTTTTAAAAGTTTTATACCAGAGAGTCTCCCACTTTTTTATATAATGAGCTTCTGAAAAATCTGTTTGAAACTCAGATGTCTGAAGTTTGAATGACACATTTACATGTTATAAGATTTGTAATACAAGTGAACTAAAAAAATTATTTAGTTTCCGTCGCATTTAGTAGAACATTTTGAAGATTTTGTTGCAGCAATTTTTTTTTGTTTTTGAGACAAGAGTCTTGCTCTGTCACCCAGGCTGGAGTGCAGTGGCGTGATCTCAGCTCACTGCAGCCTCCGCCTCCCAGGTTCAAGCAATTCTTCTGCTTCAGCCTCCTCCTGAGTAGTGGGACTGCAGGGACATGCTACCATGCCCAGCTAATTTTTATGTTTTTAGTAAAGACAGGGTTTCACCATGTTGGTCAGTCTGGTCTCGAACGCCTGACCTCGTGATCGGCCTGTCTCAGCCTGCCACAGTGCTGGGATTACAGGCATAAGCCACCACACCCAGCCAGCATTAGTGCTTTTAACAACTTTTGTCTATCTCTTTACAGTCAATGATCTCTAAATATACTAAATGACCTTCCTCTTCTGAGATGGTTTCATCAATTTACCTTTTATTTCACTTAAAATTATTTCACTTCAGTTTAGTTGAACAGAGTCAATTACTCCCTTTTCCTCTGTATTTGAGCTAATTTCTCTATTCTCGTTTCTTATTTTGTGTAATTGTGCTTTGCTTTTTTTTTTAAACTAGTTTTTATTTTTTAATTTCAATAGGTTTTTGGGGTACAGGTGGTCTGGTTACATGGATGAGTACTTCAGTGGTGATTTCTGAGTTTTGTGCATCCATCACCCAAGCTGTGTACACTGTACCCAGTGAGCAGTCTTTTATTTCTCTCCACCACCCACTTTTTCTCCCAAGTTCCCAAAGTCCAATATATCATTCTTAGGCCTTTGAGTCCTCAAAGCTTAGCTTCCACATATGAGTGAGAACATGCAATGTTTGCTTTTCCATTCCTGAGTTACTTCACTTAGAATAATAGTCTTAATTCCATCCAGGTTGCTGTGCATGCCATTATTTCATTCCTTTTTATGGCTGAGTGGTATTCCATGGTATGTGTATATACCACATTTTCTTTATCCACTCATTGCTTATTGGGCATTTGGGCTGGTTCCATATTTTTGTAATTGCAAATTGTGCCATTATAAACATGTGCATGCAAGTATCTTTTACATATAATGACTTTTTCCTCTGGGTAGATACTTAATAGTGGGATTGCTGGATCAAATGGTAGATCTACTTTTAGTTCTTTAAGGAATATCCTCACTCTTTTCCACAGTGGTTGTACTCGTTTACATTCTCATCAGCAGTGTAAAAGTGTCCTGTTTTCACCACATCCACACCAACACCTACTATTTTTTGATTATGGCCATTCTTGTGGGAGTGAAGTGGAATGGCATTGCGGATTTGATTTGCATTTCCCTGATAATTAGTGACGTTGAGCATTTTGTATATCTGCATTTTGATGTTGGCCATTTGTATATCTTCTTTTGAGAACTGTCTATTTATGTCCTTAACCCACTTTTTGGTGGGATTTTTTTTTGTTTTGTTTTTCTTGCTGATTTGTTTGAGTTCCTTGTATATTCTGGATGTTAGTACTTTGTCAGGTGTATAAATTGTGAAGATTTTCTCCCATTCTGGGTTGTTTGCTTTAACTAGTTTTTCAAAACTAGCTCTTGAATGTATTTCATTTCTTGGTTTTTCTGTTTACATTTCCTTAACGTTTCCTTTAATTTTTATTTGTTCTGTAATTTTTCTTAGGTTTAATTTCTTGTTCTTTGTCTAATTTTTAAAATGTGATGCTTAATTTATTTTTTCTCATTTGTTCTTGTTTATCTGTGAAAACATGTAGGGTCATATATTTTTTCTCTGAACACAGCATTAACTGTATCCCTTGAGTTCTAACATGTAATGCTTTAACTAATTTTATTTTCTAGATATTCTGACCTTCAAAGTTTGATTTTCTCTTTAACCAAGTAATTGAGAAAAATTTAAAAATTTCCAAGTGATGCCAGGCGCAGTGGCTCATACCTGTAATCCCCGCACTCTGGGAGGCTGAGGCAGGCAGATCACCTGAGGCCAGGAGTTCAGGACCAGCCTGGCCAACATGGTGAAATCCTGTCTCTACTAAAAACACAAAAAATTAGCCAGGTGTACTGGCAGATGCCTGTAATCCCCGCTACTTGGGAAGCTAAGGCAGGAGAATCGCTTGAATCCAGAGGCAGAGGTTGCAGTGAGCCGAGATCAAGCCATTATACTCCAGCCTGGGCAACAAGGGCAAAACTCCATTTCAAATAAATAAATTTCCAGGTGGTATTTTGCTTTTTAAGATGATTCCACCAACATAGTGGCTCATATCTGTAATTCCAGCTAAGGGGGCATATCGCTTGAGCCCAGGAGTTTGAGACCACCAAGAGCAGCATAGTAAGACCCCATCTCTACAAAACATTTTTTTTTAATTAGCTGGGCATGGTGGCACATGCCTGTGGTCTGAGCTACATAGGAAACTAAGGTAGGAGGACTGCTTAAACCCAGGAGGTTGAGGCTGCAGTGTGTCATGATTGCATCGCTGCTCTCTAGCCTGGGTGACAGGGCAAGACTGTCTCAAAAATAAAATAAAATAAAGTAAATCATGCAGTAAAATGTTTCACGGAGCAAAGATTTTTAATGTAAGATATTATGTATTTATGGAGCTATTCAGGGGCTTTTGTTTCTTATATGTTGGAGCTTTTCTTTTCGGCATGACCATGGCTCACTGTGTTGGAGTTTTGTTTATAAAGTATTCCTATTTAATGTATGCACATGTGTATATGCATATGTTTTTAAATGCATTTTAGGTAATATGTATTAACTACTATGCCCTAACATTGTATCTGTGACACTAATACATTGGCTAGTTTATTCCTTAGTTATTGTCCATTATAATAGAAGACCAAATCTCAGAAAGATTATGCAAGATCTCTGAATTCAAATAGTAGTGCTCGGATAGCTGCCAAAATATGGCTGATTCCAAGGCCTATGCTCTTCCCAAACTGCATCACTAGCACCATGGAAGAAAAGAAAATAGGAATTGTATACCATATATAGAAAATAGATACAGCACACAGTTCCATAAAAAGGTAATTCTTTAGCATGTTTGAGATGCATGATGAGAAATGTAGATATGTTACTTTGCATTTCATAAAAGCACAAGGCTTTTGTAGGTTTCAAATACAGAGAATAGGCCAGGAAAATCATCATTCTGCTTTTAACATTCTTTCAGATTTCCAGGTATTCCCCTAAGAGCTTTCTTCCAATATTTCACTCTCACCATCAGGAAATTATTCTTCATACTTAACCTATTACTTCATACTGAGATTTAGCCCTCTCTTTGAAATTCTTTAGAGATAGAGAACAGCTGGTCCCTATTTTCTGCATAATAACCCCTCATAAACGTGAAGCCTTCTGTCATAATCTTGTCTCAGAGATACATAATTCTAATTCCTAAGTCTCATCTTTTTTTTTTTCAAATATTTTCTTTAAATGTGGTTATTTTTATTCCTGGAGAGAAAGATAATGTTTATATTGCCCATATCCTTTTTAAATTGTATTGAATGTTAATGGGCTATGGCATAGTGAGATGGTAAAATTTGCAGTATGACTGATGTATGGTGCCTATGAGTCTGTTCATGTCTCCCAAGGCCTTTTAACCTAGGTAATAGGGTTTTGGGCATTCGCTGTCCATATGTCACACTAAAGGTGCTGAGAAAAATCAAAGAGCCCATGTTCAAGAAAATTATGAAAAAGGCATGTAAATAGAGAAATTTGAGGGGTGAGCAGTGTTTTTATATAAAGTGCATATATTCTTACTGAAAAAATTAGCTTATTAGGTAGCATAGAAAAGAAACAAAATGAATATCTAGGTTCTAGAATAGCAGAGTATGTATTTTTATTAAAAAAAAAAAAGAAATGAAAGATAAGTTATCCAAAACTGTTCCCATATCAGAACTCTAGAATGATTCCTGAGTGATGGGCATTTCTGGAGCTCATATGATAATGGCAGAAGTCTAATAACATAATAATGGCAGAACAAAAAGATGGAGGGGTTTATTGGGACTGAGTTACTGTAAGAAAGAATCATCAATGCTAAGGGAATTAGTTGGAAGGATAAATTAATTCTGTAATGCATCACAAAAAATATTAATAAGATATAACAATAATCAAGAACTTTACTAGATGCCAGGTGTTGTTTTAGGTACATGACAAACATTAACTTATTTAATTCTCACAACAGCCTACCACATAAGATTTCTTAAACCAATTTTACAGATAAGAAAACGGAGGCAAAAGAAGTTAAATTATCTGACAAAAGCCACAATAGAGGTACAAGAAAGATTTGGAATTCTAACACAGGTAGTCTGATCCAAGGGTCTTTGCTCTATCAATGTCAGAAGATGATTTTAGCAAGGACTGGGCTATTGAATCTACCAATTCATCAAAACTAACCATTCTTAAAGGTTCAGATAAATGAATTTTAGTTTTAATGTTCTCTTGTACTATGGTCATAGGTGTGATTAAGAGAGACAATGCCCACAGGTGAATTTATCTTCACTGTTTAAGGAATTTTTATTAAAGCAAGGAATTCTTATTAAAGCAAGAATTTTATAATACAAATTATGTTTTCTTGCTCAGTTATTGGTTCTGTTACTTAAAACATACCTGACATTTTAAGCTGTTCTACAGTAAAGAATTACAAAATTAAAGAGAGGAATGCTTTAAATTTTTGTACTTTGCTGAAAATTCTTTTACCCAGGGTCCTTTAAAACATTAATTTGTTTTTATATTTTACTATTTTTTGTGGGTTTTTAAAATCTATAAGTAATCTAGGACTACTAGCACTATGTTTTCTAGACCTGGAATTTGCTCGGTACATAAGGTTCAAAGTTTCCTTTTCTTTTTAAAATTCTTTTTATATTTTGCAATTTTTTTTCCATAATGTTTAAGTTTTTCAATGTTTAGATATTCTTCTTTAGTGAAGCACAAGTTTCTTTTTGTGGTCCCTGATCAATTTTGAACAGCTGGAACACTGGTGGCGCTGTTAGGTGCTTTCTAGGCAGCCTCTTTAGCTTGGTGAGCTTGCAATACAGCTACAGCTTTATTGACCTTAGAACGACCTTATCAGTTCTAAGTCAACGGTTAAGGTTGGCACCCTGCGTAGTCCAGCGAGGACTTGGTCTTAGATGAGCAATTTGGCTAGGAGGATAGTATGCAGCATGGTTCTGATTCTGTAGGATAGCTTCCATGAAGTAACCTGAAGGAGGTGCTGGCTGGTAGGGGTTGTTTACCGGGTTGGGCACAGCTCGTATACTTGCCATTCTCTGCATATACTTGTTAGTGAGGTGAGCCTGGTGCTCTTCTTTGCACTGAGCTAAAGCTACATACAGTGGCTCTGTGGCCACAATTCTACATTCATTTCTGTAACTGCTTTAGTGGCTTCTTCTGGGGAGGAGAAACATACAAAACCAAACCCTTTGCTGCGACCACCCTCCATCATAACCTTTGCACAAGTGATTGTACCAAATGGAGAAAAGTCTTTCCGGAAACGTTCATCATTAATACCATCATCAAGATTTTTCACATAATGATTAACACCCTGGTATCTGGTGATCCTATCTCACTTCATCTGTTCAAATTTGCGCTTAAGCTCCGTCTGCCGTTCCACCTTTTTCTGAGCTTGACCAACGTATAGTTTTCCACTGAGCTCCTTTCCATTCATCTCATCCACAGCTTTCTGTGCATCTTCTTGCCTTTCAAGGCTTACAAATCCAAATCCTTTGGATTTTCCACTTTCATCTGTCATTACTTTCACATTTAAGGCAAGCCCAAACTTGCCAAAGAGATGCTTAAGGAGCTCATCATCCAGGTCTTCTCCAAAATTCTTGATGTAAACATTGGTGAACTGTTTTGCCCTAGCTCCAAGTTCAGCTTCTCGCTCTTTACGAGACTTAAATCATCCAACAAATACTTTGCGATCATTTAGGAGCAATGCATTCATTTTTTCAATAGCTCTTTCAGCTGCTTCCTGCGTCTCAAAGTGTACAAATCCATAACCCTTGGAACCGTTTTCATCACAAACTACCTTACACGAGAGGATGTTACCAAAAGCAGAAAATGTATCATACAGTGCTTTATGATTAATGGATTTGTCTAGGTTTTTTTTTTAGTCTTTCATATGATTTTATTTTCTTCCTTCAACCATAATAATATGATATCCAAATTTTGTCTTTTTTTTTTTTAGACAGTCTTGTTTCGTGGCCAGGTGCCAGGCTGGAGTGCAGCTGCGCCATCTCGGCTCACTGCAACTTCCGCCTCCCGGGTTCAAGCAATTCTCCTGCTTCAGCCTCCCGAGTAGCTGGACTACAGGCATGCATCACCACGCCCAGCTAATTTTTGTGTTTTTAGTAGAGACGGGGTTTCACCATGTTGGCCAGTATGGTCTCGATCTCTTGACCTCGTGATCTGCCCACCTCAGCCTCCCAAAGTGCTGGGATTGCAGGCGTGAGCCACCGCGCCCGGCCCAAATTTCGTCTTAAATGGTGGGTCTGTAAACACAGGCTTATCCATCCCACTTACAGGCAAGGCAAATGCTGCTTCTTGAAACGGTCCCACCGTGGACCCTCTGGTCATCCAACCCAATTCGCCCCCTTGCCTGGCTTTATCTTTACTATATTGTGCAGCGACTTCATTGAATCTCATCCCAGACTTTAACTTTTCCATGGCTTCCATGATTTTGCCATGTTTTTCACAGAGAATGTGTCTGACCTTTACTGCATTGCCACCACCTTTGGGACCTTGAGACTTCTTGTCAGCACTGTCACTCCCAGAGGCTGCTCCCCCTTTCCCTGCTTTTCCAGAACCACTTTTTCCTTTGGGCGGCACCTTGGAAACCTGCTGTTGAACTCTGCTTGTCTAGATTTTTAATGAATATGTTGCCCACTCCACTTTTGCAAAGTGATGGACCAGGCTGAGACCACATGATGCGTACTGTCTTGCCCGTTATAACATCAAAATTCATGGCGTCCAAAGCAAGCTCCGCGTCCGCGGGCTGCTGGAAATTCACATATGCGTATCCCAAGGAGCGGCGGGTGGTCATGTCCCTGCAGACCCGGCTGGAGAGGATGGGCCCGGCAGGCCTGAACTTCTCGTATAGCATCGCCTCGGTCACGTCGGGGTGGAGGTCCCCGACGTAGAGCGAGGTCATAGGGTAGCCGGGGGCGCTGGGGTTCATGTACCCACGGCTGCCTGCAGGGCCACAGGCCGCCACCGTTCCGTGAAAGGAGGGCTAGTGCCGGTGCCAGGGGCTGGAGCTGGGGGGAGGGCTGCGGGGGCAAGCGCAGGGGGACAAAAATCACCCGGAATCGAAAACTACTCAACGGCCCCAGAGCTGGGCGGACCCGCAGCAGCGGACTGCCGGCTGCCAGCCGGGAGCGAGGGTGGCGGTGTCGGGTCCGGGCAGCGGCAAGGCCTCGGTCTCTTTGGTTCCTTCCTGGAGCTGCTGCTGCGTCGCTGGCGGGCGGATCGGTCTCGGCTGCTTCACGGGGTTATTTTATAAAAGCGGAAGAAAAAAAAAAAAAAAAACTCTCCTGCGGGGGAGACGCTTTTTGTAAAATTTTGGGGGTTTTAAAAAAGATGTTTTTAGATTAAAAAAAATAATAAATGTGTGTTTCGACCCTGGAGCACACACTCCGCACTCTCAGCACTAACCGCGGGGGAGAAGGGCCTTGGGTAAATGTTGAAGGAGCATCCTCCTTCCGCTATGCTTTGCTGGCTCAAATTAGCATGTTCCCTTGGCCGAGCTCCTCTGGAATGCACTTGGATTTAATGCACTCCAACCATAGTGTTTTTGCTTTGAACTCACAGTCATACCAGTGTCTCATTCCTTTTATGAGATTATTGTACCTCTGTGTCTGCATTTGCCTCTATACCACTGGATTAAACCTCCTAAAAAAGTGAGGATACTGCCTTCTTTATCTTCATATTACCAAGCATCCAACTGTTTGTAACGTTTTTTCCCAACGAGCAGGGGCTACCCAGGCCAGTGGTCACGTGGGGCACAGAGTGAGTGCAAAGTACCTCAAAATTCTAGGGTGTCTGGCAAGAAAGATCAGACGCCAGGTGCAGAGACCTGAGGATGCTAACATTGAAGCCAGATAAATAGTCCAAACACCATGCTGCATAGTCCAGAGGCTGGGATGGAGAAGCAGGAACAAACGGAGCAGGAGAGAAAGTAGACACAGGGAAAGTGGGTTAAGACCCAGAAACGCCAAAGTAAAATCAGACATTTATACATCATCAGACAAGCATGTTTCATACAATTCCCATAATAGAGCCTTTAAAATGCTACCAGTTCCTTTGTGGCTCTCTTGCCATCTTTGTCTATACAGAAGTATTTATTCAATTATTTCAAGGTTTTTTTTCCCCCTATTTCATAAAAAAGAGTGGAAAATGGAAAACTGCAATGCATCTTATTGTAGTAACAAAAAGCGTAGGTCTTATAAAATTGTTACACAGATGAAAGTAATTCTATGTGCTTTACATGCTAATTCTTCAGCTTCCATCTATGGTACACTGTACTTCAGCTAATTCGAGTGTGAGTTTGACATTAAAGGAAAAATATAAAGTTTTAAAACATGGAAAAATTGCTTCAACAAGGCTGGGCACAGTGGCTCACGCCTGTAATGCCAACACTTTGAGAGGCTGAGGTGGGCGGTCAGGAGTTTGAGACCAGCCTGGCCAAGGTGGTGAAACCCCATCTCTACTAAAAATACAAAAATTAGCTGGGCGTGGTGGCGTGCGTCTGTAGTCCCAGCTACTCTGGAGACCGAGGCAGAAGAATTGCTTGAACCTGGGCGGCAGAAGTTGCCGTGAGCTACAATCAGGCCACTGCACTTCCAGCTTGGGCAACAGAGGGAGACTCTGTCTCAAAGAAAAGAAAAAAGCACTAATACCTCCTTAATGAAAGCATTCTTCTATCAGTACAAGTTGATGCTATTACACATACAGGAAAAAAGAGATATGGAAATTGGAAAAGAGGAGATAAAATTATTGTTTATAAATAATGACTGTATGTATCAAAATGCAAGGGAATCGACTGAAAAATTCCTACTGACTAATCAAATTTGTTAAGTTGCCTGTATATAAAATCTATATAAAAAAGTATGATGGTATATATACCTACCATGTAGCCACAACAATTTAAAAAATAATTTAAAAAATTTAAGAAGTATAATGTGAAGGACACAACTACCAAAATAATTTTAAAAGAGAATAAACTTGGTAAGAAATACACAAGAGTTTTATGAAGAAAGTTCTGACGCATGACTGAGGGACATGAAAGAGGCTTTGACTAAATTGAAAGGCATTTCCTATTTGTGGAAAGGTAGGCTGAATATCACAACATTTTACTCATTTCTAAATTAATCTCTATACTTCATGAAGTCAGTTAAAAATAACAACAGGAGTCTTCTTCCTTCTCCTCGACTTCCTCCTCTGTCACCTTCTTTTCTGTGAGGAGTGGGGATGGGGATTAAATAAATTGATTTGAAAATTCAAAAGAAAAGTTAAACACGCCAGAATAGCCAAAATCATTCTGAATAAGAGTAATAAAAGGAACAGCACACAGATTTTATTTATTTATTTTTGAGAGAGAGAGTTTCACTCTGTCACCCAGGTTGGAGTGCAGCAGCCCGATCTCAGCTCAGTGCAACTTCTGTCTCCCGGGTTCAAGCCATTCTCCTGCCTCAGCCTTCTGAGTAGCTGGGACTACAGGTACACATCATCATACTTGGCTAATTTTTGCATTTTTAGTAGAGATGGGGTTTTGCCATATTGGCCAGGCTGGTCTTGAACTCCTGATCTGCCCTTCAGGCTTCCCAAAATGTTGGGATTACAGGGCTTAGCCATCACTCCTGGCCTCGGATTTATAAACCATATTATAAAGCTGAAATATTTAAAACGCATTGTTACTAGGGCATGAAAAGACAGATCATTGGTTAAAAGCTGGCAAGCCAAAGAAATAGATCCAGTTTTATATCTTTTTTTAGGATATTTCCATATCATTTATTTTTTAATTTTTTATTATACTTTAAGTTCAGGAATACATGTGCAGAACATCCAGGTTTGTTACATAGGTATACATGTGCCACAGTGGTTTGCTGCACCCATCAACCAGTCATCTACATTAGGTATTTCTTCTAATGCTTTCCCTACCCTTGCTCCTCATACCCTGACAGACACCTGTGTGTGATGTTCCCCTCCCTGTGTCCATGTATTCTCATTATTCAGGTCCCACTTATGAGTGAGAACGTGCAGTGTTTGGTTTTCCGTTTCTGTGTTAATTTGCTGAGAATGATGGTTTCCAGCAGTTTTATATCTTGATAGGAGTTTGGGTTATTAAAGATGTATGCCTTTGTGAAAATCCATTGAATGTACAGTTAAGATTTGTACATTTCATTGTATATAGTTTCTCTTGAAAGAAAAAAATTAAAAAAAATTGGACTAGAATCTAATGATATGTATACTAAAGTATTTGGAAGGAAGTATGCTGCTATCTGCAATTCATTTAGAAACAAATAAGAAAACCAGAAAACAAGATGACTAGAAGGTTACATATATGAAAAATTATGTAATTATATAAAATTAACTTAACATTGTTGTATGCTTAAAAATTTCATAATGAAATGTTGGAAAATAGATTCTAATATGTAGAGAATTTTAGTATGCAATAAAGATAAAACTGCAAATCTCTAAGTTATAACATTATCTATAGAATGAGAGATTTTATCTCCGATTAGAACAGTTTTAGGAACCAGGATGCAGATGAGAAGGACTGGGTGTAGGAGATGGAGTTGTCCATGGAATGACTCTTCCAGATTCTGTGGTGTCTCATGTCCTGACTCATGAGGCTAAGGGGGAACTTTGGCATCCCAGTCCCTGAGAGTACTGTGCTGGGCCACTGCTTTCCTACTAGCGGGGGCCATGTGGGCAATGGGATGAGGACAGGCCCAGGAACTACACACACGTCCAAAGGGCTAAGAGAACAAAACAGTCCTTGTAACAAAGTGCATGTTGTGCAGGCCAAGGTCAGTTCTGTTCTTAGAAGCACAGTGATTCTTTGCTCCTTTGACTTTTTTTTTGGTTAAATTGCTCTTTTATAGCTAACAACTTTAGGATTTACAACAGTTTATTCAGGAGTTCTGAGTAGTTTATAAAGTGCTATTACTTAGCTATTTGTCTTCTGTTTTTTTTTTTCTATTTGACCCTATATTTGTATTTCTTAAAGTTTGCACAGAATGGGTGTTGGGGAGAAGTGTCATTCTGCTACTCCGTGTACAGAGTTTCAAAAAACTGGGGTTCCTGGGAACTCACCTGAGCTCCAAACAGTAGAAACTGTCAGCATGTGGAGAGAATTAGCCAGGCTTCCTCAATCTTTAAGGTGTACTTGGACTCTAACGGGTAAATTTGAGGCTCCTTTTATTTGGGGAATGGGGTGGGAAAGAGAGCATATATTTTAGTGGCAAAGGGGATACACTAGAGATTCAAGTATATGAGGACTCTCCAGTTTTGAGAGCTCTCAGGGAGAGGCACAAATTAAAGAAAACAGTTTATGGAATGTGCTCACAACTAAATTTATTTCTTTAGCACATCTTTCATTGAAAATGTCATCCTTAGGCCAGGCGTGGTGGCTCACGCCTATAATCCAAGCACTTTGGGAGGCCGAGGTGGGAGGATCATGAGGTTAGGAGTTCGAGACCAGCCTGACCAACCTGGTGAAACCCTGTCTCTAGTAAAAATATACAAAAATTAGCCAGACACGGTGGCACACACTTGTAATCCCAGCTACTCAGGAGGCTGAGGCAAGAGAATCACTTGAACCTGGGAGGCGGAGGTTGCAGTGAGCCAAGATCGCACCACTACACTCCAGCCTGTGCAACAGAGTGAGACTGTCTCAAAAGAAAAGAAAATGTCATCTTTAATGTCACTCTTTTACATCTGGAATAATTTTACCCTTTGAGTATGGAAATGCTGATGTGTGGTTTCTGAGAAAAACCTTCTCTATCTTTACATTTGCTTGATTGACAGTATTAGTATTATGGGCTTTTTGAACCCTATGCCTGCCTGAGTCCTCCTGGAAACTAGCACTGGAAAGCTTCCAGTGACGAAAGTCACCTAGCTCTGCCACTTACATGTAGTTCCCATTGGACATTATTTCCATGAGCTGTGAGATATATAATTAGCAAAGGGTCAGCAAATAAGATTTTAAAGAATGTTATTATATGAGGAGAAGTCTACCGGTAAAATTTAAAAAAAAAAAAAAAAAGAGAAGTTGTTTCAGGCAAGTTTGTAAAATTCAGTGTATGTGAGTGTTTAGGAAAAATGCTGAAGGTAAACAGTGATAAACTGGACCCCCGACCCTGATTCCAGCTGCTTTACTCTCTTTAGATTCACATTGAAAGCATAAAGCCTCATGCGCATTTACTTAGCAACAGGTTCTATGCTCAGTGCCTTACAAATCCTGTCTCTTGATTATCACAAAAACTTTATAAAGTAGGTCTTTTCCATTTTATAGATAGACTGAGGCAAAAAGAGTTAAGTCACGTTAGAGTATAATTTTCAAAAGGATAAAATCACGACTCTCAGGTAAATATAAAAAGGACATGTCAAATATTTTATTGAACTAATTAATTAATGAGAGAACAGGTAAGATGTCATAAACAGTTCAAAGAGCATTTAAGAAGTGATGGCAGTTATTAGCAACTTAACAAAGAAATGTTAAGACAAAATTGCTGAGCTAGATGTAAAACTGGTTACTGTCCAACAAGCCATTAGTATTTTAGGTTGTCTGTTCCACTGGTTGGAAATTGTTTGCATTTCTACTGGACAAAACCCTGAAAATTAGTCAGTAAATTCCCTAAGTATGAGACCTCTAATCAGTAGTAAAAATGAGATTAAACTAATTACAGGTCCAGACAATCCTAGGAGACCTTTGCCCCCATATGATACTGAAAAGATCTCTTCCACCTTTTTTCCCAGTTTGGAGAATTTTTTTTGACTGTAACCTGGTCCCACAAATATTAGCTAGTGGAGCAGCGGTTTGAACTTCAGTCTCTGTAACTCCACAGACCTTACACCCTTTGTTATAACTCAGCAATGAGTTAGTTTGTATTTTTAAGAATGTTGGAATCTATCAGGTCTTTGCAAATAATTCTTTTTCACAGCCAAGACTTCTCTGAAGCACAGAGTTTCTCTGGAGGATGAAACCATCCAACTCAGTCAATAAACACCTATCTGAAGTAGTAACCCTTTTTGTTTCTGCTTTAGAGGAGCTTCTGATACCAGACTCCAAGAACATGAGCACTATAAGAATGACACTAAGACAACATTCTATATTATGTCTGTCTTTATCAATATTAAAACATTAGGGAAACAGAAAAATTTAGGTTGAAAGCATATTTTATTAGCTGCTTTGCAAATCGCTTTAAGTCTAGGTCATATCTTTTAGAATAAGAAATAGATAAATAAATGCTCACTTTTGGGCATATCCCAGCCAACCTTTTTCAAATTTTATGCTTTAAATTAGGGTAATAATAGGGGTCTTCAAACTGGGTTCCAGAAAAAGGGGTTTTGTATACAATGCCTGAACACCTCACGTCATGTATCATAACCTCCAACACACCATGCTGTGTGTTATATTCAATTTCTGAACATATCATATCACCATGATAGAGTCATGGATACCAAGAAAGCAGCATGGTGGGGGAGGTTATCTTCAGACAAACCCTGGGGTTAGAAAAATCAACTCACCTGCCTCTGCATTAGTTTGTTCCTTCCTATGTGTGTGGTTGGACTAGATGAGACGTTTCTAAACTTTTTAGAACCACAACCTCAAAATATGAGGCCATTTCATACATGGCTTGGTGTGTTCAGGGGTTACATATCATACCTGACATGTTATGCACAGGGATTATATATCATAGACGATGGCACGATGTGTTCAGGAGTTATATATCATACATGATGGCATGATATGTTCAGAAGTTATATATGATACATGACACGGCATGTTCAGGGGTTACATGTGACAGAGAGAGGCTGTGGTTAAAGGAATCGAGGGAAAAAGGGATGTGCATGGCCCAGACTTCTTACCACCCTACTCTCTCCTTCCCTTAAAGGAATCAAGATTGCCTACAAGATTTGCAGGGCTGAGTGGAAAATAAAATTTGGGGCTCTTTGTTAAAAAAAAACAACAGCAAAAAATATATTAAATATACTAAAATATGGCATGGCATGGTGGCTTATGCCTGTAATCCCAGCACTTTGGGAGACTAAGGCAGGTGGATCATGAGGTCAGGAGATCTAGAACATCCTGGCCAACATGGTGAAACCTAATCTCTACTAAAAATACAAAAAATTAGCTGGGCGTGGTGGTGTGTGCCTGTAGTCCCAGCTACTTGGGAGGTGGTTGCACCTGGGAAATGGAGGCTGCAGTGAGACAAAATTGTGTCACAGCACTCCAGCTTGGTGACAGAATAAGACTTTGTCTCAAAAAAATAAACCCAACAAAAAATTAAAATATAAAACTTTTTCCTTTAAAAGTATTCAGTGAGTTTCAAAATGCAATAGGTATAGCCAACATAAATGAGTAACATAAATGTACACATTGCAAAAATAATATTTTTGGTGTCATAATTTTATGTAGTACAATATATAATTATTTTTCTTCTTCTTTTTTGAGACAGAGTCTTGCTCTGTCACCAGGTGCCAGGCTTGAGTGCAGTGGTGCGATCTTGGCTCACTGCAACCTCTGCCTCCCAAGTAGCTGGGACTACAGATGCGCACCAACACGCCCAGATAATTTTCATATTTTAGTAGACTTGGGGTTTCACTATGTTGGCCAGGATGGTCTCGATTTCTTGACCTAGTGATCCACCTGCCTCAGCCTCCTGAAGTGCTGGAATTACAGGCATGAGCCACCGCACCTGGCCATAATTCTTAATAACATGATATCATGATTGTCGTAAGATTTCTGGCTCACATTTTTGCAAATTCACATAGAGGTGATCATGTAAATTTAAATTTTTAGAAACATTATTTCCTTTTTTTCTTTCCTTTTTATTTTTGTTTGAGACAGAGTCTCACCCTGCCGCCCAGGCTGGAGTGCAGCACTGTGATCTCGGCTCACTGCAACCTCTGCCTCCCAGGTCCAAGTGATTCTCCTGCCACAGCCTCCTGAGTAGCTGGGATTATGAGCAAGAGCCACCATGCCCAGCTAATTTTTTGTATCTTTGGTAGAGATGAGGTTTTACCATGTTGGCCAGAAAGGTCTCAAACTCCTGACCTCGTGATCCTCTTGCCTTGGCCTCCCAAAGTGCTGGGATTACAGGCATTATCCACCATGCCCAGCTTCCTTTTTTTCCCTTCAACTTTTATTTTAAGTTCCCAGGTACACATGCAGGATGTGCAGGTTTGCAACATGCTGGTTTACTGCACGGATCATCCTGTCACCTAGGTATTAAGCCCAGCATCCATTAGCTATTTTTCCTGATGCTCTCCCTCCTTTCACCATCCCTCTCTGATTTTCAATCCATATAATTGAACACAGCATTAATTGCTCTTGGCAATTTCAACATCACAAATCATTTTTGACAATTTTAATTTAAGAAGATCTTTCTGCTATTGCAATGATTACTGGAGCTGTTAAGAGTATTTTATAGGTTGCAACAAATTAGGATAAATTTCTGATAAATAATGTCAAAATATAATTTTCAGTACATCTAGGGCTGATGACTCTTGTTTTTTCTAGAAAAAGATGTAGCTCTTTGTACAAATTTTGTGCAAGTCCAAATTTAATTTTAAATGGAAGTTTATACAATGACATTTCATTATTTCCTCTGATGTTTTCCATAACTTGTGGAGGGTGTACAAGAAACTTTCTAATTTGTGTATATTTCAAAATATCTGTTATGCATTTTATTGCTATATATTCAGTTACAAAAAAATTAATTTAAAAATTGTTTACCTCATTTATACTTGGTTTATCCAGTGCTTAATATGATAATAGTGTTATTTTCCATCAAACGTAATAATTTTAGAATTTAACTTCTATTTTTAAGCTTGCAGATGTTTGTCTTGCAAGATTGAACAGCTTTTTAAACGGAAGATTCTATAATATACTGTCGAAATTTACTACCTAAGCACCATCAGTTCCTGTCCTGGCATTTCTGCTGCTGCTGCTATTGCTGCTATCACGACCACCATTCTGTACCCAGGTCCCAGCCTGGCTCCACTCCCTTGCTTCCCCTCACCTCTGGACTGTCCCAGCCACTGGCATACATGTAGAGCCAGCAGCTTTGTGTATGCTGTTTGCTGAGCCTGAAGCCTGAGCTACACATGTGCAGGCCGCTGCTGGACCCCTACAACATACACACATACCACTGTATTGCCTGTTATTTGCATGTTCCCGTATCCTGTTGAACTTAGCTTACAAAACACAATATGTTATTTTATTTTTTTATTTTACTTTAAGTTCTAGGATACATGTGCAGAACGTGCAGGTTTGTTATATAGGTATACATGTGCCATGGTGGTTTACTGCACCTATCAACTCGTCATCTAGGTTTTAAACCCCTTATGCTTTAGATATTTGTCCTAATGTTCTCCCACCCCTTTCCTCCCACCACGTGACAGGCCTCGGAGTGCCTTGTTCCCCTCCCTCTGTCCATAACAAAACACAAGATGTTTTGACAATTGGATGAGGATAAACCTATAAGACTAAGAATGCACAGTCAAAAATAGAAAGGGTCAGAAGATTCTGATGCCACAGAAGCCAAGAGAAGGGATAATTTCAAGAAGGAGAAAGTAACCAATGGACTCAAGCAATGCCAAGAGGTCAAGTAATATCAGGACTAAGAAATGTTTGTTGGCTTAATAACACAGAAGTCACAGGATCTTAGGTCTTAGTGACCTTAGAAATGTCTTAGTGATTCAGAAATGAGCTGTTTCAGGGAGATATGCAGGCTGCAATCAATCAAAAGCAGCTTGAAGAATGAGCAGGGAGTTGAAAAATGAACTCCTACAATCCCCTTTATGGCCTGGCCTAATGATCAGTAGATATGGTTCCTCTTAGATGACCCTCAAAGTGATCTTGGAAGCATGCACAGGGGGATATCTGGTTCTTTGTAGATACTTCTCCTTCCTCTTTACCCCTGTTTATCTTGGCTTAATGAAAACAACTACCATGCATTGGGAACCTACTCTGTGTTAGGCTGGTGCTGGGAATTTTGTATGTTTATCTCTAATACTCCATGCTACACTTACCATTTTCCAAATGAAGAAACAGACTCAGAGAGCCCATGTGACTGTTTAAGTTCATACAGCTATTACCCGAGATTCAAGCTT
Source organism: Callithrix jacchus (assembly GCF_049354715.1). NCBI lineage: Eukaryota > Metazoa > Chordata > Mammalia > Primates > Cebidae > Callithrix > Callithrix jacchus. The sequence continues at coordinate 30,190,356 of NC_133518.1, forward strand.
GATTCCAAATCCCTGTTCTTGTCACTATCATAGTGCTGTCTTTTGTTTCAAGCCACACTTTCTTCTCCGTGAAATGCAAAGAGGACTCTCTGGGGAGGGAGATCAGGTAGTCTGTGACTTTTTTTTTTTTTTTTTTTTTGAGGCAGGGTTTCACTCTGTTGTCCAGGCTGGTCGACCTCCTGGTTGCAATGATCCTGCCATCCTGCCACTTTAGCCTCCCAGTGGCTGGGACTATAGGTGCACATACCACCACACCCAGTTAATTTTTTAACTTTTTGCAGAGATGGGGTTCTGCCATGTTGCCCAGGCTGGTCTCAAACTCCTGAGCTCAAGCCATCCACCCTCCTCAGCCTCTAAAAATGCTAGGATTACAGGTGTAAGACACTGTGTCTGGCCGTAGTCCATAATATTTTGTTGTCTCTTATTCGTTAATCCCAATACATTTTACATTTGGATATCTCAGAACAAATAAACTTGCTTGATATGGTTTGGCTCTGTGTCCCCATCCAAATCTCATGTTGAATTCTAATCCTCAGTGTTGGAGGAGGGGCTTGGTGAGAAGTGACTTAGCCATGATTCCTGTACAGCTTGCAGAACTGCGAGTTGATTAAACCTCTTTTGTTCATAAATTACCCAGTCTTGGGTAGTTTTTTTATACAAGGCAAGAATGAACTAATACATTTCTCAATACATTCTATTGAAATTTGCTGAATTTTATGGGAGTTTGAAAATAAATTCCTTCATATAACTCAGTCAACAAAAGTTGATAATATGGAAAAGTTTCATTCAGCCTATCAAAACTACATTAGTTAGATAGGTCCATCATAAACACACATCTCGCTCTGGCTCATCTCTCGTTCCCCTTCTTGATTAAAATGTTATTTAACTTTTATATAATTGTCAATTTGCCAAATTTTCTTCTGAAGAATGTATATTCTGTTACTGTTTATTATCATATGCAATAAATGTGTATTAGTTTTGGTTGGTTTATAATGTTGTTCAAGTTCCCTATTGACGATATTCTGTCTAGTTTTTCTGTCCATTATTGTAAGCAGGATATTATTTCAGCTGTTATCATTGAATTGCCTATTTGCTTCAATTTTGTCAGTCTTCATGTATTTTGGGGCTCTGTTTTTAGGTACATATATGTTTATAATTGATTCTTTTATCATTAGAAAATATATTTTTTTGTTTCTAGTAATTTTTTTCTTAAAATCTATTACATTTAATATTAGTACAGTTGTTCCAGATCTCTTTTGATCATAACTTGCAAGATATGTATTTTTACGTCTTTTTGCTCTCAACCTATTTGTGTCTTTGAATCTAAACTGTCTCTTATAGATAGCTTATAATCGGATCACTTTTAAAAATCCATTCTGCCATTCTTATCTTGTATTTGGAGTGGTTAACCATTTAAATGTAAATACATATAAAGAAGGATTTACAACTACTATTTGTTTTATGTATGTCATCTTTTTGTTTATCTGTTCCTTCATTACTGTCTTGTTTTGTGTTAATTGATATCTTCTAGTGTATCATTTTAATTATTTTGTAATTTCTTTTGCTATCTTTTCTTGGAGCTATTTTCTTAGCAATTGCACTAGGAATTACAATGAATGTTTTAATTTATACCCATCTGATTTGGATTAACATCAACTTAGTTTCAGTAGTTCAAAACATCTTTGCTTCTGTAGAACTCCATTCCCTTTTTTGTGTTGTCATTTTGATTTAAATTACATGATTAAATATTGCGTGCCACCAGTACAGATTTATAATTATTGCAGTTGTCTTTTAAATCTGTTAGAAGAAAAAAAAGTTACAAACAAAAAAAATACATTTATCCTATTTTTCTATGTAGTTACCTACAGAAATGTTCTTTATTTTTTTTTATGTGGATTTGAGTTACTGCCTAATGACCTCTTATTTAATTCTGAAAGGATTCCTTTTTGTATTTCTTGCAGGGCAGCTTTGCTAGCAACAAATTATCTCAGTCTTTGTTTATCTGGGAATGTCATAATTTTTAATTTACTTTTCAAAGATTGTTTTGCTTGTTATAGAACTTTTGGTTGACAATGTTTTTCTTTTAACGTCATAACACTGACTTCTAAGCTTCATGGCTTTTATTGAGAAATCAGTTGTTAATGTTATTGAATATCCCTTGCATATAATGAGTCATTTCTCTTTTGATGCTTTCAAGATTTTCTCTTTGTGTTTGTTTCTTTTCTTTTCTTCCTTCCTCCCTCCCCCCCCCTTTCCTTCCTTTTTTTTTTTTTGAAAGAGTCTCACTCTGTCACCCAGGCTGAAGTGCAGTGGCATAATCTTGGCTCACTGCAATGTCCACCTCCCAGCTTCAAGTGATTCTTGTGCCTCAACCTCCTGAGTAGCTGGGATTACAGATGTTTGCTACACCACACCTGGCTAATTTTTGTATTTTTAGTAGACATGGGGTTTCACCATGTTGGCAAGGCTGGTCTTGAACCCTGACCTCAAGTGATCCACCTGCCTCAGCCTCCCAAAGTGCTAGGATTACAGGCATGAGCCACTGCAACTGACCTGTCTTTGGTTCTTGACAGAGATTTTGTGTTTAAGTATTTGTCTCTTTGGGTTTATTCTACATATAACTAATTGAATTTCTTGAATATGTACGTTAACACTTTTCACAAATTTGGGAAGCTTTTGGCCATGATTTATTCAAATATTTTTTCTGCTCTTACTCTTTTTCTTCTTTTAGGGCTCTCATATTCTCCAAGCATATGTTGATATGCTTGATGGTGTCTCACAGATCTCTAAGGTTCTGTTTATTTTTTTTCTTTTGGTTTCTTGTGCTGGATAATCTGAATCAAACTGTCTTCAGATTAACTGATTCTTTCATCTGCCTGCTCAAATCTGCTATTGAGCTTCTAGTAAAATTTTTATTTCATTTTTCTCTCTACTGGGATTCTTTTTGCTGAGATGGCACTCTTTTGCTTTTTTTAAAGTTAGTTGAAAATAGCTAAAATACCTGATGTAAAGTCTTCATTAGTTAGGCTAATTTATAGACTTTCACAGAAACAGTTACTTTAGATAGATTTTTTTATCTCTGTGTATGGGCCATACATTTCTGCTCCTTTGCATATCTCATAACTTTTTGTTGAAAGTTGGTCATTTTTAATAATCTCAACTCTTAAAATCAGATTTTTCCTCCTCCCAAGAGTCTGTTGTCATTGCTCTTTGTTGTTATTATTGTTCATTTGCTTAGGGACTTTCTGAACTGATTCTGTACAATCTGTATTTTTTGTTGTATATGACCACTAAAGTTTTCACTCAATTAGTTTTGTTATCAACTAATGATTGGACAAAGATTTATTTAAATGCCTGTAACTAATATGTCTCCCAGACTTTGATGATGGGCTCTTTGTATTTGTTGAGCTATGACTTTAACACTCAGCCAGATAGTTGACAAGTGCCTTACCCTTTGCTTTACCCTTTGCTTTCCATTTTGAGCCTCAAGGTTAGCCAGAGGTGAAAGCTTACAGCCTTTTCAGGCCTCTCCTAAGCATACCCACAGCCCATGGCTGAACATATGCATGTAGTCTTCTAGATTCTCAAAGATATGTGAAACTTTCCAAACCCCTATTGACATCTCATTCCCTAGATTCTCCTTTTAAGCTTTTTAATTAGTCTACTGTTCACTCTGTTATCTAGACAACTGTAATGTTAAACAATTGCCTTTAATTGTTTTCAACAAATGCCCTGGGAGTGGGTACTTTTTCTGAGTCTGATTAAGTAAAGATAGCCTTGCAGGTGAGATCTTTGAGAGAACCACCAGACACATCAAATAGTTACTGTTTTCTAAAACTGAGACTTTGAAAGAATTCTGTTCCACTCTGTCTCCTCTGGTGGCTGCTAAGCTGCCAGTTTTCATGAAGATTATTGAATATTGATTTTCAAGGCTACTTCAAAGTTGGAGAGAGGAAGATCAGAATAGGCTAAATTCAAACATCACAAAATTGCTGTTCCTACTGAGATTCCAGCTCCCCAAGTTGCTGTAAGTCTTTGGTTAATTTCCAGAATTCTGAAAAATTAATTAAAAAAATTTACAGTTTTCTTGGTGCTCCTATGTAGGAGGGATATTTTGGAGGCCCCCATTTCTCTATTTTTGCAGGTGTCACTCTCTTTTATTTGTTTATATTCTTAATTATAGATTATTCTAATGTTACCAGTAATTAAATACACTGTATTGTCTATATATGCACATATTACAAGACTAGAATATAGTTAAGACCATTTTATTACTTATTACTCTTTTAAGTAGTGCCATAAGTAAACCTTTGTTTAGAGTGCAAACTAAGCTACCTATTCAGCATTTATTATTACATCCACCTACCCAGTCAGCCAGCCATGAAGTAAAGATCCATTGACCATCTACCATAGTCAGGTCTATATACTACAATTCCAGACACTGGTAGTTAAAAATATTTGAAAAGTGAAGTATTCTTAAATATTTTAAAGAAGGAACCAAATATTCAAGTTTTTTAGCTCACATATCTCAGAAGAATCTAATGTCACCTTGAGAATAAGGGATTAGAGAGCAAAATGCTTAAGAGAGCATGTAAAGTAGAAGTAGAAAATGTTCTTAATTAGTATGTCCTAAGAGAAAGGTTAGAAAATGGGGCCGGGCGTGGTGGCTCAAGCCTGTAATCCCAGCACTTTGGGAGGCCGAGGCGGGTGGATCATGAGGTCAAGAGATCAAGACCATCCTGGTCAACATGGTGAAACCCCGTCTCTACTAAAGATACAAAAAATTAGCTGGGCATGGTGGTGTGTGCCTGTAATCCCAGCTACTCAGGAGGCTGAGGCAGGAGAATTGCCTGAACCCAGGAGGTGGAGGTTGCGGTGAGCCGAGATTGCTCCATTGCACTCCAGCCTGGGTAACAAGAGCAAAACTCCATCTCAAAATAAATAAATAAAATAAAATAAAACAAAATAAAATAATATGGTCAAATACACGCCCTTGGGTTTATGATCTCAAAGTGAAATCGGTCTATTAATGAATAAAACTTCCTTTCCTGATTAACTATTATAAAACATTTATTTTAAAAAATTTACTGATGGTATAACCAAGGAAATGAGATTCTAGAATGAATTTTTTTCTGAAGTCTGAGATATTCATATTCATTGAATTAGTTTTTTCCCTTCTTTCTATAGAAAAGTAAAGAAAATAAATGATGAATTATAATCTAATCCCTCCTCAAATCCAAATTGACAGTAATAATGTTAATAATAGTCAATTTCATGTCAAGAAGAAAGCCTAATATAATTGAAATGGAAATGAGTGTTTAAAATGTTAAAACCTTTTCATATGTTTTAGGCAAATTATTTTATTTTGTATGCATGTTTGTGCTCTTTGTGGGTACCACACTGTTTGTTTTGAATGTCATTTCTTTCCTTAAGATAATTAGTGTTCATTTAAACTCATTAAATTAAATTTTTTTATATTTAAATGAGATCAATGAACATTTTTATTTCTTCTCTTTCTTTTGCCCTCAACCTTTGTTTAATGTATTATTATTTAATATTGAAAAAATACTTAACTTTAGCAGGTAAGCAAGGGATTTTGTTGCATAAACAATACATAGTTTTTCTTCTTACCTGATATAGCCAGACATTTTTTTTCAATATTATATAATACATTGAGAGAGAGACTGAGGAGAGAGATGACAACTTGGCATAAATGATATAAATGTGCCAGATTTTCAGCTGCACATTCTAATCTATAGGTACATTATTTGAGATAGGAAGTCAAATGTTCTTCTTGCCTGTGAGAGTAGGAGGATTCTGAATTCAAAGAACAGCAAGGAATTCAGGGTCACTGAAGTTATCACTGCAAATGGAAGTGTAGAGAAATAAGGCTTTCTAGGTGTCTAAACAAGGAGTTCAGATTTTTATTGTCTAGGAGATGACGAATCATCAATGGATTTTGAGAAGTGATGGAACATGGTCATATGCAGGGAAATATCACTCTTAAAACTCTGTGGAGAGAAATTCGATCAGGCAAGACCTACCTTTAGAGGTCTTAATCTTATGTCATATTTTTTGGAAGATGGTCACAGGGTCACTCTGTAAAACTTTTCCATCCAGATTCACAAATTAAAGTTATTCCAATGAGAATATAGAGAACAGTTTAGGTCAGTTACATAAACCAGTTTGGACTTTGAAAAATGAAATGTCCTATTTTTATACATTGCTAATAAAAACAACAAGCTTCTGACTGCTTTCTAAAAAATCTAGGCAATGCCACAACTTCTGTATTGTTTTACTTTCTAGTACATTTATATTAAAATTTTTTGTTTTCAGAATAGTTCAAAGAAAGGGGCACTATTTCATTTTACATTTCCATCTGTAATGTAATAAAGAACTGTTTACATTTCATACAGACTTTCATTTCAACTTTATGCAAGTCCCATGGGTAGGTATTATTATCCTCATTTTAAAATTAAAGAAGCCAATTCCCAGGTTAAGCAACTTGGCTTTCATTACAGAAAAAGCTGGAATTTGAACCCAAGTCTCTCCAATATCAAAATCATTTCTTTCTAATGTATTACCCTTCTTGATAGCACTTGTCTAGGTGGAAGGTTGTTTTTCCTCTGTACACCCCCTTTACAGAACATTTTCTTCATGTTGTCTGAAGGCAGTGTGCAAATTAAAAATCTGTGAATCTCTGCATTAGGATAATTCAGCTTACCTAATTGTGTGGGTCACGTAGCCCCTTGTTTTCTCCATAATAATAGGATGAGGAAGAGCCAGAGGTGTTCTACTTTCCAGTGACTTACATCACTCTGCAGACAATTGGCAGCTAGGAGACGGGCAGCTGCCACACTCTTCAGATTTCTCTCTATTTAAAGTTCAAAGAGACTCTGGATAACAAAAACAAAGAGGTAAGTGAGGCCTGACCAAGCCACTCACCAACAGGAATAATGGCTGAAAAAGGTAAGATTTAAGGCATTGGATTCTCCTGGCACGATAGGCTTCTTGACTTTGGTTTATTTATGTTTCTTGGTCATTCTGAAAAATGTGGTATCTATTCTAAACGACCATTAACCATATATAATACTGCATGTATATTAGATGCAAAAATGCGGTAAACATACAATTTATGGATCAGACCTATAGGTTATGAATAATTTTAAAATGATCAACAAAGCAAGAGAGCTTATTTTGAAAGGTGAGTTAGAAGTCAGTTCTGATTTCAATTCTGAACCAGAATTGAAGACAGTTAAGTTCTGTGTCAGATCTGCTAGCAAATGGCTATGTGAGTTTGGAGAAGTCTCTCTACCTCTCTGAGTCTGTTTTCTGACAGTAAAATGAGAATATTGGGCTGAGCCATCTGTTCCACATCTAACTTTTTCTGTTTTTTAAACATTTTTTTTGTATTTATGTTATATACTTATATAAAATAATTGATTCTAATTGGTCAAAATAGGTTGAATATATATTGTATCTAATAAATAGTTTTAAAATATTTACAGGAATTTTTGCTTTTAATCTTGACAGTGACCTTGTGAAATATGCATATCATCATCATCCCCATTTTATAGATAAGAAAACTGAGACATAGTAGTTTAGTAACTTATCCATGATCACTAAAGAGTGGTGGTACCAGGTGTTTAACCTGGACAGTATTTTCCGGAGCACAGTGTCCTCAAGAACACTTCCAGCTGTAACTACTTTGATATGCTCAGAACCGGACAAGAGAGAAGCATTTTGCAATTGCACTTCTTGTTTAAACAGATGTTTTGTTATTATTTGTACTAGTAATGTAAGTGACATATGCAAAGTATGTTGTGCTCTTATGTATTCCAATTTTCAAACAATTCTACAGATGTTAGTAAAGTTGAAAATATTAGTTAAAAAAACACTAGTGGAATATATACTTGGAGTGTTAAAATTCCCAGTCAGTGCTACTGGTACTGTTTTACAAGGAAAGTAAATAATGAGATATTTACTTTTAGGGTTTTGTGATATGTAAATTTTATTAAAATATGCTTACGTTAAGTTTTATTAAATATGCATTCATAAAGTATAAATGCACAATTAAAGGGTTGATATTAATTTTCAAGTTCTTTGAAATTGAGAAAAACACAAAGCTGCATACATGGACTTTCAAAAAAATTACTGCTATGTACTTCATTGTAGTGGTACCTTAATTCATAAAAAGGCTTTCATCCAAATGAGAGTAAAGGACATCTCATGTTGTTTGCTTTATCCTTAAGCAATACCACATGCCAAGTATAGAGAAGGGTTTTCCATTTAGTGCTTAACGCCTTATGCAAGGTCACAGTGAGATGGAGAAGCAAGAAGAGCATGTTGAATTTTGTCAGTTAAGAGAGCCTCTAGCATTTTTGGAAAAATATATTTAAAGTATTAAAATTCATTTCCACTTCAGAAAGTTTGCTTTTATAAGAGTGTCTTCTAATTTTAAAAGCATCTTATCTTCTGATGACTTTATTTTAATAGTATTTTTTTAAATTTCACATTTTAAAGTGATGGAAATTGTAATAGGAGTGCAATTGCCAAGAATACACATTCTCTTTGTTAACTAATGGCATAAGATCTAATTGTGCTTTGCAATTAAGAACGTATCTGAGGGCCGGGTGTGGTGGCTCACGCCTGTAATCCCAGCACGTTGGGAGGCCGAGGTGGGAGGATCACGAGGTCAAGAGATGGAGACCATCCTGGCCAACATGGTAAAAGCCCGTCTCTACTAAAAAATACAAAAATTAGCTGGGCGTGGTGGCGCGCACCTGTAGTCTTAGCTACTCGGGAGGCTGAAGGGGGAGAATTGCTTGAACCCAGGAGGCGGAAGTTGCAGTGAGCCAAGATTGCACTCCAGCCTGGCACCTGGGGCAGAGTGAGACTCTCTCAAAAAAAAAAAAAAAAAAAAAAAAAAAAAAAGAATGTATCTGAGTCCTTAACACAGAGACATTAATTCTATGGAATGTTTTTTTGTGCTTTTTCTAAATCTTTTTGCGTGATGTATGTGTGGATTTCTCTGTGTGTATGTGTGTGTTTGCTTGAAAGAACAAGATTGAAATGCAGTGAATACTTAAAGTGATACTTGTATAAACTGCTTTTTAGGTGAGAGTACAAATAGGAGGGACAGGAAGAATCATATATAACCAAAGCCATTTATGTGTGTGTTGGATTATTACTGCCCGTTGATTCAGGTTCAGTGCTGGTTGTTATACTGAACAATTTTTAAAAATAGAAATTCTTTTCTGTAGTCAAGAATGGTTATATAATGTATGAAGCTTTCCTTTCCCTGTGATATTTAAAATTACATCCAGCTATTGAGGCCAAGAACAGTTCTCAACACCTTTTCCTGTGTTATAATTATTTAATTTAGTGGGAATTGTCTCAGAGTTGTATTAGATTGTTTTTCTATAAATAGCTGCTATATGTGTTATTGCACAAAGGCATGAATGTGTTCTGCATATATTAAACACACGTGGTGGTAGAGTTTACAAAACTTTGCACATATGTTATGTCATTTGACCTTCAAAACTCTTCCAGGAGGCAGATAGCACAAGTTTTATTATCACTGTTTTACCAATAGGAAAGTTCAAGCTCGGAATTGTCCAAGGTCACATAACAGTAAAAGATTCACGGTTTGATTCAGAATACCCAGGGTTTATGACAGTCACACATATTCTCTGTAGAAAAGAAAAAGTATTTATGTATGAGTATGACTAGGGAGTGTATACTTTTTTCTGGACATTACCAGATTCCTTTTTTTCTCTTGACTCAGAAAATTTAATTCCAAAATGACCAACTTAATCTGTTTTCTTTTGTTTATTTTAAAGCAGAGTCTACGGTTTCACGCCTTCTGGTTCCTATTCTTCTCCTGATAGGCTGGATTGTGGGCTGTATCATAATGATTTATGTTGTCTTCTCTTAGAAAGGTAAGGGTTTTAATAATTGAATGTTTATTCATAGTACAAATTATTCCAGAAACAATCTTTTCGATTTTACTAATGGAATGTTTTGTCATTCAGGCAAGAAGATATCAGATTGACAACATTTAGAAGAGTTAAGAAAACCATGAACATGACTGATTGTTAAATGTCTTATGTTAAATAATGCAATGTTTGACATCACTTTACAAACTTGTATTAATTATAAACCGGCACTTTGGTGTGCATAAGAATTTTTTCAGGACAAAAAGAAATTATGTGTGATTTTCTCTATATTCTGAGTAAGAAAAATGTTTAACTATAATGAAAAATGCATGTCATCAAAAAAGTTTGGTAACTTTAATCACATTACAAAAATTCTACCCCCTGCCCTCTGGAAAAAAACTATAGAGAAAATGGGCTAAGACTTTGCCCGGTGGCTCATGCCTGTAATCCCAGCACTTTGAGAGGATCGCTTGAGCCCAGAAACTGGAGACCTGCATAGATGACAGAGAGAGACCCCATCTCTACGAAAAAAAAAAAAGGGCTAGAGATAAAAACAGACAATTCACAGAACATATAATGTAAAAGTACACTTGGCCCTTATCCTCTTGTTTGCAAAAAGAGACATGTAACTAAAACTACACTGAGGAATCATCACTCACTTATCAGATGGAAAAAAATAAAGATGTTTGACAACATATGTGTTGGTAAGGCTGTGTGGAATTCTCATGCATTGTATTTGGGAATTCATAATGGTACATTTTGGGGGGCTTTTGGCAGTACCTATCTATCAAAATTACATATGTATTTAATTTTTGACTCAGCGATCTCTCTTCTAGGAATACGGTAATTTCCACAGGTACATGAGCAAAACTACACAATGGCTTATATGCACGGCTATTTATTCTGAAATAATTTGTTTAGCAAAAACCTGGAAATAAGGCCAGGCACAGTGGCTCACACCTATAATCCCAGCACTTTGGGAGGCCAGGTGGGCAGATCACCTAAAGTCAAATGTTTGAGACCAGCCTGACCAACATGGGGAAATCCCATCTCTACTAAAAATACAAAATCAGCCAGGCAGAGTGGCTCATGCCTGTAATCCCAGCTACTCAGGAGGCTGAGGCAGGAGAATAGCTTGAATGTGGGAGGCAGGTGAGCCAAGATTGCACTATTGCACTCCAGCCTGGGCAACAAGAGTGAAACTTTGTCTAAAAAAAAAAAAAACCTGGAAATAAGCCAAATATCTATCAATAAGGTACTAATTGAATAAACTATGGTATGTCTATGTAGTACTTCTGCAATTGTAAAAAAGAAATGAAAAGGATTTCTAGATACTGATATGATGAGCTGTCCAGGACAAAGTGTTAAGGGTAGAAGCCAGGTATAGGACAATGTGTGCTGCCTTTTATATGAGAGAAAAAGGGGCTATACCAATGTATACATATATTTGCTTAAATTAAAATACTAAAATTGAGGGGAGATAAATGGAGGCCAGATATCTCTGAATATGCCTTGTTTTATAGTTTTTATTTTTGGAATCATATAACTATTTTATATGTTAAAAAGAAAAAAATAATTGCTCAAAATTTAAAACAAACCAAAGCAAATCTAATAGCGTATCAAGTTGTAGCATAGCCCCACAGAGGAAAGACGTCTTTCAAGTATCTTTAAAACATAGTATATTTGACTGTACACCTCTTATGGGATAAAAATCTTAACATGTTCAGTAGTCTTTTGGTTTGTGATAATATTGATAGTGTTGGTTTGAAATTCATATCATCAACATAAATGTCAAGTATAATTGGTGATATTAAATCTGAATTGCAAATATCAGTATAAACTAAAAGAAAGTCTATCCAAATTCCGTCCATTGGAAAAGCCTAGGAGGAATGAGTCCAGTCTCTAAGTCCAGTCTCCACTCAAAGGAGGCAGGGGTTCCTCCCTAGTCTGGGGCAGAAAATGTACAATGTAACTTGCAATTTCCTACTAAATGGATTAGTCTGATTATAGCTGTACCCACTGATCAATTTAACATCACCAAAAATATTACAACTCAACATTGTGTGCCTCCTGACAGAATATGGTAGAATGTACAGAGTGCCACCTATGAAGTATTCTTACCAAAACAAGTGAACCTGAAGCAGAGCAAGTTTCTGGATCAGTCTAAAAGGCTACTCTAAACAAATCATGAGGATATATTCTGCCAAGTCCAAAGTGTGGAAAATTATGAAGGACACATGATCTGGTTTTTCCAACAAATAACTAGAAGTGAGGTGGGGCCAGGCACGGAGGCTCACGCCTATAATCCCAGCACTTTGGGAGGCTGAGGCAGGTGGATCACTTGAGACCAGGAATTCTGAGACCAGCCTGACCAACATAGTGAAACCCTGTGTAGAAATACAAAATTAGCTGGGCATGGTGGCACATGCCTGTAATCCCAGCTATTTATGAGGCTGAGGCAGGAGAATTGCTTGAACCTGTGAGGCGGAGGTTGCAGTGAGCTGAGATCACACATGGGCAATAAGAGTGAAACTCATTTCAAAAAAAAAGGGCGGAGGGTGGGAAAGGAGAAACTATTTCAGAATAAAAAAGGCTTAAAAGGATAGCCAACAAATGCAATACATGAATCTACTACAAAAGACACATTTTTGCATTGTCTGTGATAAAGATATTAGGAAATTGTTATTAATTCTATACATTGCATGTTAGGGTTTGAATATGGTTTGTTTTTCTGCACCAAATCTCATATTGAAATTTAATTCGCAGTGTGGCAATTCTGGAAGGTGGGGCCTAGTGAGTGAGAAGTGTTTGGGTCATAGGGATGGTTCCCTCATGGATGGCTTGGTGCCTTTCTCTTGGTAATGAGTGAGTTCTCACTCTCTAGAGACTAAAGTGGCTCCTTAGAAAGTGGGTCATTATAAAGACAGAATGCCCCTTGGGCTTGGTTCCTCTTCACACATGGCCGCTTACCCTTTGACCTGTGCCATGTTTTGACTCAGCATAAAAGTCCTCACCATAAACTGAGCAAGATGTCAACACCATGCTTCTTATATGGCTGTGGAATGAGCTTATAATACCTCTTTTCTTTATAAATCACCCAGCCTCAGGCATTCCTTTTAGCAACATAAAATGTACTAAGACACTATAATATTGACTTGGCAATAGAAAAGACTCTTATCTGTTAGAGATAATACTAAAATAATGTTTGGTTGGATATTAGAATGTCTTTACCTTAAAATATTCCTGTAGAGGCTGGGCGTGGTGGCTCACACCTGTAATTCCAGCACTTTGGGAGGCTGAGGCAGGTGGATCATGAAGTCAGGAGTTCAAGACCCACCTGGCCAAGATGGTGAAATCTGTCTCTACCAAAAATACAAAAATTAGCTGGGCATGGTGTTGGGTGCATTTTATCCCAGCTACTCTGGAGGCTGAGGCAGGAAATTGCTTGAAACCAGGAGGCAGAGGTTGCAGTGAGCCAAGATCGTGCCACTGTACTCCAGCCTGGGCGATAGAGTGAGACTCCATCTCAAAAAAAAAAAAAGAGTTCTGTAGAAAAACCGAATGAAAAATGAAATGGGGAACATTAAATAAGAGGCAAAATGCTGACATTTTCTTAAGATGAGTGATGATCTCATAAGGATTTATTATACTGTTTATTCTACTTTTGTGAATATTTAAAATTTTTTATAAGAAGTTTCTTTTTTCCTCTCGATGACTCTGTGTTGCAAACTATAGCTTATGCAAGAGATAAAATAGAGCAAAATTACATAAAATAAAACATAGTGCTGTTCCTGAACCTCATCCCAAGAGATTCTGATTCAGCTGGTCTGCACTGGGACCGGAAATCTGCATTTTAACAAATTCCTTCAGGGACACTTGGACACACTAAAATTTAAGAACCACTGTTTTGGAGAAATGGTGCTCAGACTTTAGTGCACATTGGCATCCTCGGGAGAACTTGTTAAAACACAGATAGTTGGACATCATTCTCAGAGTTTCTGATTCAGATCTGGGGTGGGAGCTTGTGAATTTAATTTCTAACAAGTTTTCAGGTGATGCTGCTGCTGCCCTGAGATCTGTATTTCGAGATCCACTGTTCTAGAAGGGAACTGATTTCTTCCTCAGAACTTTTACACTATCTTCCATTCGATTAATTTCTCTATGTAAATTAATCCTCTTATCAAAAAGTTAGAAAAAGCTTTTGCTCTATTCATTGATTCTGATTTTTAAACTTGCTAAACACTTCAAAACTGCTTCTTAAACATATTATATTTAGAGAAATATTTATAAAATTTAAGCAGAAAATGTACACAAAATTAGGCTCAACTAACTTCATTAATGACTTGCCCTAAGTTAAGTTTTCTGCAGACCTGATAAAAACCAACTCATCTTCAATCAGAGGTCTTGCTGGAGTTAATTCCTACCTGCTTCTAGAAGCTGATCATTAATATCTTCAGGAATTTTGTATTAGTCAATGTCTCGTCTGTAGCTTGAAACTGGTGGAGTATGTACGTCACAGAAATCAACAAATGCTGTATGTTAGGACTTCTTTTTGCTGAATAGCCAGCTCCTAAACCTTTAACAGCACACCACTGCCTTGAATCCTTTTGTCTGATGCTTATACAGGTTTGTCAGGGATTCAAGACCAGCCACTTTTGAAAAAAACAAAACAAAACTTTTTTGAGTCAAAAAAGATAATATCTTTATTTTCTTGAGCTCTTTTTGTGCTACTTTAATGAGAAATCTGTGAAAGCTATAAGCTCGCCCAGAAACCAAACATTCATAAAACTCTGCAGATACTACTTCAAGGTGTTTACGAACCCTCTGAAATCTATAGAAGAGATACCTTGGGTTAAGTAACTCCTTAAGTGTTTCCTACTTTCTGAAGCTGAGGCTGGAGTGCAACGATGTGATCTCGGCTTACTGCAACCTCCTTCTCCAGGGTTCAAGCAATTCTTGTGCCTCAGCTTCCTGAGTAGTGAGAATACAGGCACCTGCCACCACACCTGGCTAATTTTTGTACTTTTAGTAGAGACTGGGTTTCACCTGACCTCAGGTGATCCACCTGCCTTGGCCTCACTGCACTCCCACACAGCCACAGTCCTAAAGGCTGGTCTCACGCCCACCATGCCCCACCAACAGCACAAGTCCGCTTCCCGGCAGCCAGTGACCAGGCTGAGAACTTGCCCCAGACCACAAGCCTCCCTATTGAGAAGGCAGGCTGAATTACAATTTTTTGGTGTCTCAGGGAGCCTGCCATGGTGATCCAGTTCTTTCAAAGAGCCTGGATTCTCTTGGCTTTTCTGGTATGTTCCTGCAGTAGTTCTTGGAGCAAAAGTTCACAATGAGAGTCTTCATATGCAGCTCTGTCTGTCCAAGTGAAAGCTGCAAGCTAGTCTTGCCTCCTATCTGCCATCTTCACATTTTTGTTTCTATAACATTGTTTTTAAGCAGCAATATAAACAAATTTTTCTCTAAGTGTTTTAATTCCATGTTTCTATATCCCACCTAATCATTTTCTCAGAGAACAAAGAAAGCTTAGTACAGTGAAAAGAAAAAAAGTTTTGGAAGTCAGATAGTTTTTCCTTGGAGTAGCTAATTAATCTCTCTAACTTTAGTTTTTTCAACTATAAAACAGGAATAATAATATTGTCTTGGCATTGTTGTGAAGACTGCAGTGTTTTCCAAACCTGCCTAATCTGAATAAATGGAGACCTTTGTTAAAAGTGCAGATTCTCCAGGTCCTCTGCAAACTCATTTCAGTAGGTCTTAAAAACGCCTATTAAAAAAAAAAACAACAGTTCCTCAGGTAATTTATTATCATCACAGAAATTTGAAAAGCATGTGTAAGCATTAATTCTGATACATATAGACAATGATCCATGGCAGCTTATGTTGGTAAGTCCCAACCACTTTTCCTTTTATTGCAAGAATTCCTTTTATTTTCCTTTTTGGCTGCAAGAAAAAACTAGCACTGTATGTTGCAAAATATTACATTATATTTTGTAATTATACAAAATATAATGAAAATATGCAATATTAATTTGCCACTAATTATATTAGTCTGTTTTCACACATCTGTAAAGATACTACCTGACACTAGGTAATGTATGATGAAAAGAGGTTTAATTGACTCACAGTTTTGCATGGCTTGGGAGGCCTCAGAAAACTTACAGTTATGGCAGAAGGCAAAGGTGAAGCAAGGCACTTCTTCACAAGGTGGCAGGAGAGGGAGAGAGTGCATGGCGGGGGGGAGAAACCACCCCCATGACCAGTCATCTCCCAGCAGGTCCCTCCCTTGACACATGGGGATTACAATTTGAGATCATAATTGGGTGGGGACACAGAGCCAAACAATATCACTAATGTTTTCATGTATGTGAGTCATTGCTTATTCCATTTAAAACTTCTTATTGGTGAATTCATTTCTCATCTTCCTGACTTATAGAATATGGTTCAGTATAGGCAACTAATAAATAGGTATCAAATGGATAATTAATTCACCTTCCCCTTATAATATTCTTGAATACATTATGTCAGTGTTTTAACTTTAGACTCTTAAGATGTTTAAATCGGATTGGAAATCTCAAAGAAATGATTAGGAGTTCATAATCAACAGATTCAGGTAGGTAATGGCATATAGATTGCACAAGGCATAGACAAATTCTTATATGTTTTTAAGTTTCTAGAATCTTTAGTTTATATTCTATCAAACTGCACATATAAATATTCAAGAAGATGATTATAATGAGTTAACTGCTTCTTAAACAAAATTTTTGTTTCATTGATGCCCATGGTTAAAAATATACCAGATGTTAGAGCTGAAAAAGATTAGTTTTTATATATCCTGTATTATAATATGAAATATAAAGACCATGCAAAGAAAGTTTTTATTCCTCTCTGTGCCTGGGGAAAGAGATAAATTCCAATGAATTTTGTAATGTCTAATGAAATGCTTCATGAGTTACCAAGCCTGGTAGAGCAAAGAAAACTCCCTGGAGGACAAAATCTTAGAGGAGAGATTTTTGTGCATAAACAGAAGTAGCATATTCAAGTAAAATCTATTTATAGATCTTATAAAATAAATTTAACTTCTCTTTTATTTTGGAAGGACATTATTTTCTATTTATGTGTACTAAAAACCATTATTTTTGCTTATTATGGTTTCTCAAATATTTCTTCCCTTTTTTTCTTTCTTTTCTATTTTGGACAGCCAGAGGTGTTCTGCTTAAGACATAAATATACATTAGCTCAAAGTTTATTTAGAGGAAAAGAAAAGAACACTGAAAGCAGAATAATAATATTTTGAGTTGGTAATTTCTCAGAGAATGAGAAGAATGAATGTTATATTTTTATTTGACTCTCTTTTGAACCTGTTTCTTGGCTTGCAAAAGTGAGATGGGTGTGAAATTTTCTGAACAAATTATGAGCAGGCACAGACCTGTGATTTTCTTGGAAGGACAGATCTATTCTGGGGATTAGGACTTTGGTCATTATGCTAGATTTCAGTATATTTTCAATCATTTTATTGGGCTGGGCACACAAGCCCTTATAAATTCCAAATGACACAGATATGTATCTGACAAAGTTCTTTTTTGGAACATATTCCTATGAATATTAGGGGACTAGAATATTGATTGGAATCCTGATGCTAAGTGAAACAGAGTCATGGAGAAATCATTTTTAGTTTTTATAGGTTACAATAATAACCTATAAAATTGTCTGTAAAATTGGTCTAGAAGTGGAGAGCAAATGGAAATAGACTTTTTGGTGGTTTGCATATTGATGTACTCAAAACTCCTAAACTGGCATCTTATGCAGTTTATCTCATCTGTATTATGTTAGGTGTCCTCAGAATATGATGTATTTTGATTTAGAAAACACAGTCTCTTAGTCTAATAAACATAATCTCACCAGCATGTTATAGACATTGGGCATGTTCCTCATTTATCTTGCTAAAGGTACAAGCACGCTTTTGAGCCTGTTGACACTAATGGTGTCAACTCGATGGATAGATTGCTCTGGGTCAGACCACTATTGCCTCTTCAAGCATGTGGCCAGATTCACTCAATTTTGTTTTTTTTCTTTGTGTTTTGTTCTTGTCCTATTATTTACTATTCTCTCTAATTTATTTTCCTACTCTCATTTATATGTAACCAACACTCTGTTGATCCCAGTAGCCCCTGTGGAGTAATGGGATCACATGAATAATGATAACTCACAGTATTCTGGCTCTTGTGTCCCCTCCTCAGAGCTTAAATAATAGTCCCTTCAATATGTATTTCTTATCCTATTTTCTCCCTAGAACCTAGACATACACCCAAGGCAGGGCCAGACAAACTCAAGTGGCACTTGCCACACTCAACCAGAATCACTGCATGAAGCTTATCATGCCTGGCTCCTTTGCTGACAAAGTTGAGTTCTCCTAGGATGCTCCTCAGGTTTTTGCAAAGCTTGGGTTTATTTGCCCCATAAAGTTGGCAAAAATGCTGAGAACTGTTTGGATCGCACCTCCACTCAAGCAACATGTCTGGATTCTCAGTTTCCTGATGCAAACAGGCGGGATCAGTGATCATTTAAAACAAAATGCAAGTCCTTCTCCACCCAGCTGATTTCAAAACCAGTAGACTGATCAACAATTTGAAGAGCACTATTTTAGGATTCAGTGTTTTCAGATATTATCTTCTTTAATTTTTTTTCATTTCAATAGCTTTTGAAGGATAAGTGGTTTTTTGTTGCATGGATAAATTGTATAGTGGTAAAATCGGAGATTTTAGTGCACCAGTCGTTGAAGTAGTGTATATTGCACCCAATATGTATTTTTTATCCCTCACCCCCCCAAATCTCCCCTTTCTGAGTCTCCAAAGTCCATTATATCATTTTGTACACCTTTGTGTATCTATAGCTTAGCTCCCACTTGTAAGTGAGAACATACAGTATTTGGTTTTCCATTCCTGAGTTACTTCACTTAGAATAATGGCCTCCAGCTTCATCCAAGTTGCTACAAAAGACATTATTTTGTTCTTTTTTATGGCTGAGTAGTATTCCATGGTGTATATACGTCACATTTTCTTTATCTACTCATTAGTCAGTGGATACTTAGGTTGGTTCCATATCTTTGTAATTGTGAATTGTGCTGCAATAAACATATGCATGCAGGTGTCTTTTTGATATAATGACTTCTTATCCTTTGGGTAGATGCATAGTAGTGAAATGGTAGATCTACTTTTAGTTCTTTAAGACATCTCCATACTGTTTCCATAAAGGTTGTACTAATGTACATTTTCACCAGCAGTGTATAAGTGGTCCCTTTTTATCACATCCACACCAATATCATTAATTATCTATTGTTTTTGACTTTTTAAAAACAGCAATTATTGTAGGAGTAAGGTGATATTTTTGTGGTTTTAATTTGCATTTTCGAATGATTAGTGATGTTGAACATTTTTTTCATGTTTGTTGGCCATTTATATATCTTCTTTTGAGAAATGTCTATTCATGTCATTTGCCCATTTTTGATGGGTTTGTTTTTTTCTTGGTGATTTGTTTGAGTTCCTTGCAGATTCTAGGTGTTAGCCCTTTGTCAGATGCACAGATTGCAAGTGTTTTCTCCCATTCTGTGGGTTTTCTGTTTACTCTGATGATTATTTCTTTTGCAGATATTACCGTCTTGGTAAAGCTTTCCCTCACTACCTATACTTTCACATGCACACAGACACACATAACCAGGGTTTTTGTTCCTCTGAAACCTTTTCCCTTCTGCGCCTTCACACTAGATTGTAAGTTCTTTTCGTGTAGGATGTGTGAAAACATAGGATTCACTATGATGACAGGAATTTGTCCAATAGATATATGTCAAGGGAATGAATGAATACCTGAGCTTTACCTTTAACAAAACAGCCTCATGAGATGCATCAAGTGTGCGAAGCTCTTAGCATAGTGTCTAGCACCTACTGAATGCTCAACAAAAGTTTTCAATAGGGGCAGACGCTATGCTCAGGGACTAACGTAAGAGATTATTTTAGTCATTATCATAATTACATATATTATCATATATTATCTTACAACTAACCTAAGAGATTACTTTAGTCATTATTAGCATAATTATCTTCATTATGTCTTATATTGTTCCTTGACTTAAAAAGATTTCAGTATCATAGAAACTAAGGTTCTTAGCTAGATATGTTTGGATTGCCTGCTTCCATTTCTAGCTTCAAGCCAGTGTTGCATGTTCTGTTTTGGATAAGAGCCCCTTTTGCCCCTAACATATGTCATCCCCTTTCCCAATACTCAAATTCATACAACTGGCTCATTCCAGCTTTTAAATTTTGGTCCAATATGAGCTTCCTCTAAGACGCAAGAGGACATGGAGCTTTAAACCTTTCCCTATATCTGCAAATACAAACAGAGGGTATTAATGTTGTAAGTACTGTTCAGAGATATTCACACAGGTGCTTGGGAAGAAAACTACAATCCCTGGATGTTAAAGTTTTTAGATTCTTGCATAGTTCTCAATAATAACAATAACATATGAAGAGGATTCTATTATTAAAAGACACATATGTAATCGATGAACTTCATCTCCCTGAAAATTTTAAACAATACAGCATGAAGTAAAAAGCTCAAATGCTCTTTACCTACAATTCTACTCTCTTTCCCAGAGGTAATCACGACTAGCAGCTTAGTGGGTATAGACCAAAAATGATTTCAATGTATTTATAAAAATGGGTGCATGTTACAGTTGTAAAAGTGTTTTCTTATATGTTATCTCACTTGATTCTCATGAAAAGTAGGTATATCCAGACGTGTGAGATGAGACTTACAGAGGCTCACTTGGCCAAAGTTTCTCAGCTGGTCACTTGTTCAGCACAACTTGAATTCTTCAGATCCAGGTCTCTGAAGTATGTGCCAGGCATTTCTCTAAGCATTTTGCATGTGTTATCGCACTTAACTTTTATGCTGTCCCCTTCAGCGAGGTGTGATTATAATCTCCATTTAAAGATGAGAGAACTGCAGTTCAGAGAGGTTAAGTAACAAGCTCCATTCATACAGTTTGTCAGTTCAAAGCTTGAATCCAGGAAGGCTCCTTTTGCACCTAGATGTTCACTAGGCTCCATTAATCACCATGTTATATTAGTCACTATGTTATAAAGTAGTATTTTGTATAATCTTCTGCTGTTGCACATGCCACCTAACAGTGGTATATATTTAAGCTTGATAGAAAGGGTGAGAACATGGTACTCCTACAGGAAATGATTTAGGTCTAATTTATGCTGTTCTACCTATCTATGTTGCTTATATTTTTATATCTGATTAGACTATATCTTCATATACCTAAAGCGCTGCCAGTAGCTCTACTTGGTGTGAGGTGCTCAAGAGGTTTCTTCTTCTCCTTTTTAAAGTAAGACTAAGGAAGTGATATTATTTTCCTATTGATCTTGATTGATTGTGAACTGCAGGTGGGTATAGTGAAGATAATGTGAGAGCTCTAAAAGCCTCACACTGGGGGTTGTTTGGCACATGTATCCAAAAAGTTATGACTTAAAGATACTTCAAGTTTAGAGATTTTGAGTCACAGCCCCTCATTTAGATGTGATGCAAGAAAACTCACAAAAGTAATTCTTTAGAATAGTTGTTTTTTTTTTAATCCACATCTAAATAAGCTCATGTTAGAGAAAATAAAAAATAAAATCAGTGGGTATTCCAATGGAGACTCTTATCCAGGAAAGAAGTTTAAAAACAACAACAGCAACAGTGGTAGCAGCAGCCACAGCTCATTGATCTTTGTAACTTCATTGTCACTGATAGTGACAAGGAGAACTTTTGAGACAGAAAAGTGGTGTGGTGTGTTAACATGTCAGGTAATAGGAACAAAGGAGAGTCAAGGCAGAAAAATAAGGCTCTGTGGTACATTATCTTGAGAAAGGCAGACCCAGGGTCAAGTGTGGGAAAAGCTCAGTATTATATTTTAAACCATGTCTATGTTTTCTTCTGATGTCACTTGAAGAAATTTAGCTACTTCGGCCGGGCGCGGTGGCTCATGCCTGTAATCCCAGCACTTTGGGAGGCCAATGCCGGCAGATCACTAGGTCAAGACATGGAGACCATGTTGAAACCCCGTCTCTACTAAAAAATACAAAAATTATCTGGGCGTGGTGGCATGCGCCTGTAGTCCCAGCTATTCGGGAGGCCGAGGCAGGAGAATTGCTTGAACCTGGCAGATGGAGGTTGCAGTTAGCCAAGATCACACCACTACACTCCAGCCTTGCATCTGGCAACACAGAGAGACTCTGCCTCAAAAAAAAAAAAAAAGAAAAGAAAAAGAAAAAAAAGAAATTTAGCTACTGAGAAGCCCTTGAAACTTCCTGCCTAAAACAATTTTATTTAACTATTATCAATTAAAATTTAATTTTTTAAAAAGGAAGACCATATTCAGCTAATGAAACCATTAGTGTCCTTCTGGTTAATTCTCTTAGTCTTAAGAAAACAGTGAAGAAAAAAATCCTACTCGATATTTGGCCCTGAGAAATCTGGCAGCATTCCTCTGCCTTTAGGGTGATAGCATATTGAGTTGGTCACTGCCTAGAGAAGGCTTGAACAACAACGAAAACATGAAGGCTCAGTAATCATCAATCTTGTTGCAGCTAATTAATGTTTGGCAAAACTATTCTATGTGGTGTTCTTTTTTTTTTTTTTTCATGTTTGGCCTATCACTTGATAAAAGATTGTAACAGAAGTGGGTTAAAACAATTTTTTTCTTACTAGTGAGTTGATAAAAATGTTTTTTCCCCAACCAGACCAAAGGTCTATGTTGTATGAATCATCTCTGTCAGTGTCCCAAGCCCTCTCTTTGTCCAGAATTGTCTAGAGATTTGGTTTCCCAAAAGTCAGCATACTCTGTATTTCTGAACCTACTCCCTCAAACCACCTTTCCAACCCATCTCCTATGTCACTCTAAATCTTATTTATTGATTCTCCATAATTTGCTACTGATACTTTTGCTCTAAGTGTACTAGTCCATTCTCATACTGCTATAAGAAATACACGAGAGTGGGTAATTTATAAAGAAAAGAGGTTTAATTGGCTCCCGCTTCCACAGACTGTATAGGAAGCATGGTTGGGGAGACCTCAGGAAGCTTACAATCATGGCCAAAGGTGAAGGGGAAGCTGGTGCATCTTCATGTGGCGAGAGCAGGAGGAAGAGAGAGAGAAAGAGAGAGAGAGAGAAAGAGAGAAAGAGAGAGAGAGATTGAGAGAGAGAGAGAGAGATGGGGGAGGTGCTACACATGTTTAAACAACCAGATCTTGAGATAATTCATTTCCACGAGAGCAGCACCAAAGGGGAAATCTGCCTCCACCAGGCCCCACCTCCAACACTGGATGTTACAATTTGATGTGAGATTTGGGTGGGTACACAGACAC
This sequence comes from Callithrix jacchus, assembly GCF_049354715.1. NCBI lineage: Eukaryota > Metazoa > Chordata > Mammalia > Primates > Cebidae > Callithrix > Callithrix jacchus. The sequence continues at coordinate 30,213,716 of NC_133518.1, forward strand.
AAACCATATCACTAAGTTCTATCTAAAAGATTTTCAATCGTTTTATAAAGAAAATAAAATCTGTGTGGGTGTACGTGCGTGTCTTGAACAATAAATTTGACAAAGATATTTCCTTCCCTGGGCATTTCTTTCTTTATTTCTTTTTTCTTTCTTTCTTTTTTTTTGAGACGGAGTTTCGCTTTTGTTACCCAGGCTGGAGTGCAATGGCGCGATCTCAGCTCACCGCAACCTCCACCTCCTGGGTTCAGGCAATTCTTCTGCCTCAGCATCCTGAGTAGCTGGGATTACAGGCACGCGCCACCATGCCCAGCTAATTTTTTGTATCTTTAGTAGAGACGGGGTTTCACCATGTTGACCAGGATGGTCTTGATCTCTTGACCTCGTGATCCACCCGCCTCGGCCTCCCAAAGTGCTGGGATTACACGCTTGAGCCACCGCGCCCGGCCCATTTCTTATTTCGTATGTTCTCAAAGTTTTTTCCCTAGACAAGTAGCATTAACATCACCTTGGAACTTGTTAGAAATGCAAATACTTGGCCAGGCACCGTGGTTCATGCCTGTAATCCCAGCACTTTGGGAGGCTGAGGCAGGCAGATCATGAGGTCAAGAGATCGAGACCATCCTGGCCAACATGGTGAAACCCTGTCTCTACTAAAAATACAAAAATTAGCCGGGTGTGTTGGCTATTATCCCAGCCGGGTGCGGGCGCCTGTAATCCCAGCTACTCGAGAGGCTCAGGCGGAAGAATCCCTTGAACCAGGGAGGCAGAGGTTGCAGTGAGCTGAGATTGCGCCACTGTACTCCCACCTGGCAACAAACAGAGTGAAACTAGGTCTCAAAAAAAACAAAAACAAAAACAAAAAAACTTGGGCTCCAGCTCCAGGCCTATTGAATCAGCAACTCATGGGGTAGAGCTTTGACAAGTTCTTCGGATGATTTTGATGCTCAAGGTTGAGACCCACTGTTTGATGACTAATTTTATGTCAACCTGACTGGATAAGGAATACCTAGCTAGCTAAAGAATTACTTCTGGGTGAGTCTGTGAGGGTATTTCCTGAGGAGACTGTTGTATGAGTCACTGGATTGAGTAGGAGAGATCCGCCCTGGAAATGTTGGCTGGGGGCCAGATAGAACATAAAGAGGAAAGGGTTTCTCTTTCTCCTGGAGTCAGGACTCCCTTTTCTGACAACAGAACTCCAGGCTCTTGGGCCTTTGGACTCCACAATATATGCCAATGGCACCCCAGATTCTCAGACCTTCAGCTTTGGGCTGAGAATTACACCATTGCCTTCCGTGCTTCTAAAGCTTTCAAACTTGGACTAAGCCATGCTACCAACATTCCAGGTTCCCCAGTTTTCAGGTGGTCTCTTGTGGGAAATTTCAACCTCCATAATCAAGTGAGCCAATTCTCCTAATAAATCACACTTGTCTCTCTCTCTTTCTCTCTCTATCTCTCTATTGTTTCTCTGTCTCTATCTCTTCATCCACTCATCTGTCCGTCCTTCTGTCTGTCTGTCCATCCATCCATCATCCATCCATCCTATTGGTTCTGTGTCTTTAGAGAACCAAAACATACTGTTTCCAAGTGATCTCCCTAACTTTTCCTAAAATATCATCTCAGCTCGGTCATGTGTCTGTGAAAGACTGACAAAATCTGTTCTTTGAAATCTGTGGGTTTCTTTTTAGGTATGTATGTATGTATGAAGGTATGTATGTATTTTGAGTCGGAGTTTTGCTCTTGTTGCCCAAGGTGGAGTGCAATGGTACGATCTCGGCTCACTGCAACCTCCACCTCCCAGGTCAAGCGATTCTCCTGCCTCAGTCTTCTGAGTAGCTGAGATGACAGGCACGTGACACCATGCCTGGCTAATTTTTTGTATTTTTTAGTAGAGATGGGGTTTCACCATTTGATCAGGCTGGTCTCGAACTCCTGACCTCAGGTGATCCACCCACCTTGGCCTCCCAAAGTGCTAGGATTACAGCATGAACCACCACATCCAGTTGGATTTCTTTTATAGTCACATTCACTGATAATTCATGAGTCATAAATTCACATGTCTTTGGGGCAGCAAAGTGGCATAGGTAATATAAAACCAATGTAAGAAAATAGAGAATAGTGACAACTGTGCCAACAAATGAAGAGTGTATTCCTTCCTGCTGAATCCACTGACACTCACATTTCAAAGAATATTGTCTGGTGAAACAAAACAGACGTGTTTACACTGCAGCTTGCAGTTTATGCTATTGTCTATTACACCAAAGAAATCTATTTAAAGCCTATCTCAAGAAAATGATATGTATTAAATAAATAGGGATATTATTTAATTCTGATTGCTGGAATTACATATATTTCTAGATAAATATGAACTTCAGAGTAAATAAAAAATAAAAATGTATAGTATGATAAAATTATATGCTTTGAGTCAGATTTTAGAAAATCAAAGTAGGGTTTCTAACACGGTTTAGATTTAGGCAGGTTTTGAGATCTTTTTACAGTGGCTTGATTTTATTTCCTCATCTGATTTCACTTAGCATTAAGCTAAGAAATATATGCAAGAGCAAATCCAAGACAGCTGCCAATTGAAAAGAAATTAAAGCATAAAGAGCCAGAGAAACTAACGTAATATATACTTTTTTGATCTAAGAGCACTATTTTGCAGGACTCTTGGGTTTTTGGATAAAAAGTTAATATAAGTAATGCAAGTGTTACTGATTTCCTTTCATCTGACTCGTAGAAAAGAAAATGACATTTCTAGGGTTTTTTTTATTTCCCCTTCCAAGAGAAGATAATAACTTTCTGGTTTGCATGAATTCTCCCATTCCTTTTCCTCAAAAACAGACATAATAAAGAAATAGACATTTCTTTCTTTCTAGCTTAGTGAACATTATTTATTTGGGACTTCTAAAAACTGTAACTGTAAAATTAAAGATTTAGGTGTAGGTTCTCTTTTATTGATTTCCTTTAAACAACATCATCCATATGTTTTAAAACTTATATTTTTATATTGTAATACACTGAAATTCTGTGGTATTGTCAAACATCAAGTAGATAAAACTCTAAACGTTTATCTAAACAATTTACTAATTGTGGAGCTGAAATGTGAATCATTAATTCCTAAAGCAATTTTTTCTTCTATTCTGCCTTTCAGCTAAAGCTTGGGTTATGAATTCAAATCCCTTCAGGGCTCAGGTGAGGGAAAGAGTAAAACTGACTAGGTGGAGATTGAAGATTTTTTTCTTCTTTTTTTGAGACGGAGTCTCAATATGTTGCCTGGTTGGAGTGTAGTGATCTCAGCCCACTGCAACCACTGCAGCCTTCCCCTCCCGGGTTCAAGCGATTCTCCTGCCTCACCTTCCTGAGTGGCTGGGATTACAGGAGCGCGCCACCATGCCTGGCTAATTTTTGTATTTTTAGTAGAGACATGGGGTTTCACCATGTTGGTCAGGCTGGTATCAAACTCCTGATCTCATGATCTGCCCACCTCGGCCTCCCAAAGTGCTGGTGGGATTACAGGCATGAGCCACCATGCTTGGCTGGAGACTGAAGATTTGGTAACAATTTTTAGCATGGGAAAACGTGAGACCAATGTTACTAGATCTTGCCATTTTTCACGAGAAGCTGAAAATATCAACACTATATATTAATTTTTAAAAATAAACAAGATGTGGGTGAGGTACAATTTTCTGGTTATATCCTCTGAGCTGGCATTTAATTACCCCTTTCTCCGGTGGCTATAGAGATGGTGGGTGCAAGATGGAGCATTTAGCTAAAGTATTGAGCCATGGGGCAGATTCCTGAGCTGTCCTTCTTTGGGGTTAGTGTCTAAATGCCCCACTGGCTGGTGTGGCATCCCTTGCAAAGACTGAACTTAAATAGTTCGCAGAAATGCCTCATTTTGGGGTGAACCAGGATTGTTGGTCACTCTATCTCAAACTGAGGTGTTGGTTATATTTAAGTGAACATGGACTTAAAAAGAAAAAATTTATATAAAAGTTTCTAGGTGTTCTGACACCACTTGAAGGCTGTTTGATAGCCCCAGGGACCTTAATGTGTCAGTTTAAACTCAATTTAACAATTTGTTATGCATCTGCTATGTGCCAGATACTGTTCTAGGTACTTGGGATTTTCAGTGGATAAAAAAAGACAAAGATTCCTTTATCCATGGAGGGAAGCTTACATTCTAATCGGGAGAAACAAACAGCAAACAATAATAATGAAAGGAAGAACCCCGAATTACAGAAAACACTAAACGTGCTTTGGGAAGGAGAAAAGTTAGCAAAGGGATGGGAGACATGGATTGCAGAGATTTGGGTGTCTTTGCAATACAAAAATCTTTGCCCAGGAAAGGAGGTAAGGGAGTTGACCAGGAAGGAAGATATCTGACAATGTGCTTCAGGCCATGAGAGCAAATAGATCCAAGGCCTATGTGTCTGTATTTTCCAGGAATAGGGAGGAGGCCAGCATGTGGGAACCCAGAGAATGCGGTCTGCAGTGGTAGGAAATGAGATTAGAGCAACCACGAGAGCAAAATAATCATTAGGGACTTGTGTGTCACCATAAGGACTTTGGGTTTTTGCTTTGAATGAAATAGGAAGCCAGCTCAGGGTTTTGACCAAAAGAGTTACATAATTTTATTTTGTTATTATTTTCTTTATTGCATTTTAGGTTTTGGGGTACATGTGCATAACATGCAAGATAGTTGCATAGGTACACACATGGCAGTGTGATTTGCTGTCTTCCTCCCCTTCACCCACATCTGGCATTTCTCCCCATGCTATCCCTCCCCAGCTCCCCCATCCCCCATTGTCTCTCTCCTATTCCCCCCAATAGACCCCAGTGTGTAGTGCTCCCCTCCCTGTGTCCATGTGTTCTCATTGTTCATCACCCACCTGTGAGTGAGAATATGTGGTATTTCATTTTCTGTTCTTGTGTCAGTTTGCTGAGAATGATGTTCTCCAGATTCATCCATGTCCCTACAAAGGACACGAACTCATCCTTTTTGATGGCTGCATAATATTCCATGGAGTATAGGTGCCACATTTTCCCAGTCCAGTCTATCATCAATGGGCATTTGGGTTGGTTCAAGGTCTTTGCTATTGTAAACAGGGCTGCAATGAACATTCGTGTACATGTGTCCTTATAGTAGAACGATTTATAGTCTTTTGGATATATACCCAGTAATGGGATTGCTGGGTCAAATGGAATTTCTATTTCTAGGTCCTTGAGGAATCGCCACACTGTCTTCCACAATGGTTGAACTAATTTACACTCCCACCAGCAGTGTAAAAGTGTTCCTGTTTCTCCACATCCTCTTCAGCATCTGTTGTCTCCAGATTTTTTAATGATCACCATTCTAACTGGCGTGAGATGGTATCTCAAGGTAATTTTGATTTGCATTTCTCTGATGACCAGTGATGATGAATATTCTTTCATATGTTTGTTGGGCTCATGTATGTCTTCTTTTGTAAAGTGTCTGTTCATATCCTTTGCCCATTTTTGAATGGGCTTGTCTGTTTTTTCCCTGTAAATCTGTTTGAGTTCTTTGTAAATTCTGGATATCAGCCCTTTGTCAGATGGGTAAACTGCAAAATTTTTTTCCCATTCTGTTGGTTGCCAATTCACTCTAGTGACGGTTTCTTTTGCTGTGCAGAAGCTGTGGAGTTTCATTAGGTCCCATTTGTCTATTTTGGCTTTTGTTGCCAATGCTTTTGGTGTTTTGGTCATGAAGTCCTTGCCCACTCCTATGTCCTGAATGGTTTTGCCTAGATTTTCTTCTAGGGTTTTTATGGTGCTGGGTCTTATGTTTGAGTCTTTAATCCATCTGGAGTTAATTTTAGTGTAAGGTGTCAGGAAGGGGTCCAGTTTCTGCTTTCTGCACATGGCTAGCCAGTTTTCCCAACACCATTTATTAAACAGGGAATCCTTTCTCCATTGCTTGTTTTTGTCAGGTTTATCAAAGATTGTATGGTTGTAGATATGTTGTATTGCCTCTGATGCCTCTGTTCTGTTTCATTGGTCTATATCTCTGTTTTGGTACCAGTACCATGCTGTTTTGATTACTGTAGTCTTGTAGTATAGTTTGAAGTCCGGTAGTGTGATGCCTCCTACTGTGTTCTTTTTGCTTAGAATTGACTTGGCTATGCAGGCTCTCTTTTGGTTCCATATGAAGTTTAAGGTGGTTTTTTCCAGTCCTGTGAAGAAAGTCAGTGATAGCTTGATGGGGTTAGCGTTGAGTCTGTAAATTACTTTGGGCAGTATGGCCATTTTCACGATATTGATTCTTCCTAACCATGAACATGGAATGTTTCTCCATTTGTGTCCTCTCTTATTTCGTTGAGCAGTGGTTTGTAGTTCTCCTTGAAGAGGTCCCTTATGTTCCTTGTTAGTTGTATGCCTAGGTATTTTATTGTCTTTGTAGCAATTGTGAATGGCAGTTCATTCTTGATTTGGCTCTCTTTAAGTCTGTTATTGATGTATAGGAATGCTTGTGATTTTTGCACATTGATTTTTTTTTAATTTTTTATTGGATTTTAGGTTTTGGGGTACATGAGCAGAGCATGCAAGACAGTTGCACATTGATTTTTATCCTGAGACTTTGCTGAAGTTGCTTATCAGCTTCAGGAGTTTTTGGGCTGCAATGATAGGGTCTTCTAGATATACTATCATATCACCTGCAAACAGAGTCAATTTGGCTTCCACCTTTCCTATTTGAATGCCCTTTATTTCTTTTTCTTGCCTGATTGCTCTGGCTAGAACTTCCAGTACTATATTGAATAGGAATGGTGAGAGAGGGCATCCTTGTCTAGTGCCAGATTTCAAAGGGAATGCTTCCAGTTTTTGCCCATTCAGTATGATATTGGCTGTTAGTTTGTTGTAAATAGCTTTTATTATTTTGAGATACAATCCATCAATACCGAGTTTATTGAGGGTTTTTAGAATAAAGGGCTGTTGAATTTTGTCAACGGCCTCTGTGTCAATTGATATAATCATGTGGTTTTTGTTTTTGGTTCTGTTTATGTGGTGAATTACATTTATTGACTTGCTTATGTGGAACCAGCCTTGCATCCCCGGGATGAATCCTACTTGATCATGATGGATAAGCATTTTGATGTGCTGTTGCAATCGGCTTGCCAGTATTTTATTGAAGATTTTTGCATCTAGGTTCATCATGGATATTGGCCTGAAGTTTTCTTTTCTTGTTGAGTCTCTGCCGGGTTTTGGTATCAGGATAATGTTGGTCTCATAAAATGATTTGGGAAGGATTCCCTCTTTTTGGATTATTTGGAGTAGTTTCAGAAGGAATGGTAACAGTTCCTCTTTGTGTGTCTGGTAGAGTTCGGCTGTGAACTCATCTGCACCTGGGCTTTTTTTGTGTGGTAGGCTCTTAATTGCTGCCTCAACTTCAGACCTTGTTATTGGTCTATTCATAGTTTCAGCTTCCTCCTGGTTTAGGCTTGGGAGGACACAAGTGTCCAGGAATGTATCCATTTCTTCCAGGTTTACTAGTTTATGTGCATAGAGTTGTTTGTAATATTCTCTGATGATGGTTTGAAATTCTGTGGGATCTGTGGTGATTTCCCCTTTATCGTTTTTTATTGTATCTATTTGGTTATTCTCTCTTTTCTTTTTAATCAATCTGGCTAGTGGTCTGTCTATTTTGTTGATCTTTTCAAAAAAACCAGCTCTTGGATTTATTGATTTTTTTGAAGGGGTTTTCGTGTCTCTATCTCCTTCAGTTCTGCTCTGATCTTAGTTATTTCTTGTCCTCTGCTAGGTTTTGAGTTTTTTTGATCTTGCTCCTCCAGCTCTTTCAATTTTGATGTTCGGGTGTCAATTTTGTATCTCTCCACTCTTCTCATGTGGGCACTTATAGCTATATATTTTCCTCTAGAGACTGCTTTAAATGTGTGTGTCCCAGAGATTCTGGTATGTTGTGTCTTCGTTCGCATTGGTTTTGAAGAACTTCTTTATTTCTGCCTTCATTTTATTGTTTATCTAGTCAACATTCAAGAGCCAGTTGTTCAGTTTCCATGAAGCTGTGTGGTTCTGAGTTCGTTTCTGAATTCTGAGTTCTGTCTTGATTGCACTATGATCTGAGAGACTGTTTGTTATGATTTCAGTTGTTTTGCATTTGCTGAGGAGTGATTTACTTCCAATTATTTGGTCAATTTTAGAGTAGGTTTGATGTGGTGCTGAGAAAAATGTATATTCTGTGGATTTGGGGTGGAGAGTTCTGTAAATGTCTATCAGGTTTGCTTCTTCCAGGTCTGAGTTCAAGTCCTGGATATCCTTGTTAATTTTCTGTCTGGTTGATCTGTCTAATATTGACAGTGGAGTGTTAAAGTCTCCCATTATTATTGTGTGGGAGTCTAAGTCTCTTTGTAAGTCATTAAGAGCTTGCCTTATATATCTGGGTTCTCCTGTATTGGGTCCATATATATTTAGGATTGTTAGCTCTTCTTGTATCGATCCTTTTACCACTATGTAATGTCCTTCTTTGTCTCTTTTGATCTTTGTTGCTTTAAAGTCTATTTTATCAGAGACAAGAATTGCTACTCCTGGTTTTCTTTGCTTTCCATTTGCTTGGTGAATCTCCCTCCATCCCTTTATTTTGAGCCTTTGTGTATCCTTGCATGTGAGATGGGTTTTCTGGATATAGCACACCAATGGGTTTTGGCTTTTTATCCAATTTGCCAGTCTGTGTCTTTTGATTGGCGCATTTAGTCCATTTACATTTAGGGTTAATATTGTTATGTGTGAATTCGCTACTGCCATTTTGATGCTAGCTGGCTGTTTTGCCCATTAGTTGATGCAGATTCTTTATTTTGTTGATGCTCTTTAGCATCATGTTTTTGGAATGGCTGGTACTGGTTGTTCTTTTCTATGTGTAGTGCCTCTTTCAGGAGCTCTTGTAAAGCAGGCCTGGTGGTGACAAAATCTCTGAGTACTTGCTTGTTCGCAAAGGATTTTATTTTTCCTTCACTTCTGAAGCTCAGTTTGGCTGGATATGAAATTCTGGGTTGAAAGTTCTTTTCTTTAAGGATGTTGAATATTGGCCCCACTCTCTTCAGTCTTGTAGGGTTTCTGCCAAGAGAGCTGCTGTGAGTCTGATGGGCTTCCCTTTGTGGGTAATGCGACCTTTCTCTCTGGCTGCCCTTAGCATTTTCTCCTTCATTTCAACCCTGGTGAATCTGATGATTATGTGCCTTGGGGTTGCTCTTCTTGTGGAATATCTTTGTGGTATTCTCTGTATTTCCTGGACTTGAATATTGGCCTGCCTTGCTAGGTTAATACCCTGAAGAGTATTTTCCAGCTTGGATTCATTCTCTTTGTCACATTCAGGTACACCTATCAAACGTAGATTAGGTCTCTTTACATAGTCCCACATTTCTTGAAGACTTTGTTCATTCGTTTTTGCACTTTTTTTCTCTAATCTTGGCTTCTCTTTTTATTTCATTGAGTTGATCTTTGACTTCTGATATCCTTTCTTCTGCTTGGTCAATTTGGCTGTTGAAACTTGTGCATGCTTTGCGAAGTTCTTGTGTTGTGTTTTTCAGCTCCTTCAATTCATTCATATTCCTCTCTAAGTTTTCCATTCTTGTTATCATTTCCTCAAAATTTTTTTCAAGGTTCTTAGTTTCCTTGCATTGAGTTAGAACATGTTCTTTTAGCTCACGGAAGTTTCTCATTACCCATCTTCTGAAGTCTGATTTTGTCATTTCATCACACTCATTCTCCGTCCAGCTTTGTTCTCTTGCTGGTGAGGAGTTGTGGTCCCTTACAGAAGGTGAGGTGTTCTGGTTTCGGGTGTTTTCCTCTTTTTGCGCTGTTTTCTTTTCATCTTTGTGGATTTATCCACCTGTCGTCTGAGTAGTTGCTGATTTTCTGATTGGGTCTCTGAGTGGACATCCAGATTGCTGATGATGAAGTATTTCTGTTTCTTAGTTTTCTTTCTAACAGTCTGGTCCCTCTGCTGTAGGACTGCTGAGGTCCACTCCAGGCCCTGCTTGCCTGGGGTACACTTGTAGCAGCTCCAGAACTGTGAGGGTTGCTACCCGTTTCTTCTGCTATCTTTGTCCCTGAATGATGCCCGCCAAATGGCAGTCTGATCAGTCCTTTGTGAGGTGACTCTTTGGATATATGGGGATCAGGGAGCTGCTTGAGAAGACTGTCTGTCCTTTATACTTGAGGAGACAGTCCGTACTTTATAGGAGCTCAAGTGCTGAGCTGTGAGCTCCATTGTTCATTCAAGGCTGCTAGGCAGGTACGTTTAAGTCTGCTGCAGCAGAACTCATAAAGCTTCTTTTCTTCCCTCAGGTGGTCTGTCCCAGGGAGTTAAGGCTTTATTTATGAGTATCCGTTGCACTGTCCTGCCCAGCAAGGAGGCAGTCTAATCACTGCCTGCCTGTAGTGGCTATGCTGTGCTGCTATGGGCTCCTCCCTGCTGCCATGTGTAATTCCCTGTAGTCCTGTTTATATGGGTGTGGTTAGAGCTGCCGTGGTGATGGCCTGCCTCTGTAGAGGTGGACTCTCTCTGTTATGGCGGGTTGCCTCAGCAACAGCGGGTTGCCTCAGCAATGTCAGGCTGTGTCAGCAATGGCAGTGTAGCTCCGTAGGGCTCGGGTGCCTCAGTAATTGTGGATGCCACCTCCTGCTCCAAGCTGCACCATCCTGTATTCAGCTGTGCTTGCCATGAAATTCTCAACCCCGAGCATTTCCAATTGCTGTTTTGCTTGTTTTTGTGGGGGTGGGACCCACCGAGCCTGATCACCTGGCTTCCTGCCTCAGAGCCCTTTTTTTTTTTTTTTAAGTTGAATGGTTGACTCTCTCCCAGGTGTTCTAGTAGCCTGCTGAAAGGGCTCCGGGATCTGTGTGATTTCCTGTGCAGCGACCCACTGTGCTGGCTGGAACCATGTTGCTGCCCGGGAATCTCCTGGCCTGGCTTTCTGTTTAAGTCCTGTTTAATCAGATGAATGTGCTAATCTGCCTTCTGAAATCTCCAATTGCCAGTTTAACAGGGCAACCAATCCAGTGTATTTTGTACGGAGTGCCACTGAGCTGTGGCCCTGGCCCAAACAGCCACGCCAGCCCAAACAGCCATGCTGGCAGCCCATGTGGCTCCTACACCTGGGAATCTCCTGGTCTGTGGGCAATAAAGATCCATCTGGAAATGCAGTGTCCACTCACCATCTGCGGTTTCACTGGGAGCTGCAATCCTGAATTGGTCCTACAGCACCATCTTCTCCTACATAATTTTATTTACATTTTAAAGGGGTAACTCTACTTAGTTTGTTGGGAGTAGATTTAAGACTTACAAGTGATGGGTGAGAGGCACTGAGCAGAGACCTGCAAGGACTATTGAAATAACCCAGAAGGGCGGGGCATGGTGGCTCAGGTCTGTAATCCCAGAACTCTGGGAGGTCAAGGCGGGCAGATCACCTGAGGTCAGGAGTTCAAGACCAGCTTTGTCAACATGCTGAAACTCTGTCTCTACTAAATATACAAAAATTAGCCAGGCATGGTGGCGGGTGCCTATAATCTCAGATACTCAGAAGGCTGAGGCAGGAGAATCACTTGAACCCAGGAGAGGAGGTTGCAGTGAGCTGAGATCATGGCATTGCTCTTCAGCCTGGGTGGCAGAGAAACTTCGTCTCAAAAAAAAAAATTACGTTGGAGCCACCTAGATAATCCAGGTTAATCTCCCTATCTCAAGGCTCTTGACTTAATCACATTTGCAAAGTCCCTTTTGTCACATAAAGTAATAAATTCACATTTTCTTAAGATTGGAATGTAAATATATTTGAAGAGGGGGTATTCTTTCATTTACCGCTTCATGTATATACGCAACTATGTTTATTTATGTATTCACCTGTCTGTATATATACTAAAATAAACCTGAGTTCATACTGTTATCCGGATCAATTTTGATGATAAAACCAACTCAATTTCCAGTTAGATTGGGTATAAGGTGTGAGAAAAATAGGAGTCCAGAATGACTTATGGTTTAGACAATTGAAAGAACAAAGCTGACACAAACTGAGAAGAGAAAGGCTTTAGGTAAAGTAGCTTTTGCAAGAATTCAGTCTTTGACATGGTAAATGTTAGATTTTTATTATTATAGAAATATAAGTGGAGCTCTTGACTAAGAGTTTGGAATTTCAGAGTGAGGTCTTTTTTAAAATGGAGATGTAATTTAAAAATGGATATGAAATACCAGTAGGAAGAATATCAGACATTTTAAGATGTAGGAGCATCATCTCAAGAGTGTTAATTCAGTCTTGTACATGGTAAGTTTTAGATTTGTATTAGAAATACAGGTAGACCTGTTGACTAGGAATTTGGATATAAGAGTCTGGAATTTTGGAATGAGGACTGAACTGAAACTATAAATTTGGGAGCTACTAGCACATAGATAGCATTTGATACCCCGATGAGATAACCAAAGTAGGAAGTGTAGACAGAGAAGCAGCTCATAGTGTTCCACAATGAGTCCTGGCATTATCCAACATTAAGAAATTGTAGAGAAGAGGGACATGATTTTAGCTGCTTAGTAAAAGTGAAACAGAATAGCTCTGACTTGGAAAGATTATGCTTTAAAATGGAGGTATAATTTTAAAATGGATACTGAATACAAGTAGGAAGAACATCAGGTATTTAAAAATGTGGGGACATCATCTCAAAACTATTGAATCAAATGATATCTCTCTCAGAGTCTCAATAGAAATTGGTACTTCTATAATTGTCTTTTATAGCAGAAAACAGTAAAAATATCACCAACTTGTATTCATTATTTAGACATGGTTAAACTCAATGCTTCTACTGAGAAATATTCTAATTGATTAGTTTCAAAAGAATAAATTGGTTTGAAGAACTTCATTTTTACCTGATCTTAACAGCCTTCATCATCACACTGTTCAAACTTTCTGGATTGCAAGCAGTCTTAGAAGAACTAAGATACTGGGCAGCCTGTCCTCCGGTTTACTTGACTTAAAAGGAAATCAGGGTTGATCTCAGCTATTCTACGAGGCAGATAGAGGAAAATCACTCCTCAAAGACAATTACTGTAAGTTCTGTAAATTATTTGAAACTCAGAACATTTCCTATGAAACTGTAGAGAAAATTAGTGCTTATTAACAAAATTATTATCCTCTAATTCTGGCAGCACAAATTATATGTAAGGAAATATACAAAAAAGCAATATTAAGGGTAGGATTATAGCAATTAATCTTTTCCACCTCAGTCTAAAAATATCAACTCAAGGGTGGAGATAAGCAAAGGCAAAAGAATTGTTGTTATAAAATAAGCCATAACATTGGTCCATTCATTGGAGATAAAAATGTAATTTCCTCTTAAATTGTCCCATAGAGTGCAATTTAGCAATATTAGACTATGATAATTACATGAGTTTAGGTGCTTTTCTGTTTAACTTAGCAGTTCTCTCAAGAAGAATGAACTATGGGGAATCGAAATGAATACAGATTGCTAACAGATGAAGCTTGGACAGAATTTTGCCTAGGCTGATGTTTAAAGCTCCTAAAATTGCTAAATGTACTAATTTACTTGTACATTTTAACATACTAATTCATTAAAATATCCTAATACAGTTTAAGCCCAGATGCCTGTGTATTAGTTAGGGAAACAACAAATAGGATATATAGAGAGATAGATGAGTAGATTTATTATGGGATTTGGTTCATGAGATTGTGGTGGCTGAGAAATCCCATGATATGGCATTTGCAGACTGGAGAACAGGAAAGTCAGTAGTGTGATTTTGTTTGAGTTCAAAAGCCTGACTCTAGAGTAGCTGGTGACATAACTTCCAGTCTGAGGTTAAAGGCCCAAGAACTGAGAGGGTGGAAGAAGTTCTGAGAATCAGGAACTCTGATGTCTGAGAGTAGGAGAAGATGCATGTCCTAGCTCAGGGAAAGAGACAGTTCACCTTTTCGCCATCTTTTTATTTTATCTGGGCCTGCAATGATTGGAGGATGCCTACCCACATTGATGAGGATGAATCTTCTTTATTCAGTCCGGTGAATTAAATGCTAATGTCTTCTGAATACACTCTCGCAGATACACCTAGAAATCATATTTTGCTAGCTATATGGACATCCCTTAGCCCAGTCAAGCTGACACATAAAATTAAACATCACAAGTCCATTCCTTGTCACAAGTCTATTCCTTGTCAATCTCCTTAAACCATATTTGATCTCAAAATAAACACAATAATGAGGTTATAATTCTACCTAACATAATACAACTATCCTGTGTATAGTTAAAAATGCATTAATCCCTTCCCCAGAAGAGGTAGTAAAGTCTTTGCATGTTTACTCTTCTCTTGACATCCTCTAACTTAAGTACTATGATGTACAATTTGCAGTATTTAAATGCTGATGTAAAGTCAATACATCTTATGTTACATAATTGGGGAATAAGAGAGAAAATAAAACAAAGATTTTTGCTTAAACATGTACATATATACGTATATATGTTTAGATATACATATAAGTGTGTGTGTGTGTATACACAAATGCATTCATAATAAAATAAGAAAATAATTGGGAAAATTACAATTCTTATTTCTATAACTTGTCCCACAGTCATGGCCAGTATTTATAACTTCCTCCTTCTACTCATTCTGTATTTTCTTTGCCTTCAGCAAAAATCTGGTCTGGTTATGGTTCTTTACCTGATGGGGTGATCCAAACTTTCATTCTTGAAGGATTCCCTCTGGATTGGGTTGTTGTATTTTTCATAGACGTTAATCACGGGGTTGGGTAATATTAAGAGATGCCCTAGGGTATTACCTGTATTCCAGACATACTCTTCCTAACCTCCATTGTGAAGTGGTAGTCAATTTTTCCTTGGTAGCCCAGAGTAATCATCCCAGCCAACACTGTACTCCCTTCATGGCCTGTTGACTCAGAGGCATGAGGAACCCAAAGTTGCTGGGTGGCAGTTTTAATTTTTAGTTCAATAGAATTGTGTTATCTCCTAGTGGGAGCATTCCTTTCTCTAGAAATAAGTCATTTAGGCCAGCAGAGCATAAAGTCATGGGAAAGGAAGCAGAAGGTTTGCTAGTGGACCAGTAGGAATAATAGTGAGTGATGTCATTTCCTTTTCCATCCTTGGATTCCTGGATTTATGAATCTTGGCTATTGGAGAAACAGCATCATATATTGGAGACTGATTCAGAGCATATCTAGACTTTTGGAGAACCTTCCCCCAGCCCTTACAAGGTATTGCCACCTAGCTGGCATGGAGTCTTCAAAAGGCCATTCCACTCTTCTACCAAGCCAGCTACTCCAGCAAGATCAGTGAATTCTATGAGCACAAGTGCTATTGCGGCACTTCTTTGGCTTTGAAGTGAGTTCTTTGGTCAAAAGCAATGATATGAAGAATAATACATATTCTGGAAGTCTGGGGATGGCAGTGTTTGCAGAAACATTGTGTGTAGGGAAGGAAAAACTGTATCCAAAGTGTTTATTTTAATAAGGACAAAATGCTGTATTTTCCACGATATAAGCAGTTCAATGTAATCAACCTGCCACCAGGTTGCTGGTTAATCACCCTGGGAAATGGTACCATATCAGAGTCTCAGCTGCTGGCAGATTGAGCACTCAATGGTGGCTGTAATGAGGTCCACCTTGGTCAGTGGAAGTCTGTGTGGCTGAGCCCATGCATAACTTCCATCCCAACCACCATGGCCACTTTCTTCATGAGCCCATTGGGTGATGACAGGAGTGGCTGAGGAAAGAAGCTGGCTGGTATCCACAGAAGGGTCATGCTATGTACTTGACTGTTGAAATCCTATCTGCTGGGGTTACCCTTCAATGAGCATTCATATGAGATACCAATAGCTTTACATTTTCTTTGCCCATTCAGAGAGGTATATTCATATACCTCTTCCCCAATTTTTTTTTTTTTGAGACAGAGTGTTGCTCTTTCACCCAGGCTGGAGTGCAATGGTGCAATCTCAGCTCACGGCAACCTCTACCTCCTGGGTTCAAGTGATTCTCCTGCCTCAGTCTTCCAAGTAGCTGGAACTATAGGAACGTACAATTACACTTGTCTAATTTTTGTTTTTTCAGTAGATACTGGGTTTCACCATGTTGGCCAGGCTGATTTCAAACTCCTGACCTTGTGATCTGCTCACCTCAGGCTCCCAAAATGCTGGAATTACAGGCATGAACCACAGTGCCCGGCCACCCCCAATTTTTTTATCATCAATTTTCCAATTATGTTCCTTCCAAATTTCATCCAGGCCAACCAGTGGTTACAGCCCATGAATCAGTATATAATCACACATCTGGCCATTTCTCCTTCCAAGCAAAGTACACAACCAGATGCAGTGCCAGAAGTTCTGCCCACAAGGATAGGGAACATTTTCCTTCACCACTGTCTTTCAGGGATGTCCCAAAAAGGGGCTGTAATGCTGAAGCCATCCACTTTCAAATAGTACTTGTGTATCATGCAGAGACATATATAAACTAGGCCCAAGTTTTCTCTTCCTCTGTTAACTTATTGTAGGGAAATCCCCATAAGATCATAGCTACAGGGCACAGGTGCAGGCAGTGAAGCAGGAGTGGGGACCATGAATACCTGTATCACTTCCTCATGTAACTTACTTGTGACTTCAGAGCCTACTTGGGCCCAATCACATATACACCCCTTCCATTTGATAATGCAGTTTTGTTGTGCATACCTAACTTTATGACTTAGAGGGTCATCTAACACTCAGTTCATCAAAGGTAGGTCAGGTTCCTTGGATTCATGATGGCCCATGGTTAAGCATTCAGTTTCTATTAAGGCCCTGTAACAGGAAAAGAGCTGTTACTCAAAACAGAATAGTCATCTGCAGAGGATGGGAGGGCTTTGTTCCAAAAACCTAAAGGCCTGGACTGCAATTTACCTATGGAGGCCTGCCAAAGGCTCCAGACAGCATCCTTATCTGCCACTGACACTTTAAGTACCAATGATGCTTAAAGATAAGGATGCATATGGCCCAAGTGGCAGAGCTGCTTGCTCAGCAGCCTGGACTTTTGGAGCCTTCTTTTTGTTCAAGACCCCACTAAAAACTAGCAGCTTCATAGGTCACTTGGTATATACACCAGAGTAACACACTAAAATGGGGAATATGTTGCCTCCAAAGTCCTACTGGCTCACTAAGCATCGTGCCTCTTTATTTTTTGTTGTAGATGAGGCCAGGCACAACAACGTATCCATCTTAGAAGAGCTATCTTCACATGGCCCATACCACTGGTCCCCCTAGATATTCAGCTGAGGTAAAGGCTGCTGAATTTTAGTCAGATTTATTTCCTACCCTCTGACATGCAAATGCCTTAACAATAAATCTAGAGTAGTTGCTGCCTCCTATGCACTAGGTCCAATCAGCAGAATGTTATCAATGTAGTAGTGGACCAGAGTGATAGCTTGTGGAAGGGAAAGACAATCAAGATCCCTGCAAACTGTATTATGACATACGGCTGGAGAGTTGATATGCTCCCAAGCTCCCAAGGTAGAAAAGAGAAGGTGGATTACTGACCTTGCCAGCTGAAATTAAAGTACTTCTGAGCTTTATGGACAGGTATAGAGAAAAAGTCATTTGTCATGTGAATAGCTGCATACCAGATACCAAGGGGGATGTGTTATTTTGCTCTAGCAGTGAAACCACATCTGACATACTGATTGCAATTGGAATCACCACTTGGTTAAGCTGACAATAATGCTCCAAGATCTGTCAACTGTCTTCAGTGCAGGTCAAATGGAGGATTATAAGAGGATATTGTGGGAATCACTACCCCTGCATCTTTCAAGTCCTTAATAGTGACACTAACCATTGCAATCCTCCAAGAATGCTGTATTTTTTTTTTAAACCATTTTCCTAGGTAGAAGCAGTTATATGGCTTCCATTTGGCCATTCTCCTCATAATAGGCAAGAGAACCAATTTGGAAACTCTAGCTGCTAAATATGTTTGTTCCAACTATGCAGTTTGGATTTGAAGAAATAGCCACAGGATGGGTTCTGGGACCCACCAAATCCACTGTGAGACAGATTTAAGCTAAAAGTACATTGATCACCTGACCTCTGTAAGCCCCTACCTATTCTGACTGGAGTGACATTATGGGTCTCCCAGAATCAATATACAGTTGACCCTTGAACAATGTGAGTTTGAACTATACAAGTCCACTTATATGTGGATTTTTTTTCAATGAATGCATTAAAAGTGTTTTGAAGATATGCAATGATTAAAAAAAACCTGAAGATGAACTACATAGACTGGAAATATAAAAAGAAAAATTAAGAAAAAGGCTGGGTATGGTGGCTCAGGTCTCTAATCCCAGCACTTTGGGTGCCTGAGGTGGGTGGGTCATATGAGGTCAGGAATTTGAGACCAGCCTGGCCAACATGGTGAAACCCCATCTGTACTGAAAATACAAAAATTACCACTGGGCATGCTGGCACATGTCTGTAATCCCAGCTACTTGGGAGGCTGAGGCAGGAAAATCACTTGAAGCTGGGAGGCGGAGGCTGCAGTGAGTCAAGATTATGCCACTACATTCCAGGCTGGGCAACAGAGCAAGAATCCATCTCAAAAAGAAAAAAAAATAATTAAGAAAAACTTAAGTATGTGATGAATTCATAAAATATATGTAGATGCTAGTATACTTTATCATTTACTACCATAAAATATATACAAATCTATTATAAAAAGTTAAATTTATGCACACACTTACAGTACATGGCACCAGTAGCAGTTGAGAGAAATGTAAATGAATAAAAAAATCACTATTACATTATAGTTGCATACAATTAACTATAGTATATACGGTACTACCGTGATCATTTTGTAGCCACCTCCTGTTGCTGTTGTGGTGAGCTCAAGTATTGTATCTTATTAAAACACCATGTGATACTAATTCTCACTACCTAAGCAGTTCATCTCTCCAGTAAATTGCATATTACAGTAAAAAGTGACATCTCACAGTTTTCTCTTGTTATTCATTGTGTTTAGTGCAATATTGTAAACCTTGAATAACACCGTAGGACCCATAAAAACTGCCACTAGTGATGCTACAAGTGCTTCTAGGACACAGAGAAAAGTTATAACATTACAAGAAAAATTTAATTATTTGATATGTACCATAGATTGAGTTCTGCAGCTGTTGTCCATCATTTCAAGATAAATGAATCCAGGGTAAGAACCATAGTAAAAAGACAGAGAGGGAGAGAGAATTCATAAAGCCCTTGCTGCAGCTACTTGCATGCATAAAAATTTTGCATTTTTTGTAAAATACTCTTTTATCTTGTACTGAAAATATAGTTTTTATGTGAGTGCAGGATTGCTACAAGAAAGGCATAGCTATAAAGTCTGATATGATCTGAGAAAAAGCAAACTCATTACCTGACAACTTAAAGCAAAGGTGAAGGATCTGAAGCTGGAGAAATTAAGCCAGCAAAGGATTGTTCGATAATTTTAGAAAGCAGTTTGGCTTTTTTTTTGAAAAAAATCAAGATAACAGGAGAAGCAGCTTCTTCCATCCAAGAGGCAGCAGACAAGTTTCCAGGAGTCATTAAGAAAATCACTGAAGAGAAAGGATATCTGCCTGTTAGGTTTTAGATGCAAACAAAAAGTCCCATTGTAGAAAAAAAGCCACAAAGAACATGTATTAGTAAGAAAGATAAGTGATAACCAGAATTTAAGGCAAGAAGGAATAGGCTAACACTACTGTTTTGTGTAAATGAAATCGAGTTTATAATCAAGACTACCCTTATCTATAAAGCCACTAGCCCTCAAGCCTTAAAGGGAATAATTAAACACCAGCTGCCAACCTTTGATTGTACAAGAAGACCTAGACAACAAGAACTCTTTTCTCTGGTTTAGTTCCATTGATAATTTGTCCTTGAGGTCTGAAAGTTCTTTTGATATGAGACAATGCCCTTAGCCACCCAAAATCCAATGAGTTCAACAATGAACGTCTCAAAGTGGTCTACTTTCCCCCAAAGACAACATCTGTAAGTCAGCCTCTCGATCATAATGTCATAAGGACTTTTAAGGTTCAGCACACATGCTGCTCTACGGAAAGAATTGTCAACACTATGAAAGATAACTTATGATAAAGAGAACATCATTAAAGTCTGGAAGATCACTCTATTAAAGATGCCATCATTGTTACAGAAAAAACACAAAAGCCATTAAGCCTGAAATAAATTCCTGCTGGAGAAAAATGTCAAAGTGTGCATGACTTTACAGGATTTACAACAGAGCCAATCAAGGAACTCAAGAAAGAGATTGTGAATAAGGCAAAAAGATGAGGGGTAAAGAAGGGTTTCAAAATACAGATTTTGAAGAAATCCAATCATGAATAGACGCACTAGAGGAATTAACAAAAGATGACTTGATCAGTGCCAGATGATGAAGAAGAGACATAGAAGTAATGCCAAGAAACAAATGTACATGAGACAATCTGGCAGCAGCATTCTGATTATTCAAGATTGCTTTTTGACTTCTTTTATGATATGGACCCTTATGGGCATTGAACCTAAAGCTAACAGTGAAAGAAGGTTTGGTACCATAAAGAAACATTTTTAGAAAGCTGAAAAAGGAAAAATTTCAGAAACTACAGTGTGTTTTCTCAAAGTTACACCAAATATGATAGCCTCTCCTGCCTCCCTCTACCTCTTCCACCACTTCTGCCTCTGCCTCTAAGTCAGCAATACCAACCGTCTCCTCTTCCTCCTCCTGCTTAGCCTACTTGACATGAAGATGATGAGGATGAAGGCCTTTATGATGAGCCACTCCTACTTAAATGAATAGTAAATATATCTTCTCTTCCTTGTGATTTTTCTTAATAACATATTTTCTAGCTTCATTGTGAGAATACAGTATATGATACATGTAACATACAAAATATGTGTTAATTGATTATTTTATTGGTAAGGCTTCTGGGTAACAGTAGTCTACTAGTAGTTATGTTTTTTGGGAGTCAAAAGTTTTGTGCTGATTTTCAATTGTGCAGGGATCAGCACCCCAAACCCCACATCATTCAAAGGTAAACTTTCACAGCTTTAGTTGAGAACCATTGTCCAACAGTTATCCAAAGATCTGATTATTTCTTTTTCTTCAATGCACAGTTATTCCTGTAAGAGGCCATGGGTCCCTTTAGGAAAAACAGAGAGAAAAATTAACAGTATAAAATTTTGGTAGTATACCAGGGTTCTTCCTCAGAGGGCACCCAGTCTCTCCTCATTCAAGCAGTTCTGGGTCTGCAAACTGGCTCAAGTCTGGGAGTTAACTGAAGGTCTGTGACTCTCTGTCTGTAGAAGATAGACTTTTATTCGCTATCTGCTTCTACAGAATCACATAAGAATTTAGTAGGCTTCCTATTTCACTTCTAGGAACACATTATTAACTAGCTATCCTCATAGTTCCCTGAGAATCAGACTATCTGATTGCTGTTGTCCTTTATGGCTACAGTCACCTTGCCTCTGGCAGTTGAGTACTGGTTTGGGATTCTATTACTTCCATTGCATTTAGGCTTTCCAATTGAGTGACTGTAGTTCACACTCCAAGGTCTGGCCTACAAAGAAGAACAATCACGGATGTCTTCAACGATGCTAGGGATCCCATAAATGCATTTCTCAAAATAAATTTAGTAAAATGTAGGTCTTAAGTGAGAAATTCACTCTGACATTCCAATTTCTCTAAGCCTTTGAGTTCCTTCATCTACATTAAAGCAAAGGAGATTAGGCAGGTAGGCTGTCTTTTGAACCATGTTTCAGCCAACCAACCACCAGATAGAGCACTTTTTTACTCTCTGAGCTGTATCAGTAAATGCAGAATCTCTGCTTGGTGGGCCTATATCAATCAACTCAGTCTCATCCAATTTTATGCTCCTTCTACCAATATTTTACACCCTTAATATCCATTCCCATATGGGTTCCCTTGATTTCTGCTTGTATAAATTAAAAACATAAGTAGTTCTTTTGGAGTGTAGTGTACCTTCTCATGAGTCTGCTGGGACTTGAGTCTAGTTATAGGTCTAGAAGCAAAAAGGGATAGGAGTGAGTCCTGAGGAGAACTGATATTGTCTTGAATGGCAACTGCCTTATGGGAGGACATTACCATTTCCTCAGGCAATGCAGGCTCAATCTGCTCTGATGGAGGCAGAGAGGCTGATACCACTGGAGATTGGTGGGAGGCTGCTTTTGCTAGGGGTGAAGAGACCTCTTCCACTAGCAAAAAAGATTTACCCAAATTTAGGGCTCAATGTCCCCAACCTCATTAGCGTCTTTTCATATGCCCCCATCTCAACTTACAGGATCCTATTTATTCCCAATGAATATCCTCACTATAATAGTAGACAAGCTGTGAAGCTGGGAGTTTAGCTTGTGTTGTAATTCAGCCAGTCATAAAACAAGGTCTTGTGCCTCCATCTGAGAAGGTTAACAGAGTACCTAGTTCCTTACTTCGTATAAGTGGTTGATTAGGAATATCCAATGTAGATATTTTGCATATCTCTATAACCAGATCATGCCATAGATAGTCAGTGCCTTTTTCACTACTGGAAATTAAAGTCATTAGCATTTTGAAATCTAATTAGAGATCCAATCCTGGAAAACCCAAAATAATTCAGAAGAGTCATCCTCAAAATTCTATTTTTTTTAAAGAAACGTTGTCAATACCAAAGTCTGTATCAGTCAGTCAGGATTCACTAGAGAACAGAATCAATAGGATATGTGTATACGCGCGCGTGCACGCACGCACGTGCACACACACACACACACATTATGGAAATCTGCTCACAAGATTATGGAGGCTGAGAAGTCCCATGATATGCCATCATCAAGCTGGACAATGAGGAAAGCCAATGGTGTAATGTACTTCAAGTCTGAAAGCTTGAGAGCCAGGGGAACTGACAGTTTAACTCCCAGTTCAAGTTTGAAGGACTGAGAACCAGGAGGAGTAGGGAAAGGCCTGAAAATCAAGAAAGGAGGCACTGGTATAAATCTTGGAGTCCAAAGACCCAAGAACCAGTAGCACTGATGTCTGAGGGCAAGAGAAGATGGATGTCCCAGATCAGGGGACAGGGTGCAGGGTAGAGAGAAAATTAGCGCTTTCTCTACCTTTCTGTTATATCCAGACTCTTAATGGATTAGATGATGCCTGCCACATCCATCTAAAGGATGGATCTTCTTTACTCAGTCTACTTATTCAAATGCTAATGTCTTCCAGAAACACTTTCACAGACATATCCAAAAATAATGTTTTGCTAGCTCTCTGGGCACCTCTTGATCTAGTTAAGTTAATACATAAAATTAATTATTAGAGTCTGTCAATTACCTTCCAAGTATTTGTGTATGTGTGTGGGTCTGTGTGTGTGTGTGTGTGTGTGTGTGAGAGAGAGAGAGAGAGAGAGAGAGAGAGAGAGAGAGAGAGGGAGAGGGAGAGATGTGCTAATCTCAAGGGAACTCAGATGACACCTCAATGTCGGTTGACATATGCATGATTCTGCTATAAATCATTCTGCCATGAGGAATGAGATGAGTAGCATGAGAAGGCTCTGCCACATTTGACAAACGCAAATGATGCCTTTCCAGATCTGTTCTCTTAAGCCAGGGGATTATATAAACACTTAAGAATTTTAGAATTTCCATACCAGTTTGACAGCCTAATATTCTCATTTCACAAAGGTGAAATGACAATGCCACAGGAACTGATGAATAGGTTTTAAAATAGAATGAAGCTTTTATAAACCTCTATAAGATATTGACTTGAATCTCCTTTCATTTTATTTAGAGATAAAGATTCACCACTAAAGCTAAGTGTACTCTCGATACAACAAAAATCTACAGACATAACTGTAGTGAGTATAGGATACTCACTTTCTGTTTTATACAAAAAAAGTCTATAAGTGTCAAAGACAATTTTCTTTAAATCAGTTTGTATACATCTAATGTTACGACCATCTGCCTTTGAAAAAAGTGGGGCAATGCTGAACTGATTTACAATTCTATAAAAATATAGAGATCACCATTGGCTCTGTGCCATGCAGCTGGTATGTGTACATGTAACCTTGGGATTTCACTGTTACTGTGATGAGTTGGTTGAATGAATGAAACTGCTGGGGTTTTATTTAAGAATCTATTTTTATTTGCTGCTCATCTTTCTAACTTGAATTAGCCAGGTTGAAAAAAAATGAACCAGTGGACCAAATAGAATAATTATGAATACAAATGAGGTTTTGATGCAGACATTTCATGATTTAGTTTCATGAGATGTTAATAAATTATTGAGTTTCAAAAATGCCTTCATCATCAAATAAGTTTGTGAAGAGTTGAGTTTAGTAATGGTAAACAAATATCTTTACTAAAAGATTACTCATATTTTTAAATAAGATAATGTACATTGTAAATCACTGGGAAAAGATATAGGTGGATGATGGATAGATAGACAGATAGATGATAGATAGATAGATAGATAGATAGATAGATAGATAGATAGATAAAGGGTGTGTGTGGCATTGTGAATCACTAAGGAAAGATTAGATAGATAGATAAGGGTGTGTGTGTGTGTGTGTGTGTGTGTGTAACCACACCAAGAAATTTGAGGTACAATTTGGGAAATACCGCTCTGGAGAAAAGTACCACTACTGAGAATCAGTGCCTTGGTCTGGCACCTAGTTTGAGTCATTAGCTCACTGTGGGATCTTATTCAAGCCTTATCCTCTAAAGGCCTTATTATTTTTTCTCTAAAATTAGGAGACTGAACCATATGACCTTTCAGTCCTTTTGAAACTCTAAGAAACAAGTCCTGTTTTGTAGAAGGATATTATTAACCTTGTTGACATCGACCATAAATGCATACCAAATGTCACCATCTCTTTTTACTATTATGGATCCACAAACCATGATTTTATCTAAACTCTTCTCTAGCCTGTGACTCAGCATTGCAAAATAACAAATGCTTACTGACTTGACTTCTTCTGCTGTTTAGATTAAAGCCATTTGTGGACTTTAGCTGGTGTTTCCTAGTTCTTATTTTGTTGGATTTGGGGTAAGTCTACATCAAGAAATCTATGCTGTTTTTGGCTGCCACAATAAAGTGGCTTTTCTGAATTCAAATACTTGAGTTCCCTGGACTTTTCTTAGTCGCCTTGAAGTAAGTTCTGTTTAGCTCCCTGCAACACTTCATGTCAAACTGAGTGACACTGACCAAAGTAGATTAGAATCCTTGGTAGGTCTCTCCAAATAATTTGCCTTCTTAGTGATATCTGGTTCTAGGGCACGGTCTAAACAATGTCATTTGGTTTGGAGTCCCAGGACAAGATGGCATCTGAATTCCTGGAGACAAGGGCTGTGGTCTTCTCAGTATGGACCAACATCTCAGCAGCTCCTGTTTGGATACCATGGAATTACTTTCCAGCATAATGAATTTTATTGTCATTCTGGTGGTCCAGGCAAAATATGATATTCTTTTTTGTATATTTTTCCCCTTTGCTTAAACATCTCATGAGATATAACTACCATTTAGACAGTCATTCTTTCCAGTTTATGGAAATAATCAGTGAAGATGAAACAGGTAGATATTTTCTTGCTAAATACTGATTAAAATAATTGTTTTAGTTGAGAGAAAAAATATCTGCAAAACATAATAAATTTTAGTTTATTCACAGAAATTACCTCAAAAATAAAGTTCAGAAGAATTTTATACCAGGAATCTCAACTTTTTAAAAAAGAAAGCGTAGACAAGAGTTGAGGAAAAATATTCTTTTCAATATTGTACATCTGGTGAAACTTAACTTTTTTTTTAATGGCATGAATAAAACAATGGTATTAGTCCTCTTTTTTTTTTAAAAAAACACATACACATGTATGATTTGGTAGTGGACCAAACAGAATAATTATGAATACAAATAAGGTTTTGATGCAGATGTTTCATGATTTAGTTTCATGAGATGTTAATAAATCTTTTTTTGTAGACCGTTGAGCATGGGTACTTAGCAAATGCCTGTGCTATTGCTTCAACTATTCTGATATATTCTAAGTGAGAGCCAAGAATATGGTCTTGTTTATCTCAGTTCCTTCTTTTTAACTTTCACTCTCATCTATACCCTTTCCTAGGGGAGAGAAATATGCTAATATTAAGGGAACTCAGATGACTCCTTAATGTTGGTTAGCATATGCATGATTTTACTAGAACTCATTCTGCCATGAAAGCTGAGATGAGTAGTATCAGTGCACCCAATGGAGGGCTCTGACACATTTGACAAAAGCAAATGTTCTCTTCAAATCATACATGTGTACATGTTTTTGAAAAAAAGAAGTTTTTATACCATTGTTTTATTTATGCCATTTTTTCTTAAAAGTGTTAAGTTTTTCCAGACATACAATATTACGGAGAAGAATTTTCAACTCTCGCCTATTCTTTCTTCTTTAAAAAGTTGAGATTCCTGGTGTGAAATTCTTCTGAGCTTTACTTTTGAGGTGATTTCCATAAACAAAATATATTATGTTTTTGAGGATAATTTCCTTTTCAAAGAAACCAACAATGCATTTAATCAAAAGCAAATATTTCTTCTGCTGCTCTTCGTTGGACCCACACAGCATAATTTGAAAAGAATGACCAGTTGTGTTAAAGAAAAAGAAAAATTATATTAATAAAATGATCTTCTTCTACATTGCCCTTGTAATGATTAAATTGCCTGGGTCAATCTGTGGGGTAATCATGACTTTCTATCCTTCTCAGAATAGTTCCCATATGTTCCCCTTTGTCTTAGAACAATATCTGAATCTGCTGGCATGCTGTTTAATCAGGAGAGCATGCTTGGCTTCTCATAGGATCAAATGCAATTTCTTTTCTTGGACTAATGACCCCCAAGTGTTCTGGAAACAGGCTAACTCTGGCCTGATCTGGTTAGGCCAGGCCCTTCTTGGAACCTAGCAATTATTCTTTGTCCCTATGTAGTGTTCAGCCACTTACAGTTTCCCTGTTTACTCTTCTCAGTATGGCTTCCCTGACTGATGCACAGGTGTCTAGCTCGGGCTTTCCTCTTAGTTTAGAAGTTGAATGGGATGGAGTAAGAGGGGTAGGTGGGTGAGTTGCAGGAGACCTTAGAGGCAGTGCTAGGTTTTGACAAAACAGTGAAGTAGTTGAATGGAAGAAGAGTTAATTCCTTTTTAGAATTTCCACTCTTTCTCTTTCCCTCCCCCACTTTCTCACCCTCTCTCTCTCACACACACACACACTCACACACACACATTCACACATACACTCACACACACTCTCCACTCCTTTCTCTCTCTTTGCCTCTCCATGGCCGCTCCTGAATCTTCTTTTTATTCTCTACTATCAGTCAATCTATCCTATAGTTTTTTTCCCTGAAATATCCACTGATAATATTAAAAGTTATGATCTTTTCAGAATTATTTGCATCTTATCTAGGACTCAAGACCAAAGCCTTAAGAACTTAATAAAAGCAAAGCAAAAAAGTCACAGAAAAAGAACTGATTTCACCCTTTTCTAGCTCCTTTGCTCTCTGCTACTCTGCAATAGACAGGAGGAGGAGAGGAAGAAAAGAAGGAAGAGGAGGAAGATAAGGAGGAGGAGGACCTGGCACCCGCTGCCCATACTCTCCTTGGATGCTGGAGACCATAGGTGGCAACAGTGCTAGGCGACTCTGGAGCGACCTCATAACTGCCTTGTATTCCACTGCACCTCCTCCCAGAGCCCAAGGGGCCCTGAGCCTGTGGCACCCAGCACTGAAATGAGGAGCAGACAGCCCAGCCAAGGTGAGCTTGGAAGTACACCTTTGTACCTGAGATGCTGATTACAGCCTTTGAGACGTTGATCAGAAGATCTGGTTAAGCTTCTGACCCATGGAAATGTGAGGGAGGCAAGATGGCTGAGTAGATGCAGTGAGAAAGGACATCTGCCACCAAGTGACCAGGAAATTCAGAAGACAGGTGCATTCCAAGCAGATCTTTGGAGGGATGGCATTGAGAATAAATGGAGGGAGGACACAGATGCTGGGCTGAATGGCTAGGAGGCCAGCAATCCTGGACTGGGCTACCAGCCATGGGGACTCATTCTTGGCCCCCAACAAGTCCTAGGGAAGGGGTGAGTTGAGCAGGCAAGGAGCAACCTGCTCTCACTATGGACCTCTGGAAATCCAACAGCAGGAGACCCCACATCCCCATGGACACTTGAGTTGGCAGGAAATGCTGCTTAGAGAAGTAGTAGGAGCAGAATTCCAGCCAGTGCAGAGCTCAAAGGGTTTTGTGCAGGAATATCTATAGTGGATCACGGCCAGAAACACCTATCCCCCAAGGTTTGTCTTACTTTCCCATGATACTTTAGCATTATGTGAACTGTTGGATCAGAACAGAGCAGGATGATCATGCCCATGGAATGGGGCCAATCTAACCTAAGTGCATCCCTGTCTGCTGTCCTTTACTGGGGCCCAGCCTGGCTGCACCTGCTTGCACTGCAGCCTTGGATGCCTAGCCAGGGTGCCTCTGAGGGAACTGCATTATAGCTCCTGCACTGGCAGACCATGCCTGACCATTGGCAAGCTCCAGCAGAGCAGTCCCTGCTGACCTGCACTAGCCTACCCATCTCCCTCCATACCACAGCCTTTCCCATGCATTTTGTTGGCGTGCACTCGCCCACAGCTAACCCCTACATTACTTGATTGGAATGTATGCATACTTTGCTTCCTCTTCCCCACTGGCACATTTGTACATGTGCACCCCAACATACTACTGCTGCTGCCATGAATGCACCCCGCCCTCCTACCATGACCCTATTGTCAATGGGGAATGCACAAAAGGAGACCGACAGCCCCACCCCCAGTCCTGAGCTGCCACTGCTGCTGGTGTGATTGCATGAACAGAAACCACCAACCCTGTGCCTACCAAAGCACCACCTCCACACTGACACCACTGTTGGCCATATGGGTGCTGGTGGCTCCTGTACCCCTTGCCATCCCCCCCACCACTGTGAATGCCCATATAGAGGCCAGCACCTCTGTGACCATCAGTGCCCCGCTTCAACCTATGAGTGTGTACACCAGTGTGCTGCCACTGCTGATGGCACGTGGGAACAAGCATGGATCTTGCTGCCAGTGCCCAACAAAGTGCTTTGGATGGCACCACTCACTGGAGTGTTGTGACCAAGAGTCTGGGAACACCTCGGTCTCTCCAGGGCAGCAGGATCCTAACCTGGAGGGGGCCACAGAACACAGCCAGGGGCTTGATATCGGCCCCTAAAAGTTAGAGTATGCATCTCAGGAGTTCTGAGCTGAGGCTTGGCCCCCTAAAATCTCCCAGAAACGAAGCCAGTTACCCAAAATCACCTTAAACCATAATCAAACTCTGAAGGATGTCAAAGAGGGTTAAAGAAAAAAAAAAACAATTCAAAGGACAGCAACTGCAAAGATTAAAGGAACATCAGCCCACAAATATGAGAAAAAACAGCACAAGAACTCTGGCAACTCTAAAAGCTAGAGTGTCTTCTTACCTCTAGACAACTGCACTAGGTTCTTAGCAATGGTTCTTAACCAGGCTGAAATGCCTGAAGTGACAGAAATAGAATTCAGAATATGGATAGAAATGAATATCATCAAGATTCAGAAGAAAGTCAAAACCCAATCCAAACATTCTGAGGAATATAGTGAAATGATACAGGAGATGAAAGATGAAATGGTCATTTTAAGGAAGAACCAAACTAATCTGATAGAGCTGAAAAACTCACTTCAAGGTTTTAGAATGCAACTGCAAATATTAACGGCAGAATCAAACAAGCTTAGGAAAGAATCTCAGAGCATGAAGATTGGCTCACTGAAATAACTCAAACAAAAATAAAGAACAAATAATAAAGAAGAATGAACAAAACCTCTGAGGAATGTGGAATTATGTAAAGAGACCCAATCTATGACTCATTGACATCCTGAAAGGTCAGAAGAGAAAGCAAGCAAATTGGAAAATGTATTTCAGGATATCATTCATGAATATTTCCCCAACTTTGCAAGAGAGGTCAACATTCAAATTCAAGAAATGCAGTGAACACCTGTGAAATACTACACAAGAAGACCATCCCCAAGACACAATTATCAGATTTTCCAAGGTCAAAATGAAAGAAAAAATGTTGAAGGTAACTAGAGAAAAGGAGCAGGTCACCTACAAAGGGAACCCAATCAGGCTAATAACAGATCTTTCTGCAGAAACCCTACAAACCAGAAAAGATTGGAGGCCTATATTCAGCATTCTTAAAAAAAGAATTTCCAGCAGAGAATTTCATATTTAGCCAAACTAAGCTTCATAAGCTAAGGAGAAATAGGATCTTTTTCAGACAAGAAAACGCCAAGGGAATTCTTTGCCATCAGACCTGACTTACAAGAGGTATTGAGAAGGTACTAAATATGGAAAGAAAAGACCTTACCGGACATTACAAAAACACACTTAAATAGATAGACCAGTGACACTATAAAGCAACCACACCAATAAATCTGCCTCATAACCAGCTAGCAACACAATGACAGGATCAAATCTGCACATA
This sequence comes from Callithrix jacchus, assembly GCF_049354715.1. NCBI lineage: Eukaryota > Metazoa > Chordata > Mammalia > Primates > Cebidae > Callithrix > Callithrix jacchus. The sequence continues at coordinate 30,244,273 of NC_133518.1, forward strand.
TCAATACTAACCTTGAATGTAAACAAGCTAAGTGCCCCAATTAAAAGACACAGAGGGACAAGTTGGGTCAAGAAGCCGTCTTCGAGATGCCCATCTCACATGCAATCAAATCAACAGACTCAAAGTAAAGGTTGGAGAAAAATCTACCAAGCAAATGGAAAACAGAAAAAAGCCAAGGTTACTATCCTAATTTCAGACAAAGCAGGCTTTAAACTAACACAGAGCAAAAAAGACAAAGAAGGAGATTACCTAATGGTAAAGGGCTCAACTCAGTAAGAAGACCTAGCTATTCTACATATGTACACACCCAACATAGGAGCACTCAGATTTATAAAGTAAGTTCTTAGAGACCTACAAGGAGACTTAGATAACCAAACAATAACAGTGAGGAACTGTAACATATCACTGACAGTATCGGACAGATCAGTGAGGCAGAAAACTAACAAAGATAATCCGGACTTGACTTGGCACTTGACCAAATGGAACTAATAGACATTTAGAGAACTCTCCACCCCAAAACAACAGAATTCTTCTCATCGGCACATGGCACACACTCTAAAATCAACCACACAATCCAGCATAAAAAAATCCTCAGCAAATTAAAAAAACCCAAATCATACCAACCAGACCCTCAGACCACAGCACAATAAAAATAGAAGTCATTGCTAAGAAAATTGCTCAAAACCAGACAATTACATCAAAGTGTTACTGAATGACTTCTTGGTAAATAATGAAATTAAAGCAGAAATCAAATTCTTTGAAACTAATGAGAACAAAAGTTACAATGTAACAGAATCTCTGGGACACAGACAAAGCAGTGTTAAGAGGGAAGTTTATAGCAGATATCAGCAAGTCAGAAAGATCTCAAATTAACAACCTAACATCACAGCTAGAGGAACTAGAGAAACAAGCAGAAACCAGCCCCAAAGCTAGCAGAAGACAAGACATAACCAAAATAAGAGCTGCACTGATGAAAATTTGAGACACAGAAAACCATACAAAAGATCAATGAATCCAGAAGTTGGTTTTTAAATAATTAATAATTCAGGTAGACCTCTAGCTAGACTAATGAAAAAAAAAAAAAAAGAGAGAAGATCTAAATGAACAGTCAGAAATGTCAAAAGTGACGTTACCACTGACTTTGCAGGAATATGGAAAACCCTGAGAGACTACTTCTAACACCTCTATGCACACAAGCTAGAACACCTAGAAAAAAACGAATTAATTTAAGGAAACATACAACCTCCCCCGACTGAACCAGAAACAAATAAAATCCTAGAACAGATTAATAATGAGTTCTGAAATTGAACAAAAAGTGCACTAATGAGAAAATGCCTAGGACCAGATGGATTCACAGCTAAATGCTACCAGATGTATAAGAAGATCTGGTACCATTCCTACTGAAACTATTCCAAAAAATTGTGCAGATCGGAATCCTCCCCAACTCATTCTATGACGCCAGCATCATCCTGATACCTACACCTGGCAGAGACACAGCAACAACAACAAAAACTTCAGGCCAATATCCCTGATGAACATAGATGCAAAAATATTGAAATACTAAAATGTAAACAATTATTTTGTTATAAATTATTTAAAATTATTTAAACAAATTAATAGTAAATGATCAAAAACCTATCCCACCATGGTCATGTAGACTTTATCCCTGGGATGCAAGGTGGTTGAACATATGCAAATGAATAAATGTGATTCATTACATAAACAGAACTAAAAACAAAATCACATGGCCATCTCAATAGATGCAAAAAAGGCTTTTCATAAAATTCAGCATCCCTTCATGTTAAAACCCCTCAACAAATTAGACATTGATGAAACATGCTTGAAAATAGTAGATGCCATCTATGACAAACCTACAGCCAACATTATACTGAATGGGCAAAAGGCAGAAGCATTCTCCCTGAAAACTGGAACAAGACAAGAATGCCTTCTCTCACTACTACTATTTAATATAGTACTGGAAGTCTTAGCCAGAGCAATGAGGCAAGAGAAAGAAATAAGGCATCCAAACAGAAGGAGAGGAAGACAAACAACTTCTGTTTGCAAATAATGTGATTCCATACCTGGAAAACCCCAGTCTTTTCCCAAAAGATCATTCATCTGACAAACAACTTCAGTATACAAAATCAATGTACATAAGTCAGTAGATTCCTACACCAACAACACCCAAGCTGAAAGCTAAATCAAAAATGCAATCTTATTTACAATAGCCACAAAAAGAATAAACTACTTAGGAATATGGCTATGTAGGGAAGTGAAACATCTCTACAATGAGAATTATAAAACATAGGTCAAAGAAATTAGAGATGACCCAAACAAATGGAAAAATATTCCATGAATGGGAAGAATTAATATCATTAAAATGGCCATACTACCCAAGCAATTTACAGATTCAAGGCTATTCCTATCAAACTACAAGTGACATTCTTCACATAATTAGAAAAAAAATTCATATTGAATCCAAAAAGAGTCCAAATAGCCAAGGTAATCCTACAAAAAAGAACAAAGCTGGAGATATTACATTATCCAACTTCATACTATACTACAAGTTTACAGTAACCAAAACAGCATGGTACTAGTACAAAAACATACATAGTCTAATGAAATGGAATAGAGAGCCCAGAAACAATGTCACACCTACAACCATCTGATCTTTGACGAAATTGAAAACAAAACCAATGGGAACTACCTAGTCAATAAATGGTGCTGAGATAACTAGCTAGCCATATGCAGATGTTTGAAACTGGACCCTTCTTTTTCACCATATACAAAAAGCAACTCAAATTGATTGAAGATTTAAATGTAAAATGTAAAACTATAAAAACCCTGAAAGATAACCTAAAAAAATACCCTTTTGGACATAGAACCTGGCAAATATTGCATGATGAAGATGCCAACAGCAATTGCAATAAAAATGAAAATTGACAAATAGCTTCTGCACAGCAAAAGAAGCTATCAACAGAATAAACAGACAACCTACAGAATGGGAGAAAATACTTGCAAACTATGCATCCAACAAAAGTCTAATATCCAGAATCTATAAAGAACTTAAACAAATTTACAAGCAGAAAACAAACAACTCCATTAAAAGTGGGCAAAGGGCTGGGCACGGTGGCTCATACATATAATCCCAGCACTTTGGGAGGCCAAGTCAGGTGGATCACGGATCACGAGAACAAGAGATCGAGACCATCCTGGTCAACAAGGTGAAACCCCATCTCTACTAAAAATACAAAAATTAGCTGGGCATGGTGGTGCACTCCTGTAATCGCAGCTACTTGGGAGGCTGAGGCAGAATTGCTTGAACCCAGGAGGTGAAGGTTGCCGTGAGCCGAGATGGTGCCATTGCATTCCAGCCTGGGTAACAACAGTGAAACTCTGTCTCAAAAAAAAAGTGGGCAAAGGGCATGAACAGACACCTTTCAGAAGAAGACCATACATGTGGCCAAAAAACATGAAAAAATGCTCAGCATCACTAATCATTACAGTAATGCGTATCAAAACCGCAATGATACACCATCTCATGCTAGTCAGAATGGCTACTATAAAAAGTCAAAAAAGAACAGATGTTGGTGAGGTTATGGAGAAAAGGGAATGCAAATACATTGCTGGTGGGAATGCAAAGTAGTACAGCTATTGTAGAAAGCAATCAGGTAATTTCTCAAAGCACGAAAAAAGGGAACTACCATTTGACTCATCAATCCCATTATTGGGTTTATACCCAAAAGAATGTAAATTTTTCTGCCATAAAGACACATGCATGTGTATGTTCATTGCAGCACTATTTACAACAGCAAAGACATGGAATCAACTGGAATGCCCATCAATGGTAAACTGAATAAAGAAAATGTGGTACTTACAGACCATGGAATACTATGCAACCATGAAAAGAATGAGAGCATGTCCTACACAGCAATATGGATGGAGCTAGAGGCTATAATGCTAAGCAAACTAACATAGGAACAGAAAACCAAACATTGCACATTCTTATTTATAAGTGGGAGCTAAACATTGAGTACATGTGGACACAAAAAAGGGAGCAACAGACATCGAGGCCTACTTGAGGGTAGAGAGTGGGAGGAGGGTGAGGATCAGAAAACCCATGGGGTACTATGCTGATTACCTGGGTGATGAAATAACCTGTACACCAAATCCCTACAACACACAATTTACCTATACAACAAACCTGCCCATGGGCCCCTGAACCTAAAATAAAAGTTAAAAAATAGATAGTAATTAGAAAAGAATTATTAGTGTTGGAGCAGTACTTTGCGATAACAGGGTCAGAGTGGATGAGACCAAGAAGCAGTATTAAAAGTAGATCACTGCATATCAAAAACTGACAACCACACACATTTACCACAGTTAATTTTATCTAGAATTTTCTGTTGACACTGTTTTTGAATCTGGAAACAGCAGACAGATAATCTTACTAGATAATGACCCAAATAAAATATTTCACTCCACTCTTCTCTCATATTCCACATACGTAAATACTTTTTGCCTTGAAACCTCCCTCTGTTATCATCAGACCGCTTTCAAAATAAGCATGTTATTTTGAAGGCATTTACATGAGACACTCTTGATGAGTTCCCAGTTAGTTGTTACTGATAAATTTGTTAGATTTTCACTTAATTATCTTTCAGAACTTGACTATGGCTCAGATCTTTGACCTGCTATCTAAGTATGTTGTTAAGTTTTCATGCGACACCTGCTGATGAAATTGGCTGGTTTTATTACCCCACACATGCTCCTAGGGTTTCCCACAGCAAGAAGGGAGTGAGCAGTCCCCCGTGGCATCCTTCCGTCACTGCTGAGTGCTGTTTTCAGGGAACAGGCAGTGCCTGTGGTCATTATGGAGTCAGTGTTTCTCCCATGGCTGCAGTCCAAAGGACACTGTGCCTCTCTCCATGGAGAAGCTGGAAGGGTCCCAGAGAAAGGCAAATGCAAGATCATGGGCTAGGGAGACTTGCCCAGAAGATGGGTCAAAAATGAGATTTGGAGAGACCAGAGCTAAAAGGTGACATGGACGAGCTTGGAACAGTTGCTTGAGAGAAGTTTATGTATTAAAGTCCTAAATAGAGAACAGGGCGGCTGCTCCCTGATGCCATCAGATAGTCATTTTAATAAAGTAATTTTAAGTTAAAGAGATAGATTGAGTCTTCTTCTCCACCCTACTTGCTCTAAGTTATGGTAGCATCTGAAAAGATGTTACAGCTGTGACCTTTAGGAGTTAGTATGCCTTAAATTTGAATGAGAGACTATGAGAATAATTTAGGGCTATGTAGCATAAAGTAAGAATTTAGACCCTGGCATTTAAGGCGTTTAAGACTATACTCGTTCCAGATATGAATACAATTTTCCTAGCTGAGAAACATGGCCTTTTGGCAGGCAAAGCCAGGGCTCATGAGTTGATAAAAATTATCCCATTGCATGCTCAGTTGCCTTTCCAGGTGACATGAACAGCTGTTGCAAAATCACAGACCTCGATTCCTGCCAGACCACAGGCTAATGGGCCCAGAAAGCAAAACCATGACTCATGGTGAATGTTCACTGTCCCGAAGGTGGATACAATGACAGCCACGCACACAGAGTGCTATGGAAACTTGGCGATCCATTTTCCAGCTTGTCCTGGTGAAGAGGCCACGCCCACTCATTCTTGTCAGAATCTAAAGACAGTTGGGATCCTGTCTTCCTCTTTCCCAACTGTGGGATGGAGTCTGTGCCCTGTGATAAGAATGCATGCTCTGAAATAACCTGGTCTAACCTTCTTTTATTCTCTCTTTGCCTGATTTTCTTGGGACCTGCACTTGGGGAAGATGTATATTTTAATCCCAATTCTTTCCTCAAGTGTAAATCAGGTGAACCTGGGGCTCTTTCTGATCCTTGTGATTATGTGGCTGCCTTCAGAATCCTAAAACATGATCAGAAAAGTAGGTCCATTCCAGCTCTGTGGTTCTCTGATTTGTGACTTGAGCAGAGAGGGCTCAATTTCTGGATCTGACTGTGAAGACTAGAGTCTTGAAAACTGTAAACATTGAAGTTAGAGAAGACAGTGTTAAATACTGGAAAATGACCCAAGTGATTCAGTGTCAGTCTGGAACAAGGGCACACATTCAATACTTCCTAGGGCCAGGCAGGTAACATGGGAAAGGAAAGTAGGCCCGTGGGTCTGGTTGGTGGTGTGGAAAGGGCTGCTGGGGCCAGATCTTTAACTAATACGAATGGGGGAGCAGAAGGCCAGCATCAGCTGTTGTGGCCATATGAGGATGTGGTCTCAAGGATGCTCTTTCAGTTTTTTTTTGTAGTAAGCCAGAAAAGCAGCATAGCAGATGAAACCCCTGAGTCTTAAATATTGGCTGCCAATTCAAGCTGTAATAAAATAAATTACTCTGTGGTTCATACAAGGCACACCTGCAGATTAGGGCCTTTGGCTACCAATTTTTGACCTATGGTATAGGAAGACATTATGACAAAAACATTTTTGTTAATATTTTAAATGAGGATTTCTTATACTCTGCACTCCTAACCACCGAGGAGAGTGAACACCTACCTTTGAGATGCCAGGGATTTAGTATGATGCCACTGTGAGGACGAATAGTTTTTGTGGTTTTTTTTTTTTTTTTTTTTGAGACAGAGTCTTGTTCCATTGCCAGGTGCCAGGCTGGAGTGCAGTGGCGCAATTTGGGCTCACTGCAATCTCTGCCTCCTGGGTTCAAGCAATTCTCCAGCCTCAGCCTCTCAAGTAATTTTTGTATTTTTAGTAGAGATGGGGTTTCACCATGTTGGCCAGGATGGTCTCTATCTCTTGACCTCGTGATCCACCTGCCTTGGCCTCTGTTTCTTAAGAAATTCATGGTAATTTGCCTTCTCCATGTTACATTTGCATTTAATATAAAATTTTATTTTAAATTGCTTATGTTTATGTCTAGAATATGACAGATCTTCAATTAAAATGTGTAAAGTGAACAATTAAAGTGAAATTGGTACTCTTAGAAGATATATATACCCTGCTGATTGTTTCCTGTATCCAAATGTAAGAAATGCCCTCTGGAATATGAAGTACACGGCTATTCCATTGGTAAGTGAGGGTGTTGGTGGCATCACCACTAGCACCTTCCGGCCACATTGCACTACTTGGAGCTATTCATCATATTCAACTATACAAAATTTTAGTAGATTCCTGGGATTATTGTCCTTATGATTTGGGGTCAGATCATAGCCCCTGCCATCCTCTCACTCCCTTTCCCCTATATATTTATAAAGTATCTACCATATTCCGGACAGGGAGTGAAGATGTAAACAGCCACATTCCAGTCCAACATGGAACACTGCATCAGAGGTGTGGTGGTAAAATCTGGGCCCTGGACATGTGAAGGTTATGTTACCTGAGCTGCATATTGTATCCTTGTCCCTAACCAGGGATTCAGTCCTACAGATATGTTTGGATATCTGTTGCTGCATAAAACTTAGTGGTGTAAAACAACAGTAATTTATTATTACCTCTCTTGGCTCTGTGAGCTGACTGGACTCATTTAGGTCGTTCTTGCTCAAGGTCTCTCTGTGGGCGCAATCAGGCAGTGACTCGGTCTGGAGTCAGCTCAAAGGCTGTCTCAACAATTACTACTGCTGGAATCCTCTCAAAGGCTTCCTCACTTACATACCTGGCAGTGAATGCTGGCTATAGCAGAAATCTTACTGGAGAGTGTTATATGCTACCTCTCCATGCGCCTTGGATTTCCTCACACTGTGGCAGCTGGGTACCAAGGGCAAGCATCCCAAGAAGGAGAGAGCCAGGTGGAAGCTGTGTTGCCCTTTCTAACTTTGCTTCAGAAGTTCCATGGTTTCTTGTAAAGACTTGCCCTATTTCAGTGGAAGAAGACATAGAATCTACTTTTTTTTTCATTTTTTAAAATTGATACATAATCATCATACATATTTGTGGGGTACATAGAAATGTTTTGATACATACAACATGCAGTGATCATATAAAGGTAATTAGCATTTCCATCCTCTCAAACATTTATCATTTCTTTTTGTTGGTAACATTCAATACCCTCCATCTATCTATTTGAAACTATATAAAATATATGTTAACTGTAGTTATCCTCTGGTGATATAGAATACCAGAATTTTATGGGAGGAATGTCAAAGAAACTGCAGACATATTTTAAACCACAAAACCTTCAACCCTCCCTTTGTGTTGCCCTGAAATATTTTCTGATGGAAGCCCGGCAGCAGCATCTTCATCAACACAATTTGGCTCTTACTGTTGCTGATAATACTTCTCCCATCTCAGGGGCCAGGTGAGTGACAATGGGGACAGCAGACCTGTGGTGATTGTCTTAGAATTGGAAATCTAGCAAGGTCCTGATCCTGTACCATAATTGGGGTACACATGCCACGTAAGTCATATAAATCAGAGTATCTGAAGCTAGAATAAAACTGGTAAACCTTTCTAGAGCATCAATTAACTGAAATATTTGAGAAGAGAAGAATAGTAATTTAACTTGCAGGACTTTTAACATATTATTTTTATATTAAAGCAAATGGTCTGAATTTTAAATGATGAAGATAATATTCAAGAAAATTTTCATGGGCCTAGGGTTCCTTGTGAAGCTCCCAGATTCTCTGTATCCATTCATTCACTTCTCTTCTGTGACAGTAGGGATTCATTGTGGAAGAGTTTATGAAGAACCAGCCCTTTCACTTTATTGTTAAAAACCAAGATAAAAGTACCAGCTCTTAGTAGTAGGTTTGAATTTAGATATTACTGTTTCTAAGACATGGGCTTTTCTTCACAATTTTCTTTCTTTCAGGACATTAGAGCAGGAAAACCTTTGCTGCTGCAGCTGTGGATTCTTGACTATTCAGCCCAGTTGTAAGCCCGAATGTCGTTTCCTTGCTTACTTCCTCTCTTCCACATGATTCAGCATTTTAACTTTTGAGTGGCATTAGACTACAGTAATTGTTTGTGGAATTGTTTCCTTGTTAACTTTATTTATTAAGCCTTCTTTCCTATCTACTTCCTCTTATGACAAAACAATTTCACTATGGGGAGATTTCATGTGGCCTGAATTTCTGTGGTCTTGGCTATATTATCAATCATGTACTTCCACTTGCACCATCCCTGGCCAATTCTACCTTGACTAAAGATCAAAGCTTGAAAACTAAACTGAGCCAAAGCAGGAAATCCCTGATGACTTTTCATGTTGCTGTAACAAATCACCACAAACTTAGTGGCTTAAGAAAATAAAAATTTACTCTTTATAGTTCTAGAGGCTAGCGTCTAAAATCAGCTTCACTGGGCTGAACTCTTGGTGTTAGCAGGGTTAGTCCCTTCCGGAGGCTGTAGTGGAGAATCTGTTTCCTTGGCTTTTCCTGCTTCTACAGACCATCTATATATACCCTTGGCTTGGGGCTCCTTCTTTCATCTTCAAAGTGCATCACTACGTGATCTCTGCCTCTGCTTCCATTATCATAATACCTCCTCTTTTTGACATCTCCTGCATTTTTCTCCTGCGATTATATTGGACACACCTGGATAATTTGAGATAAACTTCCCATCTCAAAGTCTTTAACTTAATCACATCTGCAAAGTCCTTTTCGGTGTGTAAACTAACAAATTCATAGGTTGTAGAGATTAGAATGTGGACATCTTTGGGGAGTTCCTATTCTCTCTACTATACTACCCTTCTGGGAAAGTAATTCATCCAAAGGTGAACACGTCACCTGAATAGTAAAATTAAAGACCTCCCTAGGATTGTCATTAGGGTGGGAAGAGACGTTATTTTTTCCTGGGAGTAGCTAAGCCTGAAGAAAATGATGTTAGGCTGCTGGCAACTATCTTTCCAGTTATATAGAGGACGCTCCCTTCAAGCAGGAGGGAATAAAGCCAGCGGATGGACAATTGTAGCCAAGAGAATGGAAATGAAGGGTTGTGATGACAATGTTTGAACACCTGTGTACACTTGAAATTAGACCTAATTCTGATTTCCCAGACTTAGGAAACAAAGAAGTTTCCTTTTTGCTTGAGCTATTTTGAGCTAAATTTCTGTACTAATGACTACCCATATGTTTTTCTTAAACACTAAGAAGGGGATTGTTTTTATGCTACTTTTAAAAGGTATGATCGTCTGAATATAAATGAAGTTGAAACTATCAAAATATGACTTTGTAAAATCATTAGGTTTTGTTTTCCTGTATTTGTACCAAATTACAAAAGAAGATTAGAAAGAGACTATATTTAAAAATGAATGTGGCCATAACTGGGGAAGTTATTGAAATAATACATTTCTTGACCTTTTGCTGCTGTTTTCTAATTTCCGAAAGGGCATTTCTCGCTCATAAGAAGCCTCTGTCCAGAATTGCAGGCTCCTTTGCTTAGAGGAAGGCAGGTAGATTGTATTAGCAGCTTTTTGTCTTTGAAGGCCTGGAAATCTTTGTTTTGCAAATTTAGGTCCGTAGAAATCATCAAAGGCTTGTCCTGAGAGAATATAGTATATGGAGGCTGGTGTTTAAAGAAGAGGAGAGTGGCCCAACTTTAAAGGAAGGCCATTAATAGATTATGACGGCCACAGAGTTTCTGAAGAGGTAGAGTTCTTTCTCCTTCTCTTGAATCTGGGCTAGGCTTATGATTTGTTTTAACTAATAGAATGTGATGGAAGTGATGCCTGGCCAGTTCCAGTCCAGGCTCTTGAGAGGACCGTCAGCTTTTCTTCACTCCTCCTTGAGGTACTCATTCTTGGTATCCAGCCACCATGGAAGAAGATTGGGCTGGACTGTCAAATAATGAGACCACCTAGAGAGAAGCCAGCTTGGGCTTTATCCCTGTAGGAGTTGCATGAATGTTCCCAGTCAATATCCTGTGGAACAAAAATGAGCCCTTCCCACCAAATTGAAGAATTCTGAGCAAATAATCACTTGTATTTTAAGCTTGTTGGGCTGATGACTTTGAAACTGAGCTTGTGATGGCATTTGTGGATTACGGAGACTTTTGGATACTAGGCTATGTAATATTCACCCTTCCTTAAAAGAGTTGCTTTGAACCTCACCATCTCCATTGTCTCAGACTATCCCAGATGACACTGATCTAATTTTTCACAAATTCTTCTGGAATGCAGAATCTGCTTTTTTTTTTTTTTGAGATGGAGTCTCACTTCGTTGCCCAGGCTGGAGGGCAGTGGTGCAATCTCAGTTCACTGCATCCTCCGCCTCCTGGATTCAAGCAATTCTCCTGTCTCAGCCTCCCAACTAGCTGGGACTATAGGTGTACACCACCACGTCCAGCTAAGTTTTGTATTTTTAGTAGAGACAGGGTTTCACCATATTGGTTAGGCTGGTCTCAAACTCCTGACCTCAGGTGGTCCACCCTCCTTGGCCTCCCAAAGGGAGGATTATAGGCATGAGCTACTGCACCCGGCCAGAATCTGCATCTTACAGTTTACTGCTTAAATGAATACAAACATATGTGATGTATAGTTTTCCAGTATTCCAGTATCCTTTAACTGGAATAAAGACAATGGGTTGGGCTGAATTTGTGAAGAATTAGATCAGTGTCATCTGGGATAGTCTGAGACAATGGAGATGGTGAGGTTCAAAGCAACTCTTTTAAGGAAGGGTGAATATTACATAGCCTAGTATCCAAAAGTCTCTGTAATCCACAAATGCCATCACAAGCTCAGTTTCAAAGTCATCAGCCCAACAAGCTTAAAATACAAGGGATTATTTGCTCAGAATTCTTCAATTTGGTGGGAAGGGCTCATTTTTGTTCCACAGGATATTGACTGGGAACATTCATGAAACTCCTACAGGGATAAAGCCCAAGCTGGCTTCTCTCTAGGTGGTCTCATGTCTTCCCATTTTTTCTAGCTCTGTGGTTCTAAAATTGGCTTCTGATCTTCCTTTTTTCAGGCCAGAAGTCAGAGGTTCCTAGATATGTGAGCTGCCTTTATTACAATCATCTGGGAATTTGTTATAAAAATAGATACTGTATTTCCAGCTCCTAATATTGTGATTCATTAGATTAAAGATGGGGCCTGGAAATGTCTCTGAGCCAGAATTGTATCAAATTCCATTTTAGGTTGTTTATTAACTTATAATAAAGTACATTATTTTCCTTTGAGTCTTATATATAATCTTTGCTAATCTCTTGCCTTAAATCTGTAGAAGGAAAATAATAAAAAAATCACAGCAATATTCCTTTAATATAGTCTAATTTTTTCTTGCATAACTTTCTATACCAATTCCAGTCTATTTATTTAAATACAGAATCTCAAGAGCAAAATTAAATTTTTCATTCTCATCTTCAAGTGGATTGTGTAAAAACCAGTAGGTACTTAACTCTTTGTTTTATGAATTTCAACTTAGAAAATGATGAAACTCCACTACATTTAGCCAGACATTTAAAGTTCATATTTCAAGACTCTATAAATATGGACTCTCAGTAATAGGTGTCTATACAATTGTTTAACTGGAAAAAGTAAGTTTAACCTCTCACATTGTCTACTGTGTAAATTTTAAATGGATTAAATATTTAAGTATAAAAAATAAAACCATATAATTACTGAAAGAACATTAAATAAGTTATAAGATTTGAACAAGAAATTTCTTTCCATGACTCAAATTTCAGATGCCATAAAAGATTAACTAAGTAAAAACCAAAAATCTCTGTTTGATCCCCCACCAAAACCCTGGCCAGAAAAATGTTTTAAAAAAACAAAGAACTGGGGAAAAATCCTCAGTTTATTTATAAATGAAAAGTAATATCCCTAATGTGTATAAAGTTTCTTTAAATTAAAAAGTATATCTAATTTTTAAAAATCAAAGAAACAAATGAACGGATATAGGAAAGATAAATATAAATGGCCCCTAAAACCTATGAAAAGATGTTTATTCAGGGAGAGGCCTAGATGGCCAACTAGAAACAGCTGTGGTTGGAAGCGCCCATTGAGAAGAAGGAGATAACGGAGAGTGAAACCTGTACTGAGAACTGGGGAATCCAGGTTCTCTCATTGCGACTGACTAAGCAGTTGGCACAATCCATGAAGAGTGAGGAAATGCTGTGTGGTGCGACAGTCCATCTAGGAGCCACATGGGACAAGGAGCTCCCAACCCCAGCCAAGGGAGGTGGTGAGTGATCATGCCACCCTGCCCGGGAAACCACACTTTTTCCACAGATCTGCGCAACCTGCCCATCAGGAGATCCCCCTCATGAGCCCATGCCACCAGGGCCTTGGGTCCCAAGCACAGAGCTGCATGGAGTCTCAGTGGCCAGGGAGGGGAACATCACACACTAGGACCTGTTGTCGGGGAGAAGAGTGAGGGAAAGCATCAGGATAAATAGCTAATGAATGTGGGGCTTAATTCCTAGGTGATGGGTTGATAGGAGCAGCAAACCACCATGGCACACCTTTACCTAGGTTATTAACCTGCATGTCCTGCACATGTATCCCAGGATGTAAAATGAAACGAAACTACATTAAAAATGTTTATTCTGTATAATAAAATAAATCTAAATTAAAATTTTATCAAGATATAATTTCTCACATAGTGAACTGGTAAAATCTAAGTTTCCCTTCAGGTACATTCCTTTGTTTCGAGTGGGAATGTAAATTGGTACAAGTTCTGTAGAGATCAATTTGATACCAGTGATCAAAATTACAACTGTCAGAGGTGTTTAAACCAGGGCAACTCCAACCTGAATAGGGGGTAGGTAAATTTAGGCTAAGACCTGCAGAGCTACATTCCCAGACAGTTAGGCATTCTAAGTCACAGAATGACATAGGAAGTCAACACAAGATACAGGTCACAAAGACCTTGCCGATAAACAGGTTGCAGAAAAGAAGCTGGCTAAACCCACCAAAACCAAGATGGCAACAAAAGAGACCTCTGGTCGTCCTCACTGCTACACTCCCACCAGTGACATGACAGTTTACAAATGCCATGGCAACATAAGGAAGTTGCCACATGTGGTCTGAAAAGGGGACATAAATGATCCACCCCTCATTTAGCTTATAATCAAGAAATAACCATAAAAATGGGCAACCAGCAGCCCTCAGGGCTGCTTTGCCTATGGAGTAGCCATTCTTTTATTACTTTATTTTCTTAATAAACTTGCTTTCACTTTGCTCTGAATTTTCCTTGAATTCTTTCTTGTACAAGATTCAAGACCCCCTTGGGGTCTGGATCAGGACCCCCTTCTGGTAACACAACTGCATTTACCCTTGGCTTAGCAAGGTCATTTCTGGGTATTTATCCTACAGATATTCCTTCCCTTGTGCAAGATGATGTATGAACGAGGTTATTTGTTATATCATTGTTTGTTGGAAACGGTCCAAGTGTCCAGTCAAAGAAGACAGGTTAAATAGCTCACAAAATGGAATACTGCTTTGTCACTAGAAACATGTGGACACCACATACATGGATATGGAATGGTTCCAAGATACATGGTTACACAAATAAAGCAAGGTTCTGAGCAACATGTGCAGGCTAACCTTTGTGTAGGAAAGAGAGAAGAGTGCACATTCGCATTACCTTGTATTTGAATTTAAAATCTTTGTGATACGTTTACCTATGTAACAAACCTGCACATCCTGCACATGTACCCATGAACTTAAGGTATAAATTGGAAATTAGGGAAAAAAAAAGCAAGGAAATGTTAGGCATGAGGTCTTAAAGAGACTGATATCAACTAAGTGCTGTCAACATACAAGAGCTGACAATACAGAATTAATACTGACTAGTTACTAGATACAAAGATGCGTACATATAAACAAGTGTGGTTTTCAAAATAAACATCTTGAAACTAAAAAGAGATCTCTGTGATAAATAAGAAACTAATAAAATGGTTGAGGATAAAGGGAGAAAATTGGGTTCAGGGACTGGTAGGTTTGAGACATCTTTTTCTTTGTTTTGCAATTACCATATGGTTAATAGTTTTACTGGAAAGAGAAATATCTGAAAATAGTTTTTAACACTTGGATCGAACAATGAGAAAAAGACTTTTTACTGTATTAATTTCTGTACTGTTTCATGTTATGAACCAGATGACTGTGTTTTCTATCCAAGATATAAAAAATATTATAAAGCCTCTGCGAAAAAGCAAGGATGGGCAGATCTCAGATGAATAGTGTCATATATCAAAATAACATTTTGTTCAGATGAAAGTGAAGGGAACTATAGAAAATAGCACACCAACCACAAAGAGAAAATCTCTCGAAGAAAATGGTGTAATGTATGAACTGCATGGACCTTCAGATGCATTTTTCCAGAGTGAGAGTGGGACAAGCCATGCTTTCTTAAGCAGTGTGTTTAAAGGCTTAATTTTTTTTCTCTGAGAGAGAGAAATCCGTCTACTGAAATGTTATTTCAAATAGCCTAAAAACCACAAAGGAAAGGTGTTACTATTCTTCAACTATGTATTTTGTAACCAGGAGGAAGAAGCCTCTGGCATTGCTTAGGAGATTCAGTGTCACAAAATTGCTTCCAAAGCCCCAGGCACAAGCATGTTCAAGGGGAATGAAAAGGAGAAAATGGTTGCAAGTATTGCTTTTATAAGAGAAAGGTTAAAAAAATCACTTTGCCCAAATCCTAGACAACGCCTTCTGTTGCATCATTGGTCTAAACTGCATCACTTGGCCTTTCCTAAACGCAAGGTGAGGTGGGTGGAGAAAGTGAATATTTAGCTTTGCCAGCCTTTGTGGCAGAAGCAGGAAGCAAGAGGAGTGTTAGAAAGGCTGACTGGGTTAGCTAATGTTTGCCCTGACTGTAAGTAGTAGGCTACCTGGTGGTGGGAACACTCTACCCATGCTCTCTTTAAGTGTCAGTGCTCAGTATAGTCCCAGGCTGACTAATTAGATCCCCAGCTGGATGCTTAGTTGAGACTGATTTCCCCTTTATTAAAGGAGAATGGAATAACAAATTTCTTTGAATTTCTCAGGCTTTTACCCTTTAGGAACTCTCAGCTGTTTTTCTATAGCTGTCTACGTCTAGTGCACTTTAACATAACACTATTCAAGCCCCATGTTTGTGTTAATTACTATTATAATATTTTCAACTTTATTTAAGAGATTTTTAAAAAAAAATTTAAAAATAGGGTTTCACTGTTGCCCAGCTGAGTGCAATGTCGCAGTCATCGCTGCAGCCTCAATGTCCCAGGCTCACACAATCCTCCTGCATCAACCTCCTGAGTAGCTGGAACTACAGGTGCACACCACTATGCCTGGCTAATTTTTCAATTTTTTTGTAGAGAGGAGATCTCAAACTCCTGGGCTCAAGCAATTCTCCCCTGGGAGTACAGGTGAGTGCCACCACACCTGGCTCAGTTAAAAATTTTTTTTTAGAGACTGGATCTCACCATCTTTCCCAGGCTGGTCTTCAACTCCTGGCTCAAGCTATCATCTTGCCTCAGCCTCCCAACGTGCTGGTATCACAGGTGTAAGCCATGGCACCCAGTCTATTTCCAGCTTTAAAATGGCTATCAGTAAGTATGTTAGTAACACTTGAGAAAATCTATTCACTGAATGTTTGAATGTCCTAAGTGGCACATTCATGTATGCATGTATATATACATATACACACATATATACATGAATATGCCACTTTCTTCTGAAAGATTTCAGGCTGCTCCACAAATACAAATGTTGACTCTACCTGCTTTCTGAAGCTTGATATTCCTAAAAAAAAGAAACAGATTTTTCATGTCAACATTAGAGAATCCTTTGAATATAAATTCTCCTGCAAGAGATAATACCTAACCTTAACGGGAAAAGGCTTTGCTCATCCTGGTGATGAGCTGAGGATGAGAATGAGGAAAAGAGCCTAACAACAGGGTGGAAAGAGACCTCAGTGAGGTATTTATCACTTGTCAAATAAATATTTCTTAAAGGAGGGCAATAATCCACTCCTAGAATTCACAGCCTATTTATTGATTTGCTCATTTAACAAATTTTTACTAAGCAACTGCTACATAAAAGACACTGATACAGAAAGAAAGGTCACTGTCAGAGGTGAGAATATAGAAGGCTCAAGGGCAATAGTTTCACAACACTTTGAGTGCCAAAGAAGCTCATATATATACATACATAGATATATATATATTTTTTTTTGAGTTGGAGTCTCAGTCTGTCACCCAGGCTGGAGTGTAGTGGCATTATCTTGGCTCACTGTAACCTCTGCCTCCTGGGTTCAAGCAATTCTCCTGCCTCAGCCTCAGGAGTGGCTGAGATTATAGGCATGTACCACCATGCCTGGCTAACTTTTGTATTTTTAGTAGAGACAAGGTTCTGTTATGTTAGCCAGGCTGGTCTTGAACTCCTGACCTTAGGTGATCTACCTTGGCCTCCCAAAGTGCTGGGATTATAGGCATGAGCCACTGTGCCTGGCCAGAAGCTTGTAATTTAAGAATATTTACACAGATATACCATACCTAAAGCAGATCCAGACCAAGGGTGTAGTGGACCCAGGTCCCTGAGAGTCCAACTGCTCTTCTCACTGCCTGAAGTCTCTACAGGGTGCAACTTGAACATTTTTGCTTAAGGGATTGGAATGAGCACCCACACTGAATGGTGCACCACTCTGAAGGGCTGTCACTCATAGCTCAGCTGTTGCATATCAAGACACCTGCTATTCAATTAGTGGCCTGCTCACAGACATTGACATCCAGCCTCCAGAATTCTTGCAATGGCCCTGATGTTCCACAGGAGTGAATGGGTGGGAGTAGGAGGCCACCTAACTGGCACCAGGGTTGCAAATTGAATGTTTACAAGAGCAAATGGGGGCAAAGTTAATAAACCAAGTGACACAGTGGGGCCCAAGGTGACTGTGCTATATATGCCCCATCCAAAGAAGACAACATTTCTTTAGCTCCAGCTCATTGTTGCCCAGATCTTTACATTTTTTTGAGAGAAGCTCTAAATCTATATTTTAATAACTAAAACAAATCTTTAACAGTTTGGGAGCCAAAGGAAACATATCTGTGGGCTCCTGTATATTTGGAATTCCTGATTTAGACTTTACCAGAATATGTTACTCATTTACCAAGGTTATGTTTTCTATCTTCATCATTCCATATAACCAAGATTGGCCTTATAGATCAATATATACAATAGAGGAATAATTGAGAGGTTAAAACAAAACTCCTATCAGATGCACTAGTTATAGTACAACTTGTCAGGGTTCACTCGGGGTGGCTGGCAAAATATCAGGGAAATATTAGTGAAAGTTATAGATTAGTCTCAAACATTTTGGAAGGCTGAAAGGTTTTATTGGGACAGGCAGAAAGCAGCCTGTTCATTACATTAGGAAAGGAAAAAGATAGAGACGATAAGAGGCTTTCCCAATTAAGTCTGTTTACCCCACATCCCTTTGTCTCTACTGTTTCCTCATGTAAACTCTGTGCTGGATGGTCCTCTCCGGGTAAGATCAAAAAGGAATTACCTGTTAATAGTGTTTACTCTGGGTCCCAGAACCTAAAGCTTTTATCAGTCGTAAAACCACTCTTTTAACCATGTTCAGTATCCACAAGAATGTTGACTTAGAACCTCTGTTGTACAATTCATATTGAATAAATGTGAGGATGGACAGGTTGGTTGGCTGGATTTGCCCCTGAAAGCAGCCGATGACCATCCCTGGCCCACTTGAATCACTTTAATGGGTGTGAGAGTGCATTTTTTTCATCCATCGTTGAGTCAGAGTCTGCAGGACAGACCTCTGCAGGTGGTGGTCATCTCGACAATTAAATAATTTGCATAATGTCATGAATGACAAAATCGGTCATCTCTGGTAAGTCACTTCTGGTCCATTACTAAACTTTTCTTTCAATTTTCTCATTTGTAAAATAAGGATATATTCGTGTCTACCTTTAAAGGTTGTTGTGAGGATTAAATGAGATAGTGCATTAAAAGGATCTTGCAGAATAAAGGATACATGCTACTGAGGTTTTGAAAGGAGGCCCAAAATAACACCTCTTTGTTGCCTAAGTTCTGAACCAGTTAAAATAGAATTATTCCATGAAGAACTAAAATATAACCATTATTAATGATAAGGGCTAGGTTGCAAGACACAACTTAGTTTGACCAACAGAATGGGCTTGCTAACTGCCTATCCCCATTCTCAGACTTGGAACAGCTTACCTAAGGGAAATTTTGCTTTAAAGGAGTACTTAATCCAGGTTACTGATTACCTTTGGTTCAGAGGCAGGGAAAAGAGAGGAGGCTTGATGTCTTTGGTTGCTTTCACTTTTGATAGGTTACTTCTACTCTACTGAGAAAGGTTGGCCGATGGCCGGCTGTTCCCTAATAAAAGCTCTCCCCCAAGGGAGGAGTCAAGGGTGGAACAAGAGACCAGAGGTATTAAGAGAAATCCTCCTCCTGGAAAAAAGGTAGGGAGTGAGGAAGAAGCATTTTCCCTAATATTTACTAAGTGCTCAGTAAGTGGTACCTATTATCATTATCGTTAATATGTAGAACCCTGACAGTTTTTGGCCTGACAGCTTTTCAATGAATTGCAAGCTGGGCCCTGCCCAAATGTAAATAATGTATCCCCATATTGGAATTCTGCAAACTGTTTCCTAAAATGCTAAAAGGTGTGCTGGGAAAAATGGATTCTGGGCTCAAATAATTCTTGGATTAAGGTAACCAAAATAGACTTCTTTACTACAGCCTATCTTAGAGTTTTTTGTGTGCTAATATAAAATATTGGATGTACTGATAAATACATATAACGAACACCTCTACTTTAAACTTATTTCTGCTATTATCCTTTCTCCTAGCATATTTATTAATAGTCTAAGAACATGTTCTGTGGATGACAGTTAAGGAAAAACTAATTCAAATTTAATTTAATAGTTTATCCCAATACTTCAGAAAACCAGTGCAGATTATTGCAGATGATATATGTAAATTCACCACCAACTTTGACCAAACAAAATGAACACACAGAAAGCAAAGTACATTGTGTAAAATACACCCACCTTAAAAATATATATTTTTTTACCCTGACCCCCACTCACTCCTCCCAAAATAACAACTGTTAAGTGAATTCTCTCTTAGACAAAGGTTTATTGCTTTGTCCAATTGGGGTTTTCAGCAGCCTTTGTCATTTTCAGCTGGATCTCTTACTCTGAGTGGGGTGACCTCTGTGTTGAGCCATGACATACACTGTTGGGAGGCAGGAGACATTTGAATTTTCAACCCATTTAATTTAGGTTTCTAATGAAAACAAAAGATTCTTGAAAAACCGGTTTTGACCTGGCGGTTTATTGCTTTACTTCTAAGGTTGTCCTTATAAAAATAAAAGAATTAGAAGTCATCTGCTTCCAATTCCTTTATAACTCTTGTTCCCAGATGTTGTATTAAAAATTATTTGTTTAAACAGAAAATTCTGAATATTTTCATTTAATTCAACACATTTATTTTAGCTTTGTATTTGGCAGGTATAGAAGTCTAACAAATTTCTAAAACTATGGAAAATTATTCTTTCAGTTAATTTGTATGTTACCCTGTTTCAGCCTTGTTGTTCTCATTAATAAAATAAAATAGCAACTAATATTTGCAGAGGGTGTGCCAAGAATATTATTCTGTTTGATCTTCACAAAAATCTTCTGAAGTAGATGCAATTATTTTGTCCGTTTCACTGATGGTGTCTGGGGCTTATAGAAGCTAAATAATTACCAAGGCCACCCAGTTGTAAGCAGCAGTGGCTAGATGGGAATCCAGGCCACCTGTACCACAGTCTGCCCTTAATCACCATATCCAGTTTAAGAGTAGTACTTGGAGACACAGTTCTTAAAATCCATCTGGTTCTTCAAGATCTTTCCAGAGTCATAAATTTGTGTGTGAATCCAAACATACTTTGTTTACTGTTCACATGAATGAGTCTATTTTTGGTAACTCCCAGGGCTTTCTCAATAATTAAAAAAACCACAATGTTCAAATCATACTGGGGGAGAAAGATTAGTATGAACAAAGAGTTAGCTAATCTTGCTTAATTGGGCCAGCATGAGTAGTTGAATAAAAAAGAAAAAAGCCTAGTTCAGTCACAGATGGGAGAATGTGGATTGTGTCCTGGAGCTTTAAATGGAAATGGATGCAATGCATGGCCAAAATCCATGCTTCTTAGGAGCATGAAGCATACTTTACAATTAAGGCCAGGGTGAAACAAAAGTAGCAGAAATGTGAAGGCCTCAGATACCTGAAAACGGCTTTCGAAACATTTAGCACAAACTATAATTTATCGTCATAAGTATCCTGGCAGATGTGCCAAGATTTATGCTGTAGCTGCTTTGAGTTCTGAAAGAGCAGATAATCACAAATGAGGAAAAATTGCCTCTTCAAATGCAGAAATATTTCTTTTTTGATGCAGATATGTTGCAGTCTTGTTTTTCCTTCTTTCTGTTGTTCTAGTTTGAGAAATGTTCTGTCATGTGAAACAGATTATATTCTGTGTGATCATCTGAAAATATATTAAAGCCACATTGTCATTTGGCCTGGCATGCTGCTTAATTTGGTGGGGAAAACTATAGTTCCCAATTTTGATCATCAAACACTTAAAAACTTGGGTTCTAGAAAGATCAAATTATGCTCCCCTGTCTTTTCCTTCAACCCCTGCCCCATTGAGCATGCAGACTTTCAAGAAATCTTTTATTGAGCATTTACCAAAGCTACTGTATGAGATAATAACATGCCTGAAAGAGTCCTTGCTCCACAGGAGAAAATATGCTTGAACTCTGCCTTGGAGGACTACAGAAGGTGTCACAGAATAAGAAACATCTCAGCTTGTGTTAAAGGATAAGGAAGATTTTGACTGGTAGAAAAAAATGTTACAGGCTTGGTGTGGTGTTCACGCCTGTAATCTCAGCACTTGGGGAGGCCAAGGTGGAAGGATCTCTTGAAACCAGTAGTTTGAGACCAGACTGGGAAACATAGTAAGGCCCTGTCTCTATAATAAAAGAAAAAAAATGTTAGGTAAAAATTTTAAAACTGAGGGAGGAACTGAAGATGGCGCGGTGAGAACAATCCAGGATTGAAGCTCTTGGTGAACGCGCGGAGAGTGAGTCAGGGCCGCATTTCCAGACGGATCTTTGTTGCCCACAGAATAGGGAAATTCCCTGGTATAAAAGAGACGTGGGATGCCAGGCAGAGGTCTTGGCTGGTGCAGCCGGCAGCTGGTGCAGCCGGCGGCCGGAGCTGTAGTGCAGCAGCACTCCACAGCACTCCGCACAAAGCACACTGGTCCGGGTGCCCTGTTGAACCGGCAATCTGAGACTTGAGAGGGCAGATTGGCATATCTATCTGACTGAACAGGACTTGGACAGTGAGCCGGGTGAAGAGATTCCAGGTAAATGGCATTTGGGGTAGCGCAGTAGGACAAACAAAACGGTGATTCCAAAAGCTCCAGGTGGAGAGTTTCACTGCGGGCACAGCTGAACCCAGGACGGTGCAGCTCGGTGGGGGAGGGGCGTCCACCACTACTGAGGCAATCCACCTGCTGATGCAGCCTGCCGTTGCCGAGGCAACCCACTACAACAGAGAGACTCTGCTGCAGGGCGTAGCCCGTGGCAGCAGGGCGGAGACCGCAGCAGCAGGACAGGGCCTGCAGCAACAGGGCAAACCTGACACCAGGAGGGTGGAGCCTTGGCAGGCAAATAGTGACTAGACTGCCTCCTACCTGGGCAGGACAGCGCAACGGACACTCACAATGAAAGCCCCAACCCCCCGAGACAGAGCATCTGAGAAAAAAAGGTTTTTTTTTTTATCAGTTCTGCTGCAGCAGAATTAAACGTAGCAGCCTAACAGCCCTGAATGAACAACAGAGCTCACAGCTCAGCACTTGAGCTCCTATAAAGTACAGACTGTCTCCTCAAGCAGCTCCCTGATCCCTCTATAACCGAAAGACTGACATTTGGCAGGCATCATTCAGGGACAAAGATAGCAGAAAAAGAAACTGGTAGCATCCCTCACTGTTCCGCAGCTGCTATAGGTGCACCCCAGACAAGCAGGGCCTGGAGTGGACCTCAGCAGTCGTACAGTGGTGGGGCTATACTGGTAGAAGGAAAACCAAGTAACAGAAATACTTCATCATCAACAATCTGGGCGTCCACTCAGAGACACAATCAAAAAGTCAGCAACTACTCAGATGACAGGTGGATAAATCCATAAAGATGGAAAGAAACCAGTGCAAAAAGGAGGAAAACACCCGAAACCAGAAAACCTTGCCTCCTACAAAGGACCAAAACTCCTCACCAGCAAAGGAACAAAGCTGGACGGAGGACTGTGATGAAATGATGGAATTAGACTTCAGAAGGTGGATAATGAGAAACTTTTGTGAGCTAAAAGAACATGTTTTAAATCAAAGCAAAGAAACTAAGAACCTTGAAAAAAGATTTGAGGCAATGATAACAAGAATGGATAACTTAGAGAAGAATATGAGTGAATTAAAGAGCTGAAAAACACAATACGAGAACTTCGCGAAACATGCACAAGTTTCAATAGCCGAATTGACCAAGCAGAAGAAAGAGTATCAGAAGTCGAAGATCAACTCAATGAAATAAAACGAGAAACCAAGATCAGAGAAAAAAGTGCAAAAAGGAATGAACAAAGTCTTCAAGAAATGTGGGACTATGTGAAGAGACCTAACCTACATTTGATAGGTGTACCAGAATGTGACGAAGAGAATGAATCCAAGCTGGAAAATACTCTTCAGGACATTATCCAGGAAAATTTCCTCCACCTAGCAACACAGGCCAACACTCAAATGCAGGAAATACAGAGAACACCACAAAGATATTCCGCAAGAGGAGCAACCCCAAGGCACATAATCGTCAGATTCAACAAAGTTGAAGTAAAGGAGAAAATATAAAGGCAGCCAGAGAGAAAGGTCGGGTCACCCACAAAGGGAAACCCATCAGACTCACAGCAGATCTCTCAGCAGAAACACTACAAGCCAGAAGAGAGTGGGGGCCAATATTCAACATCCTTAAAGAAAAGAACTTTCAACCCAGAATTTCATATCCAGCCAAACTGAGCTTCATAAGTGAAGGAAAAATAAAATCCTTTGTGAACAAGCAAGTACTCAGAGATTTTGTCACCACCAGGCCTGCTTTACAAGAGCTCCTGAAAGAGGCACGACACATAGAAAGGAACAACCAGTACCAGCCATTCCAAAAACACACTAAATGCTAAAGAGCATCAACATAATGAAGAATCTACAACAACTAATGGGCAAAACAGCCAGCTAGCATCAAAATGGCAGTAGCAAATTCACACATAACAATATTAACCCCAAATGTAAATGGACTAAATGCACCAATCAAAAGACACAGACTGGCAAATTGGATAAAAATCCAAAACCCATCAGTGTGCTGTATCCAGGAAACCCATCTCACATGCAAGGATAAACAAAGACTCAACATAAAGGGATGGAGGAAGATTTACCAAGCAAATGGAGAGCAAAAAAAAAAAAAAAAAGCAGGAGTTGCAATTCTCATCTCTGATAAAATAGACTTTAAAGCAACAAAGATCAAAAGAGACAAAGAAGACCATTACATAATGCTAAAAGGATCGATACAACAAGAAGAGCTAACGATCCTAAATATATATGGACCCAATACAGAAGCACCCAGATACATAAGGCAAGTTCTTAATGACTTACAAAGAGACTTAGACTCCCACACAATAATAGTGGGAGACTTTAACACTCCACTGTCTATATTAGACAGATCAACCAGACAGAAAATTAACAAGGATATCCAGGCCTTGAACTCAGACCTAAAGCAAGCAAACCTGATGGACATTTACAGAACTCTCCACCCCAAATCCACAGAATATACATTCTTCTCAGCACCACATCACACCTACTCTAAAATTGACCACATAATTGGAAGTAAAGCACTCCTCAGCAAATGCAAAACAACTGAAATCATAACAAACAGTCTCTCAGATCATAGTGCAATCAAGTTAGAACTCAGAATTCAGAAACCAACCCAGAACCGTACAGCTTCATGGAAACTGAACAACTGGTTCTTGAATGTTGATTGGATGAACAATGAAATGAAGGCAGAAATAAAGAAGTTCTTCAAAACCAATGAGAACGAAGACACAACATGCCAGAATCTCTGGGACACATTTAAAGCAGTCTCTAGAGGAAAATATATAGCAGTAAGTGCCCATATGAGGAGAATGGAGAGATCCAAAATTGACACCCTATCGTCAAAATTGAAAGAGCTAGAGGAGCAAGATCAAAAAAACTCAAAACCCAGCAGAAGACAAGAAAAACTAAGATCAGAGCAGAACTGAAGGAGATTGAGGCACGAAAAACCCTTTAAAAAATTAATAAATCCAAGAGCTGGTTTTTTGAAAAGATCAACAAAATAGACAGACCACAAGCCAGACTGATAAAAAAGAAAAGAGAGAACAGCCAAATAGAAGCAATAAAAAATGATAAAGGGGAAATCACCACAGATTCCACAGAAATTCAAACCATCATCAGAGAATATTACAAACAACTCTATGCACATAAACTAGTAAACCTGGAAGAAATGGATAAATTCCTGGACTTTTGTGTCCTCCCAAGCCTAAACCAGGAGGAAGCTGCAACTATGAATAGACCAATAACAAGGTCAGAAGTCGAGGCAGCAATTAAGAGCCTACCACACAAAAAAAGCCCAGGTCCAGATGGGTTCACAGCCGAATTCTACCAGACACACAAAGAGGAGCTGGTACCATTCCTTCTAAAACTATTCCAAATATTCCAAAAAGAGGGAATCCTTCCCAAATCATTTTATGAGACCAATATCATCCTGACACCAAAACCAGCAGAGACCCAACAAGAAAAGAAAACTTCAGGCCAATATCCATGATGAACATAGATGCAAAAATCTTCAATAAAATATTGGCAAGCCGATTGCAACAGCAAATCAAAAAACTTATCCATCATGATCAAGTAGGATTCATCCCGAGGATGCAAGTCTGGTTCAACATATGCAAGTCTATCAACGTAATTCACCACATAAACAGAACCAAAAACAAAAACCACATGATTATCTCAATTGACGCAGAGAAGGCATTCGACAAAATTCAACAGCCCTTTATGCTAAAAACCCTCAATAAACTCGGTATTAATGGGACGTATCTCAAAGTAATAAAAGCTATTTACGACAAACCAACAGCCAATATCATACTGAATGGGCAAAAACTGGAAGCATTCCTTTTGAAACCCAGCACTAGACAAGGATACCCTCTTTCACCACTCCTATTCAATATAGTGCTGGAAGTTCTAGACAGAGCAATCAGGCAAGAAAAAGAAATAAAGGGTATTCAAATAGGAAAGGTGGAAGTCAAATTGCCTCTATTTGCAGATGACATGATAGTATACCTAGAAGACCCCATCGCCTCAGCCCAAAAACTCCTGAAACTGATAAGCAACTTCAGCAAAATCTCAGGAGATAAAATCAATGTGCAAAAATCACAAGCATTCCTATACACCAATAACAGAGTTAAAGAGAGCCAAATCAAGAATGAACTGCCATTCACAATTGCTACAAAAAGAATAAAATACCTAGGAATACAACTCACAAGGAACGTAAGAGACCTCTTCAAGGAAAATTACAAACCACTGCTCAATGAAATAAGAGAGGACACAAACAAATGGAGAAACATTCCATGCTCATGGTTAGGAAGAATTAATATCGTGAAAATGGCTATACTGCCCAAAGTAATTTACAGAATCAATGCTATCCCCATCCAGCTACCATTGACTTTCTTCACAGAACTGGAAAAACCACCATGAACTTCATATGGAACCAAAAGAGAGCCCGCATAGCCAAGTCAATTCTAAGCAAAAAGAACACAGCGGGGGCATCACACTACCGGATTTCAAACTATACTACAAGGCTACAGTAATCAAAACAGCATGGTACTGGTACCAAAACAGAGATATAGACCAATGGAACAAAACAGAGGCATTGGAGGCAACACAACATATCTACAACCATACAATCTTTGATAAACCTGACAAAAACAAGCAATGGGGAAAGGATTCCCTGTTTAATAAATGGTGTTGGGAAAACTGGCTAGCCATGTGCAGAAAGGAGAAACTGGACCCCTTCCTGACACCTTACACTAAAATTAACTCCAGATGGATTAAAGACTTAAACATAAGACCTGGCACCATAAAAACCCTAGAAGGAAATCTAGGCAAAACCATCCAGGACATAGGTGTAGGCAAGGACTTCATGAACAAAACACCAAAAGCATCGGCAACAAAAGCCAAAATAGACAAATGGGACCTAATGAAACTCCACAGCTTCTGCACAGCAAAAGAAACAGTCACTAGAATGAATCGGCAACCAACAGAATGGGGAAAATTTTTTTCAGTTTACCTATCTGACAAAGGGCTGATATCCAGAATTCACAAAGAACTCAAACAGATTTACAAGAAAAAAAACAAACAAGCCCATTCAAAATTGGGCAAAGGATATGAACAGACACTTTACGAAAGAAGACATATATGAGGCCAACAATCATATGAAAAAATGCTCATCGTCACTGGTCATCAGAGAGATGCAAATCAAAACCACATTGAGATACCATCTCACGCCAGTTAGAATGGCGATCATTAAAAAATCTGGAGACAACAGATGCTGGAGAGGATGTGGAGAAAAAGGAACACTTTTACACTGTTGGTGGGAGTGTAAATTAGTTCAACCAATGTGGAAGACAGTGTGGCGATTCCTCAAGGCCTTAGAAATAGAAATTCCATTTGACCCAGCAATCCCATTACTGGGTATATATCCAAAGGACTATAAATCTTTCTACTATAAGGACACATACACATGAATGTTCATTACAGCACTGTTTACAATAGCAAAGACCTGGAATCAACCCAAATGCCTATCGATGATAGACTGGATTGGGAAAATGTGGCACATATACACCATGGAATATTATGCAGGAATCAGAAATGATGAGTTTGTGTCGTTTGTAGGGACATGGATGAATCTGGAGAACATCATTCTCGGCAAACTGACACAAGAACAGAAAATGAAATACCACATATTCTCACTCATAGGTGGGTGATGAAAAATGAGAACACATGGACACAGGGAGGGGAGTACTAAACACTGGGGTCTATTGGGGGGAGCGGGGGAGGGATAGCCTGGGGAGAAATGCCAAATGTGGGTGAAGGGGAGAAAGGAAGCAAAGCACACAACCATGTGTGTACCTATGCAACTGTCTTGCATGTTCTGCATATGTACCCCAAAACCTAAAATGCAATAAAAAATTAAAAAGAAAATTTTTAATCTTAAATTAGCTGCAGTCAAAAAGCATGTGTGGGGTTAATGGGTAGTTAAGCCTGACGTGATTAGTTAAAGGGACCCAAATCTACTTGAAACACAAAACAAAACACAGTTATGTTTGTTTCAGACTCAGCCTGCAGGTTACCGGTTTTCAACTCCTTGGGTTAAAGAACAAAGGGCATGAGACTACAGTGAATAACCCCCATGCACCAGGCAGACTGTCAAATCAGCTTTTAAAAAAATAGCTTTTCTCTTAAATGTGATCAGACAATCAGATAACTGAAGAAAACTTTACCTTGAAAATAAAAACTAAAAAACAAAGACACAAAATAGACAACTTGGAGGAAACCAAAACTATGCAAAAATGTGAAAACACGAAGAGGAAAACTACCATTAACATCCTCAGTGAGATAGGAAAAGATATGTATCATTGAAGCACAAGCAAGGTGCTATTATACACAGAACATTCAGAGAACAAAAAAGAACCGTAAACATACAAAATGTGAAAGGAAATCTAAGAAAAATTTAAGATTAATGTCGGAAAATCAAGTTGATTGACAAAAAGTTCCTGGGGAGAAAACTGTATTACTTTGCAATGACACAGTGCCACAGACTGGGTGATTTTAGTAACAGAAATTTATTTTCTCACAGATCTGGAGGCTCAGAATCTGAGACCAAGGTGTTAAGAAGATTGGTTCTTTGAAGGCGATTCCCCTTGGCTTGTAGATGGTTATGTCTTCATGTTCACATGGCACAGCTGTCCCCCACCGCCGCTGTGTGTGATTGTGTCCAATTTCCCTTCTTATAAAGACACTGACCATATTGGGTTAAGCCCACCCTAATGACTTTATTTTAAATTTGTTACCTCTTTGAAGACCCTATCTTCAAATATCACCTTCAGATGTTTTTAGGGTTAGGACTTCAACATATGAATGGGGTGGGAGGGGAGAGAGGACACCACAGCCCATAATATAGATCAAAAAGACTTAGAAATGGAAAGCCAGAGCCAGGCAAGTGGTCAGGTCTAAAATCAAAGCTACCCAAGAGGCTGAGGTGTGTGAAAGGAAAATAAAACCTCAGGACCTCAACTCACTATGCCAAGAGGTAATAATTAAGCTGAAAGCTGAGTCATGCAAGAAACTGCCTTTCTTTTTGTTCCTGAGCAGATAGTTACACAAAAAGTTTTGATATCTCCACAGGTAGCTACTCTGTGTTCACCTTATATTATGTAAAGTGACAATTTACTGAGTGACAGATGAATACATAATTGATTATTCTCCTACCTGCACCTTTTCTCCTGCAACATGTGGATTCAGTAGTGTAACCATACCTCCCTCTTTTCCCTCCATCTCACTTTTTCCCTTTAAATATTAAAGTCTTCAGTCATCTTTGGAGAAAGTCACAGACAACAGACTGTTTCTGCGATTCTGTGTTCCTTTTTTCCAGGCATGTCCTTAACATTGGGAAAATAAACTAAATTGATTGGTGTTCCAGACTTAGAGAGAGAAAGAGAGAGAGAGGAAGTCATTAATGAAGAAATTTATAAAAATTTCCCTGAATTAAAAGACTCAGTTATAAGATTAGAAGAGGCTATGAATATGCAAGAAAATTGGTAAAAACAGACCCATACTATGGCAATCGTTAGGATGAAACCTGGGCATCAGGACTTTTTAGGCTCCCAAGTTATTGTCTTATTTCCCAGGTTAGATATATTCAACGTAAACATGGAAGAACAAGAGCCAGGAAAAGAATCCCCATGGCAATAGAAAAAAAGGATTCTGGGATAAAAATTCTGCACTGAGAACAGGGTGCAACCCATCTAGAATAAAGTAGGGAGGAAAACAACATGAGAAATTTCTTCCAATAAATGAAATTGACATTAACAGCCACTGCAAAGTATAGAGGGAAGCTTTAGACAATTGCTGTAGCATAGAGAGGAGCTTTAGACAAGAGACATTAAGAATTTTATGCAGGGCTGCATGTGTAGAATATATTAAAAGGGATAAGGATGGATAATCAAAGGTGATTACAGCAACCCATGTAGTATGAACCCCACGAAGAGTCTGGGGTTGAATGAATCAGGAGTATAAAGGAAAACAAATTTTAAAGCAAGAAAATTATTAACTCCATACAAGCAAAAAATATGCAGGGAAGGAAAAGTTCTCTGGGCTGACTACGTGACTCAATTGTGGAAAGAGTTTGACTGTGGAGAAGAGGGAGAAAGGAAGTGTACATGTGAGTAATGTGTGAGAGAGTGTGTGTGTGTGTGAGTGTGTGTGTGTGTGTGTGTGTGTGGAGTTAATTATCTTCTTCCATGGTGGGAAGTCAATAGATAATGGTCAAAAAGTAGCAGTCAAACATGCCATTTAGAAAGCTAAAAATTTTGTAAGCGGTTTCTCTGGAGTGTGGGAAATCCATTAGAGGGCTGAGGGATTGCTGTTTTTCATAACAGTTTTGTAGAAGTATTTGACTTTCTAAGTGACGCACAGATTTAACTTCATAAAACTAAAAATTACAAAATACAAAACCCAGAAGCACTAGGAAAGAAAAATAAGGGGGATTGGACAAACTGCTGAGGGATGACAGTGACAAAAACAGAGACAGAGAGAAGCTAAAGCCTTGATTTAAACATTGATATCTGGGAGATCAACCAGATCTTTTAACAGAAAATGCTTTGAGTTGAGATATCAATATGGAAGACATGTTAGGATGAAAGAGCTTCTTTGAGGCATTAGACCTGTCCTAGATATTCTTTAAGGTCAGAGAATATCAAAGAGTAGAGCCATCTAAAGATACCAAAAAATATAGAATTTCATTATTCAACTATTTATTCAACAAATATTATTGACCATCTGCACTGTACTGGATGTCTGATATAACATTGTGCTGGATGTGTGTGTGTATGTATATGTATGTGTGTGTGTGTGTGTGTATGTGTGTGTGTGTATTCATTCAAAAGGATGTGGTTAAAAAAGAAATTATTCAGTAAAGATAGATCAAATAATGCCTAATACACTCTCATTAGAATTATGCACTTTATCAAAGAGAAACAAAGAGACATTAAGAGTTATATGCAGGACTGCATGTGTAGAATAGATTAGAAGGCATAAGGATGGATAATAAAAGGTGATTGCAGCAACCCATGTAGTATTAGCTTAAACTAGGGAAGAGTCAGTGAAATGGTGGCATGCAGACATGTAGGAGATATTGGAAGGTAAATTCCATAGAATTTAGAATTTAGTGATTGATTGAATATGGAAATTGATGACAGGAGTAAAAAGGACAGTCAGGTACTGGGCGTAATGGCATGAATGATAGCATCATTCTCAAATATAACAAAGAGAGGCAGATTCCAAGGGAAAAGTATCTGGTTTTGTTTTAGATATATAGAGTTTCATATGAAAGGACAATTCAACACATGTTCAAATATCTAGAGTAGAGCTCTAGAGAGAAAATTCTACAGATGACATAAAGTTGAGTCTGAGGTGACAGTTCAAGGAATACATATAGAGATTATGAAAGAAGAGCAGAGAGAATAAGAAGAGACACTTTTGGACAGAACTGTGAGGAGGGCAAGTATTTACAAAATAGTCAAAGGATAAGGTGGCCGAAGAAGAAACTGAAAGAAGTGGCAAACTGGAAAAAAGATAACCAGAAGACAGAGATTCAATTAAGAAAAGTAATGGATGTAGAAGTGTGAGATAATTAATAGAACAATGCATTGAGGAGATGAGTGACTTTCCGATAAAGGAGAAGGAACGCTATCTCCTCCAATTCAATAGGAGAGAAGTAGAAAAGGATAAATGCAGAGACACGTAAATTTTAACTTTTTATTTGTTTTTACTTTTTATACAGATGGGGAATACTGTGTTGCCCAGGTTTGTCTCAAACTCCCAGACTCAAGCAATCCTCCTCCCTTGGCCTCCCAAAGTGCTTGGATTACAGGTGTGAGTCACCGCATCTGGCACTAAGTTTTAACTTAGATGGCAGTAACTCAACTTGAGTCTAAATCCACTTGATTCTCTATCTTTGAAGTAGTAACCAAAGTCATATGCTGAGAGTAAAGGGGAAAGTTGGTTTAGAGTTATGAGGAAACTGGAGAATGCGTGAAATTCATTTCATGTAAAATGAGAAATAAACCTATTAGGAAAATATAGAAAAAATCCAGATAGCTTCAAGAGCTCAAGTGATGTTGGGAACCATGTGGTCTGTGTTATATAATTTTCTCTAGCAGCCTTGCAGCCTGCTAAAATGGCTAACCCTGAAATGCTGCCTTTGGCAGGGCACAGTGGCTCATGCCTGTTAAGCTCACCACTTTGAGAGGCCGAGGCGGGTGGATCATCTGAGGTCAGGAGTTCGAGACTAGGCTGACTCACATGGTGAACTCTGCCTCTGCTAAAAATACAAAAATTAGCCAGGTGTGGTGGCGGGCACCTATAATCCCAGCTACATGGGAAGCTGAGGCAGGAGAATCATTTGAATCTGGGAGGCAGAGGTTGCAGGGAGCCGAGATTGTATCATTGCACTCCTTGGGCGACAAGAGTGAAACTCCATCTCAAACAAAACAAAAGAAAACAAAAATACCTGCTGTCTTTAATTTCCTTGTGCTCTCAATCCACAATATCACTTACAAAACACTTATTCCTAGTCATTACCTTGCTGCAAAAATCCATGTTTGCAGCCAGGAGTGGAGGAGAGGTAGGTGTGGCTACTCAGGATATTGTTGAGGAATTTCTTGTCTTAGATGGATGGGGAGGTTCTAGTAACTCGTCATGGTAGTTAAGTTTCATCCTACTTGGACATAGACATAAAGCAACTTTTTTTTGGAAAGTCGAGAGTGATAACTGAGACTGTGTATGACAACAAAACTGTAGATAATCTAAGTCAACATGATTTTGTTGTTTGTTTCAGGAAAACTTTGTCTTGGTGGGAAGAAATAATCTAACCAATAAATAATTTTTCTATTTTTTTGTTGTTGTTTCCAGTTCCTACAGATCAACTAGTTGGAGACTGCAGTCTGCTCATTTGGGCAAAATCTTGCTTATCAGACTGTTTACATATCAAGATTGGCTTTAAGACCCTTGCCTTGCTAGACCCATCAATCTTAAACTATTGTGTCACAGACTTTGCTGAATCTCAGTTTAGTTCCTCACTTTGAAAGCCCCACTCTCTCCTTAAACGACACTATTGTGTCACAGACTTTGCTGAATCTCAGTTTAGTTCCTCACTTTGAAAGCCCCACTCTCACCTTAAACGACTTGAGCTTCGACCTGAAAGTCCTATAACAATCCCAATTCTGATGCCCTCTTCTGAGACACTGTTAAGACTATGTCAAGTTCATATTTTAGGGAGGTTCAAGAAAAAAGTTTACATTGCAATTCAGAACTTCTCACCAGTTCTTGGCTATAAAATCTCTCCCCCAAGAACCAGGTTTAACCTTTTTAAATTCTCCAAACTTTGATCTACTCCTCTCTGATTGATGGCCCATTGTAAAAGCCCCTCCTTCTAAACACCTCTAGAGCTGAATCCATTGTCTCCTCCTTCATCCTTGCCTCCCACAAGAACTCAATTAGCAGCATCTGTTGATTATGCCTCATACGTAGCTCCCAAGTCCATATGCTCTTTGCCATCACCACAGCAGCAGCTTGATCCAGCTCATCCGCACTTGTGCAATGGCATCATAATTCTCTGCCAGTGCTTCTTAAAGGCATCCACAGCATGAGACATTTGCATTGCAGACTCATGTCAATGAAAATTTGTGCTCGTAGCTGGAAGCAGATAGAGATTCCGGCTACTCCAGTTTCCTCCTAGTTGTCCTAAAGACTGAAGAGATCAATATCTTGATGGATTTACAGGTACAGGTGTCATGTCCTTCCAGCTCCCTGGCTGGAAGCTCTGCACTAGATTCTTCCCAGTACATTAGCTTTCAGAGCACTTATTTATCTTGTATAGCCAATTCTTAACAGTGTGCCTATTACATACAAAGTACCTAAAATTGAATCGATACAAAGTTCTAAAGCTGATATCTTGAAATAAAGATTCTTCATTTTGTGATGAGCAAGAAGTTGCGGGGATCCATAATAAAGCCTTACTTCATGCATTCATCTATGCTTTTTCAAGACCCTTTTATAGAGCTCTCCCTCTCTTACCATAAAGCACCTTTTCAATTTGACTTGGAGTTCTACTTTGGAGATGCCTGGACTATCACTTAAGGCTCCTGGCCCCTGCTGTGTATTCTTACATCGCTCTACGCTTTCTTATGTGATGCCATCCACTCAGGACACCCTTCATCTCATTTTTAAATGAGCCTGAGGAAGCTTGTTAGTCCTTGAAAACCCAACTAACTGTTGCCTCCTCACTTAAGTCTTCTCAACATGACTGTTTCCTTTTCATATTTTCTGAAAGTACTTGACAAATAATCTGTAGTGAAATAAAAACGGAAAGGAAATCTCATTATTAGGTAACAGAATTTTATTCTTAGGGAAGAAATCACCTTTGTTTAGGAAAAGGTCTTTATAATCTTCAAAATAGTTAACATGTTAGCACAAGATCTGGCAATAAAATAAATGGTCCAATGTCTGTGAATGAGAAACGAACAGGAATCACTGAGTAGAGGGGACTGGGCAAAAATAGTTGAGGAATATGGCAGAGCAGCTTAAAGACTTACAACAGGGATATCAGTACTTAATTTCAGGGCGTTTGTATCCTTATAGTGTGCATCCCGTCTGTATTTCTAAAGCTTTCAGTGAAGTATGCCACACATTCAAAAGCCTCATGAAAATGTTATTTTATTTATTTTGGAGAGGCATATTTGGTTTAAAAGTGGTGGAAATAAATATACACTAAAAAGGCATAGGGCAAAAAATGAGAAGTTGTCAGAGCAGAAGAAAGTCAAGGCTACAGGTGCTCATGAGTCAGGAAAAATGGGGATTTATGTCAATCTTCTCTAGATTTCAAGGGCCAGGAAAAGTTTAGCTGCTTCTGAGTTTCACCCCAATCATAGCAGTTATCACAATCCGTGTTAGACCAGCAATGACTGTAGGTGATATGAGTAGTCTTGGGGGCAGGGCCACATTGAAACACAGCTGCCTCAGCTTTCGTCATGGATGTTGAACAGGGAATGGGCCACTTCCTAGAAGAAGGAGGTTCCAGGCAGGAAAGCAACGGCAGTCTGTTTCAAACAACAATCTTCTCTACTGAACTCAGGTATAATTATTAATATCACTATTGGGCCATTAATCCTGTGTTATATATTGTATTGCCAATCGAGAGATCTGTGTAGGGCTGGCTGTTACAATATACGATAAACTTCTGTGGGAACATCACATTTCTAAGCCCTCCCTTCGTACCAAACACAAATTTACACATGAGCTCAAGAGTAGTTTTTATGAGGGCAGAAATTATGTCAGTTCTGTTTACCATGGTGTCCTAGGACAGTGCCTGGCCCACACTAGAAGTAAAATAAGTATTTGTTGAACAAATAAAAATTTAATAGTTGTGCAGTTAATTTTTAAATAGTTTCTTGAATAATGTATTCCAATGAGCAGGAGCCAGAAAAGATGTGGTGTTTGATAACTGATGAAAAATACCTACAGAAAAATACAGAATGTTCTGATCTGTATGACCTATGATTGTGTTCTCTTTTTCTTTTCTTGGTGCCAACTAACATCATGTGATGCACAGTGGAAGCATGGTTATCTCAGCTCTCTGGCAATTTCCACGTAATTCACAAATGAACTTCAATATTTGCCAACGAATTGAAGTGGGTTGACTAAAACACAATCTTACTTTCTACACTGTTTGAGTTCTACTCCCTTTGCGCTTTTTAAAGTAAACTAGAAATGCATATGAAAGTATGACCAGGATTGGGTTGTTGGGGCTAGTGCCAAAGGTTCTCGGAAAAGGTTATCTATGAAGCCTGTCACTGTTCACTCCCTGGATCATCAGAATCACCACCTGCCTGCACTGAGCTGAAATTTATGACTGAGTTTTATTAGTTAAACATCTTTCAGTTTCTGAGCAATATCAATTTTCTCTGTGAATTAAAAACACATTTGCCAATACCACATGCATGAATCTCGGAAAATACAGTTCTAGGAAGCATTAAAATCACTTACCAGACTAAAAGCTTTTATATTGTAAGCAATTAATGTAATTAAAATACTTGGTTATGTCTGATTGCCTAATTTACTAAATAGTGACCACAGTAGAATAAATATTGATCAAATATTGTGTTCCCTTTGCCTTCTGAAGTTTTAATTTTTCTGAATAACTTTGTGTTATGTAATTTGCAGCTCTTTGCATTTGCCCTGTGTCTTAGCGCTTACTAAATGGTGGCTGTCTGTTTCCTGGGGCTGCTGTCCAACAAACATGGTGGCTTAAACAACAAAAAATTACCTCAGGCTTCTGGAGGCTAGAAGGTCAAGATCAAGGTATCAGCAAGGCTGGGAGGAAGCATTTGTTCCATACCTCTCACCTGGCTTCTTCTGGTGGTTTGTAGACCGTCTTTGGTGTTTCCTGACTTGGTTTCCCAATCTCTGCCTTCACCTTCACATGGGAATTCTCCCTGTGTGCATGCCTGTCTTAGCATTCAAATTTCCCCTTCTTATAAGGACATGAGTTATACTGGATTTGGGGCTGCTTAATGACCTTGCCTTATCTTCAAAGATCCCATTTCCAAACATGGTCACATTCACAGGTACTGTGGGTTAAGACTTAAACATCTTTTGGAAGGATGCAATTTAAATCATAACAATTGCATATTATTGTCAAGGAATAGTGTAAAGTAAGGTGAATAAGAAGTAGAAATTTCTTGGAAATGTTGAGTTAGGCCCGGAAGGGACAGAGTACTACAATGTCTAGTGGAGAGAAACTGAATACTTCATGAGCTGTGGGAATACAGATTTACTGTGGTTCCTTTGATTGCTGTGTTATACCTGAGTCAAGCACAAATGGAAAAGCTTTTTTGAAAGAGATAAACATCAGCAGCAACAACAACAACAACAAAAGAGCTAGATTTCAGTCCTAGCTCTGCTGCTTTTCCAGCTAAGTAATCCTAAGCAAACCAACTTCTGCAAACCTCGTTTTCTTTGTAAAGGGAAGATCTCATAGCTTGAGGCTTAAATGAGACACCCTACGTAAAGTACCTAGAAATGTACCTGTGATTTAGCAGAGCTCAAAAATAAGACTTCCTTTTCTCCTGCTCCTTTTTCCATTCTTCTTCATTCTGTGCCTTAAGCCCTAAAATTGCCCCTTCTAGTGACTTTAAATAAGTGAAATTTTATAGTTTCATACTGTATTTTTTTTGAGATGGAGTCTCTCTCTGTTACCCAGGCTGGAGTGCAGTGGTGTGATCTTGGCTCACTGCAACCTCCCCCTTGCGGGTTCAAGCGATTCTCCTGCCTCAGCTTCCTGAGTAGATGGGACTACAGGCCTGTGCCACCACACTCGGCTGATTTTTTGTATTTGTTTTGTAGATACAGAGTTTCACCGTGTAAGCAGGATGGTCTCAATTTTCTTACCTCATGATCAGCCGGCCTCCACCTCCCAAAGTGCTGGGATTACAGGCGTGAGCCACCGTGCAGGGCCATACTGTAATTTTTAAAGATAAGTCACTGAAAGATGAGGCTGCACTATGGAAAATGTATATTGTAACACCTGAAGAATTCCGAACTGCTCTTCCACTTCCTATTCCGAATCCTGGAATTTAGGGTAAAGGCATTTGGTCTCAGCAGTTCTTTTTCAAATGCTTTCCTCTGACCTAGGAGATTGTCACCTGGACATATAGGCATCCAATGGCTCTTGAGGGGTGGGACTGTTTATTAGATAAGTCAGCAGTCTTGAGGAAATATAAGGTCAGAATTGTTAGGTCTAAAATGCTTTGAGTCATTTACTTACTATTTATTAAGCTCTTACTCTGTGCCAGGCATTGTGATCTGCGTGGGTGTCTGCCTTTGAAAAACTTGTCTTTTCCTCCCATGGGAAGCCTGTGCTTCTGTGTGTGGGGAAGGCAGGTTCCTGGATGTGAAGGCTGGGAAGCCAAAGGTAGGGAACTTGAGGAAAGGATGCTCCCAAAGCTACGGGCGAAGAGGGTAAGGCTCCAAGGACCCACTTCACTTAATGCCTTACAACTGGTCCCAGTGGAGAAAAATAAATAAATGTTGCTCCTTAAACCATGATTACTGTGATAAGGCAAAGGTAAATGTTTTTGCTGTGGATATCCCATGAAGAGTACACCTCAAAGCAAAGCACATTGAAAAATGAGTAGGTAAGTTTGTACAATATCCTAAAGGCAGCCATGCTGTTTACTAGGCACGAGTAACAATGTCCTGTTATGGAAATAAGGAGATAACATTGGATTTAGGCATGATGGACCGAATTTAATGATAAGACATAAAGCAAGCATGTGCTCCCCTCGGGCTCTTGCTCTGATTGTTCACAGTAACACATTACTCCCTTTATTTAGTCATGCTGAGACTTCAAAAGTGTTTTCATGAAAAGCAATGTTGGAGCTGGAACAGATTTTAGACATCATTTAGTCCAAGTTCCTCAATTTAGATGAAAAACTGAAGCCTGTGAAGATGAATAACTTGCTCAAGGTCATGGTTTTCTTCCTTACTTCCATTTCTGTTTTCTTTCCTTTTAAAGTTGTTAGCAAAAAAATAAAAACAAGGTCATTTACATTTTTTAGTTGTCAATTTTTCCATGTGTACTTACAAATGGGGCATAGACTTTCTGCTTTTACCCACCTCCATCAAGTTTAAGTTAAATGTTGGTGCTGAGATTTTCTGTGATTTATGCTTGAATCGTTTGCAGTAGACTTCATTAGCTGGGGAAACTTGAACTCTCTCTATTGCAGACTTCCTTCTTTGTCTGTAGTCATCTTGACATGCTTCAACCATTCCTCTGGCTATTCTTACCATTTGATTTCAATTTTTTTTTAACTACCAGGTGTTAGGCAGCTATTTTGGGTTCATCTTAATTTTTGGGTTACTCCTTTATTACCCTGGACTGTTTCATATAGACTATTTTAATGGCTTGGCCTAACTCCAAATTACAAAAGGTTTGTAATTAGTGAGATGCTTGCCAAATTCTGTTGATTTCAGAAGGAGCCATGGTTTTAAAATATTTTCCACTAATTTTTAATACTAGCCTTACATGACAACTTTGTGACCTTAGAATTAAAAAAAGAAAGTCATTTCATAATGTTCAAAGCTGGGAATGCCAAGTAATTCAAAGTTTGTTCTTCAAGGTTCATAAGCCACAGGCATTCAAGCAAACCAAGGGAGGATTATGTTAGTTTTATATTTCTTAATAAAGCTGGTATCTTGCAGGCATTTATTGCACAAATACCCAGTTTTATTAGTGTCAAGAAAGAAGCAGTCTCCATCTTCCTTCTGAAGACCTAAGTGATATGTAAGCCTATTAGCCACCAGGTTAACCAGTGGTGACAGAAATTTTGGAAATCTGCATGGCCACAAATGTGATCTTATTTTGACATTGCATGTCAGTAAGCCTATTAACAAGAATTTCTTGGATTGCCAAAGTCTTCATCAGTTCAGATTATCTGCACTGCCTCCAAGATAACTCATCAGGGAAGAGTTAGAATCTTAGGAAAGGAACAGTGTAAGTGGATACTTGTCTGGCTAGGCTGAGGCAGGTTTACAGGCCATGATTTTCCTGCTTTCTGCTCAAATGCAGAAGGCCCCTGGAGAGAAGGTTCTTTTGAAGAAGAGTTGCTCTTTTCACAAGTCTTTCAGTAATATCTCCAGCTGGATTGCCCTTCTGGGTAATATAGCCAATCTACATGTTAGCAACAATTCTCTCCGGGAAGGGCAGTGTGGCATATTGATTGAGCAAGCTGCCTAATCTTTGGTAGGATGGGTTCAACCGGCTGAATTTGTTCAGATCAGAGACCATTTAAGCTAATAACCCATATAATTTTTAATTTTTACGATATCTGCTTCCCATTTTCTTGCGGCTTAACTACTGTAAATAATGTTTCCACACAATATAAAATTCCCTTTCAAATCTTTAAACTGTTTTAAATACACCCAGCTTTCTCCACAGTTATGTTCTGAGAGCGTGTATGAGCCATCAGGCTGTGGGCCCACATTGCTCAAATAGCTTTGGGCCTCCTTGTCACATTCAGGTACCCTTTCTGCCAATCCTTGTTCCAGCTCTTTAGTTTTCACAAGTGAGGATAGTGACTTGTGTGGTCACTGTTTCTTAGGGATAAAGTATTTTAACATCTGTTCCATTTTGTAGGAATTCTGCATTGTGGACTCCACTGAGCTGTACTGAAATCCATTTTGTGAGAATCTGGAGAGTGTTTCTTGGAGGATCAATGTATCATTAGGCTCTATGGGCACAGTGTTAAGATCAGTAAAAAAAGTTCAGACTTGAAAAGGTTATTGGCCCCAACGTACGCAAACTTTTGTATAGTTATATATAAACCATCTTTTATGTGGGATCTGTGTACATTTTGATAGTTAATATGAAATAGGATGGAGTATCTAAAAGTAAAAATGAACAAGGTCTAGGAAGCTCCTGAAAAGCCCTGGTTTCTAAGACGTAAAATTTTAAATTAGAGATCCATTGAATATTAGGTGGGATAGACACCTCAGAAATCATCTAGTTCCACTCCATCCTTTCTAGTTTCAGAGTTTTGCTTGCTTATTGGCTCCCAGATGAGGACATAGAGTCCAAAGAGGGTGAATCTCCCAAATCCGCTCAGCCAGTTAAGGACACAGCCTGAGTGAGTGCAAACGTGTATCTCCTGACCCATCACACAACAGTTCATAGCTATATCTTGAAAAGGCCAACTACACTAAGTGGGAACTAAGAATGCAATTTCAGAATTTAACCAAAGATCTCAAATGAAATGAGAAAATAAATTTTAATCTTTTAATTCCCATAAAATTAAGACTAACATTGCAAAATGAGGACTATTCTGGATCCTTCCTAACTGGCGTATGATAGACACTAGGCTTAAGGGTGTACCTAACTGCAGAGAGCAGCGTTATAGAACTGAAGTGCAGAAGTGCAGGGAGCAGCAGTTAAAAGGGCAATAAATTACAGCCAATGTTTAAGGATGTTGCTTTTTAGAGCAGTCAAAATAACTGCTGTGGAAGAGGCTGAGCACTTATGAATATTCATGAACTCTCTACATTTCCCAGTCTTGCACGTGATAAATTCCGATCAATAAAATGCACTGAAAATTTGGGTCCTCACTTCTAGGTCGAGGCTCAGGTGCTCTGTGTCTTCTCCAGGATCCCTCTCTACTGCCCTCCTCCATTGACGTATTGGGAAGAAAATAATTTCAAGATGGTGAGGAAAAGTACTAGAAGGTGGGCACAGTGGCTCACGCCTGTAATCCCAGCACTCTGGGAGTCCAAGGCAGGAGGATTGTTTGAGCTCGGGAGTTTGAGACCAGCCTGGGTAACATAGGGAAAACTGTCTCTACAAAAAATTAAAAATTAGCCAGGTGTGGTGGCTCATGCCTGTGGTCCCAGCTATTTGGGGGCTGAGATGGGAGGATTGCTTGAGCCCTGGATGTCGAGACTGCAGTGAGCCATGATCTTGACACTGCACTCCAGCCTGGGTAACTAAGTGAGATCCTATTTTAAAAACAAAATAACTAGAAGGAGTCTAGACAGTGGAGTCACAGGTTACAGAAGAGCCTTCCAAGAAACCTGCCCAGTTGCATAGGACTTTGTGTGAGGAAGAACAAAACTTTTATTTTGTTTTTAAATTTTGGGAGTATGTGTTTTAATAGCCAGTATTAATCACCCCCAACAAATCCAACTACTTTAAAAATTTGACTCATTCATTCAAATTTAAATCTTTAAATCTTGAATGGGATAGATTTCCAGACTGCCACGTAGCTTTAAATGGCCAACATCTAAAGTTTAAGCCCACAGTTTTTCCTCCAAACAGATAGTATTTCCATGTTGACTACACAGTGAGTTCTATCAGGTATTTCTTTTGTCATTCATATACACATATTTAAACATTTGTTTCTTTCTTCCAGAGACTGATAGCTTCTTGTATTTGTCAGCACACAGACTAAGTTGCTGTAATGAAGAGACAGCCCTCTTCCACCAAAAAATAAATAAAACAAAAAAACCCAAAGTTAACAAGTCAAACTCATACAAGAT
The DNA here is from genome assembly GCF_049354715.1 of Callithrix jacchus. Taxonomy (NCBI): domain Eukaryota; kingdom Metazoa; phylum Chordata; class Mammalia; order Primates; family Cebidae; genus Callithrix; species Callithrix jacchus. The sequence continues at coordinate 30,286,747 of NC_133518.1, forward strand.
GGGAGTTTATTTCTCTTTCAACAATCCAGAATAGGTCCACAGTGAGGGTGACCAGTGACCCGGTTTTTTCTGTCTTGTTACTTTACCATCCCAGCTTGAAGCTGGCTCATTAGCACCACATTTGTCAAGCCCAGGCTGCACCGTGGAGTGCAAGCAACCTCATTCCTAAATGATGTGACCCAGGTAGTATATATAGCTCCATCTCACATTCTATTCTAATTACATGTCCACTCCTGGCTGGAAAATGTGGTCTCTAGCCAGGTTGTCTATGTGCTCAGATAAAATTCAGGAATTCTGTGACCCAAAAAAAAAAAAAAAAAAAGATGAGAGTGGGTGCTGAGACACAATTAGTAGTTTTTACCTGACAAACCACCCAAACCTTTAGGCCATGCTTCAGTATCAGAAGGAATCAGTTTTGTCATATTCTGAACTATACCGCAGTGTATTTATCTGTAAGTGACAAACACTGGAAGACTGTCAATACCTTTAATATGATGTAGCAATCTTATATTTTCCCCACTATTAAGAAATGAAGGCATGGAAAACACTTTCCTTCAATATTTTTAAAAGTAGCATTCTGTAAGCCTTCACTGTGTTTACCCTAGTGTTGAGGGAGACCTGGAGATCGGGGACTAGCCAGAATATTTAACACCAATCAATCATAATGGGTGCCAGCTGTGGACAGATGGCACACCTACCTAGGCACATACCAGCTGAGTATCAGCCCTGTCTAGGGGATGAGGCATCTCAATAGGAATTTCAGAATGAAGTGAGGAGCCTCCTAGGAGATAATTCAACCTAAGGGAAGTGAGTTGAAATTCAAAAGTTTGGTTTGGGAAGGAAAAGATTCTAAACTCACTGCATTGTCTGTCACTTGGAATGTCACCATAAGTTCGAATTTGAGTCCTATGTGAAAAAGTCAGCAAAAAGGCAAATAAATATGATAAGCAGAGATATATTCCCCTCCCCCCATAAAAATCTGTCAGATGCAGGAACATGAGATTTCAATAATCTCATAGTTGACGCAATGGAAAGGTTCTATGCTGGAATCATTGGCAATAACAAGAGATTGTGCCCTTGGGTCAGATGACAATGCCATCAATGTCTGGCATCAGCATGCTCAGAGATATATTACTAGGGACAGGTAGCTGTGGCTGTCCCTTTGGTGTGGATTGGCAGCAGTAGCCACCTTTGTGGTCACTGGAGCATAGCTGCTGCATCAGGAATTGGCCATCAACAGAGGAGACCTTTGCAGAAGACTGGAGTTGGAGAACAGGGAATTCTTTAGTGGTCAAGGATCCTAAACTTGGTTTGATATGGGACTTATGTGTGGGCCATGTAGTACTCTCATGTAGAAATATTTGAGAGGAGCTTAAGAGAGCCTGGAATTTGTCTCTACATGATGATGTAAGACAGATTGTTTGACATTTACTGTGACACTTTCTCTACCATCTCTCTCTGTTGATTGTTTTATAAATAGAGACCTCACAGTTAGTGCTCTTGATCTGTTTCATCTAGTGCTTCGGTCCTCATCAGGTAGAGATTCAAGCCAGTTATCCTTGCTGCCCCACCACACTTGTCCTCTCATTGATTTGCCAGGATTCCCAGAAGACGGAAGGGTGCCAGTGAGTGAGCACCCTTTCTATTCAGGGATGCGCAATCTTGAGGCTGAAATAAAATGGACCTCTTCACTAAAATATCTCATTTCATTCAACTGCAGTTTCTTTTCTGCCTTGGTCTCACTTTGAGTACCATTTTCTGCTTCTGATTCACAGCTTTGTGACAGAATGAGAACCACACTAGTAAGCAAGTTTCTCATGTTCTAGCCTTTTGTCAACAATTTTTCTAATTATGTTCTCCTTATCATTAATTTTGTTTCTTAGCATTTTAATCTGGCAAGAGGTTTTACCAGAGGAAAGGATACAAAAATTGTTTTATATCAAACAAAAATGACTCAAGAGATGGTTTGGGCATTGGCTTAGTTGTGTGTGCTGAAGATATTTCAACAGGCGTGTCTTGTGGTAGAATAATTAAGGACAATGGCATAAACTCAGCTTCTAGTTCCCAAACAGAAAAGAAAATGAGTGCTAAACTGTGCTTGGTGCTGTAACAAGCCCTGAAGTTCAATGGTGAAGAAAACAGACACGAACTCTGCTCTTGTGTTGTCTATGAGGTCTCTATTTTCATGTGAGCACAATCCTCTTTTTGGCAGAAAATATGGCTTTAAAATTTCAAATGCACTTCCAAAACTAAAACTTCTTAGTTTGAAATTCTAGATGCCCACCATTTGGATCTAAATTACCTTGAAAAATTTTTTTTTTGTCTGGTTAGTTTGAGATCACTCAACTGACTTGAAGGACTGTCCCAATTACAAATGTTGATTCAGGTTGTATTCTTCTCTTGGAATTCCCATGCTACCATTCACTCCTGGGACAAAAAAAATCTGTCCATCTTTAAAACCTACCTCAATGACACATTTCACTAAAACCTTTGCAAATATTCACAGGTAAATGTAATTTCTTCATTTGATTCCTCCATCACTTCCATTATTATTAAATCCTGTATCATATTCTACTTATTCTGATAATCTTAAGTCAGTACAGGCTACTACTACAGAAAATTGTAGATTAACTGGCATAGAAGTAACAGAAATTTTTTACAGTTCTGGAGGCTGGAAAGTCCGAGATCACAGCTCCAGTAGATTCCATGTCTGGTGAGGGCCTTCATCTTGATTCATGGATGGCTGTCTTTTCACTGTTTCTTCACATGGCAGAAAGAGCCAGGGATCTCTCTGGGGTCTTTTTTATAAGGGCACTAATCTCAAACATGGAGGTTCCACTCTCTTGATCTAATCACCCCCAAAGGTGCCACCTTATAATATTGCCTCATTAGGAATTAGGTTTCACATCAGTATAAGGGACATAAACATTCAGTCTCTAACACTGACTTAGGTTAACCCCTCAGGTTAGCATTAGCCCACATATTGCCATTGTGTGAAGTAGAAAAAGGCACCTCTTCCTCAAGATACTTGACTTTCATCTGTTGGAAAGTATTTTCAGCATACTAATTCTGTAAGAATAAGAAAATTATAGCCATCTGTCACAAATATGCAGGTCTACTGTAAGGTAAGAAGTCCGCTAGATTGTACATGCATTAGATAATGACCCTGGTTTCATGCCCAGGACTGTAAATTGCCTTTGTAAAGTGCTGACAAATGCTGAACAGCTGATTCGCTGGAAAAACTAACAACAGAGCCTGACTTATAGTGTTGGCTGATTTCAAGCTACCAGTACATGAACTAGCTCACAGGATTCCTGAAAATCTAACAAATCAGCTCTGATGAACTGTTGAGGCTGGCTACAGCACACCTTGGGCTGGGCTTTATACATTTATTTTGCTATCTACAGAACTCAAAAGTTGAGGAAGCCCTGAGCAATGTAAATAAAGAACTTATAGTTGCTAGCTGTACACTTGAAAACCAGCAACATTCTTTATGTTGTTACCAAGGACAGCACACACTTGCCAGTGTGACCATCCATCTTTATTCATAATGTTTAAGCATTTGGAATATATCTTTTTAATGACATTCTCTTTAAAGCTGAAGTGCTGAAGTTCCTTAGAACAGAGCAATTCATTATTAGCTTGCCTAAGGTAAAAATAATACATATAAATAACGTTCAGGAAAATGCAGTGTGCCAAGTGCAGTAAAATCTGAAGGGTGCCTTATGATTAGTATTTCTATGGTCCCACGTTTCTATTTTCTAAAAGCTTTGCCTAAACAATTTATATTTTATGTACTTTAGTGGATAAAGCCATAAATATTTTCCTGACATATTAGTGCTTATACAGGGAAGGTCCTCCCAGTGGTTAATTAGTTTACATGCTGGGATGAAGGGTAGGAGACAGGCAAGGCTTGTTAACTGCCAAATACCTAACCTCTGTATGACGAATTGTGTTTATTGTATAAAGGCCAATGTTTTAGTCTTTACATGAGTGAATCAATTATGACTACTAATTTTAGCTTAAAATAATACCAACTCATCTCTAGTTATCTCAAATTAATGTTGCATCTCTATAGTCACCATTTAAAAACAGGTAAGTGAAGAACAGTAAGTAGTTTGAGTCGAAATTTTTACAGTTGCATATACTTCACCATTAGAAGATCATATCTGAGATTAGAATTCTTTTCAAAAGGTTTAAATAATTCTGAAGTATTATTTGATGAAAGATATACTATGGGTTTTCTGTAGCTGCTATATGAGTGGACCCCAAACCATGCAAACTTATCTTACAGTTCCACAGGTCCGAAATCTGTCATGGTCTTACTGAACCAAAACAACGGTACCAGAAGGACTGTGGTCCTTTCTGTGGGCTCCAGAAGAGAATCCATTTCATTGCCTTTTCCAGCCTCTAGAAGCTGCCTTTATTCCTTGACCTATGGCCCTTCTCCTCCATCCTCAAAGTCAGCAAGAGCAGGTCAAGCCCTCTTCACATCATATCACTCTGACTTTCTCTTCTGCCTACCACTTCCACTTTTAAGAACCCTTATTGCATTGGGTTATTATCCACCTGCATAATCCAGGCTGCTCTCCTCTTCTTAATGCCAACTGATTAGCAACCTTTATTCCATCTGCATCCTTTAGTTCCACATGCAGTATACTCTGACATATTCATAGCTTTTGGGAGTTAGCACATGAACATCTTTGGAGGACCGTTATTCTGCCTACTACATGCCTAATGGCAAAAATGTGTTTAACATTTTCATAGTTCCTTTCTGAGCAAACTAAGTTTCAAAGGAGTTATATAGCTTTCCCAATATCTCTGGGCCAATGACAATTTTTGAGCAAAGTGAAGATATCTGCTTAATGCTATAAACTGTTTTCTCCCAAATTATCATCTTGCTCAAAACTTCATTTTTGGGCTGGATGCTTTGCTTACACCTGTAATCTCAGCACTTTGGGAGGCCAAGGCGGGCAGATCACTTGAGGTCATGAGTTTGAGAACAGCCTGGCCAACATGGTGAAATCCTGTCTCTACTAAAAATGCAAAAACTAGCCAGGCATGATGCTACATACTTGTAATCCCAGCTGAGGGTGAGGCAGAAGAATTGCTTGAACCTGGGAGGTGTAGGTTGTGGTGAGCCCAAATTGCAACACTGCACTCCAGCCTGGGTGACACAGCAAGACTCTGTCTCAAAAACAAAAACAAAACAAAAAAACCTTCAATTTTGTTTTGAGCATGTTCCTGCTTTTGCTCAACTTTTGAAGAAATCTCTTATTATTTAAAGGATTGCACTTTTTGTGCCTTTTCTGTTTCAAGTGTATCTAGTGAGAAAAATTATTCAAAAGGGATCAAGCAAGTGATTGAGAGCAATATGAAAGATAACATGGTAAAAAGACAAAAAATAAAATGCTGGCCTTTTAGCCAAAAGCCCTGATTTTTAAAGATCCATAGGGCTTAATTAATGCCAGGGAAAAGTCATAGGTAAGAGTTAAGGTCTTAAATTTGAATGCAGTTCCAAATATAATTTGTTGGCAACCGGTACAGTATCCTTTCCAGAGAGGTGAAGGTAATCATGACCATTTTGCAGAGGAGGAAATGGAGGCTTAGAGGAGCCAAATGCTTATAAACATTTGGAGGGTCTTTGCTTTGACCCTCTGTGTCCTTAAGTCTATCTGACTCTCTCTGGATTCAGATCGTTTCACAACACTAGTTCATGTGCACTCTGATATCTCTCCCGCTTTCAAGGGGTGTGGTTTGCAAAATTCTACCTGCCTGCTTGACAAGGCTTTGATCCTAACTATGACTTTAATTCCGAGACAATAGAAATGCAGAGAGGTTTGTTATTTGTTCCGTGCAACGAATTAGCAACAGGGCTAAAATAAAAGCAGAGCTCTACATTCTCGGGAAAAGGATGAAATGTTATCGTAACACACTTCTAGCAAAATGCTAAGAAATCCTCAATACATCTTTCACAGTAGAATGATCATGAATAAATTTTGAGAGCAACAAATGATGTTCAAATACATAAGGAAGGCTTTTCTTGGTATAGGCATCAAAAAGGCAACTGCAAATAATTAATAACTGTGTCAACAGAGTGTATACTTCCTATACTTCCCTTTGCTATGTTCTTCTAGAGTTAGCATTGCTACAGAGTAATTGTGGGGTTCTTACTATTTTGTTGTCTAATTTTGCATGTGAGATACACTTAGACCAGAATATTTCCTTACCTCCTGCTTTAATTGCCAAAATCCCAACCATACTGTCAAATGCAAGTTATGTTCTATCCCATCCAGGATGTCTTCGCCATGGTAGGAAAGAAAATTCTCCTCCATTTAAAAATTTTGTTTTCTCTATCTCTTGGCATATCATATATTTAGCTGTGTAATATGTTTGTTTACATTTTTAGTGTCTCTACTATATTAAAGGACAGCTGTTTTCATTTATCTTCTAATGACTACGGTATAGTGAATCGCCCAAAAATGGTGTTCAATATTTCATCAATGAATAAGTGAACACATGTAGTAGAAAAGCACAGTGCTGGCTAAACAATATTGCTTTATCTTGCTTTTCTTTTCTAACTTTTATTTGTGTTTCCAATACAGCATCTTGAACATACAGATGTTTAATAAATGTTTATCGGTAGAATTATTTAAAATACTTAATAATACATATTTCCTTTAAAATAGGAAAATATAAGTAATAAAGAAATTTAAAAATATACTACTTTTTGGCTGGGAGCAGTGGCTCACGCCTGTAACTGCAGCACTTTGGGAGGTCAAGGTGGGCGGATCATGAAGTCAATAGATTGAGACCATCCTGGCCAACATGGTGAAATCCTATCTCTACTAAAAATACAAAAATTAGGGTGGTGTAGTGGCACACATCTGTAGTTTTAGCTACTCGGGAGGCTGAGGCAGGAAAATTGCTTGAACCTGGTAGGTGGAGGTGGCAGTGAGCCAGATTGTGCCACTGCACTCCAGCCTGGTGACAGAGCAAGACTCTGTCTCAAAAAAAGGAAAAACAAAACTACTTTTCATTTATTTTTCTTAAGAAAGATACACCTTTTGGGAATTATTAGCTCTAAATAATGGGTTGATTTGGTGAGATTAAGTGCATTTTATAGTGAGGTACAGATTTGATAGTAAATGTACATAGACTTTGCACTTCGATAACTTGGTTTAGTTCCTGGTCTTCTCATTTACTGTGTGAATCTGGATAAATCAGTTGAACTCTCTCAAACTTAAATTTGCCATTCATAAAACAGAGGTTTTAACATTAACCTCACAGGTTAGCTATATTAAATAAACACTTTATACAAACAACCTAAATTGTGTGCCCAGCTCACAATAAAATGTCACTGCTCTTCCTTCCCACCCTATTAATGACTTCATTTTCTTAAATATTAAATCTAACTAAACTGTAAAATGTCTTATTTTTGATCAAACAAAATGAAAGTTAAGACAACGTTTATTCTAAGTGTAATATGCACAATATAATCCAACTTGAAATGTTTTGTGAAGCTTTCGAGAATTATCTGGTTATTACTAATGTTTTGAACGTCTTTTTCTTTCCCTTTTTCTTCTAGGAATGGTGCTTTTCTTCTTTTGAGAAATCATCCTCCTTTGGCTCCATAGGAGATGAAAGATCATAATTTCTACAACCTCCCCAATTCCCCATACATTATCCACAGGGGTGGGCGTGTTTCCAAAATAAGCCAATCGGTTTTTCTCTAGGATTCATCAAATGTGTAACGTGATAAGAAATCTGTCCTTCTCTTGGAGAGGAAATATAGAATCTCTGCGCCTGAGTGTGGTTGACCATCATGGCTTTACTTCAGAGAGAGCAAGTCTGCAACAATAAAGCAGGCAAAGGGAAAGAAGGCCCAGGTACTCACACTTACCCCATAATCTGGTAAGGCGGATTAACAAAATCTCCTGTTTTGCCTTACATAGCCTGAGTTTGGCTTTCACATTTGCAAATAAAATCTTATCAAATTTAAAAATATAAGCAGTGAGGCTGTATCCTACTGTTTTCTTCCTATTCAACCTTTAAATTTTAGCATCTGACCACTAAGTATATTGTGGTGCCTGCCAGGTGAAGCATTCAGATCGAATTACTGCATAATCTACTAGCTTGTGTTTCACAGCAATAGACTTTATCCTCAACCTGGGTCAGGGTTTGGCAAATGCTGGGGTTTTGTGGGTGGGTGGGGGAGGTGTGAAGGACTAGATGGAGGTGGGAGAGTGTGGCTGGATCAGTCAACCTTTTAGCATTTTCAGGAAAAAGCCCAAAACCTCCTCTAGATTACATGCTTTGTTCTCACAGAAGCACTTTGAGAATCAGAAGAAGGTCCAGCAACTTCCTCCACTCTGTGTTATGCAGAGTGTGTGTCAAAGTGGCTCTATAGACGGATCTGCCTGCCCTGGGCAGGGGCAAGCTCGTGACCGAAAGCTACTTCCTTGAGTCGAAGTTGCCTGAGACATCAAACTGAATAGATCCTGAAAAGAATTAACAACTCTTTTATTCAGGGAAATTATATTTTCTCTTTTTGGGTCAATTTCCCGTCACTCCCCTCCTCATATTCCTTTTCTTTTTCCTTCCAAATAACATTTTAAAAGTGACTTTTTAAGAGGAATATTTTCCTATTGCAGAAAAACTTAAAATGCAGAAAACCAAAAAAGGAAAATAAGAGCCACTTATAATACTACCACCTGAGAGAGTTCAGGTTAATTTTTGGCATATATTCTTCCAACTTTTTTTTATGGAACAATATTTTAACATAGTTGGTATGATATTGCATATTGAACATTGTGTCCTTTTTGTATTTTCATTTAGTAAATCTAAATACTTTCTGGTTAGGTTTTCTGTTTTTTGACACCGTATTGGTCTCTTGCCTAGGCTGGAGTGCAGTGGGGTAATCACAGCTCGTTGCAGCTTTGACCTCCCGGCTTAAGTGAACCTCTTACCTCAGCCTCTCGAGTAGCTGGGGCTACAGGCATGTGCCACTAAGCCTGGCTAATTTTGTATTTTACTTTTTGTAGAGATGGGGTCTCCTTGTGTTGCCCAGGCTGGTCTTGAGCTCCTGGGCTCAATCTTCCTGCCTCAGACTCTCAAAGTGCTAGGATTACAGGCATGAGCCATTGTACCCAGCGTTAGTTAGTGTGTTAGTTCCTATTTATTTGGTATTGTAAAGCTGCCATACATCTTAGCATTACATCTTTGATGCTGTATGTCAGAGGACGTAGAGCATTCATGGCACATATGAAGGACTTACACCAAGGTGAAAACAATAGCCCAGATACTTGACTCCATTTGTGTCTTCCTGAATATAGAATAGATGTCAGATCGGAGATTCTATCAAGTGTATTTATAAGAGTGAAATGAGATGTTAATATGCCTAATACCTGAAAAATTGTTAGTTTCTGGGTAGAAGGAAAATCCAGAGTATAAAAATTTATCATAAACATTAGGCTTTCCCGTCTTTCTATACTTCCCAAGCTGGAAACTCATTATTATTTCTGGCAAGAACCAATGATTATTTTCCTGCCAGGTATCCCTTGTACAGCTGAGAAGATACGTTTTGTCAAGCAAAATAGAAGCACAACATTTTGTATATGAGGTTGAAAATAAAAGTAGTGTTTCTCACTGTTTTAGAGGAAATGCAAAATACAAAGAAGCTGAAATTAAGAAAACATTGTTAGGTAAAAGATTATAATGCAATAAACATGTGCCACTTTGACACCAGTCAGATGTGACTCCTGTATCCACCTGCCCAATCAAATGGTCAGGTTCTTCAGCCTTGAGACTGTGGACAAAGACATGTACTTTTGGCTTTTGCCTAGGTCATCTCTGACTCCCTATAACATTTGGCAGCCATGAAAACAAATCCAATCAGAAAATCATGGTGATCTTTGAAAAAGGGTGGGAAAAACAAGGACATATTAGATACAAAGTTTATATTATTCATTTTTAAAAATTCAATTTGAAGCTAGTGGGAAGTGCAAGATCACAGAGATAAAGCTCCATTTAGTCTTCACATTTTTCAAGACGTAAATGGGGTAGAGATTTACATAGGTGTTGGCAGTTTGGAACAGAGTTGACTAGGCATAAAAGTAACAGAATTAAAAATGTTTGTTTTTATTTTGTATTTTTGAGACTGGAAACTGATAAAAATTTCTGATTAGCAAAATTTGAGAATAGAGTCTTTTTTCTTTCCAAAATGACAAATATCTTCTATGTTGAGCGCTCCATCTGTGGCAACAGGAATGAGAAATGCTTTTGAGAAAGTTAGCAAGCTTTTGCCCCACTTAAATGCTTAATAATAACAGCAGCACAGACCCAAACTTGATAAAACTTTGGTACTTGTTATTTGGATTAAAATTTTGTTTAATTTGACTCAGGCAATTAAATGGGAGTTTTCAGATTATCCTGCCCACTGATTCATAACTGGGAGACAGATTCATGGTAAGGCAGCATTGGACACATACTTCTTCTCTTGCTGAGAACCATGGATATGATCAAATTGTCTTTTATTTAGGTGAGAGAAGCAGAGGCCCAAAAAATTATAGCAAATACCCAAGGTCATCCTGGCAGGAGTGGCAGAAAAGGACTAGAACAAGGAATCTTCTCCGTGGACAGTATCCTTTGCACTCTGCATCTAGCATCCACTCAAACACTGTAGCATGTAGGCTCCTTGCCAACAGGTATTGCCAAGAGCATCTTCCTACCTCATTCCTGAGTTTCATCAGCCCCCAACCCTTTGTGTCTCAGCTTCTAGACTTTCTTTAACCAGAACTCAGCCATGGGAGAACTGGATTTATGTGTGGGATTACAGATAATGTCTTATCTGATGTGACAACTCCAAAGAATTGGTAGTGTTTTAGAGATATCCAAAGGCTCTATATAACTCAAAAAGAGTACCATGTAAACCTCATGACATCTGGTTGTGTGAGGGATAGGGAGGCATTGCTATTTTGTCTCATCTATCATTTAGGCCCAGAAAATCTTATATTTATAGACAAAGGGGATCCAGGCACCAGAGAGTTGTTCCAACATAAGGATGGGAGCCTAATGTTTCAAAAAGCTAGCACTGAGGAGTCTAGTGGCTTTTTATAATTTGTACTAGTCACTCTTCACTTCTGGCTCTTCACCTGCTCTGACACGATGGAAATAAAATAAGCTAGAGAGAGCTGTTTTATTAGAGTTGGAAGTTCCTACTACTCCAGCTACAAATATCACTTAGGTAGGTTTGAAATTTATTTAGGAAATATAGATATAAGTATATTTGAAATTGCCTATTATGCTGTGATAAAGGAGGAAAGGGTAAGGCTATCCATAGTTGGCCTGAAACTATAATTTCAACGCTTATGATAGTTTTCAGAAGGACTTGAGGAAATATGTACATTTTAAGATGATAACATGCAGTACACTCATAGTTGCACTATTTGCAACAGTGCCACACTGGAAAGTTCTCCAGTGCCCATGAACGATAGGATGAACGAATTGTAGTAAGTTCCACAATAGAACACTATTCTGCAGTGAGAATAAAAGATTCACAATCAGCACAACAATATAGAGGAATCTCATAAATGTAAGGCTGAGAGAAAGAAGCCAGACACAAAAGAATACATACTGATTGATTCTATCTATTTAAAGACAAAACCAGACAAAGCTAGTGAATGATATTAGGAGTCAGGATAGTCATCCTGGGAGAAATTAAGTGACAAGGGAGGTGCTCCTAGAGTGTTAGCACTGCTCTGTTTCTCACAGGTGCTGGCTACAGGGCCATTTAAAGTAAGTTTATTGAACTGTATACTTACGCTTTATGCAATTTATGTACATATGTTATGATATTTCTGTAACTATTTTTAAAAAGGCAAATGGACATTTTCAAGAGACAAGAAACTAATACTCATCATTTAAATAGAAATTCCCTTGCTTTCATCTTCTTTAGGAAAAATGAGAATTTTGGAAGTGCACCTCTTTTGTAAACTCTTAATCAGGCAATGAACTAAAATAGTCAATAAAGAGGAAAAGAGAAAATAGAAGCCTCAAAAGATGAATTCCTATCAAGTGCTTTTCCAGAACTCTTCGTGATTTAGAATTCTAGGAGGTCCATCAGAGGCCTCCCATTTCTATTCAGAAATGTACTTTCTTAAGTTAGACAGCTGTCACAAAGCCTTAGGGAGTAATGAGTTCACAATTTCAATTTATTATCAAAATATTTCCATCTGATGAGAAACCTGAAAAGACAGGAGACGCAGAGCTACATAGATGCAGATTTGTCCTTTTATCAGAGACACTCTCAGGGACAGATTTAATTTTCAAAGTCCAATTTGAAAACCACAAGTATATGTATCTCTAGACAACTGTCCAATGGCAATTTTTACTCTAAAGTTCGTGCTTAAAGTTTTTCATCAATATGATTTAATAAGTTTAAAAAGTCTCAAATTTTCATCTGTATATCACTTTACAGATCTTGGTTCACAACTGTTTATTTTGGGCTGAAACTTCAATATTCATTGGTTACCTATAATAATAGTTACTCAGAAATGTAGTTAATAATTAAATATAAAAATTATTTTTACATTTATATAAATCTCTTAAAAAGACCGAGTTTTGAGAGACAGAGCAAGAAATTGCTTAGAAAATTGCAGGAAGCGTTAAGAATCTCAGTGTCAGTCAAAGCAGGTACAACAAAAAACAACTGTAGACATTCATTTTTTGCTCTAAGAATGCTTAAAATAAATGATCACAGAATGAATAACTGATGTATGGCAAAATGAGTTTAAAACTATATAAGCTCCAAGGCCCCAATGTGTGTAAGAATTCTTTGGAAGGGTTTTGAAGGACTTTGAAATGTCGTAAATAAAAGTAAAAACTGGTAGTTAGGCAATGTGTTTTAAACTATAGTGTCACCACTGTTCTTCTGGTGCCTAACTGTGTTCTTCAACATCTTCTTTTCCCTTTTGATTAGAAATCCTGGTCTACCTCAAAGGTTTAGCATTGTTTTCTAGGGACATCAGCAATTGGTAGACCATATGTGAAATAAAATAAACAGTAATATTATCTTTAGAAATTAAGCATTATTTACACAGTGAGAAGTGATTGACTTGATAGGCCTTAGACCCCCTTCCTAGAACAACCTAATATTGTTTGTGATGCTCTCCTCTCTGTTGGTTACCCCCAAGTCATTACGGTGACCCCTAGGGCCCATTTTCTCTCAATAGGAGAGTTTCCCGTTTCTGTGGTGTTGGCAAGTCTAGCCAAGGACAGCACTGCTTCTTTTGTAGATCACCAAACTCGGCATTTCTTTTCTGGATTCATGTATGAATTCTTGCGGCAGTGAAAGGCTTCTGAAAACTCTGCAGAGTTCTGCAAAGTCCCAATAATCCTTTGAAGCAAACAAAAAAGTCACCATCATTATTTGATACTCATGTCCGTACCACACTGGAGCCCTGTAGCATTTCCCTCTGCAGGTCAAGTGAATGAATTTGGAATTTAAAGTTAAACGTAAAATAACCTGGTACAATGAGTCAGTTCCCTTTCATTAACAGAATTTTTAAATGGAGAGGTAACCAAGTACAGGAGTTAACAGCACGGATGTGGGAGACAGACCACATGGCTTGAATCCTGCTTATGAAGCCTCTCTGTGCCTCGGTTTCTGCACAATAGAACATGCATCTTAAGGTTGTCATGGAGAGTTAATAATTTATAAGCATTATATGTGTTTTTAAAACAAATGAATAATTCACATTTGAAAATGCAGTTAATTGGAGTTGTATTATAATACAGTTTGGTCAAAGAATATAATCACGATTTCCCACAATGTCTTGAAAGGGCTCACATAACAACTTACATATAATAGGCTTTAAATAGACATTCTTTGTTGATTTGACAGAGGTTTATTTTCCATTTTTCAAAAAGGACTCCTTAAATTTCAGAAACTGGATTCAGCCCAAATAACTGGAATGGGCTGGCAAAATGCCACTTTCCTCTTATCTCTGACCCCAGTGGGCAAAAACAACACAGTCCAGCTCACTATCTGCACCTAGCAGCGTTTGAGGGGAGACATGGGTCAGTGTGCTGATGCAGAGGTGATGTTTTCACACCCACCCTGTACCCTGAACCAGCTCCTTTCCTTCTCTTGCTGTTAAGGCCAGCCCATCACGCTTGCTTAGGTTGGGAGGAGGGGCCCAGTGACAAGGGGAGACTGAACTGGTGGAAGGATGAGGCGCAAGTGACAGGTGAGTCCATTTTGATTTACGGAACTCTCCCTACCTGGCAGGTGTCCTACCGTGTGTACATCTTAGCACTTCTTTCCCCTCCAGCCATTCTTCACACCACAGTCAGAATGATCTTTAAAATTTAAATCAGGTTCCATAATCTCTTATTTAAAACCTTCCATGGACTTGAAAGAAATGTAAACTCCTGCCCATGGCCTGCAGTGTCCTCCTGATGGCCCCAGTCTACCTCTCTAGCCTCCTCGTGGTGCATTTCTCTTCCTGTTCCTCCTTAGGCTCAAACTATGCTGACCTACTTTCAGTTTCTCAAACTAGCCAAACCCTGTCCCTCTTCAGGGCCTACTGGTACCTGCAGACCTCACTCCCTGAAAGTACTCACCAGTCAATACATGGCTAACTCATGCCTTTGCTTAAATGTCCCCTCCTTGGCCGCCTTAGAACACTGTCTAAACTAATTCCTCTCACTGGAACTATCCCTAGCAAAGCACTTACCACATTTACAATGATTTGTTCTCCCTTTTTACTTCCAGATACACCCACTAGACTAATGTCTCTAAGGGCAAAATACAGCCTTTGTATCTTTGCGTTCCACATCTGTGGATTCAACCAAATGCAGCCGAACATATGTGGGGGAAATATTGTGTCTGTACCGAACATGTGAAGGACTTATTTTTCTTATCATTAATCTCTAAATGATACAGTATAACAACTATTTACACAACATTTACATTGTATTAGGTATTATAAGTAATCTAGAGGTGACAAAGTACAGGAGGGAGAAAGTGTATAGGTTATATGCAAATACTCCACCATTTATATCAAGGACTTGAGTATCCACAAATTTTGGTATCTGCAGGGGGCCTGGAACCAATCCCCCACAGATGCTGAGAGAAGACTGTACTGTGTAGGTCTTGCTCCCTGCTGCACCCCCCAAGCCCAGCACAGGACTCAGTACATACTGAATGAATGAACCTGTGACTTGGTTGGTCACAGTGATTATCTGTAGAGAAGCAATAGGGCATTATGAAGAAAACACTACTTAGTGTTTCTGTTGTTTGTTTGATACTATGGATCAACTAGAAGGAAAGAAAAGCATTTCCTTTCCCTTTCTTCATTCCAGAAAAGAGAGATTCATATGGACTTTTTGTAAGTCTGACTTTCTAATGTTACTCATCAACTAACTTTTCTCTCCCTCTCCACCACAACTCCCCTATCTTTCATGGAGGATGTAACCTTTTTTAATTGTTGGTTTTTTAGGATTCCTAGAGGAGTCTTAGAGATGAAAATAATCTCCTGGTGTGAGAGAGTTATAGTGAAGTGGAGCCAGGAGCTGGGGAATTTATATGTTGGTCCACTTGACAGGGAGATGATGGCCTTCCCAAGAATGGGGTAGGTTCCAGTAATGGCAGGTTGTGTGAATGACAAGGAGATGTTTCCCACTCTGAGCAAGGCCCTGAGAAGCTCTCTGTTAGCATGGCGCATGGTTGCTGGGAGAGCCTGGACATGAAGTGTAGAGGCTCTGAAACTCATCAGCATTGGGAGGAAATGGAACCACTGACTCCAGCTGGAGCATTTGGAATGTACAGGTCTCAGCAGTGACCATGGTGGACTGAAGATGAAGGCTATTCTCTAATTTCTGTGCCTGTGTGATGATTTTGGACTCCAGAATAACCCTGAAAGAGTACGTTGAAAACCCACTGAAAGTAAATGGCTCATCTCCTAGCTTAGTCTACGAGCTTAGAGTTTGGCTTAATTTGATTTAAAAAAAAAAGTCCATTACTTACATCTGAAAAATTGAAAAACAAATTCACTCTTTGGACCATATGAGAGTATAAGGAGAAGTCTGTAGTCTGCAAATCAGGAAGCAGCACTCACCAGAACCTGACCATGCTGGCACCCTGACCTTAGACTTCCAGTCTCCAGAACTGTGAGAAATAAATTTCCATTGTTCATAAGCAAAAAAAAAAAAAAAAAAAAATTAAAAAAAAACAAACACCTACTTCTATAATGTAGCCAAAAGTGACTGTTTATGTAGAGATCAAAAGATCTTAGAAATTAGAAATTTGCTTGGTCTTTAGTCTTTCAGATTGTGGGGCTCAAGGGTTCTTTGTTAGAGAGGAGCTTTGACTCATTAAGGCAACCTTCTTCCCAATTCAGGTATTAAATGGGGAAGGTACTAGGTACTGGCTAAAACTAGGTACTGAAATGCCTAGGTACTGGTTAAAGACAGCTATCCTGTCATCCTGAGCATTCCTCACACTAGGGAGCAAGCTCCCTGGTTGACAGAGTAGCTATGAGAGTCACTGACTGGAAAAGCTGCATGTTTTTGTTTTCATTTTATTAATTTTTTTTCTCCAAAGGATTGTGTCGGATTGAATCAGATGGGGACCAGTACTTCAGTAAAAATGTCCAAACTCAGGATTTAATTCTACATTTCTCTTAAAAAGTATTTTTAAGATTTATATTTATAAATCTCAAAATTAAAACAACAAACAAAAAACACCTCAAAGAAATAAAATTCTTCAGATAACACCGTGGAAAGTAAGCACTGCAGAAACACTCAGCCTGGTAAGCACTCAGCTCTCCACGTACGCTCCACTCGTCTTGTTCCATTCAAAGAATCTACTTAATTTGATCCTGAATAGTTTAACAACACCCCAGGACTTCACTTACTTTCCTAGTTAACCTCTGGTGTTTATGACATCAAATCTTTGAATAGATCATCTACTTTTTTCTGAGACAGGGTCTTGTTCTGTCACCCAGGCTGGAGTGGCATGATCATGACTCACTGCAGCCTTGACCTGGGTTCAAGCGATCCTATTGTCCCAGCCTCCCAAGTAGCTGGGACTATAGGCCTGTGCCACCATGCCCGGCCAATTTTTTTGTTTTTGATAGAGATGAGGTCCCACTATGTCACCCAGGCTGGTCTTCAACTCCTGAGCTCCAGTGATCCTCCCTCCCTGGCCTCCCAAAGTGCTGGGATTAATAGGCGTGAGTGATTGTGCCTGGCCTAGATAATCTATTTTGAAAAGTGAATACATTATTACTAAAATACATCTTTTTTCTAAGAGTGAGATCATATTACATGAGTTATCTTCTGCTATTGGAAGATATGTACCTGAATTTCATGCCATATAGAATGATTTGCCTGTGTCTGTGTTTCTAATAACACAAGATAATAAAGCTTTTATTGATGATTTCTTAAGGTGATTTACTTGAAATTTTTACTTTATTATATAAAATAACTTATTGTACTGCATTTTTTTCCCCTTGGCAAACAGTTACTTGTGTTAAAAACATCTAAGAGATTTGGCATTGTGACCAAGAATGGACTTTATATCCTATCTGACTATTCCTGCCTACAACAACTGAACTTCTGAATTACTCTGTACAATTAATGGGTCCTCAGACAAACTTTTGTTAATTCTTGTAAATGAATGACTTGGCTACAAAGTTAATTGGCTTCATTCAGGAATACGCTATCCAATCTTTAACTAATTTATACTATTCATTCAAAGCAAAGACATATTAATGAGTGTATGTTCTGCTATACATTCATAAAGAAATAAACGCCACAATAGATTTCTGGTTATCAGCTAAAGATTAGAGATGCTAATAGAAATTCTACAAAGCTCACCAAAATCTATACTGATATCTATAATATATCAGGAACCAATGCTAATATTGAAGGTAAATGGAGGAAACAGAAGAATTTCAAAGAGGGCTTATTAGCATGCTAAGTTACAGAGTTATGAAGGAACAAAATGTATCAGTTGAACATATCTACATAAAACACTAGAAAAAAATATTCCTTCAAAAATATTAGAAATTAAGCTTTGAAAAACCTTTCTTGCTTTGCTAGTGGTGTCAGTTCTATAAAGTGCCCTTTCTTCCTGACTGGAAGACAATGTTGAGTAATCTAAGCACCTAAATCATTTTGCCTATTTGGACTTGCTTTACAAAATTATCAGACTCTTATATATTATATAGAAATATTATATCTAAATAATTAAAAAAACATTTATAGATTACATATAAATATTATAATAACCATTCCCTGAAATGACTATAGACGGCTAACAAAAAACTGAATTTCCAAAATGAAGTCAATATTTAAATTGTAGATTCAATTTCTAGACTATTAAAAGAAAATTTTTGGGGGCTTAAATACCATTTAAGTTTAATGACATGTTTTCTGAGCTAATAATAATTGAGGAACTAGGAAACTAAAAGTAGGCAGTACAATAATAGGAAAGAAAACCAGGAAAGGAACAAACACACCGGAAAACTCTAATAAAAAGCCAAAATAAATCAAATAGCATCACAATTGGTATAATAATGTGGCTTACTAAATTAATAAACAGTAGAACCATAACTAATGATCTAAAGTAGTCTGTGTCATTAACATTTTAAAAAGGGTCAGGTGTTTCTTTTCAGGATATTGTTTTAAGGCAGGAAGGTAGAAACGTATTTTTAACAGAGAAATTTTAATCCAGTGGTTAAGATAAAACTGTTAATACTTAAAGGAGACAAATTTTACCTATTAAAGTTTAATTTGCAGCCTCTCACTCTCTGAGGATGGTAGATATACTAGGTATTACAATAACATGACTGAAATTCACCGAGGTTTTTATGGACATATGTTTTAGTTCATGGAGATATGCAGGGCAAACCCTTGACAAATGAGGTTGTATGGTGCGTTTATAAGCTTATAAATGCTAGCTGCTATCCTCAGAATTAAATTCTTAAACCTTAACTTCTAAAGTTTATTTTAAAGTACATAAATAAGGCTTTAGTTAGAAAGTATCAAACAATGGTAAGTTAGACATAGCAAATATGGTTTTATGGATTCAGCTTTGTTGTATAAGTGTATCTTGCCTTTTGTTATAATACTATGGCTATGTAAGCATAAGGTTACAAATCTCTCTCAAATTCAGAAAAATTTCTATATAATCACCAAGCACGATTCTTAAATAGCAACTTGATATCTACTAGTTTTTAAAGTTCTTTAAAAATATGTTTTACTTTGTACAGCCAGGAAGTGGCTTGTTTCCAAAACCAAATGTAAGCTCAAACTTTTGCCAAGAAAATCTCCTTACCTCCAGAGAAAATAATAATTTCCTTGACAAAAGGTTGCCATTCTGTTTACCCTTAAAACACATACACACACACACACACACACACACACTCTCTCTCTCTCTCTCTCTTCTCTTACTATGAATGAAAAATAGTCAATGAAGGATCTTTGGAGCCGAAACAACAACAAAAACTTAAAGATACAAATAATTTAACTTGTTTATAGCAAAATATTGTTTGCAGTTTAAAATTGAAGCTACAAAATTATATACTTATCCACATTTTACTTAATAGCCGATCAGTTACTAACATTCTGAACTGTGCAGAACATAAGAAAAAGGCCTTGACTGATAAGGGGACTATTGCAAAATATATAAGAATTCTTATTCTGTTCATCCCTCTTGTCTACAAATAATCCTAGTATGAACTTTCAAACACACACACACACACACACACACACACGGCTCTTCATTTATATTAACATTAATCCTCTAGCAACTCTCATGATAATTTAATCCTCATTTTACATATCAAGAAACTGAGGCACTGTAACAGAGGTTACAGTAACAGCCAGTAAGTGGTGAAGCCATGGTTGCAACTCAAGTGTTTCTTACTTCAAAGTTTAAGTTCACTTTAGTAAGGAAAAAGACAATGCATAAAAAATTAAAACTAAAAGTTTCTTTACACCGCAATGGGAATTAACTCAGTGACTTTTGTTGCTCATTATGTGTCAAGCAGTTAATTTGAATAACTTAGCAGAACTAAATTTAGCTTGGATTACAGAGATAATAGGCATACCATAAGCAGCTATTGAGTGAATGAATATTGAACGAAATGTTCAGGCAAATATTAGATGATGATGATGATGATGATGATGATGATGATGATGAAGAACAAGCTGAGTAAATTCTTTAATTTTTAAATGTGCTACTTTATTGCTTCAAAATTGGATGTTTTTCTCCATAACTGAATGTTTATTCCCCAGGATTAAATGATCTGGGAAGTATGTTCACATTCATTTTATGTACAGCTTTTGGAAATTTAGCCTATTATCTCTTTTGTTCTCAAATTTCATCTCCAACCACTCTATAAAATTTTTAGGTTTTTTTTCTTTTTTTCAAACTTTCTGGCCTGAGAGGTGTTGTTGATCAGCAGATGATTGACTGAGTGTCCTAGTACATGGGAAAGCAGTAGCATTAGGAATTCTGTTCTAAAACAAATACGTAGGATCTAAGATTAATATTCAAATATTGATTAGAATGACTCTCTTCAACCATTGCTCTCTTAGATTTTCTAATTTGGGAGGGACTTTAACTTCTTCTAGCTCAATTTTCCACTCCATAGAGCATTTTTCTCTAGCATCCCTGATGGGCTGTTCTCTGACCTCTGCTTCAATGTACTTTTTCCTGAAGCTTTGGGAATAATGTTATTCTGTATTGAAGAACCTCTAATTAGTAGAAAGTTTCCTTTATGTTGGAATTGTTCTTTGCAATTTGGAGCTCCTTGGTCTGGGCCCAAACCATTCACAACCTCTTAGAAATGTCTTTGTGCTAGCTTTAAATTGAGCCACTGTTCTCAGATGACATTTATTGGAATTGATCAAGCCTTGAGACTCGGACATGTAGATTCTAAGAAAAAGAGTGGCCAAGGGTATGCTTACGTAAAATGCTCTGATGTATTCTGTTGATCTTATCGGAGTTAGAAAAGGCTAAATTCCAAATGTGGAAGCAATGGACCCAATATTGCTGTTCATACCCACACACCTGAAATTGCCTGGACTGTGCACATCTGTTTTAATGGAGTTGACCGCATACTCTGGCCTATAAGTTCCACACCACACCTAGAGATAGGAATAGAAAAAGCAAAGAATGTACTCAGGTTCAATCCAGGATTATTTGTTTGAGCAAGTTGAGGGGAGGGAGAAAAACTAAACTGGAATTCTGTATTCCTCAACCATTAGCTCTTAAATAATGTTCAGTGAAAGGCAACCAAAAACATAGTTATTTATTATTAATATGATCCAGCAGTCTACTATAAACAATGAAAGTGAATCAAGTCAAATGCTCTGCCACAAATGATTAAAACAGGAGAACTCAGCATGTGATATCTAACTTACTGTGAAATTATAACTCAAAATGGTTTTCACATCTATCAATCAAGAAAGACACAATACCTGTGCAAAATTCAAGAAGAACAGTTGTTTGTGATTTAGGTCAAGTCCAGGAAGTAACTTTTCTTCACCATTCTTTTTAACATAATTCTGATAGGCCTAGGCAGTTGATAAGATAGGAAAACAATGATTATAATTCCTAAGGTTATATATAAACCTATGTAAAAGATTATGTTACCAAGTAATTTTTTGGATTAAAATCACCCTAATAATACATTTAGATATGGTTACCTACAATTATTTCATGAATTAGAGAGACAAATCAAATTTATTTACAAGTGCTCTGAAAAGAACAAGATATAATTAGTAGATGACAAGAGCCTGGCACATGTCAGATGATCAATAAATGTCAATGGAATGAATAGGTGACTTAAGTAATGAAAAGCTTATCTAAATGTTGTTTTATAAATTGACAAATAAGGCTAGTCAGGACAAATGAATTGCCAAGGAAGTCTACAATTAGCTTAGTTACTACTCTCTTACCAAAATAGACTCACCAGACTTAGAGTGATTCTTGCCAAGTCAAAGGATTCTCTTGAGTTCCCTTAGAGGCCTAGTCTCCTATGAGTGAGGATAATCAAATGCAACTATTCTGGTCTTTTGAAGACAGGACAAAATGGACTGAGCCTCAGTTACATTCAGAGGAAAATATTTAGGTAATCTGAATGTCAGAAAGTACTCTTAGTTCTTAAGGATTTATATGCACTACTGAAAAAATTGAGTTTTCCTCTACTAAATATACTTTCAAAAGGAATTGATAGTAAACTTTTGGAGATGTGTCATTTCCAATTTAATACACCTTTAGAAGGTGACCAACTAGATGAATAGAAGATATATTTCATTTCTTCCTACTTACCATCAGCATAGGTTTATTGAACCTCTACTGTGTTTTTTTGTTTTTTTTTGAGATGGAGTCTTACTCTTTTTGCCCAGGCTGGAGTGCAATGGCACAATCTTGGCTCACTGTGACCTCCTCCTCCTGAATGCAAGTGATTTTGCTGTCTCAGCCTCCTGAGTAGCTGGGATTATAGGTGCTTACCACCATGCCCAGCTAATTTTTGTATTTTTAGTAGAGACGGAGTTTCACCATGCTGGCCAGGCTGGTCTCGAAATCCTTATCTCAGGTGAACCGCCTGCCTCGGCCTCCCAAAGTGCTGGAATTACAGGCATGAGCCACCGCACACTGCCTGAACCTCTATTATGTAAAGATGCTGGGGATATGGGAAAGGCTTGCACCTACTCCTTCTTAGAGAGCTCGCAATCTAGTGGGGCGGTGGGGCGGGGGGCAGGCATTACATGTTAAGAATTTACATATTTTGAAGTGTAACAAAATATTTGCACAATTGTAATTGGCGTCATGATTACAATTCTGTACTTGGTTGTTGTGAACTGACTCGCCCCACGTTGGGCGCCAGCTGTTGAGAACTGGCCGCGAGCCCGGGAATCTCGTCCAGCGAGAGGGTCCCAAACCTGGAAGAGAGCGCGCGCCGGAAAAAAAGGAGATAGAAAAGGCGAGGTCTGGAGGGCTACATGCGCTATGCTCATGCAGCAATTTTATTTTTACAATGTGTTTCATTATATACCTTTTTGAAGTTAAAGTTGTTTACACCGATTAACGTACTTAAGTTACAGTAAACAAGTTACACCCAGTAAGTAAGTTAAGCGCAGTAAGTAGGCTACGCCCTGTAAGTAGGTTACTTCCAGTAAGTAAGTTATGCCCAATAGGTCAAGGTAAGTAGATTACAGTCACGCCCTGTAAGCCATGGTAAGTAAGTTACAGTTACACCCAGTAAGTTATGGTAAGTAAGTTACCAAGTGTAAATACTTAAGTTAATATTTTACAATGAAGGTAACAAGGGTCCAAAATGAACACAATCAAGCAATAAACCATAAGAAGCCAAAAGTGGACACATTGCCTCCCAAGTCCTCATATCCATAAAGTAATGTCTATTAATTATTTAGAATAACATAGTCCCTCTCTCGGTTCCTGCTTTCCCTCAGCTCGACTCCCCCAACCGGGGATCTGTGTCCGGGCTCAAGCTCACCATATGGCAAGGCCCATTTCCCAGGGGCCTCACGCGGGAGCGATCCCCACAGATTCCCTCACTTGGTCTAGGTGATGATCTCCACAGAAGTACTATCAACCCCAACTTTGGCTGGATTTTATAGCAGTGATTCGCAATCATTCCCAAGTTAGAATCAACATGGGAATATTGAGTGCCAATGCCTTCTATTTCCAGCCAAAATGGAGTGATAGAGACTAGATTTAACTTCTTGCCGAAATAACAAAATGATGAGCAAAATATTTTAAACAATGGTTTGCATAACATTGAACATCAGACAAAAAGGAGAATGACCCCTGAGAGATGGTAAAAAAAATAAAGTGAGTCCTATGACTGCTGAGCTTTTTGTCCTGAGAGTTTTCAGGCTACATCATAGGAGAAAACCAGTCAGAGCCAGGGGGACTCCTTCAGTTGAGGAGAAGGAGCTGAGTTCAGGGACATCAAGAACAGGGTACTAAAGAGGAGAAAGCTACACAAAAAGAGAACCCTAGAGATCACAGATGGTTACCCTCAAGCATTTAGCTTAGTCTTGATCTGAAGATGTGTGTGAGCAAAACACCCAAAAAAATTAGACAGAACAATGTCTGGTACTTACACAAGACAAGAAATGGAAACCCCCAAGATTCTCAGAGTAGATTCTTATCGCAGCAGTCAGGAATAATGTCCCTAGACTGAACCCTGACTCCCTCCCAACTAACAGTTACAAAAGAAAGACCCAAAAGAATCAAACCATTTTCAAGGAATTTAACTGTATCCTAGAATGAAGTTCAAGAATATTTATAGGAATAAAGAGCATCCAGCACTCAAAGAGGTAAAATGCAGCTGGGAGCAGTGGCTCACGCCTGTATTTCCAGCACTTTAGGAGGCCAAGGCAGGCTGATTGCTTGATGTCAAGAGTTCAAGACCAGCTTGGCAAAATTCCATCTCTACTGAAAATACAAATATTAGCCAGGCGTGGTGGCGTGTGCCTATAATTCCAATTTCTCAGGAGGCTGAGGGTAGAGAATCACTTGAACGTGGGAGGTGGAAGTTGCAGTGAGCCAACATCATGCCACTGTATTCCAGCCTGGGCAACAGACTGAGACTCAATCTCAAAAAGGAAAAAAAAAACGTAAAAAATCACTAAGCATTCAAAGAGTCCCAATCAGTTCCAAACCCTGGAACTGGTTGGGACTCATTCTTTTGGAAATCTTGTAGCAGACTTAATCTCCCAAACTTCACACTCTGATCATCCTTGGTCAACTGACAAATTGCAGGCCCCATCAGTCACCTCTTCCTACACTTCTCTGATGCTTCCTCTTCCCTGACCCAACCATTGATGTTCTCCTCCACTCTAAACCAAACATTGCCATAATGAACAAATGATTCTATATCCTCATTCACTCCACTGATCATTCCATACATCCTTGTCCTAGCGAAGCCTAATTCTAGCCTAGGGACAACTTGTCCCTTGTGACATCTCAAGTAAACCCTGCTTGTTCTCCTACATATGGGCTACTTCATAGTTGAGAGAAACACTCAAAATCATCCTTACTCCTCTTTGTGGCTTCCTAGACCATGAATCCTCCACCCTTTTATGAAATTCCCTGCTTTTTCTTATGTACATGGCATCCACTAGACTATTTTTTAACCATTGCTCACATTCTCAAATAATGACCTTTTATAAAGCATTCATTGATTTATCTCTAGTTCTTAGAATAATGCCAAACCTATTAAGCCTCAATCAGTATGTGTTGAATGCAAGAATAAATGGAAGGCTAAATGGAATTCTAAGGGATGCTCCAATGATAATACTCCTCTGTGTATAACAATGTGGTTGACTACAAGGCCATGTGCTGGAACCATATCACTTCAGTCCCTTAATGTGTCATATATGAACTATGGTTTAATAGGCCCGTGGTTTACATTGATTTTTGTTCCCAAATGCTATTTCACCTGCTACAAAACTGAAGGTCCTGTTTCTTCTATTGGTCAATGACCCTGAAATAATCCTTCTTATGGGACATCTTTTCTTAAAAAAATTATTTCAGAGATTATGTCTTAGAAAAATGTTGCCTCCTTTGTGAACTTGCATATCTCATCATTTTGGCTGTTATAATATTCCATGTTTTCTCTTCTTTTCAGCTCTTTGCAAACTTAAGTGTTCAGCTCTATCACATCAATGTATTGAACCTTATGGCTGGCATATTCACAACTCTTTCTCCTCACATTTTTTCCATTTTCTATTCATCATTTACTACTTACATTATATGAATTTTTTTTGCAAAAGGTTTTAAATGAATTATTAAATATGAGAAATGTTCCAAATCACTAACATGGAAAGAAAATCTTTTAACTTACTCTGTATGCTTGACCAATACCTCCATTATCAGCAATATTTTCTCCCAGTGTATTAATTCCATTGAGCTGTTAAAAAAGACACTTTATTCAGATTGTTTTTAAAAAGCACCAATAATACATTTAAGGTTGAACGTGTCTAAAACTTTTCAAGAGAATACTAATGACATACGTGCTGTCCGCCTGCCAGGTCCCAGGAAAAGTTTCCATACTGATACACCATGCACTGGGATTGCTCTTTAAAGTTACTTGCAGACTGTTGAGTCCACCAGTCAACGAGGTCTCCATCTTTGTTGAAGTTTCTGCCTGTAATATATTTATTTAAGTAAAATGGGAACTCATTGCAACAAGAATTATTATAAGATACCTTTAATTCAAAGCGCAAGGACTGAAATACTGCTGTGTGACAGAACAATAAATTAAGACAGATGGTGAAAGAAACTGTCATCCCTCCTCATCACAGAGCTGGCAAAGCCTGGACTGCCAGAGCTCTCTTTGCAGATGTGCCTCAGTATTGACCCAGACATTTCACTGATTTGGCTCTTGATACCTCAGATGAGGCCACCAGCCAAAATATTCCTGAAATTATGCCTTGTTCTGTTGAATGGTTTTTACCTGAGACAAGTATGTTTAGTTTGATATTTCGAGATTTTAAGCAGTCAACATTTTTATTCTGGCATTAATTTCATATTCCTGAATCCTTCATTGGACACTGTGGGCTCAGTTTCCCTCAACTTCAAGCACACAAAGAAAATGTCTTTCTCTCCCGTAGCTTCCCTGCCAACCATAAATTACATCGATCTTTCCCCCTTTTAAGCTCCAATTGCATTTATCATGTGTTTTGACACTTAATATTACCATTGTTTTCATATTTATCTATGATGTAGTGATTAAGAAAAGGGCTATGCAGCCATCCTACTTGAACTCACCTCCTGGTTTCACCAGTTCCTAGCTTTGTATCTTTGGGCAAATCTTTCGTGAGCTTTTATCTTTTTCCACTTGAAAAACAGAAACAGTATTAGAACCTACCTGTTAAGACTGTTGCATAGTTTGAGTTAATAGACACTTAGTAAGTCTTTTCAAGAATTCTAACATTCCTGTCGCCTTTTCTTTCTCTGGCTCTCTAAAATGGGGATTGATTATTCTCTATTTTCTCTTTCTACTTTCTTTCCATTTGTGAACGAACCTTGACATAAATTTAACTATCATCTCTTTACATATTTCATGTCTTTATTCCTCTTAGGAATTCAGCTTTGATCGAAACTCTAAATTGATTTTGCCATTTAGGGTAGCATTTAAGTGCCTAACTGTTTGCAAAGACTTGAACTAGGTAGTAGGTACAAGATGGGAAAAAAGAACAAGAAAAAATCAAAAAAGTCCTTGACCCAAAGCAGCTTAAGAGTCTTATGAGTACTTGGAGAGACAATATTTTCTAATTTTACATCTGATTTTAAGACATAGCCATGCAGCCTGTCCTTTAAGAGTATGACAAGATAAGTCATATACAATCAGGAAACTAAGACCAAGCATTATCACTGCTGCTGACAAATACCATAGTATTTTCTCAATAGGAATATTTGCTTCATTGTGTCAGAGTGTAAAGCACACATTGTTTCACTCACTGTAAGAAACTTTTTATCTTCTTAAGCAACAACTTGAAGGAAAAATTCAAAGTGTGGTGAAAAACAGAGAAATGATACCTATTTGAATAAATGTGGTTTTGTATTGAAAAATTCTAATAACTCTTAATGCAATTTATGAGCATATGCCTCAGCCAAAGGAAAATGTCAATTGCACCTACCATTGTCATCGAAGCCATGGGTGATTTCGTGTCCTATGACCATGCCGATGCCCCCATAGTTCAATGAGTTGGACTGCTGGGCACTAAAGAAGGGGGGCTGCAGAATGCCAGCTGGGAAGACTACAAGGAGAGAAGATAGGGATTATTCATGGCCTTTTTTTAAAAATTTTAATTTTCTTAGAGACAATCCTCCCTCCTCAGCCTCCTCAGTAGCTGAGACTATGGGTGCTTGCCACCGTGGCATTATTCAGTGACAGGAGGCTTGGGGTTCTGCTGTTCACTATGTCAGTTTCACTTAGTTACATACAAAAACCTTCTGTGATAGAAACCAATGCAGCCAATGCAGACATTTTCTTATGGATGATAACAGAGTTCATCCTGGAGTGGTGCAGTAATCTAGGATTTATCATCACCATTCACTTTACAATGGCTTTTAAGATTGTTTTGTGCTGTAAGGAGTTTGGAGCAAAGGGAAGTTATAACTTTCATTAAGAAGGTCCTTTCCCCCTTATAAATATTTGGAAGAAATAGTTACTTAATAGCACAAGTATTGTTTTTAATGTTATTGCAGAAATTGTATCCATATACAATAATATCTTAAATAAACACTGCCACTCAATTGAAGGTATGCCTCAATCACATAACCTTACCTTATTTTCATCAAGGCACTTATGACTTCCTCATATTCTATGTATTTCTTTTTTTATGACCGGAGTCCTTCCTTTTCCTGTCTGTCCCAATCCCCTTCACCTCCTCAAATATTAGCCCTTTGAGAGCAGATTTGTGTGTCTGTATATACATGTGTTTATTTTTATTTTATACTTTTTTCTAGTTCATTATCTAAATGCCTAAAATTGAACAATATGTAAAACTAGAACAGTACCTGGAACAAAATCAGTGCTCAGGAAATGTATTGCATCCATGAATAATCAATGATAAATAAATGAATGATCACTGTAACTTACTAATGTGTCCTAAAGTATTTAGTAAATAAATAAATGAATTGAAATCTTCCCTGACTTCTGCATTAACTTGCTAACTTTCTTCATTCAGATGTCTCACAGACATGTTACATTTAATGCATCAAACACCAAATTCATTTTCCTCTCTAGGTGCTCAGTCTTTGTATTATGTCTGCTAATGGCACTTGAAGGGTCTCTATCAGCAGAAACAAATGTTTCTATTTATCTTTGATTCCTCCTTTCTTTTACAGTGTTTTACAAGTCTGCTTAGGCAGAGGCTGGGTGAGGTAGCTTTCAGGAGCATCTTTGGTTTATCTCCTCCTGTCACTGTTCTGTTCACACATACTTTCATTCCTTGTCTCAAGAATGACTTAATTTCTTAATCAGTCTCCTACTTCCTGTCTCACCCAACTATAATCTATTCTAAATCTCATCTACTCTCTGAATCTATCCTGCAGCCAGATTAAAGACAAATCTGGGCATCATCACTCTCCTGTGAAAAATCTTTGGAAGACTTACCATTGCTCTCTAGCTAAACACATCTTTCTGGCCTATGGCTCCAGGGTCCTCTCCCACGTCTCCATCTCCATCATACCTCCCCTCCCTGCTTCATTCCAGTATTCTCCTGTAATATATACTCTGACCAAATATATTTCACCATTTCTGAAATATGCTAATAATATGTCTCATATAAAAATATATTCCAAGGAAAGATAATCTACATCTTTTATTAGTATTTATCTCCCCTGTTTAATAAAATTTTCAGTCATGTTATTTAGAGATCATTAATCTTTGATCTTAGAAAGAAATTAAAATTAAATTAATTAAATGTTCATTGTTTAGTAATTCAATCTTTAATGGCTTAAAACTCTAGTACCCACTGAATAACTGAAACATTATTTTCTGTAATTAAGGAAAAAAACCTTCAGTATCAACACATATTAAGTGCAAAGCCCCTATGCAGGACATTAAGAATACAAAAGAAGGGCCCTGACCTTAAGAAATTTGAGATTTAGGCAACACAGAGTAGCAAATGTTATTTCTTTGTCTTTCAGTTGGGCTGAATACAATGTAACCTCACATGGGCTTCAGGGATAAATATTAGATATTTACAGAGAAGATTTTAAAAATTAGCTGAGCTGAGCTATTTAATTGCTCTCCAGACCTCTCCAAAAATTTGGAAAGTTGCCATAACATTCAAATGACACAACAACAAAAAGGTACTTTTGTTCTTAGGGAATTTTGATGAAAATCATTCCTCACGTGTAGCAGCCTGAGCTAAATTGAGCCAGGAAATTATTTTTAGCTTAAAGTATAAAAATTATGTGCAGTACTTTATTAACTTAAAGTGAATACTATCTCCCACACTATGTACTTTGACTAAAATCCACCCATTATATAAAATGCTGTTATGAAACGTGCTATCTAGACTAAATATTAACTATAAAGATCCTGCTGCTTTAATTATACCCTGATATGCCATCTTCAGGCAAGTGATAAGACTTTTATGGTTCTTATTAAATATTAGTCTTCAAGTTCAGGTTTGCTAATTATGACCTCCCCTTTTCCTTTGTCAGCTAAATCTCTGTAAGGAGGATTTTCCCCAGTAGCCTTATTACTAATAAGTATGCTGTTACTACTAGGTGTCACAACTGTTGTTTATAACCAACTGCTTAGTTGTGCATTTTTTATGTTCATGATTGTCAACAAGTTAGTTAATTAAATAAGTCACTGGTCTATGAAGCAACAGATTGTGTCTCCTCTTCTTCCTTTTCCCCTCCCCATCACAACTTCTGTGGTTTGTTTTTTGAAGGCTGCTAGCAATCCAATTTTAGAATATTTAATATAAAGCTTAAGGCAGCAATTAAGCAATTTTTTTTGGTGGAAAATAATTAAACATCCTTTTTTTGTGGGGGGGACAGGGTCTTACTCTGTCACCCAGGCTGGAGTGCAGTGGCGTGGCCTCGGCTCACTGCAACCTCTACCTTCCAGGCTTAAGAAATCCTCCCATCTCAGCCTCTCAAGTAGCTGGGACCACAGGTGCACACCAATATGTCCAGTTAATTTTTTGTAGTTTTTGGTAGAGACAGGGTTTTACCGTGTTGCCCAGGCTGTTATCAACTCCTGAGCTCAAGTAATCAGCCCAGCTTAGCTTTCCAAAGTACTGTGATTACAGGCATGAGCCACCATGCACAGCCCAACCATTCTTTTTATACTAAATGGAGTAACAATGTGTTTGGAAATAATCTTAATTTTCAAGTGTGAAAATAAAACTCCTAAGAATGAATAAGACAATTTAGAAAATTTAACTATCTCAAGGTATTTATATTCCACACAGGCTGAACACACTAAAGAACTTACACATTTGAGAAACTGAAAAAAAAATTATTTAAAAAATTATTTCTGCAATTTTAATGAAAAAGGAGAATACATTCAATCATTTCCTTCACTGAGATTTTAAGGTTTAATATGATGACAGAAGAGTGCCTGGAACTTACAGAGAACCATGTGACAAAACATTCAAGTCCAGCTTTCCTAATGTTATGGCCTTCTAGAGCTCCATGAAATAAACATGCAAGGAAGAGGAACAGCGGATTAAGCACTTTTAGTTTGCCTTCTTTCTTGGAAATTGACTTTTTTGTTGATATGAAGAGGCAGGAATGCATACAAATTGGAATGTCGCCTACATATGTGAGTTCTAACAAAATGGTGAAAACTGAATTGAGAAGTAGAAGTTATTGATATGAGTAAGTCTCTATATAACAAAACAATTTTTTTAAACATAACATAAAATGACCAGTCCCAAGAGAAAGTATATGAAATCAAATCTGGAGTATTCTATATGTCTATGTGTGTGTGTAGGGGGGAGGTGGGTCATTTATGTGGCACATGCTATTCTATAACCAATCCTAATTTTGTAATGGACATTATCCCAAATTCATTAAGGCAGTGTTGCAGAAGACATGTATATAGGTATGTCTGTGTATATTCGTATACAGATACACATTTTTTTTTGAGACAGAGTCTCTGTCACTCAGACTGGAGTGCAGTGGCATGATCTCAGCTCATTGCAACCCCTGCCTCCTGGGTTCAAGCAATTCTCCTGCCTCAGCCTCCCGAGTAGCTGGGATTACAGGCACCACCACTATGCCAGGCTAATTTTTGTATTTTTAGTAGAGATGGGGTTTCACCATATTGGGTCAGGCTGGTCTTGAACTCCTGAGTTCAGTTGATCCACCCACTTAGCCTTCCAAAGGGCTGGAATTACAGCATGAGCCACCGCGCCCAGCCCACATACACATTTCTACCAAGAAAAAAGATGGAGATTTAACTCTTCAACTATTTTTAGTTAAGACAATCCTCACTTTGAAGATTTAAATTTTCAAAGAGAAAAAGTGTACATTTCCAGGATTTTCCCTCTTTACTGTTCAAGAAGCCGACAATCACATAAAAAGAGGTTAACAAGTTTTCTTATTTTATATATCCATTGGATCTTTAAGGATCTTTGAAAACATCTTTTTAAAATAGTCAGAATTGTTATTATAGCTAATTCTTGATTTGCCAGAGGATTATGTTTATTTTGTGAAATGTTGGGCCACTTTTACCTTCTTTTTTCTTTTTCTGTGTG
This sequence comes from Callithrix jacchus, assembly GCF_049354715.1. NCBI lineage: Eukaryota > Metazoa > Chordata > Mammalia > Primates > Cebidae > Callithrix > Callithrix jacchus. Next base: position 30,319,030 of record NC_133518.1, read on the forward strand.
CTTCTTTGGTTTCAGGACATGAAACTCAAAATGAAAATATTTTCATCTCTTCTCTGATTGGGGAATCTCTGAATTGGGCCCATTTTGAGCCACCTCCAGGGACTTGGGGTACTTCAGAATCAAACAAGGTCCTGTCTTGGCATAAATGCCTGAGCCTGCTCTAGAGAACGGCTGAAGGACTGAACATGCCAGAGTGGTCCTACTGAGGATGCGTCAGCACCAGGTCTGATAGGATCCAGGGTCCTCCCTCGGCTGGACTGAAATGAAGCTGCATCCCTTAGTCTGCCCTAATGCAGAGCTAAGGGGCCTAAGTTGCCTCACTTTGACTTGAAATTCCATTGAAAGTTAATTATTCCATTTGTCTCAGTATCAAATGAACTAGATCTTACACTGACAGAACTACTGAATATTAAAAAGAGGGCTTCAAAGTGAAGACCCTCTAGAGATAAAGACATTTTAAAACAAGATCTAAATGGTTTCAAAGACTACATTATAAAGGACTGACTGCACAGGTTCTGAAGAGTTGAATCATTAAGCAGGTTCTGGTCTGGGTTTTAGCAATCATTTCCCTAGCAGAAAACATTCATTAGCTTAGACTTTGAGCTAAGTAATTTTAACCTGAGTAAACATATCTTATTTATTATTTATATGTTCTATAAAACAATCCTTTCTGGGTACTTTATATAATTCATTTTCAGGTAATATACCAAAGTAAATTGAAAATAGATTAAGGTTTTACTCCAAAAATAGAAATAATAAAAATACTAGAAGAAATGTAGATAACTTCTTAACCTAACTCTTGACTTGAAAGCAATAGGGAAAGGCATAATCAAACTTTAACATAAAAATATATAATTTATTTAAAGGTTAGTTTTTTTAACCAATGATAAATATCTGGTAAGATTTTTTATAATTTCTAATCTAATTGGTAATAGAATCAAATAAAAATGAGGCTTACAACAGACTCTGAGATATAAGAAGAATGGTTTAGAATAATGCTGAGATTATCATCTCTCTTAATTCTAGTGCACCTGAAGAACTGAGGGCACTGGTAGAAGTCTGTTCTACTATTTGTTTAGAATATTTCTGGCAGTACTGAATCAGCTGACTACTTTCTAATGCTAAAATCCCCTTGGAAAAAAAAATGGCCAATATATGTGATAAGTGATATAAAGTTCAAAGATGTCCAGGCCTTCCCAGGAAGAGAAAACTATCTTTGTCATATTATGTCATTCAGTTATTCATCATATATGATAATTTATTCATGTATTAATTTATGCATATGTATTTAATAATACTATTAGTGAACATATGAATTTTTTTCTTTTTTTATCCAATGTGGTTAGGTAAATACAATTTCAAATACTTCAATCTAATGTAATTGAGCTTCCAACTTTCTAAACCTGTTGGAGCCTTCCTGAATGAAGATGACATAGAATAGAACCATCTCTCATAGAGCCAGCATACAGAATTGCCAAGATTGGATCTGTGAAAAGTTGGCTCTTGAAACCTTAAACCACTTTAAGAAGCTAATGCTTAATGAGTCTTAAAGTAAATACAACTTTATACAGATATATTTAAGGGACTTAAAAATACTTAAAAATAAAAGTATTCAGAAACATGATAAATTATTTTAGATATAAGTAGGAATATTGTAAAAGAAACAAAACTACTTAATGTGATTTGTACTAATTTGAATTTTCCTATTATAGTGAAAAAAGTTAATGGATTCATTATTTTCAAGAAATGTATTCAATAGATCAATAACTCAGCATCAGCAGTGCTTGTTTAGAGGTATTGTAATTGGTCATACAATGTGCTACAGGTTGGGAACAATAGAGAAATATTAAATAATTATTTAAGAATACATCTTACCTATCTGATTTCTTCCTGAAGAGTAAAATGCATTGACTACAGCTGCTCCGCTTATCCACCTGCAGAAAGCATAAGAACTCATTACAAATGATACTGTATTATCTGATTAAATCCACTCATACAATTAAAGCATTATTACTATTCCTAGATTAATCTTACCTATCTGTTTGAAACATGATCAACAAATAAAAATTGGCTCATTAGGTGAGAGCTCTTTTGAAAGTATTTCTATTTCTTGAAAAACATCAGCATATATTCAAGTCTGTAATCTTTTATTTGCATGAATTTTTATGGAGGCATCTGATGTTGCAAAACCTATTAAAATGTATCACCTCAGAAACTGTAATGGGTTAAGATTGCATTAAAATTTATTTAGCTTTATGTTCCTGATACTGGGTAACTATGACGACGATTCTGGAGCAGTTGACAATACTGAAGTGTGGATCATTAAAACTTCAGATTCAAGTATATTAAAAATAATTAATTCCTGGTTTACAAAGAACCTTTTTGGGAACTAAGATACCTCAAGTAGTTGTCTCAGAGAAATATGTCTCTGATTATTGCCACTTAAACGTATTTTCAAAAAACACAACATTCCATCTAATTGAGCAAAGAAATATTTTTGTATGCCTTTAAAACGAAACCCAGGTCATCCTTAAGTAGAGCTGTCTGTCTATCTGTCTGTCTATACCATGTCTTAGGCTCTGTATAAAATCTAGAGATGCTATAAAATACAGTTCCTGACTTCAGGAAACAATAGTTCAGTTGAGGAGATGAGAAAAACGCATAAATAACTATAGGATGAATGAGAAAATGGAAAAAAATGGCTCGTGCATGATAATATGAGGGATGAGGCTAGGAATCAAAGTTCCCATGGCTTTCTGCTCAGATGTTATGAAGACTGCATATTAATAATCATGTGTTAAAACGTTTTGTGCAACAGAATTAAAGTTCTCATCTTAAAAGACTATTACAAATATCATTATTCACTCATTGGAAAAATGGACACTGCTTAACTTCAGATAACCTCTTAAATTTCAGCTCATATGCATGCACTTAAGATAATCATATATCATTCTTTAATGGCTTCACTGCAGTTGTTCTACTTTCATGGCAACTGTTAGTAAGACTGTTATTATCCTACTCACAGAAGAAATGTACAGTAATTAGTACAATGAGGTTATATCAGAACTGTTTCCAGACCCTGCTTTGCAGGTGAGCTGTACAAAGTCAGCAGCCCAAATCGGCACTTTAGTTGCAATGTCAGTAACTATTGTGAGATGTCAGAGGTAAATTTTATTTTGATCTCTTAAAAATAACTAGCAAAGGGCAATAAATAACAACTGACTGATAAATTCTAAGAAGGGATTTTCTTTCCGACAACTTAATAAGACTTTTTATATGAAGGATGTGGGACTTTAAAAAACAATCTAGTTAACATTTCTGTGAAGTTTTCTTCAGGAAGAAAATAAGGTCGGAGATAAGAAGAATGATTGATCAATGTGTTTCTTCCTTAGTTTGTGACTGCTGTTGTTTTAAATTGAGAAAGCATTTTTAAACAGGATGGGAGGACTGATATATCAGTCCTCCTTAATTTCCTCACAGCTGAGTCATCAGTATTTTAATATTTCTTGCAGGTTGATGATTACAACAGTATAATTTTATTTATTTTAATTAAACTCTATTTGCTTCCCACATAATTTGTGGTGACTCACAAGAAAAACATGTATTTGTAAACCCAGGATATTAGACTAGAACTGAGAGATCAGAAACTATGTAGAATAAGTAGATTTCATTTATGTGACTAAGAAATATTATAAAAGAAAATATTTATATAAACAAAAATCATGATTAGAAAATATATTATGACTATGTTTATATTTATATAAACAAAAATCGTGATTAGAAAATATATTATGACTATGTTTATATATATTCAAACAGTTACTATAATTCAGGTTCAGATATGGTACCAAGTTGCCTGGTAAGAAGGTCAAAATGGAAAATGTGCTGTTAGTACTCCTAGGGGGAAACATTGTTCCTCGCATAATTTGAAAAAGGTAATTCTGATGTGTCCTCGACATTTCATAGCAAACATGGCAGCAAATTTTACCTGTAAATAGCTTATAGTTTTTAATTGCTATAAAAGTTAATTTAAAAGGTACCTAGATCTCAGTGGTTTTAGGGTTCAGTTTCTCAGTTGTGAACTTCTGGGTTAGTGACAGTAAATTCTACATGGGCTTTTACAGGTCCTTACAAATAATAGTTGCAGATTGTTTGAGTCTGGACTAGTCAAAAATCTGAATATTGAAATAGAAAAGCCATTCCAAATTGTTTAAATTGTTATTACAGAGGGGAGGAACTAGATATATGAAACTAATGTTTCAGGTAACAGTAGATCAGAAAAATAGGACACAAATGAATGAGGTTTATATATTATCCATCTTGTGTCTATTGCTTTTGTAAAAACAAATGTCATACCTTTTGTTTTAGTGCTTTTCTGCTCTTCTGTTACATTACTTTGAGGGCTTTAAGACTGCCTTTTGATTTATGTTTGTAACTTTCCAGCAGGGAGAGTTTTGCATATTAAAATGTCCACTGTGAATTATACCTTCAAGAAAATAGGTAACTGTTTATGACCACCAAACGTTCAAATAAAATTAGAATTATGGCAGTTGGGTTTACACAGCATGAATGTATAGGTATTTGCCTTTTCTTCTTTGAGAAGAGAAAGTGAAATGGTGGTGATTCTTGTCCTAAAATAATAGATAGTGTAAGTTACCTGAAGATATCTTTGAAGTGTAGAGGCCAAACACTAACAGCCTCCACAGAGCAGTATCGGACTTGAGAGACGAAGCACTGTGTTCTTCCATTCCTCATTCTTTCTCCAGTGGTCTGTATGTATATGAATGTGGGGTGCATGTGGTATGAAGTGAAGAGTGGGGAAGCAGGAGAAAGAAACTGTATTTTTAATTTCTGAGATGTAATTTTGTCAGGTAAGCTTATTCTTGTTTGGGGGCATTCGGCAGTAAAGCTAAGAGGGGCCACTAGAAGCAGCATGGCTCCTCAAAGCTGAGCTAACAATGTGGGTGGGGAATAGTACTGACATACACTTGATAGAGGAGCCAGGTGTTTCTTTTCTAACTCTTATTACCCTGAGGAAGCTTAGTGCTGATGAATTTCACACACACACAGTAGTGTGCAGAAATCATTTTTATAGCTGGGAAGAAAAGCAGAAGATAACAGACTGATCCTATAGCCTTTTGGATATAATAAACCCACTAGATTGCAAAATCACCTAGAATAAATTTTTTTTCAGCTACTCTTGTGTAACTTAAAAATTTAAAACAACAAAATTGTTAATGTGCCTTTACTGCAAGTGTTCAATTTCTCAGCATTTAGTAGTCTCAAAGCAACTCATTTGAAATCAGCAGTACAATATGATAGTTTTTCTCTGTCTTCCTCCAGTCCCCTGGGTGGAAAGAATTCTTATCTTAGAATCACAACATGACTGCAATCCTTTACATTTATCAGTATTTTCTCATCAAGACTTCAAAGTTTTCCATATACTTTCATTCATCTTTCAAACCATCCATATAATATGTTTGCAGGTACAGAAACTGAGGCACAATATGGTTATTAAACTCTTTCCTAATATACATACAAACTAAGTTAGATAATTGAGAAAATAATATTTAAACTAAGAAAAATAGGAACCTGCTCACCTTCTAATCAAATCTACTTCTAAGCTGTGGCTCTGCATGATACACAAAATTTCATTACAGGGATTAATGCCATTTTCTTGCCATCCTCTTTAAAAATGATCATTTCTTGCTACTATGTCACAGTGGGTTACTATTTAGCAAGCATCTAAGTTATGTGCCAGGTGTATGATGCAACATACAACACAACCATGCAAGACAAAAGTAAAGTGATTATCACCAGATTATAAAGAAAAAATCTAGGTTCAGAGGTTAGGAGGCAAAGCAGAAATTATGACCCAGGTCTACTCCCCTCATTCCCTGACTCCACAGCACAGGCTCTTCCCAGTGATCTGTAAGTGTAACTTTTTACACAAAGGCAAAAGCAGTGGGATCAAAGAACTTCTTTTGTTGTGTAATGGTTGTTAACATAACTGAAGTACTCCCAGTGACTTAACCTGATTCTGTCTGAGGCTAAGACTCTCATTCTGACACTAACCTGAGAGAAGCCACTTCTCTTTCAACAAAAGGTAATGGAAAATTACTATTTCTTTCTTAGATGTTACCAGTTGTTCGCGTATAGTTCTGTTTGGCAATAAGGCATAATATTTTTAGTCTTCACTAGCCTTGTATATGTGTACATGCACATATGTGTGCACACACTCTTGGTACGCTAAATTCAGAGAAATTCCCAATTTCAGAGACACATGAGTGGGTGGATTGTTTCTGTCAGAATTATCTTTGGTGACCTTTCTCCTGATTTAAAGTAATTTCGAGAACTTCCAGGAACTGAAACCGATTCCATACTATATAACACTCAGTACTTATGTAACTTGACATAAGACTATTGTCTACCTAGCTCATGAGAAGGTAACTCCATGAAGGCAGAAATATTCCATGTTTTGTTCTTAATTGAATCCCTAGCGCTAAGACCAGTGGTGGGAGCACTCAGCTCTTTGGGTCTTGGTATATCACTGGGTCCTCCAAGCTCCAGGAGGGCTGACCCATTTTATCCGGTGACTCTAAGAAGGCACAGCGCACCGTTGCAATGCACATTGTAGCAGACGCCACTGAATGTTGTCCTTTCAAGAGATTATACTGAAATAAATGTATCAGAATTCTTGTGGAAAGTTCGTTCAGCTTAAATGGAAGTTTAAGACCTTTTAATTGTGTTGTTTGAAGATATAATTTTTGTTTTGTTTTTAAAAAGAACTACCTGAAACTTCAACCTTTAAATTATTCAGCTTCCTTTTCTAATTCCCCTTCCCCCTCTGAAAAACAAAACAAAAGTAAACAGAATCCCTCATCAAATGCTAACTAAAAAGCAGAAATCTTTTTGCCAATAAAACATATTTTGCTTGCAATCCCAAAACACATTGAAAATCTGCAGACTTTTTTGGCTTAATGGAAGCATAAATGGCAAAAATCTTAAATTTTCATCTGTTACAACATGTGCAGAACACGAGGATGCCATGGCAGACACTGCCTTGGGAAATTAAAGTGATTTGTTTAAGTTTAGTCTATCCCTTCTTTCTGGCTAATATTTGCTGAGTCAAATAATCTTTTTTACAAATCATCTCCATCTACATTTATGGAGATTCATTTGTCTCAAGTGTCCGGCCTCTGCCTGTGCACCCTGGATAGACCCAACTTCACACTGCTGGGCCATCATATTCACCCATATAGTTCTGCATAATTATTTTTCCTTTGATACCAAAGTTGAACAATAAAGAACTTAACTAGAAAGAAGACTGGTTCTAGAAACATCAGTAAAGTGGAAAATCAGAAAGGATCTTTTAGAAAGAAGCGAGGTACTTCTTTGCCACTCAAGAAGGTTTTTTTCTCTTGGGTCATTTGATGTGGAGAAGCTTAAGAGGAAAACTTCCTGGCTCCTATCAAAACTTCACAGTCAGGTCCACAGAACTTTAGTGCCAGAAAGAACCTTAAACGTATTCTACAGTCTAGCACAGCCTACTCGTTTTATAAAGAAAGAAACCACAAGGCTTTTAAAAGGACACAGGTAGTGAATGGCAGAACTGGGACACTAAAAGAGTATTGGGCACTCATCTCAGTGGCAAAACTAGTGTCACTTCCTAGGGTGCCAACTGCTCTGCCATTTTTGGGAGTGCTGGCCTTTCAGGAAATTTCTATATGCACCATGGAATCACAGATGTTGAGCTGCCAGCCTTAGGGGTTCCACTTATTTCAGGGGTGTGCCACCATCCAATTGGATGAGATTAGAAAAAAAAACACCATGTTTGAAGCAACCAAGGGGAAGACAGAAATGAGCTCATTTTTGTTTTGTCTTTAGTGAATCCTCTGTTCAACTCAATATTAATTTAAATGCTGACATTTTGATTCCAGAGGATATTTTATTAATAATAAAGGTTTAATTGTGGTTTGAAAAATTATTGTTCTAGCACTTTGTTTCCTGGTAATAGCACCAGCCAAACCCTGCCTTTCATCATATTTGACTTTTAATAACCTACCTCTTAAGATCATAGCCTCGAGTAAAGGGCAACATCTTGTTCACCTCTTTATCCTCTGTTGTGTTCAGCACCGTGCTCTACACAGAGTAGTTGCTCAATAAATGTTTATTGACCTGGCTCCTGTCAATGTTAGTGTGCTTTCATTTTGATGCAGAACAGCCAGAGAGACGCAGCAATGAAATCTCTTTTTGTACTTTATAAAAAGTTAACTCCAGGGCTCAACAGTTATGATTCACAAACACTAGCAACAATTATATCACAGAAGGTTCTGTCCTGAGAAACTGACAAAATAACATCGTCTAAAAACAACATTTTGTTTTGTTTTGTTCTTGTACATCTTTTTCTTTAGAGATTTATGTTTGTTCTATGAACTTTAAATGAAGATTCATGTTACTAAAAGTAAATATTTTAGAAATATTACTAAGTAACCAATGGATATTATATTCCTGACCCAGCACTATTTCTATGTTATAATGATATGTTTAAAATTCTTTACAAACTGGCGCCAAATCCTGAAATGACATAATGTTTGAGATGGTTTTGGAAACACATACTAAGCATCAGAAACCACACGAACTAATAGCTTTTGAAATTCAAACCCCTGTCCTTTGTAACTGCCAGCCGCTCCTAAGAGCAGAGGGAGGTCCTTTTAGCCAAATGATTAACTTGGGTGTCTCACGTGCAGTGTCTCACGTGCAGACTTCCTGACTTTTTCAATTTCTTGGATTTATTAAAGATGATGTGCATCTTCACCAGTCATGATGGTGAAATGCTTGATGTGACCATTCTTATTTTAGCAGCTGAGTTAGTTTTATCATCATTATCACGAATTGGCAATTTTATCATTTATTCGCCCCATAAACATTTATGAAGAGCTACATTATGTTCATTAGTGTTTAAGCTCGGGTGATACATATATCTGGTTTCTGCTTTCAACAGGGGCTAGTCCAACTAAATGTAGTAAAATGTACTGGAACTTTGACCAAAATGTACAAAGTGTAGTGCAGCCCAAGGAGAAGAGAAATATGCAGTGGGGTGCTATGAGGAAGGAGGTAATACTTAACATTTAATCGAACCATGTGTAAGTTTCTGTTACGTGAACCAGGGCATAAAGGGTGGTCCAGGGAAACAGAGCAAGACTTGGGAAAGACAGAGAAAAGATATGGAAATAATATATATGGCTGGCACTTCGGGAAATGGTGAGGTGTAGGATGAATGTGAAGGAACTATGGAGAGCTAGTGTGGGATATGGTTCTCTTTTCAAAGATGTCACACATCATAAGACAGGCAACAGGGACACACTGAAGTGTTTTCTTCAGGAAATAACATAAATAACATGCCAATTTGTGACTTCAAAAAGAATCTCTAAGGTAGCAGTGTGGAGGATAAACTGAAGGTATACAAGATGATTCGTAATAAAAATTAGGATAATAGCTTAGATGAGTCGATGAACAATGAGAAATGTCTGAATTACAGAAGTGACGATGGGAATGGTGAGCTGGAGATCCCCTCTCCCCACTCCTACATCATATTTAATTAACAGCTGGTGGATGCAGACTTTTTTTTTTTTTGATGGAGATTTGAATTAACTATCACTGTATATGTCAGGAATAACAGAACGATATCAGTCTAGGATGATTAAAATGAGTCCCTGGTTTCTCTCTTGGTAGCAGTAAAATGGAGGCTATTAGAAAATTGGCAGATATACATTTTTGCCTAAATGACAAATGCTGTGTTTGTAGATTCAGTAAGACATCTACATGGAGATGTTTCATAAGCATCTAGACATTTGGATTTGAACCTCAGCAAATGGATCTGAGTCAAATACAAATATTCAGCTAACATGATGATGATAGAAGATATGAAGAAGTATATGAGTTTGCCCAGTGAGAGCATGTGAACTGGGGAAAAAAGTGTCTAGAGGTTTACTGTTCGGTGAATTGAATTTATATTAGTTGCTGCCTTGAAAATTTGATGCATCATCATTTCTCTAAAGTACCCTACAATATAACCCTACAAAAGTCTAAACTGGGAACCCTCAATTTTGGGTATGCACACATATTTCTCTTTTGCGACTTCGGGAGTGAGGATCTTGAGCATCTGAAAATGTAATTCTCTGAGCTGTAATACAGGCTATGTGAAAGAGTAGAAGCAATAGGAATGATCTCGCTAAACATATATAGCAAGGACTTGAACTTGATGTCCCATAAAAAATAAAAGAAAAAAGAGTAATGACTTTATTCCTATTTAAGCAGGTTCAAAATAAGTCAGTAATTTTTCCTGCAAGAAACCTTAATAAAATAAGAGGAGATTTGACCATGTTGTATCCTAGAGGGCTCAGTCTTAATGATTTGATGCAATTACTGTCAGAGGGTTTCGGATTATTTTGGAAGATAAAAATAAATTTTAAACCTAAACTGCCAAGTGAAAGGCATCATCTTGTGAAAATTCCATAAAATTGGATATGAATAGGAATGACGTCATATAAAAAGGAACTAACACTAACTCAGGGGTTCTCACTTGGTGGGTGGTACTTAAAAAGAATACCAGTAACTGGGTTCCAGCTACAGAGCAATTACATCACATTCTAGGGTGCTTGAGTTGGGGAACCAGTATTTTTTTAAATGTTCCCCAGATGATTATAATGTGCAGCTAGAGTTTTGAACCTTTGTATCTGGTAAACAGGCAGAATATAGGAAAGGAAGAAAAACTGGCTCTGTATGGCAAAGAAGACCTTAGAATTCATATTGCATTTGTGATCATCAGAAGCTCAAGGGGAGGACCCAAAAAGTACTCTGAAGTATGCATGTTATTGACCAAATGTTCATTAAAATATTGTATACACTTTTGGCTTCTGATTATCTATCTTAAAAAGAGAAGAATGCAGAGAAAATCAGCCCATATGATGGAAGGGAATGAACAGTATAAATTATATGAAAAAATGATTATGAAACTGGCACTACATCAACTTCAAAACAAAACATCAAGCAATAATTCAACAACTATTTTTAGAATTATGAAGAAATTTCCTGATGTCCTATGGGTACTGATTAATTTGGCCATTTCAGAAATACTATTTGACAGTCTGTAGATATTTTATAGTGCTAACAATTATTAAATCTTAGCATGTCTATTTTTAAGGAAATACGAATATACAGACTTCTAAAAAATTTCTCAGATTATAAATTCACCCAGATAATTATTTTGCATGACTTTTTGTGTGTTCTGAGTGACAGGATATGGTAACTTGATTGCAATGCCAAGCACGTGTATCCACACTCCTTTCCCAGATGGGACACTAACGATTGTATAATATTTGCAATCCCATTTTTAGCATCAGACAACACACTATTTGTTTCAACATAAACTTAGAAGTCAGCAAAAGAGTTGCTCTCTCTCTCAGGACACCTCAGTGTTGCAAGAGTTCAACATGTTGAGTAAGGATTGAAATGTACTGGCATTTGCATTAGCAGTTTCGTCCAACCTGTACTTGGTTTGCTGAGAACAGAACAGGCTCATCATCAAATAAGCCCACGGCACTTTGTACTTTTCTTGGCATGACATTTCCCTACTGGTGGTGCAGTTTGTTACATCATGTCCTGTCTATCTTCTGCTCTTGTCACGTAATCAAAGTTCACCTTTGATTCTCCCAGTACCCAATGACACCTGGACTTCGTGTTTCAAAATATTAAATAAATAAATGCATGAAAGAATAAATGAATGCATGAATGAACTGAGCACCTCTTTGGCATGTTATTGTGTTAGTTACCACACAAATTAAGTTAGTATATTTATTTTTCACTTGCTCACTCACTCATTAATTTAGTTTTAACTGATATTCTTCAGTGTGCTAGATGCTGAGACTTTATGGTCAAAAGGAATAGCCCCTGTTCTCTAGGGGCTAAGAGCCTAAGGAGAAAAAGTCAACATAAGTGGTTCTAGAAATTTAAGTGCATAAACACATACGCTGATAAATATGTTATATATGTCTATTCAATAGAAAAAATAAACTCTAAACTAATAGTTATTTATGAAGTACTGATGTCACCAATAAACAGCGATTAAGAGTATATGAAGACTATGAATAAGAATGGTTCCTGGTGTCTCCTATTTGACTACCACAGGGTTTAGAAAAGTCTTACATTAACTATCTCTGAAGGGGATGGCGTTGTGGGATTGACTGATAGAAAAAAGGTGAGGTTGTCAGCAGAAAAAAATTCTGGATACAGAGTAAGGCCTAAGAGAAGGCTTAAAGGAGCTATGGATTGGCTTACTTAAGTTAAGGTGTTTTTGAGAATGTTGTTTACAAATAAATTGAGCTGATAGATAATAATATAAAAAGAAACAAAAGAAATGAGATAAATTTGAGGATACCTTAATGCAAAAGATACTTTAATTTGGTTAAATTCCTGATCCATATCTTTATTATACTATAATTAGATGCTTTTAGAAGTTCTTAGTAAAAAGAGAATGTTGTACTTTTTAATATTTTTCTAACTGAGGCTCTTTCACTTAATCTAACAAAGAAGGGAGGGAAAGACCTGCTTCTAAATGAGCACATTAGAAACAAGAATATACGCACTCGTCTTTGTCCACCTTTTCTCGGAGCTTCTTTAGTTGTTTACTTTGGCTGAATTTCAAATTTTGAATTATGTTCTCGAAGTATTCATCTTCTTTGTAGTTCAACTAGATTACATATTTCAGGAGAAATATTAAAACCAATTATCTTCTAAATTTTTACTTTAAACATAGGGGATATTTTCTTAAATTAGTCAATAAAGTTAACAGAGAGCATTAAAAAACTTACCATTAAAGGATGTAGTTCCAATTAAGCTAGTTCTGTTAGTATATCACAGGTCAGTACTCTAACCAAATCACGAATTCAGTCTATTATTTCGTAATAATCAAAGGAAACCAAGTGTCAAAGAAACCTCACATTATTGACATTAATCCTCACATAACACAGGTGGATAATGGCACATTCTTATTTAGTACTTACCATGTGCTAAGTACTGTTCTAAGTACTTGAAATTATATATTATACTCATTTAATTCTGTTATACTAATAGAATCGAACATTATGCTCATTTAGTACAGATGAACTAAGGGCTCCTATCCCCATTTTAAAGTCCAGGAACCTGAGATACAGTTTAGTCACTTTCCCAAGTTTAAATAAGTGGTGGAACTGGGATCTGGAACAAAGGAGCCTGGCTTTGTTCCTAGCCACTACACTCTTGCTGTAAGGACCCCTGGGACTTACAAGCTGTAACCAGCTCATTTAAAAGAGAAAGTCAAGTTTCTTCTGCAAATGGAAAGAGAAGAAGGCAGTATGGCTTGCAAATCCCCATGCTAAACTAGTAATCAATGAGTGAGAAATCACTGTCATCCGGGGACCTGGGCAAGGATCACCTCGCTGTCACCAGGGTATCACGTAGTATGGTGACCACAAAGTTAGCAACAGCACTTTCAGTTGAGTCTGAAATCAGCACTTTAGTTACTTTAAGCAACTGTCTGCTCTTTTAACTGTTGTATTTCCAGGGCAGAACAAAATAGCTTTTAGTTCTCAAAATCGGGGTTTGTTTTGTTTGTTTGCTTTTAAAATAGAGTAAGCATGAACCGGTTTATCCAGTACAGGAAAACTTAGAACGTGGAGGGAAACTCGAAGCCTGTGTAAAACGTGATAAGGAGCCTGAGAGTCTGCCTCTTGTTCATCACCTTGATGTCTATCCCTTGATACTCTTTAAAGGACACCAGATGTTACTTACTGTTCTTAAAATGGAATATATGGAAACCAAATGAACAATAACCAAATATAATCCTGGCTAATGAAAACAAAAAGGCTAAAACAAGTATCATTCTGGCACTAGCGTTGAACATTTTATATAATAAGACCTGGGGTTTTAGGCTACTTCACATAATTTCAGGCACCCCATAGCTAAAAACGACACTACCACCAGCCTCAGGTATATCAGTGGCCCAGACTCTCTATAGAGACTTACCTCCAGGTACTCGTTATTCAGTTTGTTATCATCTGCAATAATGTCATCAGGATAGCCGATTCGTTCTTTAATTGCTAAGGCCTATGGAAATTAAAATACTGAATGTGAAGATGATTATATAACTTTCAGATACAAACTTGTAATCTGCCGATAACTAGCAATTGAATAATTAATGTCATAATTATTGATGACATTACTTGATCCACACTGTTCATAAAATGAGTGTCTAACATATTTAAACAGATATCGTAGCAATGGCTTGTTTTTCGGGAGGTTCAAGAATAAATAAAAAACGGGTCTGAAATTTAGTTTCTAATGCCTTTTCCTTATAGGCTGCAGCTTTCTCAAGAAAACCAACATAAAAACTGACAAAACTCATTATTCTACATATTTAGTACTTTTATAAATTTTTTCTCTCAAAGGCTTTTTTTTTTTCAATTTCTCAGAAGGAGTAATATAGTAAAATAGCTTCCATTCTAGCAGGTTATAATTATCTTTCCACTTTGTTGATTCGGCTGAGAAAACAGATATGGGCTTACAGGTTTACTGCTCATATTATTCCTAAATATTGGTTCCTAGAGTTTTTATGTTCTCCTTTATTCTCTAAAGTCAGTGTACCTATCTTCTCAAGTTCAATAAATGACATTAATTAGAAAAGCGGAAAACAGAATTTTCCTTGTTATTCCAGCTCATACTTATCATGTATTTACCATCTTTTTTTTTTCTTTTGAGACAAGGTGTTGCTCTGTTGCCCAGGCTGAAGTGCAGTAGAGCAATCAGGGCTCACTGCAACCACTGCCTCCCAGGCTCAAGTGATCTTCCCATCTCAGCATCCCAAACGGCTGGGACTACAGGCATGCACCACCACGTCCAGATAACTTTTGTATTTTCTATAGAGACAGCATTTCGCCATGTTGCCCAGGTTAATCTCAAACTCTTGGGCTCAAGCAATCTGCCTGCCTCAGTCTCCCAAAGTGCTGGGATTACACCAGTGAGTCATTGCAACTGGCCTATTTACCACTATTTCTAATGTTCATTTTGAATTATTTTAAAATGGTTTATTTTACTTATTTTATTATTTCATTATCACTTGTTTACTACTTGCTATTTCTATTTTTATTTCTCTCTTGATTTTATCAGTGACATCTGACTTTTGCTTCTACCACTTCATATCACTCTTAAATAATTTAATTAATTTAAATTTTCATGGAGAGTTTAGCCTGTATCTCTGAGTTACATGGTGTGCCATCACATGGATGTGGTTTTATTACAAATCTTTTACATGAGCCCAGGGTTTCCCCAGTCAGTGGATCAAGCCTCATATGTATCACTGAAGTCACTAAGGCCGAGCCCATTTTCTTGTAAGTTTCCACACCATCAGTCATTACAAACCAGCCCTCACTCAATGAAACTTTATTTCCTGTAAGACATTTCCCTAGAGAATGTTCTAAAGGACACAAATTCTACAGAAAGTATAAGGTAGTACACACAAAAAAATTTATTGTCAATTGCTTTGGGTAAAAACACTGTAGCAAAAACATTAAGCAAGTTTCTCTATTGTAGGACTTCTTACAATTAAAAATAGGTTAGATTCTAAGGCTAGAATCATAGGTTATTATAAATGTCCAAGATCAGAAATTAATTTATCAATTTAATCATTCGACATATTTCAGTGGTCTACCAAGAGCCACGTATGTTTTAAAGGGCTGAGGATATAATGCTAAGCAGTATTTTCTGCCCTCCCCTGCCCATAAATAGCTTATTGTAAACAACAATGATGAGCAGTGAAATAAACATTAACTCCAAAGTATGATGATAAAATTGCACCCTAGGAGCATGTAACCCTGCCTATGGTGAGATGAAGGAAGACATTCTATAAGAAGTGTTCACCAAACTCTTTGACCATAAGCGTCTTGTGGAACAACTTGCATGTCCGGTATTTTGTGACACAACTCTGGAAATGCTGATCTAGAACAATCCAACTGGCTTTACCAAGCAGAACCATGTCATGCACAGTTGCGACATGAAAGGAGCAAATCCAACCTGAGTATCTGAAGAGTTGGCCAGAGTGTTGAAAAGATAGCAATACTGGGGACCTAGGTTCTAGGCCTAACCCACTCAGGGCTCTTTGAAAGCTGAAAAAAGACTGTCCTTTCATATGATTTAATTCTAAAACAAAACTAGACCAGAGGGTGATTATCTTATTAAAATAAATTTATTATGGTCTCCTCTATCAATCCAAATAGCCTGCGTTTTCTGCCACCCTAACTACAGAGATTAGTCAGAACTGCTCATAAAGCACGTTCACAGTTCTCACAGGACATGTTCTAAAGACAAATGATCATGGTAAATTTAAACCTAAGATTTCCTGAGATATCTTAAACCACTCTTAAGCAAGACAGTAAAAGTCTCAATAATAGCTGCACATTATGGGTAGGCAGGAATAGTTATAAAAAAGCTTCTTCAACATTTCCTTAATGACTGATCTTATAAGGCACCAATAATGCACATTTGCTTGAACAGAAACTTAATATTTTCACCTTGCTAGAGTATTGGTTGCAGAGATAAAAGATCAAGATCATAAAAATACATCTTTATTCAAAAAAACTCTTCCTGGAGACATTGCATCTTGAAGGAGCTTACAAGATTTTATGCAATCTTTGATTATATTTTTTTCTAAATGTTTTTAAAGTTAATCTTTTCTAGTTAGCTGCCTGCTCTTTACCTTTTCTTCAGCTCTCTTTTTTGTCTCAGCATCCATCCAAGTGAGGTCATCTAAAGTCTGAATAAAAACTTCTCGGATCTGTGCAATCAGGTCCTCAACCTCAAATCAGAACAAAAGACACATATAGGCCATTAATTCACTCTTTGTAACACAGATTTTTAAAAATAGAGCAACATGTTGTTTTCATATGACTTAATAATATGTTAATAAGTGTAAATTTATAGACAAACTGTGACCTAAGCTGATAGATATAAGGGATCATTATATTTTTAAAGAAACATTGCTGCTATCACACTCTTGATTAAATAGGTCTTAATATATGGATTAATGTAAAAATCATTTTCAGAATGTAACGGTTTCACTATCATACTAGAAGAACTAACATAAAATATTAGTGCTGTCGTTCCCATTGGTGGTTTGGCTAAGGATAAAGTGACATTTCAATAAATTCTTTCATTAAATTCCATTGTCTTCATTTCTATAACAACAAAAAATAAAGCACATTTCTTATACTTCAAATAAATCCTGTCTTCCTTTCTATGTTTTTAAGAAAATGCTAATAATTTTGGGGAAATTTTGATAATAGAAGAGTTTGTAAAAGACGATATAATTTGAACATGTGACTGGGCACTCTGAATATACTGCTTCTGGAAAATGGTGAGTTGGTTTTGGACTATTAGGAGCAAAACATAACTAGATTCTTGAGGAAAGCAAGGGAAGATTTATTGGGAAACAATGGCATATTATGACTCAGAAGTCCTCTGCCTAAATTAATAAAATTTTAGCCAAATGATGTAATTGCCCATCACTATGAACAAACTGATAGCGTCATGTAAAACTGACAGTGTATTATTCTGAAAACATTACCACGTGTTTACTCTCTCCAGCAAATGCTGCTTCCACATAAAGCCTCCCCACGGCATTTTCCATATTCCCATTGACATAGTTTGCGCAACGTCTCCAAGTTGCTGTTTCTGAGGTTGTACCATAAAGGGCCTACGGAAGAGAAAAAAGAAATGGCATTTGACCAGAAGGACAGGTCTGGAGCATCTTAACAGCACACATTTCAAAAATGTCTCATCTAAGTTCTTAAAATATTCATCACTTCTCCTTACAAGGCACATGTCCCTAGCCTATAATGAAATGTGATCCAAATGGACTGTTTACTTATATATGATCTGAAAACTGTCATATTTTCAGTAGATGTCCCAGTAGAACTTTTGGCGATTACAAGTTAATATCGTTGTAGAAAGCATTAGAAAAAAACCCACAACACTGTAACCACTATACAAACTTAAAACGTGAAGTCATATTCAATAAATGCAATGGGGGAAATATGGTATACAAGAAAACACATTCCTGCTTTTCAAGGTTTTAGCTGAACTCTGAGTACTTAGAAAACCTGTATGTGTATAAATTTAAGAATAATGGGATAACCTAGGTAAGGAAGCTTTAGCACAGCACCATTTTTGCATTCTTCGTTTTAAAAATATGACGACAGTTTCTTTTCAAGGATAAAAACTGGAAATTTCAACAAATCAAAGTTATTTTCTTTCCAAGACACCAATTAACATGTGTGCTAGAGTCTCTCCTTCCTCAATCCCTACTGTCTACTCCCCTTACCATAGTACCAAAATGGTGACTGTTTAAATAACATAGTATAGGCTAAGAAAAGGTCTTAAATTTAACTCCAGGTAGGTGTACTTTGAACAGACTGTCCCCATCAATATAGTCCATCTGTGTATATGTCCAAGATGCAAAAAGCACCTGAAAATCAAGTTAATTGAGATAGACAACCCTGAAATTATTTTTATTTTAAAAAATCAAGACAGTATTCTTTCATGAACTGCGTAGATAAACCAAATGCAAATCCTTACAGGACAATGCAATCATGGTGCCATGTAGACTATCATAAGATGGCAAATCCCAAGAAGACTTATCTCTCTTGGCAACATACCCTAAATATGTGAAAGATAACCAGTTTTGGCATTTTGTCCCTTCGCAAAGTTCACCACATTCTAGCAGTGTACATGGCAAGCCTTCATTACCATGTATCGCTTTATGCTTTAAGTCTTAAGAAAAGAGATTTTTTTCTTCACCTTGCGGAAAGCATTTCTGGACTCCTTGTAGGTTCGGCTGAGGCTGCTTACAAGATCCATTATGAATCTCCAGGACATTAAATTTTGAAGATCTCTGTATAAAAAAACCCACCACCCAGCAACAGAAAAGATGAGGCTGCAAAGTTTCTGAAGAGTGATATGAAATGCAAACTTTGAGGACATGGGCACTATGACATACCTACCTGGCAGAATATTTGGTAAGAATGGGCTTAAGTTTGGTTAAATATTCTGGAGCATAAACAACCACATCTTCTTCATTTGGAATATTAATATTCACAGTTGACATGATTTCATTTGTGAAATTTGACCAGCTGAATGGCTGGAAAAAAGCAGGCATGAAAGATTCAGAAATTAGGGATCTCTCTTCCTGGTACCAAGATCCAGTTATAGTTACAGGGTTGGACATTAAAGGTGTCAGTTGCATCATATAATCATCACAATGCTCAGTTTGATATTCACTTGGGACCCTTCCTCAATTGTTTCAATCAGTTTTAAAATAAAACCTAGTTCTGCCAGGTGATTATTTACAAAGCATAATTAAACTAACCATTTGAGAGCAAAAACAAAGCCTCTAAGCTGAGTGAACATATAACTAGAAATTAGGCTTAATGTCATCTTCTTGCTGTAACCAATATAGAAAATAAAAATAGAAACATTTCAAAATAAAGCTTTTTTGGTTTATGCAAAAGTCAAAATGTGTATAAAGTGTTTATCTCTTCTTTTTTTTTTTTGGTGAGATGGAGTCTCACTCTGTCACCCAGGCTGGAGTTCAGTGGTACGATCTTGGCTCACTGCAACCTTCACCTCCTTGATTAAAGCAACTCCCCTGCCTCAGCCTCCTGAGTAGCTGGGATTATGGGTGCATGGCACCATGCCCAGCTAATTTTTTTTTGTATTTTTAGTAAAGATGAGGTTTCATCAAAAGTGTTTATCTTTTAAAAGCAGATATTAATAAACAGTTCATTCAAACACAGTAACACATATAAATGGAAATCCTACTATAGATGAAAACATACTGTTATAGCCGTGGTACAGTGGTGTTATGAAGTCAAAGAAAACAGCGTCTTTTCAATGATCAGCATTGGGTCTATAGGGATACCACTTTTATGCTTCAGAAGCTAAGTCTGGAGTTACCAAAAGATAAAATCTTATCTTTCTAAATGGGAATTGAGAAGGTTTAAGACTATCAATATCTTCGGCTGTATTTTACACACACAAATACACATACACACAAACACAATTACACATCATTTATTGAGTATGGGGTGCCTTGCTATATACTTTTCCTAATTTCCTTTGATGGTTTAGGTCATTCTTTCAAAACATATTTATTAAACACTTATATATTAAAAAGTTCTGAGTAAGATGCCTAATCCAATAATTAATGTCTTTGGAAAAATCCTTGTTAACAAGAATTAGTCCCAAAGATAATGTCATCGCTGAATGTGGTAGTTTGTAGATTTTCCCATGGATGTTGCTTCATTTCCTGGCTGTATGCATCAAGTAATATACAACAATAAATGCATGGCCACAAAAAGAGATTACTGGATACTAGGTAAAAAAAAAAAGAAGTCATTTCTGTTTATAAATGGAATCTATGAGATAGATTTTCTTTTTATTTGTGTTCTATTTCTGAATTATTGTTCTGAACACCTCTATAGATGGCCTTGATGAGAACATGGGAAGTTCTATGAATAAGTTATCCTTTTTAGGAGTTAAAAGGAAATCTAGAGCTTTTTTTGTGTGACTGTCCAAGTTTCATGACTATATAATGGCCTTTCAGAAAGATTTTCAGTTTTAGCATTTTCCAAACCCTTTTCTATGGGAGTTTCTAGTATTATTCTATAGCTGCCTCAAAAGGAATTTTACCAGCTGGGAATGGTGGCTCACACCTGTAATCCTAACACTGGGAGGCGGAGGTGGGCAGATCACTTGAGCTCGGGAGTTCAAGACCAGACTGGCCAAACCTCATCTCTACTACAAATACAAATATTAGCCAGATATGGTGGCGCATGCCTGTAGTCCAAGCTACTTGGGAGGTGGAGGCAGGAGAATCGCTTGAGCCTGTGAGGCAGAGGTTGCAGTGAGCTGAGATTGTGTCACTGCACTCCAGCCTGGGCAACAGAGTGAGACTCTGTCAAAAAGAAAGGAGAGGGGGAAGGACTCAAGATGGCACTGTGAGAACAACCCAGGATTAAAGCTCTCGTTGAATCCACGGAGAGGTGAGTCAGAGCTGCATTTCCAGACTGATATTTGTTGCCCACAGAACGGGGAAATTCTCAAGTATAAAGGAGACGCGAGACGCCAGGAAGAAGTACCGCCTGGAGAAGCCGGCAGCTGGGGTGGCGGCAGCCGGCCCTACCCAGTGCTCCCCACAGGGCGCCCTTGTCCCAGTGCCCTGTTGAACTGGCAACCTGAGACTTGAGAGGGCTGGACTTGAGACTGAATGGGACTTGGACAGTGGGCCAGCCCAGGGGATTGCAGGGACACAGCATTTGGGGTAGCCCAGTGGGACGGACAAAACCGCGATTCCAAACGCTCCCTGTGCAGATGGTCTCTGAGATGCTATGGGGAGGGGCGTCCACCATTACCAAGGCAACCCGCCCCTACTGAGATACACGCCCACTGCTGACGCAGCCTGCCGTTGCCGAGGCAACCCGCCCCTACTGAGATACACGCCCACTGCTGACGCAGCCTGCCGTTGCCGAGGCAACCCGCTCCAACAGAGAGACTCCGCCGCAGGGCGTAGCCCGCGGCAGAGACCACAGCAGAACAGCAGAGCCTGCAGCAACAAGGCAAACCACACAACAGCAGGGCGGAGCCTCGGCAGGTAAACAGTGACTAGACTGCCTCCTAGCTGGGCAGGACACCTCAACGGACATCCAAAAATAAAGCCCGAACCCCCCAAGACAGAGCATTTGGGAAAAAAAGGGTTTTTTTAATGAGCTCTGTCACAGCAGAATCAAACATAGCAGCCTAACAGCCCTGAATGAACAACAGAGCTCACAGCTCAGCAATTGAGCTCCTATAAAGTACAGACTGTCTCCTCAAGCAGCTCCCTGACCCCTCTATATCCAAAAGACTCACATTTGGCAGGCATCATCCTGAAACAAAGATAGCAGAAAAAGAAACTGGTAGCATCCCTCACTGTTCCACAGCTGCTATAGGTGCACTCCAGACAAGCAGGGCCTGGAATGGACCTCAGCAGTCGTACAGCAAATTGGCTAGACTGGTAGAAGGAAAACCAAGTAACAGAAATACTCCATCATCAACAATCTGGGTGTCCACTCAGAGACCCAATCGAAAAGTCAGCAACTACGCAGACGACAAGCGGATAAATCCACAAAGATGGAAAGAAACCAGCGCAAAAAGGAGGAAAACACCTGAAACCAGAACACCTCGCCTCCTAGAAAGGACCAAAACTCCTCACCAACAAGGGAACAAAGCTGGACGGAGAATGACTGTGACGAAATGACGAAATTAGACTTCAGAAGGTGGATAATAAGAAACTTTTGTGAGCTAAAAGAACATGTATTAAATCAATGCCAAGAAACTAAGGAACTTGAAAAAAGATTTGAGGAAATGATAACAAGAATGGATAACTTAGTGAGGAATATGAATGAATTAAAGGAGCTGAAAAACACAATACGAGAACTTCGCGAAGCATGCACAAGATTCAATAGCCGAATTGACCAAGCAGAAGAAAGAATATCTGAAGTCGAAGACCAACTCAATGAAATAAAATGAGAAACCAAGATTAGAGAAAAAAGCGCAAAAAGGAATGAACAAAGTCTCCAAGAAATGTGGGACAATGTGAAAAGACCTAACCTACGTTTGATAGGTGTACCAGAAGGGGACGAAGAGAATGAATCCAAGCTGGAAAACACTCTTTAGGACATCATTCAGGAAAATTTCCCCCACCTAGCAAGACAGGCCAACACTCAAATGCAGGAAATACAGAGAACACCACAAAGATATTCCGCAAGAAGAGCAACCCCAAGGCACATAATCGTCAGATTCAACAAGGTTGAAATAAAGGAGAAAATACTAAGGGCAGCCAGAGAGAAAGGTCGGGTCACCCACAAAGGGAAGACCATCAGACTCACAGCAGATCTCTTGGCAGAAACACTACAAGCCAGAAAAGAGTGGGGGCCAATATTCAACATTCTTAAAGAAAAGAACTTTCAACCCAGAATTTCGCATCCAGCCAAACTGAGCTTCAGAAGTGAAGGAAAAATAAAATCCTTTGCGAACAAGCAAGTACTCAGAGAGTTTGTCACCACCAGGCCTGCTTTACAAGAGCTCCTAAAAGAGGTGCTACACATAGAAAGGAACAACAGTACCAGCCATTCCAAAATCACACTAAATGCTAAAGAGCATCAACATAATGAAGAATCCACAACAACTAATGGGCAAAACAGCCACTTAGCATCAAAATGGCAGTATCAAATTGACACATAACAATATTAACCCTAAATGTAAATGGACTAAATGCACCAATCAAAAGACACAGACTGGCAAATTGGATAAAAATCCAAAACCCATCAGTATGCTGTATCCAGGTAACCCATCTCACATGCAAGGATACACAAAGGCTCAAAATAAAGGGATGGAGGAAGATTTACCAAGCAAATCGAGAGAAAAAAAAAAAAAAAAAAAAAAGCAGGAGTTGCAATTCTCATCTCTGATAAAATAGACTTTAAAGCAACAAAGATCAAAAGAGACAAAGAAGGCCATTACATAATGCTAAAAGGATCGATACAACAAGAAGAGCTAACGATCCTAAACATATATGGACCCAATGCAGGAGCACCCAGATACATAAGGCAAGTTCTTAATGACTTACAAAGAGACTTAGACTCCCACACAATAATAGTGGGAGACTTTAACACTCCACTGTCAATATTAGACAGATCAACCAGACAGAAAATCAACAAGGATATCCAGGGCTTGAACTCAGACCTGGAGCAAGCAAACCTGATAGACATTTACAGAACTCTCCACCCCAAATCCACAGAATATACATTCTTCTCAGCACCACATCACACCTACTCTAAAATTGACCACATAATTGGAAGTAAAGCACTGCTCAGCAAATGCAAAACAACTGAAATAATAACAAACAGCCTCTCAGATCATAGTGCAATCAAGTTAGAACTCAGAATTCAGAAACCAACCCAGAACCGCACAGCTTCATGGAAACTGAACAACTGGCTCTTGAATGTTGACTGGGTAAACAATGAAATGAAGACAGAAATAAAGAACTTCTTCGGAACCAATGAGAATGAAGACACAACATGCCAGAATCTCTGGGACACATTTAAAGCAGTCTCTAGAGGAAAGTATATAGCAATAAGTGCCCATATGAGGAGAATGGAGAGATCCAGAATTGACATCCTATCGTCAAAATTGAAAGAGCTAGAGGAGCAAGATCAAAAAAACTCAAAACCCAGCAGAAGACAAGAAAAACTAAGATCAGAGCTGAACTGAAGGAGATTGAGACACGAAAAACCCTTCAAAAAATCAATAAATCCAAGAGCTGGTTTTTTGAAAAGATCAACAAAATAGACAGACCACTAGCCAGACTGATTAAAAGGAAAAGAGAGAACAACCAAGTAGATGCAATAAAAAATGATAAAGGGGAAATCACCACAGATTCCACAGAAATTCAAACCATCATCAGAGAATATTACAAACAACTCTATGCATATAAACTAGTAAACCTGGAAGAAATGGATAAATTCCTGGACTCCTGTGTCCTACCAAGCCTAAACCAGGAGGAGGCTGAAACTATGAATAGACTAATAACAAGGTCAGAAGTCGAGGCAGCAATTAAGGGCCTACCACACAAAAAAAGCCCAGGTCCAGACAGGTTCACAGCCAAATTCTACCAGACACACAAAGAGGAGCTGGTACCATTCCTTCTAAAACTATTCCAAATAATCCAAAAAGAGGGAATCCTTCCCAAATCATTTTACGAGACCAACATCATCCTGATACCAAAACCCGGCAGAGACCCAACAAGAAAAGAAAACTTCAGGCCAATATCCATGATGAACATAGATGCAAAAATCTTCAATAAAATATTGGCAAGCCGATTGCAACAGCAAATCAAAAAACTTATCCATCATGATCAAGTAGGATTCATCCCGGGGATGCAAGGCTGGTTCAACATACGCAAGTCTATCAATGTAATTCACCACATAAACAGAACCAAAAACAAAAACCACATGATTATCTCAATTGACGCAGAAAAGGCATGTGACAGAATTCAACAGCCCTTTATGCTAAAAAACCCTCAATAAACTCGGTATCGATGGAATGTATCTCAAAGTAATAAAAGCTATTTATGACAAACCAACAGCCAATATCATTCTGAATGGGCAAAAACTGGAAGCATTCCCTTTGAAATCCGGCACTAGACAAGGATGCCCTCTTTCACCACTCCTATTCAATATAGTACTGGAAGTTCTAGCCAGAGCAATCAGGCAAGAAAAAGAAATAAAGGGTATTCAAATCGGAAAGGTGGAAGCCAAACTGTCTCTATTTGCAGACGACATGATAGTATACCTAGAAGACCCCATTGCCTCAGCCCAAAAACTCCTGAAACTGATAAGCAACTTCAGCAAAGTCTCAGGATATAAAATCAATGTGCAAAAATCACAAGCATTCCTATACACCAATAACAGACTTAAAGAAAGCCAAATCAAGAACGAACTGCCATTCACAATTGCTACAAAAAGAATAAAATACCTTGGAATACAACTCACAAGGAACGTAAGGGACCTCTTCAAGGAGAACTACAAACCACTGCTCAATGAAATCAGAGAGGACACAAACAGATGGAGAAACATTCCATGTTCATGGTTAGGAAGAATTAATATCGTGAAAATGGCTATACTGCCCAAAGTAATTTACAGAATCAACGCTATTCCCATCAAGCTACCATTGACTTTCTTCACAGAACTGGAAAAAACCACCATGAACTTCATATGGAACCAAAAGAGAGCCCGCATAGCCAAGTCAATTCTAAGCCAAAAGAACACAGTGGGGGGCATCACACTACCAGATTTCAAACTATACTACAAGGCTACAGTAATCAAAACAGCATGGTACTGGTACCAAAACAGACATATAGATCAATGGAACAAAACAGGCACCGGAGGCAACACAACATATCTACAACTATACAATCTTTGATAAACCTGACAAAAACAAGCAATGGGGAAAGGATTCCCTGTTTAACAAATGGTGTTGGGAAAACTGGCTAGCCATGTGCAGAAAGCAGAAACTGGACCCCTTCCTGACACCTTACACTAAAATTAACTCCAGATGGATTAAAGACTTAAACACAAGACCTTGCACGATAAAAACCCTAGAAGGAAATCTAGGCAAAACTATCCAGGACATAGGAGTAGGCAACGACTTCATGAACAAAACACCAAAAGCATTGGCAACAAAAGCCAAAATAGACAAATGGGACCTAATGAAACTCCACAGCTTCTGCACGGCAAAAGAAACAGTCACTAGAGTGAATTGGCAACCAACAGAATGGGAAAAATTTTTGCAGTTTACCCATCTGACAAAGGGCTGATATCCAGAATTTACAAAGAACTCAAACAGATTTACAGGAAAAAAACAAATAAGCCCATTCAAAAATGGGCAAAGGATATGAACAGACACTTTACGAAAGAAGACATCTATGAGGCCAACAATCATATGAAAAAATGCTCATCGTCACTGGTCATCAGAGAGATGCAAATCAAAACCACATTGAGATACTATCTCACGCCAGTTAGAATGGCGATCATTAAAAATTCTGGAGGCAACAGATGCTGGAGAGGATGTGGAGAAAAAGGAACACTTTTACACTGTTGGTGGGAGTGTAAATTAGTTCAACCACTGTGGAAGTCAGTGTGGCGATTCCTCAAGGCCTTAGAAATAGAAATTCCATTTGACCCAGCAATCCCATTACTGGGTATATATCCAAAGGAGTATAAATCGTTCTACTATAAGGACACATGTACACGAATGTTCATTGCAGCACTGTTTACAATAGCAAAGACCTGGAAGCAACACAAATGCCCATTGATAATTGACTGGATTGGAAAAATGTGGCACATATACACCATGGAATATTATGCAGCAATCAGAAATGATGAGTTTGTGTCGTTTGTAGGGACATGGATGAATCTGGAGAACATCATCCTCAGCAAACTGACACAAGAACAGAAAATGAAACACCGCATATTCTCACTCATAGGCGGGTGATGAAAAATGAGAACACATGGACACAGGGAGGGTAGTACTAAACACTGGGGTCTATTGGGGGGAAAAGGGGAGGGCCAGTGGGAGGGGGAGGTGGGGAGGGATAGCCTGGGGAGAAATGCCAAATGTGGGTGAAGGGGAGAAAGGAAGCAAAACACACTGCCATGTGTGTACCTACGCAACTGTCTTGCATGCTCTGCTCATGTACCCCAAAACCTAAAATGCAATAAAAAATTAAAAAAAAAAAAAGAAAGGAGAGGGGAGGGGAGGGGAGAAAGAAAAGAAATTTTACCATTGAAATTAACTCTAATGTATATGTAATAATTTCAAATAGTTTTTTTAGGGCTTGCCATGAAGTCAAATAGCTGGTGTCTTCTAAATTCTTATTGAAGTCCCATTTATTTCAATAAATAAAAACTTGATGAATTTTAGAAACAGTGTTTCAATGTTATAATTTAGAACATGGCACAGTAAGAGAGCACATAAAACTTACCACTTACCTTCCCATTGATCTCTAGTGAAAAGTTGCTTTGGAGCTGGGCCAGTGTCATCTTGTTATAAAGCAGCATTGGATCATTGCGATCTTCAGGTTTAGCCGTAGCCTATGGATTTAATTTTTGATCAGAATTTTAGAATTAAGAATTCTTTAGAAAAACAGAACTACATATGGGGGTAAAAATATAGAATACATATAACATGATTTAAGTCCTAATCTGTACTTATTTTTGTAATTTGTTTTGTCATTTCCAAAAAAAAAAAAAAAAAAAAAAGGAGTAAATCTATTAAGGAACAATGATTGAGATTTGGCTGTGGTGTCAAGTTAAAAATTTTTAAAAGCCTTTTTATATTTTGATAACTGCCAAGCCATATAGGCAATATTTATGGGCTATGGCTAACGGCCAGTTCAGTCATGTCTGTGGCTGTTTCATATTCTAACTTCCTTTGATATGGTCCTCTCCAATTTCTCTCTTAGATATTTCCTCTCCCATCTTCACCATTACCATTCAGTGTCCTAGTTAAAATTCAGCCAGGAAAGAAAAGTGCAACAGTTTCTACAAGAATTTACCGCCAGTAACACAGAAAATTCCTAGTACAGAGCACAATTGGGTTGCAAGTTATCTGAGAATGGGAACATAATGGACCTTCGTGACTGTTTTCTCATCTTGCCTGACCAGCTCAGTGCTCTACGTGCAGCAGCATCCAATTTTATTTCTTTCACTGAATTAAAAAAAATTACAATAACAACTCCCCAGCTAGTGGTTGAAATGAGTTAAAACCAATTTTAAGTGAGAAGAGACAAAAGGTAAAGGCTTAAAATTGGAATTATTTCTCAGTGACAATAGCTCCAGTTTCCCCTATAGGTCACTTACCTATTTATTTCTGAAAACAATTATTTATTGAGCATGTCCTGTGTGAAATACTATGCTGGATTTTGTTAGAGATGCATAAATGATTAAAAGATAACCAAGACTTCATGCCAATCTAATACAAGGGTCTATAATAAGACTGTAAATACAGACACGTAATGCTGAGGTAAGACACAACTACTCCAGAGCCAGCGCTGGTCAAAGGAGAGCATGGTCTGGGAAGGTACAAGTGGCAAAACCCAGAGCAGCAAACAGTTCTCTAGCAAGTCTTTTTCCAACACAGAACCACATGTAACCCATCCAAATGCTATTCATCCAGCGGCAGCTCCAAAAACAGGCTGGCTCTGATAGATTTTTGGTTTCATGTAGCCCCAGGAAAGCTAAAATTGCCCTTTAAGATATTGACTCTTCAAAATTCTGATGAGATTAGATGGCAGAGGCAAGCACACAAGGAGTCAAGGATGCACGTGTTGTTTGCAACAACGAAGAGAGCTCTGTGGGTCCTAGACTGACTCTGACCATGGGTTTAATCAATAACCTGGATGCTGCTTAGACTCAGAGTTCACTCATTTGAGACTGCAATGCTGTCTCAAAGAAAAATGAGGGAAGAAGTGCCAACTCAGACTCCAAGGGTTCATCTAGAGCCAGAAGAAATTCAGGAATACACATCTTGGGCTTTGTTGTGAAATTATTGTTTTATCCTCTGTCAGCTCAGCAGCCTGACAGTTTGAACTCAGTGGTATCACAGTGCCACATGGTTATGTTCAGGGGTTAATACTTCTTAGCAAAGAAATAGAGACAATCTCTGTGACTTAAACTTTAAAATAAAGTAACATTTGAGATATATACATACACACACACACACACACACATACACTAAAACAGCTTTGCATTTGTCCTTAGTCTGAAGGGCATGCAACAATAGTTGGACTGTAAATAGTAGAATTCTGATGGAATCCACTTATAATAGGCAATTAAGCGTTTCTAGCTTAATGTTTGTCCAATTTAGTGTGTCTTTTAAATGTCAGGAAACCAGTTTACTATAAAATTCTTTAGTTTCAAAGGTCCTTTTAGTTTCAAAGTTCCTTTTCAGTGATCTATTACCAAGCCATGTATTTTTATTACTGGTTAAAGTGCTATACCTTTTACTCTTAAAATATGATAGGGGGGAAAAAAGCAGTTGACATTATTCAGTATATCAGAAAAAAAATGTGTTTTACATTGGCAATTTCTTTTTCCAGTTCCATAACTTTATTCATTTCCAAAGCAAGCTGGTTTTCATCGATGGGCAATTTTTCTTCCTGACGAATCAATCTGGCCACAGAAATCATAAAATCCACATACGCTGTACAAGCCTGGAAGAAATAAACAGCATACACTGTTGAATAATCTTCTAAACATTCGTCATAGTATTTAAAATTTATTTTCAATTCAATATTAATTTTTGGTAATAGTTAACCCTGAGTAAAATAAAAATCCTTTTCTAAATACTTAAAGAAATGACCTGCACAGATTCTTAGACAGTCAATATATCTTTGAATTACAGCTTAAAGGAGAGCAATAAAGCATCACTGTGAAAGCACTAAGTAATGTATAACCACTTGGTTATGGCGACTTCCTAATTTTCAATTTTCAATCAAGGTTATTTTGCCTTAATTAGAATGGAGTAGCAAAACACTTCATAAGCAGTAACATACCAATTTTTTCCATAAATAATAATACATTTCTTTACCATATCTCTTTTTCTCAGATTTTCTTTGCTCACATATAATTATTTTCTCAACTATTCATGGAAAAGTGACCACAAACTCATATAATATAATCGGACACCTTTTTATCTCTCTCCTCGAGTCAAGCAGTTTCTTTTCTATGAGGCTGTGTTGTCAGGAGCCCCACCAACACACACCTGTAGGTTTTAGTTAATTCCATAAATGGCTCCTGTTACTGTAAGATTTCACTATAAGATACCATAGATTTAGATATTAGCTTTCTTCTAAAAACTCAAATTCTTTATATTTTATCTTCACATACATCTTAATTTGCAAAAGTAAAGTATAGAATAGTTGTATTACTAACCTTTTACAGAATATATAAATGGTTTATTCAAGTTCAGAATGGTAAGAACACTAAGAAATAGAGTATCACTTTTGTTAGGTCTGAACCAGTTGCTATTAATTAGCCATTATTACCTATTAGCAATTAAAATACATTACAATTCCACCTCATGTTAAAATTTAGTAAAGCAGTCAATTGTGATTAGGAATAGGTGAGATTTCTATGCTTCAAAGACTTGTTTGCAGGGTAAATACAAACAATGGCTATAAAGTGTGCTATAATGTGCTTTAACATTTTCACAGTTTTAAGAGTATTTTACATCCTTACTGATCAATTAGAGGTGAAAGAGACATCCTTATATTCACTTTGAGTGCAAAGGTACATCTGAATTTACAGTGACCCATTAATCAAATCTAAAACTAATAGGAAAATAGAAGTACTCAATCAAGCAAGAAGTTAATAATTACAAAATTATTATCAATTTGTAAGTCCAGAGGTTTATATACTGGTATTCCATGACTTTCACTAAATGCTAAGTAAACAGTTTTTTCATGGATATTCTACAATGCTGTGATTATCTATCAAGAATCTCTATCCATGAATTTGCTACTCAGTAGAGCAAACAATTTTTCATCTGTGAATCTGCATTAAGAACCTAATCAATTTCACCACATCAACAGAATTAAAAACAAAAACCACAGGATTATCTCAATAGATGTGGGAAATGCCTTCAATAAAATCTAATTTCCTTTCATAATAAAAGCCCTTAGGAAACTAGGTATTGCAGAAACATACCTCAAAATACTAAGAATCATCTCTAACAAACCCACAGACAACATCATACTGAATAGGCAAAATCTGGAAGCACTCCCCTTGAGAACTGAAACAAGACAAAGATGTTCATTCTCTCCACTCCTATTCAACACATACTGGAAGTCCTAGCCACAGCAATTGGGCAAAAGAAAGAAATAGAAATCATGCAAATAGAAAAAGAAGTCAAACTATCTCTTTTCACTGATGATATGATTCAATACCAAGAAAATCCTAAAGACTCTGCCAAAGGGCTCCTGGAACTCATAAACAACTTCAGAAAAATTTCAGGATACAAAATCAATGTACAAGAATCAATAGCATATCTATTTACCAATAATGTTCAAGCTGAGAGCCAAATCAAGAACATAATCTCAGTTGCAATAGGCACACACATACACATTACAAAAATAGTTGAGTATATGTGACTAATGAGATGAAATATTTCTACAAGGAGGACTACAAAGTGGTGCTGAAAAAAATCATAGAGGAAGCAAACAAATAGCAAAATATTTCATGCTCATGAATTAGAAGAATCAATATCATCAAAATGGCTATACTGCCCAAAGGAATATACAGATTCAACACTTTTTTTTTTACAGATTCAACACTCTTTTTTATCAAACTACCAATGTCATTTTTCCCAGAGTTAGAAAAAACAATTCTAAAATTCATATAAAACTAAAAAGAACCCAAATAGCCAAAGTAATCCTAAGCAACAAGAACAGGACTGGAGGTATCACATTACCTGACTTCAAACTATACTATAATGCTACAGTAGTCAAAACAGCATGGTCTACACAAATAGACACATAGACCAATGGAATGGGATAGAGAACAAACACAGAAGTAACGCAGCACATCTACAGCCATCTAATCTTTGGCAAAGTTGACAAAAATAAGCAACAGGGAAAGGACTCCTTATTCAAAAATGGTGCATGGGTAACTGACTAGTCATATACAGAAGAATAAAACTGGACCCCTATCTTTCATCCTATACAAAAATTACCTCAAGATGGATTAAAGATTTAAATGTAAGACTTCAAACTCTAAATGTCCAAGAACAAAAGAGGAAATACCTTTCTGGATGCCAGCCTTGGGAAAGAACTTATCACTAAGTCCTCAAAAGCAACTGCAACAAAAACAAATATTGACAAGTGGGACCTAATTAAACTACGCAGCTTCTACCACAGCAAAAGAAACTATGAACATAGTCAACAGACAACCTACAGAATGGGAGAAAACATTTTCAAACTAGGCATCCAAGAAAAGTCTAATATCCAGAATCTGTAAGAAACTTAAACAATTCAACAAGCAAAAAACAAATAGCCCCATTAAAAAGCAGGAAAAGACATGAACAGACACTTCTTAAAGGAAGACATACATATGGCCAAGAAACATATGAGGAAATGTTAAACAAAGCTAATTATCAGAGAAATACAAATCTAAACCACAATGATATACCATCTCACACGGGTCAGAATGGCCATCATCAAAAGTCAAAAAGAACAGACGCTGGCAAGGCTGCAGAGAAAAGGGAACACTTATACATTATTGGTAAGAATGCAAACTAGCTTAGCCACTACAGAAAACAGTTTGGAGATTGCTCAAAGAACTTAAAATAGAACTACCATTCGATCCAGAAATCTCACTATTAGATGTAGACCCAAAAGAAAATAAATCATTCTACCAAAGACATATGCACTGATATGTTAATCACAGTACTACTCACAATAGCAACAACATGGAATCAACCTAGCTATCAATGGTAGACTGGACAAAGAAAATGTGGTACATATACACCCTGGAATACTATGCAGCCATTAAAATGAATGAAATTATGTTCTTTGCAGCAATATGGATGCAGCTAGAGGTCATTATCTTAAGTGAATTAATGCAGGAAGAGAAAACCAAATACCGCATGTTGTAATTTATAAGTAGGAGCTAAATGTTGGGTAAGTATGGACATAGAGATGGCAATAAGAGATGCTGAGGATTACTAGAGGGTGGAGGGAGAGAGTGGAGCAAGGGCTGAAAAACTAACTATTGGGTACTATGCTCATTATCTCAGTGATAGGGTTATTCATATTCCAAACCTCAGTACAGTGCAATATATCCATGTAACAAACCTACAAATGTACCCTCTGAATCTAAAATAAAACTTGAAATTATATTTTTATAAAACCCTAATCACTAAGATAACAGAAATGAAAAGATAGTTTTACATATATTCTCAGCAACCCAATTTTTTTCTTTTTAAAGGTAATCAGAATTTTTGTTTCACTTCTAAGTAAATAAATGTTCTGAGTTCATACCTCATGGGACCAACTATTCCAAAGTATAAGCATACAGTGTTTTGAATTAACTGTATTCCCAAAGAGTATAAATCAATTGATACTCAGCAGGGAATTACTACTGACTATAAACAAAATGGTAGTTTTAATTTTCCAATATCAATCTACTGAGATTTTTCTGTATATGGGATGCTTTTTTGTTAAGGAGGTGAGAAAATAGTAACAGTAATCATCTTGGGCACTTTGCCGATTCAACCAACTGGTTCTGCTCCAGTCTCCTTATCCTTATCGACGTATTTAAAGACTATAGAACTTTGGTATAAGGCAAGCACAGAACTTTGGATGATGCTTCTAGTCTGCCAAACTGGTTAAATTTCTTAGGAAACTAGAAACATACAGTATCACAGGCTTCTGGGATGCTCGAGTATTTAATAATATAGCTACATTAATAATATATTCCTACATAAAGGAATATACCACTTCCTTTAATGAATTCCATTACCTGGTAGCTACTCCAATATAACTGATTAAAACATATGTCTATAGTCAGGAAACCATATTTCCTGACTTCCAGATTTATCTAGTGTCAGACTCTAAGGTTACTGCTGTGCTAAATCCCTTGTACGAGATGTGATTCTATCTTAAGGTTTTAATTATCTTTCTTATGATACTTCCAGATATGGAAAATGCAAAATGATTATAATTGTCATGATTTGGGAAGAAATTAATCAACATATACAGATTGGCCAAGATACTTTTTAAATTGAAACTCAATTTTGTGTCTGTAGGACTGAAAGAGCAATTAGTTATTACAACAGCGGCTAGAGTCAGCTCTCATTTTTGACAGTCATAAGGTAGCTTTCTTGAAGCTTTGATATAGCAAATCAATGATTCCTTATGTGAAAAAGAATCCACTAAAACATTTATGTAGCCTTTTTTTCTTTAAAACACAAAAATTGTAAATCCTACTAACAGTAGTTTCAAAGGTGTTGATCTGTTTTAAAAAGTTAGGTAAAATCCATTTAATAGCAGTTTTGTGGGTTTTAAAACCACACACTACCAATGAGATAATATTTACTAACACCCAACATCATGGATAGTTACTCTAATTAGGACTACCTTCATTTTGTTGAATCAGGTAATGATATTTATAATTACCTCTTTAGATATCAGGCTCTTTGTGCCTGGAAAAAACCTGATGTTTGTCAGATTTGTCAAAGAAGAAGAGAGCAATGAATGCCATTTGACTGCTGTCCTTCAAACTTTAATATCATTCCTAATGACAATCAAGACCCAGGGAGGAACAGAAAGTTCTCCTGTCAGATTGATATCTGGGTAACCTAGAGAGCCAGCTCTCTATGGATCAGGGATTTTATTTCAAAAGATTCTGAGATGCCCAGCTCTTACCAATGTTCTATCTTCCTACATAATGTGGAGCAGGAAGTGACTGAGTAATCACAGAACTGTGGCACTCTTGGCCACTGATGTTGGGGAATATTTAATAGTGCTACACAAGAAGTTAGGGGAAGACACAGGGAGACTAAGCAGGAAAGACATATTTCCTATCAAAAAAAGCTTAGAAACATTTCTCAATTTAAGCAGCATGTCAGCTGGTGTGCAGTTGCCAGCACAGAGATACCTGCTTCCCTCCAGCAGACTGCAAACATACAGTCACACAGTCATTGCTGGGCACTGGAAATAAAAAATAGCCTCCAGCCGAATAGGACACTAGAACAGGAGAAACATGGGACCCAAGAGGACCCAAACTTGGACTAGCATAGGGACTGCTGGGGGCTTTCATCAGGTTATCAATAAGAACCTGAAGATTTGTACAACTTCTTTTATAAATTATAAGGTTTATTCCATGCTTGCAGGACTGCATCTAGTTCTTTTTACAAACCAAGTTCAGTTGATATAAAAAATTCTCGTCATATTTACTAAGTCTCATATTTAAAAGCTCCCTTTTGTTTTCTTAAGCACAGATAACTGGACTGAGTGAAACCTTCTGACTATTAGTCACCTGGTGTCCGGAAAGGACGAAGTGAGGTCAGCAGTTTCCCTTGCAGGGTCTGTCTTATCATGTCATAGCTGTGTTATGCAGTGAGACTAGCTCTGCCACGTATCACCCTAGCACATACTGGCCGAGCAGTTTAAAGTACACAAACTGTTTCCCTATAATGAGAGAGCCACCTACACAAGATTATCTTAGGTCTGCTCAAGTTTCTCTATCTGACTTGCTATCATCATTATCTTTCACATGAATTACCACGTGGCCTTCTCTGATCTCTCTGGTTCCATTACAACACATTCTACAAACAACAGCCAGAGATGCTTTAAACAAGCCAAAATGAATCACCCATGCCTTACCCCAGTCACTCGTTGTTCTATCACCTTGATTTACTTTCTTTATACCACTCACAATTTGTCTTATTTCCTTATTTACCTGGTTATTTATTGTCTATCTCTTCCCATTAGAACATGAATTTCATGACAACAAGCACCTTGTTTCCTTGGAATCTTTATTACCTAGAAAAGTATTTGTCACATAGCATAAGCTCAATGAAGATCTGTTGAATTTTTTTTAAAAGTGAAGTTAAATTGTAAATATATTAAGTTTCTCTCACTTTCTATTTCCTCAGAACTTCCATCCATAGCTCAAGTTCTGAACAGATTCTCTCAGCTTGTACACTGAGTTAAGTGGACAAAGAATAGCTCCTCTTTTTAAATTTCATTTCTGGCTTGCACCTGCTCATCTACAGGATGGCACATCTCAGCTTATGCTCTTTCCCAGACACATACAGTGTAGAGACTTCTCCTGGCTTTTCTGATCTGATCGAGGCACACAGACTCTGGGTCATCGCTTTCTGGCTTCAGTCCATTGTGCCCATGTTCCAAGTCCTCTATCCTCATCCCTAAAATGTCTCCAATTTATGAGCCCCCAGATTTTGTGAAGGCTCTAAACTTCTTCATAACTCTGGCCTCCCCTCTTGCCATGCCCTGCAGCAGTATACCCTGTAGCTTCTACTCTCCAATTCCTTCCCCGCCTCCTTATGCTCTCAAACTCTAGCCCCAGCAGTTTTGTTCCTTTTCTTTTAGCCCTGAAATGTTCTACTCAAAGAAATATTTTGTTGATGTATAAACGCACAAGTAAAATAAATCACAATGGCTTTTGAAGTGTGTGTATATGTGAGGTGTTTCTGCACAGAACCCTGTTATTGGCACAAAACAAAGTAATCCTTAGGGTTGGAAGCCACTAGCCTAGCTTACTCCCTCTTTTCAGACAAACATCAGTGCAGAGCATAAACATATCTATTATCTAATTATGCTCAATTATTTTGGATTCCTAATCTTCAGAATTCCCTGTAAAGGAGAACAAAGTAAGATAACAATTACCCTTGATAAGCTAAGAAGGTAGAGAAAGGGAAGCTTTGAGACCAATTCCAACTCACCCCCAGTAGAGAGCTCAGACTCTTCTGATGATGGGTGATTTCTTAAGAAAATTAAGGTCCTCAGTCCTCTCAGTGAATCAGTATATAAAAGCTTTCTCACATAAAATGGCTGGATGGTTTCATTTAAACATTTTGTGAATGGGAAGGGTTATGTTTTTGGGCCATGTATATCTTTCGTATTGTTTTCCTAGCATAGGAATTTGTAACCCTGTAAGGAATAGAATTGTTTTGAATCTCACTACTTCTGTACTTTGAGGTGGCAGTGTGTCATTAAGTAATCTCTTCAGATAATCAGAATACCTCAGAACTCAGGTCCCATTTCTTTAACAAGAGACAGCACAGAGGCTCCTTGACGAGAACAGTTTGAGAACAGTTTGTTAGGAAGAGCAGACCTGGTGAACATGGGCCCCTTACTGACATGATGGAGCTGTTCTGTATCACTTTTCCTTCCTAGATTGTAGTAATAATAAAATACTACAACACAAAAATTCCATTACGAGGGTATCAAAATAAAAAAAAAGGACTTCTATAAAGTGAAATGATCTTTCTTAGTAATTGTAGGGGCTATTTTCATAGTTGATAAGAAGTTTGGTTGTAAGATTATGGAATATAATTCCTCTGGATAACCAGGTATCCCAGAAGGAAGGATCAAAGACCTGTGGAAGTGGGCTGAGTTAATAATTCGATCAAGGAGGTCTATGATTAGGGTACTTCTGACTGAAGAGGAGGTGTGACCCTCTCTGATCCTCAGCCTTTGAGGCATATCTGCAGAAGGCAGACCCTACACTAAAGTTTAAAAATTGTAGGCTAACACGAAAGGCAAGGAAGCCAGCCTTCTATGATCTAAGGACACTTTTCTTTGACAAAAACATTGGTGACCCTATGCCAATTCTCAAAACTTCTTTTGGTTATTTTCCATGAAATAATATAAATTGCAAATGTATGATACCCATTGAGTGTATAAATATACCTCAGGCAAACCGAGTTTAGCAAGAAATAACTGAGGATTGAAAAGAGACAAGAGGACACATAGTTCGTAAAATGCTCAAGATATGTATGCTATTAGCTGTTGATGCCCTAGAGCTCATATTCCCCAACATCAAGGGAAGGAAACCAGAAGGGCTTACAAAGACTGAGTTCTTTCTTTTCTTTCCTCTTGTCCCTGCCATCTTCCCCATCAATCATTCATTCACTGACTCTGTAGCATTTAAGGGCCAGAAACTGAGGTAAGTATCAGAATAAAAGCAAAGGACAATTAGTAATTTTAGGGGTTATTTTCATAGTTGATAAGAAGTGGAAGCATTGCTTCCACTTAATTTTTAGTTTTGTAGGAAAAAAATGACATTGAATAAAAAGTATATATAAATCTGGATGCTAGGCAAACCATAACAGAGGAAAGAGTGTGGGCAGGTGATGTGTGGGGGGCAAGTTTTAGGCAAAGGGAAAAACATATAAAAGACTATAAGAGAGCAAATCACTGAAGGCCAATGATACACTGATACTAAGATTTCTTCCAGATTCGTTACTCATCTACTGAAGGTTATCTTTTTATTCTACACTTCTCAACATTTTTTGTTCGTGAAACATTAAGACACAAGACAGAAATACTTAAGGTGGCTGACATTTTCCAAAGATGGCAGAGTAGGGGAAAAACTAGAATTAACTTTTATTTGATAGCTTGCTAGAGATGCAGGGGAAACAAAAGGATTGCAAATGGTAGTGATTAGGAGAGAATAGCAAATATCATGGGAAGAATAAGGATAACACTGGAATTTTTACTGTAACTACACACATTCTCACCCCCAGTGATTTTCTTTCACTCCCCATGCCCAAAAGAATGGATTCAAAAAGAGGGAGAGGGTGAAGAAATATTCAGATAATTACCCATTTATGGGATGACACATAGATTTTATTTTATATGCAACTTCCTTCCACTGAAAGGAGGTTGTTTATAGCTTGGAGCATGCCTTGAGAAGGATTCTGAGATCTCAGGTTAGCAGGAAAGAAGGACATCACCCAAAGTACATAGTTATGGAAGGCGAAGCAAGGCAGGAAGCATGCTGTGTGTTTGCTAGTCTGATTCAGATCGCTGAAGAGCACCTAATTTAAGCTGAGAATAACTTCCAGGCTGTAAGTGCTGGTGCAAGTGAGTTTTCTCTATCATTTGCTCATTTAAAGATCTCTACTAAGTACCAACTTTTAAGAAGTTGTAGCTAGGTGAGGTGGCTCACGCCTGTAATCCCAGCACTTTGGAAGTCCAAGGTGGGTGAATTACGAGGTTAGAGGTTCAAGACCAGCCCAACCAACATGATGAAACCCCTCTCTACTAAAAATACAAAAATTACCTGGGTGTGGTGGTACTGTGCCTATAATCCCAGCTACTCGAGAGGCTGAGGCAGGAGACTCACTTGAACCCAAAAGGTGGAGGCTGCAGTGAGCAGAGATCATGCCACTGCACTCCAGCCT
The DNA here is from genome assembly GCF_049354715.1 of Callithrix jacchus. Classification (NCBI taxonomy): domain Eukaryota; kingdom Metazoa; phylum Chordata; class Mammalia; order Primates; family Cebidae; genus Callithrix; species Callithrix jacchus. The sequence continues at coordinate 30,358,648 of NC_133518.1, forward strand.
GGGTGACAAAGCAAGACTCCACCTCAAAAAAAAAAAAATGAAGAAGAAGAAGAAGAAGAAGAAGAAGAAGAAGAAGAAGAAGAAGAAGAAGAAGAAGAAGAAGTTGTAATAATGTAATAGAATGGAAAAGAGAGAAGGACCAAAGTTTGCCACTATACTACTGTTCTGCTGAATGCTGAGGGCAAACTTCTGAGCCTCGGATTTCTCACCCATAAACTAGGAATATATTATTAATTCTGGATTTGATCACCACTGTGTTACTTGATCACAAATACAGTATTCCCTAGATCAGGGAATGTAAACTGTGGCAGAGCCTGCCAAATGACATCAGTACATGTGCTCCTCTTTTAAAAGATACAACCTTCTTCTCTGTCAATCAAGTTTTAACAAGGCACAGACATGACCGCTCTGTTCAAGGCTACATTTTCCTGCCTCCTTTATATTTAGTTGTAACCACATGACAACATTTTAACCAATGGAATGTAAGCAAGTTCTGCACCATTTACATAAACATTAACTATCTGTCTACCACTTTTCCTCTTTTATTTTTCCTGTGGCCTGGCATGTGAACAGGGCAGTGGTGAACCAACTTTGACCAAACAGACTAAGAGAAACACTAGAGGAGGTTGATATTAGAGCAATGACATAAAAGGAAGCTGGCTGCCAGACATTCCCCTGGAGCAGAGCTTCCTGCCTCACCTGGACAGCTTCCCTACTTCCAGATGGGCATGAGAGACAGAAGTGAACTTCTCTCTTGTTTGAGCTGCTGTATTTGTGAGTGTTTTTATTGCTGTGGCTTAGCTAAGACCAGACCAATACGCAAAATCAAGTGCCTACAGGAGCCAAGAAGTCAATATAAATCAGTGAATCACGTTGAAGAGGACTGTTCAAACTTGGAGAACAAATGCCCTTTCTAAAAGGAGCAACCACAACATCACTCTGCTCAATTGCTGCCATGTAAGAATGCAAGCTAGGGGCTCAAATTCTACTGATTTACTAAGAAATCTGGATTCTTGAGTGAAATATTTTGTAAAATATTGGCAACTAATTCAAAATTTAAAAAAAACCTACAGGTTAAACAAAAATGCTTCTATAACAGATTCGAGCGAAAGACTGCCAGTTTGTGACCTGTCCTAGATTATAGGAGTATAAAATGCACAAATACAACATCTTAACAACTTAAAAAATAAAACCTTTTACTGCCTTAAATATCTACATTGACTGCCAAGTAAAACTTGATATCGGAAACATTAAAATGTAAAAAATTATGTATCCTAGGATTTGAAAAATACAATGTAAGAACACAATCCTAAATATGAAAAGCATCCCAGTTGATGGTGATAAAAATGTATAGTAGTGAACCAAATACCTCGATTACTTTCAAATCTGTAACAGAAAACAGCTGCATAGCTCTTAAAGCCAGTAGCTGGACCCCACACAGTAACTAGATTGCACTGAATTCAAATATCCCACACTAATGTAATTATCTGTGCTATTAATTGTGGCCTTTGATAATATATCTTTTTCTTCATTTTGGTGTTATGCAGTCACTCAAAAAGATACCTTACAGTGAATTCATTCCATGTTATTTGAACTTCATAATTAGGTAAAATAAATGCCAATCACAAACATATTTATCTACTAATTTTAACTAAAATGTAATTTTAGTTATGTCACTACACTGCGAACCATTAGGATCATCAATGATAACTTACTTTTCAGCTACAAAATAATTATAAGAAAAACCTTTGTAGAACCAACACCTTTCCCCAGTATCTAACGATGTGTAAGATTTCTAGTTTTGTCTCCTGTTGTTCCTTACTTCTGTAAGAAGAGCACGAGAACATCAGCCCAAGAAAGGCAATGTTGTGAGACACTAAGAAAGCATTCCGGAACATCCAAACGTCCACTACGGGGTATGATGCCCGCTGGCTACCTGGCCAATGTTAGAGTCACAAGGTAGCTGCAAAGACTTGTCTGAGTCCACTATCTCTACCTGCATTGTTCTCTGAAAGTCAAATCAGAAGCTTCCAGAAGGATGCTGCAGACTGTATCTCTCACTGACCCACTCTGGTTCTCACTGACACCACCGTAGCCCATGATAAATCTGTTCATTTTTTAAATAATCCAGTTTACAGGTGGATTAAAATATTTTAAATTAACTTTTCAAAATAGGTCATATGTTTTAAATACTAAAAACCAAGATACAAATAAGGAATTTCAAATTTCCTAGTTTTGTAAAATGCCTTCATTCATTCTACTGAGAATGTTCATTCTTTCAAAGACCGCTCACTTTTATGTGTGATTTTAAGCGTCTGTCCTGAATGAAGAACATAAGAGGGCTAAATTTGAATTTGGCTTCATCTTTTTCATTACTTATAAGTTTACACCAGATGGGCCTGTCGTTTGGTTGTGGTTATTTTCTTTTTCTTTGTAATTTTTACCTCTTTATAGATTCCAGTGCATTCATAGTAATCTCTAGAAGGGAGGCCAAGTCGAGGCTGGTCAACCTGTAAAAGAAAATAAATCATTCAGCAAGTATAGAAAAGTTAGAAAATTACAAGCATGCCTATTTATGTATGTGAAAGATCCTAGTCTGCTGTTTATATGGGGTAACTATCAGACACTGAGTAAGTACAAAATTAGGAAATGGTTTCTACACTACTTATAAGTGTTATACTAACGGGCGGTTAATCTGGAGGAGGACTGTGCTGCAGATATTCAAGGAAAACCAAAGAAAATGAACAAACGATTTACTGGGAGAGATTTTTCATGCAGAGCAGAAGGCGCAAGTGAACAAAAACATGTCAGATTCTAGGACGTGGGAATTTCTAAATAACATATTCACAGGACTTCCCAGCTTCCTGAGATTCTAATGTGCTCCCCTGGGAACATTCTCATCTGCTTTCACCCTGAGTTGGGATCCACTCTCATTGGTGGGAGCAGGTCAATATTCTTCAAGTTGATTTGGATGGATGGGGAGAAGGGGAGGAGAAGTGGAAAACCTCTATGGTAACTCCAGAACCTTTCCACTAATCCAACTCTTGCCAGAAAATGTTTAAGATTCTCTACCCTAAGGGAATGGAGGCACCTTCTCCTTGGTTCTCCCCAAAGCTGCTCTACTCAGAAGAACTTCAGCAGACCCAGATAGCAGTTAAGTGTGTAAAAGATGAAACTCAGTTCTGTGCTAATGTGTCTGGTCCATCTTTAATACCCAAGTGAGAGCTGCCTGGGCATACTTGCAGCTTTGTGAGATTGTTTCCTACTCACTGCATGGCAACTTAAGTGTGGAGGCCAAACAGAGCATTTCTGGGTTAAAGAGAGAATCCTAGCAGCAGTGGAGAGCCTAGGCCAATACAAAAGAAACATTACCCAAATAACTAGGACGGAAAGGGCCAGAAGATATCTCTATATGAAGAGCCCTGATCCTTCCTTACCTCCTGACCCTCAAGGTGATCCTGCAAGGAGAAAGTTTCAGAAGAGAGAGAGTCCACTGAAGGAGATTTTGGTTCAGTTTCTTTAAAAATTTTATATAAAAATGACCATAAAGATTTATGCAGTAGGGACACAGGTATGATTTGGTAACCTGCAACTTTTGGTATCATTTCTTTTACAGGAAAGAAGAAAGAAAGAAAGAGAGAGAGAGAGAAGAGAGGTAAAGGGAGAAAGAAAGAAAGAAAGAGAAAGAAAGAAAGAAAAAGGAAGGAAGGAAGGAAGGAAGGAAGGAAGGAAGGAAGGAAGGAAGGAAGGAAGGAAGGAAGGAAAGACTCATTAAAATTTTCAGTATATTCCAAACATTTTCATTAATCTAATCTTAGGTGACATCTAAATCAAATTGTTTATATTTTTAAAAATAAAATAAATTCATTTCAAAAGAAAGGCATTTTGTTTCTCCTTAATTGAGAAAAAAAGTACAGATATTCTTTAGTGAGAAAAAAATTATGTTATTTTTCTATGTTATTATTTTTGAAAGCAATTATTGTTTTTTGGTTTCCAGACCTGCATTACTTCTATACACCAAAGTATACTCCTTTCAGGTAATATACAAAGAAATCAGGGACTTTTTCTCAATAGGAGGGGCCTGGAGCCCTTCTTAACATTTGTTTTGTGAAGGGAGAGTATCTAAAATAGAGGTAGCAGAAGCAAGAGGTGAATATCTAAAACACAACATTAAGAAAATACTTTCAAAATTGGGACTCCAGGTATTCGGGACAGAGCATGAATACGCCACCTCCTTGCTTACTCAATTCAAGTGAAAACAGCATTATTTCTAAGTATCAATAACAACAATGTGTGTGGAAGTTTTATTACAATTTAAAGATAACTTTAGCTATTTGCCACACAAACTTACATGAATTACGTGATTCACAGAATTCTTATCATCAGTGCCAACAAACAAATTAAAAAGGACTTTTTTCCCATATTTAGAATTCAGTTGTGCAATAGCTTTTTCAGCTGTCCAAGAAGCACCTAAAGCAAAAAAAAATAAAATACATCTTTAGAAGCTTTAGTTCATTAATGATATTATAATAACATAAATTTTACATGGATTTTTTTTTTAAGTAGGAAAATTGCCTTACCATATTTTTGCTCCCAGTTTTCTGTTGCTACTGGCCACCCATATATGTCTGGTAACAGTTTGAGCAGAGGTCCTCCACCTCTGCTATCAATAGCAGCTTTTGAAAACAATAAACATAAATTCAATTAGAAGTCTAGGCATAGTTTGGCACCAATATATGCATACTCCTAATGAAGTCAAATGAAGAGCACTTACATTCATTTATACAAGACCTGTACAATGTTTTTGCTTTCTGCACTGCTACTATATCTTCAGTTTTGGGTTCTTGAAGGACATCTGAAATAGGACGTTTAATAAAATACATCAACATAATTGCTCATTTGCACTATGCACACATAATTGCTCATTGGCAGTAATTAACATTTACAAGATGGGTTCAGTGAAGATACTTTGCTGTTCTGGAGGTACATTCATTCCCTCCCCCCAGTTCCAAAACCTTATAGGAAAAACCAAACCCCTTACCAGATTATCATTCCTAGCACAGAACTGGGAGTCAGTTTAATCAGCCAACTTAGATGAAAGTCCTTTTGACTAGATTATCTTTTTTTTTTTTTTATGAACAGTGATGCATACTGCTCTACCATAGGTAACAGTTACTTTTCTTGAAATTGAGATTAAAAAGAAAACAATAATACAGGGAATTTGGAATTTAGTATGAATAGTCCTTTTGATAGCTCGAAAATAATTATCTGTGTGATTGTACTTTTAATGCTCCAAATGAATGAATTGAATTGTCTTACTTGTTTGGATGTTAAAAAGTAGTTAAAATTGGTTTTCTTCAAAACAACTTCTAGAAGAGGGGAGAACAGGGAACAGAGGACAGGAGCGACTTGTCTAGACTTTGCTAACTTCCCAGGGAGAGCGTCTCAGCCAGGTTAGAATACGCCTACGCTGGGAAGGTAAATCTTAGTAACATCTTACAGTGACTTTAACACAGGGCTTGGGTAGGGAGACTACAGAAGTAGGTTTTTGTGGCAATCATTTAAACTTTTTTATTCTGTAGAATGGCATAAAACTATCATCTTGGTTGGGCATGGTGGCTCACACCTGTAACTCCACACTTTGAGAGGCTGAGGTGGGTGGATCACCTGAGATCAGGAGTTCGAGACTAGCTGGCCAACATGGTAAAACACCATCTCTAGTAAAAATACAAAAATTAGCTGGGCATGGTAGTGGGTGCTATAATCCCAGCTACTTGAGAGGCTGAGGCAGGAGAATCACTTAAACCTGGGAGGTGGAGGTTGCAATGAGCTGAGATAGCACCATTGCACCCCAGCCTGGGTGATGAGAGCGAAACCCCATCTCAAAACGAAACAAAGCAAAATAAAAACAAAAACCTGCCATTTCTAGGGATGATACAGCTTTGTCATTTGCATACCTACAAATGAAAGCAGGAATGCTAAGAGATGTCAACTTATTAATTTTGGTGTCTGCCATTATCAGGGTGACTCAGTAGTGGTACACAAATCCTGGAAGGATTATTAACGTTTTACTCTTTCGTGACATTCCTTGTAATGGCTAACAACTGTATATTTAAAAAAAGAATATATTAAGAGAGAAGTCTTTGATGCACAGATACTATCTCTACCAACCTTTCAAAACGACTTCTAGTTCATCTCTTAAAATGTCAAAGTTGCCATAACGGGAGCTGGTCTCAGGAATGACATTGCGTTTCAACCAGCCTCCGCAGGCATATTTGAAAAAGTCTGTACAAGGCTCAGCGGTGGCATCCATGTTTTGGATCAGTCGAGCAGCTGCAAGAACAGAGAGAAGACTAGATAAAATGATGGGTGTATTTCTTATGTAGCTTAAAAGGACAAAAAGGCATGTTGCTCCCTTTTGATTGTTACCAATTTGTCAGAAGCTCCGTTTTCTTTCTTATGTAACAGTCAATTCAGATGGATGAGGAACACTATCTGTGTATAGTTCTCTTTTCCTTTACTATAGTTGGTTCATTTTATTTTGAACTGTGTGAATCCCTCCACCCTGGGTCCGCAGCCTTCCCAACCCACCACCGAATAAGTTTCTGGCTAGTTCCTATTTCAGAAGAACAAAGAATAGAGGTCTACTTTGAGTTGGCCATCTCGGGCCTGAGGTTAGCATGTCATTCTTCACTCTGATAACATTAGTTGCCAACTCTGCTCTTCAAAGTGCTGTGACTTTTGAATGTCTCTGAGACTCCAAGCCATGAAAGATTGTTAATGAATTTTTATCATTTTAGAAAGGATCTGAAGCTACAGTTATTACTTCCTGGACCTTGCTCAAATAAATTTTGTAATTCAAATTTGACATCTAATTTGCATTTGTTTATATAGAGTCTGTCATTATAAAACTGGCTGTAAGCTTATTACTTTTTCTCAGGTCCACTTTTTTCTTTGACGACTATGATGAAAATGCAAATCAACCAAGACTGAGTATTTATAATCAAGACGCTGACTCTGCTAAGAGCTGCAATTGATAGAAAGATGTATAAAATAGGAACTATTTCCATTGAAGAGGAGAATATGGCCCAATGCCCATAACGTCTACACCTGGAATTGAGAAAATTCTGCTACTGTCGTCCCCACTTTCCATCTCATACAAGTTGAACTGTTTTGCAATGAAAACAAAAGAGCAATTGAGAATTCGTCTGTATCAAGAGAATGTAAGTTCCCAGATGAGCTTCTGAAAACACCTCACTTTCTGAATTAATTAATTAAAAACTTCAAACAATTTCTGAGCTGTATAGATTTTTTAAACTTGGTACAATAAATAGGTTTTCCAGCTGAGCCTCAAGCCCCTACTTTGAACCACCTTTTGGGCATGTTTGCTTGTCTGCCACCTCAGGACCCAGCTCTTTAATACAAAACTCTCAGGATTGTTTCCAGACCAGTCTTCTCATGATTTTTATGCTTTAGTATACAGCACAATTGTTATCATAGCCTCCTGGGTTTGAAACCTTGGGCAAAACGATTTCTCTTTCCCTTTGGTTTATTGGTAATTCCTGTGCCTCTTTTCCAAACCTCTTATTCTGATTGGTACCTGGTTTACATCTTCATTCCTTTTTGACTAGAAGTTACCCACTTCTTCATCGTGATATATTCTACATATCTTTCATAGACGAAACTTCGCAAAAGACTCTTTGACACTGGCCACAACCTTGCTGAAAAATATCAGTGGCTTGACATTTTCCCAGGTTAAATTACAAACTCTTGGCCAGGCACAGTGGCTCACGCCTGCAATTCCAGCACTTTGGGAGTCTGAGACCAGCCTGGCCAACAGGTGGTGAAACCCCAACTCTACTAAAAATACAAAAATTAGCTGGCCATAGTGGCAGGCACCTGTTGTCCCAGCTACTTGAGAGGCTGAAGCAGGAGAATCGCTTGAACTCAGGAGGCGGAGGTTGCAGTGAGCCAAGATCGCACCACTGCACTTCAGCCTGGGTGACAGAGAATCTGTCTCAAATATAAAAATAAAAATAAAATCTTTAACTTGGTTGCTAAACCATTACCAGAATAAATGTATGTCTCTACCTTCCCCTTTTCCCCTTTTGGTGTTTTATGCAAACTCTATTCCAACCAGATGGGCCTCTTGTGTTTTCTTCCTTGTGTTTTCTTAGTCCTGTGCCTTCACTTTAATCCTCCTCATCCCACAGTTTTGATTACTCCTGCCATTCTTTACAAATTCTACCCATCATTCAATGTTCAGCTCATGTTCCATCTCTTCCCTGATGCTTCTGTGACTCCAAACTTCAAGGAACATTTCATTCTCCCAACTCCTGAGAGCTCATTGCCTCACTATGTTCAATGTTTGGATGAGACTACTTTGAGTTTTTCATTGTGAATACATACCCTTTGTATCTAGCTATTTTGTTGATGTGATTAATCTCTGTATTCCCATCACCTAGCACCTGGGTAGTAGGGGTGCAATTATGTTTATGTGTGACTGAATCATTTATGAGTCTTCTTACCACCTTCTCTTACAGCCCATCACTCTCCTCCCCACCCCTCCTCACAGAGGTCAAATCAGTTCTCAGTTCATTGCCTCCAGAATCCATTCTACCCTTCCCATTGTTTCCATTCTGTCTCAAGCCCTCTTTCTCTCAGACTCTATTTGTGCCCTTTTGACCAAGTTGTGGCTCCAGGCCTCTTTTTACCCAGGTCCATTCTGCACTCCGCAGGCACATTAATGTTCTCAAAATACTTCAGAATATCATTTTCTACTCCAAAGTTTTCAATACCATCCTTTTGCATTCATAATAAAATGCAGATTCCATAGCACATTTGAACACTAATAGAACTAATGAAGCTTCTCCTTTGCTACTTTCTCATATGAGCCATCTGCCACAGTTAAGTGAGTATATTCAGTTTCTATGAGACACCTTGTGGTTTTCTGCCTCTGTAACTTTGACCGTGTTACCCGGCCCCAACAAGTACTCATAAATATTCTTTCATATTATTTCATGTTTTGAAATTTCAGGCATTTTCAAAGCCCAATCCAAATACTCCTTCTTTATGAAAGACTGGCCTGACAAAAGTCTGTATCAGCTTACGACATATTCAGTTTTTGCATGCAAACTCATTATCTCCTCACCTGGACTATGGCTCCGTGAAAATAGAAAATGCATTTTCTCTCTCACAGAGCCTAACACTGTACTCACTCAAGACTTGCCAGTAAAAACCCCAACTTTAACACCTCAGTTAAAGACTAGAAAACTGATTTAAAAAAGGTAGAGGGAAAAAGCAATTCCCTTGAACTTCTTTTTTTGAGACAGAGTCTTGCTTTATTGCCCAGGCTGGAGTGCGGTGGCAGAATCTCGGCTCGATGCAACCTGGACCTGCTGGGTTCAAGCGATTCTCGTGCCTTAGCCTCCTGAGCAGCTGAGGCTACAAGCCCACACCACCATGCCCAGCTAATTTTTTGTATTTTTAGTAGAGATGGGGTTTCACCCGTAATGGGGAGGGTGAAAACAAAGATCCTAAATACATAGGATTATTACATAAAGTAAAAAACCAGAAAACTAGAGCCTGAAAGAAGTGCTAACAACAGACATTCTAAGAACACACTCAGCAGCACATAACTCTTCTCTTTTAAGATACTTAAAAACATTTAAACTGAATGTTGTGAAGGCTGTGCCATTTGGCGGGGGACCTCTGTTTTCTTCCCCTTTCTGGGGAGATAATGGCTTCTGTCACAACACCACAGAGCAATAAAGTCGACTCATAAAAGTAATGAACAAGTAATGAACAAGCAGAAGGAACAAGAATAGTCATGAACAAGTCCTCCTGCCTATTTGGAAATGCCACTTGTCCTTAAACAGGGAACACAAAGGATGGCTAGTGGTTGCAGTTCTCTGATCACGAGTGCAAATTCTCTGTCCTGCAAATGCAACTGTACTTCCCCCATCTTCCAGGAGACAAAACATTTAGCTTTCCCTCTTCTAGGTTGCATTTCCTCATCAAATACCCAGTACAGTTAAATTACTTGCATCTGCACAACAAATCAAAGAAACAGTATTCAGTTTGTGAGGGTTTTGCAGAGCAAAGAAAGGAAGAGGCAACTTTGTTAACTCCTTCCAGGGCCACTATTTAAATTTCCCTTTGACCAGAGAGCTTGTCTAAGCATGGATGCATCCACTCACTTCAAAGGGAGCTCTCTGTTCTGATGAACATTTTGGGGCCATGGGCCAAGGCAAGTCATAGGCTAGCACTCTTATGCTGGGTCTTTGATCAACCTTCCTTTAATCTCTTATCGTAGGTTTGATTCTCGTTTTGCACCTTATCCTCCGGACCTCCTCTGTGCTGATTTTTCTTTGAAGTCAGCGTAGACTTGTGGGTAGAAGGCCGTAGGAAACAGACGTGCAACTGTCAAACTGGTTGTAATTGTTTTTATGTTTTGTGCTTTGTTTTGAATTACTCAACCTCTCCACACAGCCAACCTGGGCTCTTCAGATGTTTCCTTATCTGTGGGTCTCTGACATCTGAGTAAACAAATGTGGTTTAAAATCAGACAAAATTGTTCACCTTAATAAGTAAATATAAAACAAATAATGTAGTAAAGTCAAATGTATTGACATGGAATGTTGCTGACCAGATGTTGTAAAGTGAAAGATTTTATACAGATTAAAAATCTGTATAAAAGCAAAGAAAATCTAGAAGGATATATACTAACATATTCAGAGCAGTCATATCTGGGAGGAGGGATTATGAGTGCATTTAATTTTGTATTATTTGCTTATCTTTATTTTCCAATTTGTATTAGATGTACATGCATTGCTTTTGCAATGAGGGAAAAAAGTTTATTTTTAATTTAAGAAAATGGTCACATAAAGACAAGAAAAGTAATCTTCTATTAATAATGAGCTTATTTCTTACAAATGACAATTCTGAATGTTTCGAGCTGATAATAAATGACACTATTTTCTTTCTAACTAATCTTCTTGTAACATTCTCCCAACTTATTTGACTATAGGAATTTAAAAACAAGTTCAACTACCATCTGGGAAATTATTAATTACTGCATTCCTCACTGAAAGGTGTATTGTGTGCACATGGATTGGAAGATGTTGTATACATACTGGGAAAATGTTTGGGCTCTTAAGCCAGACAGACCTGTTTTGAGTCCCAGAGTTCCACCACTTTTTAGTTGTACAAGATTAAGTAATTTTCCCAAGATCAAACAGCTAGTAAATTATGGGGCCCCAGGACTTGCACTTAAGCATATATGGCTCTGAGCCCACACCCTTCCCTCCCTGCTTTGGATGCAGAAGGCTGGTAGGGGGCATGAGAGAAGCAGCGACTTGCACAGCCCTCTTTTCTTCTCCTTCCCAAGTACGCTTTTAGTCTTTCTTTGCCTTGCCTTTTTTTACTTTCTCTCCTTCCTGCCACTCTGAAGCCACAGCCGCCCTCCTTCCCTACTGTTGAACTTATCACCAGCAATCTGTGCTGGGACAAAGGCAGGACAAAGTACAGCATCAAGACTTGGAGAGTCCACAGATGAATTCTTCACAGTGGAGCAAGCAGACAGGAAGCAGCATGGAGGCCACTCTAGGTGGCTGCACTCAAAGGCCCATGCAGGGGTGCATCTTTTTGAAGTGGACATGTACCAGGATCTTGCCTAAGTTGTCTTTGGAGCACACTGGAAAATGGAGCGTGAAAAATCTCAGCAATATGTTTTAGGGCAGTACTTGTCAACCCTGGCTAAACATGTGAATCAGCTAAGAAGCCTTTTAGACACACAGATGCCCAGGATCTACTCTTGATCAATTCATTCAGAATCGTTGGGGTGGGTACAGACATTTTTTAAAGTTTTCTAGAGTGGGTCTAATGTGCAGTCAGGGTCAACCACCACATTAGACAATAGAGAAACATGGAAATGAGGACCAACAGATCCAGTATCAGAAAAGTATAGTCCCATACTTTCGTGAAGTAGGAATATTTCCTTTTGCCTTTTTCAGGCTGTAAATGCAAATGGGCTCACATCATGGCAACCTATGTTTTGCAGTGACTTCAGCCTACTTGGCTGGCAAAGTGTTGCAGGGAACCTCACATGTGTCTCATGCACAAGCCCACGACCCCAAGGCTTCCTTCCACTCTGCTCCACTGACTTTAGCCTCCACAGCCTCCTACCCAAACCCTGTCCATGATCCAGTCCCTGCTGGGTGCTGAAGCTGGATAATGCAGGGAAAATGCCTCCCTTCCTAATTTTTCACTGTCTCCAGTCTTGAGCAGGGCTCTTGTGCCTACAGGTAAATAGGTCTCTTGAATTTTACCCCCATGGCCTTCTCTCTCAAGAACCACAAGCACCAACAGGCCTGGTTCTGGAAAAATTATAATACCAAAAACTGTACTATATTCAAAATCACTTCTCTCCTCTGATGGCCAAGGAATATTTTTGTTGTTATCTCAGGAGGCTCATAGGCCTCTCAGAAGAAACTTGAGGCATAGCTTTCCATCATTCTGTTAGACACTATTAGACATGGTGAAATTCCAGTTACATGGGACCCCACTACATGTCTCCCTTAAAAAGAAGCAACCTTAAGTATCCCTTTGAATGACCTCCAAGCCACAAGATCTCCCCTTTCTTATCTGCATCCCTTGCTTTCCAACATTGCCAACAGTTTGCTAACTGAAAATAAGACTTTGGCACTATACACAGCAACTATTTTGATATTTATGTATGCACAATCCCTGGAAGCTTGTTTTCTGGTGAGGGGGTGAGGGAGGGCTTAAAGAAATCTCTGCATTGTCCAGTGCTCCTGGGGAAATAGTCAATAAACAGGAGAGAGTTGAAATAAATATGATAGTCACAAACAGCAAATGATACACTAGGTAGCATAAAGTTTTGTGCTGTAGTACACTTTTATGGGTTTAATTTTTTTAATGTTAGTCATTACTTAGCAAGTCATTGAGGGTTTCCCATATGAATGATTTCACAGGAATGACAAAACAAGTATGGTTTATTCTCATTATTTGCATGAGTTTTGTTCTATATAAAGTCACTACTATACTGAATTAGTGAATGCTGAATTATTGACCCTAGGGGAAATACAAGGTTAGGTTCCTGTGAGCTTCTGGTCACAGATGATTAATACATACTTTGTTTTATATGTGTTTCTGTTTAAAGACACCTTATTTAATATATTTGTTGATTCACTAACATTTAACTCACACCAACAACAGCACTGTAACTGATGTCTGAACGATGTTTATCTATTGCATGTATTTTCTCTGTAAGGCGTATCACAGCCTTCTTGTGCTTCAAGACACTAGATAGCACTTCCACATTATGGTTGTGGAAGCATTTAAACAGTGAAATAATCAGCAAAAAGCACAAAAATGCAAAAAATGCTGAGTAAATAGACTACAAAAAGCATCCTTGTCTATGGCTCCCTTGTTCAACCTCAGCTGAGTACATGTGTGTAGAAAGACTCAAAGATTTTTCACCAGTCTGTGCATGTCTGTAAATGACTGTGAAAGAGCTGCAAGTAGTGATTTGGGGGTAATAAATACATTTTAGGGAGTAGGTGAATTAGCAAACACAGAATCCAGAAATAATGAGTAATGATTATGCTTATATTCCTTTTTTCTTTGGGGCTTTTTGAAGCATCTAGAAAAATGTACAAAACAGGAAAGAAAATTAAGTGGGAATATGGTACAAATAATTTCTTTCTCAATTGCTACTCTATTTTAAAAACTCTTGGTCACTATAAATTAGCCATGTTTTAAATAGGTTAGGCATCTATTTACGACATACATACTACATATATACCCCGGTGCCATGACAAAATTCCTCCATTGACTATTCTTAGTCTGCATTGAATTAAGGTTTAGGAAATGGTATATAAACAAAACTGTTTTCAGCTTGTTGAGGTCTGCAAATTGCCTAAGTTCTCAGCTTCCTAACCCCAAACACACAACACCAGTATCGTAACATCATTAGAATTAGCCTGACTTATAATTGTTCTAGAAGTGTCCAAAAGAGGTCAGAGAAATGTTGGGGCACTCAGAAGCAAACGCTCTTTTGTAAAGACCTTAGGACACCCATTCTCACCCAACCTTCTGTTGTAAATGCTTGCTTATTAACAGACACTAAACTTGATATTACTTTTAGGCAATTTTTGACAATTTAAAAATCTCTTTTGACAACATTCTTCAAGTACAGCTGACCCCATTCCCCTGCTGCCACCATCCTCCCACCATCCCCCCAACCAAAATTTAGACAAAGTCAGAACTTTTTAAAAGAACACAAGGAAAATGCAATGTAATCACAATGGGTCACAAAGGATTCAATTCAAAAGGCAGCAATGTGAAAACTGGAATCAGGGGGACCATTCTTGAAGAGAAAATGACTGAAAACTAGCAAGCACATAGACTCTAACGCTAATAAAAACCAAATGGCTTTCATTACCAACACTCAGGATACTTCCACAATCTACTCTTCCATTTTTAAAGAAAAATCCCTGCCCCTAAATTGCTTTTGCGATGCCTTGGTTGAAGAAAGATGGAGAGTGGGGGATACCAGATGCTGAGTATAATCTGGACTGCTAGTTTATCATTTAACTCAAACACTCCCTGTCAACCAGTGGTTATGTTCCAAGAAAGCCAAGGTCATGACTTATACTTATGTAATTGGTGAGTACCAAGAAACCATCCTGTTCAGACTTACATAAGTAAATGTGAAGGAAGTTTCCAAACATAGTGAATTTACTCTGTACAGCTGCACTCTCAAGTAAGGAGACCTATTTTTGCTGTTCTAGTTTGAGGAGTAATCAGTTTATAACAATATTTCATATATACATGTGACTAATTTACCTTAAATGAATAGGTCTTATACATACAAAACAAATATGTATGTACACACAAGCATATGAATAATCAACCTGGATCCATTTGCTATCAGATAAATTCACTATCATATTTAAATATACAATGTACATTATAGGATTTTCATTTGGGTTTAGCCAAAGATGCTTAAATGTAATAATAATAACAATAAGAAGCCAACACTTAACATACATCAAACACCAAGTGCCTACTTCATGCTAGCAATTTTTAAAATGCTTTCTTTAATATTTGTTTTCTTTAACCCTGTATGGTAACTATATTTTTCCCCCTATTTTACAAGTACAGAAGTTGAGGGTAAGTAATTTGTGCCCAAGTTCACATAGTTGTCAAAGGATATTGCTGTGGTTTTAATTCAAGTAGTGCAATGGCCAGTGTCTGGGCTCTTATACTATGTGAAACTGCCTTGGGTTTTAATCATTTTTCTTCTTAGAAGTACTTTATAAAGCAGGACATATTACTTCTATTTTAAGGAAATCTAGTTATGAGGTGGTTACAAACTCAAGGTCACCAATACAAATTTAAGGAGTTCATCTAAAGGTGATCCTAGGTCTAATTTTAAGCTGATGCTTTTTTCACAGTATCATTCTGCCTTAACTCTAAATAACATTTAAAAATTTTCAGAAAGTCTACAGAGAAGGAGAGAGAACCCAAATTAAGTTATAGAGCAACCACTGTTTTTCTTGACACCCAATTAAAATGGTAATTGCTCTATAACATGTATATAGTTATATAATTTTTTTTCACCTCATTTGGCCCTGGATTTTAGAACTTGTTGAGATAATAACAGAAATCTCGTGGCTAATGGATTCACAATAATAATCTTTAGTTGGCACTCCCGAAATTAGTGAAATTCTTCCGTCTTATCTCATAGCCCATTTCAATGAATGGCTCAGAGCCAAGGGAGGACTGGCAATTATTTTCCAGTAGGAATTCCTCCAGAATTCGCAGCAGAAACATATTCTGTTAGTAATAATACAAAAAAGTACTCTGTGTTACAGTTAAGTTAAAGTGCCACAAGTCTAAAAATAATGTTTCTTCTTCAGGTGCAATTTGCATTTTGAATCCTGAAAGACTCTGCTGGCAAAAAGCTATTAGGGATTATACTGTAATTTAAATACAGTATATCACTCAAAATGAATTATCAGATCTGCTGTTGATTATAATGTTAGCAAATTATGATAATGTTCCTTTTTTAAACTAAAGCTATAGAAGGTCATGAAAAGGCTACATTGTTCCCTTGGTAACACTCTTCAGGTAGATCTCAAGTTCCCTGGACCCTGGCAGACAACTCTGAAGAGGGAGCAATGAGGATCCACACCCATGTTCTCCTGTTTAAACATTGTGTTATTTTGGATCATATTGTTGGTCAAGAATAACCAGCCAACTTCAATAATATGTAATTACTAAGAGTAACTCAAAGCATCCTGCCTTTGCATCAATTTTGGTTAGGGAGTGGTACAAAAAGACAACAGTGGAGGACAAGCTGAGCCAACGGTGCTTCCTGAATGCTGCCTAAAATAATGTCAAGTTCTAAAAAGGCTCTTCTCTAGAGAGCACTAATACATTTAGTAACTATTAATAAACCAAACATTTGATTGGCACAAGGCAGTGTTCGGCTCCATATGTTTATATTTTTTACTGATTGAATAGCTATTTTCTATCATAGAAGATTCAGAAGATTATGTTAAATTGTTTGCTTTCTCCAGAGAATTTTCTTCTTGTGAAGCATGAAAAGAGTAAAACTTTTCATTTAATTTCAACAAATATTGAGGGCTTCTATATATCCAACGCTGTTAGGAACTGAACATACCATGGTGTGATAAACAGACATAATCTCTGCTCTCACTAAGTTTGCAGGATTTCATCTTAAACAAGACTGTTATTTTCTAATGCACGTGAGCTCCTACATTGTAACTATATTTAGATATGAAAGATTGTTTTGTGATGCTCAGGTCTGATTTTCAATTCTCAAACTTACTCAGTGTTCAGTTGACAACTAAAGCTCATACTTTATTCAGCTGAGGTAGGGAGTCACTTGTGATGTCCTTCCACAGATGAGTTGATGCGTGTGTGTGTGAGCTGGCTAGGAATTTGAATTGGTGCGTTAGGAATGAAGTGAGCAGAGATAGAGGAGTCTTACAGGATGGTGGCTGTTGAAGAACAGCAACACTTAGCTGAACAATGGTGTTCAAGAGAAGGAGAGCACAGAGGGTTTAGGAGAGAAGAAATGAATTATTGAGAAGGGAGAGATTCAGAACAAACCAGAGTTGGAAAAGAAAAACCATACTGATAGAGACTTTGCCTTTAGAGATCTGGAAATTCTTACCCAAGTGGAAAATTAGTTGAAATTCTCCCTTAAACAGGAAAATACTGGGAAAGAGAAACACATCCCAAAACGGTTTCCTCAATAACCTAGTTCTAGCTTAGGAGGTAGAATTAGCAGGGTGAATTAGACAACTGAGAAGAGAATCATTGACTTTATTGCTAGCAAAGAAGATGGATCAGACAGAAAGGGGCTAAACCTAGGAGGCTTGATAGAGAAATACTGAACTGAGAAATCTGAACTTGCATAAGCAGGACCTAGCTAGACTGAAAACGTTTCTTTGCTGCTGCTATATTTGTGTATCAGGTGTGCTTATAAATCACCTTGCATAGGCATCAATAGTTTTGTGACTTCAAGATAAGGATCCTGAGAGTATATTTATTCAATCAATATATATTGATAACTTACACATTGCTGGGTGCTAGAAATAGAATAATGAATAAGATAGAAACAGTCAAAACTTACATTTTAGTGGACAAAACCCAGACATTGAGCAACTAATACCAAGTGAGATATGGGTTATAGGTAAAGTGTATAGGATGCTCTGGGAATGAAGGAGGAGCTACCAGTCGAAGGTAGAGGAGAGAGGAGTAATTCATTTATTCCTTTGGCCATTCAACAAATATTTGAGTCAGGTTCTGAGCTGTATCCCAGATGGAGAAAGTAGGTGACGTTTTTTGACAAAAGAGACAACCAAAAGAAGACTGGTATGCCGAGTGACTGTCTGCAGATGTGGACAGGTAGGCCACCCTCTGAAGAAGGGATTAAGGAGGAAGAGGTAGGTCTCAAGGTTTCCACATGCCAGGAGCCCTGCCTGTTGTTGACTGGTAGAAGCAGAGGCCTGGTCTTTGCCACCCTGCCCAGTGAACAGGAGGGATATGATCATGGGAAAGAGACCTCACTCTTGCTGAGGTTGCAAGAAACAGCAGCCTTGCCCTAGAAGCCCTCATGGGAACAGCTTAACCTTTCTTCCAAGCTGTCTTTATGGTTATGGCTGGTTGCAAAGCTCTAAATCATCTTGTTAACACATGCTCTGCCAAGTTGACTTATGCTCTCTCAAGCCCAAGCATGAGCAAGTTCTTTCTATGAATCCAGGCAGGGCTCTTGTGAACTGCAAATATGTATGACCATATGGTTAGGTGAGGGGATAGAGCCTCGGATCAACAATGCAATGAGCTATCAGATCGGTATGGTATGCACAATTTTTGAGAAATGACTCAAAGTATATTTCAAGGTAATCCATAGAATACAAAAGCAATAATTTTAAGTATACTTCAACCCAGGGAAAGAATTCTAATTCCTACCCCTAGCACAATGACTAGCCTATAATGAACACTCTGAAAGGATCCTTTATTCTCAATTAATTACATCTTCTTGTAGTAAATCATCACCATCTGCTATTTGTAAACTAAAACCCACACAAGCACTGTATCAGAATCTTGAAATATTCTGATACTACCTTCTTTTTCTTGTTACTATCCCTGAATAAAAAATGACTTGAATGCTCATTTTAAAGTCAGATAGGCAGGATCTAAAATTTTTTGAACTTCACATAATTAGATTTTCTTTTGCTAAATAAACAAAACAAAAAACCAATTTCCCCCTCCTAGGTTTTGAAAATGAATAGGTGTGATGGCTGATAGGTGAAGGACAAGCAGGCTCCTTGGCTGTCTGTGTTGGCATACAAAATCAGTGAAGCTGTTCCTTCCTCAGTAAATGAAGAAACATTCTTTTTCCATATAAAACATTCATCATTCGCATAAACTGGGCTCTGATAGAAGTAGTTAGACGAGACCAGTGAGACTGAATCCTGGTTTAGCTAGACTATAAAGGACCATCAACAGAAGAGCATCCAGCTACAAGCAACAGAAAGAAGCCTCACAGGGAGGGCACCCACAGGCAGAGTGAGGAGGGAGCTATAACCAGCAGATGGTGTGCATTGACCCAAGAAACTTCAGTTCTCCACTTTCTGGCAAAAGGTCATGAGGTTAAGAGCTAAGCTAGATTTCAGTCCCAGAAGACAGGAAAAAAAAAAAAAAAAGAAACTCATTTTCCAGAAGTAGAGAAAGAGCCAGGAGTGAGATTCCCAAGGGAGAAGGCAGAAACCTATTTACTAGATCTGGTGTCAGAGACAGATCACCAGGAGTGGGGAGCTGACTGGATGTGGGACATTTGAGCTACTGACCTTGGCCCCAGTGAGTGCCTGGCCCTGGAATGGGACTGACCCTTGGAGTCCCATATGGAACTCAACCAATCTGTCAACTTTCCAGAGCTTCCCATTTCTTTATTTTCATTTTGTTACCACAGTTGAGTGGCGCCATACAAAGTGTATTAGGCTGTTCTTGCAATGCTATAAAGAAATACCTGAGACTGAGTAATTTATAAAGAAAAGAGGTTTCATTGGGTCATGGCTTTGCAGGTTTTACAGGAAGCATAACACCAGCATCTGCTTTTCAGGAGGCCTCAGGGAGCTTTTACTTATGACAGAAGGTAAAGGAGGAGCAGGCATCTCACCTGGCAAGAAAGGAAGCAAGAGAGTGGGTGGGGAGGTGCCACACACCTATAAGCAACCAGATCTCATAACTCATTCTCTATTGCAAAAATAGCACCAAGTCATTAGGGATCTGCCTCCATGATCCAAATACCTCCCACCAGGCCCCACCTCCAACACTGAGGATTAATTCAACATGAGATTTGGGCGAGGACAAATATCCAAACTACATCACAAAGTTTCATAGCACCTATTGCTACGAACTTATTGAGTTATTTGTTGGAGATGGGGTCTTGCAATGTTGCCCAGGCTAATCTCCAATTCCTGGGCTCAAGTGATGCTGCTGCCTCAGTCTCCTGAGTAGCTAAGACTACACGTGTGTGCCACAGCATTCAGCTCTACTATTTTACAGAAGCTGTTAAAAGATTCATAGTTGCACGATGCTAGTTTCTTTAAGGTGACTTTCAAGGTTTCACTTGAATCATTTTTTTCTCAGCATATTATCAGATCCTTGCTAGAGTATTAAGTATGGTGCTTTGAGTAACTTATAGTTGATTTAATGATTGTGTGTATATTACATCATGATATTATTTGTTTATCTCATTCACTCAAACATGATTAAAATTCATTTCTCTGTCACAAACACAATTATTACTATTTTGCTTCTTGGCTTCTAAGTTAGTAATAACATTAATTACTACATACATGTGTTTTGAAAATAATTCATTTAGTGTCAAACTGGCAGAAGTATCAGAAACGTCCTAACTTCATTCAGCTAATTTCATTATTCCAGAAAATTAAGCCAAAGAGTTTAACAAAAGCTTTCTTTTCTGGAGTATTTTTTAAGTAATTACCAAATCTTCAAGCATATCTTGTTAGAAGCCTTTAATGATTTGGGAGTTCTTTGAATAAGAATTTCCTTAAAGTTCAGAAAAACCTTGATTAATAAAATAATCCTTAGAAGATATGGCTGGGTCATATCCATCATTTTACACTTGGCTTGCTTGTTTTTGCTTAAGCATCAAACACAGAGAAACAAATTCACTGCTGGCTATTGGATACTTGCTCGGCAACTTCAATTTAACTTTGCAATCACCTAGTCTAGTCTATGAGGTGGACCAACTCCCATTTCATTAGCTTCACAGTTAAGGCACTACAGTTGGACTCCTCTGGATTGCAGAAATGGATTATTAAAGGAAGATTATACCTCTGAGAACTGTTTAAACAAAACATTTTAAGATAAAAACTCATTGATTCATTTTGAGTTTTTATCTAGGATAGCAGAAAAATAAAAATGAGTAGAAACAAATTCATCAATAATTCTATCAAATGGAATCCCACACTATATGCCAGACAGGTAGCCCTCTAGCACTTCTTCTTATTAGTTGCTGCTTACCCTTTTGTGTGATAATTTCATATGACAACACATGTACTGAAAATCCTTACCCATCTGAACTAATCTCATTGGGTGGCATATCCCTTCACTTTGCCCCAACATGGAAAAGCCAAACTAGTTTTCTGTTGCACTCTGTGCAATAGCCAAATCTATACTCTCCACTCAGCTTATGTAAGCTTCTGTCAGTCAACCACCCCAGCCTCATCTACTTTATCTCTGTCTTCTATTGACTCCAAAGGCATTAATCTGCTTCTTTAAGACTCTGATATGACATGGTGGCTCATGCCTGTAATCCCAGCATTTTGGGAGGCCGAGGTGTGCAGATCACCTGAAGTGAGGAGTTCGAGACCAGCCTGACCAACATGAAGAAACCCTGTGTCTACTAAAAATACAAAAAATTAGCTGGGTGTGATGGCACATGCCTGTAGTCCCAGCTACCCAGGAGGCTGAGGCAGGAGAATCGCTTGAACCCAGGAGGTGGAGGTTGTGGTGAGCTGAGATTGTGCTATTGCACTGTAGCCTGGGCAACAAGACTGAAACTCCATCTCCAAAAAAAAAAAAAAAGACTCTGGCACCTTTCACAGTCTGCCCTTCCACGGATAAGTTCTACCATCTTGCTATGTCATATCAGAGACCCTGTGGACAACCTCTGGTATACTCTAGCTTAAGAGTTTCTTGACCATCTGAACTCTCCTGACTTTCACCTTCACTTCACATTGGTGAATACATTTCCACAACGACATCTTAATGTTCTCAGATCTTAATGTTCTCACAACCCAGAACAGTTGTGCCTCTGAAATATTCATCTCGAGTAACCCCCTCTCCAATAAGAATCTTCTGATCCTTAGAATTTTTTTTTTTTCATTTCTTTATTCCCTCTACACCTGCTCTTCAACTTCACTGCCAACTCTCACCCTATGGCCACTCCATTTTTACCTTACCTTTCATTTATATCCTCTATCCAGCGTACATCCTGTGCCATCCCTGAAACCATCATCTCACCAAAGTATTTCATTCCCTTGCCCCCTGTGAATGAGCCTACCCTGAATTGATTCAGCTGCCTTCCTCTTCCCTTCCAACTCTAGGCTAAGAGATCTAATAATGTTTTTTATATGTGTGTTTGTTTGCTTACTTACTGTCTCCTTTACTAAGCTCATTGTAAGCTCCTGTGGGCAGGGACTTTGCATTGTTCACTCTGTGTTTAGGTGCTGGGTAACCTTAGCGTCTAAAACAGTGCCCAACAATATCTGTTGAAGCTATTATTGGTGATACTGGAGAAACCACACAACTGGTTTAATGCCATTTCAAGTTACAGCCCTCCACTTCAACAGAGCCATCAATTCTGTGTGCATGGCCCACTCCTCACATGGACCCTTTCTAGTCTTCATACTCTCCTTATTTACTTTCTCTACCAGCTCACTCTCAGGGGGAGATTTTTTGCTTGTTACTTCGTAGAGGCCAACTGGATCATGACCCATTCAACCCCCAGTCTCTTCCAGCCTCCAAACATACTTGCCTTTTAGCCATCTTGGCTTCTTTCACTCGGTATTAAATAAAAGGGAAGACAGCCATTCTCTATCTCAGAATAATCCTACATTCTTTCGCTGGATACATATCCTCTTTTATTTCCCCATGGACAAGATCCATCAATTTTCCAATCTTCCAGCCTTCAAACATATGTGCCTTTTAGCCATCTTGGCTTCTTTCACCCAGTATTAAATAAAAGGGAAGACAGCCATTCTCCATCTCAGAATAATCCTACATACTTTTCCCTGGATACATATCCTCTTTTACTTCCCCATGGACAAGATCCATCAATTTTCCATCTTCAATGTCTTCGTCTCTGCCTTCAACATTTAGCCCAGTCAACCTCTCAGCTGTGTTTAATTCCAACAATCACTCTCTCATTTTTGACATCTGCTCTTCCATTTGCTTTGGTGATTTTATGCTTTGCTGGTTTTCCTTCTACCTCTCTGAATACTACTTCTCGGTTTCTTTAGGAGTTTCTTCCTCCTTTCATTTTCAAATGTTGCTTTATGTGATGCCATTTTTGATTCCCTTCTCCATTTCCCTAGGAAATCTCAACCATATCATCCACATGCTGATGACCCTTGAATCTTTATTTCCAGCACCATCTTCCCTGAACTCTACCACATCAAATATGTACCAGTATCTCAAATTTAAACTGTCTCAAGGTGAACTCTTCACTGCATTGGTCCCAGCCTATTACCCAATAAGCTGTTGCTTCAGTGTTCCCTAGCTTGGTGAACGGCCAAGCTTACCACCCAATTTACCAAACCAGAAACTTGAATTACCTTTCCCTCACTTCTTTTTCACAACCTCACCTATTTTTTCACAACCTCACAAATTTACAGAAACATTATGTCTTATGAATTCCCAGTAAATATTTCATAAATCTATCCATTTCTCAGCCTGGGCAACATGAGGAAATCCTATCTCTAAAGAAAATTACAAAACTTAATGGTATATGGTGGCACATGCCTGTAGTCCCAGCTACTCCGGAGGCTGAAGTGGGAGGACTGCTTGAGTCTGGGGAAGTCAAGGCTGTAGTGAGCCATGATTGTACCACTGAACTCCAGCCTGGGTGACAGAGTGAGGCTCCATCTCCAAACAAACTAACAACAGCAACAGCAACAAAAACTGTTGCCATTCAAATCCAGGCAACCACCACACTCATCCACATAAGTGCAGTAGCCCAATTTCCTGCCCACAGCCATTCTTTAATTCTTGTCAGTGATCTTTCTCAATAATTCTGACAAAGTCATGCGTCCTTTCAAACCCTTCTTTCTGTGACTTCTCACCGCTACTAGAAGGAAGCGCATTCACTTTAACAATGACTACAAAATCCAACTCGTGCTTTTTTCTTTTGCCTGTAGTGAACAATTCTCCTTCCTGCCTCCACTTTCCTATCTTCATACACACCCTCTATGACAGCCTTACAGAAATTCTTTCAGTTTCCCAGTCTCGCCAAGCTCTCTCACAAACAAGGAGCACTGAAACGTTATTCCCTTGTTTGGGTAAATTTTTGCCTCCACTTTACCAGGCCTAAATTAGACAGCAGCCAATCTCGACAATGCCACACCACCGTTGAAAATCCCTTAGATGCTCCCTGTGGCATTTTAATTTTATTCATTTTCTGTAGACTTCAGGAGATATTGCAACCCGTTTATCATGGCATATAAGACCCTTTGTGACCTGGGCCCTGGTTACTTCTCCAGCATCACATCTTGCTTGCCTCTACACCCCAGCCATCATGAATTACTTCCAGGTCCTAAACTCACCGAGCTCTCTCCTCCATCTTGCATACAGCCTATGCGCATGCTCTCCTCTGCTCCCATTGGTTGGGTAATCCAACTACCTTTCAGAATTTAGCGGGTGATGTGGGACTGGCTTCCTGGCCTTGTTGCCATCACTTCAGCTGCCCACTCCCATACCCACTCTGGTTTAGCTGCTCCTCTCTCAGAGCATCTGTAGCACACACAATCTTCTTGTCACTATCATAGCACTTATCAAACCATTTTGTTTACGTCTCTCACACTGACCAGATTTTCCTGAGGGCAGGAGGTATTTTAGTTCATATTTCCAATGTCTAATGTTCAGTGTTTAGAAGGTGCTTGATTAATGCTTTCGTGAGGGAAAAAAATGAATGCCAGGTATGGAGGGACGTGCCTGTAGTCCCAGCTGCTTAGGAGGTTGAGGAGTGTGGACTGCTTGAGCCCAGGAGCCTGAGGGCAGTCTAGGCAACACAGGGAGACTCTGCCTCTAAAAAAGTAAAAAATAAAATTTAAAAGATAAAATTAATTAACTAATGAATAGATAAATGAATAAATGAATGAATGGATGAGGGAAAAAGTTGTTCTAATGTCTCCACAGAAACATCATGCCTGCATTACACTGGGGAAATTTAGGAAGACATTCCAGGTTGAGCTTCTCCATGATTAGCAGAAAATCAGGCTCAGTGTCTCTCCTCTCTAACGTAAAGTCTTCACTGGGCACACAGTCTGAAATTGAACCTGTTAAAGCAATCAGTTGGTCAATATGTATCTTCTTTTAAAAATGCAAATGTCCAGGCAATTCCTATACTGCTTAACATCTATTCATTTACTTAAATTGCTTTTCCTCCTAACACATAACAGAAACTACTCTACTGAAGAAATGGAAATTCTGTGTGCCCAGGAAGAATAGAAAGTTTAGCAGCATAGGTATATTTCAAAAGCTTCCCAAACCATTGTAATAAGCAGCCATATTTGAAAATCACTATTATTTAGTGCTTTTCAACCTTACTGTGCAGGGAGATCACCTGAAAGGGTTACTGAAAGTGCAGCTGCAGATTCAGTAGGTCTGAGGTGGGGCCCAAGACTGCATTTTTGCACGTTCTCAGCTGCTGCTGCTGCTGTTGTTGGTCCATGGACCACACATTGAATACCAAGGATCTAGTCATTCTCCTAATGCAGACCTCTAACTTATTTACCTTTAGGGATTAATCAGTGGTAAGAAAAGGGATAATGGCAAAGGTCTGCAAGGGTGAGCACAGAGTAACTACATTTGTAAACTAAGGTGTGCCTGTTGGTTTTTCTTCACAGGAAACACAGATTCAAGTGTTCATTTCTGATTGTGCTCATTCTAATTGATTCAAAGCCTAAACTGTCACCCCCATGCTAAGAGCACAGCAATCAAAGAAAATGTTAATAAAGGATGATACATTTTTATTTGAGACTACCTAAAATGTATTATATTCTGTCTCCTTCTCTTTCTTTCTCTCTCTCTCCCTCTCTGGCTATTCCTCTTTAAAAATATATTGTTTGCTCTCCTTCATCCCTATCCAGAAGAGGAAACACAAGAAGAAATACTTGGTGCAGAGCCCCAATTCCCACTCCCTGGGTGTGAAATGCCCAGGATACTATAAAATCACCACAGTTTTTAGCCATGCACAAATGATAGTTTTGTGTGTTGGCTGCTCCACTGTCCTCTGTCAGCCTCCAAGAGGAAAAGCAAGGCTTACAGAAGGATGTTCTTTCAGGAGGAAGCAGCACTAAAAGCAGTTTGAATCAAGATGAGTGGGAAACCACCTCAATAAACACATTTTGGAATATATATGTGTGTGTGTGTGTGTGTGTGTGTGTGTGTGTGTGTGTGTAGTTTGCCTTTTGATTTGATTATTATTTGATTCTCAAAAAAGAAAAAAATGTTAAATACTGCATTTGACGGTTGGGTGTGTTGGCTCACACCTGTAATCCCGGCACTTTGGGAGGCTGAGGCGGGCAGATCACAAGGTCGGGAGTTCAAGACCAACCTGGCTAACACAGTGAAACCCAGTCTCTAATAAAGATACAAAAAATTAGCCGGGCCTGGTGGCATGCACCTGTAATCCCAGCTACTCAGGAGAGGCTGAGGCAGGTGAATAGCCTGAACCTGGGAGGGAGACGGAGGTTGCAGTGAGCCAAGACTGTGCCATTGCACACTCCAGGCTGGGTGACAGGGCTAGACTCCATCACAAAAATAAATAAATAGTGCATTTGTGATTTTCATGAAATAAGATGTTAAATGAATCAGAGCTGTACATTATACCTTTGGTGCATCTTCCTGAAGAATGTGTAACATGAAATAGGCTGTCATTAGTCTTTGCTGTTTCTCTGTAAAATGAGACACTTTTAATTCCAATTTTGTAGATAAGGAAAATGAAATGCAGAAAGCTGAACTGACTTAATTAGGAACACATACCAATAACACAGGATGTGGCCGAAACTTACATCCTAGATCTCCCATGCTAAAAGTTGGCTTAGTGGAAAAAGAAGCAGTAAGCTTCCAAAAATTGTGCCTGTTACACATAACACTTGCATCTCTTTGAAACAAACTTTATAATTTAACAGCCCTTCTCCTGCACGTATTTCTTGCTGGCATTTATATTCTATTCATCTAATTATTAACCTATATTCTTCCTAAAAGAATTCAAAGTGGCCTTAGAGGGCTACATAAAATAAAGTAATATACATTGTCTGAGAACGAAAAGAGGAACAGGAATAAAGCTGATGAAGCAAGTTTATACAAAGAGGTCCTATAATTTCAAGTTAAATTCAAATTTGGCTCTTGACTTTCTACCAGTCAAGGTGAAAAGGGAAACATGTCACAGCACTTGCGTGAAAAACCAACACATTTTTCCAGAAGCAGTAACTGCTAAATGCTCTGTGGTAGACCAAGTAGTCTGGCTTTGATCCAGACGGCTGGTACACCTGGGCACATATGTCTTTCACTTCCTCTGCAAGTGAAACCCCAGGGAGTAAAAAACAGGGCTTCCCACACCTAATCCTCAAATAATTTTAACTTCCCAGTTGATTTACTATTTCCAGAGACTTTTCATCAATATAATGCTAATATAAAGTAAATAACAGAGGCTCACGCAAACTAAAAAGCTTGTGTTTATTTAGGGAGGATTTCACAGATGTTGAAAACTACAGATAATCATTTAAATTGCAAGAATGGAACTCATAGACTCAACATACAACAGCAAGCGTAAGATCAAAGCATAAGATAATTACGTAAAAATAGACATTGGAAAGATGGAGGAAAGGATGCGGGTGATTTTTCTTTTTATTTCCTTTTTTTTTTTAGCATCTTTTGGTTATTAATTTAAACACCATAAAATTCACCCAATAATATTTGGTAAACTTATACAGTTGTGCAACCATCACCGCAATCCAATTTACACTTGATCTTTAGCCAAAAGGCTGAGAATCTGTCACAGTCCAGTTTCAGAACACTTCTATTATCCCAAGAAGTTCCCTTATGTCCATTGGCAGCCAATCCCTGCTTCATCTTCAGCCTCAGGCAATCAATATTCTCTCTTCTGCCCCTATAGTTTTGCCTCTTCTAGAAGTTTCACATAAATTGAATTTTACAATATGCAGTTTTTTGTGTGTCTGGCTTATTTCACTTAGCATAACATTTTTGACATTCATCTATACTGTTGCACATAATAGTAGTTTGCTCCTTTTTATTGCCGTGTGGTTTGTAGTTCATAGCTATATGACATTTTGTTGATTCACCTGTTGATACACATTTGGGATGTTTCCATGTTTTGGCTTTTATATATAATGCTGTAATGAACAATCACAAAAAAGTTCTTGCTAGGATATGTGTTTTCATTTCTTTTAAGTAATACCTAGGAGTAGAATTGCTGGGTTGTAGGGAAGGTATATATTTAACATTTTGTAAAAACTGTCAAACTGTTTTCCAAAATGTTTCTAACATTTTGATCCAGATGTACTAAAATTTACATTCCCACCATTAATGTATGATGGTTCAGTTTCTCCACATCCTCACTCACAGTTGAGACTATCCTTTTCATTGTAGCATGTAGTGGTTAATTTTAGGTGTCAGCTTGACCAGGTTAAGAGATACCCAGATAGCTGATAAAGCATTATTTCTAAAGCATTATTTCTGGGTGTTTCCATGAGAGTGTTTATGGAAAAGAGTGGCATTTGAATCAGTGGACTAGGTAGAGAAGATCCACACTCAGCATTGTGGCTGAGCATCATCTAATCGGTTGAGGACCCAGATAAAACAAAAGGCAGAAGGAGGGGAAATTCTCTCCTTCTTCTGGAACTGGGACGTCCCCCTTCTTCTGTTCTCAGACATCAGAACTCTAGGTCCTTGGGCCTTTGGTAACTAAGACTTTCTATGCATATTCCATTGGTTCTGTTTTCTGGAGAAGGCCTGACTAATATGTGGCCTTTCTAGGATGTTTTGAACAAAAAGAATGTATGCTAGTTTTCAGTCAGTTCAGAAATAGGATCAAAACAAGCCACCACCAGCCCCTGACAAAATCTCCTTTTCTAAATGGTCTTAAAGAATGAAAATTTACAGGATTCAAAAGCTTGTGCAACATTCTCCTTATGGTGTTTTAAATTCTGTATTTTTCAATTTCCTTCAAGTCATCTATCTATTTTAGCAACTTGAGCCTCGTATCATATCAAAGCCTTACCAGAAAGCACCTTGCTACCTCGTGGATTTGCTTATGAGTAGGACAAAATGGATCCTTCAACTAAAGAGGAATCTTTCTACATCTCTTATTCTAAAATGTTAAATATCAAACCAGGATCCTCACTCCAACCTAAGTAAGTTTGTATCCACCCCCTCTGCATGTAGATAATTTCTATAGCTATAAAATAAACCTTTGGAGTACTACTTAGCTTACCAGGCATTGCTAATTTTCTTTCCCTTTAACTACTTAATTCAACTTTTTAGGTTTACAATTTCTTGACCATTCACTAAAAAATGATGGTGTACTACTTGCTCAAAATTTCCCTGGAGGGTAAAAAACACATTATATATTTGTGTATTTATCACATAATTGATTCCCATTCTTGGAAAGGATTTGATTGATAGATGCTAATTTTGACTAGAGAAATGTAAGGTAATATCCCTACACAATTTTCATGAGAATTGTGCCAGGGATGCCACCTAAAGTAAATTGCCACATGCCACAGTCAAATTAACAAAGGTGTACTTCTATGGTCTTCCCACTAAGATGTCCAATGCATTCTCATTCCATGAAGGATTTTTTCCAAACTTAATTACATAATGAAATAGCCTCATTTCCTACACTGAAAGGCTGCTACCAGGCCAGCAGTCCCTATGAGTTAGCCATCAGTCCTTCCTGGATTTACCTAATTGTGCTATTTTTCTTCATGGAGGTTTCAAGGTGATAACAGACAAGAAGGTAGAGACCATGGTTCACAATACAGCAGAGATGTGTTGTTGTAGTCAGGCAAAGGTCAGCAGTTGCCAAGATACATCACCAAGGGTATCACCATGATTGAGCCCTTGCAGACATTTGCAAGCTTCATTTCAGTTCAAGGGTCATAGCTCAAGGCACACAAAACTTACAATTAAATCAGCATGTGCATACAGTAGTCTCCTCCTTAGCTGTGGTTTCACTTTCCATGGTTTCAGTTACCCATGATCAACTACAGTACAATATATTAAATAGAAATTTCCAGAAACAGACAACTCAAATGTCTTAAGTCATGCACCTCTCTGAGTAGCATGATGAAAGTCACTGAGGAGCCTTCTCCATTATCATCATATCCACTGATTCAGGATGACAGTGTTTGTGTTCAAGTAACCCTTATTTTACTTAATGATGACCCAAAGCACAAGAGTAGCGATGCTGGAACATTGTTATAATTGTTCCATGTTCTTATTAGTTACTGTTATTACTCTCTTACTGTATCTAATTTATAAATTAAATTTTATGGTGGGTATGTAAATATAGGAAAAAATACAGCATATGTAGGGTTCAGTACTGGTTCAGTCCAGTATCAGGCATCCACTGGGGTCTTGGGGGAATCCTCAGAGGACAAGAGGGGGACTGCTGTGCATTATCTCACCATGCTGAAAATATCTCTCAAGTAACAGAACACCACCTCTCCTTGTATTAATAATTAAATAATCATAAAAAGTTTTCTTGGTATGTGCAGAATTAAAATAAAAGGAGTGGACAGTTCAGAGAGGTGTTTCATCCAGGTCTTAATGTCCCACAAGCCTGTCTCTCAGGGCTGCCATCGACAAATGTGCAGTGTCCAACCTTCATGACTATATAGGTGGTCCACTCTCTCTTGTAAACTCTATTGATTATGTCTTAACTTGGCCTCTCTGGCATCTAAATAATTTAGGACCACACTTCTAACTTCTAATATATGCTTCTGCAGACCCCTCAATTCTATGTTGTCTTTTTTTTTTTTTTTTGAGATATAGTCTTGCTCTGTCACCCAGTCTGGAGTGCAGTGGCGCTGTCTTGGCTCACTGCAACCTCTGCTTCCCAGGTTCAAGCAATTCTCCCTCAGCCTCCTGAGTAACTTGGATTATAGGTACGTGTCACCATGCCTGGCTAATTTTTGTATTTTTTTGTAGACAAATTTCACCATGTTGACCAGGCTGGTCTTGAACTCCTGACCTCAAGTGATCCGCCCGCCTGGGCCTCCTAAAGTGCTGGGATTACAGGCATGTTGCCATGTAAGGTAACATATTCAGAGGCTCTGGGAATTGGATGTGAATATCTTCGAAAGGCCATTATTCTGCCTACCATTATGAAGGAACCACTGATAACATCTTGAGACCATTTAAACCAGTTGTACCCAGTCACAAGTGACTGTGCTGCCCCCAGGGGACATTTGGTAATGGGTACAGACATTTTTTGGTTGTCATAACTAGGAGAGGACCTGACATCTAGTTGGTAGAGGCCAGGGATGCTGCTAAATATCCTATAATACACAGAATAGCACCTACAACAAAAAATTATATAGCACAAAAATATCAATAGTGATTGAGTCAAGAAACCTAGATTTAAAGCATGAGATTCCTTGAAATCTAAGTTAGGAAGGTTACAATGCAATGAAAGTCAGTTTCAGGATTTAGACTTACATAGAAAAGTCTGCAAAAATCACATACAAACTCGATAAGTCTAAGTTTTTGACAATCTTACAGGGTAAATAAGTGATGAATAATACTTTGTAGCATTTTGATCCCTTCCTTAAGTTCTTCTTTCTTAAGTGGTATTTGTTTTATTTTCGGTCTGGTGTAATCTTTCATACTGACACATTACACATATGGGTAAGTTAATTTAAAGTATACATAAACATCATTTTATGTACATCATAAATATTTAGGTCCTAGATGCTCAGATTTAAAATATGTAACACCAAACAGATTTGAAATAGCCTTCTGCAATATTTTACTTCTGTCTTGGTATGGCTTGATTTCTATTCCTTGACTTCAAAAGATCAAAGAGAAAATTACATTTGCTGTGACATTCCCTTCCACTGGGAGAAAGGTTCGAGTTGGGGCCATCTTTCACTTAATGGAAGCACCTTGAATATCAATACTTACTTTTCCCATTCTCAAGAATTTCTGAGCTCATGTTTGAACCCACCTAGTCTCTTAAAGTGCCCTATAGACTTGCTGATAAGATATTTTATATTTTTTCAACATCTTTCTATTCATATTTTTCTTTTCTTTTTTTTGTTTTGAGATGGAGTCTTGGTCTGTTGCCCAGCCTAGAGTGCAGTGGCATGATCTCAGCTCACGGCAATCTCCGCCTCCCAGGCTCAAGCAATTCTCCTGCCTCAGCCTCCCTAGTAAACGGGATTATAGACATGCGCCACCAAATCCAGCCAATTTTTGTATTTCTAGTAGAGATGAGGTTTCACCATGCTGGCCAGGCTGTTCTCCAACTCCTGACCTCAAGTGAGCTACCCACCTCCGCCTCCCAAAGTGCTGGGATTA
Source organism: Callithrix jacchus (assembly GCF_049354715.1). NCBI lineage: Eukaryota > Metazoa > Chordata > Mammalia > Primates > Cebidae > Callithrix > Callithrix jacchus. The sequence continues at coordinate 30,391,066 of NC_133518.1, forward strand.
CAGGTGTGAGCCACCGTGCTCAGCCTTCATATTTCCTTTTCTTTCCATCCGCTCTACTCCTGTCATTCTACTTTAATACTTGATTTTGTCCAAGTTTTCCTCTAGGATTTTCCTAGTTTGCAATAACTTCTAAAAGAAATAGTTGTATTTTCTGTGGCAGAAAAGATCTCCTAACCAGCAAAAGACTCTGTGTGTGTGTGTGTGTGTGTGTGTGTGTGTGTGTGTGTGTGAATATGAAGAGTGTATCTATGAGGGTGTGTGTCATCTTATTTATTCCTCTAGGAAGAATAGTAACTACCAATGTGAACAAGTATTCTGATGGCTTGTGAACCAACAGGATGAAGAAAAATACACAGCTATACAGCAACCTTGTTTACTACAGAAGTGATTTCTATTGTATACATTCCTCTGCCAAGATACAGTTCTGCAAGGTGTTTTACATTTAGTTTGATTTCTAATCTATGATTAAAGGATACAGGTTAAATACATTTTAGAGAGTTGAGACTTGCCAAACATTATTTAAAAACTGTATCTCTAAACATTAAGTCACATTTAAGATCCCAGATTCTGAATGTCACATTGCTCCTTGGGAGGAGAAACCTGCCTAGATCTCTGTCGCAAAATCACTTCTTGTTTATAAAAATACACCTACCTAGTCAAAAAAATCCAGCTTCTTTGAAAATAAAATTCAAGGAAAAGAAGACAAAAAAGAAAAAATAGTGAGAAAAGACAGAATCTATAGATTAACATACTGAAGAGACATGTCAAGTGCATTAGAGACAGGAATTAACCCTTAGTAGTCAATATGTAAGTGGAAGTTTCTCAAAGCAGGACAGCCTGAGCATTTAATAGGGTAGCTGGTAGAGAGAGAAAGCATAGGAGGACTTGGGGAGGAAGTAAATGTTAACTTTGACAATTTGGGCACATGCTGACTTTCGCACAAGACCATGGACATCTTCCAGCCAAGGTACCAACCTGTGCAGCCATTTCCCTTGGAATAAAGTAGCTTTGTTTCTGAGACAAACTTTGAAGGAGAAAGTGCATCTTATGTTGAGCAGCAAATGGCTAACATCTAAATCAACTCTCCCTCAAGCTCCCCACATCACATCTCAAGATGTCTGGCCATAGCACTTGCGACCCAGAGCCAAAAAAAAAAAAAAAAAAAAAAAAAATCCATCAAAAAGCAATACGAAAAAAGCAAGGGGCACAGATACAGAACATTAGACTACAGCCTAGAATTGCCAGATATTTTCCCATCATTCTTTTGCAAAGTTCAGTGAATAACAAAAATCCATGTAAAGAATATCCAAGGCTGGGTGTAGTGGCTCATTCCTGTAATCTCATCCCTTTGGGAAGACAAGTTGGAGGATCACTTGATCTCAGCAGTTCAAGACCAAGCCTGGGCAACATAACACCCCCCTCTGCTACAGAAAAATTTTTTAAATCCTAGCCAGAAGTGGTGGCAGGTGCCTATAGTCCCAGCTACCCAGGAGGCTCAGGCGGGAGGATGCCTTGAGCCTAGGAGATCAGGAGATCAAGGCTACAGTGAGCTGTGATCACACCACTACACACTCCAACCTGGGTGACAGAGCAAGACCCTGCCAGAAAAAAAAAAAAAAAGGAATATCCAGCAGAAAATGCTTAAAATTATTTGGGACAGTTTATTTCTTATTTCTTATAAGACACATAGACGTCTAAAAAGGAGGTTTAGAATCTCTTGTTAAAGGGCATAAGCATTGTGTTATATCCCAGGGTGCTGCCCTTAGCTACCACCTTTCTTCTTGAAGAAAGAACAACTACTCCCATTTTCAACACACTCTAATTGGTAGAATTTCTATAGCTCCATACACTTTCCTGTTTTCTGCTCTTATTCTTTTTTCTCTTCTAATCACTGATATTGTCTTAAGTTCAGCCCTTAAACTTCTTCTCTTCTTTTGAGAACTCAAATACTCCCAAGGCTTCCACTATCACTTCTAAACTGACAGATCCCAAATTCAAATTTCAGATTTTTAAACCTCATCTCTACCTCCCTGCTGTCTATCCTCATGTGGCTGTTACCCACGGCTTAGACCAAACACATCCACATCCACCTCATAACCTCTCTATTTCTGTGTGAGCTGCCACCATTTTTCTTAGTCCCTTGGGTTCTAAAACTTGGCATCATTCTCAACTAATTCATTTTATTTAGCAAGTCTGTTCTATTGAGTCACCCAATTCTCCCTTCCATTACCTCAATAGCCCTCTTATCTCACCACAGGCCACCCTTTTTTGCTAACACCTAGAGTACAGCAGCAGCCCCACCTGCCTGTCCTCCTTTTCACTCAATCCATCCAACTTCACATTCCTGGAATCATCTTTCACCTTTGGCCTGATCACTCCCCTGTTCAAAAATATCTGTTTTTCCTGTATTACAATATCAAGGATAAACATGGAGTTCCAAGATTCTCCATAATGCACTCTTCCAACAAGCATACATTTTTACTACTTCTCAATAACATAGTTTATTTCTGTTGTGTTTGGAATTCCTTCTTCTGTACCTCCACATCTCAATTCTAGCCCCACTTCAAGGTTCTCCCCAAATGTTAATTTCTCTGCCTAGATTTACAGGCCTACATCTCACTCCCTTCTTCTCACTCACCTGCTGATGTGCATTGTGAAATTTAACACAATATTCGATGCTTACCATTTCATAAGTGTTCATTTTCTTTCTCCAACTACATGGCAAGCTCCATACAAATAGAGATACAGTTTTCTATTGCCCTGCCATATAGCCCAGGGCTGAAAACAGTGATATATTTTTCAGAGTAGACAAGTTAATTAATCTACTACTTAAATACATTTTTATTTTCCTTGATTATAGAGCCAGACACATAAATAAAATGAATAAAAGTATAAACAAAGCAAATGAAGATTAGCACTTAATTTTAAATGTTATACATCAGCTGCATAACTATTACATGTAAAAACCATTTCTTACCTGATTTTATGCAGTCTGATGACTTGCAAATACCATCTAGGAAAAGGAGGAAATATGCATAAATATTGGCAACACATTTTTAATTTTCTACTTATCTTTTGCTCTTTTAAAAACTGCCAATTAAATAAGCAATTCCTTAAAGCAAGAACTAAAAACTGAGCATTATATGTCTTTTTCAGTGGTTAGAGAAAATATAAGAAAATAAAGTAGGTAAAATCTAAATTTAAAACTTTGATTATGAAGAAAAATGTGTTATTATATCTTCTCTGCCAACTAAGTCCTAGGCATATTAAATTGAAATAATCAGTTGTTTTTGCTTGGTAATCATTTTTTTTTGTTTGCCATTAAACAACCAATCTTTTTTAATCCTTATTGTGAAAAACTTCCAAGACTCGAATTACATTTGTTAAATTCCTGTGAAGACCTTTAGAATTTCAATGACACAACAAAAATTGACTAATGACTATTACTAAAGCTGGCCACAAAATTGTGTATATTTTAATCAAATAAAAACTATACATCAGATTGCTCATAAGTAAGCATGAGTGCACTAAATATACTTGCAATTAATAACTTAGCTCAACATAAAAGGTATTGTACTTCAGAGTTAATTGGTTTGACATACTGATGTTACATTCTATAAATGAATCGCTTTGTCAGTCTTTAAATGCCTCTATCCTTAGCACATGTATTAGATAGATGGTAAAAGCATAGTGGAAGATTTCCTTCTCTTTTGCATTTACGGATGCACAGGTGTGGGAGTAACTTACCATCGTAGGTTGCATAGAGCGCGATCATTGTCACAGCTATGATGGTGAGGAGCAGGACAAGGACCGAGAGGCTGATCTCTAGTGGGGTCCATCGCTGTTTCTTCTTTGGCTTTGGAGTGTTGATATCAGTTATATCCATCTGACTTTCTGATCTGCCCATCACCTAAAATCTGCAAAAAATGAAAATACTGATAATGAAAAATATATAGATAAAAAAGAAAATGTTCAAATACCTAATATGGCTGGATAAAAGTAAAAGGTTCAGTTATTTTAAATTAGAAATACATTTTTGCTGTTGAGAAGTCAAAATTGTGTTGTTGAAAGCAAAGAATATAGAGCCAAATGAATTTGACAGGTCTCAGTCACAACCTTTTGGGTTTGTTTTTTTTTTGGTATATCACTGGAAATCTCAGCAAAATTAGACAGTGAGACTTGGTTGAATACTCAAGTAGGATTGCTTCAGCAGTTTATAAGCAAATAATTGCTCTACCATCATTAAGAAAGTTTTAAACTCACCCTTTTGAACTCTGGACTAACAACAAAGGTTAATTTTATATCTTGCTCCAGTGGCTTTTTTATGAGCTCAAAAATCAATGACTAGTACCTTGAGGTTTTGACTAAGTCATAATTTGAAATACTAATGTAGATAAACAGCAAAAGGAATGATAACATGAGATAGTTCATTTTAGTCATAAAAACAACTTTTATTTTTACAGTTCAAAATTACTACTACTACTGATATAGGTATCTATTAACTGGTTAGATAACATGCTGAAAATGGTCACACATCCTGAATATCCAGCCTAACCATACCCAATCCCATTTAAGAGGGGAGTAAGGGGGACAAGTAAACAAAAGAATGCAAAAAATTACCAAGTTGATACTTGTCATCCTATATAAAGCAGGGTGTGCAAAACATACCTGTGTTCTTTTTTTTTTGAGATGGAGTCTCACCCTGTCAGCCAGGCTGGAGTACAGTGGCACGATCTTGGCTCACTGCAGGCTCTACCTCCCAGGTTCAAGTGATTCTCCTGCCTCAGCCTCCCAAGTAGCTGGGACTACAGGCACTACCACGCCTGGCTATTTTTTGTATTTTTAGGAGTGACAGGATGTTGGCCAGGATCATCTCTATCTCCTGACCTTGTGATCCACCCACCTAGGCTTCCCAAAGAGCTGGGATTACATGCATGAGCCACTGCGCCAAGCAGCATAACTGGATTCTTAAAAATCTTTCATCTCAACTAGAGATGTGTTAAAAAGTTTTAGCCTAAAAGTGGAAACTGACACAGAATAGAATAATTAGGAAACTGGGGCACAGAGAAGTCAGGCAACATGCTCAAGACTACACAACTAGTCAATATTCTTTGTAAAGAACACATTTGGATGGCTGGGCCGGTGGCTCAAGCCTGTAATCCCAGCACTTTGGGAGGCCAAGATGGGTGGATCACGAGGTCGAGAGATCGAGACCATCCTGGTCAACATGGCGAAACCCTGTCTCTACTAAAAATACAAAAAATTAGCTGGGCATGGTGGCGCGTGCCTGTAATCCCAGCTACTTGGGAGGCTGAGGCAGGAGAATTGCCTGAACCCAGGAGGCGGAGGTTGCAGTGAGCCGAGATCGCGCCATTGCACTCCAGCCTGGGTAACAAGAGAGAAACTTCGTCTCAAAAAAAAAAAGAACACATTTGGTTACTGTTCAAAATAAAGCTGTATCATCACGTAGGAAAAGCTGATTTAGATCTTAATGTAGAAATTTAGGGGGAAAATTAAGGAGATATAAGCCTAAATATTAAATTTCATCAGGGCCTAGTGATATTTTATCACTCAGTCCCCAAGGATTAGAGCACAGAATTTCAATTTTTCTGCATAACTGTACAAAAGAACATCTTAAACTAACAGATTAGCTGTTTATAGTTCAATACAAATTACTCTTAGAATTTGGTTCTTGGATGACGTGACGGCTCAGAAATGCTCTTATAGTTAAAGATCTTTATTGAATACACACAATTCCCTAAGGGTGTGTTTTATGGAAACTGAGGCATAGGAGAAAGAAGAAACATTTTACATTTGAAGTGTGGTCTGGGAGACCCAGCAGAAAACTAGGAAATTAACTTTCCCAGTGAATTATTAATAAGTGAACCACAATTAGACCTTAAAGTTCTGGATACAAAGTCTTAAACATGCTGTCCGCTTGATTACATGAGGCTATAAGCAAGGACAGACTATCAAATAAAAATATTTTATTAGACAATGAAAACCGTGTCTGCTCAATAAAAGTGGAATGTAATGTACCTGAATGTTAAAATGTCTTACTTAATGGTTATGTAAGGCATGCTGGCTTAGTCTCACCACCCCTGGGGTTATGATATGGAATTGCATTGATTGTAGTCCTATTTTAATAGTGTATTGGTTGGGCAAAGAAAAGATGAGAACAAATTAAATAATACTTTGGACACCTTACAGAGAGGTAAACGATAATAATTCTCTCAGTTGCCCCACGTTTCTTGATTGTCCTAAAGAACATCTGAATGTTAAACACATTTGCTCAAGTATTTCCCTTTCCTGAACATTCTTCCCCCCCTGCTTTAATAATATTTCAGAAGACAATGTAGAGAAATGCTTATCGGTAGAAAATGCCTTTTTTTCCTTTTTAGTTCTTCTTTGGAAATGGCAGTCGGTGTTTCTGTAAAGTAAAGCTAAGAGGTGAACCAAGCAGCCTCAGAGTTAAATTACAGGTGCTTTGTGGCAACTCCATGCCTTGTGGCATAGTAAAGCTAGTGAATAGGCATTTCCTTCCCTCTTGTCAGTTTATCTTCCCTTGGCTTCTCCTTCTTACCCTTGAGACTGGGGTACTGAAACAGCTGGGCTCTTAATGGCTCAGCACCTAACTCTGCAGAATCAGTTCCAGAGAAATGAAGACAGTGACATAAGCTGCATCAAAATAATATAACCTTTGAATTACCTGCAAAGGCTTCCTCCATCTCCCCCTCTTGTAAATACTCTGTAAATTCTTCAAGGAAGTCTTTTGCTCCTAAGTAGCATTTTTTCAAAAGCATTGAATGAAAGCAGAAAAGATGCAAGTTTAACCTCCAAATTAACTTTGTCATTCATTTCCAGTTAATTCTGGAAGGTTCACTGTTTTTCTTTAAGAAAGCAGGGGACAGTAACTGGAATCTCACTGTGGAACATATCACTAACCCCCAGATACCTGAATATCCAACTTAACCACACCAAGTCCATTTAAGAGGGGAGTAAGGGGAACAAGTAAACAAAAGGATACAAAAAAAAGTTGATACTCTAGTCCTATATAAAGCAGGGTATGCAAAAACATACCTGTATTCTTAAAATATTTCGCCTCAACTGAAGATGTGTTAAACAGTTTAAAAGGAAAAGTGGACACTGCCACAGAAGAGAATAGAGAATTAGGAGGTCTAAGATAACAAGAACCCTGCAAACTTCAGCTTGACAACATTATCAACAGATTAAATTACTATTTTCTTTAAGTATAAGCTGAATTTCAAAGCAATGTAAAGCAGCAATTCTTACACCAGTTGAACATACGCATAACTATATCAGATAGTCAAAGCAGGAAACCTGGATAACTGATGTGTTAAAAAGGAAGTCTACTTATAGACTTACAGACTTAGTCTTAGCTAAGCAAGTTTCATCTTCATAGCACATTATAACATTAACTTACGACTGTAGGTCCCTGAAGCTGTGCTTTGCAATTACAGTTTGCATTATGGAAACTGAGGCACAAGAAGACGGAAAAACAGTTTCCATATTTCGACTGTGTCTGCAGAAGCTGAGGACAGCAGTACTCAGGACCAATCATCTTGTTTCCCAGACATTAATTAGGTGTTTCCCGGTCTGAAATTCCGAGTTCTGGTTACAAAGTGCAAACCACATTATTCCCCTGGGTAGTGCTGCTCTACAACCGAAGACACAGCTTTAAGTCCAAGAAACTACCAGACAATATTTGAAAGTGCTGGAACCCACAAAAATGCCAGGGAATGAAGCTACCCGCCTTCATACAGTCGATTTGCCGATGAGCAGCTTCCAAATGCTGACGTTGCAAATCAGGTACTAGTTTTCAGTTTAATAAAATTGCCATTTGAATCATATATGGGGAGGAATCGACTTGATCAAGAGGCTGAAGAAGGATATTTGGTTGCAATTACCCTTATTTTCAAACAATACTAAGTAAGAAGTCTTAAACTTTCATCTACAAAAGAACACCTCCACCCGCACCGACCAACCCTTGTGAGATTTAAGCATAAATTATATAATAGGAAATCAGGTTTAAAGCAAGATAAAGAGGTGGGATAATGAAAAGATCTTCCAGTTAAAAAAAGTGAAAATAGAAAAGTGGGTTACAAATGAGAAAATCCTACATAAACCAAAATGAAAACAAACCTTGCTTTTTAAAAAGAAAAAAAAAAAAAAAAATCAGTGTCTCTACAGCAGAATGGCAAATTCCCAGCCCCCAAATCAGCCCCGGTGCAATCTGGTAGCGCGGATCTCGGTAACAAAACAAAACTCCCCGAGGCAGAGGCCGCAGGGAACTATGGAAATTAACCTTAAGAGCTAACCTGAGGTGACTCCCAGAGCCCTCCTCAGGTCACCCCCCGGGCCCCTCTCCCGTCCCTCACTCCTCAGGTCCCAGCAGCCGCTCTTTCCCAGGGCACGCCTCCTTCGCCTGCGGCCGCAGGGTCTTGGGCGCTCGGCTGGCGCCGGACCTCAGCGGCGGACCCCGCTCCGCGCACCTCCCGGCGGCCGCTCCCCTCGGCCGACTCTGCCCTCCCCGTGCCCGTCCCACGGGCTCCCAGCTCCCTGGGCGCTCGCGCCCTTTGGACCCGTCACCCTCAGCTCGCTCTCCCGGGACTCACCAGAGGGATTCGGGAGAAGTTGGAGGCTGCGGAGCCGACACATCCCGACCAATGAGCGCGCGGGGCCGGGTGGCAGCGGCGGGCGGGCGAGCGGGCGGCCGGGGAGCCCCGCCGCGCGCGGCTAGGTCGGTGCATCCGCCCCTGGCGCCCGGAGCGGCGCGGGCTCCAGGCTGAGGCCGGACTTGGGGGAGGTTCCGGACCCGCCTCCGCCCGGGCCGGGGGGCGACGAGGAGCCCGGGCATCCCTCCGACCCGCACCCGCAGAGACTCACCGTGACCTCTCAGCAGATCCCGCACCAGGAGTTGGGCGGCCGCTCCAGACGGCGCTCGGTCCAGCTTCGCCACTTGCTCATCTCCGCGTCCCGCGCGTCTCGGCGCTTTCACCACCCCCCGCCCGCCTCGCCGCTGCAGGACCAGCGAGAGGAGCAGTTCCCTGGGTGACCTGAAGGCTTCCGCTAGGTCTCCCAAATCCAGTCACTTCGCTTGAGGGGGCCGGGGCGACGGGGGGCGGGCGGTGGCAATGAGAATGTCCTATCCTCCCCACACCCCACCTCACCATTCCCAAAAGGGCTTTGCTACACATTCTTGGAATTGCTTAGCTTCGGGGCTTTCAAGAAAACAATACACTGGGATTCTCTAGTGCTGAGGATGGCTCCATCTCTCCCCTGCGGACCGGAGACTATAATGCGTGCCTCTACTTTTACTCTTTCTTGCTTCCTTTCCTCCCTGAATCCAAGCATCCTTCCTACTTCATTTAAATTCCTCTCTCCCTCCCCCCTTCATTTCCTTTTTTCTTACTCTCTCTCCCTCTATTCCCTCTTCCTTCTTTCCTTCCTTGCTCCTGCGTTCTTCAACCCGCTTCCCTCTTTCTTTCTTTTCTTTTTCTTGGTCGTAGCACTCTGATGTCAGGATCTGTACTGAAACTCTCCGCTCCCACCTCCTGACTCCAGGAGGTGTGTACCTGGGAGGTTGAGGGTGGGGAGTGAGAGAGAGAAATAAACTAAAGTGTGTCTGCTCTACCTACTGAAATCAGCTGTAACGCGCCCGGGCCCTCATCAGTTTCATGAAGGCAAGCAGCACACCACTTTCACTCAAGACACAGCGATTACCTCCTCAAAGGGGCAAATACAAACTAAGAAATAATTCTGGCACAAAGGCAGTTTCTTTGTAAAAGCTACCTTTAACAGCTATAATTGCCAAGGAGCTCAGAGGAACTTCTTCTTTTTTTTTTTTTGTTTCCAGTATACAAGTATCTTTAACACTGATCCCTTTCCTCTTTTGAATCACATGTAATTACACACACACACACACACACACACCCTACGGAATTCATACTGAAATAAAACTGGGTTTGCAATAATCTGTTTTTAATATCAAAATGATTTACTGCTTGAGGGGAGTCCCCTTGCACTAAAAAAGTTTACATCTTTTTCATAGCAGAGAAAGCTGAAAAGCAAGGAGAAAAGGTAGTTCACACTAGTAAGATAAGTGAAATACAGTGGAGAGACATTTCCCCCAAAAGCGAACCAATCTTTAAATAATTAGGTTGATATAGAGAAAAATGTAGTGTGTAGACTTAACGAGTGCTATTCATGTCTGTATAATTTACTCTTTCTCTGTGCATTGTACAGACACTACTTTGTCCTCAAAACAATCCCAAAATATTGGTGTTTTTACTCCCACAAATGAGCATACGGACCTTGACTAGCGCCCTGGAAAGCATCTCAACTGGAATTTTTTTTTTTCTCAACAGTCTCTCTCTGTCACCCAGGTTAGAGTGCAGTGATCTCAGCTCACTGCAGCCTCTGCCTCCCAGGTTCAAGCGATTCTGATTCTCTTGCCTCGGCCTCCCGAGGAGCTGAAACCACAGGCATGCACCAACACACCAGGCTAATTTTTTGTATTTTTGGTAGAGACAGAGTTTCACCATGTTGGCCAGGCTGCTCTTGAACTCCTGACCTCCAGTGACCAACCTGCCTCCGCCTCCCAAAGTGTGCCCGACCTCCACTGGAATTTGAACCCAGTTCATTTTACTCAAATGCTGAGATGCCATTATCCTCATCTTACAGAGACGTTTGATGCCTAAAAAGGGAATTTCTCACATTCATTTGGTGAGAAATCTAGATCTTCTAACACTCTACTGCTTAGTTTTTATTACTCTTCAGCTAAATTAGTAAAGTGTTATTTCAGCCTTACAAGATCATCAATAAATAAAATTGAGTTTAAAAAAAATCTTTCCTCTTTTTTTCTGTAGTCGGTTATCAGTGTCTTCATATGGAGTCATGTCCATTTACAGTTTAATATATTTCTTCTGATTAACATAATTATTGTTGATGGGGATGTGGCTTGGACAAGGTCAGTTAAAATTTACATATCAACAGAATATGCAAATTAAATTTACATGCCTAGTCTTAACCTTTTCATTTAAACTTTTCAAGCTAAGTTCTGTTTTCCAATTTGCACAAAACTTTTAAGTATAATAGAAAAGTTTCCTTTGCCAGGTAATAGTATACCCTTGCAGCTCAGGAATATCTTCATATTAGTAGAAATAGGACAGTTTGATTTATTTATAGTGCCTCTAAACATAGAGCTGAAAACTGAAAATATAATTGATTTAACTTTTTTAATTAAAGAGCTGTTAATGAAAACTTTTCAAACTTTTCAGTTATGAACACACGTCATAGATTTATTTCAATCTTGTTGCAAAAGGAAAAAAAAAATCTCATAGGAAGCCATTCAAAGATTCACTCTTGGTGAGGGCTTTTTTTTTTTTTTTTTTTCCTAAGACAGAGTCTTACTCTGTCACCCAGTCTGGAGTGCAGTAGTGCAATCTCGGCTCACTGCTAAAACCTCCGGGTCCCAGTTCAAGCAATTCGCCTGCCTCAGCCTCCCAAGTAAGTAGCTGGGATTACAGGAATGTGCCACCATGCCCAGCTAATTTTTGTAATTTTAGTTTCACCATGTTGGCCAGGTTGGCCTTGAACTCCTGACCTTGTGATCCACCTGCTTTGGCCTCTTAAAGTACTGGGATTACAGGTGTGGTGGTGAGGGCATTTTAAAGGAAAAAAGAGGTTTACTTACAATGTACCAAAAGAGACAAATGCCTACTTAAAGTTATTTTTAGACTCTGACTTTCAGCTGATAGTCAACAGTATAGGTTAGTGACTGGTTTCATTTTCTTTTTTCTTTTCTTTCTGTTTTTTAGATGAAGGTCTCAGTGTGTTGCCCAGACAGGTCTCTAACTCTGGGCTCAAGCGATCCTTCCGCTTCAGCTTCTTGATAGCTTGAATTACAGACTCGTACAACTGCCTTACAACATCTTGATTTCATCCAAGTTCATTAGAAACTTAGGCTTTTTTTTTTTTAATCAAAACACTAAATCTCCTCCCAGAAAGTTATGCAAGCTTGAAATAATTTTTAAGGGATCTAATTAAGAGCCCCAAGTACTTACAGTAATTAAATCTAGAAAAGGGAGGCTTACTGAGGTGGTCCAAGATCACTCAGTTTGGCTACTTACAGGAATGGAGGAGAAAGTAGTCCTCCTGGTGGCCATACATAATTTATTAAGAGTGGAATACATTGGTTCTAGCAATATGCAGAATAGATCCTTAAAAACCGCCACTGTATGTGACACAAATGCTTGACAAATTATTTTTTAAGTCCTTTAAAAATGTAATAGTGAATTTTTATATGCACCATTGAGCCAGCAGGCAAGTAAAGGAAAACCTTAGAAGCCAAAAACAAGGACAGCTATCAGAGGCATTTGGACCAGAGCAACTCCATCTTGAATAGGGGATGGAGGGCTGAATTCCTGGGAGGTAAGACATTCTTAATTATAGGATGAGACAGGAGGTCAGTTTGCACAAGACAATTAGGTCACAAATAGGTGGATACCGTAAGGAAGCCAGCCAAAATCCACCAAAACCAAGATGACCATGAATGTGACTGCTGGTGGTCCTCACTGCTCATTGTTTGTGAATTATAATGTATTAGCATGCTAAAAGACACTACCACCAGTGCCATGACAGTTTACAAATGCCTTAGCAACATCCAAAAGTTACCCTATATAGTCTAAAAAGAGGAGGGACCATAGTTCAAGGAAATCTCTGCCCCTTTCCCTGAAAACTCAAGAATAATCTACCCCTTGTTTGGCATATAATCAAGAGGTAATTTTAAGTATACTCAGTCAAGCCGCCCATGCTCCTACTCTGCCTATAGAGTAGCCATTTTTTATTCGTTTACTTTCCTAATAAACTTGCTTTCACTTTATGGATTCATCCTGAATTTTTTCTTGCAAGAGGTTCAAGAACCCTCTCTCGGGGTCTGGATTAGGATCTCTTTTCCCGTAACACAGCCAAAAAAAATCTAGACAGAAATGTGAGTACCAAAAACAGTAGCTGCCCTGGGAGTATCTATCCATTTCAAGAGGCCTCACCAGACTTAAGTGGCCTAGAGCTTTCACTTTTACAGGACTTGCAAGTGCCAAGGGACTTCATACAAAGCCTAGTCTAGAGCAAAGTGAAAAGGTGGGCTAACAGAAAATGAAACTCAGCCCCAACTCCCACTCCTCACCCCTACTCTCCCCCAAGAAGCATAAATACATTTGCTTTTTTAAGTCATGACTCAGTTTGGTAAATTTACAACAAAATCTTTCTGTAAGAATTCCTAATTGGGCCAGACTTTAGATAGATATAGGGCTAGCATTTATACTAATTGCGTAGCCTGAGTATTTCCAAGTTAAAGATTTATGGTAAAGCAGTCATCGTTAGACTATCCCTAATAAAAATTGAAAAACTTACCACTACTGACTCTAACCAAAGGAACTTCTTAAGAATGAATTTATGAAGCAAAATAACAGTTTATGGAAGATCTGATATGTAAGAAATAATGATAAGCAAATAATATAGTAATAACATGAATAAATCTGAGCAAACATTAACAAAAATAAAATTATGGTGATAAAAAATATCAACTAAAAAACCAGACAACAGGCAAGTGTAAGTCAGGAAAGTTTAATTAGAATTAAAGCAATCGAAAGTCTTTACTCAATCAGGCCTGGTGGTGTGCGTCTGTAGCCCCAGCTACTCAAAAAGCTGAAGCAGGAAAACTACTTGAGCCCAAGAGTTGGAGACCAGCCTGAGTAACATAGTGAGACCCTGGCTAAACAAATAAAATGAAGTCCTTCCTTATGTTGTTGGAAATGAAAATAATATTAATTATATAATTTAGACTTTATTAAGTTAATTATGTATGTAAAAATACTACTAAAACCACTGAAAAAATAAAACTAGAGAGCATAAGGTCAAGTTTTGCAGAAAGAAAAAAAATTAAACACAAGTCAATCTAAAGGAGGACAAAAAGGAAAAAGTATTAGAGGGGAAAGCATAGGAAGTATAACATAAAATGCTAGAAATAAATCGAAATATGTTAATTGCAATAAATATAATTGGACTAAATTCTCCAGTTAGAAGACACAGATTGGCATAAAATAAACAAAATCCAGCTGTCTTCTGTTTAAAAGAGACACACCTAAACATAAGGCTATAGAATAGTTGAAAGTAAAATAGTGGAAAAAATATATCAAATGAATATAACAAGGATTGCTGGTATAGTAAGGTTGTAATAAGACTAAAATTTTACCAAAAAAAAGAGAAAGTAATCAATTCAGCAGCATGATAAAATTATAAGCTTGATTACATCTAGTAGCATAAATTTTAAGTATATACTACAAAAAATAAGAATTAAAAGGGTTAACTGATATTTCACCATGTTAATGGCTGATTTTAATACACCTTTCACAATATTTGATATATCAAGTGTACAAATCAGCAAGTATATAGAAGATCTGGATAATAATATTAAAAGATAATCTAATAGAATTATATAGAACATTTCACTCAAGAATTGGAGACTATACATTTTTAAGCATCCATGGAATATTTACAAACATTGATTATAGGCCAAACTATTAAATAAGCCTCAGTGCATCTCAAAGACTTTTAATAACACATTTTTTGAATCTTAATATGATTAAATAAAAATAAATTAAAACCACATATACATCTAGAAATTGTTAGACAATGTACACAAACACCTTAAAATAACATGTAAATTGGCCAGGCATGGTAGCTCCTGCCTGTAATCCCAGTTCTTTGGGAGGCTGAGGTAGGCGGATCACCTGAGGTCAGGAGTTCAAGACCAGCCTGGCCAACATGGAGAAACCCACCCCCCTACTAAACAGACAAAAATTTGATGGATATGATGGTGCATGCCTGTAATCCCAGCTACTCAAGAGGCAGAGGCAGAAGAATTGCTTGAACCCAAGAAGCGGAGGTTGCAGTGAGCTGACATCATGCCACTGCACTCCAGCCTGGGCAACAGAGTCAGACTCTGTCTCAAGCAAAAACAAAAACAAAACAGATAAAGAGCAAATCATAATGAAGTGAAAAAACCTATAACTGAATGACAATAAAAATATTTCTTGTCTATCATGTCAATTGACATCAATATGTGTCAACTGAGGTATCTATCAATAGAAGAAAATTTGTAGCCTTAAATAATTTTATTTTAGGGAAAAATAGCTAAAATTTAATGAGGTGAGCATATAAAGTGAGGTGACGGAAGTTAGAAAAGGAAACAACAAATCCTAAGACAGTAGACTGAAGTAGTACATAAAAATAACCAAAAAATTTTCTTTTACTCTATTAAAATTAAATATGAGTTCAATAGTAATTACTGTGTTTAAAAGTCTGGATAGTGTAGTTAGAAAAGAAAGAGAGGTCCAGGAGTGGTGGCTCACACCTGTAATCCCAGCACTTTGGGAGGTCGAGGCTGGCAGATCACCTGAGGTTGGGAGTTCGAGACCAGCCTGACCAACATGAAGAAACCCTGTCTCTACTAAAAATACAAACTTAGCTGGGCATGGTGGCTCATGCCTACAATCCCAACTACTTGGGAGGCTGAGGCAAGAGAATCACTTGGACCTGAGAGACGGAGGTTGTTGTGGGCTGAGACCATGCCATTGTACTCCAACCTGGGCAACAAGAGCAAGACTCCATCTCAAAAGAAAAAAGAAAAAAGAGAGGAAAGGGAAAGAGAGATGAAGGGAAGTGAATAGAAAAGAAAAAACAACTAATTAAATAATGACGAATTACCTAGTATGATCATCAATACTGAAAAACCAACATAATCTACAAAATATTACTCCTATTTATGAGTACTATGATTGATATAAGCTCAATATTAAAAAATTAATTGCATTTTTATAAGAGAAAAAAATGAGAAAATGTAACCTTAAAAGACCCATCTACGGTCCGATAGATACACAGATAGAAAGACAGAGAGTCATTGATATAAATATAAATATATAGATATATCCTAAAAAGGGGGTTGTAAAAAAAAAAGAAAGGGAAGAAAAGAATATGTAACATACTTAAATCATCCTTAAAGCCTAAAACATTTATTATCTGTCTTGATACAGAGCAAGTTTTGCTACCCTTGTGCAAGCCAATGCCCATACTTCTGCTGAAAAGACAGCCAATAATTAGTTTTGCTCTTTACAAGGATGCTGGTTTTTTTTTTCTCTCTCTCTCTCTTTTCTGGCAGATTGTACAAACTGATACTTTTTAAAAAATTTATGCCATTGTTTTTTATTATTACCCACTACTATTGTTTAAAACATTCTATTTATAGCAAATTAATGTGATGTACAAGGCTTAATAGACTATTTTTAATGGATTTTAGGTTTTGGGGTACATGTGCAGAACATGCAAGATAGTTGCACAGGTACACACGTGGTAATGTGATTTGCTGCCTTCCTCCCCTTCACCCTCATCTGGCATTTCTCCCCATGCTATCTCTCCCCAGCTCCCTCCCTCCCCGCTGTCCCTCCCCTATTCCCCCCAATAGACCCCAGTGTGTAGTGCTCCCCTCCCTGTGTCCATGTGTTCTCATTGTTCATCACCCGCCTATGAGTTAGAACATGCGGTATTTCATTTTCTGTTCTTGTGTCAGTTTGCTGAGAATGATGTTCTCCAGATTCATCCATGTCCCCACAAAGGACACGAACTAATCGCCTTTGATTGCTGCATAATATTCCATGCTGTATATGTGCCACACTTTCCCAGTAGACTTAACCCACTGGCTAATGCCTAAATTGATATTCTCATTAGTGGTATATAAGAAGTCAGATGAGTAAGACTTGGTTTTATATTGGAGTTTTAACTGGCATTTACTTATTAATTAATGAGATTGTGCATCTCCTGTGCTGTGGTAATTTCTATTTATTCTTCATTTTAATGCCTGTTTATTCTTAAAAATGTGAAATCATTTTTTAGCTTGTGGGCTCTGAAATGGGCCATGACCACTGTTGGATTTGGCTGACTGGCTGTAGTGTGCAGATCCCCGGCTAGCAGAACCTCCAGAGGTTATGTGATTCTATTGGGATATGCACCTTTGGTGGACTTTTTTTGACCAAGCTATTCCACAACTCAGAAAAAGTTGCCCTTGTTGGAAACTGGTTGTGATGAAAATGGACTAATTTAGGAATTTATAGGAGGCATAACAATACAAATGATTCTTGCTTAAAACCATGCAAATAAACTTTTTCCAGCAGAGATCCTATTGATTTCCATGGAAACGGTAACTCTAAACATTACATTTTATAGGCTAATAAAAGTTTTGGTAGGCCAACTAGTTTTTAAAAAACTAAACTTTGGTAAACCATTTTGGAAAATATTTATATTATCCAGAACTGTTAAAGAAGCATATGACTTCCAACCCAACAAATTTACCTTTAGGTACACAATCTCCGAAAAAACCTACTGATATGCACAAGATTCTGTACCAGCACAGTCTGTAATAATTTTCAAAAAACTAGAAACAACACAAAAGTCCACTGATAGGATAATGAATTGATAATTATAATACATTCATAAAATGGAATACTACACAGAATACAAAATAACCAACTGCCCTAAACAAATCAACCAACCAACCACCCAAACAAATCAACTGCAGCTAAACTGCACAGAATACAAAATAACCAGTTGTAGCTAAACAAATGAGAAAAGTAATGTTGAATGAAAAAGCAAGCAAATTCTGTGCAGAATATTACAGATACGAAGAAAACAGAAGATGTAATGATTATGTAATCAGGCAATCCACAGTTTAGTGGTAAGAAAAATGCAAACAAGTATTTACAATAGATTTGCATGTGATGGAAAAGTGTTTACTCTTTTATGCATGGTGGGATTTTGTGCAATGGACCAATAAGGTTGGAGTGTCTTTTATGATGCCTATGTTGCATTGATGGGAATAAGGAGGATGGGAAAGGATGGAGGCAGAGAGATCTGTTAAACGGCTAGAATGGTGATTTTTACAAAAGACGTTTTAAAAATAAATAAGTAATTTAAGGCAATTGGAGAGATTTTTGAGGTCAAATCCATAGGACTTAGGAACTTTTTCATATTGAAGGTAAAGAAGAAAGAATCTAGAATGACTCCTACGGTATTGGGCAACAGGGTAGATCTGTTACTTCACTAAGATAGGGAACATTTGATGGTGGTGGTGGTGAGCTGTGGATAGGACGATGGTTATCTTGTTGAAATTGTAGCATTACTATCATAACAATGGGATGTTTGCTGCTCCTGACAATTTGGTAAAACATCTATTTGTTACATGCCAAATGCAATAATTAACTGTGATGATGGGATAAATAAGACTCAGAAATATTATACCTTCAAATTTCATTTAAGAAAAAAAATACCCTCTAATTACCAAATGATTATTTTGAAAACAATCACTCACTAAGCAGTTTTTCAACTGACTATAGCAGAGTGACTGAAAATTAAATTTCAAAACATGGAATTGGGGGTATTCCTTGGCTAAACTGTTCCATGTGCTGATACTGTGGAGCAGGAAAGTCCCTCCCAGACATGCTGGATATGCCACTCGTATGAGGATGTGACTAAGCTCAGTTACAGAGATACACTCATCCCCTCATGTCCCCAAGATGATTGTGTGTTTCATCCCAGCAACACACTAAAATTCCTTTCCTGGCACTACATAGAGAAAGGGCAAAGGAGGGTAGTTTCACAGCACAACTTGTGTGCACTTTTCATAAGCCTGGAACCAATTCTGACCTGGAGGGAGGGCTGATTTTGAGCCCTTGGTATGCCCATCACCACATACCGAGGAACATGTGCATCTGATTCACTCACATTAGACCTCTCTGATGCATTTCCTGTGGACAGCTGTGGCCCTGACTGTGGGGGCGAGAGCAGGGTATTGAATACTACACAGCAGCAGCCACGGGAAAAAACTCAAAACACCCCAGATTTTTCTCAGCTGTTCAGTTTTGGCATGATTTACCTTTAAATCTCTGGTTCTTTCTAGCTCTGATGTTGAGGGCAGAGGTGCTGATTTCAAATAGTCAAAACTAGGACAAGCAAGAAATGAAGAAATGTAGCTTCTAAGCAACTCCTGAGTGGGAAAGTTTGTGTCTTGAAATAATCATATCTCACATGTAATCAATCCCCTACTTCTCTTGGATCCATAATGTTTCCAGGAAAACTGCCAGGTGAAATAGAAATATCTGAAATTTAGACTTTTATGTTCCATGCTTTACTTATTTATGCTTTATACCATACCAATCCTTTTGGAAAGATAAAGCTTATCTTGAAGCCCATCATTCTTAATCCTTTTCATTAAGTGGTCATTCTTACCACTGGCATTCTTAGCAATTCAGATTATTGCATTTACCTATATTCTGTAAGTCCAAGCAAAAAGAACACTTTAAAAAACTCATTCTGATCTGCTTATGCAGATGTATGTACATAGTGGCTTCTGGTGTATACTTTCATTATAATGTTTAAAGTATCTCAATGCCAAGTCCTAAAGAAATGAACTGCTCCTTGTTACAAGATGCTATTAATGTAAGAAATCTTTTCAAGTATAGTGATTTGGGATGTTATTTCACAAAAGCTTATTCAATGCACATTAATGCACTGCAAATTTTAAAACTAGGCCAGAAAAAGAAATAAAAGTGTTAAGAGGGCCCATTTGACAAGTGCGATATTGTATACAGTTGAAAAATAGCTCCAAAAACATTAAACAATGCTGTCTGTCTTACTTTTGTCTCTATCACACTAACTATATTGTTATAGGAGAGTTGTCTGTTTGCCTCGTCCACCTGTCTTATCTAGTGGTTATTGGTAGAGGTGGCAGTTACATTCCCAAGGGAAAACAATCTCTTCCTGTTCCCTGTGGTTATGCCCATTTCCTGTTGCTTCTGGAGCTGGGTAGGGAGGCAGTTCTCAATAAGGTCCTTCTGTTGATGTTGACCGACATCACATGGACAAAGGCGGGGGAGTCACATTCTTGTTGAGTACTAGGATATTAAAATAGCTGAAGGTTATGGAGCCTATTCGTAGTCTATTAATCTGATGATTTTGCTTTCTATTCATTTAAAACCCAGTGAGTTTCCTTCTGCTAAAAATTCAGGGTGATATTAATTTCTTCAGTCACTATTTAAGTAGGTATTAAAAGAAAGAAGGGTTCTCCATAAAGTACATTGTTTCTCTTCCTATAATATCATCAATAAATTGCTAAGGCAGAATTTCACATTATAGCAAAGAATGATACTAATATTATTTGAAGGTGTCTCAAAGAAAAAGGACCAGGTTAGTGCTCTTTAATTAACGAGATGTTCATCTCCCCTCCAAGCCAGTCACTAGTGAGCTCAGTCATCCTGGGCCTTAACAAACCTCTCCTAACTTTGAGTTGCCCCAAGCTGATCAGTTCTTTCATCCCACTTACTGAAAGCATCTTTAATTTTCTCCTTTATTTCTATGATGACCTTTCTTAATCTTTAATATATCTATTTCTTGAACTTTCAGTTCTCTTAGCTTCTACAACATTGTGCTGATCTCTCCTTCCTCTTTGTCCTCCATTTGCTTACTAAATAAAGCATCTTTTCTTCTCCTTTCATCTCTCTCTCTCTACCATTTCTTGCTTGACTGTTTTTATCCATACTCATTATTTCAGCTTTGATCTCATGGCAGACAACTCCCAAACCTAAAACAATTAGTCTAATATATTTTCCACTTTTTCTTTCATTTGCAGAATGCTTCACAAACCCTCGCTCTCGTGAACCCATATACTTTATAGGCTCAGCGCTGTTCCAGTTCATCTAGGCTTGACGCATCCCAGTGGCCTTTGATGACTGCTTCATTACTCCCCAACAAACAATGAATTTCCAAATCTTAACGTTTGTATCTCCACAGGATCTCTTTAATCCTTTTCCCTATATTTTATTTCCAAAGCCAACATTAGCCAGCAGAAATTCTATTCTCTTATTTTTCCTGCATTATTATACTAATGTTTTCAGCATTAACCTTAGAAAGACACTATTTCATGTTTTCCTTATCTCAATTCATTGTTCACATTATTTCCTGGTTGATTAAATAGAAACTCAGAATATTTTACTCACTCAGATGTTCAAAAACTCTCAATAACTCTCTAGGTCTGCAAAATTCTGTATTTTCAGATTTTATGCCTGCTAAGTCTAACTTAATAAAACTTGTGCTACTTTAACACGTGCTAGGCCTGTTAGAATGGGAAAAGTATAGAAACACAAAAATGTAGCTGATACCATGACACCAGAGACACCCTGTCAGACTAGCCTAAAACATTCAACTTTTGGGGGGAATGATTTTGGCTCAGCAGCTTTATTAAGGCATAATTGATATAATAATAAACTGTACATATTTAAGTATATAATTTAATAAAATGTGACATTTATTATGTATATGCCCATGAAAGAGTCATCCAATCAAGATAATAAATTTATCCATCACCTTCCAAAAGTACCTCTTGTACTTTGGTACTCTCTCCCTGCTGCCCCTCCCCACATATCTCTTATCTCAGCCAACCATTGATTGCCTCTCTGTTACTATACTGTTTGTATACTAGTTTGCATTTTCTAGAATTTTAAATAGATGTAATTACACAATATATATTCTTGTTTTTTTACCTTTTTATACTCAGCACAATTGTGCTGATATTCACCCACATAGTAGCTTTAGTTCATTCTTTTTTATTATTGAATAGTATTCCATTGAATGGATATACCTTAGTTTGTTTATCCATTCACTTGTTAGAAATTTGTATAATTTCTAGCTTGGGGCTGTTATAAATAAAGCTGCTATGAAAATTCATTTTAAGCATTTAAATGGACATACGCTCTCCTTTTTCCTAAGTAAATATCTGGAAGTGCTATGGCTGAATCATATGGCATTAATGTTTAACTGTTTAACAAACTACCAAACTATTTTCCAAAGTGGTTGTAGCATTTTTCTCACCAACATTGTATAAGCATTCCATTTGCCCCACATTCTTGTTAATATTTGGTATGGTCAATCTTTTTAGTTTTAGCCATTATAATTGGTGTTATGAGAGTGTCTCATCGTTTTAATGTGCATTTCCTTAATGACTAATGATGTTAAGCATCTTTACACATGTCTAATGGTTATCCATATATCTCATTTGGTGAAGAGTTCAAAAAGTATTTTAAAAGGAAATAAATGGCAAAGGCTAAATCTGTAATATAAATTTATAAAACTTACAAAAATCTCTCTAGTTTATCTTTGAATGAGAGGTATTTTAAAATTATCTGTGTTTTCTTCCAAATAACTACAAATAAATTCTGGAAGAATCTTTTGGAAGGACAAGAAAAGCATAACTTTCTTCAACATTATCTACATCCAGAAAATGCATAAGTCCAACCTAAATATTCTGCCTTATTACTCATGCTTCCTCTATCGTCTCTAAATCAGTGAATTCTAAAACATGCTATGAGTTCTACTGGTGGTAGGTGAGATGGTTGTAGGGGTATACTGAGTTATTATATAAGGATACATCTCACTATCAGAATGGTATTCTATTTGGACTTCTCTTTGGATTCATTTACTTATATCAAGAAAAAAAGTCTCAACTTAGAAATTATGTTTGTGTAACACCTCTGTAGCAATAGCTGATCACGTTTCTCAAGAGAGAGAGCAGTCCTTAGTCTCAGACCTTCAGCAGATGAGAGTACCAAACTAGAATTTTTTCTTTGTATTTTTTCATTGTATTTACTTTTATAGTAAGTGACTTAGATTTTCAATCAGTCAGCCAGTGACAGCAATACAACATGTCATTACAACATGTATTTTAGTTAAAGGAAATGAATTAATTGATTAAAAACATTACATAAGGAATATTCAATTGATATTCAGATTCATCAAAGTTGTTACAATAATACACAAATGGCTGAATTTGGACAAAAATTATTTAATGTTTAGCCCAATTACTTTTTTTTTTTAAGATGGAGTTTTGCTCTTGTTGCCCAGGCTGAAATGCAATGGCATAAACTCAGCTCACCACAAGCTCCGCATCACAGGTTCTAGCAATTCTCCTGCCTCAGCCTCCCTGGTAGTTGGGATTATAGGCATCTGCCACCACACCCAGCTAATTGTTTGTATTTCTAGTAGAGATGGGATTTCACTATGTTGGCCAGGCTGGTCTCAGATTTCTGGCCTCAGGTGATTAATCCACCTCAGCCTCCCCAAATCCTGGGATTACAAGCATGAACTGCCATGCCCAGCTAGCCCAATTACTTTCAAATTATACCCATTCCATGGAAAACTAGGGTTTACAAGGAGGTGCCTCAACTATTGGGTTGAGGAGAGGGCAATGAGTAGGCAAGAAGAGAGTGAGCAAACAAGTTTCAGGAAACCAGCCCTGGAATCAACCAGAGCAACTCACATTAGAGGGCAATAATTATGCATATTCACATCATATTATTTCCTTTTATCGTATAGTCTTTCAATCTTTTTCTAAGCTCATACACATTATTTTTAAAATTAGATTGTCATAACGTTACATACTTTAAAAACCTAATACTATAAAATGCTAATTTTCTGTCATTAAATGCTCTTTAAAAATTTATTTTTGGGCTGTAGAATATTTATTTAAACTGTATTAGTTTCACTTCTATATAAAATGAAAGTTGGACTAGACAATATCTAGATTATCTTCTTGGTCTAACAGTCCTTTGCTCTGTTAAGTGAATAGCTAAACACTCCTGAATTACTTAAATAATTAAATCCCTGTCCTATTCACCCTGAAAGACAGTTCATGGAACTCCCTGTCTGAGAAGCAGCTCCACTGCACAGCAACTATAACAACTTAGAATATCACTGTATATCTGTACAACTTGAGCCTGTATTTGAAACCACTGTCTTTCATGGCCACAGTGTCATATTATGTATGAAATGCATACATACATATGGAGATGCATATGCATAAATACAAATTAGGAGAACTAATGAGTCTCCCGCCCTCTCACTTTACCTCAGGATGGCCTGCTCTGGAGGGTGACTGACTGCTGTCTCTTTACGGCACCTCCCAGGGCTCCACATAAGCTTAAGTCATCTAACTCGTGTTCGAAGTTGGGCAATCCAAAACTTAACCTTTGTGGTTGGTAAGACTCTATCATGCCACTTTTTCTTTTCTGTTATATATTAACAGATAAAGAGACAAAATTTCACTTTATTTATATAGATTCCAAGAAAAGTTAAAGATAACTATAAGCTGCTCTTTGTTGAAGGCTGAGTGTGACTATATCCTGTTCCGCTTTTCCATAGATGGTACTGGGGGAGGTGTCTCCATTTGTCTTATATCTGCAGGGTCTTTAGGACTTAAAAGAAGGGTAATTCATTCATTTTACTTCATATTTACTAAGCACACACCTATGCTAGCCATTCTGGTAGGTCCTTAACACATAGAGACAAATAGAATGTTCCCTTTTCTTAAGTCTTAGTCTAGAAAGGGAGAGAGCAAGAGAAACACTAGCTCCAGCTCTATGTGTCTTGAAAGAATGTCCAAAGTGGTGGTTTAACAGAAACACACACATGCACTTCACAAATGAGACTGTCTTTAAGGAAACTGCCAAAGGATACTCTACTGGGTTAAATAGTGTCCTTGTACTCCAGCCTGGGCAACAGAGAGAGTCTGTCTCAAACAAACAAACAAAAATACCAAAATAAAACAAAAAAAACAAAACCGGGCCGGGTGCAGTGGCTCACATCTGTAATCCCAGCACTTGGGAGGCTGAGGTGGATCACGAAGTCAGAACACTGAGACCATCCTGGCCAATATGGTGAAACCCTGTCTCTACTAAAAACACAAAAATGACCCAGGTGTGGTGGCGCATGCCTGTAATCCCAGGTACTCGTAAGGCTGAGCCAGGAGAATCACTTGAACCAGGGAGTCAGAGGTTGCAGTTAGCCGAGATCACGACACTACACTCCAGCGTGGCGACAGAGCAAGACTATCTCAAGGAAACAAAAGGAAACAAAACAAAAAACCTACAGACAAATTGTTAGAGCAAGACTCCATCTCAAGGAAAAAAACACCCTAAAGATAAATTGTTAGAATTAAGAAGTAAGTCTACTAAGGTTGAGATATATAAAGTCACTATAAAAAATTCATTTTTAACAAATACAAGCTTGTAACGTGGTTGTTATAGTGTTAGAATTCCCTCTGTGACTTCTTGTCCCAGAATAAAGCTGTGTAAAGAATGCTTGATACTTTTTATTTATACAGTTGCTTTTAACTTGACAGACCTTTTAAAAATGTTACATGCAAATGATCATTTGATAATGCATATGCTTCAGAGTTCTGAAAGATTGAGAATTTCTCTTTAGCCCTCTAACTGATGCTTGTGTCCACCCATAATTAATACAGCAAAACAAAAACTCCAAAGGGATATTGTTAGGAGGTGGGTCTTAGGAAAGTAATTAGATGAGGTTGTGAGGGTGAGGCCTCCATGATGGGATTAGTATCCTTATAAGAAGAGAAAGAGAATAAAGCAAAAGCTCTCTCTCTGTATGTCTGTCTGTCTGTCTGCTTGTACTCACCAAGAAAATCCAGGTGAGAACATAACCAGGAAAAAAGGGTTCTCACCAAGAACCTAACCATGTTGGCATTATGACTGCAGACTTCCAGCCTCCAGAACTGTGAGGAATAAGTGTTTATTGTTTAAGCCACAAAATAATTATTATGGCAATTCTTTGTGGTGAGAAATGGTATTCTGCTCTTGCAGCCTAAAGTGACGTGCTCTCCCTGAATCTTGCCCTTATACTTCCCCATTCTCAGCATTTTGCTCCTTCTTGATATCACCAGGGGCTCAGGACTTCTGCTCCATCACAACAGCAAGCACCTGCTTCGTAGGAAGACTGCAAGGACTCTAGGATCATGAAGTGTAAGAGTTGGAAGACAATTTAAATTATGTTGTTCAAACTGCTTCATTTTACAAATGAGTAAACTAAGGACCACAGAAACCAATATATTTACCCTTAATTAGCTGTCCTAAGGTAGAAATGCCATTTGAAAATTAATAAACCAAACCATCTTAACCGTAAGTATTTCATTTAACACAGTATGAAAACTTCCAGCCAGCAAGAAGGATCTTTAATAATGGGGTTTCAGCTTTCAGCAAGCCCAAAGGGAGGACATTTACAGATCAAAGAGGCTGTCTCACAGCTGTGAAATCATAATTTTGCGGCAACCTCTCTCGGCATGTCATTCTTGTCCCCAGTCTCCCAAAGGGCAGGTATGAAGATCTATTCCTAGAGTCAGTAATCTATGACTTAGTAGGCCAAAGTAATTTTAAGGGGCAAGTAAAGTATTTGTGGTCACCCTCTACTCTTACTGTTATTGTTCAAAAGAGTAATCAACTGAATAACAACTCCTACTTTGAAACTCTGGGTTTAGTTGCCTGCCTAACAAAATCTACTCAGCAACCCCTGTACCAAATTCTTGTGTTGTTTAAAATATTTTTTTCATTTTTGTGTTTATTATGTTGTTTATGAATAGTGATAATTTCTGTTCTGTGTGTGTGTGTGTGTGTGTGTGTCTTTTGTGATTGATTAGACTACATAAAATTCAAATTTACCTGGAATTTAAGAATTATGTAGTTCTTACACTATTACTCTATTATTAATTTTCTTAAATAAACCCTACTTTCATCATGATTTAGATGTGTTTTCTTTTCTCTTTCATTTAATATGCTTTTGAAATAAACTTGCTAGCAAATTATCTCAGATGTGGCATCATCATTCATAAATGAAATAGACCTGTAGTTTCCATTTTCTTTGGGAAACATGCAGTATAGGGGTTAATAGCTTGTCTCCTCAATACAGGTTACCTAGGTTCCATCTCTGTCCCACCGTTTACTAACTGTGGAATCCTGGTGAAGTTATATAACTTCCCTAAGTTTTCTCATCTATAAGATGAGAGAAATGCTCAATCTCATAAGTATTTTGTGGAATAATTAGTTATATTTCTAGAACACTTACACTGTTCTTGGTATACAGAAAGCTCTTTATAAATATCAGCTATTTTGATGTCATTCTGGGCAGGTTTTGGTATCAATTTGCTCATCTTATAAAGTACACTTGGAAGTAATCCTTTCTTTTTTTGGTCCTTTTTTTTTTTTTTGAGACAGAGTTTTGCTCTGTAGCCTAGGCTGGATTACAGTGGTGTGATCTTGGCTCACTGCAACCTCTGATCCCCAGATTCAAGTGATTCTCCAGCCTCAGCTTCCTGAGTAGCTGGGATTACAGGTACACACCACCAAGCCTGAGTAATTTTTTGTATTTCTAGTAGAGAGGGGGTTTTGCCATGTTGGCCTGGCTGGTCTCAAACTCCTGACCTCAAGTGATCTGTTCACCTTGGCCTCCCAAAGTGCTGGGATTACAGGCGTGAGCCACCACACCCGGGCAATTCTTCTTTTTCTATAATCTGGAAATAGTTAAGAGGAAGAAGAATTTTTTATTCCTTAAGAATTTAAAATAGCTCAGTTATGAAATTATTTGGAACCTGTGACTTTTTTGAGAGAATACTTTGACAAGTTCACATCTTCTTCTTCTTCATAGAGTAGTTTTGAAAATGGGTGTTTTACTAGGAAATTACATTTACTATTGGCAAAATATTAAGATTTTTCAAACTTATCAATGCTTTAGTTTTCAATCCTTTCCTGGTAAGGCTTAAAATTTATTTATTTGTTCATTTTGAGAGTCCCTTTATGGTTTTCTCAACTTATTTATTTGTTTATTATTCATTCAATTCCGATGTTGCATTTTTATTATTTTTTCCTTAGGTTTTTCTTTTTCTAGATTATTAAGTTAAATGCTTATTCGTTCTTTGGCATGATGCCAGCTAATTGCTTTGAAAAGTATAAAGGAGGCCGGGCGCGGTGGCTCACGCCTATAATCCCAGCACTTTGGCGGCCGAGGCGGGTGGATCACGAGGTGAAGAGATCGAGACCATCCTGATCAACAAGGTGAAACCCCATCTCTACTAAATATACAAAAATTAGCTGGGCATGGTGGTGCGCGCTTGTAGTCCCAGCTACTCGAGAGGCTGAGGCAGGAGAATTGCTTGAACCCAGAAGGCGGAGGTTGCGGTGAGCCGAGATTGTGCCATTGCACTCCAGTCTGGGTAACAACAGCGAAACTCCGTCTCAAAAAACAAACAAACACACAAAAAAAAAAAAACAAAAAAAAAAGAAAGAAAGAAAGAAAAGAAAAGTAAAAAGGAATAGTAAAAAGATGTTTCTTCTGTTTTTCTCTTTTTCCTAACATTAACATACCATGTTTATATTTTATTTGTTAAGATTATATTCTCATTCATCCGTTCATTTATGCAGTCACAAATATTTATTTAGAACTGGATTTTGTCCAGAGTCCTAGTGGCAGGGGTAGGGCAGTGAAGAGTAAGTAAGATACTATCATTGCCTTCGAGGAGAAAACACTCGGTGCTTAAATGTCTTTTGAGGACAGGAGATGTTCATTTTACTTCTGCATCCAAACTGATTGAATTCTTGGGTCAAATATTGTGCAAGCCTTCATTAAAATTTTTGACTTGCTGTATGCATTTATTATTATTATCATTATTTAGAGGGGTTTATACAAGCTGTTTATTTATTTATTTGTATGGACTCTCTACTAGGGTGCCTTAGCTCTTAAAGAAACTTGTCATATGCTTTCTAGGGAAAGATGGTGGAAAAAATTTGTATCATAGACCTTTCTCTTCCAAAATAAATAAATAATAAGTTTAAAACAACAACTATAGATATGCACAAAAGAATAAGTATGGCAGCAAGAATCAAATATCTAGATATATAAGCAAGACAGGGAAAGAGAGGCAAAATATGAGAGGCATAGTGAAGATTTCCTTCTTCATTCATCCTGTAAGCAGGGGAGGGGGATGAATTAGATCCTAAAAAATATCATTCCTGTTACTCCTCTCTTCCCTCCCCAACAAAGTCACCACAATTTGATTAAAAAAAAAAAAAAAAAAAAAAAAAAGAATGCCAGAAGTGCCTGGTCAGCTTGGGGAGAACACATCAAACACTTTGAGAATATAAACTGTAAGTCACTTCCTTAATGCACCAGAGGTGGGCAAGTCTACCAGGCTCACCACGGTGGGGCAAGTTGAGTAACGAAGTCTGAAAAATTACGGCAATCATCTAAATTAACTGATCTTTAAAACTGTTTAGAGATGTAATATAAAGGATGTTAGAAGAGAAAATAAAACAACATCATTTGAGGGAAGAGGCATTTGGAATACTGCAGGTGGAATTCATTTTCCCTTCCTATGAGCCAGTGATTTGTAGTTAAAAACAGAAAAGAAAAACTGGGATGGGGTTGAGAGTGGCAGTTGGTGAATGATGATAAGTGAATTGTTGAACTGCATTCTAAGAACAGTTGAAGTAGAAACAAACAAATAAGCAATGGCCTGACCAGAAGGAGTAAATTAAGGCACTGAATTAAAAATAATACAAAAACCCTATAATTCAGCCCTAAAATGTTGAGTCACAACATCCAATTAGAAAAATGAATAAGTCATAAGTGTACATCTCCATTAATTTTCACAAAGTTTAAACATTCACATAACTAGCCATGATATCAAGAAACAGAACACGGCTATTACCTCAGGGAACTCTTTGGGCTCCTTTCTAGCCATTATCCACTTCTCCCAAGAGTAACAATTATCCTAATGCTTAATTTCACAGACTAATTTTGCCTGTTTTTGAAATTTATGTAAGTGGAGGAGTTATTATTATTATTATCATTATTTACATTATTATTATCATTATGTACATTATTACATTATATACAAGTTGTTTAACTTGTATAACGAGAGAGAGAGAGAGAGAGAGAGAGACAGAGAGAGAGAGAGAGAGAGAGAGAGAGAGAGAGAGAGAGAGAGAGAGAGAGAGAGAGACTCCCTCTGTCTTCCAGGCTGGAGTGCAATGGCATGATCTTGGCTCACTGCAACCTCCGTCTCCTGGGTTCAAACAATTCTTCTCCCTCAGCCTCCTGAGTAGCTGGGATTACAGGTGCACCCCACCACACCTGGATAATTTTTGTATTTTTGTAGATGTGGGATATCACCAAGTAGGCCAGGCTGGTCTTGAACTCCTCACCTCAGGTGATCCGCCCACCTTGGTCTCCCAAAGTGCTGGGATTACAGGCATGAGCCACTGCACCAGCCAATACAATAGATTTTTTAAATCTCGTTTTTGCTCAACATTATGTTTGTGAGATTTAGCATCTTGTTGTTAGTAGTTTTAGTTTGTCCACTTATTACTGTATCTTATTGTGTGTAGTTTTATTTTTTATTTATTTTTATTTTTTGAGACAGTCCTGCTCTGTCACCCAGGCTGGAGTGCAGTGATGCAATCTCTGCTCACTGCAACCTCTGCCTTCCAGGTTCAAGTGATTCTTCTGCCTCAGCTTCCTGAGTAGCTGGGATGACAGGTGCATGCCTCCATGCCTGGCTAATTTTTTGTATTTTTAGCAGAGACAAGGTTTCACCATGTTAGCCAGAATGGTCTCAATCTCCTGTCCTTGTGATCCTCCCACCTTGGCCTCCCAAACTGCTGGGATTACAGGCATGAGCCACCATGCCTGGCCTTGTGTGTAGTTTTTGTTTGTCCATTCTTATTACTGTATGCATTACATTGTGAGAGCATACCATGTTTTCGTTTTTTTTTTTTCATTTTACAGTTGAGTTATTTGATCAGCTTTCAGTTTGGAAATGCTATGAATGTATTTTACATGTCTTCTTGTGAACACATGAATACACCTCTGTTGAGTATTCATCTAGAAGTTTAATTGCTGGTTCATAGAGCATACACACAATATATTACCATACATATAGACATATGCTCCAAACAATTTTTCAAGGTAGTTAACTAATTTATGCCAGCAATCAATGACATTTAGGATTGTTCCAGATCCTTGGAAACTCAGTGTTTTTAATGTTAGTCATAGGTTAATTGGCCATTTGGATATGCTGTTGTGAGGTACTGAAGTCTTCAGCCATTTTTCTTATACGGTGAGTTCTTAACACAATTAAATGGGAAAGTGCATAGGCAAGGTCATCTATCTGTGATTGTCCATCTTCATGCTAAATCAGAAAGATAAAAATACTCATATCAAAGCTATGAAGAATAAAAAAATTCCTTTCAGCAACATGAAAGGAAGAATGTTCCAAAACTATCTAGGAGCAAACAGAAGGTTTTAATAGAACAAATGAAAAATAATTAAGGCAAAAAGGAATGGCATAAAGGCTACATAAAAAGCACTAAAATAAAAATGGTTAAAGAAAGAAACATGGTCCTAAAAAAAATCCAGTAGTTGAAATCCATCATATAAGAAAATAATACCAAAGAAATAAAAGTAAAGTCTACACAGTACTAGGGTACTAGGGCTGCTGAAACAGATGACCACAAACTGGGTACCACAACAACATACATTTATTCTCTCACAGTTCTGGAAAACAGCTTCTGGTGATTGCTGGCAGTTCTTAGTAATTCTTTCCATCTATGGACCACTAGAACAGGCATAGGATAAACATTTTCATTTCCATAGGGAGAAATTGGAAGGTATAAAGGGTTACTGGCTTCAAGCAAGTGCAAAAATCAGTAGGACAAACTGCATTAGGCTCAAGACCTAAAAACAATCTTCTAAGGCTTGGTCCTCTGTTTTCTGGGCCCACCGTAGTCACCCTGCTGTCTCTGGCCTTTATATTTGCATCTGTGGTTCTGCCCTCAGAATAATTCTTCCTTTCTCTTAAAGATGAGCAAATATTTGCAAATGAATAGCTCTATCAACCCATTTCTTGCTAAAATCCCAGAGATCTGGTGGCCTTCCTTCATTTTGTCTTATCTCTGCCCCTTTCAGTCCAGGCTGGTAGTGTGATATGGTTTGGCTGTGCCCCCACCCAAATCTCATCTCGAATTGTAATTCCCATAATCCCCACATGTCATGGGAGTGACTCTGGGGGGTCATTGAATAATTGGGGCAGTTACCTTCACGCTGTTCCCCTGATAGTGAATAAGTTTTCAAGAGATTTGATGATTTTATAAGGGGCTTCTCTTTCATTCTGTACTCACTTATCTCACCTGCCACAATGTAAGATGTGCCTGTTTCATCTTCTGCCATGATTGTAAATTTCCTGAGGCTTCCCAGGCCATGAAAAACTGTACCAATTAAACCTCTTTTTTAAATAAATTGCTGAGTCTCAAATATGTTTTAAAAGTAACATGAAAACAGATTAATGCAGTAAATTGGTATCACAGAGAATGGGTGTTACTGTGAAGATATCAAAAAATCCAGAAGGAACTTTGGATCTAGATAACGAATGGATAGAGATTGGAAATGTTTGGAGGGCTTAGAAGAAGACAGGAAAATGTGGGAAAGTTTGGAACTTCCCAGTAACTTGTTGAATGCCTTTGACCAAAATACTGACAATGATATTGACAACAAAATCTAGGCTGAGGTGGTCTCAGAGGGCAATGAGGAACTTTTTGGGAACTGGAGTAAAGATCACTCTTGCAATGCAAAGAGATTGATGGCATTTCACCCCTGCCCTAGAGAACTGTTGAACTTTTACCTTGAGAGAGATGATTTAGAGTATCTGGTAGAAGAAATTTCTAAGCAACAAAGTGTTCACCAGAAAGCAGAGCATAAAATTTGGGAAATTTGCAGGCTGATGATACAACAGAAAAGGAAAAGCCATTTTCTGAGGAGAAATTCAAGCCTGCTGGAGTAATTTGCATAAGTAATGAAGAGCTGAATGTTAATCACCAAGACAATGGGGAGAATGTCTCCACAGCATGTCCAAGGCCTTCAAACAGCCCCTCTTATTACAGGCCCAGAGGCTGAGGATGAAAAAATGATTTCATGGTCTAGACCCAGGAACCCCCTCCTCTGTGCAGCCTTGATACATGGTACCCTGCATCCCAGCTGCTTCCATTATCATCTCGTGAAGCCACCCTCATATGCAATCTGTTGTTGACTGAAACGTCATTATGTGTAGCACATGACTGTGTAATATATTTAAATTTTAAAAATCTTACTGGAGAGTTAAATTTATAAGCTACAAGGAGATGACAGAGGAACCAGTTGGTAAACTTGAAGATAAGTGGAAAGAAATTATCCAACCCGAAGAATAAAGAGAA
Source organism: Callithrix jacchus (assembly GCF_049354715.1). Taxonomy (NCBI): domain Eukaryota; kingdom Metazoa; phylum Chordata; class Mammalia; order Primates; family Cebidae; genus Callithrix; species Callithrix jacchus. The sequence continues at coordinate 30,424,278 of NC_133518.1, forward strand.
AACAAGTTGGAAAAAACTCTCAGCTCTCAGGGACACATAGGACAATATTAAAAGGTTTAACACACAGGGATAGGAGTCTTAGATAGTTAGTGCAAGAGATAGAAGCACAAAGCTAGTTAAAGAAAATACTGCTAAAATTTCCCAATTTGGTGAAAGACATAAATTTATAGACTGTAGAAGCTCAGCAAACTCCAAACAGAATAAACTCCAAGTATATCATGGAAAATAAGGAAAATTAGAAAATACTTTTGATTGAATTATAATGAAAAAATAACATATCAAAATTTATGAGATAAAGCTAACATTATGCTTAGAGGTAAACTCATACTTTTAAATGCTCATATTAGAAAAGAAGAAATATTTCAAATCAGTGCCTAGTATCCCACCTTAAGAAGCTAGAAAAAGAGCAAATTATACATAGAAAGCAGAAAATATTAAAGATAGGAACAGAAATCAACAAAATAGGAAACAGACTACAGAAACTTAACAAATCCAAAGATTGATTCACTGAAAAAAACGACAAAATTGACTCTCAGGTAGTGATCAAGAAGAAAAGGAGATAAACCATCAAGATCAAGAACAAAAAGGAGATTATCACCACAGAGCCTACTGATATTTTAAAACATAATTAATTTTTAAAGATCCAAACCACAACTACCTAGACATTTATACTTAAAAGTATTTTTATAAAGAAAAAATCAAACCAAATTTGCAGAAAACATAGAAGTACTACTCTATGAAAAAATCTACCTAAATATTTAAAATACTTTTACTTAAAAACATTTTTATAAAGAAGAAAACAAACCAAATTTGCATAAAACACAGCAGTACTACTTTCTTAAAAATCAGTCTAAAGGGTTTTACAGATAATTCCAACTTGATTTAAAATACCTCAGTGAATAGTGAAAGAAGAAAAGCTTTCAACTTCATATTTAAGCAGAAAAATGATACTAAAATTTGACTTCCTACCAAAAAAAAAAATTGCAGACCAAACTCACTTACACTGTTAACACACATGTATATAAAAAATCTGCAAATAGCATTAAGTGGGTCAGTTAAGAAATACTACTTCTTGGTCAAGTGCAGTTCATCCTAAGAATGCAGCTATATTTATGTGCTAGAAAGTTAACTCATATAATTTTTTATAATATTGGACTAATGGAAAATATCCCAGTCCAACAGATTTTAAAGATATTTGACCAACATCCAGCATAATGAAGCTACTTCATGGAGAAATACTACAAAGATTCCTATTAAGAAGATACTCAGGAGGCTGAGGCAGGAGAATTGCTTGAATCTGGGAGGTGGAGGTTGCAGTGAGCAGAGATTGTGCCATTGCAAATGGAAGAAAACGTGGTCATTAAGACAGTCACCTACATTTGGCTAATTTCTCTAAAACCCTAAATCGAAATATTCTTTTGTTAAAATAACCTTTAAAGGCTAGAGTTCTTATAAAATGACAAAGTCCAATCTCAAGAAAGTTTCTTTGTGATTCAACAGAAGCTTAGCAACATTTAGAATTTTCATCACAGATTTGAGACACTACCATGCTATTGACAATCTCCTTTTCTGTCTCTAAATGACCATACCTTTCACTAACTTAGGATCATTTGCAGATCTTGAGTCTTTGATATTTAAGGTGTAGTACATAAGAATTTGAAGTTTTTATCTTTTCCCTTTCTCTCCACTGTAGCTCTTTGTCTTCTATTAAAATTGAACTCTTTATTGTTTTCATTAATTTCTCTAAGCTATTATACTGTGCACTTCTCTTTAAATGGAGACCCTAGAGTTTTATGACAATTTCCAGAAGGGATTTGGGTAAGATGCTATGCTTTAAATACCCTGAAAGACAATATGAACCACCATCTCCAAGATTAAAGTGGCAATTGCCTGTCTTGACTGTTCTTTCTTATTAGCTTTATTTATTAACCTTATGAAAAAATTTTATTCTTTAAAAATTTATTTTAATAGATTTTTTGAAAGATATAAACCAGCTTTGTATTATAATAAATGCCACATAATTTTTCTGTTTATTTTATTGTTGTAATAACACTTCACATGAAATCCACCCTTTTAACAAATTTTTAAGTGAACCATACATTATGGTTGACTATATATGCAATGTTGTAAAATTTTAGCACATCTGAACATTTTAAGTGTTTAAACAAGAGTGATATTAAATAGATGACCTTAGTTGCTATGTAGATGGATTGGGGGAAGGAGCAATACTGAAAACAGGTCTCTAGAGGAGTCACATGGTGACACGGACCAGACTGATGTTTACAGAGACAAAGAGAAAGGAAGGGTTCAGTAGAGATATGAGGGATCAAATCAACAGCACTTCCTGATGGACTAGATGCGGAGAGTGAGGGAGAAGAATCAATGATGAGTCCTAGAATTTTCTGTTGAGTAAGATGTTCTTCGTTGCGTGGCAGAGTCCTGAGGAAAATGCATATATAGAGAGAGTCTATATAACAACCAGTATAACCATGTCCTTCCTTTGTAATAGAAATTTGTATCTCAGTAACAGATTTCCCTTAATGCTTTAAGCCTCGAATTAAATACAAATTAGCATCAGTCTTGCCTTAACTTTGTTCTCAACTATAAATTCTGAGTAATAGTTTCTTAAAATTTCTGAATCATGACATTATAAGACTATATGGGAGAATCAAGATAATGTAATATAAGACTGTAGTAGCTTTCTAAATGCATTCCATTTCAAATACAGGCCAGTCTTTTTTTTTTGACATTATTTTGAATTTATGGAAAATTTTCAAAAATAGTTCAACAAATCCTGGATACTTTCAACCCATATTTTTCCAAATATTAACAATTATTTTCAAATCTACTCTGTCCTGTTTCACTCTCTCTCTTAGTCTTTCTCTATCTCTTTCTATATACATAAATATACACACATACACATAAATGCATAATATATGTGTATTATGCATACATAAATACATGTTTGTGTGTTGTATATATGTATTTATGTACATATGTATATGTAAACATATATTTAATTCTAGCTTCTAATATTCCAAATATAGACATCATAAACAACTGTCTGTTCAGGCATCAGTTCTAACCAGGGGTGATATTGTTTCAAGGAATGTTTGAAAATGTCTGGGCACATGTTTGGTTGTCACAACTTGAGAAGGTTTCCTACTGGTGTGTAGCAGGTAGAGGCCAGAGATAACGCTAACCATCTGACCTATAATGCACAGACAACCTTCACAGCAGAGAATTATCTGGCCATAAAATGTCAAGAGTGCCAAAGGTGAGAATTCTTGCATTAAGCCAATCAACCTCCCCTTCCACAACCCCCTATATAGACTGATTACTCTGTACAAGAATTTATCCAAGTGGCCTTGGAAAAAGCTCACTTCGTTCATCTACTTTGTTTTTAGTATGAGTGGTGTTACTTTGTTTCTCTCCATATAGTAGAGTTTAAAGTATCCAATGCCATAAGGGACATATTCACCTGACTTATTTTTTATATGTGCATTTTGTTAAAAAGAAATCTTTATTTCAAAATTATGTTAATCAGTTTGATTTAGTCATTTCAAAATGTATACATATATCAAAATATTATTTTGTATACCATAAGTGGATTCAATTTTCATTGGTTAATTATATCTTAATAAAGCCAAGAAGGAAAAAATATACCTATATTTCATTTTATACTTACATTTTTTTCCAAATCATTTAAGAGTAAGCTGCTCACATGATTATCCCTTTTTCCTCTAAATACCTAATTGTTTATTTTTTAAAATCCAGGAGTTCTCTTACATAATTGAAGTGAATTAATAAAATCATAAAATTATCTTTGATAGACTACTATGATTTAATTGGCAAATTTTATGAGATTCCTTTGATCAGTTTTTAAAATTCAGAGATCTGTCTTATTATCCTTTTGTAACTATAATACTAGAAAACAAAGTGGCCATTCAGAAAATGAAAGGTACTTAGTATCACCTGACTGAATTTCAGTTTAAAGTTGTAATTATTAACTTCAAACAGGTCTCTAGTGCTGCCACTGGGCAATTCCACAGTATTTCCCAGATCAGTTTACTTTTCAGTCTCCTAATTCAGACCTTTTCCACTTTAGTTAAGCCTCCACAACTTTCTTGCTTCTCTTCACTCCCAACTGATGATCTAACTCCTTATTTTCTCAAGAAAATAGAAGCCACTAGAGGAGGACTTTCACACCTTCCCACCACAACGTCTGTCAAACCACCTTGCTCCCATATCCTCTGCCTTATTCCACCATTAGGAATGGGCTATTTTTCCCCCTCTTGTACTTGATTCTTCCTCTTGGCATTGGGTCTGGCCCCCTTCCTCATTTGTCTCTGCATGAATTTGGGTACTGCCCAACTTGGGATGTTTTGTGTGGTTAAAATAAGAAGATCACAGTGTGGTTTTATGAATCATATGGTTTATTGCCATACAATGAGGTTCTTTTTTTTCTTCCACACAATTCTCAAAGTAGGGGAGAATAATGAGAACAAATATCACAGAGAATACACTCAATAAGTGAGGTGCCTGTATTTTACTTAATAATGCCCCAAAACACCAGAGTAGTGATATAGGCAACCCAGATATTCAAAAGAGAGGTCATAAAGTGCTACCTTAAAGTGAAAAGGAGGAAGTAGTCAACTTAATAAAGAAAGACAAAAAAGTATGCTGAGCTTGCTAAGATCTATGGTAAGCATGAATCTTCTACCCACAAAATTGTAGAGAGAAAAATAAGAAAGTTTGTGCATAGTGTCCACAGGGTTCAGTACTATCTGTAGTTTTAGGTATCCACTGGGAGTCTTGGAGCATATTCCCCAAAGCTAAAGGGAGACTGCTGTATATTAACCGCATCATGAGTGAGTTCTAATTTCATTTAGAATCCCATTATTAAAGTTTAGTTGCTCAATCAGGATAGAAGCATCTGTAGATCTAAAGTTGAATAGAAGTTTGAGATGGACCTTTCTATGAGAGGTTCTTGGAAGAAACCGTTTGACAAACACAGTGTGCCTCCATAATGATCAGCAAGGTCCTAGACACTCATGAGCCAGGGTTGGTGGGCAAGGCTTCCAGAGAGTAGCCTAAAGCTGACAGAGAGTAGCCCTCCAGGACCTAAGTTCTCAATATTGTTGTCTAAACCCTTGGATTTATAAGCGTTTTAGGGTCCAGTACTTGGGGCCAATAAGTCACATGTGTAGATCTGATATTGTGTGATGTAATGTTCTTGTGCGGAGGGAAATTACACTTAATGTTCTTATCATTGATAAACATACGGCACTATGTAGCAAGTTATGTGTTTGGAAACACTTCAACGTGTGTGGTTTCTGTCTCCGGCATTTGCATTATCAATATTTTCTCTTTCACTAGATCATCTGTTTCACTACACATACCTGACTTCATCTCTCCCCTCCCTACCCACAGCTCTCACCCATTCACACAGCTAAAGAATGGTGTATAATTGTTTCCGTTTCCTCTCCTCTTATTCACTCTTGAATCCATTCTAATTGGGCGAACTCTTCCCCCACAATTCTACCCAAACCTGGTCCTATCAAGAGCATCAATAACCTGTGTGGCCAATGACCTTTTCCCAAGGCTCACAGAACTTGACCTTCTAGCAACATTTGGCATAGTTGATTTTGCCTTTTTTCTTGAAATACTTTATTTGCTGGTTTCCAAGACAAATCCTTCTCACGGTTGTCTTCCTTCACTCATTGTTTCTTTACAGCCTCCTTCCTTAGTTCTTCCTCATCTTTCTGAGACTTAAACAATTGAGTTCCCCTGGACTCAGTCTACTGACCTCTTTCTACACCTGTTCTCTTTGATTTCACTCAGTTTGAATATCACCTGTACGATGATGCCTCCAGCAGCAAGGCAGAAGTTAGAGGCACAAGCTCTGGAGCAAGACTGCCTGGCTTTGAATCTTGCCCCCACCATTTTGTGTCTCTTTCAACAGGGACAAATTACTTAATTTCTTTGTACTTCAATTTCCTCCTCTAAAGTGAGGATAATTTAAATGGCTAGTACTTACCTAGCAATTTTGTGAGAATTTCTATTGATCAGATTTAACCTAAGAAACATTCCCCCTTCAAGTATTTAGAACAAAGAGAACTTAATGCATTTAAATTGTAGAACTGATTTAACAGATGGTAAGGAAATCCAGATATTAGCCACTTCCTGGAGGGTCAAAGCAAGTCTTGCTATAAAGGTACAGTCTTCAGGACAGTGTAGTACTGCATGACAAATACACATATAGATAAATTCAGCAGAAGAGAGTCCAACAATAGACTTCAGCATCTATGTTCAATGGAATTTTTCAAAAGGTGCCAAGGTAATTCAAGGGCAAGTAAATTATTTTCAAAAAATTGTGCTGGAGAAGATATCCATTTGGAAAAAAACAAGCTTCACACTGTATACAAAAACTAACTCAAAAGGAATCACAGACCTAAACTTAAAACTAAAACTGTAAAACTTCTAGAAGAAGGCATAGGGGAAAGTTTTTGCAAACTTAGGATAGGTAAAAAGATTTTTGGAAACAAGATACACAAACTATAGAAGAAATTTGATGAATTAAACTTTAACAAAATTAAAAGTTCTATTCAAAAGGAAAGACAAGTCACAGACTAGGAGAAAATATTTGTTATGCATGTATTTGACAAGAGTAATATCCAGGATATAGAAAGAATTCTTAGAACTCAATAATAAAAAAAGTAACAAAAGAAATGAACTACTGATACACACAACATATATAAAATCATAAAAATATTACTCTGAGTGAAAGAAGTCAGCCTAAAGAATTACATATTATATGATCACATGTATATAAAATGCTAGAAGAGACCAATTTAAGGTATAGGGACAAAAATCAGATCAGTTGTTGCCTGGGGCCTGTGATGGCTGGGAATTGACTGGGATAGGACTCAAGATAAATTTTGAGGTTAAGAAAAAAAATTCTATATCTTGATTGCAGTGATGGTTACATAAAAACACACAACTGTCAAAACTTATCAAACTAAACATTTCAAATTGGTATATTTTATTGCTTCTGAATTATATCTAATGAAGTTGATTTAAAACATTTAAAAAATCTAACAGATTCAAAGATTAAGCAGTGATCTTTCTGAAAATGCTGCTCCCACAATTCTGCTTATCTCAACATATGACACATCTAGTTTACTAGTTGCTCAGCCATAAATATTGGAGTCTTCCTGGACTCTTCTCTTTCTCTCACATCTCACCTCCAATCCATTAGCAAATTCCATCTGCTTTACCTTCAAAATATATTCTCAATGCGATCCCTTCTCATCACCTCCAACACAACTATACTGGTTCAAGGTACCATCAATTTTGCCTGGATTATTGCAGCAGCCTCCTGAGTGGTGTATTTTCTTCTATTTTTGTCCCTTTCCCTTCCATGCCACAGTTTTTCTCAACAGCAGCCAAGTCATTCATGTCACTGCTCTGCTCAGAATTCTCCACTGGTAACTTTCTGTTTCAGAATAAGGGACACCTCTCTTACAATGGACAATGAAGCTAGGCCCCTCATCATCTGCTCCCGACTGGAGTCCCTCCCCTCCACTTCTTCTCTCACCTCATCTCCTCCACCCTCCTTAATGCTCTCTACAGGCCAGCTACACTGAACTTAAACATGTCAAGGATACTCCCCCATCACTCCTTCCTGAACTGGGTACCTGCCACCATATATCTACGGAGCTCTGCCACTCACTTCTTTCAGGCTCTCCTCAAACGCCACCTTCTTAGAGAAGTCTTCCCTGACCACTTCATATAAAATCACTCCCTCCATAATCTCTATTCCCCTTCTTTGCTTTTTAAAAAAAATTCCCAGCCATTAAAACTCCCAGAATACGTTCACTTGTTCAACTGCCTTCTTGATTTGTTCTCACATGGATTATAATAGTGTGGGAAGTTTGTTTCCTGTCATATCTCTATCACCTTGGAATGATGCAATCAATAAATATTTATTATATTATTTGTATATAATTTATAATTCATATTATTTTATATTTAATGTGCTTTGTAGGTAAGTACATTAAATATGAAATATTTTATATTTACATTATATGTTATAGACATTACAGTATTATTAATATTAAATAAGCACTAAATATGTAATTAATGAATATATGAATGACTTTACTATGGAAGCATTACATGGAAAACACAGACACACACAACACACACACACACACACACACACACACACACACACACATTTTACCTTTTCTCCCTTTTTGGTATGAAAGTTTTATTTTTTCTCCATCATGATTCTCTAAAACAAACATTTCATCTCCATGATTTCTTTGAATGTCTTTATCAGAGTTAGCAAAAGCATAGTATGCATGCTGCTATGTTCCCTTCCTGAGTCTATGATAAAATCCATCATGGCTTCTTTCTCACTGAACCAACGTACCAGTGTTTGCCATTCTGCTCAACACAGAACTCCAGGCACCACCATGAATTGAATTTGTCAGGAATATGAAACCCGTTTATTATCTTGGATGTAAATTCAAACTTTCTTTGGTTATTGTTTTAGGTTTTATTTTCAAACTGACCAAAAGACATGGACCCATGGAGTAAAATAAAGTTAAGGTTCTTTAAAGTTCTTCCAGGTTTGTTAGGAAGGGGCAGAAGAAGCAGTGAGTATATCAAGTAATGACTGCTGTGTATTTTATTAAGACCCTGGGGGGTTATTTTAAAATAAAACTCCCAGTTCTTTTTCATTTGTCCTTTATATAAATCTCCAATTGTGTCATATTCCTTCTTAACCTTCTGAAGTCTAATCAATCACAGGTCTCGAAGGCATATTTAAAAAACTCTATAAATTGTTTTTTTCCTTGTTAATAATAAGGCTCTGTACCTCTTCTAAAGTGAGACAGACTGCACAAGGCCAGGAAAACACTTCCAATCTCTTGCTCCTAAAATCAAGTTGATAACCATAGTCTGTATTTCTAATGAGGTTTTTGGGCATAAAGTAAATTATTTATCTTTGCCAGGGAATCTCCACTTGGGCAGGAAAAGCATACTTGGACAGAAAATAAACACCAGAAAACAACCAAAGCACATTCTGGGACTCAGAAATTTACTGGTGATAAGTTTCTTAGATGGTCAGAGAACACACTCACCCAAATCCTTTTTATGAGCTGTGGCTACAGTGCTCTGGTACTTGCTATATAGGTAAAGGGTTTCTATTTTAAACTTGTCCAAAGACTGGACCTTCAAAACTTACATCTTATTGTTAAGTTGAGGAGAAAGTCATGCTTCTTAGAAAGGACTTTGGAGGTAGTCTTTTTCCTTTTGTACATTTAAAAAATCTGTGGTCTAATTCCTTAAGGCAATTGGCCTAGTGTGCTGCATATATTAATTGAGATAATGCTCTAATTTTGAATCTACTGGTATATTAGGTTAAAGGAATGTCTCCCAGTGTAGTTGTGATTAAATTCTATATTGCCTCAAGTTTATTCTGGTCCAAGGGAAGAAAGTTACATAGGATTTTCATTAACATTTTAATTAGGATTTTGGTGGTTACTGACCCCTGATGGACTAAATTTTTTTTAATAAAACAAGGTGTGTCTGTTCATTGTATTCACTACAAACTGCCTCCTCTTTTGACATTCCCTCAATTGCTTGGTGACTGCATTTTCTTGTATGTTTAATCTGCTAGTTCAGCCTTGAAGAATTGATAGAATGTTTTAACATCAAGTAGAAAACAGTGTCTACCCAGCAAATGTTGCCTTTTAACATTGAAGCCTCTTATTTTATCTTTAAATTGTAAAAAATATTCAAGTAGTTTATACTCTCATCTAACCAAGAGTTTTAATTTTATTAAACTTAATTTACCAATAAGCATTCTCATTTGATCTATTAAAATTCCATTATAATGAAGCTCGTCGTTGTATAGTTCCTACCATAGTTTTGAATGATAGAAAACAATTTTTGAAACATATAACTTGCAAATAAAGAAAAGCTTAATATAATAGATTTAAACTTGAACAGGGGCAATATTGTCTATTCTAATATCAGTAATATATTAAGGGATTTTACTGTATTTGCTTCTTATCATGTTCACAGCAGTTTATTGTGAAATAAAATAAAATTTCAGGATACCCTAAATTTATTGTGCCGAAGAGGAAGTTAAGCCCTGGAGCCTGAGTCACACAGCATGTTTGCAATTCTGCTTCTTAGAATATAGCTTAACTCTCTTCTTTAATGTTCTTTTTCTGTAAATGACTAAAAGAGACAGAAACCAGATCTCCCCTCTTCCAATCATGGATCTTTGCTATAGATTAACTTTCTCCTTATTGTCCTGTACCTAACTCAGACCAGATGCCACATAAGATTCCGTGGCAGTTACATCTTCAGTGTGGAATGTTAAACATGCCTTTCCCAAAAGAAAAAGACCATCTCAGCTAATTAGATTACCGTAACTATGCATTAAGCCTTACACAGAAAGATGCTGAAATTCTGTTAAGCTTCTCTAGCTTTGTCTATATAACTGATTCCAAACTGCTGTGCTTCAAAACATGGACTTCCATTTTTTGAAATCTGTTCTTCTTGAATGATCCTCAAACTTTGTGTTTGTATAAATTCTCTTTAAACTAGGTTCTGACCCTTTTGATTATTTAAGGTTGACATTTTGGTGACCCAGGGGGACCAGAAGCAAGCCTCCAGTGATTCCTGTCATTTTGCCCACAATTAGAGACTTGGTACCAGCATGAATGGTTTTTGTTCGTCTGACCTTGTCAGAGCCAGTGGCATCTGTTGCGGCTCCTTTCAGATTTCAAATCTTCCTGATTTGGGTTTGAGATTCAGACTGTATTCAAGTAACCTAATAATTCACAATCAATGGAGCTGGAATTGAAGCTCTGCTTTTAAGGTAGGAGTTTCATTGGCTATTATCTAGAGATTTGCTGACTGCAGATGTGGGATTTTCACTTTTTACTGAGGTTAAGGTTTTGAAAGTCTTTCTTGTTGAGAGTTTCCTACCTTTTCTGTTGTATGAAATTTGGTTAAGGAGAAACAACTTCTTTTTATAAACAAAAAGTGAAATAATTGCGGCTTAAGGGAAAATTTGTAATCTTTAAAACTGGTCAGATTCTGAAGCTTGATTCAACGGATGAATCTCCACTTTCTCCTTGAATGACCAAAATTTCTCCTACAAGGTCTTTTTGGTCATTCAAAAGGAAAATCTAAATCATACTTCTAAAGGAGAGATCTATCTTTAAACACTACAGTTAGATTTATATATAATATTTATGGTGTTACCGCCCATCATTATCTAGAAGACTGGTTTTACTTAAGCCATAGCAAAAATGGGGTACCTTTGAAATACCTACGTTAGTTTATACGCATATTTAATTAAAAACAAAAGCTGGCTATAAAATAAAAACAAAATAATTGACAGAGCTATTTCTCAATGGTACTTAGAAGCTTCTAAAAGTCATTTCTTTACAAGAGATTGCCTAAAACTATTTCTAAATTTAAAAAGACACTGAAAGCTTTCTCCCTTTTACTTCCAACTGCTCCTTCTTCTACCTCTATGATCTGAACTTATCTCTTTTTGCTTGTTCCCTCAACTCCCACACATCTCCTAGGCAAATTTTTGGAATTCCATATTGCACACATTTCTTTCTCTCAGAAGGGGAAAATGTATTTAAATTTGGACCAGAGGGAACAAACAGAGTTGCTACAGAATGAAAATGAAACTACTGAAATATAAAATACAGATCCAACTTTTTTTTTTCTACACTGGAATTAATAAATGACACTAATGATTTATCGACCCAATATCAGATAATACCCTTTAAATGCCCTGCTGAACTTTGCAGTCCCTTAAAGATAAAAGCTTAACATGTCTGTAAAATGTTAACATCCAGGGGATTAGCTAAGCAACATCACAGCTGAACTCAGATCTGAAACAAGTTAAAATCTCTTATATCTCAAAATGTCCTTTTTGGATCCCCTGTAGGACTTAAAGAAAAGCTTTCCACACAGCAGTCTGCGGCTAAGATCCTGTGCTGCTATGGCTGTGGCCCAGGATCAATTCCCTGTCAGGGAACCAGTCTCATGTGTTTTAAATTAGTCATATAACTTTAGTTCTTTTGGAGTACCCATTGATTATTGATTTTTTTCTCTTCCATGGACAGATTTTGATATCTGGTCTTTCCATTTCTGGGGCATACAAGGCTTTTGGACCTTCATGCATAGGCACTTAGCTGACAAGCTGAGATGGTAGAAATATAGCCATCTATATTTCTACAAAATGAGAGGCGTACTCCATTTGCAGCTAGCAAAACTTTTCTTCCTTCGAGCCGTCTTTGGTGTGGTTCTATATCTTGTGAGGATTGCTTTGCACTTCTTTGGTGATGCCTAGTTTATTATCAGTTAAGTCATAACCTTTGTTAAGTCTTAATAGTTTGTGTGGCACTGTGAAAACATACTCTTGGTTTAAACTAGGAAAAAAAGCTGGATGAAATGTTTATAAAAGATTCAGGAAGTCTTCAGGAAAAGTATTCTTGTTTCTTTTTGGAGCTATCTATACTGAGTCCAGGTATAGAAAATGCTTTCTGCAGGGCATGGGGGCTCACACCTGTATCCCAGCACTTTGGGAAGCCAAGGCAGGCGGATAACCTGAGGTCAGAAGTTCGCCACCAGCCTGACCAAAATGGTGAAACTCCGTCTCTACTAAAAATACAAAATTAGCAGGGCATGGTGGTGCATACCTGTAATCTCAGCTACTAGGGAGGCTGAGGCAGGAGAATCCCTTGAACCCACCCAGGAGGCAGAGGTTGCAGTGAGCCGAGATCGCACCATTGCATTCCAGTTTGGGAAACAAGAGTGAAATTTCATTTCAAAAAAAAAGAGAGAGAGAGAGAGAGAAAAAGAAAAAAAAATGCTTTCCTTGCTTCACTCATTAAAGGGCTACCCATGAAGTCAACAATCTAACAAAAAAAGAAAAAAACAAGCAAAGTTGAAAAGACCACCTACGTGTAGATTGGTCTCTAAAATATGACTTTCTGGTATTTAGTGAGCTATTTTAAAATTCTATATAAAAGAAAAAATTACACTTATAAAGAAAATCTCCATTTGTTAGGGCATCTCCCTCTTGTACCTAAACCACGAGAACCTTTTACGGTGGGGAAGACATTGGACTAAAGTTTAGGTAATTTAACTTTCTTAAGACATTCTTTTCAGCAGTTTTGAATCTTGATTGAATCTTTACCTATTTCCTTCTTTATGTGAACAAATAATTGTGTTTAGATCTACTTTCTGTGCCTTTGGTATGTAAATGTTCATCAAAAAGTCATGTCTTTGGGCATGCAAAGTGAGGATTGCCTAACTAACAATTGCTTAGGCCTTGATAGTCTAAAGGGAGAAAAAAGCTATTTAAAAATTGGCAAATGAAGAATATTCTAAAGCTATAAGATCTACTTCTGTCTGTATGTCTATATATCTATATATTTATATGTGTCATGAGTATGTGATATTTCACTATCAAAATATGGAAAAGAACTTTAATTAATTGGCTTAAAGAAAAAGTAAGTACTTAAATATTTTATCAGAAAAATGGAAACTAACTCAAATGCCTTTTAGTTCACTTGATTTTAGTAATCCTTAGCAAGTAGAGCTAGTTTTAAAATTGTTGCCAGAATAACATAAAAATGTTTTCAGAATTGTTAGTATTAAATATAATTCAGACATTTTGCCAGGATCTACTGGTTAGACAGGGATACACTGTTTCTAATAGATACTTAAGGTCATAGATTGTTCCTTTTGTTATATTTTTGATACTTGCTTGACTTGGCTTTGAGCCAAATTAATTATATATGTAATTAAATACAAGATATGGGAAAAACAATCATATGAAAATATAAAAATGATGTATTTTTAGAAAAAGCTAATAAATAAAAATGTGTTTTTTTTAGTAAAAAAGTGATTTGTCTAGTTAAGAGGTTGTTCAAAAATTATTTTAAATTAAAGGAGTATGATATAAATAAAACTAAAAAGTTCTAAAATGGGGAAAGGAATAAATAGAAAAAAATTTTTAAGAAGTAATATAAGGTTTTGAATGTATTTGTTCTAAAGGTTTTATTGGCTGGTTGTGGGTGCGGTGGCTCCCGCCTGTAATCCCAGCACTTTGGGAGGCTGAGGCAGGCAGATCACGAGGTAAAGAGATCATGCCCATCCTGGCTAACATGGTGAAACCCCACCTCTACTAAAAATACAAAAATTAGCTAGGTGTGGTGGTGCATGTCTGCAGTCTCAGCTACTTGGGAGGCTGAGGCAGGAGAATTGCTTGAACCAAGGAGGCGGAGGTTGTAGTGAGCTGAGATCATGCCACTGAACTCCAGTCTGATGACAGAGTGAGACTCTGTCTCAAAAAAAAGGGGGTTTTATTAAAATTGACGTTAGTATTGATAATACACTAATACAAAAGTAAAAGTTGGTTTCCTCCTTTGAACAGGATTTTCATGAAGTATTAACAAAAAATACTAAGAAAAATTATGCTTACCTGTTGTATAAACTGTAAAAAAATTGGACAGATTCTGCTGGTCTCATGTTGTGTTTATTAGGCCTTTGTTTAAAAACTTTGATCTCCTCTCTATCAAAGATTAAAAGTTTTTGCTTTTTGTGAAACCTTTAAATGATCACTTTTACAAAATGACTGACTTATTTTACTGTTAACTTGTGATCCTATTTTGATACGAAGTGTTTTAGACTTTTGATATTTGCCATACTTCCACAAACCAAATTTAAAACACTAAAATTAAGTCTTTGTAACCCAAATGAACTTGCAAGTAAAAATTGAAACCCCTAGGAGTACAAGAGAGGCACATTTAGACTTGAATGAATTCTCTTTAAAAATAAATACTGACACTTTTGATTACTTCAGGTTAACATATCAATAACAGTAAAGATGTAATGCTATCTAAAATCATTTTACTTTAGCCTAACATTTGATCCTAAACTTTTGAGACAGTCAGAATCCTTTAGAATAATTATACCTTTCGTTTCCAAGATACAAGACCTGGAGAAGTCTGCTATCTTGCTCTGAGGATCTGTTCCCCATCTATCAAGTGTGCATAGCCTTCTGAAGATATACTCAGACATAAATGTAGAACCATGGAAAGCATCCGCTACACCATGTGATCCTCTTGCTAAATGTGGGCAGCCACATTGCCTCCTGCCTTTTTCTCATTCCTGTCCTTAGGCTTTTCCCTAACTGTCCTCTCTATCTCCAGATCATTACATGTCTGGCTCCTTTCAACATTCAGGTCTCACTTCATCAGCAAGGTACCACCCAATCTCATGTATTCCCCATCCCTAACTAGGTTGTAAACATTATTCCATTCTATGGTTCTCTTAGTCCTTATCACTAAATACACCTACCTTGTTTGTCTGTTTACTTGTTTCTTTTCTTTTGTTTCCTCTCTGTCTTTATGGAAGAGAAGATCCTGGAGAAGAGGAATGTTGTCTCTTTCACTGAATCTCCAGAACCTAGAGCAGTGCATGATAATAGGCATCAAACGAATAAATAAATGATGGTTCTCACCCCTTTCCTTTCACTGAGTCCATTGCCACTTCAAAAAGAAGGCAGAATTATCTTTTTAGGGTGATATTCACCCATGCATTAATAGATTGCTATAAATTAGTAAGTAGGTAACTTAAAGCAGGCAAAAGGTACATCTCTATTTGATTGTGCTGATGAAAAGTAAAAACGTTAATACATTTGAGGTAAAATATCTATTTCAGCAGGGCAGAGCCCACAGCAGCTCAGCAAAGACTCTGCAGGCAGACAGTGACTAGACTGCCTCCTTGCTGGGCAGGGCAGCCCTGACAAAAAAAAAAAAAGGCAACAGCATAACGGATACTCATAAATAAAGCCCTAACTCCCCAGAACAGAGCACCAGGGGAAAAAAAGGGGGTTTATGAGTTCTGCTGCAGCAGACTTAAACGTACCTGCCTAGCAGCTCTGAATGAACAATGGAGCTCATAGCTCAGCACTTGAGCTCCAATAAAGAACAGACTGTCACCTCAAGCAGCTCCCTGAACCCGTATATCCAAAGAGTCACCTCACACAGGACTGATTAGACTGACATTTGGTGGGCATCATTCTGGGACAAAGATAGCAGAAGAAGAAACTGGTAGCAACCCTTTCTGTTCTGCAGCTGCTGCAGGTGATCCCCAGGCAAGCAGGGCCTGGAGTGGACCTCAGCAGTCCTACAACAGAGAGGCCAGACTGTTAGAAGGAAAACTAAGTAACAGAAATAACTTCATTATCAACAATCTGGACATCCACTCAGAGACACAATCTGAAAATCAGCAACTACACAGACGACAGGTGGATAAATCCACAAAGATGGGAAGAAAACAGCGCAAAAAGGAGGAAACACCCGAAACCAGAAAACCTCTCCTCCTACAAGGGATCACAACTCCTCACCAGCAAGGGAACAAAGCTGGATGGAGAATGAGTGTGATGAAATGACAGAATCAGACTTCAGAAGGTGGGTAATGAGAAACTTCTGTGAACTAAAAGAACATGTTCTAACTCAATGCAAAGAAACTAAGAACCTTGAAAAAAGATTTGATAAAATGATAACAAGAATGGAAAACTTAGAGAGAAACATGAGTGAATTGATGGAGCTGAAAAACACAACAAGAGAACTTTGCGAAGCATGCACAAGTTTTAACAGCTGAATCGACCAAGCAGAAGAAAGGATATCAGAGGTTGAAGATCAACTCAATGAAATAAAACAAGAAGGCAAGATTAGAGAAAAAAGCGCAAAAGGAAATGAACAGTCTCCAAGAAATGTGGGACTATGTGAAGAGACCTAATCTACGTTTGATAGGTGTACCTGAATGTGACAAAGAGAATGAATCCAAGCTGGAAAATACTCTTCAGGATATTAACCTGGAAAACTTCCCCAACGTAGCAAGGCAGGCCAATATTCAAGTCCAGGATATACAGAGAACACCACAAAGATATTCCTCAAGAAGAGCAACCCCAAGGCTCATAATCATCAGATTCACCAGGGTTGAAATGAAGGAGAAAATACTAAGGGCAGCCAGAGAGAAAGGTTAGGTTACCCAAAAAGGGAAGCCAATCAGACTCACAGCAGATCTCTCAGCAGAAACCCTACAAGACAGAAGAGAGTGGGGGCCAATATTCAACAGCCTTAAAGAAAAGAACTTTCAACCCAGAATTTTATATCCAGCCAAACTAAGCTTCATAAGTGAAGGGAAAATAAAATCCTTTGCGAACAAGCAAGTGCTCAGAGATTTTGTCACCACCAGGCCTGCTTTACAAGAGTTCCTGAAAGAGGCACTACACATAGAAAGGAACAACCAGTACCAGCCACTCCAGAAACATACCAAATAATAAAGAGCATCAACTAACAGGCAAAACAGCAAGCTAGCATCAAAATGGCAGTATCAAATTCACACATAACAATATTAACCCTAAATGTAAATGGGCTAAATGCACCAATCAAAAGACACAGACTGGCAAATTGGATAAAAAGCCAAAACCCATTGGTGTGCTGTATCCAGGAAACCCATCTCACATGCAAGGATACACAAAGGCTCAAAATAAAGGGATGGAGGAAGATTTACCAAGCAAATGGAGAGCAAAAAAAAGCAGGAGTTGCAATTCTTGTCTCTGATAAAATAGACTTTAAAGCAACAAAGATCAAAAGAGACAAAGAACGACATTACATAATGGTAAAAGGATCCATACAACAAGAAGAGCTAACGATCCTAAACATATATGGACCCAATACAGGAGCACCCAGATACATAAGGCAAGTTCTTAATGACTTACAAAGAGACTTAGACTCCCACACAATAATAGTGGGAGACATTAACACTCCACTGTCAATATTAGACAGATCAACCAGACAGAAAATTAACAAGGATATCCAGGACTTGAACTCAGACCTGGAACAAGCAAACCTGATAGACATTTACGGAACTCTCCACCCCAAATTCATGGAATAGACATTCTTCTCAGCAACACATCACACCTACTCTAAAATTGATCACATAATTGGAAGCAAATCACTCCTCAGCAAATGCAAAACAAATGAAATCATAACAAAACGTGTCTCAGACCACAGTGCAATCAAGTTAGAACTCAGAATTCAGAAACGAACTCAGAACCGCACAGCTTCATGGAAACTGAACAAGTGGCTCTTGAATGTTGACTGGATAAACAATGAAATGAAGGCAGAAATAAAGAAGTTCTTCGAACCCAACGAGAATGAAGACACAGCATACCAGAACCTCTGGGACACATTTAAAGCAGTCTCTAGAGGAAAATATATAGCAATAAGTGCCCACATGAGAAGAGTGGAGAGATCCAAAATTGACACCCTATCATCAAAATTGAAAGAGCTAGAGGAGCAAGATCAAAAAACCTCAAAACCTAGCAGAAGACAAGAAATAACTAAGATCAGAGCAGAACTGAAGGAGATAGAGACACAAAAAACCCTTCAAAAAATCAATAAATCACGGAGCTGGTTTTTCGAAAAGATCAACAAAATAGACAGACCACTAGCCAGATTGATAAAAAAGAAAAGAGAGAATAACCAAATAGATGCAATAAAAAATGATAAAGGGAAAATCACCACAGATCCCACAGAATTTCAAACCATCATCAGAGAATATTACAAACAACTCTATGCACATAAACTAGTAAACCTGGAAGAAATGGATACATTCCTGGACACTTGTGTCCTCCCAAGCCTAAAACAGGAAGAAGTAGAAATCATGAATAGAACAATGACAAGATCTGAAGTTGAGGCAGCAATTAAGAGCCTATCACACAAAAAAAGCCCAGGTCCAGATGGGTTCACAGCCAAATTCTACCAGACACACAAAGAGGAACTGTTACCATTCCTTCTGAAACTATTCCAAATAATCCAAAAAGAGGGAATCCTTCCCAAATCATTTATGAGACCAACATCATCCTGATACCAAAACCCGGCAGAGACTCAACAAGAAAAGAAAACTTCAGGCCAATATCCACGATGAACATAGATGCAAAAATCTTCAATAAATACTGGCAAGCCATTGCAACAGCACATCAAAAAGCGTATCCACCATGATCAAGTAGGATTCATCCCAGGGATGCAAGGCTGGTTCAACATAAGCAAGTCTATAAATGTAATTCACCACATAAACAGAACTAAAGACAAAAACCATATGATTGTCTCAACTGACACAGAGAAGGCCTTTGACAAAATTCAACAGCCCTTTATGCTAAAAACCCTCAATAAACTCAGTATTGACGGAACGTATCGCAAAAAAAAAAGAAAGCTATTTATGACAAACCAACAGCCAATATCATACTGAATGGGCAAAAACTGGAAGCATTCCCTTTGAAATCTGGCACTAGACAAGGATGCCCTCTCTCACCACTCCTATTCAATATAGTACTGGAAATTCTAGCCAGAGCAATCAGGCAAGAAAAAGAAATAAAGGGTATTCAAGTAGGAAAGAAGCCAAATTGTCTCTATTTGCAGATGACATGATAGTATATCTACAAGACCCAATCATCTCACCCCAAAAACTCCTGAAACTGATAAGCAACTTCAGCAAAGTCTCAGGATATAAAATCAATGTGCAAAAATCACAAGCATTCGTCTACACCAATAACAGACTTAAAGAAAGCCAAATCAAGAACGAACTGCCATTCACAATTGCTACAAAGAGAATAAAATACCTAGGAATACAACTAACAAGGAAAGTAAAGGACCTCTTCAAGGAGACCTACAAACCACTGGTCAACGAAATAAGAGAGGACACAAACAGATGGAGAAACATTCCATGTTCATGGTTAGGAAGAAGCAATATCATGAAAATGGCCATACTGCCCAAAGTAATTTACAGATTCAACACTATCCCCGTCAAGCTACCAATGACCTTCTTCACAGAACTGGAAAAAACCACCTTAAACTACATATGGAACCAAAAGAGAGCCCTCATAGCCAAGTCAATTCTAAGTAAAATGAACACAGTGGGAGGCATCACACTACCAGACTTCAAACTATACTACAAGGCTACAGTAATCAAAACAGCATGGTACTGGTACCAAAACAGAGATATAGACCAATGGAACAGAACAGAGGTATCAGAGGCAACACAACATATCTACAACCATACAATCTTGGATAAACCTGACACAAACAAGCAATGGGGAAAGGATTCCCTGTTTAATAAGTGGTGTTGAGAAAACTGGCTAGCTATGTGCAGAAAGCAGAAACTGGACCTAAAATTAACTCTAGATGGATTAAAGACTTAAACATAAGACCTGGCACCATAAAAACCCTAGAAGAAAATCTAGGCAAAACCATTCAGGACATAGGAGTAGGCAAGGCCTTCATGATCAAAACACCAAAAGCATTGGCAACAAAAGCCAAAATAGACAAATGGGACCTAATGAAACTCCACAGCTTCTGCACAGCAAAAGAAACAGTCGTTAGAGTGAATCGGCAACCAACAGAATGGGAAAAAATTTTTGCAGTTTACCCATCTGACAAAGGGTTGATATCCAGAATTTATAAAGAACTCAAACAGATTTACAAGAAAAAAACATACAAGCCCATTCAAAAGTGGGCAAAGGATATGAATAGACACTTTACAACAGAAGACATACATGTGGCCAACAAACATATAAAAAATGCTCATCGTCACTGGTCATCAGAGAGATGCAAATCAAAACCGCATTGAGATACCATCTCACACCAGTTAGAATGGCGATCATTAAAAAATCTGGAGACAACAGATACTGGAGAGGATGTGGAGAAATAGGAACACTTTTACACTGCTGGTGGGAGTGTAAATTAGTTCAACCATTGTGGAAGACAATGTGGCGATTCCTCAAAGACCTAGAAATAGAAATTCCATTTGACCCAGCAATCCCATTACTGGGTATATATCCAAAAGACTATAAATCGTTCTACTATAAGGACACATGCACACGAATGTTCACTGCAGCACTGTTTACAATAGCAAAGACCTGGAACCAACCCAAATGCCCATCGATGATAGACTGTACAGGGAAAATGTGGCACATATACACCATGGAATATTATGCAGCAATCAAAAACGATGAGTTCGTGTCCTTTGTAGGGACGTGGATGAACCTGGAGAACATCATTCTCAGCAAACTGACACAAGAAGAGAAAATGAAATACCACATATTCTCACTCATAGGTGGGTGATGAACAATGAGAACACATGGACACAGGGAAGGGGGCACTACACACTGGGGTCTGTTGGGGGGAATAGAGGAGGGACAGCAGGGGGTGGGGAGTTGGGGAGAGATAGCATGGGTAGAAATGCCAGATATAGGTGAAGGGGAGGAAGGCAGCAAATCACACTGCCACATGTGTACCTATACAACTCTCTTGCATGTTCTGCACATGTACCCCAAAACCTAAAATGCAATAAAAAAATAAAAATTAAAAAATTTAAAAAATCTATTTCATTTATTCACTCAACAAACATTTTTGAGTACCTACCATGTGCTTAGGATTGGGCTAGCTGTGAAGGTTAAAATGCATAAAACTATAAATAATATAATTTAAAAAGCACCTAATCTAATTGTCGGAGTAAACCATTTGTGTGTTTAATCTGTTGCCTTTAAGCCAGCTATATCTTTAATGCTATTATAATGCTAAAATGCTGACGAAGCCTAGTGTTAAGGGATTCTGTAGAAGGAATCCTAACACAAAGAAATTTAACAACAGTGATATTTGAGCTGGGCCCTCAAGATTGAATAGAGGTTTTCAGATCAGGGACAGGAGAAAGAGCATTCAGGTAAAGCAAGTAGCAGGAGCAAAGGCCCAGAAGAGTCCTGGTACTCTGTGTGCTGAGGGCAGGGAAGGCAGTTGGGAGAAATCTGCTAATAGCCTTCAAGGCTGAACAAGAACATCAGGGAGTGGCAGGACTAGAAAGATTAATTGGAACCGTGAAGAACCATAAAAACCATGCCCAGGGCTTTAGACTTTACAGGAAATAGGAGTCTAAGATCAGATTTGCATTTTAGAAAGCTCCTCTTTATGGTTGCATAGATGAGGGAAATGTTATACAGAAGAGAAGGTCAGGCTGGTCTCCAACTCCTGACCTCAGGTGATCCACCCACCTTGAGAGAAAGCATTGAGAGATTAGAGCAGGAATCCAGATAGTAAGTCAAGAAGCCCTGAATCAGGGCAGTTCCAAAATGAGTCAAAGGAAGAGATAGATTTGAGAAAAATTTAGCAGGATAGCATTGTCAAACTGAAAATGATTTTGGAAATGGCTAAGCATGTTGACAAATGTTAGAAATGCAAAGAGAAGACTGAGACTATAATTTCTGGGATGCTGAAATTGAGGTGCTTGCAAGATATCCAGGCTGATAGATCTATTGAGTAGTTTAATATTTGAATCAATGCTTGTTAAAATTATGGTTACTGTCTGAGTAGTCAGATAGACAGAATAAAGTAGCAAATCTGTCATAAACTCTTGTTTTGTTTAGAGACATAAAGGAAAGAGAGGTTAGGAACCATCATAAACCTGCTTCTGGATGTCTGTGTTTCTACAGCTTTATTCGCAAAGAAACACACCCGGATACCAAGATAGCTGGATTAGGGTATTACTTAAGAGGCTTCTTTCTCTTTCTTTTTTGCTTTCTTTCTTTTCTTTTCTTTTTTTTTTTTTTTTTTTTTGAGACAGAGTGTTATTCTTGTTGCCCAGGTTGGAGTGTAATGGCGCAGTCTTGGCTCACTGCAACTTCCACCTCCCAGGTTCAAGCAATTCTCCTGCGCTCAGTCTCCCAAGTAGTTGGGATTACAGGCATGCAGCACAATGCCTGGCTAATTTTTGCATATTTAGTGGAGACGGGTTCCACCATGTTGTCCAAACTGGTCTTGAATTCCTGACCTCAGGTGATCCACCCGCCTTGGCCTCCCAAAGTACTGGGATTACAGGCATGAGCCACTGCACCTGACTGAGGCTTATTTTTCTTACAGGAAAATAGTGTTCTGACTCTGCCTTTGACCTTGAGGGACTAGTGATAATAACAATAAAAAAGCCAATCATTGTGTAGAAGTGGGATTTAAACCCTAGCACCTTGGCTCCAGAGTTCACTCTTTTAACCCATTTGAGTTTTCTGACTGACAAGTTGTGAGGACTTAAATTAATAGATAAATAGACACTGAGCTGGGAGTGTTCCTTAAAACAACTCCAGTCCCCCCACTCCAACCCCAACAAACAAACCAACCCTAAGCATTCAATCCTGGTTGCTGCAGTTTCCCCAGGGAAATGCATGGAGCGTGCCTATAGCAGAATAGATCAATGTAACTGCTGTCAAAATGTCCATGGCTACACGGGCAAAAGAGGGGCAGAATCTGTATTTTCTTTCCATGCTTGGCTTTTCTTTGGGATTGTTAATATTTTTATGGTTTGCTAAAGCTTGATACTTGATATCTATTAGTCTCTGCAAAAATCTGATACCAGGCAGATCACTTGAGATGTGGAGTGCAAGACAAGCCTGGCCAATATAGCGAAACCCTGTCTCTACTAAAAATACAAAAATTAGCCGGAGTGTTGGTGGACACCTGTAATCCCAACTACTTGCGAGGCTAAGACAGAAGAATTGCTTGAACCCAGGCAGAGGTTGCAATTAGCTGAGATGGCGCCATTGCACTCTAGCCTGAGCAACAGAGCAAAACTCCGTCTCAAAAAAGAAAAAGAAAGAAAGAAAGAAAACCAAAATCTGATACTAGTTAGTATCTACTTTGTCTCTACTTTTGCCTATAAATTTCCCCTAATTCTCCAGAATGCATTTACTGTGCACCCTGAAACCAATTTTAGAAGAATAAAGCACAAACCCATCAGAGTTTATCTTTTGGTTGCTGGCACAGTTGGCTGAGTAGATGCTTTTCTCTGTCCCCTCTGTTAGCAGGCAGTGACGAAGGCTGGGCTGTACCCCGGGTGGTGTTTTTCCTCTCAGAGCCAGGGACAGAGATTTGAGTGTTGACTCTGCTCTACTTTTCTGGAAGATACATCACTCATTATCTGCCCCTGGGGCCCTACCTAACAAGCCTGTTCATTCTGTAGGACAGACTTCACATATTTGGAGGCAGATATCAAGTTCAGTGGGTCTATTTTCTTCAAGTTGAAAAATCACACTTTTTCAGCTATTTTTTATGTGGCATGGTTTTGAGTTGCTCAATGGTCTTTCCTATGCTTCCAAAGATATCACTGCAATTCCCCTCTACTTTCTACAGCAGTAATTCTACCATAGGCAGGACCATTTTTATTTTTCATTGTATAACATGTTCTGCATTCATATATAATTTTATGTGCATATAAGTATGAACCTTTATAGGAAATGTATCTCTATGACAGGTGTTCTTTTTCTATGTTATGCTAATATTTCTAAATTTGTTAATCGAAAATGAGCAAATCAGGGCAAGATCAGGGCAAAAAGTATCCACAAAACAGACAGGTTGATAATATCAGTTATAATATAGCAGGAAAAGTAAAATGATATCAGTAAAACTAAGGCTGAATGGCATTACTCCCCTTCTTTATTTACAGCCTTATTGTCCTCTCTTTGAACTGCCAGCCCTATTTATTATTCTTGTGAAAACAACATAAATCACTACATATACCAAATCAAGCCTCAGGATGGGGCATGGGAGTGATTAAGAGCTGCATATAGTGAAATGCTAACAGCATAAGTTATATCAATGTAGATAAGATTCTCAGGCTTCAACTACAGTTAAGCAGTTAGTAATAAATTTCAAAAATGAAACTGAACTACTTACAGCCAAGAGCCTGTATAAATTCCCCGGATTCACACACGAACAACCTTGGACCAGCTTTCAGAGGAACAAGTCACAGATCCATCACAGTGTATCCCCAACCATGGCAAGCACCAATTCCTGGTGAAAAAGGAATCCAGTTTTCAATCTCCAGTGGTAACCATCAACAATCATTCTTCATACTCAGTGGGAATGTGGAAAAAACAATATTCTGCGTGTGTGTTTTTTCTCCTCTCACCACAACAATTGATGCAGACTTCTTTTTTTTTTTGAGACAAAGTTTTGCTCTTGTTGCCCAGACTGGGCAATGGCACAATCTTGGCTCACTGCAACCTCCACCTCCCTGACCTCTCAGGTTGAAGTGATTCTCTTGCCTCAGCCTCCCAAGTAGCTGGAATTACAGGCATGTGCCACCACGCCTGGCTATTTTGAGTAGAGACAGGGTTTCATCATGTTGGCCAGGCTGGTCTTGAATTCCTGACCTCAAGTGATCCACCTGCCTCGGCCTCCCGAAGTGCTGGGATTACCGGTGTGAGCCACAGTGACTGGCCTTGACACAGACTTCTTTGACCAAATGTATTTGGGTTTTTCCCCATACATGAAGCAGAGGACACCAGCTGGGTTTCCTCTAATTCAATTCTGACACTATCCGCCTGGAGATAGCCTTGGATCCCCAAGTTGAGGGCTCAGTCCCCAAGACTTCCTCCACCCACTTCAGACACCAGTCACAAATCCAATCTCCAGAAGTTCTGACCAACCAGCTTCCACTGGGGTTCCAACAGCCCTCTTTGAGGTTTAATTAGTTTTCTAGAGTGGCTCACAGAACTTAGGGAAACTTATATTTACCAGTTTAGGACAAAGATATTTTAAAGGATACAAATAAATACCCAGAAGAAGAGATGCAAGGGTGAGGTCTGGAAGGATCTTGGACACAGAGGCTTTTGTTCTTGTGGAGTTGGGGTGTGCCACCCTCCCAGCGTGGATCAATTCTCGTCCACTCTCTTGCAAGCCTCCACATGTTCAGCTATCCAGAAGCCTCCAAACCCTGTCTTCTTTGACCTTTTATGAAGACGTCATTGGATAGGCATGACTGACAATCACGTAGAAATGTGATTGGACAAAATGGTATAATTTAGTACCAGTAGGCCGAGTGGGAAAACCCAGCAAGGGCTGTCTGTTCAGATTCTTCTTGACCTTTCTGTTCAGCATTCCTTCTTCCAGGGTATGGGGCAGAATGCTCTCTGGAATGAGGGTCTTATAACCCAAAATCAGATTATAGTCCTGCCTCAGGCACATAAAAGGAGGTGATAGGAAGGGGTGTTTGTGTGTGTGTGTGTGTGTGTGTGTGTGAGAGAGAGAGAGAGAGAGAGAGAGAGAGAGAGAGAGAGAGAGAGAGAGAGATCCTGTTTTCTGAGGCCTGAGGCACCTCAACATTATAACAAGGGCTATGAGAGTTATGAGACAGGAACTGTGGATGAAAGCATGTATAATATCACTCAGTAAGGAGGCCACACCACTGTTCCCAACACTAAAAACTACGAGGCTTTTGTATTCCAACCACATTCCACATATCCCCAGCTTTTGTTTCTGAGTTATTTCCAAGAAGGCCTTTGTGTTCTTATCTTGCTGTGCTCTGAAGTTGTAAACTCACGGCACAGGACACTCACTTCCACAAACAGAAGTTTGAATGGTCTTTGGAAGAGTGTTTTTCTTGTTGCTACTTCTAGCCCTTGCCCGTCATCCAGACCACCTCAACTCTAAGTTCAGTTACGCATTTCCCTAAAGAACATGTCCATTTCTTAGCTCTGTTCTCTTTCCCAAGCTTCATTAGAACTTGAAGCCTGGATGCTGAGAGAGGGCAGAGAATAGTCCATTTTCTGTGATCCTGTCCTTTTCTATTGGCAGTCTTCAGCAAATCTCTCTCAAGAATTTCCCAGTATAACATACGTTATGATAGTAGTTTCACTCTTTTATGATAATTTTGAATCTAAGGCATTTTTGTTTGTTTTTTTTGAGATAAGAGTCTCACTCTGCCACCAGGCTGGAGTGCAGTGGGATTTTACCATGTTGGCCAGGCTGGTCTTGAACTCGACCTTGTGATCCACCTGCCTCAGCCTCCCAAGGTGCTGGAATTACAAGTGTAAGCCGCTGCACCCGGCCGTCATTTTTTAAAAGAATATAATATTACCCAGAAACTAAAAATATTTGTCAGGCCTCCAAGTTCAAGCCTGGCCATTGTAGCCTTGGTGACCTGCACGTACACCTCTGGATGGTCCCCAGGAGCCAGAAAGTCTGAAGTAACCACAAGTAACCAGGTGGCCACAGAAACAATTGAAACAACTTGTTGCTCTCAACTAATTGCTCTCCCCCTGCAACCTGCAACCTGCAACCATTGTTCCTGCTCAGCCTTGAATAATTTCCTCCTGTACACTGGGTTTCTCAGGACCGCGGTTACTATGTAATTTACCTCACCATTCCCTCTGCTCACAAGCAATGCCCTCCACCCTTAAGATCATGCTTGTTTGTAAAAGATGATCTCTACCCTTGTGACCACGCATCCGGTGATGCCCTTCCCCTCCCCAAGATAGATTACCACCTTTAAATGTCCATTTTCCCTAACCTATAAAACCAACTCTTCTTCCACTGCCCTCTGCTGACTCTCTTTTCGGACTCAGCCTGCCAGCACCTGGGTGAATAAACAGCCATGTTGCTCACACAAAGCCTGCCTGGTGGTCTCTTTATGTGAGTGTCACGCCAAACATTTGGTGCCAAAACCCGGGGCAGGGGGAACTCATAGAGGAGACCAAACCCCATCCCTACTCCTTGTGCTTCCTCCATGAAGAGACCTACCTATGACCTAGGTTCATCAGACCAGCCCACACATCCACTCACCACCCTCTTATCAGGTAAGTGGTTTGCCTCAGCTCTCTCCTTTAGCCTTTCTCCCTACCTGTCAGTTTCTTCCTTCTCTCAGTTTCATTTTCCTCTCCCTTTCAGCGGAGACAAGAAAGACAGGACTTTCCATGAAGGTTATGACCGGAAAAAAATCCCAATGGGTCATGGAACCAGGAAGTCAGTTTTCCCTCGGTGACTGATCATTGCTGAGATGTCTGCTTTGTCACTCACTCGTACTCATTTCCTTCAGTGACTGATCATTGCAGAGACCTCTGCTCTGGTCACTCACTTGCACTCACTCGTAGGTGATGGATCAACATGGGGGATGCCCCCTTTGACTGATTCACCCCAAGTACAGACCAAGGTTTAGTCTGGGACACCTGCTAAACTGCTTGGTCATGCACTCACTTTCCTTGTCTCCACTACTCTTTAAACTATAGGCAACCTCCCGCCCTCCATTCCTCCCTCTTCTCCCTTAGCTTGTGTTCCAAAAAACCTCAAACCCCTCCAGCTATCACCTGACCTAAAACCTAAGCATCTTATTTTCTTCTGCAATATCACTTGGCCACAATATAAATTGGACAATGGCTCTAAATGGACAGAAAATGGCACTTTCAATTTTTCTATTCTGCAAGACCTAGACAATTTTTGCCAACAAATGGGCAAATGGTCTGAAATTCCTTACATCCAGGCATTTTTTTTACATTCCAACCCCTCCCTAATCTCTGCTCTCAATGTAACTCATCCCAAATTTTCCTTCTCTTCCTTCCATCAGCTCCTCCTACCTCCACCAGTGATTAAGAATTCTCCTTATCCATCAGCCCTTCCTACCCTTCTGCTCCCTACCTCTCCAAACCAGACTCAAATCTAGGCCCTAAACCCCTCAGAGCCTTCCTCCTCCTCCTCTGCCCACAACCCACCTCCTTATGCCCCTCCTGTCACCTCCCCACTTCATACATGGTTGGGCTTGCAGTTTAGTCCTGTGGCTAACTCCTCCACCCCTGCCCAAAAATTTCCCCTTTGAAAGGTACCTGGAGCCTAAGGCATAGTTAGGGTGCTTGTTCCTTTTTCTTTATCCAACCTTTCCCAAACTGGCCTACAGTTAGACTCCTTTTCACCAAATCCTCCAATACCTCACCTGGAGTAACTTAGATGTCATCCTTACTTCCACTCTCCCCTCTAAAGAACGCTTAACAGGCATTTTATCACCCAATCAGCCCCTAACATTAAAAATGCTACAGAAATTAAAAATCGGGCCCTCAAATTCCACAACAGAATTTAATTAACCTCGCTTTCAATGTGTTTAACAATAGAGAGAAAGCAGCCAAGTCGCAATGCATTTCAGAACTGCAAATGCTTGCCTCCACCGTAAGACAATTCCCAGCCACGACACTGGTTCACAAAGACTTACTTCCAAGTGCCCAGACTGCAGTGTCCAGTGGCTCCTCCTGGACCTTGCTTCAAGTGTTAGAAACCTGGCCACTGGGCTAAGGAATGCCCACAACCTGGGATTCCTCCTAAGCCATGCCCTGTCTCTCTTGGGTCCCCATGGGAAGTTGAACTGTCTGACTCATGTCACTGCTCCTCGGCTTGGCGGCTAAAGACTGATGCTGCCCGAACATCTCAGAGGCCCCCTGGACCACCACAAATGCCGAGCTTTGGGTAACTTTTATGGTGGAGGGTGAGAGTTAAAAGGGTAAAAGTTCTTAATCAATATGGTGCCACCCACTCCACACTAACCTGTCTCCATGGCCTCCATAACTGTTGTGGGAATTAACGGCAAGGCCTCCACGCCTCTCAAACTCCCCACGTCTGGTGTCAATGAGGCCAGCACTCCTTTCCACATTCTTTCTTAATCATCCCCACTTGTCCAGTTCCCCCGTGAGGCCAAGATACCCTAACAAAATTGTCTGCCTCCTTAACTGTTCCTGGGCTACAGCCACACCTCATTGCTGCCCTCCTCCCTGAACCCAAACCTCCCTGAATAGCTCCCCTCATGTCCCCCTATCTTAACCCTAGGGTGTGGGACACCACCTCCCATCCATCCTGTGGTGTCAATTCCCTGTACTCTCCCAGCTTCTGTAAAACTCACCCAGATTCCTGAGGAAACTAAAATGCCCTGTTCCTGTCTATCTTGCCGCTTTATCCTCTTCCTCCATTCTGTTTCCTGATTTCACCCCCAGCTGCCAACTAACTTCTTCTAAAGTAAATAAATAACCTTATTTTTCAAGGTATCTCATGTAACTTCTCTGCCTATTCCTCCTGCTCCCTTGGCTGCTCCACGTAATCGCAACTATTATTTCCAACTACCTGTACAAAACCCTTAACTTAACCCATTCTTTGTTTTACGAACTTGTCCCAGCCCTTTTCCTTATACACTGCTGAAATTCAGAGTTGTGTAGTTGGAGTTCTTACAGAACAGCAGGTCCGTGTCCTGTTGCCTTCCTCTCTAAACAACTTGACCTCACTGTCAAGTTGGCCCTCATGCCTATGTGCGGCAGCTGCCTCTGCTCTGCTCCTTAAGGCCTTCAAAATCACAGGCTATGCCTCACTCACCCTATACAGCTCTCACCGTCTTCAGGCTTTCGTGTCCTCTTCGCATCTTCCACATCTGTTATCTGCCCCACGTCCTATCCAACTCTAGTCACTCTTTATTGCAACTCCCACTGTGACTATTGCACATGGCCCCAGTATTAATCCAGCCTCTCATCTAATACCAAACATAAGCACAAGCCTTAAACCCGATGACTGTATCTTCCTAATTCATATAGCATCCTCCCCATTTCCATGTTTCTCTCTTTCCCATTCCAGACCCAGACCACACATGGTTTATTGATGGCAGTTCTTCAAAGCCCAGTCAGTTGGCACCGGCTAAAGCTGGTTATGTGGTTGTATCCCACTCATCTATCATTAAGGCCGCTACACTCCTTCCCTCTACCACTTCTTAGCAAGCTGAACTAATTGCTTTAACCCATGCTCTCACTCTTTCTAAGAGACTACATGTAAATATCTATACTGACTCTAAATACGCCTTCCACATCCTACATCACCATGCTGTCATATGGGCAGAAAGAGGTTTTTTCACCACACAGGGGTCCTCTATTATTAATGCCCCCTTAATAAAGAGTCTGCCAGAAAGGACAGCAAAAAACTTTAAATCCCATTGCCCAAGGAAATGCTTTTGCCAATATAACAGCTAAAAAAGCAGCAAACACACCAATATCCCCTCCTAGAGGACAATATTTTTCTTTCTCATCAATTACTCCCACTTAAGGATTCCTTCTGAATCCTTAACCTACTGGTCACTTCCCACTCAAGGCAGTTAGCTTTCGGATCAAGGAAAATTCCTACTTACTGCCTCAGAAGCCCATTTTAGCCTCTCTTTTTTCCATAACCATTTTCATGTGGGATATAAGCCTTTGGCCCATCTCTTAGAACCTCTTACCTCCTTCCCTTCGTGAAAGTCCATCTTTAAAACAATTACACCTCAGTGCTCCATCTGCCACTCTACCAGCCCCAGGGATTTTTAAAACCTCCTCCCTTTCCCATTCACCAAGAACAGGGATTTACCCCCATGAAAGATTGACTTTACTCATATGCCTCATGTCCGAAAATTCAAATATCTTCTTGTGTCGGTGGATACCTTTACAGGGTTGATTAGGCCTTCCCTACTGGAACAGAAAAGGCCACTGCCATTATTTCTTGTCTGTTAAATAATATTCCCTGCCTTCTTCCACACAATCTGACAATGGCCCTGCTTTCATTAGCCAAATCACCCAAGCAGTCTCTCAGGCCCTTAGCTATTCAATGGTATCTCCATGGCCCTTACCGCCCTCAGTCATCAGGAAAAGTGGAGAAAGCTAATGGCCTCCTAAAAACACATCTTACCAAACTCACCCTTCATCTGAAGAAAGACTGGATAATCCTTCTACCTATTGCTCTTCTCTGAATTCATGCCACTCCCCAGGAACCCACAGGATACAGCCCCTTTGAACTCTTATATGGCCGTGCCTTTTTCCCCAGGCCTAACCTTCTCCCAGACACTAGCCCTCTTGGAGACTATCTTCCAATTTTCCAACAAACTATGCAGGAAATTTGCCAAGCTGCTAACCTCCTCTTACCCACTCCAGATATCCAGCCTTATGAGGACACCTTAGCTGGACGATCAGTGCTGGTCAAGGGTCTAACCTCTCCAGCTCTACAGCCTTGCTGGAAGGGTCCCTAACTGGTTGTCTATAGTACCCCAACCGCTGTTGGTCTACGAGACCCTCCCCACTGTGTTCACCAGTCCAGGATTAAACTATGCCCTTCAGACAACCAGCCTAGCCCACACACATCCTCTTGGAATTCACAAGTACTCTCTCTTACTTCTCTTAAGCTAACTCGAATTCCTGAAGAGTAGACACAAACCACACATGAGTTTAGTTTATATTATAACATTGACAGGAATCCGTCTCTTAATTCTGCTATTTGTAGCAGGACTCACCCCTAAAGCTTGGTCTATACCTCACAAACTCTCTATTTCTGTTACTTTCTGTCTAATCACACTTCTAATCACTCTTCGCCCTTACATTTGAGTGCCCTATGCCTGCTTGCCTTGCTGCTTTACTGTTTTCCTCCAGACCGTTTTAGCTGATATCTCGTGGTTCTACCCCCGAACTTCCACCCTTGACTCCTTCCTTGAGTGAATAAATAATTTCACGTGGCGAGGGACACTCCAGTTCCTTCACCCTAATAAAGTCCTCTTCTTTACTTTTCTACTCACTCTTATTCTCAGTCCCATTTCGTCACTCCCTATCTCTTCCTGATTACCTTCAACATACCATCAATCTGACCCATTCCCTCCCCACTATTCCATCATTGGCAAAAACTTGCTGGCTCTGCATCTCCCTTTCTTCCTCCTCTTATACCACTATTCCTGCCCTGCTGGATGATTGGGCTACCTCTTCTGTCTCCCTACCCCTCTGCACCTCTTTTAACAGCCCCCATCTCTACCCTCCATGGAGCTTCTCTATTTCTTAGACAAGCTTAGCAAAACCTCCTTAGACATTTCATACCAACACGTGGCTACACTTCTCCACAACTATTTACAGCAATTCTCAGTTCATATCAACTCCACTCTGCCCATATCAGGACCTCTTCCCACCCAGGCAACTACCACCACTGCTGCTTCTCTATGCATTTCTCAACAACAAACCACTGGAATTCCCTTGGGTAATCTTCCACCTTCCAAGTGCTCCTTTACTCTGCATCTCCAAAGCCCTGAGGCACACGTTAACATGACTTTAGGAGCATACTCACTTCGTTTCACTGACAAACTCTCTATCTCTCCTCACAACCTCAAAAATATTAACAGTCATTATTGTGTAGGCCGGCAGCAAATCCCCAGCCCTATTTCCCAGCCTTCACTCTTCTAGCATCAACCAGAAACACCAGTTCATCACTCATGAGCTCTAGACAAAGCCTGGCTAATGTCAAACTGCAGCATGACACCTTTCCAGAACCTGCTTGTATCCCTTTCAATCCCAAGTCTTCTGGGACCACCCCCCTATACTGGACACCATTCCAATCTTGGCCCAAGGCTTCCTCTAAACTACAAACATCACAGACCTTTTTTTTAGGTGTCCGTGCAGCACCCTGTCACGCTCAAAGAAGCCATGAGAAATATCGCCCCTACTCCCTTCTCTAACTTTTTTCTTCATACATATATAAGAAGATGGGAATGTCAGGCCTCCAAGTCCAAGCCTGATCATTATATCCTTTTTTTTTTATTTTTATTTTTATTTTTTAGCCTTGGTGATCTGCACATACACCTCTGGATGGTCCCCAGGAGTCAGAAAGTCTGAAGTAACCACAAGTAACCAGGTGGCCACAGAAAGAATTGAAACAACTTGTTCCTCCCTCAACTAATTGCTCTCTGCAACCTGCAACCTGCAACCTGCAACCTGCAACCATTGTTCCTGCTCAGCCTTGTGGAATTTCCCCCTGTACATTGGGTTTCTCAGGACCCCTGTTACTATGTAATTTACCTCACCCTCCCCTCTGCTAGCAACCAACACCCCCACTCTTAAGATCATGCTTGTTTGTAATAGATGACCTCTACCCTTGTGGCCACGCATCCAGTGATGCCCTTCCCCTCCCCAAGACAGATTACCACCTTTAACTGTCCATTTTCCCCAAGCTATAAAACCAACTCCTCTCCCACAGCCCTCTGCTGACTCTCTTTTCTGCCTCAACCCGCCAGCACCTGGGTGAATAAACAGCCATGTTGCTCACACAAAGCCTGCCTGGTGGTCTCCTTACATGGGTGATGCACCTAATATGGAAGATATAAAATTGAGGGACAGATATGGGTCTGGGAGCTGAAGTCTGTATTTGACCCCTTCCTTGATCTGTAAGGCTCCTTAGAAGAGACCCTGTTCTTTGGCCTGAATGTTTGTGTCCCTCAAATATTCATATGTTGAAATTCTAACTCCCAAGATGTTCATATCAGGGACCTTTAGGAGGTAACCACGTCATGAGGGTGGAGTCCTCATTATTGAAATTAGTGGCTGCTGTGGTCTAAATATTTGTGCCCCACCCCCCTTCAAGTTTGTATGTTGAAATCCCAGCCCTTAAGATGATGAGATTGGGAGGTGGGGGGCTTTGGGGATGATATTGAGAAGTGGGGTCGTTGTGAGATTTGACCCTCATAATTGGGATTAGCGCCCTCATAAAAGAGAACCCAGAGAGCTGCCTCATCCTTTTCACCAGGTGAGGACACAGTGAGAAGTCACCACTTATGAACCAGAAAATGAGCCTTCATGAGACATCAAATCTGCCAGTGCCTTGATCTTTAACTTCCCATCCTCCAAAAGTGTGTGATGAAAATTTCTGTTGTTTATACACCACCCAATTTCTGGTATTTGTGATAGGAACCCAAAGGGACTAAAGCAGTGCCCTAATAAGGAGAGAGCCATGAGAGCTTGCTTCCACTCCCTCTACTCTCCACCGTGTGAGCATAGAATGAGAAGACGGCAGTCACTGGATCTGCAGCCACTTTGATCTTGGACTTCTCAGCCTCCAGAACTGTGAGAAATAAATTTTAATTGTTTAAGCCACCCAGTCTATGCTACTGTGTTACAGTAGCCTGAACTGGCTGAAACACCTTGAAAAACACTCTTTGAAGACGGCTGCCTTAGCATGAGCCCTGTTAAGCTAACATAAAGTCTCCTTTCCTCCCTCCTTCTCTTTCTCTTCTCCTTCCCTCTCTCCTTCTCTCTCTTTCCTCTCACTCTTTCTTTTACAATACAGCTCTAGTTTACTTTAAAGTCTGAATGCTGCCTCTCCAGATTATTCTGAAAACATTTTTTCTTATCTTTCTCTTCCTCATTAACTTTTCCTTTGGCATTCTATAAAAGCCATGATCTTACTGAGTTTAGAACATTCCTCTGTATTCTTTTCTTTTCTTTTCTTTTTTTTTTTTTTTTTTTTTTGAGACAGAGTCTTCCTTGGTCACCCAGGCTGGAGTGCAATGGTGTGATCTTGGCTTATCATAACCTCTGCCTTGCAGGTTCCAGTGATTCTTCTGCCTCAGCCTACCAAGTAGCTGGGATTACAGGTGTGCATCACCATACACAGCTAATTTTTGTATTTTTAGTAGAGATGGGATTTCACCATGTTGGCCAGGCTGGTCTCAAACTCCTGACCTCAAGTGATCCACCCACATCGGCCTTCAAAGTGCTGGGATTACAGGCATGAGTCACCATGCCCAACCTCTCTGTATTACTTTCAACAAATATTTACTGAATACTTAGGTTCCAGGCACTGAAAAACAACCAAATGAACAAAAATTCCCACACCCATGGAATTCTCATTTAAGTGGGGCAAAACTGACAGCAAACAAAATAAATAAATTATAAAGTAGAAATGTATAAGTATTTCAGGGCAAAGTAAACTAGAAAGGGTAAATAGAAAGCATGTAAGTGAGTGGTTTCAGCTACAAATTGTGTACCTTGAAGAAGGTGAGCAGTGGGGATATCTTGAGGATGAGCAGCTTAGGGACAAAGGCCCCTGGATGACTATGCATCTGACATTTGGCATGGTGGAGGAACAGCAAATGGCAGAGTGGATGGAGCTGTAAATAAAGCTAAGAGTAGGAAATGAGTTGGAAGAGACACAGAGAAGTCAATCGTGCAAGATTGTATAAACTATTCCGGGGATCTTGGCATTTGCTCTGAATGAGAATGGGAGTCATTGGAGAGTTATGCTGATTACACACTCAGGTTTATACTCTTCAAGGATTACTTGGCTGCAGGGTGTGAAGAGACTGAATCAGGGCAAATGTGAAAGCTGCATGCTTGTAATCCCAGCTACTCAGGAGCCTGAGGCAGGAGAATTGCTTGAACGTGGGAGATGGAGGTTGTGGTGAGCCGAGATCATACCATTGCACTTCAGCCTGGGCAACAAGAGTGAAACTCTGTCTCAAAAAAAAACCAAAAAAGACCATTAGTTTAGGAAGTGTTTAACTCTTAAACTTATTTCAGCCAAAACATTGTTGGTCTCTTACTCTTTCCAGGCACTGGGTTAGGTACTAGGGAGCTGATGGTTAAAAGACTTAGTAGCCTTTTTGATTTGTTCTGTGCACATCAAGACTTTTTTATTTCTTTTTTTGCTAGTTTATCAGACTATACAAAAATGTGTGGCCGACGGTCTACATTCAGCAGCTCTGCAATTCATTTATCCTGTTATTTTCACTTCCAGGGGATGGACATTTAATATTTTCTATTCTTATATTAATCGATAAATCTTTGAATATACTCAGTTGCTCTGAAAAAAATCTGCCCACATCTCTTAGGCAATGAAATTTTCTGAAATTTTACCATGGTGGCTTATTGAGATTGCACAAGGTTATCTGCTCTGACAGTTTAGATAGTATCATCCCAGAAAAAAATGATATCGAGCTGCCGTACATATGGTGGCAAGTGAATCATGGTGGTAATTCACTAAATAACAAAACATATCAAGTTCCTGCTTGACACCCAAGGAAGGAGATATGACTTAGCGAAAACATTGCAAAACAGGAAGTCATCAGACTTAGGTTTGCAGCCTCCTCAATTACCCAACTACTCATTGTGACTTTGAATTTACAATGTGGAATCCTTACCTTCTTTGAGGCTTAGCTTCATCCTCTGTCAAATGGACATGGTAAGAGCTCTTGCCCTCTTCTCTCAAGAAGCTGTGGAGAGGAAGTGAGCTGAAACAGTGTGGTTCTGTGCTCTATAAAAGTACTCAGTGCAAGACGGCTGGCATTCTTTGCCAAACACTGCCAAAGTGAGTGCTTTTGTCCTTGGATCTCCCAACTTATTGACTGTTTTGTGTTTAGGTGTAGGTTTTCTTAAATGTCTCCTTTTTTTTTTTTTGAGATGGAATCTCACTTTGTTGCCAGGCTAGAGTGCAGTGGTGTGATCTCGGCTCACTGCAGCCTCTGCCTCCCAGGTTCAAGCCATTCTCCTGCCTCAGCCTCTCCAGTAGCTGGGATGACAGGCACGTACCACCATACCCAACTAATTTTTGTATTTTTAATAGAGACAGGGTCTCGCCATGTTGGTCAGGCTAGTTTAGAACTCCTGATCTCGTGATCCGTCCGCCTCGGCCTCCTAAAGTGCTGGGATTATAGTAGTGAGCCACTGCACCCGGCCAAATGTCTTCTCCTTACATGTAGTACTTGAGAATCTCTCCCCGGTGTGATCCTGACACCAGTAAGAGTACTGACTCTGCACTTTGGGAGGCCAAGGCGGGCAGATCACGAGGTTAGGAGATTGAGATCATCCTGCCTAACACGGTGAAAATCATCTCTACTAAAAATACAAAAAATTAGCCAGACATGGTGACATGCACCTGTAATCCCAGCTACTTGAGAGGCTGAGGCAGGAGAATCACTTGAACCTGGAAGGCAGAGGCTGCAGTGAGCCCCGAGATCATGCCACTGCACTCCAACCTGGAGACTCCGTCTCAAAAAAAAAATAAAAATAAAAAAAGAATACTGACTCTGGTTTTTACTCCTGTCTAGTGATGAGGTTGAGTGGATCTTTGCAGGGATAGGCCAGGCTATTTTAGCCAAGCTCCCCAAATCTCTAAAAGGTGAGGAAAACCCTAAAGAGAGACACTAACACTGTCAACAAATTCTGTGGAGCGCCTAAAAATGGCCTTCACAATTCTATCCATATGCCTATAATTTTCCCTGAACATGGTTTATATGTGTAGGAGACAAGGCCACATCACGAGAGTGAGTTTTTTTTTTTTTTGTTTTGACAATGTCTTGCTGTGTCAACCAGGCTGGAATGCAATGGTGTGGTCTCCACTCACTGCAACCTCTGCATCCTGGGTTCAAGTGATTTTCCTGCCTCAGCTTCTCAAGTAGCTGGGACTACAGGCACCAACCACCATGCCTGGCTAATTTTTGTGTTTTTAGTAGAGACAAATTTTACCATGTTGACCAGGCTGGCCTCGAACTCCTAACCTCAGGTGAGCCACCCACCTTGGCCTCCCAAGGTGCTAGGATTACAGGCATGAGCCATCATGCCCAGTTAAGAGTGAGGTCTTTAACTGTGCATCCAACAAAAGGGACATGTACCAGAGAGCATTATCCTCCTCATTTGTTGCTGTAAAATTTTAAGAATTGTTATTTTGTGCTATGCAGTGAATCCTAGATACAGTGATCCTAGATACTGATCTCTATTTTTCCTGGCCTTTAGTCTCCTATAAGTCAAAATAATCAAATTAATTAATCTATCAAGTGTTTATTAGGCACCCATTGGGAGCATATGGTTATATCATACCAGAGGTGATACCAGGAATTCTAGGATGCTGGTTTATAAGTGACTAGCTATTAATAAATTTCTTTGTCAGATATCATAAGGAAGGAAGGATAAATTATGAAAATATTGCAGTATACAATTTCATGAAAAAATGAATGTATCTGCTAGGAGTATTCATAAAGACCTGAAAGCATCAATTCATGTAATTAAAATTATGGTGACTATTTAAAGTCTATTTAGAAGAAGTATATATTTTATTCTTCTTCTAAATAGACTTTAAATAGTCACCATAATTTTAAAATGATACTAAAATATTATTGGAAAAGTCTATATTAATATAAAGAAGACTTAGAATATATATGCTATGAGCCTGGTGCAGTGGCTCATACCTATAATCTCAGCACTTTGGGAGGCTGAGGCAGCAGGATCTCTTGAGGCCAAGAGTTCAAGATCAGCCTGGTCAACATAACGAGACTCCATCTTTACAAAAATAAAATTTTTAAATAAATAACAGTTTAAAACTAAATAAGGCACTTTGGGAGGCTGAGGCGGGTGGATCATGAGGTCAAGAGATCGAGACCATCCTGGTCAACATGGTGAAACCCCGTTTCTACTAAAGATACAAAAAATTAGCTGGGCACGGTGGTGCATGCCTGTAATACCAGCTACTCAGGAGGCCGAGGCAGGAGAATTGCCTGAACCCAGGAGGCGGAGGTTGCGGTGAGCCGAGATCATGCCATTGCACTCCAGCCTGGGTAACAGGAGCGAAACTCCATCTCAAAACAAAACAAAACAAAAAAATAAATAAGATAAGAAATTGTAAAAAGATTACATATGTTATGGACTGATTCCATCTCCCTAAAACTCATGTGTTGAAGCCCTAACCCCCAGTAACTCAGAGTGTGACTGTATTTGAAGATAGGGACTTTGAAGAGGTAAAATAAGGTAATAAGGTTGGTCCCTAATGCAATGACTAGTGTTCTTTTAAGAAGAGAAAATTCAGACACACAGGAAAATACCAGGGTCGCGGGTGCCCTGAGGGGTGATATGAAGAGGTAGCAAGAGAGGGGTCAAGGAAAGAGGTGTCAGGAGACACCAGCCTTGCTGGCACCTTGACCTTGGACTTCAGAACTGTGAGAAAATAAATTTCAATTGTTAGAGCCACTCAGTCTGTGGTATTTTGTTATAGCAGTTCTAGCAAACTAATACAATATAGCAAGGAAAAGCAACCACTTGATGACAAAAATTAAGGCATCAAGTGTAACAAATGGAATGTGATTAAAGGGAAAAAAAGCCTAGATATATTTATGCTTATTCTGCTCACTAAAAAGCATACACATCTTGAAACCCAGTACCCAAGAACATATCAATATATAAAGAGAGAATGTGATTAAAATGTTTTGAATGGCTGGGTAATGTAATTAAAACATTTTGATTGGCTGGCATCTGTAATCCTAGCACTTTGGGAAGCCAAGCAGGGTGGATCACGAGGTCAAGAGATTGAGATCATCCTGGCCAACCTGGGGAAACCCCGTCTCTACCAAAAATACAAAGATTAACTGGGTGTGGTGGCACCCACCTTAGTTCCAGCTACTCTGGAAGCTGAGGCAGGAGAATCATTTGAACCCAGGAGACGGAGGTTGCAGTGAGCCGAGATCTTGCCATTGCATTCCAGCCTGGTGACAGAGACTCTGTCTCAAAAAAAAAAAAAAAAAGTTTTGATTATTGTATTTAAGAAATAGCTACATGAGACAATAAAATTCATTAAGTTAAGTTTAACCCAATTTCACAACTCAGAGAAGTTAAGCTTTTTTTTCTTTTTTTTTTGAGACAGTTTAACTCTGTCACTCAGGCTGGAGTGCAATGGCATGGCTCACTGTAACCTCCATCTCCCACATTCAAGTGATTAGTGATTCTCCTGCCTCAGCGTCCTGAGTAGCTGGGACTACAGGTGTGTGCCACCACACTAATTTTTGTATTTTTAGTAGAGACGGTGTTTTACTATGTTGCCAGACTGGTCTTGATCTCCTGACCTTGTGATCTGCCCACCTCAGCCTCCCAAAGTGCTGGGATTACAGGCGTAAGTCACTGTGCCGGGACAAGAAGTTAAGCAGTGTCACTCAGCAAGCAATGGGCAGAACTCAGGCTAGACCCTCTCATCTTTTGACTTTAGGTTCAGGGCTGTTTCACTGAACAGTTTTTCTGCTGGTCTAAATTGTGCTACAGGTTAATTCCAGTCAGCATGATGGCACACTTTCATTTTCTGGGGAGTTGTATTTAGCTTATGCCCAT
Organism: Callithrix jacchus; assembly: GCF_049354715.1. Classification (NCBI taxonomy): domain Eukaryota; kingdom Metazoa; phylum Chordata; class Mammalia; order Primates; family Cebidae; genus Callithrix; species Callithrix jacchus. Next base: position 30,465,103 of record NC_133518.1, read on the forward strand.
CATTTGGAATCATTTTCACTGCAACAACAGCAAAACAAGCAGTGAACCCTATCAAAGCAGTTTTATTCTGTGTGGGCGGCTTTCTGAGGGGTTTGTCTATTTGCATGGTAAGGAAGTCAAACACATCAGCCAGATGATAGGAATAATTTTCACCTATAGGAATTTGCTTAACTATTCATATTAAAGGACTTCTTAACTTGCAGAAACAAACACAGCTACTCCCACTTTATATATACCTTCAGCCTGCCTTACAAAGTGGATGAGTATGAACCTTTGTTTGAAACAATTACTTAAATATGTGTGTGTGAGGGAGGAGGATTTGCAAATCATATCGCATAGTTCAGCTAAATATAGCCTTTGTCAGGAGAAATAACTTGTAAGCAAATAAAAACTAGCAATTGGAATCCACTGTAGACCACAATATGGAAATAATGTCTACTTCTCAGAGAATTTCAGACTGTAACCATTGTACATCCATCCAGACAGACCCAGTAATGTATAACTCTTGAAAGAAATCGCCACTATAGAGAACAAAAGGAAGTACTGTTCTACTTTATAATGTGGTTTTGAAAAATGAAAGAAAACAATGTAAACTTATTGAGCCTCAAGGACTTCGGGGTACAACCTAGAAACAAGAGTTTACTGTTTTGTGAGGGACCGAACCATACTTACCAAATCCAATATGACAAATAAAAAGCAACTGACATTGTCTTTCTGGTCAAGGGTAATGCTGCTTATACTACTGCCTGCGTGGATGGATTTACATGAAGTATCCAGTGTGAACCCCAAATATCTGAGACAGGTCTCAGTCAATTTAAGACGTTTATTTTGCCACAAAGTTGAAGACATGTACCTGTGACAGAGCCTCAGGAGGTCCTGACTTGAGGCGGTCTGGGCACAGCTTGGTTTTACACATTTTAGGAAGACATGAAACACTAGTCAGTGTGTGCAAGGTGTATGTTGATTCCATCTCGAAAGGCAGGACAACGTGAAGTCAGGCAGGAGTTTCCAGGTCATACGTAAGTAAGAGACAAACAGTTGCATGCTTTTGAGTTTCTTTTTTTTTTCTTTTAATAATTAATTTTATTTTTATTTCAATAGTTTTGGGGCTGCAGGTGGCTTTTGATTCCATGGATAAGTTTTCTAGTGGTGATTTCTGAGATTTTGGTTCACCCTTCACCCAAACTGTGTACCCTGTACCCATCTTTTTCTAATTAGTCTTTCCAAAGGAGACAACAGATATGTATTTATCTTAGTGAACGGTGGGATGACTTGGAGTTCTGGCTGTCCTTTGTCTAGAAAGAAATTTCTTATAAGGGATGTATGTACTCTTTTTTTTTTTTTTAAGATCTGAGTAGCTGTCTATTTTAGGAATGGATAACCTGGGAGGCAGGTTTGCTCTAAGCAGTTCTCAGCTTGACTTTTCTGTTTGGCTAAGTGATTTGAGCATCCCAGAATTTATTTTCCTTCCAGGCAACTTGGAAGTCAGCTGCCATTTAAGAAGTCTAGCTATCCCGAGACTGCCAGGGCTTTGAGGAAGCCTAAGCTAGCCATGTGGAGAAGGCACCTGGGGGACACTGGAAGGGAGAGTGTTAGAGAAGGAGATGGCAGGGCAGAGGGAGAGAGATGTCCCACCAACCCCTAACTGTCCCTGCCATCCTATCCCAGGCACCAAAAGTATGAGTGAAGAAGCCTTCAGACGACTCCAACCACAGTCATGATTTGTCTACAACTTTACAAAGTGTGGCGAACAAGGACTGCCTGGTTGAACTCATTAGCCCTAGAACTGTGAAAGAAAGTAATAAATTGTTGTTTTGTTTTGGTTAGGCTTTTAAGTCCAAGCCTGGCCATCTTAGCCTTGGTGACCTGCACGTACACCTCTGGATGGTCCCCAGGAGGCAGAAAAGTCTGAAGTAACTGTAAATAACCACGTGGCCACAGAAAGAAGTGAAACACGTTGTTCCTGCCTCAACTAATTGCTCTGTAACCTGCACCCATTGTTCCTGTTCAGCCTTGCAAAAATTCCGCCCCCCCCGACATTGGGTTTCTCAAGACCCCCACCCCTGTAACTATGTAGTCTACGGCACCCTCCACTCTGCAACGGATACCCCCCACCCTTATGATCATGCCTGTTTGTAATAGATGACCCTACCCTTATGATCATGCCTATTTGTAATAAATGACCCCACCCTTGTGATCATGCCTGTTTGTAATAAATGACCCCACTCTTGTGATCATGCCTGTTTATAATAAATGACCCTACCCTTGTAATCATGCATCACGTGACGCCCTCCCCTCCCCAAGATAAATTACCACCTTTAGCTGACCATTTGCCCCAACCTATATAACCAATCCCCTCTCCTACTCCCTTTGCCTACCTCCTTTCTCAGACTTGGCCTGCTTGCACCCAAACATGAAATAAATGGCCTTGTTGCCCACACAAAGCCTATGTGGTGGTCTTTTTACGTGAGCGACATGTGTGATACTTTTAAGCTACTCAACATCAAAATTAAAAAAACCCACAAAGGACAGGGAAGCCTTGTGCTAGAGTGGCCTAGGTAGGGGTGAGGAAACGTAAACCAAAAGGAGGTGCAAACCAAAAATAAAATTCCACGGCCCCAACCACCTGAATGAACACTTTCTCTCAGTGAGGGCATTCTGAACCTGAATAATTGGTTCAGGCCAAGACAGGAAGGGAGGGTCAGACATGCTTCATTTTGCCCTACTCCCTTTTGTAATTCATGAAACACCATGGCCGTTATTTGTTTTGGCAATAAGGAGACTTACAATAATTGGCCAGGTTCAGTAAGGTAGCGAGTGTATAACCAGCATTTAACAACAGCACAGACCTTAAGTCGGATAAGAAACATTCACAATCTATTCTCTGAAGCCTCTACCTGGACACTTCATCTGCATGGTAAAACTTTTGTTACTACAACCCTTTATCATAACCCAGACATTCCATTTTTTTTTTTTCTTTTGAGATGGACTCTCACTCTGTCACCCAGGCTAGAGTGCAGTGGAGGTGATCTCAGCTTACTGCAACCTCTGCCTCCCGGGTTCAGGTGATTTTCTGCCTCAGTCTCCCGAGTAGTTGGGACTATAGGCACCCACCACCACCCCCAGCTAATTTTTGTGTTTTTAGTGGAGATGGGGTTTCACTATCTTGGCCAGGCTAGTCTTGAACTCCTAACCTTGTGATCCACCCGCCTCAGGCTACCAAAATGCTGGGATTACCAGCATGAGCCACTGTGCCCAACTGACATTCCTTTTTATTGTTAATAACTCTTTCAATTAATGGCTAATCAGAAATTTTTAAAACTTGCCTATATCCTTGAAGCCACTCCTGCCCTTTTTGATTTGTCCTACCTTTCCAGAACAATCCAGTGTGTATCTTACATGTATTTGATTGATGTCTCACGTCTCCCTAATGTATAAAACTAGGCTGTGCCCCAATAACTTTGGGCACATGTTCTCAGGATCTCCTGAGGTCTGTTACGGTCACCCCTATTTGGCTCAGAATAAATCTCTTCAAACAGTTTACAGAGTTTGACTCTTTTCATCAACAGAAGTCATATATTTTGCCATGGCCATTATTTGTTTTGTCAATAAGGAGATTTATAATAACTGGCCAAGTTCAGTAAGGAAGTGAGTGTATAAGCAGGTGGAAGAAGGTGAGAAAGAGAAGAACATTTAGCTACGAAGGAGAGCAGCAAAATATGATGACGCTTATCATCCTGCTATTACCTTCTAATTTCTCATCAGCACCTGAGAGGAGAGAAGCCCAGGAATGGAGAGTATTTGAAGATAGAGATCAGAGAAAAGGGAAGATGTTTGGGGGAAAAGATGGTTTGTTTTTTAGCAAAGAGTCACTAGGACAAGTTTTTATGCTAACAAAAATAAGATGGTAGAAAGGGAGAGGCTTGTGAGGACAGGGATGGGGTAGGTAATGAAGAAACAGCATTCCTGTGAAGGTGAGGAGGAATGGAATCCAGGCACACAAGGAGGGGTTGGCCTTTCACAAGGTAAGAGGGAAGAAGGAGAGGCTGGGAGTCCCTGCATGGAGTCTAAAGGTCAAGTGTGGAAATTTTCCCAGAGGAGGGATTCTGTGAGCGATGTGCGAGTTATGCTCAGTGGCTGACAGTGGAGGAAGGTTGAGGAAGGTTTAAGAAGACAGAGAAGGTCTAAAAGGCTTTTCTTGGGAGTTTAGGAGACAACATTCTATGGAAACCTGGAAGAAATTTTAGGGTCCTATTGAATACTCACTAGAGGTTTCAGATAAGAAGTCTTAAATGTAATAAGTCAATATAGCGTGCTCCACTTCCTTTGATTACTCCCCTCCTCCACTAAGCCAGTTTCCAGCCATAGTTATTTATGCATAACTATGATAAAAATCATGGAGGGGAATAATTTAACCTATAGAGACAATAAAGCAAAACAAAACTCAAAATTTTAAAAAAGGGAAAATCTCTCTTTAATTGTTTACTTTGTTTCATAGAACACACTATGTATATCATTTATCCACATGCTTCATGAACATTCATTATAAGGAACTTTAGTATTTAATCAGTATCGGGCTTTGCTCTGTTTGGATAACTTGAGGAACGTTACCATATGCCTTGTAAAGATGGTGACATTTAAAAAAAATAGCACAAGCAAAACTACAATATAGCTGTTGTTTCTTGACATTCTAGCAATGAGAACTCTTTTTTTAGTTGTTTTTTGAGAAGGAGTTGCACTTTTATTTCCCAGGCTGGAATGCAATGGCATGACCTTGGCTCACTGTAACCTCTGCCTCCTGGATTTAAGTGATTCTCCTACCTTAGCCTAGTAACTGAGATTCCAGGCGCCCACCACCACGCCCCGCTAATTTTGTTTTTGTATTTTTAGTAGAGACAGGGTTTTGCTGTGTTGTCAAGCTGGTCTATAAATCCTGACCTCAGGTGGTCTGCCTGCCTTAGCCTACCAAAGTGTTGGGATTACAGGCAGGAGCCACCATGCCTGGCCCGGGAACTCTTGATAAACTGATACATGTGCCTACCAATAGCACAGTAATAGTGGAGACATTCAATATTAACTGTGGAGCTTTGGGGCTTTTGCAGGGCTGTTAGAGAAAATGTAAGGTACTCCAAAGTGGTTTTGTCATAATTTTGTCCATATACATGTAGAAAATGCTTGTTATTTTTTAGATTAATCAGTTTCCACACAATTCCATATAACAAAGAGTTTACAGCATTTTACTGACATTTTCAAAGGAGATGTGGAAGAATCACATTGGATGGGAGAGGGTCAGTAATTGGTGAGACTGCTTTTCCTGGCTGAAAAGAGAAAGGACCTCAAACTCATAAATTAGTAACAATTATGCTTTTGTGATATGTCACTAGATTCCATTAGGTATATGTCTTTGCTACTTTCTCACAGACTAATTCCTCACTGCTAGCGAATTTTTAGACATGTAACACAGAGTTATAAAGGAAGGCATTTTTTTCACTGCTATTCTTAAACCACCTCCCCCGACTTTGAAGATGAGATGAAGGTAACTGAATCATGGGGACAGTTCCTTCTGCAGTGTTCTTGTGATAGTGAATGAGTTCTCATGAGATTTGGTGGTTTTATAAGAGGCTCTTTCTCCTTTGCTAGGCACTTCTTCCTGCCACCCTGGGAAGAAGGTGCCTTGCTTCCCCTTTGCCTTCTGCCATGATTGTAAGTTTCCTGAGGCTTCCTTAGCCATGCTGAACTGTGAGTCAACTAAACCTCTTTCCTTCACAAATCACCCAGTCTTGCACAGTTCTTTATACAGTATGAAAATGGACTAATACAGGTTTCCACCGGGAGCTTGGAGTCCAGTGTGTACTTGGGGCTTTTGCTAATATAGTAGTTCCCCCATATCACAAGGGATTCTAATAACCCCAGTGGATGCCTGAAATCTCAGATGGTACCAAACCCTGTTACTGTAAATCAGAACACATTTCTGTTAATGTCTTCCAATCACAAACTTAATGCCTTTTCCATCTTAACCAAACACTTATCATGTACTGTGGCTAGAACTTTTGCAGTTTGAAGTACAATAGCACAAATTTATTTTTTGTTTTTTATAGTTTAATGGATAGAAGATTTGTTCTTTCCATAAATTTTAGCAATCTTGAAACATGAAACTTTTTTTAATTAATCAAGACTACAGGAAGCACTTTCTAGCTTCTCTTAAAAAATTAAAATTGCTGGCATGACTACTCTTGTGGTTTGGGGCCATTAATATGTAAAATAAGGATTACTGGAATGCAAGCACTGGAATACTATGACCGTTGATCTGATAACAGAGCCTGTTACTAAGTAACTAGGGGGCCAGTCATGTGTAACTGTGAATATGCTGGACAAAAGGATAATTCACAGCCAGGCACAGTGGCTCCTGCCTGTAATCCCAGCACTTTGGGAGGCTGAGGCAGGCGGATCAACTGAGGTCGGGAGTTCAAGACCAGTCTGATCATTATGGAGAAATCTCTACTAAAAATGCAAAATTAGCTGGGTGTGGTGGTGCATGCCTATAATCCCAACTACTCAGCAGGCTGAGGCAGGAGAGTCACTTGAACCTGGGAGGCAGAGGATGAAGTGAGCCGAGATTGCGCCATTGCACTCTATCTTGGGCAACAAGAATGAAACTCTGTCTGAAAAAAAAAAGGATGATTCACAAGAAGGACTGGCAAGAAAATTGGGGCAGTAGCTCTTCTCACTATGGGTGAGAGTAGGAGCTGAAACCAGAGCTCCAGATTAGAATAATTCCAGAGTAGGAACCACAGCAGAAGACAAGTCCGACTGGTCAAGATGGGTAGTGCGGAAGATTGCAGCTGACGGATCACGTTTACCTTCCTGGCTAGCTCTGACAGTTCCAGGTCCTTGTCTGACGGGCATTTAAGGAAACATGAGGTGCAAAGAAGGAGCCCAGAAAGTTTCTAGATGATGACATTTCTCCTATACCAAATCACAAAGATTGTTAAGAGTGAATGCAAAGCAATCCCCTAAGTTCTTAATCAATATATTTATTGATATGGTGTCCTTTTGTAGCAAGATACTAATATATACATTAAGAACATTATAGTCTACTGGGCAGGCATGGTGGCTCATGCCTGTAATCCCAGAACTTTGAAAAACTGAGGTGGGTGGATTACTTGAGGTCAGGAGTTTGAAACCAGCCTGGCCAACATGGTGAAAACTAATCTCTATTAAAAATCCAAGTATGAGCTGGGTGTGATGGCATGTCCCTGTAGCCCAGCTTCTTGGGAGGCTGAGGCAGGAAAATCACTTGAACCCAGAGGTTGCAGAGAGCTGAGATTGCACCACTGCACTCCAGCCTGGGTGACAGAGCAAGATTTCCTCTAAAAATAAAAAAAAGAATGTATTCTAGTCTAGAAACTTTAAGTAGCACAATTTCTTTAAACCCTAGGTACCATCATCTCTTGGTATTCATGGGGGATTTGTTCCAGGACCTCTCTTGGATACCAAAATCTTCAGATGCTCAAATCTCTTAAACAACATGACCCGATATTTACATATAACCTACACATATTCTCTCATACTTTAAATCGTCTCTAGATTATTTACAATACCTAATACAATGCCTGTACATTGCTTCATTCTCCTGGATTCATTGTACTACTTGGTGTGAGGTAAACTTTGCTTTCTGGAACTTTGTGGAATTCTTTTTCTCCAAACATTGTCAATCTGTGGTTGGTCGAAACCACAGATGACAAATCTGCAAATATGGAGGACAAACTGTATGTTACTTTCATTTTATAGAATATGAAACCGAGGCTCATAGAGGTGAAAAGAATTGCCCAAAGTGTTAAGGTAAATTTGTGGAGGCAGGATTCAGAGCAATGGCAAAAAGTGGTGATTTTTGCACCATGCTATGTGGACACTTTTATTTGATAGCTTTTGCTGATCTATTTTTTTCTGCCCATCCACCCAAGGTGCCTATTAATGCAGCTTTTTTAATTTGTAAGAATTACTTTTCAGCTGTTTTGATATTCTTTGGACTGCAATGACAGGTAGGATGCCCTTGAGACAAAATATCCTCTTGTGCTTTTAGCCTCAGGGAAACCAGTACCCAAAGTACCTGGCTGAGATGCTAGGGTTGATGCACACCACACCTCAGCGTGGTTGACAAATAGCTCACAGTTGTCTGGGGTTAAAGAACTCATCTCTGAGAACTGACACTTTCTCATTCCCTTTTTAAAAAGATAAGTGTACCTTCTTTTATTCTACACTTCTAATGATTGCTCTACTTTGTAATGGTCTTTGCACTTGTTATTTTTTCTCACTAGTATCTTCACTCTTACACTCCTCTCAGAGTTAATTCCATTTTTAACTGTGACAGAATAGCTTCTCATTGCATCTAAGCATTTTCAGATGACACAGGAAGAGATACCATTATATCTCTCAAAGAGAGATACACTAGCACATAGAAATACTTCTTGATTATTGCATTTAATTGGAGTTGGTACCTATTAGTACTGATGGAGGAAGAAAATGAGTCCTGCATTTAATATGAAAATATATTATGAAATGCTTAATGCAGATTACTTACCCAATAATTGAGGTTAACTGATGTCAGTGGTTTTTGGAGTTGTTGATAGCAGAAATTGAAAAGAAAGCTACTACATATATGGAAATATATTTAGTAAATAAAGGGAGTTTTGGAGGTCACTCTCTGTATTAGGCAATTTTCATACTCTTATAAAGAACTGCCTGAGACTGGGAATTTATAAAGGTAAGAGGTTTAATTGATTCATGGCTCAGCATGGCTGAGGAGGCATCAGGAAACTTACTATCATGGCAGAAGGCAAAGGTGAAGCAAGATACATTCTTCACAGGAAGCAGGAAGGAGGTGTCTAGTGAAGGAGAAACAGCCCCTTATAAAATCATCAGATCTTGTGAGAACTCACTATCACCAGAACAGAATGGGGAAAACTGCCCCCAAGATTCAATTATCTCCACCTGGTGTCTCCCTTGACACGTGGAGATTATGGAGATAACAATAACAGATGAGATTTGGTTGGGGATACAAAGCCTGACCATATCTTTCAGCCCCAGCCCCTCACAAATCTCATGTCCTTTTCACATTTCAAAACCAAATCATGCCTTCCCAACAGTCTTCCAAAGTCTTAACTCATTCTAGCACTAACCCAAAAGTCCAAGTCCAATGTTTTATCTGAGACAAGGCAAGTCCCTTCTGTTTATGAGCCCGTAAAATGCAAAGGAAGTTAGTTACTTCCTAGATACACTGGGGGCACAGCCGTTGGATAAATACACTTATTTAAATTGGAGAAATCAGCCAAAACAAATGTACTACAGGCCCCAGGCAATTCTGAAATCCAGTGGGGCAGTCAAATCTTAAAGCTCCAAAATAATCTTGTTTGACTCCATGTCTCACATCCTGGTCACACTGATGTGAGAGGTGGGCTCCCATGGCCTTGGACAGCTCTGCTCTGCCCCTGTGGCAGATTACAAGCCCCAGCCTCAGCTGTTTTCATTGCTCGTGCTGAGTATCTGTGGCTTTTCCAGGCACGATGCAAGCTGTCAGCGGATCTACCATTCTGGGTTCTGGAGGATGGTAGCCCTCTTCTCACCACTCCACTAAGCAGTGCCCCAGTGGGGACTCTGTGTGGGGACTCACACATTTCCCTTCCACACTCACTTAGCAGAGATTCTCTATGAGGGCTTCACCCCATTTGTAAGCTGCCGAGGATTGGGGCTTGCACCCTCTGAAGCAATATGAGCTGTATGCTGGCCCCATTTTGTCACAGCTGGGACATAGGGGACTAAGTCTCAAGACTGCACAAAGCAACAAGACCCTGGAACTGGCCCATGAAATCATTTTTTCCTTCTAGGCCTCCTGGCCTGTGATGAGAGGAACTACAGCGAAGACCTTATTTTTGATTAACATTTGGCTCCTTGTTACTTATGCAAATTTCTGCAGTGGCTTGGATTTCTCCTCAGAAAATGAGTTTTTCTTTTCTATAGCATCATCATGCTGCAAATTACACAAACTTTTATGCCCTGTTTCCCTTTTAAACATGTTCCAATTCCAAACCATGTCTTTGTGAATGCATAAAAGCAAACACCTTTAAAAACACCCAAGTCAGCTGGGCATAGTGGCTCGTGCCTGTAATTGCAGCACTTTGGGAGGCTGAGGTGGGTGGATTGCTTGAGGCCAGGAGTTCAAGACCAGCCTGGCCAACATGGTGAAACCTTGTCTCTAGTAAAAAAATATAACAATTAACTGGGCATGGTGGTGGCTGCCTATAATCCCAGCTACTCAGGAGGCTGAGGCAGGAGAATTGCTTGAACCTGGGAGATAGAGGTTGCAGTGAGCCAAGATGGCACCACTGCGCTCCAGCCTGGTGACATAGCAACACTCCAAAAAATCAAAATAAGGTGGGCAGTGGGGGGGACCCAAGTCACTTCTTGAATGTTTTGTTGCTTAAAAATTTATTCTGCCAGATACCTTAAGTCATCTCTGTCAAGTTCAAAATTTCACAGATTTATAGGGCAGGGGGAAAATACTGCCAGTCTCCTTGCTAAAGCACAGCAAGAGTCACTTTTGCTCCAGTTCCCAACAAGTTCCTCATCTCCATGAGACCACTTCAGCCTGGACTTCATTGTCCATATCACTATCAGCATTTTGGTCAAAGCCCTTCAACAAATCTCTAGGAAGTTCCAAACTTTCCCACATCTTCCTGTCTTCTTCTGAGGCTTCCAAACTGTTCCAACCTCTGACTCTTACCTGGTTCCAAAGTCGCTTCCACATTTTCAAGTATCTTTAAAGCTGTGCTCCGCTTTTTTGGTACCAATTTATTGTATTATTCTGTTTTTATATGGCTATAAAGAACTGCCTGACACTGGTTAATTTATAAAGGAAAGAGGTTTAAAATATTGACTCACAGTTCAGCATAACTGGTGAGGCCTCAGGAAACTTAGAATCATGGTGGAAGATGGAGGTGAAGCAAGGCATCTTCTTCACAAGGCAACAGGAAGGAGAAATGCTGAGTGAAGGATGAAGAGCCCCTTTTAAAACCATCAGATCTCATGAGAACTCAATATCATGAGAACAGCATTGAAACTGTCCCCATGATTCAATGAATTCTACCTGGTCTCTTCCTTGACACATGGAAATTATGGAGATTAAAATTCAAGATTAGATTTGAGGACATGAGGCCTAACCATATCACTATCTCTAATGAAAAAATATACAAGATTCTAATTTTTTCTTCACCCAAGTGCTTACAGCAACCTTGAAATGCCATTTATGTAGATACCAATTTACTAAGACAATATCTGAAAGCTTATTAAATATTTATTATTTTAACATTATTTCTTTAATTCCTCAAAAATTTGCTGTTACAGGAACCCAAATTTTACTTTTCTTAGAGATAGTTATTATAAAATATCTAGTTTCTAATTCATGCATGCTATATAAAGGCCACTGAGCCAGAATTTATAATTTTTCTGGCCCACAACTGTGTGCTCTTTAAGGAAGTAATTGTTAAGAAACCACATTACAATAATTGGACTATTTTATGTCATACTGTGAATTTCCAAAATATTCAACAATTTGTTTAAATAGGTGCTAAAATAATATGTTGTGTGAACTGCACCAGTTATTCCCATTCTATTCCTGTGAGTAAGCTTTTAAGAGGCCAAGAATTTCTATATAAATAAAGTTTTAAAAATTTTTGAGCAATGTGAATAGCTATTGTGTGCAAAAGTTAGGTAGAAGATAATATTATTTTTATTTTTCAGTAATTCTATATTTATAATATATACTTGTTTCACAAAACAAGAGAGAAACATACAGATTTTTTTTACACCTGGTTTAATGGCTCTTCAGTATGCCACTAACATGCTATGATAATATAGTATAATTTTAGGCAAAATAGTCTGCATCTGTGAAGAGATCAAACTAACACTGTACAATGTAAATATTGTGTTAGCTACTTATGAGATATAAAATCTTATAGTAGCCCACATTAAAAAAGAGAAACATGAAATTAAATTACCTTTTCTCTAACCCAATATATACAAAATATTGTCATTTCAACATGCAATCAATATTAAAATTATTAAGATTTTATTTTTTGAACTAAATCTTTGTAATTTTGTATGTATTTTATATTTATGGCACTTCTCGATTTGGGCCGGTCATACTTCAAGGATTAAATAGCTACATGTGGCTACTGTTTTGATCACCCCAAGGTTATGCTAATAGTGAGGAAATCTGTTAAAAGGAAGTGAGAACAGTTACACAGAGGTCGCCATATATTAAGCAATATTCTCAGAACATTCAGTTCTGTTTTCTTCTCTCTCTCTTTTTTAACAGTGCCGTAAGGAAGAATTTATTCAAGACTATTGCCATAGGTGTAGGGACCACTGCAGTGAGGGCTTGCAGTAGGAGGAGCAATTGGGTTCAACTCTGAATACATCAGGAACAAGTAGAGATTTATAGCCAAGGAACTGTGTGGGAGTCCCTGGATAGAAAATGACTAAGAGGAAACATCAGAAGGAAAGGGGATTCCAGTCTAACAGAATTCTTGCTTAAGACAAGCCAGGGTGATCAGATGTCACCTGAGAGATGATGGAGGGTAAACCTGATCAGTTATGGAGGGTGAGGGGTTCTTGCTAAACAGACTTAGCAGAGTTTTTGTTTTTTTTTTGCTAAAAATGGGTTTTACAATGAAGTGACTTGAAGGATCTAGCAGAAGATTAAGAAGCTGGACTGAAGTTTTGCCAAGTAAAAAATACTTGGCCTCTTGCAGAATGTGTGCTGCTGAGACCATGCTGGGCCTCAGCATCATCCTACACCCCCTGATTCCAGGAGAGTGTTGTGTCCAGTGACTCCTGGGTGTTTTCTTGACTGATGCTTTCTTTTTTTTTAATTTATTTTTATTTTTTTTGTTTTATTTTTCTCTGAGAGGGAGTCTCACCCTATCATCCAGATTGTACTGCAATGGCTCAATCTCAGCTCACTGCAACCTCTGCCTCTCCGGTTCAAGCAATTCTCCTGCCTCAACCTGCCAAGTAGCTGGGATTGCAGGTGCACGACACCACACCCAGCTAATTTTTTGTATCTTTAGTAGAGACGGGATTTCACCATGCTAGCCAGGCTGGTCTAGAACCCCTGACCTCGTGATCTGCCCACCTCAGTTTCCAAAGTACTGGGATTACAGGCATGAACTACCATGCCCAGCCAATTGATGTTTCCTAATGACAAAAGCCCAGCACCTTACCTAGAATCAATTCATTGTCAGATTTTTAAGACTAAATTGTGTGACAGTGCTTCAGTGACAATCTCTGGTATTAAAAAAAATAAGATGAATCATTCATTCACCAATTCTAAAGACACACACAAAACATTCTTTTGAAGAATGTGAGACCGTGAAAAGGAAATGGAACCATACAGTTAATTAAGCATCCCCAAAGCTCTACATAATCTCTCCAAAACCAAAACCAGGAAAATCTCCTCAGTATAAACTTTGGATCCTGCTAAATCACTGACTTTGTTCTCGTGGTTTATGCTTGCTTTTCCTGCGTCCTCTTATCCTCCTCTCTCCCTGCCCCATAGCAGTTGCTGCTATCCTGACTTGGTTTACTGTCCTCAAGTCAGACCCGTACCTATAGTCCCAAGCTCTTCCAAACTTTATCCTCAAATCCAGAAGATCCACTGAGGAACCTAGCTCCTAATTTTGAGAACTAACTCCTGCTCTGAAAGAGGAAACTAATCTTTCCTTGTCCAGTGTAGAACACTCAGTTCTCACCCAAAGAAGGAATAATTGCTTCTTTTTTCTTTTTGAGATAAGATCTTGCTCTGTCACCGAGGCTGGAGTACAGTGGCACAATCATGGCTCACTACAGCCTTGAACTCCCAGGCTCGAGCAATCCTCCCTCCTCAAGCAAGCAATCCTTCCATCTCAGCCTCCTGAGTAGCAGGAACTACAGGTGTGCACCACCACACCTAGCTGATTTAAAAAATTATTTTTCTTGAGATGGGGTCTCATTATGTTGCTCAGACTGGTCTCAAACTCATGGGCTCAAGTGATCCTAATTGCTTCTTTAAATTGTTTCATTTTATATTCACAGTTATCTTCTACTCAGGTGGTATTTTCCCACTCTAAAAGGAGAAATCAGGCAGATGGCAGTTCTGTTTTATTCTATTCCATAAATATTTCTTGAATAACTGCTAAATTAGAGACAGACTTCTGGGGTTATGAGGATTATATTAGGGTTCTACAGAGAAACAGGACCAATAGGACATGCCTAGATATAGAGAAAGAAATTTGTTATGAGGCTGGCTCACGGGATGTGAAAGCTAAGTCCCACAATTTGTCATCTGCAAACTGAAGAAGAGGAAATAGTTCTGGTCCAGGCCCAAAGCCCTAAGAACCAGGAGAGCCATAAGTGTAAGTTCAAGTCAGTCTGAAGGCCTGAGAACCAAGATCAGTGATGTTCAAGGGAAGAAGTGGGTGAGTGCCCCAGCTTCCAAAGAGAGAGAAAATTCACTCTTCATTTGTCCTTTTCTTTTATTTGGGCCCTTAAGAGATGCCCACCCACACTGATGAGGGTGAATTTTCTTGCTTAAACTACTTATTCAAATGCTAATTTATTCCAGAAATAACCTCACATACCCACCCAGAAATAATGTTTTACCAGCTATCTGCTTATCCCATCCCTCAGTCCAATCAAGTTGACACATTAAATTAACCATCACAAAGACTGATTATATTGAAAAAAAGAAACCGGTTCCTACCCTCAAGGAATCCGCTATCCAGTGGTACGTAGAATCACTATATTTACCATGCAATGGATATGTGTCAGGCATAGTGCTGTGCAATTTAAATTTAATTCTTCCCTCATTGTAAAAAGGCATATTTAGAATTTTTACATGCAAAACTTCGGTGTAATGTAGAACCGAAAAGAAAATATTTTTGAGCCATATGTTTACTCACATATTCGGCAGGAGTGATGATGAATTTAAATATACTTTTCAACTATCTAAAAGGTAGATCAGAATATGTTATTTCCAGCTTTTCAACTATTCTTAAATGTTTTATAATTTATTTATAAGTTCGTTTATGTATTTATTAGGAAATTCTCATTGTAACTGCAGTAGGCTAGCATATGGTAGGCACTGACTCAAAATACATTGAATCAGTGAAAGATTGTTTTCTGGAAATACTGTTAATTGCTAGGAGGAATAAAATAACTGGATACAGATTTCATTTTCAAGACACCTGCATATTTAGAAAAAAAAATGAAACATGTAAACAGCTAAATATTGCAAAGTAGGAGACCACAGGTGTTACGAAACAGGAAGGTGCTATAAGAGTTCATTAGAGGCTGTGATGGACTGAATGTTTGTGTCCCCTCAAAAGTCCTATGTTGACTAATCCCAAGGTAATGGTGTTTGGAGGTGAGGTTTTCAGGAGATAATTAGACTGTGCAAGTGGAGCCGCTAGAGGCAATGCTGAGAAGAGGCCAGAGAGCTAGCTCACTCCCTGTGTTTGCCATGTAAATATCCACAGAGAAGTCAGCGGTCTGCAACCCAGGACTCATCATCCTGATCTTGGACTTCCAGCCCCCAGAACCATGAGAAATAAATGTTTACTATTTAAGTCACACACACAGTCTATGATATATTTGTTAGAGCAGCCCAAACTGACTAAGACACAGGGAAATAAAGCAGTTGAGAAATTAGTGTTATACTTTAGTTTCCAAAAATATCCTGATCTTTTGTTTAAAAAGGTGCAACAGATAAATTTATTATTTGAACCCCTTCAGACATCTACCATAGCTTTCTTCCCCTGAATGAGCCTTTTCCTGCTCTGCACCTTTCCCAAAAAGATGCCTGCATACAGGGGGAGAAAAGGCTTATATGGTCTCTTGGTAATGGGAAAACATAAGATGTTATGAACTGAACTGTGTTCCCCTCAAATTTGTATGTTGAAGCCCTAACTCTCAGTGTGACCATACTTGGGAGACGGGGCCTTCAAAGAGGTAATTAAGGTTAAGTGAGGTGGTAAGGGTGGTATTAATCTCATAGGACTAATGTCCTCATAAAAAGTGAAAGAGAAGGCCCAACATCGTGGCTCATTCCTGTAATCTCAACATTTTGGGAGGCCAGGATGGGTGGATCACCTGAGGTCAGTAGTTTAAGACCAGCGTGGTCAAGATGGCAAAACCCTGGCTCTACCAAAAATACAAAAATTAGCCAGATGTGGTGGCCAGAGCCTGTAATCCTTGCTACTAGGTTGGCTGAGGCAGAAGAATCATCTGAACCTGGGAGATGGAGGTTTCAGCGAGCCGAGATCATGCCATTCATTGCATCCCAGCCTGGGCAACACAGAAAGACTCCATCTCAAATAATAATAATAATAATAAGTGAAAGAGATACCAAAGATCTCTTTCACCACACACTCACAAAGAAAGGCCACGGAAAAACACAGTGAGAAGGCAGCTGTTTATAAGCCAAGAAGAGAGTCCCCATCAGGAACCAACACTGATAGTACTTTAATCTTGGACTTCCAGCCTTCACAGCTATGAGAAAATAATTTTCTGTTGTACAATCTGCTCAGTCTTTGGTATTTTGTTATGGCAGCCCTAGCAGACTAATATAAGGGTCCAGACTGGTAATAACAGTTTGTACTGGTTTATTTTTCTGGAGTGATGGTAAGGTATGGTGGGTAGGGTGGGCAGCAGTCTTTGATTTTTGGAAACATTGATGGGTTGAATCTAACAGTTATTTTATTTAGACTTCTTTTCTCTATAGATTTTCCTTCAACAGTAACAAGGGTTGCATTTTCAGAACTGCTATCCCAAGAAAGAAAGAAAAGGAAAGCAAAAGTTAGTGAAAGAAAGAGAAGAAAAACGGGAAGCTAGTAAAAGCTTTATTCTTGATATATAGTGACTTAGACAAAAGATGTATAGAAGCACAGATATCTATCTAGTGTATATATATATAGCACAGATATATATTTAGTATGTATAGTAGACAGGCTAAGTATTTGTTGAATGAATGAAACCTAGTGTCTTGGAACATACCCAGCCAATTCAAACTATACTTCATGTAAAGCATTTATAAATACTAAATCTCTTTAGTAGTGACATTTATTAAATATTTACTATATGTCAGAACTTCAGTCAAATATTTTACATGTTTCTGTTTGTAAAATTTTTACAAGCAGCTCATAAGTGAGTTATAACTAGCATTCCATTTGCAGATGAGGCTTAGAGATGTGTAGACATTCATCTAATGTCATAGTACTCAGTGGCAGAGCTAGGACTTACATCCACATCTGTCTGACTTGAAGTCTGAGGTCTGAGCCACTGCAACATTTATTTTTCAAGAAACATGCAGAAATGAGAAATGTACTGGTGATCTAATCCTTCTTCTTCAAATAAGGTGGCAACATTTGGCATATTACCTACTAATTCTTCGTTTCATGACTTAAGCTGAGTATTTTTGATATATTTGGATAATTAAGATATTATGTGGTTTGGCTGTGTCCCCACCCAAATCTCATTTTGAATTGTTGTTCCCACAATCACCACATGTCATGGGAGGGACCTGGTTGGAGATAAACTTTTCTCCCACTTCTCTACTTCTTGCTGCCACCAAATAAAGAAAGACATGTTTGCCTCTCCTTCTGCTATGATTAAGTTTCTTGAGGCCTCCCCAGGTGTGTGGAACTGTGAGTCAAGTAAACCTCTTTTCTTTATAAATTACCCAGTCTTGAGTATGTCTTTATTAGCAGTATGAGAACAGACTAATACAGTAAATTGGTACCATAGAGAGAGGGGAATTGCTGTAAATATACCCCAAAAATGTGAAAGTGACTTTGGAACAGCGTAACAGGCAGAGGTTGGAATGATTTGGAGGGCTTATTAGGAAAATGTGGGAAAGTTTGGAACTTTCTAGAGACTTGTTGAATGGCTTTGACCAAAATGCTGACAGTTTGAAGTGGACAATGAAGTCCAGGCTGAGGTGGTCTCAGATGGGGATGAGCAACTTCTTGGGAACTGTAGCAAAGATGATTCATGTTATGCTCTAGCAGAGATGGGTAGCATTTTGCCCCTCTTCTAGAGGTCTGTGGAACTTTGAACTTGAGAGGGATGATTTAGGGCATCTTGCCGAAGAAATTTCTCAATAGCAAAGCATTCAAGTGGAAGCAGAACACAAACATTGTGAAAATTTGTAGCCTGACAATGTGATAGAAAAGAACAACTCATTTTCTGGAAAGAAACTCAAGCCTGCAGCAGAAATTTGCGTAAGTAGCAAGGTGCCAAATGTTACTCACCAAGACAGTAGGGAAGATATCTCCAGGTCATGTTAGTGACTTTCATGGCAGCCCCTGCCGCCACAGACCCAGAGGTCTAGTAGGAAAAATGGTTTCATGGGCCAGGCTCACCCCACTCCCACCACCGCTGTGTGCAGCCTAGCCTAGGGACTAATACAGATATTTAGTGGTCAATGTTTCTTTTCTCTTTTTAGATGTACATTCTAAAAGAATTACAATTACAAATTAATTATATTAAAAGCGTTTGATAAGTGTTGGAGCTACAAAGCAAAGAAAAATAAATAAACCTGACAATAAGAAATCTTGTAGCATCCTTTTCAGGCTTAACTGTTTTATCAGAGGACAGGTGGAAAAATATTTTAAAACTCCAATGCTGGCCAGGTGCGGTGGCTCACACCTGTAATCCCAGCACTTTGGAAGGCCAAGGCAGGCAGATCACCTGAGGTCAGGAATTCAAGACCAGCCTGATCAACTTGGTGAAACCCTCTCTCTACTAAAAAATACAAAATTAGCTGGGCATGGTGGCGTGTGCCTGTAATTCCAGCTACTCTATAGGCTGAGGCAGGAGAATCACTTGAACTCAGGAGGCAGAGGATGCAGTGAGCTGAGATGGCGCCATTGCACTCCAGCCTGGGAAACAAGAGTGAAACTCTGCCTCAAAGAAACAAACAAACAAAAACACCCCTTCAATGCTGAGTGTAATAATTTACCCATTTATCAAAAGAGATTTATGTTTAAATTATGTTTTCTTCAGAAATCATACTCGGGAAGACAGTGTTTCTGAATTTTCTTTTTAAAAATTGTCTTTATGGTTGATCTTAAATTTTTCATTGGATCCTTTTAAATTTGTTTTTCTTTTTTTTCCCCTGCACATGATATAAAGTTACTAAGTTTACATGTGCCTTTGTATGAGTTTCATTTGAGGATTTATCTCAATAGCTCTGCCAAGATTTATTTTTCATATCCGGGTAGTATTATCTAACAAGAGAGAGCAGGACTTTCTCCTGATTATTCAGAAAGAAAACATCCAGGTTGATTTCATTTCATCGAAAGTATGTTGTCAAAAAGAATATGGAAACTAAAGTGGAATGCTATACATTCTTTACACTTTAAAAGGCTTCTTATGGAACTGGAGAAACTCCTACCCACAAACACACTATATTGATAATGTTTATATCCCCTGAGCCTCATAGCTGCATTTATGTGTTTTCTCAGACCTAATCATAAACAATATCAAGGAAAAGAGTAAATCGACAAAGGAAATAATTACTCTCAAGTCAACATAAACTGCCACTTCAGGGTTGTGAATAAATATTGAAGCAGTAAATACAAAAAAGTAAACAACAACAACAACAAAAAAACAAGCACTTTGGCCAGTTAAATGGAGATAAGGTATAATATTATTCTTTTTGTTTTATAAATACAATTACGTTTATTTAAAGGTCTTTTAATTTATTTAACCCTGTTAAAGACATTGTATTTTTTAATGGACAAAAAATAATTATACATATTTATGGAGTACATAGCAACATTTCAATACATGCAATGTATAGTGATCAGATCAGGGTAATTAGCATATTCATAATCTCAAATATTTATTATTTCCTTATGCTGGGAACATTGAATATCCTCCTTCTAGCAATTTGAAACCATGTAATATGCTGTTGTTAACAGTAGTCATTCCATAGTGCTATAGAACACTAGAATGTATTCCTCCTATCTAGCTGCAATTTTCTATCCTTTAACAACTCTTTTCTATTCCTTCCTTCCCTTACCTGCCCAACTCTGATGTCCTCTGTTCTACTTTTTTACTTCTATGAAATGAACTTTTCAGCTTCCACATATGAGTTGAGATTATGTAATGTCTCACTGTCTCTTCCTGGCTTATTTCAATTAACATAATGTCTTCCAGTCCATTTACACTTCTGCAAATGACGAGATTTCATTGTTCTTTAATGGCAGAATACTATTCCATGATGCACATATCATACATTATTTATTTATTTATTTAGCTGTTGATGTACACCTAGGTCAATTCCATATTTTGGCTATTGTGAATAGTGCTGCAATAAACATGGGGGTGCTGATGTCTCTGATACAACATTTTTTTTCCTTTGGATAAATGCCTAGCAGTGGAATTGCTGGTTGATATGGTAGTTCTATTGGTAGTTTCTTGAGGGACCTCCATACTGTTCTCATAGTGGCTGTACTGGCTTACATTCCCACCAACAGCTTCTATGAGTTTCCTTTTCTTTGCACCATCATCAGCATTTTTTTTGTCTTTTTGATAATAGCCGTATCAACTGTACTGCAGTACAGTTTTGATTTGCATTTCCTTGATGATTTGTAATGTTAAGTATTTTTCATATATTTGTGAGCCATTTGTCTTCTTTTGAGAAATGTCTATTCAGATCATTTGCCCACTTGTTAACTGGATTGTTGTGTTTTTTTTTTTCCTAGTGAGATATTTGTGTTCTTTGAATATTCTGAACATCAATCCCCTATCAGATGACTAGTTATCAAATATTTGTCTGATTCTGTAGGTTGTCTTTTCACTCTTTTGATGGCTTCCTTTGCTATGCAGAAGGTTTCAGTTTGATATAATCTCATTTGTTTATTTTTGCTTTTGTTGCCTGTGCTTTTAAAGTCTTTTTCATAAAATCTTCCCTATGACCAATGTTCTGAAGCATTTTTCCTATGCATTCTTCCAGTAATTTTATCATTTTCAGTCTCACATTTAAGTTTTGATCCAATTTGAGTTGATTTTTGTATAGGGTAAAATGTGAAGGTCTAGTTTTATTCTTCTGTATATAGCTATTCAGATTTCCCAGCATCAAATACTGCAGACTATCCTTTCCTGAGTGAGGGATTTTAGCACCTTTTTCGAATATCAGTTAGCTATAAGTACTGATTTAATCTCTGAGTTTTCTACTCTGTTCTTTTGGTCTATGTATCTATTTTTGTGTCAGTAGAATGCTGGTTTGGTTTGTATCACTTTGTAGTATGTTTTGAGGTTTGGGAGGATGATACCTTCAGCTTTGTTCTCTTTCCTCAGGGTTGCTTTTTGGGGTCTTTTGTGCTTCCATACGAATTTTAGGATTTTTTTTTTTCTATTTCTGTGAAAAATGTTATTGATATTTTCTCTGTCTGTGTTTTTGTGTTTGTTTGTTTTGTTTTTTGTTTTTGAGATCATCTCACTCTGTCGCCCAGGCTGGAGTGCAGTTACATGATCTCAGCTCACGGCAACCTCTGCCTTGTGGTTCAAGCAATTATCTGCCTCAGCTTCCTGAGTTGCTGGGATTACAGGTGCCTGCCATCATGCCCGGCTAATTTTTGCATTTTTATTAGAAATGGGGTTTCACCATCTCGGCCAGGCTGATCTTGAACTCCTGACCTGTGATTCACCCACCTTGGCCTCCCAGAGTGCTAGGATTACAGGCATGAGCCACTGCGCCTAGCCTGTCATTGGTATTTTCATAGCGATTTCATTGAATCTGTAGATTTCTTTGAGTAGTATTGTCCTTTTAACAATATTGATTCTTCTGATCTATGAACATGAGATGTCTTTTCATTTGTTTGTATCCTTTTTAATTTCTTTCATCCTTCTTTTATTTTTTTTTTGAAGTTTATCTTGCAGAGGTCTTTCACCTCCTTGGTAAAATTTGTTCCCAAGTATTCTATTTTTTTAAATTGTAGCTACTGTAAATGAAATTGCCTCTTGATTACTTTTCAGCTATTTTCTTGTTCATGTATAGAAACACTACTGATTTTTGTTTTCCTTTGTTTTTTGAGATGGAGTCTCACTCTGTTGCCCAGGCTGGAATGCACTGGTGCAATCTCAGTTCACCGCAACCTCCACCTCCTGGGTTCAAGCAATTCTCCTGCCTCAGCCTCCTGAGTAGCTGGGATTCCAGGTGCCTGCCACCACACCCAGCTAATGTTTATATTTTTAGTAGAGATGGAGTTTCGTCATTTTGGCCAGGCTGGTCTTGAACCCCTGACCTCAAGTGACCCTCTCACCTCAGCCTCCCATAGTGCGGAGATTACAGGCATGAGCCGCCATGCCCATCCCACTGCTGATTTTTATGTATTAATTTTGTATACTGCAACTTTACTAAATTCATTTATCAGTTCTAATGATTTTATAGCAGTCTTTAGGATTTTCTCTATATAAGATTATGTCATCTACAAACAGCAGCAACTTGACTTCCTCCTCTCCAGTTTGGATGCCCTTTATTTCTTTTGCCTAATTGCTCTGGCTAAGACTTCCAGTACTATGTTAAATAAGAGTGGTGAGAACAGAAATCCTTTTCTTCCAGTTCTTAGAGGAAAAGCTTTTAACTTTTCTCTGTTCAGTAAGGTGTTAAGCTGTGGATTTGTCATATATAGACTTTATCATGTGAAGCTGCTTTCTTTCTCTACCTATTTAAGAGTTTTTATTAAAAAGTATTGTTGAAGGTTATCAAAGGCTTTTTCCTGCATCTGTTAAGATGATTTTATAGTGTTTGCCCTTCATTCTATTGGTGAGATGTTTGATGTATATTGATTTGCATATGTTGAACCAGGCTTGTGTTCCTGGATAAATCCCACTTGATCACAGTGTATTATTATTTTGATGTGTTGTGCTAGAATTTTGTTGAGGGTTTTGATTTCTATGTTCATTAGGGATATTGGCCTATGGTTTTCTCTTTTGTTGTGTCCTAGTCTTGTTTCAATATCAGGTGGCCTCATAGAATGGGTTATGAAGAATTCCCCTTGCTTCAATTTTTACAATAGTTTGAGAATAGTTGGTATTAATTCTTCTTTAAAGGTTCAATAGAATTCAGCAGTGAAAGCATCCATTCTTGGACTTTTCTTTGTTGGCAAACTATCTGTTGTGTTGTCTCCTTTTTTATTTTTGGTTTTATTTATTTGGATCATCTCTAGTTACTTCTTAGTCTAACTAATTGTCAATTTTGTTTACCTTTGCAAAAACCAAAATCTTTATTTTATTGATCTTTTGTATTTTTTTAATCTCAATTTTATTTTGCTCTTTCATGTATTTTTTTCTTATTTCTTTCCTTCTACTAATTTTGAGTTTGGCTTGTTCTTACTTTTCTAGTTTCTTGAAGTGCATTATTAGGTTGTTTGTTTAAACTCTTCCTGCTTTTTGATGTAGGCATTTTATGCTAAAACTTTCCTCTTACTACTCCTTTTGGGTTGTCCCATAGGTGTTGGTATGCTGTATTTCCATTTATATTTGTTTCAAGGAATTTTAAATTTTTATTCTTATTTTTTTCTTCACCTACTACTTTTCCAAGAAAATTTATTTTCCATGTATTTGTAGTTTAAAGTATTTATCTTGTTATTCTATTGTGGTAAGATAAGATACTTAATATGACTTTAAATGTTTTTAATTTTTTGAGACTCATTTTGTGTCCTAACATATAGTCAATCCTAGAGAATGTTTCATGTGCTAAGTAAACATGTATTCTACAGCCATAGGTGAAATGCTCTGTAGATGTCCGTTAGGTCCTTTAGGTCTATGGTGCGGTTGAAATTTGATGCTTTTTGTGTAGTTGAGTTTTGTTTTGTATCCATTCAGCCAGTCTGTATCTTTTATATGGGGAATTTCATTCTTTTACATTCAAGGTTATTTCTATTTGGTGAGGACTTATTCCTGTTATTATATTGATTGTCTTTGGGTTGTTCTGTATATTCTTTGTCTCTATATTCTCTTATTGTTTATATTTGCAGTGTGGTAGTTTTCTGTATTAAAAAGGTTTGGCTCCTTTCTCTTTCTTCTTTGTGTATCAAATCTACCTGTGAGTTTTACAGTTTCACATTTTTTCTTGATAGTGGTTATTGCCTTTTCAGTTCAAGATGTAAGACTCCCTTGAGCATTTCCTGTAATTCCAGTCAAGTGGTAATGAATTCTTTTTTGCTTATATGTGAAAAAATTATTTTGTCCTTTATTTCTGGAGGATA
Source organism: Callithrix jacchus (assembly GCF_049354715.1). Lineage (NCBI taxonomy): Eukaryota > Metazoa > Chordata > Mammalia > Primates > Cebidae > Callithrix > Callithrix jacchus. The sequence goes on from NC_133518.1 coordinate 30,489,414, forward strand.
GTGTTGCTGGCTATGATATTCTTTATTGGTAGTTTTTTCTCTCAATACTTTGAATATATCATCCCATTCTTCCCTGACCTGTAAGGTTTCTGCTGAGAAATCTGCTGTTAGTCCAATGGGGATTTTTGTATGTTTAACCTGACACTCTTATCATGCTCCTTTTAAAATACTTTTTTTCTTTTGACAATTTGAGTATATATACATATATATGTATATATATATGTATATAATGTATATATATGTATATAATGTATACATATATAATGTATATATATGTATACAATGTATACATATATATAATGTATATATATGTATATAATGTGTATATCTATATATATATATACACACACACACACTCACAGAGAGAAAGAGAGAGAGAGAGACAGAGTTTTGCTCTTTTACTCCTGTTGCCCAGGCTGAAGTGTGCAATCTCAGGTCACTACCACCTCTGCCTCCGAGGTTCAAGCAATTCTCCTGCCTCAGCCTCCCAAAGAGCTGGGATTAGAGGTGCCTGCCACCATGCCCAGCCAATTTTTTTGTGTTTTAATAGAGATGGGGTTTCACCATGTTGGCCAAGCTGGTCTTGAACTCCTGACCTCAGGCGATCTGCCCACCTCAGCCTCCCAAAGTGCTGGGATTACAGCCTTTAGCCATTATGTCTGGCCCGACTATTTGAGTATGTTATGCCTTGAAGAGTATTTGCTTCAACTGAATCTATTAGGAATTCTTTGAGCTTCCTTAACCCAGTTGCTTATCTTCTGCCCAAGATTTGTGTTTTTCTGTGATTATTTTATTAAATATGTTTTCCTCATCCTTTCCTGTCTGTTATTCTGAATTGCCTATAATATAAATATTGGTTTGCATAATGGTGTCTCATAAATTCTGTGGACAGACCTTTATTCTTTTTAATATTTAATTTTTATTTCGGTCTGCCTGTGTTATGTCAAAAAACCTGCCTTCAAGCTCAGAAATTCAGGCTGCTTCTTAGGCCTAGGATGTGGGTGCAAGTTCGCTTGACTAACCTGGGGACATGACTAACCAGAGGGCATGTCTCATGGGCTGTTTCTCAGGCCTGAATCACAGGAGCAAAGCTTCTCAGCTGTCCTAGGGTTTTGTCTGCATGCAGTGGCCCACAGGGAAGTTTCTCAGGCTCATGGTGCAGGCACACAACTTGTTGGCTATTCTGGGAATGTGTCTGTTGGGAATCTCCAAAGGAGTTTTTTCTTGGGCCCAGGAGGCCATATAGTTTCTTGGCCAGCACAGGGGAATTCCTCCTTGGAGCAGCATGTGGAGTTGTTTCTCAGTTCTGGGAATTAGATGTGTAGTTTTTTTGGTCAGTCTAGGGGAATCTCTGCCAGGGGCAGTCCAAAGAGCTATTTCTCAGACTCTGATTGTGAATGCAGGGCCACTGAGCAGGTGAGGGGCTTGTCTGCAGGAGGATGGGCACCTCAGGGCTATTTCTCAGGCCCTGGGTACAGGTGCCTACTTGCTACACCAGCTCAGGAATATGTCAACTTCTTGGAGGCTTGAGGGCCTCTCTCATTTGGAGGATGGAGTGCAATGGTTTGGCTGCTTGAGAGGGGGTTCACCTGGGACAGGACTGTTAATCTGTTCCACTGGCTGGAAGTGAGGGCCACAGGAGTTGGTTTCCCTGCTGGTGGGAGGAAAGTCACAGCTGATCTTGCGCCCAGTCTCTGTGTGCTGGGGTTGTGGCATACAGCTCCTGGTAAGGTCTTGGTATAATGAAGATGGAGTCTCAGTGCTGGAGAGGTACAGTAGCTACTGTTTGCCAGAGGAGGGCACACAACAGAGGTGGCTCTGGTTTCAAGATGGGACTGTGCTGTGCAGCTTGGCTCACTGCAGGTGGATGGAGAGTGGAGAGTGCCCACTTGTGCTTCTAATTTGAGGCAATGCAGTTGTGCAAATTCTTGGCAGCTCTACAAATTACAACACTTTGGAATTCTCTTGTTTTAAGGACTGTAGATGTTTGTGGTGACAGTGGGAGCTTCCCTGAAGTGGGAAGTCCCTTAACTCTAGGCAAACCCTACTCTGGGTGGAGGAAACAGGGCTATCGAAGCCCAGTGCCTCCATGCTGTCTCCTGGCCTTCGACTCACCACAAGTGTGTCTCCACTCCGCTGCTGCACTCCAACACTTGCCCTTTGATGCTCCAGTCAAATCTTAGCTGTTGAGTCATTGCCTTGGTCTGGAGACTGGCATGATCCAGCATGTTACAGAGTCTTTGTTCTTCAGAGTTCTGGATTACAGTGTTCTAGTTACCTATTTTCTTATTGGGAGATGTGTGCCAAGTGTCTCAGGCATCTTGCTGATGTCACTCTCTACAGTGTTTTTTCTTGACCAGCATTTCTTAAAAAAATGTTCCACGGGAGAAACATTTATCTCCTGAAAAGAGGTTTTTGGGCTCTGTAAGTTAGGAACAGACAGCTTCTCATCCCTCTCTTGGAGGTTCACAGTCAGGGGTTCTCAGAGGGTCTGCTTCTTAGATGTTAAATCCCTTTCACATCATTTCACCTGAGTTTTTAAATCTCCTTTTTTGAAATCCTACTATCAATACTCTTCGGATCATATTTAAGGAAATACTATTGTAACCTCATCTTTCAACTCTATTTTAGGACTATTAGGTCATAATACAAAGTTAGTTTAACAAAATATTTCCTTTTGAATGCAAAGGGCTTTGGGCCAAAACATAACCTATTGGAAAGTAGTTATTAGAATTTAATTTTCTGAAGAAATACTTTGCTCAATCCTGAAATTATTAAATCAGAGAAAGAATATTTCCATACAAACAGTATTTTTTGTTTTTAAACACATGGACAAGGAAATGAAGCTGGGGAACTACTCAGAGGCCAGATCACTAAAAGCCTTTTAAGTAATAAGGTGATTCTTCCTGATCTGGATTACGCTGTTATTCCTGTATAATTAACAGTAATGTTCTCCTTCATTCTAAAAAATATCCTGGTGTAGATAATAAATTCTATGGTCCATCTACTTATCTGCCACTAAAATATTTGCTGAGATCATCATATGAACAGGATTTTGATACTCTCTCCTTATGGAGTGTAGTGAAGGAAGGTTAAAAGTTAGCCTAAAATGTTGGGTTATATAAGAAAAACTTGGAGAATTACTGAGAATGTTGTTAATTCCATTGTCAAAGCAATAAACAGTCAAATGATAATTAATAGAATTATGTAGACATTTAGGTAGATTAAGATGTTTTTCATTAAAGAACTAACAAAATAGGGGTGGGGGTAGTGGGAAGGGGTCAAAGCTAAGCCTGTATGTTTTTTCAGCGTACTTTGAAATGTGTCCATCTAAACACAATATATCCCGTCCATTTGAATGTATGAATTTGTATTAAAAAGTAATCGATTTAATCTCCTTTTTCTAACTCCAGAGAATGAACATTTATTCAGGTGGGCTGGAGATGGGCATGATCCACCATGTTACACAGCCTTTGTTCTTGAGAGTTCTGGATTACAGTGTGCTAGTTACCAAGGAGTTACAAGGGTGGTTAGTAAGATGACTTCTTTGCCAAAAGTGATCATCATCATGCAATTAGATTCTGTGAGCCTTTAAGAAGATCATCCCATTCCTGGTCAACCTCTTTGTTTTCCTGAAAAATCAGACTCTTCTCTAAGAGATCTCAGTCTTGCCTTTTGATTTTATTAAAAGTACACCAAAGAAAAAATGAACATTAGAGAGACTCTCACACTTTGGTTATTGTTCCTTATTTTAATTATGCTTGAAGACAGCCATTAAATGTGTGGGACTGTAGCAGTTTTCCAAAACTAAATTTATGGAAGGCTTCCTCTAGGCATGCTCTACTTCCTTTTTGGTCCATGTTGTGGTCCCATCAGGAAGCTTATTTAGTGTCAGAGAGTTATGGATGTTGAAGATCATGACTTTAGTTCCTCAAATAAGTACCAATGACTTGGCAATAAAACAGATGTTCCAATGGTCTCCCCAGTAATTCTGGTGCAAAGGTTATCTCCTGGGAATTTAAGCTGGTGGCTCAGCTGGTGGTCTGGATGAGCAGTTTTATGGTTCAGATTATTAGTGTTAGCCACAGCTCGTCCTCAAAGTCATAAAGACTATGTGGATGGACCAGAATGACAGCTCTTATAAAACGGTCTGTTGACAAAGCCAGAAGAGTAAGAGATTTCATTTCCTTTTTTGACAGCACGACTATTTACTATTGTTTCCCTACACCAGAACTTTGATTTCGATGAATAAAGGATTCAGACAAGCAAAAACAAACAACATCACAAAATCTTAAAGATGTTACTGCTAAGTCCTTCTGCCTCATCAGTTAACGTCAAGATGGGCACTGATTCTTATCAACTATACTGTTAAAATGCCTCTTGACTCTTTCGCTGGAATCCCTGCTGCCATGGCTACAGTTCTTACCCCATCTTTGCTTGTCTAGACTATTAGAATAACCTTCAGCTTTGTCACTGGACTTCACGTCTCCCTTTTCCAGTATATCCACTAGCATTTCACAGGAATTATTCTTTGGAAACAAATTCCATCATGTCCTTCTGTGTTTAAGCATTTCACAATATGACCAGTACATATTTAAAGCAATCTACCACATACTCATTTTATGTATCACCAAGGAAGAAAAAAAGTTTTACCAACTAAGCTATAAAATAATTAATATCACTTAGACTTTTTCTTTTTATACCATAACTTTTTTAGATTTATTTTGTCAGATTTTTTAATTATGTAATTCCCGTGTATGCATAAGAAGGAAAATATAAGTTGTGACAATTATGTCACAACTCCTACTGTAGAACTATCCATTGAAAGATGCATTGTAATGTCAGAATTGTTAAAAAAAAAAGTGAAAAATATACATCTTAGAATAAATAAAATATGGTGAAAGCTTACCTGTTTCTATCCATCCCTCGCAACTTTGACCATAGGGAGGATAAGGTCTGAATTCCTCAACATGACATTCAAGGATTTTCATAACGTGACCCATAACTATATTTTTTATCTAATGGCTTTTCACTTAACAGTGTGTCAACACACCTGTACTTTCATGTTCATGTGCTTCTATGCCCGTTTCCTTCTCTCCCTAAAGTCCTAGGTATAATGTCTCCTTCTTTGTTTTCTCCATTATCCTCTCCACCCTGACAGTATTAGTTTCTCCCTGTAGTTCCTTACAGTATTGCCTCATACTGATAGTGACTGTTTGAAGTCAGTGCTCTGTGCTTAGTTGAATACATATGTTAATGGCTGTGTCTTTTCTTGGTATCTAGAGCAAAAGAGATGCTTCATAAAAACATTTTAAGAGAATTAAACTAAAATGAAATTGAAGCAGATCCATTTAAAAGTAAAACGGTCAAAAATCCCACAAAACATTCTGCTATCATCATCATCATCCAAATAAGGCTATTATCTGTTATTTAACGTGTTTAAAAACTTGAATAAAAACATAGCCTTTACAGGGAATGATGTTGGTATCTCATATTTTCTCTTTTTTTCCTCTCAAAAAAACTCACTGGGAGACTGGCGTAATGGTCAAATTTCTAGAGGGGTGCCAGTAGTAGGTTCTTGATATGGCCCAAAGGTTGTGGTATTTTTTTGGGTGCAAACGTATTCGATTAAATGAGAAACTGGGCTTTCCATTTGGCTAGAGCCAAAACATATGTGAAAGCCCCTCCAAGGGGACAAATAGCCCCTCCATTACTTATTTCTCCAAGATTTATTTGCTCTAGAATATTTGGTAGATGAGGTATAGCTTGCTATTAAATTGAAAGGATCAATTTTTTTTCTTATTTAATTCAACATTTGATTGCTTTCATTAATAATGTTTTTTAATAAAAAGAAATCATTTCTACAATAATTCACCTCCCCTCTCTCTTCGTGGATAAAGAGGATCTTTGTAATCTATGAGATGCTGGCACTGTTACCATGTTATGGAATGTTCTCTGTGCATGGTGGATCTGGACAAATCCTGGTTTTGTTTTAACCCTTGAAATAACAGTTTGTTTCTTCTGAGATTTAGAAATACATAAACTGATATTACATAACTGATGTGAGATACAAATCACACTTAACTAAAGCAATCATTTAGACTGTATGAAGCATGTCTTGAGAAAATATGCTTTTTAATGAAGCAAGTTAAAATATACATGTTATGAATTCAACCACATGTCCTTTTGATTTACAGAGAATAATTTGAGGTGTTTCCTGGGAATTTGTACTCATTTATTCATTATTTATAATGCCAGTTATTGTCTTTTCCAGTTACAGTTTCTTTCCCAGTGGCACTGGAAGCATGGTTTTGAATAAATCTGGGCAGAAATATTTGAACTTTGTTCAGCCAAACATAGCTGTACGCTTCACTTGGAAACCAGTGCATAACAGCAGCTTCATTTTTTTTGATATTACTCCTGTGGTTTTGTAGTAGTAATTCTTTAAAATAATAAATATACTTAAATTTGAAGCTTACCTGGTAGATTTTTGGACATGCTCAAGAAGACAGAGGAGCAATTTAATGAAGTTTTAGTAAGCCAGTTAACTCTGATGTTCACAAAACAGTCAGGTGCCACTAATGGCATTTTGGTAAACCATGAACTACATATACAACTATGGTCCCATAAGATTATATTATGGTATTTTTACTGTACATTTCATGTGTAGATACATTTAGGTAGACAAATCGTTATCATTGTGTTACAACTGCCTGCAGTATTCAGTACAGTAATATGCTGTATAGGTTTATAGCTAAGGGGCAATAGGCTTCACCACATAGCCTAGGTGTGTGGTAGGCTATACCACCTAAGTTTGTGTAAGTATACTCTATGATGTCTATACAACAACAAAATCAACATCACTTAATAATATATTTCTCCGAATATGTCCTTGTACTTAAGTGATTCACGACTACAGTCATTCTTGACCCATCCCAGTATTAAGCCTTTTATCAGAAATACACTTATGTTTACTTATTCAAACTAGAAAGATCTAAGAATTGTATGTTCATTGTATAATTATTTCAGAAAATTTTTTCAAAATAATATTTGAAAATATTATGTATTGAATCAAAATCTTGTTGAAATAAAGAATAAATGCTGGGTCCTTGACTCTAATTATCTCAAGGGCAATTAGTAACACAGCTGAATTTAGAACTTAAATGTGGGAAACTACAGCTCATTTATTCCTGTGCTGCATGATGCTAAAATCAGAAAACTCTCCTTACTAAATTGTCTATATGATGTTGGCCCTCTAACAGATGATGGAATGTTCTCTGTGCATGGTGGTTCTGAACCAATCTGATTAGTCACAGGTAACAGCCATCACCCAATTCTGTTTCAGGAAAAGACCAAGATGCTCCTTAAGAAAATATAATCTTTTAACACTTGTTTAAATAAGCAGATTACTTTTCAAGCACACTTCTGATTTACTTTTCATTTAGGTAATCTTAGATATATTTCCAGTTGCTGAGGCATAGTAGATAGTTGCTCCTTTTGTAGCTCCATAAATAATTATTGAATTTGTTGCATGGAATTATTTTATTTTTCTTTGTGGACTCCCAAGTACCTTATTTGGGCCTTTGCATATGATAGTGGATGGTCAAATTAAATTGTCATGGGATTCATTCTCTCTTTCTCTCTTTTCTTATTTCCCATTTTCCTTTCTTGTTCTTCTCCTTGTCTTTTTATACTTCATTCTTCACCTCCTCTTTCCTTATTGGAAATAATAAATCTTTTCCCAATTACCCTAAAATTTATTTTCTGTAATTTTCCCAGCAGTTTCCCAGGATCAGTACATGTCATGTTGAACCATTTTTAAGAAAATGTCAGTTAGCCCTTATAAAGTTCAGCCCTTTAGAGTAAAGATTTTGATCCAATTAATATATTAGTATTATTGATAGAAATCAGTTAATATGGCCAATTTTAGCTCATGTGGCTACTCATGTCATCAGCTAAGTAAATAGTTCTATTGACCAGGCCAGTCATATCTGCTCTCCCTCTGTGCAGAGAGAGGTCCAGCAAGGAGAATGTAGCAAATGATTTTCTCTTTAGCTTGTAGAGAGACTGGAGTAGGCATTATCCCATGTCACATAGCACTGACTAATGATAACTTGAGCTGCTGGATACATTCTACTTCTATTCCCAGATAGGTTTAGAGACAGATGACTTATGGAAATCTCACAAAAAGAAAACAGGGTTTTGTATGTGTATAGACTTGTGGTCAAGATACAAAAGAATTCTATAAATTGTTATGGATTTAATGACTTCAACAAAAATTTAAAAGGCATGTTCACCAGATAGTTTAGAAGAAATATAAACATTTTTGAACTTCACTGTCAATATTGATTGATTGATTGATTGCAGAGTGTGTGTGTGTGTGTGTGTGTGTGTGTGTGTTTTGTCAACTAAGGCCCTGAGGACTCTTCAAACAATAATACGTTATGTATTCATGGTGTTTATAGTTTATACATCACATCCCCACTTTTTTGTTTAAGTATCATGAAAACCATATAAATAGAGGTGTCATTCTTATATAAATAACATACAGATATGAGATTGATGTGTTTTACTAAAAATTCCCTGAGAATTTTGACTTTGGTATTATAGGACCTCAAGAATTTTGGAGTCAGTTGGGCATGGTGGCTCATGACTTACAATCCTAGCACTTTGGGAGGCTAAGGCAGGTGGATCACTTGAGGTCAAGAATTTGAGACTAGACTGGCCAACATGACGAAACCCCGTCTCTACTAAAAATACAAAAAATAGCCAGTATGGTGGCGTGCACCTATAATCCCAGCTACTTGGGTGGCTGAGTCAGGAAAATCACTTAAACTCAGGAGCAGAGGTTGCAGTGAGCCGAGACTGCAACACTGTACTCCAGCCTGGGAGACAGAGCAAGCCTGTCTCCCCACTGGCACACACAAAATATTTGGAGTCACTGTGAGATATACATATATATTATATATGTATATACATATACAATATATATATACATATACACACATTATATATGTATATACATATACACATATATGTATATACATATATAATGTATGTATATACACATTATACATGTGTATATGTATGTTTGTGTGTGTATATATATTTATATATATATATTTTCACAAATTTATCATCAAATAGGCATATTTGAGGTTTGTTCTCCCTAGCCAGGCAAGGTTATAGAGTGGGGAAAGCATGGATTTGGAGTTTTAGATCCTGATTCTGTCAAATTAACAGTATGGTCATACTAACAGTATGGTCTTGCATTATTTACAGATCTCCCTGTGTCTTATTTTTTCACCTAATAATAATAATTATCCTACTCTTAGGAGTATATTACATAATGTAGATAACATGCCTGAGATGGAATAACCATCAGAAAGGTCCATTTCTTACCAGGGTTATTTTGTACAAATGCATCTAGAAGATCTTTCCCAACCTCCTAATTAGTGAATGACACCTTTTGAGAGATAACTAGTTAATGATGATCTCTGTGGCCTTTGGGAAAGAGAAAAGTAACTGGATCATGCCAAAATTAAACCTGGAGCTCTAACTAAGGAGCATACAGCAAAGAAGGCATAGGGTGGTTCATCATTTAGACCCTAGTGGTGTGTCTCGGGACTCAACTAACTCCCTCTTATCTCTGAGACAGCAGTGTGTTCTTGGACTTCTCTAAACATTCAGATCTATTCCAATTTCAGCATAACTGTGTCTCAATTCACTCACTTAGTACAGCAGAGAAACTTAAGCTGTTAAACAATTTGAACTATGGAATACACTAGATTCTATCCTGAGTTTTGTCTTGCTGATAAAAAACTCATACTGAAAGAGAGGTTTGATTGTAGAAAGAACTGATATAAACTCTTGGAATAAAGTTTAATAGAAAAAGTTCTCTCTCTAATTTATTGATGGCCATCAGGAATTGTGGGTGAGATTTTAGCCATCTATGGAAATATAACAAAGGTATTACTGAGTGATGAGATTGTGAGTGATTTTTAAAATCTTTACTTCTTTGTGCTTCTCCATATCGTTTCAACAAAAAATATGATGAAGGGGGACATCAATCAATGAATCAATCAATACATACGAGAAAGAAAGACTATTTTGTGATTATTTTTGGGATAGAATGAATCACCTTCCCTGAATTCTTAGGAATTGCTTTTAATGGAGATCATTTTTGTCCTATCTATGTTCTGAGCCTTTTTGCTCAGAAGTTAGATTTTCTTTTCCTGAAGCAGCTCTTTCTGCCCATCCATGGATCTCATCAGCACAATCTGCAGGGTTTGTATGCAGCTGGCTTTCCCTGTTTTTACTTTTGAATGGGTGGCTTATTTCTTTCCAGCAGTTTTTTTTTCTTTTTTTCTGATTGACCTAAAATGGGTGCAGATGTGGTAAGCACATGCTGAAAGTTCTTGAATATTATTTTCACCCCAAAGAAAGGCCTGACATAAGCAGTTTCAGATTGTGTAAATTTTTAATTCTGCAGTGGGCTTCCAACACTGCTTCTGCTGCCAGTGATAACAAAAACCAGGGAGAGACCTTGGGAGGTAAACCACAAACTTAGTTTCCAAGAACTGAGGACCTCATATGTTCCTTGGTATGTAATCTTGTGAAATTCAGAGGTATAAAATGAAGTTTTGATTTTCAATACTGGTACTAGGGACTAAATCATGATATATGGTATTTTCTCTATGTTTTAGTGCATATCTGTAGAAACTGACTTCTGTTATTTTCTCATTTGCAACAAAGACCATCTTTTTTTGCCAATTCTGAATTTTGAATTTTCTTTTGTTTCCTTCTAATACCTTTTTGTTAGTGGCATACTGAAGAGCCATTAAACCAGGTGTAAAAAAAATCTGTATGTTTCTCTCTTGTTTTGTGAAACAAGTATATATTATAAATATAGAATTACTGAAAAATAAAAATAATATTATCTTCTACCTAACTTTTGCACACAATAGCTATTCACATTGCTCAAAAGTTGTTTTTCAATACTTATGGAAAACATTTAATTAAATAGAGTTAGCTTGACTGTATATATTTTTTGGTTTGGGTTCTAAAACTGTTCATTCTAGGAAGAAAGTTTTCATATTGCAACAGGTGGATTTTTTTTTAACTGGGGAAATTAATGACTTGATAGAGAATCATCAAGGAATTGATTGAATTTGTATATTTACTTTTATCTCAGGTAGATAAAAAATTATAGAAGGCCATTGTTTTGAGCTAAGTTCCTACACTAGACCTCAACAGATCAGACTAAAAATCAAAATGGAGTCTCACATGCTGTGTTTCTACGTTACCAAACCGAAACTGAGTTGTTATCTAACATTTGGAGAAGCCCCAAAGGAGCGATAACAGCTTCATTTCTAAAACAGACTGGTTTCAGTCTACAGAATCATGAAGTTTCCTCTGCCCTTAATCTTTATAGGAAAGGTAACCTGAAGTAACCTGATGTTAAGCAACCATACTTCTCTATTGTTTCCCTGTTCCAGCCTTACAAGGCAAATAGCTTTGAAATGACCAGTCACTTTTTGTTCTTTGCTTCTGCTTTCTTCAGTTCTTCTCTGTCTATAAAATCAACCTCTTCTGTTCAGCTTATTGGAACACTTATTCTATTTTATGGAATGAAGTGTTGCTCAATTCTAAAATTGCAGTAAAGCCAATTGAGATCTTTAGGATAAATTTGTTGTAACTTTGTCTTTTGACAGATCTAAGCATACAAGGGCTAGATAATTGTACTCATTCATTTCCTTATTTAACAAAATGTATTGAGTGCCTTTCACATACCAGGTACTTTGCCAAGACCCAGGGTATACAGTGGCCAATTACAAAAGCAGTCCGTCATATTGTCTGCAGACAAGTGTTCAGATAGACAAGTTAGCAGTTGCATTAAGAGTGCATTAGCAGAACACCTGAATCTAGATTTGGGGGTCAGGAAAGGAATTCTGAGAGGAAAGGAGAACTGAAAAATAAATAGAATATTCAAGTCTGTGTGTATTGAGAAAGAGACAGTGGCTGTGTATGCATGTGTTTGTATGTTAAGGAAGAGAAAGAGACGAGTGGGGAGAGAGAGAGAAAAAGAGAGAGTGAGAGAACACAAGCACACATTAATAGCTTAAGTCTATATTTGGAATGTATTAAAATAACACCAAAAGCTGATGGAAACTTATGCCGTGATCATCGTTAGGTTCTTACAAGCTTACTGGCCAGTGTCAAAGTTTGCTTTCTTGGAACACATAAAGATAATTAAATAAATTTTTCCCTAGGGGTAGGAGAAAGTTAATAGACCTCTAAAAGGACCTAATTTACCTCCCAGGATTAGATTACTCAGACTTAAAATAGGACAAAGTATACTCAGTGCAATGCCAGAAGAGCAAAGTTTTCCAGAAAGGACTAGTGTTTGGTCAATGTATTAAAAGTAATTTCTCAAGCACCTCACACCTAGGTTTCAGGTAAAAGGAAAAGGAAAAAGCCATGATGATTCTGTTTTCTAATCGCAGGAACATTTTTCAATGCAATGGAGTCTTTGGTTTGGATGGTGCAAGGATCAAATCTATGTGGTAAGAGGAAAACCAGATATCTTTCAAAATGCATCTAAAATTTCTTCAGCCAACTCAAAATGAATGAGTCATGTTGACATCATACTAGGGACCCATGTCTTACAGTAAATTCATAATTCTTACATGATATATATATTTTTAACCTTTGCTCTATTTCCTGAGTTATTCAGTGGGACTGTTGTGCAGTGTCATTTCTCACACATCTCAGAGCCCAAGTGGACTTCCTGATGGAGCTGGCTTTAGAAACCATGATGCCTCTTTAGCATTTTGTAGAAAGAAATAAGACCCGAGCCAGTTTCAAAACACCCTGGGTTGGGAGGATTCTGAAGTTCTCTAAGACCTTTAAAATGCTTTAATTACAATTCAAGGGTGGCAACATGAATTAATTCAATTATTCAAAAGACAAAGGATGCCTCTAAGTGATCCTTCAAATATGGGACTTATTAATTCACTCAGGAGATATTTACTGAATACTTATTATGCACCAAGCGCTCTTCTAGGTATTGCAGTGTGGCTGAAATCCTAGACCTACCCAGTACTGAGTCAGAATTTCAGTATCATAAGACACACTCCACTGATCAGTATATAATAATAAAAAAATAAATAAAAATAAAAATTCCATCAATTGAGTGTTTCAGAAATGTGAGAGACAATCAAAATCTTGGCTTTATCACTCAGTAGCTACGTGACATTTGCTTCCTTTCTCTGAGCTGATGTTTTCACATGTCTTGATTGTGTCCAACAACTACTTTCACGAGAGGAATGGAAAAAAATGGCTGTGACAAGCTGAATGCAAGGGGAACTGCTTTGTGAGCTCTCAACTTGCACTGTTCACCAGTTAGGCTTTATGTTCCAGGGGTCAGCCAAGCCAGTGGGAAGCCTATGACATTCCCCTGAGTCACTTAGTGAACTCCTATCTTTCCTCAGGCTTCACTTGAACACAACTTCCTCCAGAGTCCTTCCCTGACATCTTTGGTCAGTAGATGTGCCTGATATGCATTTGTAGGGTATCCTGTCTATCTATATCATAGCATTTGTCACGATTTAATGTGATGGAAGTGTGTTCTGTCTTCTATCATCCTGTAAAAGTCTATGCTTCAAGAGGGCAAAGAAGGAGTGTGTTCTGCTTTCTACTTTAGTTCCAGCATTTAGAAGGGTCTATTTGTTATTATTGAATAAATCAATGAATGTATAGCTGTATCCTACAAGCTAAAGAGGAATTTATGAACGAGATAAATGAGCCTACTTGTTCTGTATTGGTTGCCTTGCACTTGTATACACATAATTTCACTTAAGCCTCAAAACCAGTGTGGGTGGTGGAAGGATGGGCATTTCGATGCTTGTGTGCTGATAAAAATGAGGTTCAGAGGGTGAAAGCATTTTTCTGTGTTTTCAGAGCTAGAAAGTCAGAAGAGTAGAATTGGAACTCAGTTCAGTCTGATACTACCTCCTTTGTTGTCTCCATTAAATCACAGAATTTCTTAGGCTAAGAAACTATTCTGGAACGTACAACAAAGGCAACTGGGAAAGGAATCACCTGGAATTTGATCTCTGTAGATGCCTTTTCATTTAGTTTATTTTTCATTTCTATCTGTTGCTTTGCTCTTATCAAATACAGATAAATAGCAGCTGCTACTGGTGCTGATTGTGATTTGTGTTTGAAAATGAAATCTTGAGCATCTGTTCTCTCCTTTTATACTTCACTCTGAAAGGAAATCTATTTTTTTTCAAAAGGTGATTTATACACATGGTAAAAAAATTAAACAATATAAAAATGTGTTTTTAAAAAACATATACTGTGAGTATTTCTGTGTACTTTGCTTTTGTCACTAATATATCTTTAAGATTATTCCATATTGGTACATAAAATACATATTTCATTATTTTAATGATTACATATTACTTAATTCAATTGTAACACATAAATGGCAGTTTAATAATATGATAATCGTAGAAAAAGTAATCTAACAGAAGTTGCAGTGTTTTAACAGGTGAATACTATACTGTTATTTTAACACTTATCAGTTAAACCAAGCAATGTGACTGCTAAAAGTAGAACTCCCATAGAGTAGGAAAGTACAATTTATTTCTTATTTATTTTTATATTTAAAACAATAAATGTGTTTAAAAGTTTCAACCCTTTATTGTGAATAATTCATGCCTAAATATCAATTAGAATAAGTGCGAGAGCTAAAAGTGTCTTTAGAGGTCAAGTATAATGGTTAGAACGAACACCGTGTGTGTGTGTTTGTATGTGTAAGACTATTTAGAAAAGTAAGCTTATATAAAGGTACAATAACGTCTTGTTTATTGACTATCTACTTTGAGTATGGCATATCATCAACATTTTATATCGTTATCTTAGTGCTTGTAATCTTAGGGGTAGGTACTATTATCATTTTTATTTTACAGGTGAGAAACAGAAATGCAAACTCTTTCTGATTCCAGCTCCTGTGTTTATAACCATAGCACATTATTTTGTCTACTAGATGTAAAATAACTACATTCCAGAAACAGTCTCAGAGCCTACCTATTTAGCTTCAATCTTCAATCCTGGAGGTCCCTGAAGGGGCTCCTGCAACCTTTAGGGTTTTTCACCACATGGTTTTACAATGGTCACAGAGCCCATGCCAGGAGTAACAGTCAGCCACTACCTACTAAGGTAACTGTGCCGGTGCTGAAAAATATGAAACTACTTCTAAACCATTTAGTGAATAACCCTCCGTGGCCCAGCTACTCTCTAAGACTGACTGGTTGTCATAGACTGAATGGTATCCCCAAATTTTGTATGTTAAAATTCCATTTCCTGGGACCTTGGAATGTGAATGTATTTGGAGATAGGTCTTTAAAGAGGTTAAAATGAGGGTGTTATAGATGTATACTGACCCAATATAACTAATATCCTTATAACAAGAGGAAGAGACACCAGGGATGTGTACCAACAGAGGAAGGCTCTTGTGAGGGCACAGTCAGAAGGCAGTTGTCTGCAAGCCAAGGAGGGATTCTGAGGAGAAATCAAACCTATTGACACTTTGATCTTGGACTTCTAACCTCCAGAACTGTGAGAAAATAAATTTCTGTTGTTTAAGCCACCCAGTCTGCAGTATTTTATTATGGCAGCCCAAGGAGACTGATACGCTTGTTTCTCTCATAATCCGGAAACTAAAGAGCTGATTCCTGGAGCATACCAGAGGCCTCCCCATGGGAACTAGCTCTGATTGGTTACTCCACGTGACTATAGGTATTTTACTTGTTTTCAAAAATCTATGCTGTAATGAATGTTCTTGTACATATGTCTATATATTCATCTGGGGATATAGTTGAATATACATTTCTAGAAATAAAATTTCTAGGTGGGTTGACTGGTTGACTTAAGCTACAAAGGGCAGAAAGGTCTAGGCAGCTCTGTCAATGACTTTAAGTGAGAGCAAGGCTGCAGAGCTCCATTGCTGGGAATAGAGGCTTAACATAATGCCTTTCTCCTGGGCATCCTTTGCCCACAAAACTTATCCATAATGACACTTTACATTATGTTCATTCCTTCAGGAATAATTACTGTACCTCCATGTGGAAGTTTTCTCATTCCAAAGAAGCAGGATCATCCATCATATTAATGTGATATGGTTTTGCCAGATGCCAGATGAATTAGCAAATGGTATTCAACATACACATTCATCAATTCTGACTAGTGCTTAAATAAAATCATACGGATATATCTTTGGAAAATACTAGTGGGCATTGATAATATTTTAAAAAGTGTCCAGATAGGTATATTGTTCTCTTAGTTACTTAAAGTATTTAGAATTAGGCTGGACGCGGTGGCTCACGCCTGTAATCCCAACACTTTGGGAGGCCAAAGCAGGTCAGGAGATCGAGACCAGCCTGGCCAACATGATGAAACCCCGTCTCTACTAAAAATACAAAAATTAGCTGGGTGTGGTGGTACATGCCTATAATTCCAGCTACTTGGAAGGAGGCTGAAGCAGGAGAATTGCTTGACCCTGAGAGTAAGAGGTTGCAGTGAGCCGAGATTGTACCACTGCATTCCAGCCTAGTTACAGAGCAAGATCTATCAAAAAAAATAAATAAATAAAGAATTAAATTAACTTTTGTCAAAAGATGGCTCTTCTTTAACATAAATTGAAAAAGGCCAGAGGCAGAAATTCTCCAAACTGAGGATATATCAGAATCATTGGGGTGTGTTAAAACACAGATTATTGGACCTTACTCCAAAATTTTAGACTGAGTAAGTCTGGAGTGACAGATGGTTCTGCACTTTTAATAAGTTTCAGTTGATGACAATTGATGTTTCTGGTCTGGAGACACTTTGAGAATTGCTGCTCTTGGAAAGTCTTTTACAAGATTTAAGTCAGATACCAATCACTTGGATAGCTTTTGAAAATACAGATTTAGATCCAGTAGGTCCTGGGTGGTGCTCAAGATTATTCTTTTTCTTTTTCTTTTCCTCCTCTTCTCTCCCTCCCCTCCCCTCCCCTCCCCTCCCCTCCCCTCCCTTCCCTTCTTTCTCTTCTCTTCTCTTCTCTTCTCTCCTCTCCTCTCCTCTCCTCTCCTCTCCTCTCCTCTTCTTCTCCTCTCCTCTCCTCTCCTTCTCTCCTCCCCTCCCCTCCCCTCCCTTCCCCTCCCCTCCCCTCCCCTCCCTTCCCCTCCCCTCCCCTCCCTTCCCCACCCTTCCCCTCCCCTCCCCTCCCCTCCCCTCCCCTCCCCTCCCCTCCCCTCCCCTCCCCTCCTCTTCTCTTCTCTTCTCTTCTCTTCTCTTCTCTTCTCTTCTCTTCTCTTCTCTTCTCTTCTCTCTTTTCTCTTCTCTTCTCTCTTTTCTCTTCTCTTCTCTTTCTCTCTCTTTCGACACACTCTTGCTCTGTTGCCAGGCTGGAGTACAGTGACATGATCATGGCTCACCGTTACCTTGAACTCCTGGGGTCAAGGGAAGATTCTGCATTTTGACAAGCTCCTGAGAGATGCTGCTGGTCCACAGGGCACACTTTGAGTATCAAGTGTGTTTCAATGTAGAGTACATTTTAGTTGTCTGATGACTTAGGGGTTGTCTGATTAAAAGATAGAGGTAACTTTTAAAATGTGTACGACTTTCCCTACTTTCTTGCAGTTTCTCTATTGAATGTTTAACACCTTGAAACTGATTGCCAGGCCTTTTAATGTAACTTGGCTCATGGTCCTCTCTCCCAGGAAATGTAATCAATTTGACCCATACTTTCTACCTCCCAATTTTTCTGAGTCCCAGTTTGATAGGTTTTCAATTACATGCTCAGAAATAGAAACTGGGCACAACACATCTTTGCTCATTGAGACCATGTATATGCAGAGTAGTAGATAAGTAATTTACATAGGACATAGAACCCAGGGAAGGTATGCTATTTGCTCTCTTGCTACTTAGGAGAGGCAACATGGTGGGGGTGGATTCTAAACACTGTTTAAGGGAAGGAAGGAGATAACCTTAATGATCTGGTGATGATAACAGTTTTCTAGAAATAGGGTGTGGCCTAGGTAGAGGTTGAAAGTCCAGAGTGGGGGCAATTACCCATACACAGTAGCTAACTTCTTCAGCACAGACTTTTGAGGTAAAAAAGTAGAAATCTTTCAGTTTCATGAGGCCAAGTGTCATAGAAGGACTTTAAACATCCTTCGTCAGTTTCCAGCATCCATTCCTCTGTCCTACCACTTCACCTACCAGTGTACATCAGTTCAAATTGTGATCATTAGGCTCCAAATAATTGAATCACAGAATCCCAGAATCCCAGAGTTGAGAAAAACCTTCTGGCTTTTTCTCCTCTGAAACTATGTCTCAGCCTAACAAAACTCAAAATAGATAGGTTCATAACCCATTTCTAAGATAATATTTGCTAGATATCAGAACACATTCAAAATATGAGGATCCTTTGATGAGTATTAAGACAACTCAAACTGAACTAAAATTTGGAATCAGTAAAATCAGTTAGTGTTAAAATGGATGAGAAGTTTCGTGGAAAATTTCACCCAACTATGGAAGAGTATGCAAACTAATTTGTTCTCCTGTGAATATTACAAATGTTAGCCCCAGATTTTCTAAGCTGGCATTAGATTCAAGCATTCTGTCTGTTGTACACAGATCTCCTTAGACTGCATGTCACAGTTTTGATTTGGTAAATATAATAAACATAACTAGAGAGTTCTTCCCAATGGCAGCAACCCTTTGTCCCTGGTGAGTCTCAGTCTGCTAGTGATATGACAGGGCTGTGATGGATTGTCTCTCCAGCTCTCTTGGCTTTGGCCTCTGCCTTGAACTGTCTACTGTCTTTGAGGACCTCAAGCTTTAGAGTTGAACACTTGACAACCTTTCTGAGCCTCACAGCATATACAAGCCACAATTTTTGTGGCCTTGGAAAGGAGGTTAGCCTACAGTGTTGCAAAGAATTAAATACATTTTGTTGAAAAAGATACAATTTTATTACTTTTAAACACCATGCCCAAAACACTTCACCTCTTTCACTTGAAACAGACAGTAAAAGCTTAAGAGACTCAAACCCACTCCCCAAATCTGAGTCCCTGCAGCTGTCCTGGTTTTGTTGCCCCTTCTAAAACTGTCTAACCAAATTTGGCAGACAATCTCTTTAAGCTCTACATTTTCCTGTGTGCATAATGAAAATATTGCTATTGATTTTTTATTTTGTGATTAATAGATTGTTTATTTAGTGACCATTTACTGAACCCTACTAGGTTTCCCTCCTGTACCCAAAATGTTAGACACAAAGAAAATGAATGAGGCATGGCCCTTGCCCTGCAGAAATTCACTGTCTAGTAGGGGAGATAAGCATTCATTTTTCATTCATTCATTCCAAGAATGTACATTGAATATGTATCATGCCTCTGCCACTGTTCTAAGCACTGAGGAGCTTATGTTTTAGTGGTAGTGGCAAGGATAGGGGAGAGGGAGGAGATAGATAATATTCAAGTAAACAAGCAAATGACATAGCATCAGTAAAAATACTAAAAAATCAGGGTAATGGAATAGGATGTTCAGAGAAGGCATTTCTTTTTCTTTTTCCTTTTTTTGAGATGGAGTTTTGCTCTTGTTGCCCAGGCTGGAGTGCAATGGCATAATCTCAGCTCACTGCAACCTCCACCTCCTGGGTTCCAGTGATTCTCCTTCCTCAACCTCTCAAGTAGCTGGGACTATAGGCATGTACCACCACGCCCTGCTAATTTTGTATTTTTTAGTAGAGATGGGGTTTCTTCATGTTGGTTGGTCACGCTGTTCTTGAACTCCTGACCTCAGGTGATCTGCCCACCTCAGCCTCCCAAAGTGCTGGGATTACAGGTGTGAGCCACCACACCTGGCCCAGAGAAGGCATTTCTTATTGGATGACAAAAGCAATGAGACTTGATTGATAAGAAGGATCAGGTCATGCGATGATCTGGGAGAAGAGCATTCCAGGTGGTAAAAAGGTCTAGAGTCCAAAAGAAATACCCTGTATTCCAAATTGAAACAGAAGATGGAGGGTGAAAGAGTAATGACACATAATGACAATGAGAAGAGATAAATGAAAAGAGAAAATAAAGTATAAATTGTTTTGGAAATATGGGCATGTGTAACTGTCTAGAAAGGGCAGAGGGATGTGGGGCAATATGATGGGGTGAGGTGGGTTTGCAAAGAGTCCTTGAGAGCAGGCACCGGGAATCTTTTATCTAGGGTGCTTCTAAGATTCTTGCCTAAGGAGATGGTGGAAATAAATAAAAAGGGAGCCAAGCTTGGGGAGTGGGATGGAGAGGGGAATGCCATCTTAGAGCTCTTTCTAATTTTATGCATTCTTATAGATGAAAATAACTAAAAGGAATTTACATGCCTAGAAAAACAACTTTGTAATAATTGTGCATGATTAGTTACACTTTGGCTCAGTTTTATTTTGAGTGATCACAAATTCTGACTTAGTAAAGTCTGCATTAATGAGATTTTTATGTTGTCATGCTCTTTTGTCTAGAAAATTGAGATCTGTGCCAAAAAAGCTTTTTCCTTAACAAGCGCTATTGATTCACATGTCAATTTTTAAAGAATATTTGTGTGTGTGTACTGAGCATTCTTTACATGTCAATTTTTAAAGAATATTTGTGTGTCTGTACTGAGCATTTTTTACATTTTAACAGAGATATAAGGGAATAAGTCATAATTCCCTTATTATAGCAATAATAAGGGAATAATAGTAATAGTACTTAATCATCTTGACTGGTCCTTCCTGATGAGGACTGGGAAGATTCTAAAAATGTTATCTATTTTGTGGCTGAAAAAACATTAATAATATTAACACTTAAAAATAGATAGCCAGGTGCAGTGGCTCACGTCTGTAATCCCAGCACTTTGGGAGCCCGAGGCAGGCAGATCACGAGGTCAGGAGATCGAACCATCCCGGTCAAAATGGTGAAACCCTATCTCTACTAAAAATACAAAAATTAGCTGGGTGTGGTGGCACGAACCTGTAGTCCCAGCTACTTGAGAGGTATAGGAGAATTGCTTGAACCTGGGAGGTGGAGGTTGTGGTGAGCCGAGATCATGCCATTGCACTCCAGCATGGGCAACAAGAGCAAAACTCCGTCTCAAAAAAGATAAAAAATAAAAATAAAATAAAAATAGATGGCCAGGCACAGTGGCTCACACTTCTAATCCCAGCACTTTAGGAGACTGAGGGGGGTGGATCACCTGAGGTCAGGAGTTTAAGACCAGCCTGGCCAAAATGGTGAAACCCCGTCTCTACTAAAAGTACAAAATTAGCCAGGTGTGGTGGCATGCCCCTGTAGTCCCAGCTACTTGGGAGGCCGAGCCAGGAAATCGCTTGAACCCGGGAGGCAGATGTTGCAATGAGCCGAGATCATGCCACTGCACTCCAGCCTGGGCGACAGAGTGAGACTCTGTCTCAAAATAAATAAATAAATAGATTTAAAATGCTACTGGCTTAAAAACCATAACCTAAGTTATGGAATTCTCTGTGTGTGTATGTGTGTGTGTGTGTGTGTGTGTGTGTGTGTGTGTGTGTGGAGAGAGAGAGAGAGAGAATATGTGTGCATGTGTGTGTGGGAGAGGGAGACAGAAACTGAGACAGAGATACAGAAAGAATATGGTTTTTGAAGAGAACAAATGATCCAGGTGTACCGTGGCTTGTCCCATGGACCTTATTGTTCCTATTTTTAGACCCTCAGCATACCTGGGGTTTTATGAGTGAAAAACAACATGCAATGGTATTCATTTAGTGTTACTGGAAACCGTGTGATATTGTCAAATTTCTTTTTCATATTCTGAGAAAAACATGATCCTAGGTTTTAAAATCCTGCATGCATCTGTCCCTTCACCTTTATAAGCAGAACCAAGGACAAAGCTATTGTTGTCTGCTGCTAGCTCTGACAAGTGGGGGCATTATAAAATAGATGTTAAAATTACTTACAAAATGCAAAATTCTATACCTTTCTTTGCATCCCTAGGCAGTCCCCTCCAAAAACTTTATTTTTAACTAAGAGGATTTCAAAGCTTGGTATTTTCAAGAATTACAGTAGTAATTGTGTTCTTTAAAAAATAGATTGCATTCCTATGCATCAGCAAAAGTTAGAAAAGTATGTAATATTTTCATTCACGTTTTATCTTTTAATAGAAAGATTAGAATAATGGTACTTTAAATTGAATTTGAATAGCATTTTTAACCAATTTTGTAGAAACCATATTTTTGTTCTATCTTTTTGTTTACGTTTGAATTACTCTTAAAATTTCAAATTCACTATATTTCCCAGAGGTTTCCCTCACGGAGAATGGAGCATTTTGCAGTTAAACTTGCCTACTGGCTGAAATTGTTCAAAGCAATTTGTCCAAGGTTGCACCTGAATTAATGTGGTGAATGGATTGTACATTACATTACTTTTTAAAATTCAAGACACAATGCAGCCTTTTCAGTTATTCAGGACCAGCATTAAAGTATAAGCAGAGTAAATGATGTGACATATGATTTGAGAAGAAATGCTGAGAGACATTCTTTTCCATTTACTTCCCTTTTCTTCCTCCTCAGGGCCTAAACTTTCTCTCTTAGAAAGGCTTTGTGTCTAGAAGTATGAGGGCAGATGCAAATGCTTCTTTAAGGGGTTAAATGCAAAGCAACAATTAAACTATGACTCTTCTGGGTAAATGTGTTTATCAGATGACCTAGCAAGAACTTACAGTATTGTAAGGGGAATAGGGGAATAATGTTATCGAGTGTTTACAAGATAGTGGAGAAAGGAAAAGCCCTGATTTTCTTGCACCAATTTTCTTACTCAATGTGTATGAGGAGTGGGAGAGCTTTAAAGGGATACAAATATTATTTAACTGCCTGGAAAGCTTAGCTGGTAGAGCCTGAGACTCATTTATTTATTTATGTATTTATTGAGACAGGGTTTGTTCTGTCACCTAGGCTGGAGTGCACTGGTGTGATCACTGCTGCCTCAGTCTCCTGGGTTCCAGCCATCCTCCTGCTTCAGAAGCCTGAGTAGCTGGGACCAGAGGTGTGAGTTGCCATGCCCAGCTAACTTTTTATTTTATTTTATTTTAGTAGAGACAAAGTCTCACTATATTGCCCAGGCTGGTCTCAAACTCCTGAGCTCAGGTGATCCTCCCTTCTTAGCCTCCCAACGTGCTGAGATTACAAGTATGAGTCACCATGCCCAGCCTCTCATTACTTATGTAACTGGTAGAGAGATGAAGCCTCCTTGTCTGTCCATCAGATTGGATCCTTCTGGATACTCTTCTGCACTTCTCCATATTTGTTCCATTTCTAAGAATACCCTTTCTGACCCATGTCCATGCCCAGCTTCCTAATGAACTTCTTTCTTTTTTTCTTGAGACAGAGTCTCAATGTTTCCCAGGCTGGGGTGCAGTGGCACGATCTCAGTTCACTGCAGCCTCCACCTCCTGGGTTCAAGCAGTTCTCCTGCCTCAGCTTCCCACGTAGCTGGGACTACAGGTGTGGGCCACCACGCCCAGCTAATTTATAAATATATTTTTGTAGGGATGGGGTTTCATCATGTTGGCCAAGCTGATCTCAAACTCCTGACTTCAAGTAATCCACTCACCTTGGCCTCCCAAAGTGCTGGGATCACAGGCGTGAGCCACCACACCCGGCCCCTAATAAACTTCTTTCTATCTTGGAATCTCAGCTCAAATGCTGATTGTTTCTTGAGATCTCTGACTGATTCATTTCCTCCCTCTGGAAGGAGTGTTTGCATATCTCCCTCCAGAGCATCATGTGCATCTCTCTTGTGGTTAGCTTTTCTTACAATGATTTATTTGAATCTCTTCCTCGACAGATTGTGAGCTAGCATAGGATCCTTTATTAATTTTTGGAGGACCTGGCCAAGTTATTCAATACATGTGAAATAAATGCATTGCAGTTCTTGCTCTTGTATGTTTCCCAAACTGTTTGTCTTCTATATTTGAAGTTAAACATTGCTAGATCATCTTCCATTTAAATATTTGTAAATTTTTGTTTATTTTTTAGTTATGCTCTTTTACTATTAGTCACATTTTTATAAAATAAAAATTATGTGTGTAGAGTATAATATTACATTCATCGCTGTCCTCTACTCCTTCAATCCATGCTATCCCCATGCCCCGTCCTATCCTTCTCAGAACAGGTAACTGATGGCTGTCCCTTGCTTGATAGAGAAAGAAACAGTTATCCACTTGAAAACGCACAACTCCTAACCTCTTTCACTGACCAGGTTCTTCTTCTCTCTTCCTTCTAAGAGATTTTTTCTTTAGCATGCCCTTCAACTCATTTACTCTGTATACAGTGGGCTACTATTGTACCGAGTTTCTCCCCCTTTCTGTATCTTCAACCACTCCAGTGAATTCTTCCCCTCAGCAGGTATATACATCTCAAATTTCTTAATAAAAAAACTATCTCTTAATTACACATGTTCCTGTATCTCTGCCCTTCCTCCCTCTCTATGCAATAAAATAGTTGTTACCCACAATCTTAATCTCACTTTCTATTGATTTCTGAAACTAATGTATCACCCATGATCATTGCTAAGGCCAATATTGATTTCAGTCTTTAATCTCACTTTCACTCTCAGCTGCATTCAACTATGTTGGGCATGATCTTCTTTTTGGAACACTCTTCCTCCTGGATGTCTTATACATCCACGTTCCTTCCGGATTTTCTACTTGCAAATTGTAGGCCAATCTTTTGAATCAATTCTATGAGGTCCTCTTTTCCTACTTGCTGCTTAAGTGTTAATATTTTCCAGGGTTTTGTTCTTGGCTTTCTTCTTTTCTCACTTTACATACCCTCCATAGGCAATTTTCCTCATGCACACAACATTAACTACCAACTATGCTGATGCTCGTGCTGAAGTTGGTATGCCAAAATATCTACATTCAGTCTAATAAAACTCTGCATTCCCGAGTGCCCAATGTGTGACTTGGGAGTCATTCTTGACCTTTTCCCTGTTTTTCATCTCTCTTAGCTAATGTTTCACAGCCGATGAGGAGATGGAAACTAAAGCCAAAAAGTTTCCTTCTCCCCGCTTTTTCCTCCCAAAGGAAAGCTGAAGAGCAGTCCCTGTGCACTCCCTTGTAGGAGCAATATTGCCAAAAACTGATCTGGTTCAGAGGCATATATTCGGCATTGCCCTTGTGAGGCCAGTTTACATGGGTAAAGTCTTTCAAGGATGCATTCTTCCCTCAGTACTGTAGGCTTCCTGGGAGTTCACCCATACATCATTCATTTGTCTCATCTTCTCTCCTCTCCTCTACCTTTCCTCTTTCTTCCCTGCCCTCTTTTCCTCCATTCTCCCATCCCCATAGGTGTAAACTTTCTACATTTTGAAGAAAGCTTTATATTTTTGGGTGGACTAAACAGATCTTTATTTATGCTTTTCTTGTTGATTTTTAAGGTAGAATATCCTTAGCAAAAGAAACCTCTCTTGAAAGCAGGTAACTCATAAGACCTCTCGATATGGTTTGGCACTGTGCCCCACCCAAATCTCATGTCAAATTGTAATTCCCAATTTTGGGGGAGGGATCTGGTGGGAGTGACTGAATCATGAGGGCAGATTTCCTCCTTACTGTTCTTGTGGTAGAGAATGAGTTCTCACAAGAGCTGGTTGTTTAAACGTATGTAGCACCTCCTCCTTCACTCTCTCTCTCCTGCTCTGGCCACGGTTAGGATATGCTTGCTTCCTTTACGCCTTCCACCATGATTGTAAGTTTCCTGAGGCCTCCAAGCTATGATTCCTGTACAGCCTGCAGAACTGTGAGTCAATTAAACCTCTTTTCTTCATAAATTACCCAATCTCAAGTAGTTCTTTATAGCAGTGTGAGAACAGATGAATACAGAAAATTGGTATTGGGGAAGTGGGGCATTACAATAAAGACATCTGAAAATGTGGGAGCGATTTTGGAACTGGGTAATGGGCAGAGGATGGAACAGTTTGGAAGGTTTAGAAACAACAGGAAGATAAGGGAAAGTTTGAACAATTTGCAGCCTCACCATGTGGTAGGAAGGAAAACCCATTTTCTGGGGAGGAGTTCAAGGCTTCAGCAATTTGCTTAAGTAAATAAGAGCTGAATATTAATAGTCAAGAAAATGGGGAAAATGCCACAAGACATTTCAGAGACCTTCATGGTAGTCCCTCCTATCAAAGCCCTAGAGGCCTAGGGAAAAAATGGTTTCATGGGCCAGGCCTAGGGTGTCACTGCTCTAGGCAGCCTCTGGACATGGCACCCTGCATCGTGGCTGCTTCAGTTCCAGCCATAGCTGAAAGAGGCCAAGGTACAGCTTGAACTGTTGCTTCAGAGGGTGCAAATCCCAAGCTTCTATGTGGTGTTGGGCCTGCGGCTGTGCAGAAGACAAAAGTTGAGTTTTGGGAGCCTCTGCCTAGATTTCAGAAGCTGTATGAAAATGCCTGGATGACCAGGCAGAAATCTGCTGCAGGGGTGGAGCCCTCATGGAGAACCTCTACTAGGGCAGTGCACAAGGGATATGTGGGGTTAGAGCTCCCCACTGGGGCATTGCCTAGTGGAGTTTTGAGAATACTACCATCCTCCAGATCCCAGGATAGCTTGCACAGTCCACAGCTAGCACTGTATATCTGGGAAAACTTTAGGTACTCAATGCCAGCGCATGAAAGCAGCCACAAGACCTGTACCCTGCAGAGCCAATGGGGCAGAGCTGCACAAGGTCTTGGGAGCCCACCCTTTGCATCACTGTGGCCTGGATGTGAGAAAGTGAGTCAAAGGAGATAATTTTGGAGCTTTAAGATTTAATGACTGCCCTGCTGGGTTTTGGACTTGGATGGAACCTGTAGCACCTTTGTTTTGACCAATTTCTCCCTTTTGCAATGGGAGCACTTACCCAATGCATGCATGCACATCATATCTTGGAAGTGACTAATTTGTTGTTTATTTTACAGGCTCATAGGCAGAAGGGACTTGCCTTGTTTCAGATGAGACTTTGGACTTGGACTTCTGAGTTAATGCTGGAATGAGTTATGACTTTGGGGGACTGTTGTGAAAGCATGATTGTGTTTTGAAATGTGAAAAGGCCATGAGATTTGGGAGAGTCCAGGTCTGGCTCTATGTCCCCACCCAAATCTCATGTAGTTGAATTGTAATTCCCAATGTTGGGGGAAGGATCCCGTGGAAAGTGACTAGATCATGGGGGTGAACTTCCCCTTTGCTGTTCTTGTCATAATGAGTTCTCACAGATCTGGTTGCTTAAAAGTGTGCAGCACTTCCCTCTTCACTCTTTCTCTCCTGCCCTGGTCACATAAGGCATGCCTGCTTTCCCTTCACCTTCCACTATAATCGTAAGTTTCCTGAGGCCTCCCTAGCCATGACTCCTGTACAGGCTGTGGAACACTGAGTCAATTAAACTTCTTTTCTTCATAAATTACCCAGTCTCAGATAGTTATTTAGTTCTTTATAACAGTGTGGGAATGGACTAATACACATGTCTATTGGTTTTTGAGTCTAATTCTTCAGAGAGAAATAAAATGGGTCAATTTTACTTTGCTTCGTTTTCTGTGTCTATGTTTTTATTTTCCTAGGAACCATGTGGAGAGGTAAGTGGCAAAAACAGGATTCAATTAATCATGGATCTCTGCTTAGTAATTTTAATTTCACTATCTTTCTCCTTTTATCAGCCGCCACCAACTATTTTTAATGCTATATTCTAGCTATTTCAAGATTCTCTCTTTGGTAGATTATAAAAATAATAATAATTTTTTTGGTAGCCCTTTCATCAAGAGATACAGTCTATTTCTCCACTCTTTAATTCATTTTTTTTTAAATTTTTTATTGCATTTTAGGTTTTGGGGTACATGAGCAGAACATGCATGACAGTTGTGTAGGTACACACATGGCAGTGTGTTTTGCTTCCTTTCTCCCCTTCACCCACATTTGGCATTTCTCCCCAGGCTATCCCTCCCCACCTCCCCCTCCCACTGGCCCTCCCCTTTTCCCCCCCAATAGACCCCAGTGTTTAATACTCCCCTCCTTGTGTCCATGTGTTCTCATTTTTCATCACCCGCCTATGAGTGAGAATATGCGGTGTTTCATTTTCTGTTCTTGTGTCAGTTTGCTGAGAATGATGTTCTCCAGATTCATCCATGTCCCTACAAACAACACAAACTCATCATTTCTGATTGCTGCATAATATTCCATGGTGTATCTGTGCCACATTTTTCCAATCCAGTCTATCGTCAATGGGCATTTGGGTTGATTCCAGGTCTTTGCTATTGTAAAGTGTGCTGCAATGAATATTCGTGTGCATGTGTCCTTATAGTAGAATGATTTATACTCCTTTGGATATATACCCAGTAATGGGATTGCTGGGTCAAATGGAATTTCTATTTCTAAGGCCTTGAGGAATCGCCACACTGTCTTCCACAATGGTTGAACTAATTTACACTCCCACCAACAGTGTAAAAGTGTTCCTTTTTCTCCACATCCTCTCCAGCATCTGTTGTCTCCAGATTTTTTAATGATCGCCATTCTAACTGGTACATAAGGTACCAGTTAGATGGTACACAGTGAGATGGTATCTCAATGTGGTTTTGATTTGCATCTCTCTGATGACCAGTGATGATGAGCATTTTTTCATATGATTGTTGGCCTCATATATGTCTTCTTTTGGAAAGTGTCTGTTCATATCCTTTGCCCACTTTTGAATGGGCTTGTTTGTTTTTTTCCTGTAAATCTGTTTGAGTTCTTTGTAAATTCTGGATGTCAGCCCTTTGTCTTTAGGTTGGCCTTGTGACTTGCTTTGGCTCACAGAATAAGACTGACACACACAACAGTGTGTGCATTCTGAGGCTAGGTCTCAAGAGGCCTTGCATATTTCTTCTTAATCTCTTGTAGCCTTCACTGTATGAACCATCCCTGATCATCCTTCCAGAGGATGAGAAACCACAGGGATCAGAATGGAGCTGTTCCAGCTAAGCCCTTCAGCTTAGCCCGCTCCCGCTTGACTGGCTATTAATAGTTGACCACAGATGTATGAATCAGCAAGTTGAGATCAGGTGAGCGTGGCCCAAATCAGCAGAATTCCAATGAAGCCCAAATCACTCTGCTGACCTGCAGAGTCTTAAGCTAAATCAAGGTTTCTCAACCTTGGTAATATTGACATTTTGGACTGAATAATTCTTGGGGAGGAGAGGTACTTTCCTTGCACTGTAAAATGTTTAGCAGCATCCCTGGCTTCTAATAACTAGATGACTACAGTATCCTCATTCCCAGTTGTGACAACCAAAAATGTTTTTAGACATTGCCAAATATCTCACTCACTTCCCCATCTCACTGGTTGAGGACCAATCAGCTAAATAAGTGGTAGTCACTTTAAATCTATAAGTTTTGGGGTGTTTTCTTTTGGTATGGAAAACGCTTATTAATACAGATCCTTTTTTCTAGTTCTACTGATATTGTCATACATTAGGTTCCTATAACTTTTCTTTGACTCAGTTTTTGCCAGCTGCCTAACTAGTCTTTCTCTTAATACTTCCTATGGTTTACTCCTATAACCCACTTCAGACATTTCAGCTAGTGCTTAAGCAGATAAACACACAAACACAAATCAGTAGCACCTCATAACCTGCTTGGCAAAATTCCAAACTCCTGACATACAAGGTCCTTTATCATCTAGCTTCCACTATAAGCCTTAGGAGGAAGTTTATATATGCCCCTAAAAGGAATGTTGTTGAGTTTTAAAGTTCTTAGGAGCAGATTCTAGTATAGTAGATATTTTCTATTTTATTGGGTATTCATTATGCTGTTTTCCCTTGACTTGGGAAAAACAAACACATCCTTTTTGAGAAATTCTCTCTTCTTCAATGTGTGCAAGATTAAGAAGCCTGTCAGTCAAAATATCTTGACCTTTTCTAACCAAAGGGATGGAAACATAACTTTGAGTAGGCTAAATAGTATTTGCTGTAAGATGCAGACTCTTCAGGAGAACAATGCAAAACCTTGAACAATGATTGGTGTGTCCTTATTCTATGACAGCCATTTCACTCCTGTATGATGGTCTAGTTTCTGATGTCCTAGTGTGTGTTATTTTTCAAAGCCCGTTGTAGGCTTCTCCTCCTGTTCTGGCTGTGATCCTCTCAATATATTCCCTTTCTCGTTATGTCATTCAGAGTTTTTCTGCAATCTTAATTGATCATTCTCACAATAGAAAACAACTAAAACATGAGTAAAGCAAGAATAAATGACAATGACCAATGTGTCTTTTATGACCTTACATAAAGTATGCATTATTTTTCAAATTAAAATTAGTTTTTATCATTTAAAAGTATAGACTAACCATAAATTTATCATAAAATGTCATGGCAAGCTAACTGAATCCTTTTCAGTCTGAAGAAAAGTTGGATGTCTGTGAAACCAATGATTTGGTAGTGGAGAGACATCAACGAACGAGTCTGTGGCTACATATGCCAAATTCTTGGAAGTCTTGCATTCCTTTTTATTTAAGTCAATATATATGAACGAAATCTGATTGTTTGAGGTTTCATATGTAATATTTCCTCTTAAATATTTTGTAATAATGACAATAATATTTTTTAAAAATAATCATTAAATTAATTTTAGTATATTTAATAATATACACCTTTGACTAAAATTAGTGTGGATTTCTCCCCATCCAGCCCATATTAATGAAATTCTATTATGTCTTTGCTCTACCTATCTGTAGGAGAAGAAAAAATAATTTTTTCTTGACCCTTAGTCTAGCCTCCTTCATTTCTAGCTAAGCTATCTAGTTATCAATCATATACCAGGGAATCAATTTCCTAGATGCTCCAAGTATTTATATACCTTATCTTGCATGCCAGAAGTGGGGAAATCAGGTAGCTTAGAGGTTATTTATGCTCTATGCCACTTCTGTTTTATATTCATACTTACAAGCAGAAGGCATGTTATAAATTTTCTTCTTCTGACTCTGAGACTCCACTATACTTGTTTAGGTTCTTGAGAAACAGGAGGATGCCCTCTTGAGGTAGTTATTAGTGCTGTATTCCTAAATGCTTCCCCTGTCTTCTGTTCCAGGCACATGAGATAATAACTTTCATCCTCATTGTGTCTGAGTGGGGCCCAGTGATTGGTTCTGAATAATGAGTTATGAGCAAAAGTAGCACATGATATTTCCAGGGTAATCATTTATTAACTAAAGTGAGAAACTTCAGAATTCTCTTTTCTCTCATCTTAATGATTGACATGGTGAGTGCTCCCTGAATGAATATTATGAGCAGAGTAGATGAATGAACAAGAAACAAAACTTGATTATTTTAAGTCAACAAGGTTTTGTCATTGTAGCATAACATGACTTTTCCTGCCTGATAATATCTTTATTTCTGCTAAGTAATTCTTCAGAAATCTGCCTTTTCTCCCAATGGTAAATTTGTCTGGACAAGTAAGGAGATCATCTGAAGTCCCCCAGTGATTCTTTTGCCCGTAGTCTAGAATCTCCATCTTTGTCTTCTTTGGTATATTTGAAAGCACACCTAACCTGCCTGCCTACCTTTCTATCCACTTCCACAGGTTTATAAAGTCTCTTGAAATCTTGAAAATGTCTTAGACAAATGCCCATCGTCTAAAACTCTATACCTAAAAAAGCACAATGGAGAAATTATTCTCCACAGAATATTTATTTATTTAGTTAGTTTTTAAAATCCTTTCCTTTTACCTAGCAAAAGTTTCTAACATTTCAGCCTCTTTCACCTCTTCTTGCAACAGGAGGGGAGAGAATAATAAATAGTATTTGTTTCCTTTTTTGACCCCAAATTTAATAAACACCTTTTCTCCCTCCTTCAGTCTTTTTATTTCTGTTAGCTCTCTATCAGTGTGAATTTGACCTTGGTGCCTGACTGTCCTTTCACCTAGAGAAGGTGAAAGTAGGATGGAGATAGAGATTGGGGGGCACAACATGTGCGTCTTCTAACATTTTCTACTCAAAGCACAAACCATGCCCTGATTTAAAAAAAAATACTGTTAGAATTGGTATTCACATGAACTCAGTTCTGATGTCATTTATGATGGTTGGAGTGTAATAACCTGCAGGTTTTGTGATTCCAGAGGGGTTATATGCCTGCATGCTGACAGGAAGGCAAAAGAAAGCCTCTTTTTCTGCTCTTTCTGTTTAGCTTGAGCTAAGTGACCCAACAAAGACCAATGAAAACAGAGAACAGAAGAGAAATAGGGTAGGGCAATATGGGTCACAAGTAGTGAACAGAGAAGAAATAACATCAGTACAAAGTCTGTAGCTTAATAGTTTTCACTAACCACAGTGGCAGCTCTGAGAGGGGTTTATTTTGAAAATTCAAGGTTGAAGCCTTTTTAATTTTGAGAAAGAGGAAATTTCTTCAGGATATGTTATTCATTCTTTTATGGTTTGAGTTTTGTTTTGTTTTATTTCAATTATTCCTTTTTATGAAGCACAAGGCTTCTTAATTTTTAAAATTCTGGGTGGTGTATAAATAAAATGAAATAGTTCCTATATCTCTTATTGACAGGTTAAATGGCTGGGAATCCTCAGCTGAAAAACATTATGGGGCTCCATTTTGGCTCAGTGGTGATGGAATAGCCATGATGTACTAGGGCTTAGAAGCTGTAAATTTGTCATCTTTGTTCCAGGAAGTATTTGAGTAATAATCTCTTATAGTCTTATACTTTAGGAAGAAAAGGGAATAAACTTTTTTTTTTTTTTTTTCAGACAGAGTTTCGCTCTTGTTACCCGGGCTGGAGTGCAATGGCGCGATCTCGGCTCACCGCAACCTCCGCCTCCTGGGTCCAGGCAATTCTCCTGCCTCAGCCTCCTGAGTAGCTGGGATTACAGGCACGTGCCACCATGCCCAGCTACTTTTTTGTATTTTTAGTTGAGACGGGGTTTCACCATGTTGACCAGGTTGGTCTGGATCTCTCGACCTCGTGATCCACCCGCCTCGGCCTCCTAAAGTGCTGGGATTACAGGCTTGAGCCACTGCGCCCGGCCTTTTTTCTCTTTTTTACTTTAAAATCTTCAAAGAAAGAGTTCTCTGGACATTGGACATTCTCATTTATCACAAGTTTTTAAAATTTTGCTTTAAATTGACAAATTATAACTGTATGTATTCATGGGATACAAAGTAATATTTCAATATGTTTCATTTAACATAATTTCCTCCCACTTTATCCATGTTGTAATGAATAACAGAATCTCATTAATTTCTATGGCTGAATAGTATTCCAGTGTGTGTGTGTATATATATATATATATGTATCACACACACACACACACACACACACACACATATATATCACATTTTCTTTATCCATTCATCTGTTATTGGACATCTATGTTGATTTCTAATCTTGGCTATTATGAATAGTGCTGCCATAATATGGGGGTTTAGATGTCTCTCTGATATAATTATTTTTTTTCTCAGAGAGAAAGGTTTAATAGGAACTTATAAATATTAATCATATTTTTGGCAGTTGCAAGATGAGCCAGTGGATCCCCAACCATCGTGTGATAATTATCTCCTTTCCTTTGGATAAGTGCCCAGCACTGGGATCGCTGGATCATATGGTGACTGTCTTTGTCATTTTTGAGGATCTTTCACACTGTTCACCATAGTGGTCGTACTAGCTTATATTCCCACATAGTGGTTGTACTAGCTTATATTTCAGAGTTCCCTATTCTCTGCATCCTCACCAACATTTTAAAATTTTTTGTTGTTTTGATAACAGCCATTTTAACTGGGGTGAAATAATACCTTATTGAGGTTTTGATTTGCATTTCCCTAATGACTAGTGAGTGATGTTAAACCTTTTAAAATAATTTGTTGACCATTTGTTTTCTTTTGAGAAATGTCTATCTTTTAACATGAGATTTTTGAGGGGACAAACATTCAAACTACATCATCCTTCATACATGATTTTCTTAGAAAGTTTAATATATACATTATTTCCATAAGTTTCCAAAGTTACACATTGTTATGTCATGTATGCATATGTTTTTGATGTAAAAAAAAGGATCAGTGAAAATAGAAAATTATAGCTTAAATTACTTTTCTCTATGCAAAACCAGCCTTATGAGTAATAGGTTGCTATTTGCAAAGGCTGTTGTTTTGTTTTTTTCTCTATGCCTTTGACTGAAATGTTGTAAGATGATTTTTCTTCTTTTATCTTGGCCTATTCTTGAAACTTTTGTCATAGTCCTTGACTATTGCAGGTTATTTAATATTAAACTTCATTATATCTTTGCAGTATTTGTTTGACTCCATATTTATACTCTGCTTTTCTGTAGACTCACCTCCCTAATGTTATTGCTTCAGTGCTAACAAATTTGAAAAATGGATTTAATGAAGGAAGTAAACAGTTCCCAGACTGACCTTAAAATAATTCAGTCATATTTGTTCATATACTTACCATACAGTGATTTTCATAGGACTAACTCTTGAAAAAATTCAGTTAAAAAAACAGAAACAGACTGAAATAATTCACTGTAAATAAATTTAAAGTTACTTATATTTCTTCATTAAGAGATTATTTGAATCTAAATTCATTGTTTCCTAAAAGCACAATCTTTGATGCCCTTCTTCTGTTACTAGGGGAAGCACATACATAAGGAAGATCTGGAGTTGCTTTTTTGGCCATGGTGATTACAATGTTAAAAAAATGCCTCTTACATGTAATGCATAAGCAGAAAGAATGTAACAGAAATTAAATTCTTCTAAGATGATCAAGGAAAATAGGATGAGAAAGAAAAGAGAAAACTTAGCTTAGAATAAAATTATGTGATTAGAAAGATCTAAAAAGAGTAATTTTAGCAACCAAATCAAGTTTACATTCCCAACCTATTAGCTAAATCTAGAAAAGAAATTGACATTCTAATACAAGTAGCTGCTTAAAGAGTGTAGACCACTTTCTTTGCATAGATATTTAGATAAAAGCAAATTAATAAGTATGTTTTACAAAAAATTATTTTATCTGTGACAGAGAATTTAATGGAAGAAAAGTATTCTCTAGAAAAACAGACTCAAGGGAAAACAGCCAGAACTCTTACAGCTTATAAATGAAGTGCCTGAAGTTAGCCTTAATATAGTTTGTTAAATGCTTCCAAAGAGTTGCCAACAGGTCTCCACATCATTGAATTAAAACATACCAGGTTTCTCAAGGAAACTCAAAGTGGGTCCAAGCTGGCACAGCATTTCCGGGCCATGTGATCCAATGAATTAAACTTCAGTCAACACTTCCTAAACAAAGCAGAGCAGAGTTTCTTATGTAGGCAAAATTTCCTTACCTCAATGTCAAGGGCTGCTTTTGAAAGGCCTTGTGATGAGGCCCAAGGGAGTTTTGATCTGAGAATCACAGGAAATGTTTTTTTCCACTTTCCAATAAAATTCAAAGTTTTTATAACATGACCACTCAGTCTTTGTATAACTGCTTTGCTTTAATAACTTATGTTGTATAATGAGGTAAATAATTCACAGTATAGAATGAAAAAGGTGTGTGTGTGTGTATAAAACTATTTGCAGGGAACTGATATGAGTAATTATAGTCCTTTTTCAATCCCTTACAAATATAGTAGAAATCAGGCATTTAGACGTGCATTTTGATGTTGCTTAATTAAGGAGCATGCTGTTTACAAAATTACCCTTAAAGAAGAAAAATATTACAGTTGAGGCCTTCCACCTGGCTAAAATGCAGATTGTTATTTCACTGTCAGATTAGAAACATGTGAGAAAGTCTCCTTCTGTCATTTTAAAGTGTACTGTGTTATTGTTATTTCACAGACGAAATTTTCTTTGTTTTCCATCTATGTATACTAATATTTTGTATCTAAACATGTAATCTTTAAATATTTGGAAAAAATTTCTGGGAATCAGGAGACCAACTTGCTAAAAAAGAAAAAATCAACCACTTTTTGGTTTTTAATAGTCTATATATGAGATCATTTAGTGAATAGGTTGTAGGGTTTTTTTTTTAGATGAGAAAAAAATTGCCGATTTTAAGTAAGAAACTATAGAATGTCATCAATGTTAAAAAGAAAACAGTCTTCTATGAAATTTTGACCCCACATCCCTATAAGTAAAATGTTTTGAGCATGCAACATTATATACACTTTGCTTATTTATGCACCACATTATAAAACACACACTTAAAATAACATAAGAGTATAAAAATGAAAGAGCATTTTCTCATACCTGAAGGAGTATACAGTCATTCCTTTGGTATTTGTGGGGGACTGGCTCCAGGAACCCAGCAGATACTGAAATCCATGAAAGCTCAAATCCCTTACATAAAATAGCATATTATTTTCAAATAAGCCAGGCATATCCGCCTGTATACTTTAATTCATCTCCAGATTACTTAAAATAACTAATACAATGTAAGCGCTATATAAGTAGTTCTAATACTGTATTTTAAAAATTTATATTACTTTTTATTGTATTTTTTCCAAATATTTTTGATCTGAGGTTGCTTGAATTCAGGCCTAAGAGACCCATGTGTACAAGGGCCAATTGTATACTATCACTACAAATTTGAATATGAAGAAAAATTTCATGTAGATATTTCTTTTACTCTGTAATTTTTTCAAGGCTCCAGAGAACCTCTTTAAGCCAGGCGGCACATGCAGCACAGTTTTTGTGGCACCTTTACCAGAGGACACATGACAGGGGAGAGATAGGTACTTCTGCATCCCACAGGGTGGCTCTCAACACTTAGTATGCATCAGAATCATTTGTATGTTTTCAAAAATACTGATATCCAGGCTCTAACCTCAGGATTTGGTTTCCATTAGTCTGCTGCGAGCAGGATCTAGGCATTGATATTCTAAAAAAATCCTCCCAGGAGAAGTTAATGTACAGCACGTATTGAGAATTCCTGCCCTAGAACCTTGTTGGGGTGCCAAAGGAAATTTCCAGCAGAATGTGACCATGGTGATCAGCCATAGTGCCTGGTGGGGCAATGGAGTAGCTGTGAGGACATGGTGGAACTAGTGATCTGTCCAGATGGAGATGACTGCACTGCCCCAGGAAGTGGGTCACTGGAATCAGAAGAAGCAAATTCCATGCCCTCCATGATGGTGGTGCTCAACAGAAGATGATGTGTCACTAAGATTGAAGGCTGGACTTCTTTAAGAGCTCTGGCAAGTCATCAGGAGAATGCTGCAGGGGCTGAGATATTGACTGAGCAGGTGGAAACAAGGACTATCTATTGCAACTTAAATTAATGTCATTCCAATGTCATTAAGGCTTCCACAGCTTGATGATGCTTAGGGAAACTCAGGTTACAGCATTAATATTGTAACAACAACCAACCTTTACAGAGAGAGTTTCACAATTTACAAAGATCTTTTGTATATGTTATGTTACTTGATCCACACTTTATTCCTGGGAGGCAGTAGGATAAATGCTGTTAGTTTCATTTTATGACAGAAAATAATAAAGTTCAGAAATGTTAAATATTTGCCTGAGGTCATACAATAAAGGTCAGAATCAGAATGCCGACTTAGATCTCTCAGCTCTTAACCTTTCTCTTTCTCACCAAATCTTGAGCTGGTAGGGTGTTTAGTGATGCATAGAAGAGGATGTCTGTGAATTTATGTGGTTATTGGCTTGTTTAAAATTGGGGTAAATCTCTGTCAGGCTTGCTTTTAGGATGGTGCAAAAGTAACCAAGGTTTTGACCATTACTTTTAGTGGCAAATTACTTTTGCACCAATCTAATATTTTTGCTTTCCATACAGCCAGAGCTAATATTCCACCGTGACAGCTGTTAAAATGCTAACATACCTCCTACCTGTTTAGTAAATACTGTCCCGAGTCCCCAATCCTTCCACCACAACTCCTGCCACTCTGATTCTTCCATTAGATGACCCCCTGAAACTTTCCAAGTATTCAACAATGAAGAGGTTAATACCCGACACAGCAAAGACACTCCTAGCCCTGGTTCAGTGCCGAGGACCAGACTACGTGCCTGGGCTATTAATTATGTGATTGTTAAATGATAGAATCTGGAGAACATCATCCTCAGCAAACTGACACAAGAACAGAAAATGAAACACCGCATATTCTCACTCATAGGTGGGTGATGAAAAATGAGAACACATGGACACAGAAAGGGGAGTACTAAACACTGGGGTCTATTGGGGGGAAAAGGGGAGGGCCAGTGGGAGGGGGAGGTGGGGAGGGATAGCCTGGGGAGAAATGCCAAATGTGGGTGAAGGGGAGAAGAAAAGCAAAGCACACTGCCATGTGTGTACCTACGCAACTGTCTTGCATGCTCTGCTCATGTACCCCAAAACCTATAATCCAATAAAAAATTAAAAAAAAAAAAAAAAAAGAAAGATTTCCTTTTTCCATGGCCATTCATTTTCAAATTCAGGTGTTTTGGAAATTAATTTTATTGATAATAATGGGCCATAGAGAATGGATAAGCAAAATATTGCTCTATCCATTCAAAGATTTATTTCATCTGTGTTCAAGCTATTTGCATTCTGCCTCCTTAATATCTCTCCTTTGTGTCTCCTCCTGCTCCCAACCACTGCTGCCTTTATTTAGATTTTCACCATCTTTTTCATAGTCTCTTGTTATGTGGTCGCTGATTCTTATCTAACCCCTTCCCGTTTGTTCTCATTCTGCTCCCAGACTTTTAGCTCTAAATTTCAAACTGATGATGTCCCTACCTTTTAGGTTTTACCCTTTTAGAATTTTTCAAAGGTTGCCTTTTATTGGTAAGGTTTTATTTAAACATCTGGCCGGAACATGAGGTTCATGCTTTCTACTTTGGTTCATGCTTTTCTCTTCAGCTTCAAATCTGAACCCAGTTCTTCCTGTATCTTACATTCATGTCACAATGAAATACCCAGAGTTCTCCAAATGTACCATACAACTGTGCCTTGACTCAAGTGACTCTTCTTTGTAGACTCACACTACCTTTACTTCCGAATGAATACATTCTCTAGACTTAATTCAAGCCCCTTCTCCATTGATTAACATTCTGATTTCCCACGGCCCCACCCAGCTGTCAATGACTCATTTCTTTATGAACCCAGCATACTCCATGAATACTTCTATAAAGCCCCTATAAAACTTCTTTCCACTTACTTGTTTATGCAGTCTTCTCTTCCATTTAAATTGTTTGTACTCTTTGGTATGAGTCATGTCTTATCAGTCTTATCACCAGGACCCAAAATACTGTATGACATATGAGGCATTTAACAGTGCTTATCAAATAAATGCCTTAATTCATTAACTCCTATATATGAATCAGGGGCTCTTCCTCAGATGTAACCTAGAGCTTCTGAATTTAAAAAAAAAAAAAAGGCAAAGGTCTGACAAAAGTTTTTTTAGTTTCTCTTTCAAACCTAGGAAATAATAGATAATGATACACCTATGAATGTCAGTTGGCAGACATTGTTAAGTTTTTCAAAGCAGTGAGAGTCCTGAACCCAGACATATATGCCAACCACAAAACTATAAATAAATATCTGTGTGTGCAATTAATAGTTTATTTGGAGCTGGATAATTTCTGCAAGCATAGAGTATTTAAAATCAGGAATGAACTAGCACAGAGCAAATTCTGGCAAGTTTCTCTTACACATCCAGAGAGATTTTTAAACATCACTTAGGTGCTTAAACAGTTAGAAACACATTAATTTCAGCCATTATTTTTGGTTATAAGCTTGTGTCATAACTGGCCTAATTCTTTTTCTTTCTTTCTTTTTCTTAAATTAATCTGATCTATAAGAACAGTTGGCAGATGTTATTTGAAAATGGGCTCCATGCACCAAAATTCTGTGGAAAGCTACAAAGATGATGGACAAAAAGAAAAACAAACAAACAAAACATTTTCCTACTTCTTAAATGAGATAAGGAATTCCCATTTTGGAATTAAAAGAAAAAAAGCAAACCTCAATTTATAAGTGCTCTGCCAAACATATAAATCACAAGCATTTATGGTTTATTTTTGAATACTGTTAATTGCTAAGATGTAAACTCGACATTTCAAGAGTCTCTACATTATTTATCCAGTCTTACAACCTTGAAAGAAACAAACTGTCCTAAAGCATGAGCTATTTTTAAGTGAGCTAATATCTGTGGAATCCTTTCCCTAATGGATTTCAGGGTTAAGGGCATGTCTGATCCACTGTGCAAGAAATCAAGATGTGCTCATTTCCTACCCTTCCACTGTATGCCTGAAAATGATGACGACTTATCCTCAAAGTGCAAACTAGGAACTGTATGTCAAGTGATGCATAAGACTATGTAAAATACACATGTATGTAAGACATGTGTACATCTAAACACTCCTAAAGTTTGACTGTATAATATCACTTTCAATGTCAGAATGAGAAGAAGAAAGCATTGAAGAAGAATAAAGAAAAATCCTATTTTGACTTTTTTTTTTTTTTTTGAGATGGAGTCTCACTCTGTCGCCTGGGCTGGAGTGCAGTGGTGTGATCTTAGCTCACTGCAACCTCCACCTCCTGGATTCAAGCAATTCTCCTGCCTCAGCCTCCTGAGTAGCTGGTACTACAGGTGCATGCTGCCATACCTGGCTAATTTTTTTTGTATTTAGTAGAGATGGGGTTTCACCATGTTGCCCAAGCTGGTTCCGAACTCCTGAGCTCAGGCAATGATGCCTGCCTCAGCCTCCCAAAGTGCTAGGACTATAGACGTGAACCACTGCACCAGGCCCTATATTTACTTTTTAAATTAAAAAGCATAACCACATCTTCTATAAGTTCTAACAAAATCCTACACATAATTTCAAGAAATACAATAGTATGATATCCTTTATGGTACTGTGTTACTTGGCTGAAGAGAGCAGTTGGTGGGGATAAAGAAGGATGAGCCTAGAGAAGGAAATTTTTAATATTTGTCAACAGACAAATGGGCAGATGCTAGAAGTAAGTTGAGGAGTAAGTAAATTCAGAGGGAATTTTTTTTAAAGTAACTGGGGCAAGGTGAGGGTGGCTTTAGTTTACAAGATTACCCATGCTTGCTGTTATGACTGTGCTTCCTGTACTAATTTCCATATCTGTTCAAGCTGAATCCACACACCTGTTGATTGGTACTTTGATTGCAGAGGTCTCTCTCAAATGTAGCCGAGAGCTTCTGAATAAAAAACAATTAAAGTTAAGATATCTGATGAAAGTTTTTACTTGTTTGCCTTGATTTATATAGTGCATCTTGCAAAGCCACTGGAATTAAATCACATATCCATAATCTGTTAAGAAAAGGTAAGTAGGAAATAAAGTTATATGAAATTGGGACTATTTTGAAAATTCCAGGATGTATGCGACCATATATTTCTCAATTGTTTTTCAACTGTTTGAAAATTCCTGTTGAGGCTCTAGATCACCCTGTCAGTGGTTTCTCCCCATCTAATAAAATATGAAGATCCTCTCCACATTTTTGGGGAAAATGCTTGTACCCTGGAATTTGATAATACCATGTAGAAACCAATATACTAAATTGTAAGAGACAAAAGTTTATTTACTCCACCTACTGTTGAAATTTGATCATAAAAACTGATACTCTTTGGGAAAACAATTATAAAACCACAATTATAACATACATTCAGTTTTAATTTAAAAATGCCCGAATTTTCAGCCAGTCACAGTGGCTTACGCCTGTAATCCCAGCACTTTGGGAGGCTGAGGCAGGTGGATCACTTGAGGTGAGGAATTCCAGTCCAGCCTATCCAAAATGGTGAACACTGCCACGTCCCATACCCACCACTGCCTCTACTAAAAATACAAAATTAGCCAGGCGTGGTGGCGTGTGCCCGTAATCCCAGCTACTTGGGAAGCTGAGGCACAAGAACCGCTTGAAATCAGGAGGCAGAAGTTGCAGTAAGCCGAGATCATGCCGTTGCACTCCAGCTTGGACAACAGGGTAAGACTGTCTCAAAAAAACAACATCAATTTTTAAGGAAAAAACAAGTTTTCTGCTATCAATTCCATTAACTCCGACTATACAACTCAGATCGCGATTTTGAAATAGCACAGCAAGTTGGGCATTAGTCCTGCGTGCTCCTAGGTAACTTCTCTGAGCTTTAATTTTCTCATTTGTGTGATAGGAATCATTCTACACACCCACTTTTCCTCAGGGTAGTTGAGGCGAAACACCTGAGCCAATGGCCAAAAATAAGCCTTTTGACAACTGAAGATATTAGTGTTACAATCCGGAACCTGCAGGAAGTATGCTTATGACCCAGTACCTAATCATAAAATGGTGTCTTTGCACTCTGGCCTCCTGGCTTACAGCTTCTTATAGACTTGAGTCAGAAGTGGTTTTTGTCCTTTCCTTTCATGAGGGCAGGAGCCTCACTGCAGTCTCCAGCTCTGGGAAATGAGTATTTCTGTTGTCTTCTTGTGTGGAGCGCTGTCTGCTCTTTAACTGACAAGGGCTAAGCTCCTAACTGCTATTGTCCACCTTGAGTTTTGCACCTGCTTTTGCTTTGCATTTCTGCCCAATAAAAACGATGATCTTGTTTTTGAGATGGCCTATGTCTTTTTGCTCTCTCTGTTATCAGCCTGTATATGTGTTTATAGTAGAGAGTATGCATCAAAGCCTGAACTTACCCAGACAACTTAGCTGGAAGGCTTCATTGGTGCAAGTATTTCATAAACTGTTAAGTTCCATACAAAGATCAAACACCATGTTGATGTGTATAAGAAAGAAAACCTAAAGTTTATCTTTCTCTGAACTTCAACAACCATTCCTGAGAATATTTGATGTTCAGTGTTGTCACTTCAATAGCAGCAAAGATCAGTGGCTCAGTGTGGCCCACAACCTCCTGGCCCATGGATTGTTACTGGGCTGGGGCAAGACAAGTTAAAAAGTGAGACTGAGCACCTAGAAAATTTTGGAGCAATTTGACAAAGTCATTTTACATTTGTTATATATAATAATTCAAAGAATTAGCTTATAATACTTTCATATCTTTTAAATTTCATTTTTCTTGTACTTTATAAAATACCTGTGATGAATTGAAAATTGAAACTAGACCCTTTGCCATAGATAGGTTTATACTGTTACTTACGCTTATTATATTTAATCAGATATGATTCCATCAATTTAACATGTGGTATTATCTTTAAATATTAATACAAACAAAGAAAACAATGCTACCAATTAAGCTATCCATAAGGCCTATATATCACTTAGGTTTTTTTGTGTTTTTTTTGAGGTGGAGTCTCACTCTGTCACCCAGGCTGGAGGAGTACAGTGGTGTGATTTCACCTCACTGCAGCCTCCACCTCTCAGGGTCAAGCAATTCTCCTGCCCCAGCCTCCCAAGTAGCTGGGATGACAGGTGCGCACCACCACGCCCAGCTAATTTTTGTACTTTTAGTAGAGACAGGGTTTCACCATGTTAGTCAGGCTGGTCTTAAACTCATGATCTCATGATCTGCCTGTGTTGGCCTCTCAAAGTACCAGGATTAGAGGCGTGGGCCACCATGCCCGGCCTCACTTAGTTTTTAAAATTTTATATTTATTGAAAGAGCTCTTTTAGATTTAACACAGTTTTAAGGACTTGTATATCACTCTTACGTGGGTATAAAAGGAAAATGTTAATGAAGAAGGGCCAGGGGTGTTGGCTCGCACCTGTAATACCAGCACTTTGGGAGGCTGAAGTGGGTGGATCACAAGGTCAGGAGATTGAGACCAGCCTGGCCAACATGGTGAAACCCTGTCTCTACTAAAAAATATATAAAAATTAGCCATACTTGGAGGTGGGCATCTGTAATCCCAGCTACTGGAGAGGCTGAGGCAGAAGAATTGCTTGAACTCAGGAGGCAGAGGTTGTAGTGAGCTGAGATCACGCCACTGCACCCCAGACTGGTGACAGAGCAAGACTCCATCTTTTAAAAAGTTAATGAAGAAGATATTTCCTAAACTTCTTTACAATCTGAGTCCAATGCTTCTGACTCACTTTTCAACTTAGAGTTGTTAACATCTGTGTTTTCAACACAGTATTGCCCCAGAACTGAGAAGATGGCATTTCTTTAAATATTTCCTGAACATTAGCTGTAGATTTTTCTCCCTAAATTACTGGCCTTACTAAAAAGTGTCTATGGGCAGTTACATGTATTTTAGGAGCAAACCATATCATAACTTTTCATGCCGGTAAGTACTATTCTTTCTTAGGTTCTATAGAGCACTGGATTGTTGCATTGCAAGAAAAAAAATTGTGACTATCTTTTCAAGAATAAATTTCTGCTTCTCCAGTATCAAATGTATACTCAATGTTCTGTTTCCATGCTTTATTACAAATACAATAATTTTTTGTGTTAATGCTCAGTTATATTGTAATCTTTTAAAATAGGTTTTAAAAGACAATTAAACTCAACACATATATTATTAACAAGGCATTTAATTCCATAGATGTGACAAGAATGTGAAAACTGTGACTGAGCTTGAGAATGCTTAGGCAAGGTCTGGCTGACTGTAATTGCAATCACAGATTATAAACCGTATCCTAATAACATGAGCTGTCTTTACAATCTTTCACTTATTTATTTTCAGGGATGGGGGTCTTACTATGTTATCCAGGCTGGGATACAGTGGTTATTCACAGGTACAATAATCATAGTGCACTGCAGCCTCAAAC
Source organism: Callithrix jacchus (assembly GCF_049354715.1). Lineage (NCBI taxonomy): Eukaryota > Metazoa > Chordata > Mammalia > Primates > Cebidae > Callithrix > Callithrix jacchus. The sequence continues at coordinate 30,534,109 of NC_133518.1, forward strand.
TCCTGGTCTCAAGTGAGCCTCCCAAATAGCTGGGACTATAGGCAATCGCCACTACAGCCCACCTTGAATTAATGACTTTTAAGAGTGAGCTATCATTTTGCATATAACTTAAAGATACCTAGGTTCATGATTAATATTTATTCCCAGGAGAATCACTAAACTTACTTAATGCTTCTACATTTTAATCCATTCAATGTAAAGGAATTATGTAACTGTATGGAAATTGCAACATTCCATTAACTAAATCAACTAACTAGCCTACTAGAGAGCTTAGTAAATATCTAAGTGGTTTAATTTATTGAACTACCTACTCCAAAGACAGTGTATCTAACACATTATGACAAACAACACTTATAATGTGGAAGGGATTATTCATAGCAACGTTTAAATTAGAATACTATTAGTTCCCCCATTTGTAAGACCCAGCAACAAGGGCACAGAGAGGTTAATAAGTTGTGGGGCCAGGACTCAAAACCATATGACTACCCCAAGGGTCCAGAGACTGAGCTTGTAACATATGCTATTTTGTTTTTCAACAAGTGAAATTATTTTGGCTACATTTCGAGTTTTCAGAATATCTTATAGTTAATTAAAACAATTATTTTCTAAAACTTTCCAGCTCATGAAAGCACATAATGGGAGAAAAAACAACTCTGAGTTTAAACAAACAAACCAGCTGCACTGGTCAAGGCCAGGAGCATGAGTGGAACCAGCTGAAGAATATGTGGCCCAATCAGAGCCTATACCAAGTCTTGGTAATAATGCCCTTGGCAAACAAACACAATCAGAACAGAAACTACTTTCCACTACCACTGAAAGGAAAAAAAAATGTTGGCAAAGATTATGGAAATGTGGTGACTTGTAATTATTCAGCTGAGGGGGAATATAAGCTGGGACTTACATAGACTTTGGATGCCAAACAAAACTATTATAATGAAATTCTAGGAGACCAAATGTAAATCAAACTGTGGTCCAGCCAACAGTATTTCTCCACTGTTGAATATACAAAGGTGAAATTGAATCACCAAAGAGGACAAAGCAAATAACGATATCAGCTATTTCTCACAATAAAATCCTAATAGAAATGCAACTGAGTTTGTTAAACTTCAGTTGACTGAGGTAGATGCATTTCCTTTTGTTATTTAAACATCAGATTCTTGCTTACCTAAAATACAGACCCCTAAAATGTCCATTTGCCAAATATAATCCTTATTTAAGAAATACAACACATGAAATACTTAAACAATAGGGTATTTTATATGTTATAAAAGAATGCATTTCTATTTCATAGACTATTTAATTTCCCATGCACTAAATGAATTTCCAGATCATTGTGTGTTTAAGCTCTTGGGTTCTAAGAAAGCTGAAAGTAAAGCTTAGGTAACAGCCAAGTTAAGATGAATAAAATAATTGACTAGAAAAACAATATTTGAAATTATAATAAAATCAATACCAAATATTTTATTTTACTAAATTATGTAAACTAAGACAAACCTTATTCACGTATACCAGTAGTGCTTTTTAAAAATCCCTGCATCATTTAGAAGGAAAACACTGGAAGATATTAAAAGATAATCCATTGTAGCTAGAAGACAATATTACATCTTTTATTTGCATTTAAAAATATTTATACTATTATTTTCATATTCTCATTATGTATCATGTTTAAACTTTTTTTTTTTTGAGATGGAGTTTCACTCTTGTTGTCCAGGCTTGAGTGCAATGGGGCAATCTGGGCTCACCGCGATGTCTACCTCCCAGGTTCAAGCAATTCTCCTGCCTCAGCCTCCGGAGTTAGCTGAGATTACAAGCATGCACCACCATGCCCAGATAATTTTGTATTTTTAGTAGTGACGGGGTTTCTCCATGTTGGTCAAGCTGGGAATTCCCAACCTCAGGTGATACTCCCACCTTGGCCTCCCAAAGTGCTGGGATTACAGGCATGAACCACTGGGCTAGGCCTATCATGTTTAATCTTAAACAAATAAGACGCTTTACTTTTTTACTTTTTGAAGCATGGATTGGCTTAGGAGCCCTCATTTGGTCAATGTGTGAGGATGTGGAGGCCATCCTATCAGAAGGATGAGCTCCAAACTACAATGCATAATTTTATATGTAAACTTGGCTGAGCTAAGGCACCAGACAATCCATCAAACATTATTCTGTGTGTTTGGTGAAGGTGTGTTTTATATGAGATTAACACTTAAATTGGTGGATTTTGTGTAAAGCAGATTACCTTTCATAGTGTGGGTAGGCCTCATCCAACTAGTCGAAGACCTTAATAGAACAGAGACTGACCTTCCCTGAAGGAAGAATAAATTCTGTTAGCAGATTGCCTTCAGATTCAAGCTGCAACTCTCCCCTGGGTCTTTAGCCTGACAGCATCTCCACCTTGCGGATTTTGAATTTATCAAGTCCCCACAATTGTGTGAGCCAGTTTTTAAAAAATACCTCTCTCTCTCTCTCTCTCTCTCCCTCTCTCCATATATATATACGTATATATATATGTAGCACTTTATATATATATATATATTAGCTAAATAGATTTACAGAAAATATTAATCAGTTTCTAACTACATCCATCCTCATGAAACAGACAAGTGGTCTAAAGATTCTCTCATATGAAAAACTCAAGTTGAGATTATGTTAAAATTCAGCACAAATAATCCTCAAGAATTTCATTAGTACATTTCAAGGAAAAAAATCATGATTCAATTACATATGAGAAATCTGTTATGAAATCTGTTATAAAATTGTAACTATCTGAAAATCCATCTGAAAAATTGAGTTATACTATTAATGAACCATGCCTCAGGTATATATTGTGATAGAAAATAAAAATTCAAGTTTTTAAAACATAACATTTGTGTGATTTATAAATAAATAGCAGGGGATATGTACAAAATATGTTTTAATAAAATGGGTGATCATTCAAAAATATTTACACATTAATTTTAGATGAATGTCAAGCTGAAAAAGCGTTTTAAAGAGCTAACTGATAAAATCAAATGCCTTCAAATGAATCTTTGCTGTTAGAAGTCAGAAAAACTGATACTGTTAGAGGGAGCAGGTAGTGACAAGTAGGCTTCACAAAGGGGCTTCTGGTATTGCCGATGTTTCATTTATTGAGCTGGATTTGCTTATATGGGTGTGTTCAGTGTATGAAAGTTTATTGAGTGGTGCTCTATAAATAGGCACTCTTCTCTATGTTTATGAAACTTCACTAAAAAGTTTAACAAAAAATGGCTTTAAAACTAGAAAATGTATCCCTTTACAAACTCTGAAAGTATAAATGCAGTTAATACGTATATATACCAACTGTAATTATAAAGAGAGACCATAAGGTGCAAACACTTTCTGACCATAAGAGAAACAGGCTCAGATTTTAGATGGTTGGGAAATTTTGCATATATGTTCATGAGGGGTATTAGCTTGCAGTTTTCTTGTACTATCTTTTTCAGATTTTGGTATTAGGGTAGTGCTTGCACCATAGAACATGTTGGTAAGTATTTGTTCCTTTTCATTTTTTTCAGAGACTTTGTTTACGATTGGTGATATTTCTTTCTTAAATATTTGGTAAGCTTCCCTAAAGAAGTTATTTGGGCCTGAATTTTTATAGGAAGATTTTTAACTATAAACTCAATGTTTTAATAAATATTAGGCTATTCTCATTATTTATAAGTGATGGTTGGTAGACATTCGATGATTTTCCCCCACCATCTAAGTTAAGTTCATTGGCATTAAATTGTTTATGAACAATTTTACTTAATTGGAGTTTACATTATTTATGTTTTTTTAGTTTTTAAATGTAGAAGCTAAGATCATTAATCTGAGGCCTTCTTTCTCTTTTCTAATACAGCCATTGCTGCTATAATTTCCCCTCACATACTGCTTTAACTGTATTCCACATTTTTGTTCAGTTCAAAATATTTTCTGATTTATAAAAAATCTTTCTTTGATATATGGGTTATTTAGAAGTGTGTTATTTAATTTCCAAATCTTTAGGATTTGTCAGATATCTCGATTTTAGTTAAATTCTAACATGTTTATACAATATATTTTGTATACCATAAAACCTTTCAAATTTAATAAGGCTTTTTTTATCATCCTGAATATGTTCTATCTTGGTAAATGCTTACTGGGCACTTAAAAAAATGTGGATTTTGTTGTTTCTGGATGGAGCATTCTAATAGTTTTCTGGTAGGTCAAGTTGGTTGGTAGTGTTATTCAAGTGTTCAATATACTTAGTGATTTTATGTTTCTCCTATCAATTATTGAGAGGTATGCTGAAATTTCTAGCTATAACAGAATTTGCCTATTTTTCTTTGCAGGGTTATCAGTTTTTGCTTCATGTAATTTGAAACTCTGTTATTAGGTATAAAAACATTTAGAATTGTCCATTTGATGAATAGAAACTTTTATTATTATAAAATGTCCCTTTTTATCCCTGGTAATATTCCGTGCTCTAAAATCTATATTATCTAATATTAATATGAGTGATTAATGGTAGTGTAACTGGGGGAGCATACCCAGCTCCCAGTTCTGAAGAAGCTCTTGGCCTCTCTAACCACAAATAATGGGGAAAGGGGCCCCGGAGGCGTGGTGAGTTTGCTGTTCAAATAAGTATAGTGGACCCAAACAGTTTTGCGGAAGGGTGATTTCTGAGCGAGCTCCCAGGCTGTTGTGGGAGGGGAGCCCGGAGAAGGTAAGGAGCAGCTGAAAATTTAACCCTTTATTCCCGCCTCATTTATGTTCTTGTCCAATGAGAGGAGTTCTTTCAAACTTCCTCTGGAGTGATTGATCTTTGACTCTGATATCAGATTGGCTACTTGGTCCACAGCCTTGAGTTACAGAGCCCCCTCCTCCCAGAGCTTTCGGTGGAATTTTGGGACAAAGGAGCCCCACCTGGCTTTCCCCACCTGGCTCTCCCTACCTGCCCAGCGGGAAACCCAGACAAAGACAAATAACTTGACGTTTCAAACCCTCTGGTCTCTGGATGGAGGCCTGGAGCCAGGAAATTCCTGCCTTTGAAACCACGCGCCTCACAGACCCAGAAAGAGAAGTTTCTTTAACACAGTCCCTCATTAGTGTGATATAGAGTTTCTTTTTGGTAGCATTTTTTGTTTATTTTCAATACAATTTCTGTCTTTTAATTGGAGTGCATGGATCATTAATAATTAATAAAATTACTGATATAGGTGAATATACGTCTATCATATCTTATTTTTTTTCCGTTTTTCCTCATGCTTTTAATTCCCTTTTACTGCATTTTCTGGCTTCTTTTGGATTTTTATTTTATTTATTTTTTTGGTTTATTAATTATAACTCTTTGTTGTGTGTATGTGTTTATGTGTTATGTGAATATGTTATGTTTGAAGTATGCATTTTTAACTTATCACAGCTTTCCTTATATACCACTACATATATATATAATAAGAACCTCATGTCAGTATACTTTCATACGTCCCCTCCTGGCCTTTGTGATATTATTGTCATATATTTTACTTCTATGTATATTGTAGATCCTAAGATCCTGTGATACATTTTTTTTTTCTCTTTTAACAGTTTTTAAAAGACATTCAAAAAAACAGAAAGTTGATATAGTTTGGGTTTCTATGTCCCTAACCAAATCTCACGTCTAATTGTAATCCCCAGTGTTAGAGCTTGGGCCTGGTGGGAAGTGCTTGCATCATGAAAGCAGATTTCTCCCTCGGTTCTGCTCTTGTGACAATGAGTGAGTGTTAGTCAGATTTGGTTTTTTAAAAGTGTGTGGCACCCTCCCCCTTGCTAGCTTCCTTTGGTTCTTGCCATGTAAAGACATGCCTGCTTCCTCTTCACTTTCTACCATGATTGTAAGCTTCCTGAGGCCTCCTAAGCTATGCTTCCTGTACGGCCTGAAGAACTGTAAGCCAATTAAATCTTTTTTCTTTATGAATTACCCAGTTGCAGATATTTCTTTATAGCAGTGCGAGAACAAACTAATACAGAAAGTTGGCACCAAGAAGTGGGACATTGCTATAAAGACACTGGAAAATGGCACCTCCTCCCTTGCTCTCTTCCTCCTGCTCTGGCAATGTGAAGACTTGTCTGCTTCCCCTTCACTTTCTACCATGATTGGAAGTTTTCCTGAGGCCTCCCCAGTCATGCTTCCTATACAGCCTGCAGAACCATGAGCTGATTAAATCTCTTTTCTTTATAAATCACTCAGTCTCAGATATTCCTTTACAGCAATGTGAGAACAGACTAATAAAAAAATTTTTCTAATTACTTACGTACTTACCATTTCTGGTGCCTTTTATTCCTTTATATAGATTCACATTTTAATCTGGTATCATTTTTTTTTCTGATGATAAACTTTAATTATATTTTTGCAATAAGCAGTCTACTAGTGATGAATTCAGATTTTGTATGTCTGAATAAGCCTTTATTTTACCTTTGTTTTAATAAATATTTTTCCTTGGTAAAGAATGCTAGATTGATAAGTTTTTAAAAATGTCATATCAGCACTATAGTTGATAGCATCTCCTTAATCCTTACCACAGTAAATCTAATCTCTGATTTGTAAATTTTGAGGCTCATCTTATCATTTTAATTGATTGTCTCATGGCTTTAAAATTAATTTTCAAATGAAGGCATACTGGTCTCCTTCCTAGTCCTGTTTATTTTTCTTCCTTCTCTTTAATGTTACCTTCTTTTCAGACTGATTTCTTTTACTTAGCAATATGTGTTTAAGTTTCCTCCATGCCTTTTCATGGCTTGATACTTTATTTCTTTTTAAAGCTGAATAATACTCTGCTGTCTGGAAGTACTACAGTTTATTAATCCTTCATCTCCTGAAGGACATCTTGGTTGCTTCCAAGTTTTGATAATTATAAATAAAGTTGCTATAAATATATATGTATGTGTTTTTGTTTGGATATGTTTCAACTCATTTGGATAAATACCAAGTGTGCAACTGGTGAAATACATGGTATGAATATGTTTAGTTTCCTAAGAAACTGCCAAACTGCCTTCCAATTAACTGTACCATTTTGCATTTCTACCAACAATGAATAAAAGTTTCTGTTGCTCCACATCCTCACCAGTGTTTGTTGTTATTAAGATTTTGGATTATGGCCATGCTAATATGCAAGTAATGGTATCTCATTGTTGTTTCAATTTGCTTTTCTCTGATGACATATGATGCAGAGCATCTTTTAATATGCTTATTTCATTGAATGAAATTTTCTAAATATCTATTTAGGTCCATTTGGTCTATAATACAGAATAAGTCCAGTGTTTCCTTATTGATTTTCTGTCTTGATTATTTTTTAAATGCTGTATGTAGTGTGTTGGAGCTCCCAGCTATTATTATATTGGGGCCAATCTCTCTGATAGTTCTAATAATATTTGCTTTATATATCTACATGCTGCATTGTGGGGTGTATATGTATTTACAACAGTTATGTTCTCTTGCTAAACTGACCCCATTATCGTTATATAATCTCCTCCTTTGTCTCTTTTAGATTATTGACTTTTCGATGTTTCTTCTTTTCTATTATATGCATTCGGTGCTGTAAATTTCCCTGCGAGCACAGCTTTCGCTATATCCCACAAGTTTTGGTAAGCTGTATTATCATTTTAATTTAGTTCAAAATATTTTTTTACTTCTCTTTAAATTTCTTCTTTGATTGATGTTTAATTTGGAAGGTTTTTAAAATCTGCATGTATTTTGGTAAATACATGGGATTCTGCATGTATTTCCCAGCTATCTTTCCGTTATTGTTTTCTACTTTAATTCTGTTGTGGTCGCAGGGCAGAGTACAATTTAAAGTTGTATTGTTTAAAATTTCTTGAGGTGTTTCTAATGACACGGACTGTGGCGTATTTTATTGAATGTTCCATATGAACTTAAGAAAAATACATAATCTGCCATTGTCGGATGATGTTAATCTACAGATGTTGACTGATTGACGATGCTGTTGAGTTAAAATATGTCCTGACTTTCTGCCTACTAGATCTGTCAATTAAATTAATAATGTTATTAAGTTAAATTAATAAAGAATATTATAGTCTCCAAGTATAATAATACATTTGTTTATTCTTTAAGTTCTATCAGTTTGCTTCACATAGTTTGAAATTCTTTAGTTAGATGTATATACCTTATGGATTGTTATATCTTCTAGAAGCAGTGACCTTTTAATCATTATGTAATACTCATTTCGTCCCTTGTAACTTTGCTTGAAGTCTGTGCTGTCTAAAATTAGTAAAAAAAAATTAACATAGTCTAATAAATTAAAATATGATAGCTGTGTTTTCTGTTGATTAGTGGTAGCATGGTATGTTTTTCACCTTCCATTTACTTTTGACTTGCAAGTATTTTAATACTTAAAGTTGTAGATAACACACAGTTGGATCTTGTTTTTCTATTCACTCTGACAATAATTTTTTTTTTTTTTTTTGAGACGGAGTCTCACACTGTTGCCCAGGCTGGAGTGCAGTGACACGATCTTGGCTCAAGTAACTCCCTGTGCCTCAGCTGCCAGCGTAGCTGTGATTACAGGTGCATGCCACCACACCTGGCTAATTTTTGTATTTCATTAGAGATGGGGTTTCACCATGTTGGCCAGGCTGGTCTTAAACTCCTAACCTCAAGTAATCTGCCCTCCTCAGCCTCTCAAAGTATCGGGATTACAGGCATAAGCCTCTGTGCCTGGCCAATCATTGTCGTTTAATTGGTGTATTTTGCCCATTGATAATTGACATTTAAGGTGATCATTGATATAGTTGGGTTCATATATATCCTAGTTATTAGTGTTTTTTATTTGTTGCCATTGTTCTATCTTCCGTGTTTGTCTACTGTACTTTTCTTTGCTTCCTTTGCTTTTAATTAAGCATTTTAAATAATTCTACTTTTTATATTTTCTTAGTTATCAAGTATAGGTCTTTTTAAAAATTTTTATTTCTTTAGTGTGTGTTGTAGAGTTTGTAATACACATTTACAACTAATCTAAGTCCACTTTCAAATGACACAATATCACTTAAGGAGTAGTGTGAGTACTGTATAAAAGCAAAATAATCGTAATTCTTTCCTCTTGTCTTATGTGTCATTGCTGTCATTGGTTTTCACTTATTCATAAGCTTACACATATATATACATAGGCTTATGCATATATATGCACCTAAGTATGCATCATTAAATACTTTGTTATTATTATTTTGAACAAACTCTTATCTGTTAAATCAATTAAGAATCAGAAAAATAAAAGTTTTACCTTTAATTATTAATTCTCTGACGTTCTTCCTTTATGTAGTTTCTGAAACTATATCATTTTCCTTCCTCTGATGAATTTCTGTTTTTATTCATTGCAAGGCAGGTCTGGCAACCAATTCTCTCAATTTTTGTTTGACTGAGAAAGTCTTTATTTCTCCTTCCTGTCAAGGATATTTTCACAGGGCACAAAATTCTAGGTTTGTATTTTTTTTCTCAACACTTTAAATATTATCTATACTCTACTTACTTGCATGGTTCTTGGGGAGAAGTTTCATCTGGTTCTTTGCTCCTCTATAGGTAAAGTGTTTTATTTTCCCTCTATCTTCTTTCTCTATCTTTAATTTTCTGAAGTTTGAATATGATAGACTGGGAATATTTTGGGGGGGTGTCTTTCTTGGTGTTCTATAAGCTTCCTATTACTATAATTTGATAGTAATTTGAAATTCACAATCATTATTGCTTTAAATGTTTATCCTGTTCCTTCTTCTATAATATTCCAGTTATTCCTATTTGTGTCTCTTGCATTTGTCCCATTGTGCTTAAACATTCTTTTCTAGTTTTTCTAGTCAGTCTTTTTCTTCTCTTTGTTTTCAGTTTGTCAAAATTTCTATTGCCTCTAATGTGTCTCTCTTAGAATAGAATTTCTTTTTTTTTTAGACGGAGTCTCACTCCAGTGCCCAGGCTGGGGTACAGTGATGCAATCTCAGCTCACTACAACCTCCACCTCGCAGGTTCAAGTGATTCTCCTGCCTCAGCCTCTAGAGTAGCTGGAACTACAGGTGCATGCCAGCATGCCCAGCTAATTTTTTGTATTTTTAGTAGAGACGGTGTTTCACTGTGTTATCCGGGATGGTCTTGATCTCTTGACCTTGTGATCTCTGACTCCCAAAGTGCTGGGATTATAGGCGTGAGCCACCGTGCCCTAGAACTTGTTTCTGCTTACATTACGTATCCCTTCTCGCATGTTATCTACTTACTTTATTAAAGCCCTTACAGTATTTGGATCATAGATTTTAAAATTCTTGAATTTAGAAGTCTAGCATTCCTGTTACATCTGACTCTGCTTCTGATGCTTATTTAATTTCTTCACACTGTGATTTTTGCCTTTTAGTATGCCTTGTAAATTTTTGTTGAGAGTTAGATATAATATATCCAGTACAATAAACTGCATTAAATAGGCCTTTAGTATTATGGTGTAAGGTGTGGGGCAGAAAAGGCCTTCTAGAGTCTTATCAGCAGATCTACGACTTTTAGCAAGTCTGTGCCTCTGAGCCATGAGCTGCAGAAGTGCTCCTCAGGTTTCCTCTCACATTAGTATTAAACATGAGATTTAGAGGGAGCTGGAGCGGAGTATTTCCTTTTCCCACATGGAAGGCTAGAAACCCCTCGAGTTAAGTATTCCCTTCTCCTGGGCTTGTTAGGCTCTGATGACATCCTAGTGGGTTAGGCTCTGAGAAAAGCAGAATGCTTTGAGGTATGTCAGAGTGGTTACCTTTTATCTCCCACTGCTCGAAACAGGAAGGGTTTTTTTTCTCAAATATTTATGGTGCTGACCTGATAGAGCTCCTGGAGGTGAAACTCCCAGAAGCATGAAGGGTTCCCTACAACTAGGTATCCCTAGAGTTTTAGCTCTCAGCTTTGCCCACATTGATTCTTCAGTAATTTGTTAGTTATGGTTCTTTCTTCAGTTCTGGTTTCTGTGATTTTCTGAATCTACCTATATCTTCAATTTGGGAGGCGTGGCTTGCCTTGTGATCCCACTTCTCTGACAGATCTAAGAACAGTTGTGCAATTATCATTTTGCCTGGGTTTTTACTTGTTTGTAAGACAGAGTGATGACTTCTAAGTTCCTTATATACATATACTGCACCAGAAACCAGAATTCTCTTCTATTTTTATTTCACTTTAATAAGAGGTAGAGTAACTCAGGTTCCTATGTTATCATATTTAAGGGAAACACATTCTGTTGGCTTTTCTTTTATTTATTCATTCAAGCAAGAAATATAGTTGAGCACCTACTGTATATGACAAGCATTTTTCTAGGCGCTATGGAGTCATGATGTCAAAGCAACTTCCTTCTATATTGATCCTAAGAGGGTTAATCCAAACATAGTGAAATGGCTTATTCATGTGTTAATTTTGTTGTTGTTGTTTGAGACAAGAGTCTCACTCTGTCGCCCAGGCAGGAGTGCAGTGGCACAATCTCAGCTCATTGCAACCTCTTCCTCTCAGGTTCAAGCAATTCTCCTGCCTCAGCCTCCCGAGTAGCTGGGATTACAGGCGTGTGCTACCAGACCTGGCTAATTCTTTTGTATTTTTAGTAGAGATGGGGTTTCACCATATTGGCCAGGGTGGTCTGGAACTTGTGACCTTATGATGCGCTCGCCTCGGCCTTCCAAAGGGCTGGGATTACAGGCATGAGCCACTGCAACCGGCCCATGTGTTAATTTAAAAAAATATATGATTTCTACATTCAGATTAAGCCAATGCCTAGTGAAATACCTCATTCTATATGAATAAAAGCAAGTTATTAGGACAGCTTTGCAGTTGAAACTGACAGCAGTGATTGTAAGTCTTAGTGATGCAGTGAGTAAACATTAGAATTATTATGTTGGTATCATTGCTAATTTAATACAACTAAGCTTATTATTAAAATGCATTTCATCTGCTACAAAATTATACCTTTGCTAGAACAGACGTATCTTTGCAATGATTGGCTGATGCTGAGTCTATGTCCTATAGACCTAAGTCAAATTGATTGGCATCTTCAGTAATTATTTTTCCATGCAGCATAATGACCCTGACCTCCAAGGCCTTCACCAGAAAGCTAAAGCCAGTTTTATTCCACCCCTAATATTATTCCTCTAAGAATTAGATTTTAACATTTTGCTTGGGTATTTTTTTCTGGCACTGTTTACGTGTTTAGTTTTTAATAATAAGTTTTAAAAATGCATTTTGAATTGAGTTGCTATTTTGTTTTGATAGTACATCACGCTTGCTTGCTGTCTTGTGGCTTTCCTCATCCCACTACTGTTTATTGATTTTTCTATTCGCATTGATATGTCTAGTCAATCAACGTTGATTCAATAAATAACTTGCTTTAGTTATACTTGGAGATATCAGACCAGAAAGTTGTGCTCTTAAACATGTAGAAACACCATCAGGGGTACTAAGAGATAGTATAATGTAATGCTTATATGCAAAGCTCTGGAACCAGACTCTCAAAGTTTGAATCATTATTCTTTGTAACTTAAGCTGGTGTGTGTGTTTGGCTTTCTGCATATAAAAATAAGATTTGTATTAAAATCCAGCTCATTAACTTGTTGGAAGAAATATGTTAAAATATATGAAGTGCTGAGAAAGGTGGCTAACCCATAGTAAATGCTATGTAAATGATTATTATTATACAGCTTCAAATTTAATTTTGTTTTCCTTAATGTACTTTTTCTTTCCTTCTAATTTAACTTGTCTCTTGCATAGTCATTTTCTGTGCCAAGACATTTAGTTAAAATATTATAGTTTTGTTAAGGAAGAGTGGTTTCTGCAGAAGTACTAGAAAACATTTTAGAATCTTGCAATGTCAGGAGTTGCTGGAGAGACTCTTTAAATATCACAGAACTTATTTTATCTTACAAGTTCAGAAAAAAATTCAAGTTATAGAAATCTGACTCCCATACAAAGAATTTGTGTTTTTTCCCAAACTATTTCTTGTGAGTGACTGTTACGTGATTCTACCTTCTCTCATGTCTGAATGTCAGCACTTAGTTCATGGCCAGACATCCAATTAATTTTGTTGATAGACTGACTGCAATTTTCTCCTACACTGTGTATTCCAGTGATTTCTACTGGGTCATCCTATTAGGATCTCTGTGAGAGTCTTAAATATGTTTGTCTCACCAGTGAATTTCCTTAAACACACTGTGCCTTGAAAAACATTTTCTGTGCATTCTCTGGCAGAGTATTTGCAAGAATAGGCTTTGAACTGAGGATAAAATCTAAGGGAGAAAGTTTTCAGAACAAAAATGCGTTCTTAAGGAATTCTTGGGAGAGTTCAATTCTGTTACTTAACTATGTTTTCTGAAGGGCATACGGATGCCAAGATATGAAATAACCAGGAAGAATGTTACTGAAGTGATGACAAACTTTTCCAGTAACAGCCAAAAGTGACACAACTTTCTTCCAAACCAAACTTTGCAATATTTTTAAAGGAAGGCTTAGTAACTTTGCAACATCTAGAAGCAAATGAGAAGGTAGAGATCCATCCCCCCTAGTGACTGATGACACTCCAGACACTGTGGAAGACTGAGAGCTACCTAGATAGGCAGTTTAAGGTGAGATGTCTCAGATGCACAAGGAATGTTGAGGTGTCTGATAAAGAAAACACATTAAGACACTGATGTGTAATTAGTACTTTAAAAATTAATGTTCTCCATGTGTTCATTTACTTAGAAATAAGAAACATTAAAAATGATAACAGAACAAAAAGATTAAATCCAAATAATAATCTAGGATTAGTCACAATGTAATAAGATACTAGATGAAGAATTTAAAAGTGCAGTTAATTTTATAATAAAATTAAAAATTAACACAAGATTGTACATTAGAGCTATTATCAATGACATTTATATTTTTCTATTTATCATAAAATTGAGCTACTCGATACTAATTTCCACTTCCAAAGTGCACTTGAAAGAACCCTATCTAACTCAGCTTTAAACTTTTGAAGCATTTGAACATTAAAAAAAACATTAATGACAACTAAACATTTTCAAAAGGCTTTGCATCCACATTATTTGAGGCAAAAAATACAGCCTTGACTATGAACAGGCAGAAAATATTAAGTTTGTTCAAATTAGGTGAAATGGAATCTGAAAAATGAATTTCTTTATTACCACAATGACTGGTTACTGCTGTTGCCAAAATGATGTAAAACTGGTCACATCTCACACCCTTGCTGGGTGTGGCTGAAGCAATAGATTCTTGGTCCCATATTTGTAGGAAACCAGTCAGGGTGATAGGAAAAATGATAGAAAAGATGCACAACTACTTGGAAGGCTGGGAAGTTTTGCATATCCTTGGGGGAGAATGAGCTGAAGGGGCTGTTCTTACCCTAAGGCAAAGGGAGAGGAGTAAGTACAAGGGAATGTAGGGGAGTTTATCTAAATGACTTGTTTACTCACGTGGTCCTAAAATGGAACTTTGCTCATCTACACGCATGACTCCTCCCTGAAAAGGAGACAACAATGTTAATTACCCACAAATGCTGTTTGCTCTAGGCCCTAGTCATGAAATCTGCACTAAATTAATGTGAGCATTTCCTGCTTATTGAGGTCCCCTAGCAAACTCACAGGCAGCATACCTGTGTCTGTGAACTCCTTTCATCTGTTGCTCAGTGAGAGTCTGCAGGACAGACTCCACATATGTTCACTGAGCAGGGTACGTCTCCTGATATAGGTGTCTCTCACAGGCTGAGACAGTGACAGGAGACTTTTCCTGGAGTCACAGGGAAAAACCTGCATTCTCTGTCAGCTACCCAGCTCTACCTAGCTATCGGTCTACAGGACCCATGAAGCAATGTCATGCCCAGAAAGGTAAAAAAGGGATAAAAAAATGCTGAACTTCACAACTTTTTAATTTTGAGAACTATATTTGGCTTGATATAACTCTAATTCATTTGAATTTGTGGTATCATCTTAATATAATGAACACAACACACACACACACACACACACACACACACACACACACACCCCTATTTGGTTTATATATTCTCCCAATCTCTATTCTATTAAAGCATTGATCAAAACCTATTTTGTCTTTTCCTACCAATTTATACAATTGTTTTGATTTATTTTTGCCTTTTTATGCAGTCTAGTCAATTCTCTTTCATAAATTTGATTTTGCTTCATCTTGTTTATTTTTATTCTGGTTTCTTATTTGCTTTTTTATGTGTTGGTATCTTTTCTCAGCTTACTTCATTTTTTAAAACTACAAGTGAATGTATTATATCTCCCTCCCTCCCATTTAAAATATTATTACTCTCCTAGATTTTTAAATCATAGGCAGGAATCATGGTCTATGCTATAAAGTAGATGCTATAAAGTTAATCTGTGCCCCAGAAAGGGAGACTAATGATTTTTGTCTATGTCTTTCTGGCCTTTTAAATATGACTGACCTCCGACTCTGTTTAAATTGGAAAAAAAAGGGTTGCAAGTCAATTAAATAATAAAACTGTGAGCCTTGCTTATAAAAGTATACAACTCAATTTTAGGATTCAAATTATCACACATAAGTAAATTAAGGCCTGGCTTTCTATATTACTGGTAGTGAAATTTTCTTATACATTCTGCTAGTGGCTTTGTGCACTTTTATTGCCCTGTACTGAAGGCTTGTTTGAACATGTTTTATATATATGAATTTTACTTTCACTTATTTATTTTAGAGTGGAAGGAGTAATGCAGAGGATCAAGGGGAAAAATGGAGAAAGTATCTTCCTCAGTCTTCAATAAACAAAGAGGAAAAAGAAAATTCACTAGCAAATCACACGTTTTCTTCCAACTGTAAAGTCAAATAACAACTTCTTCCAATCAGTTGTCTTTGTCTTTTCATAATCAAGTCTTCAACTTCCATGTGCCACATAGGAGAACAAGTTTGTTTGTGAGGCCACAGGGGAACTTGATTTCAACAGAAATAAGATCTGAACAAAGCCCAAGGCAAACATACAAAATAAAGGTGGAAACTACCTACCAAGAACTGAAACATAGTTGGGATTCAATGAGAATGAACGCAAAATTCACCCATTCATATATAATGATTTTTGCAGATGTTAGTTAATGATTTTCACTTCTGCATTTTCTGCAAGTCCTGGAATTCATCAGATCTGGAAGGAAACATTTCAACAGTTCCCAGAGAATTTCTGGCCTACCCATATTCAGGAAGTTATGTGAGTCTCATGAGGAATCCTGTTCTTGTAACAGTTATGGTCCACTTTGCAAACTCTGCAGAGTTGAATTAGGGTCAACAGCAACTACTATTTGTTGCCCAGTAAATACCAGACACGGTGTTAAGCACTTTACATATATCATGTCCTCTATGTCTGATGACAATCCTATCAAGTAGACAGCATTATCCCCATTTTATAATGAAAACCCTGCAGCTCAATTCTTTGACCTCAAGATCACACAGCTAGTAAGTGGCAGAGCTGGGACTGGAGTCCAGGTCTTAAAGACTATATTCTTAACCATCAATTAATATTGCTCCCCAGCTTCCCAAATGTTTATGTAAACTCTATGAAGAGCAGGCATTTAAAATTGCGTTGTTAAATATTTTCAAGTTAACCTTGATTGCTTGGGAGATGAGCAGATATAATATAGTTTGGCTGTGTCCTCACTCAGATCTCTTCTTGAATGGTACTCCCATAATTCCCACGTGTTGTGGGAAGGAACTGGTGGGAGATAATTGAATCATGGGGATGGTTTCTCCCATACTGTTCTTATGGTAGTAAGTCTCATGAGATCTGATGGTTTTATAAGGGTTTTTCCCTTTTGCTTGGTTCGCATTCTCTCTTGCCTGCTGCCATGTAAGATGGCCTTCTGCCTTGATTGTGAGGCCTCCGCATTCACGAGAAACTGTGTGTCCATTAAATCTCTTTTTCTTAATAAATTACCCAGTCTTGGGTATGTCTTTATCAGTAGTGTGAACACAGACTAACACAAGATACATTTGAAAAGTTCTTCAACATCATTATGGTCATTTTTAGCATCATTTTAGAGTCAGTGATAAATGGTACCATTTTAAGATCTATGGGCAAGGACAGTGTAGAAGCCACAGCTGCTAACTGCAAGGGATATAAAATACCGGGTGGGAAGCCAAAAACTCCAATCTGTAAGAGTTACACACAGTGAAACATATATTAAAATTGCACAAATCACAAGAGGGTAAACATCCACAAGCATAACTTTTCTTTAGGGTTCACAGTTTGCCTTGAATTAAGCATTTTTAGAGTTTCCTCTGTCTTTCCTTGACTTTTTCCCCTACCCTCTTGTTGTCAATCTCTTTCTACCTTAATTAAAATTGCTATAGAAAGAATTCTCAAACAAAAAATTTAAATGTTAGGATATTTTTGCTTAAAATACCTAAATCCATAGAGTCAAAACATTTTCTATGTAAAAATCTTAGATTCAAGGGCAGGGTAGGAGATTCTTCTGTCAGCCTCCAGTTTTCAGATACCAAATTCTAGCAATTTCTTTTTTATATCTCTAAAATAAGAAAACGTCTCTTTTATTTAGGATCTTATTTCTTCTAATGTGTGCATTATTTCCACTTTTGCTCACTCATCCTCCAGGTCAAATATCCTTCTACAAATCCATTCCTTTGTTCTCATACTGTTAATGTCTATATGGAATGGCTTTCACTCGCCCTCTGTTGGAGAGTTGCCCTTGGAGGCCATTTGGCAAGTAGCACAGTTCTTGTTTGTTTGTTTTTGAGACGGATTCTTGCTCTGTCGCCCAGGCTGGAGTGCAGTGGCATGATTTTAGCTCACAGCAACCTCTGCCTCCCGGGCTCAAGTTATCTTCTGCCTCAACCTCCTGAATAGCTGGGATTACAGGTGTGTGCCGCTACAGTTGCTTAATTTTTATATATTTTTATAGAGACAGGGTTTTGCCATGTTGGTCAGGCTGGTCTCAAACTTCTGAGTTCAGGTGATTCACCTGCCTCAATCCCATAGTCCTGGGATTACAGGCTTTAGCCACCGTGCCCAGCCTAGCATAGTTCATTTTTGTTCAGCAATCATTTATTGAGGTGTTTCTATGTGCCAGGCAGTGTGTTTGGTGTTGGGGCTATAATAACTAAAAAGACATGACCTCTGTCATAGGGGTACTCACAGGTTAGTGGATGAACTTTTCCTGCCTGTCTAACTCTTATTTTCTGGTTCCCACACTCCCTCTAAACTAAACCTTTCTTTCTTTTGCCACTTACATTCAGTTATCCCTTATTCAGCTCAGAGACATTAGCTGAGAGCAATGTCTGAATCCTTTGGAGTTTCCTCTATCATGTCCCTCGGAAATGGGGTGATATGGTTTGGCCCTCTGTGCCCACTCAAATCTCATGTTGAATTTCCAGTGTTGGGTGAGGGACCTGGTGGGAGGTGATTGTATCATGGGGGTGGAGTTCCCCCTTGCTGTTCTTGTGATAGTGAGTTCTCACGAGATCTGATTGTTTAAAAGTGTGTAGCACTTCCTCCTCCTCCTTCTCTCTCTCCTGCTCCACCACGGTAACATGTGCTTACATGGTAACACGTGCTTCACCTTCCGCTATGATTAGAAGCTTCCTGAGGACATGCTTGCTGTACAGACTGCAGAACTGTGAGTTAATTAAAACTCTTTTCTTCATAAATTATCAAGTGTCAGATATTTCTTTATAGCAATATGAGACTGGACTAATAAATGAGGTTTCCCCTGAAATTTTCTTCTCATAAACATCAGCTTATTCTAGCAATATTTTAACCCAGCTTCTCTGGCCAGTGTACCCTTGTAATTGCTTTAATTTTACTCTGCTGTCTTCCAAGTAAGATTATTCTTTTTAATGAAAGGAAGCAGATAATAAATAGTAAGTAGACGTTTTATAGGGAGAAAGTTTTTTTCTGCCTTAAGAGCTGAAGAATTGCTATCTTATTAGAGGACAAGTGATAGTTAAGAATAAAGGTCCTGGAATCAGGTTGCATGGGTTCAGATCTTGACTCTCACTATCTTTAGCTGTGACCTTGGGCCAGTTATTTCAGCTCTCTGGGGTTTGCTGTTCTCTTCTATTAAATAGGGTTAATAATAGGGCCTTCATATCAGGACTGTTGGGAGAAATAAGTAGGATTTAGAAGAGTCACATAAAATGCTCAATAATACTATCTATTATTAAATGCAAGTCCTATTCTATGATGACCTCAATAACGATTGATTTGAAATGAGCCTAGGATTTAAAATTTGCTATGTTCCTATGTATCAAGATCACCAAAAAATTATAACACAAAACGTAACTTCTAATGACTTCACCTAGTATTTCAATTTGGGAGATATATATATATATATATATATATATTTTTTTTTGAGACAGAGTCTTGCTCTGTCACTGAGGCTGGAGTGCAGTGGCATGATCTCAGCTCACTGCAACCTCTGCTTCCTGGGTTCAAGCGATTCTCCTGCCTCAGCCTCCCAAGTAGCTGGGATTACAGGTGGCTGCCACCACCTCTAGCTAATTTTGTATTTTTAGTAGAGATGGGGTTTCATCATGTTGGCCCGGCTGGTCTCAAATTTCTGACCTCATGATCCACCCACCTTGGTCTCAGAAAGTGCTGAGATTACAGGCATGAGCCACCGTGCCCAACCTGGGAAATATATTCTAAGAAGAAAGTAATTCAAGATGAAAACATACTTAGGTACAGAAATAGTAATCACATTAATTATTCAAAAAAGCAAAAAGCCTCTTCTGGATGTAACTTTCATTCAGATAGTAATATACTTAGAAGTATCATAAAAAATTTATATATTATATAAAATTAGAGAAGTTCCACAAATGTAATATCTATTATTTTATTTATATTATACAATAATTTATAACATTTAATAAACATTCATTCAAACTGTGTTTATAAAAATTATCTAATGGATGGAAAAGACTTATGACAAAACAGGTTAAAAAAGACAATAAAAATGGCCGGGCGCGGTGGCTCACACCTATAATCCCAGCACTTCGGGAGGCCAAGGTGGGTGGATCACGAGGTCAAGAGATCAAGACCATTCTGGTCAATGTGGTGAAACTCTAAAAATACAAAAATTGGCTGGGCGTGGTGGCGTGTGCCTGTGGTCCCTGCTGCTCAGGAGGCTGAGGCAGGAGAATTGCTTGAACCCAGGAGTCGGAGGTTGTGGTGAGCCAAGATCGTGCCATTACACTCCAGCCTGGGTAACAAGAGCAAAACTCTGTCTCAAAAAAAAAAAAAAGAAAGAAAGACAATAAAATTGTATATATTGTACATGCTAAACTTAAAAATAACACACAGAAGAGGAGAAATGCACCAAATTTTTCTGAGCAGTTAACTCTTTCTTGGTGGTGAGATTATAGGTATTCTTTCTATTTATCTGCATTGAAACTAATATATTAATTTATAAGATAAATGAAAAAATATTTTTAAAAGTTAACATGGATAAACCCGTTTTATAAAATGGCATTTGACCAGTTGGAATTTTAATTATGTTAGGTCAGAAAGGGAATCCTAAAATATTTGAAGGAGGGAGTTGCCTGTTTTTAATAATCTTCACTTAATAAAATGGTTTATACTCTGTGTACAGTTATTTTGAGATGTTGACATACCTAGAGATTGGTTGGCTAAATCATCAGACATCTAAATTTTAGTAATGTCAAGCAGAGCAAATAGAAAAATTAAGAGCTCTTGATTATACATCTGAGTCTTTTTTTCTGGTTCCTTCTTTATTTTTATTTTTTATAAATGAGACTACTGGGTCTAATAAAAATCAGTGCACTATATATTGAGTATTTCTGCAAAGGTAGTAGCAGAGGTAGTGGGAACAAGAGAGAAACCTTCAAGTACTGAGGGAGACAAATGTGAGGGTGAGGCCATCAGAGGTGATAGTAAAACATCTGACACTGGTGATTGGTATCATCCAGGACATTTGGGGGCTGTACAATTTCCAAGACCACTGGAAGTTTCCTTGGAGAGTGAAAGATACTAGATTTCTGCTCTTGGACCTAGAAGGGGAGGTAAAGGTTACTTGGCCTGCATCTACTGCAGCATCTCAAGAATAGACTCATCAGCTTTGTTGTCACTGCCTGACAAGATCCAAGATAACACATTAAGGAAAAATAAGTGGAGTCAGAAGATAGTCAGGAAGCTGCAAAACCACTGCTAGCTTTAACTTCCTCAGGATTCCAGAGCCCTTGTCCTGTTATTCCCCTTTCTTCCAGGAATAGATACCGTCATGTCTGAAGGGCAGAACTGGGACCGTCCCGATTCTGATGTATGTCCACAGCACTGTCTCTGTGTTCTCCCATACACGGTTCTCTTTTCTTGTGCTTAGGCTTCAAGCTTTCATCTAGAAGGTATGAGAGAACACAAAGAATGGCAGAGGAAAACTTCAATTTTGCAGGAAAAGGCACAACAATAGAGATTCTCAACAAAGATGGCAGAGACTTTCTAGATAAACCTGAAGATTTAAATGTGGACTGAATTCCTTCCCCTATTTGTAAAGGTATCCTTGCTTCTAAAGTGATTTCGTTTTGCTGCCTTCAGTTTATCATTATGATGAGTATCGTCATCATTATTATCATTGTATAGTGGCTTACATTGGACAAAATACTTTCATATATATTGTTTTATTTAATCCTTATAAGAACCCTATGTCAAGTTATTACTAGCTTTTTACAGTTGAAGAAATCAAAACTTAGAAATTACATTATTTTCTCATGTAAAAAACGTCAAATTCACATGTTTTGACTGTTGTTCATCTGTTTGGTCCTAGAGCTGACATACCCTATCACGTCAATTGTCCCAAATGACAAAATCCTGAGACTGAGTGTACTCTCGTTAAGGCATGTCCCAAATTATCTAAATCTTCCTTTGGATACTTTGTTAGTCTAGTACTCAATGCTTATAAAACTCAGAAAAGTCTAAGTAGAATAGAAAGAATTCTACTTTTTTTTTTTTTTGCTTAAGAATACTATTTTAATTTATTTGCACTATCCTAAAGTGACAGTCTTGGCAATATTCTGCTCTGAAGTCTATCTTGATATATTTTCCATAAATATACGGTTTCCAAAAATGCTTCTACTTTGGTAGCAAAAGAGAAAAAAATGTTATTTTAGGCCCAGAAGCAAAGACTATGAAGGTTATGGGCAATATATATATATATATATATGAGTGTACAGTTCTCCAAATCTTAACACAGGTCCAGTAAACATTTCCAGTTCCCAGACTGCCTTTTGGCTCTCATCAAAGAACTCCGAGCCCTGTCTCTAACTCAAAAAGACCTCCTATACCCTGATAACACCCTTGGTGTCAGATTCTAAAAACAGAGCTGTCAAGTGTCAACATTTGTGGAAAGGGGTCAAATTAGCATTTCCTCTTGAAAATTCATACCAGCTTTTTCTGTTACTGGCTCTGGCACTCAAAGAAAGCAGGGATGTTTGTTATTCCTTAGACCTAGATGAGAAAGAACTCAGCTCTGTTGCTTTCAGGGGATGGTAATATTTACTTGATGGCAGAAGTAAAAAAGATATGAAAACTCCTGACTTTGGGAGGATTTAATTTTTTTCTCTATCTATGGTGTCTCATTCAGTATAATATAACAAATCTTAGAAGGGTTATTGTTTTTGTTAGGGCTGCTAGAACAAAACATCTTGGGCTAGGTAATTTATGAGTAGCACAAATTTATTGCTCACAGTTCTTAAGGCTGGAAAGTCCAAGATCAAGGAACCACCAGATTCAGTGTCTGGTGAGGGCTTGCTCTCTCCTTTAAAGATGGTGCCTTATTGGCCAGGCACGGTGGCTCAAGCCTGTAATCCCAGCACTTTGGGAGGCTGAGGCGGGTGGATCACGAGAGACCAAGAGCATCCTGGTTAACATGGTGAAACTCGTCTCTACTAAAAATACAAAAAGTTAGCAGGACATGGTGGCGCGTGCCTGTAATCCCAGCTACTCGGGAGGCTGAGGCAGGAGAATTGCTTGAACCCAGGAGGCGGAGGTTGTGGTGAGCCGAGATCGCGCCATTGCACTCCAGCCTGGGTAACAAGAGTGAAACTCTGTCTCAAAAAAAAATTAAAAATAAAAAAAATAAAGAAACTAATCCCATTCGTTAGGATTGAGCTCTTATAACTCAATCAACCCCACAAAGCCTCATCTCTTAATTCTATCACATTGAGGATTAGCCGCCAACATATGAATTTTTGGGAGACACATTCAGATCATAGCAGTTGTAACAAAAATTAGTAAAACTGTATCAATTTGAGATTTACTGAAACATATTTTTGTAGGATTTTATGTTTTTGATTCAAACATTTATTGAGTACCTATTCTCTATAAGGTACTGTGGGAGGTTAAAAATATGACTTTTTCAACCACACTCCTCTGGTAAGCCTTCTCTACACCTACCTCAAGACAATGGAAGATAATAATCTATACACTTCAGTGTAGCCAACATTTACCTTAAACGTAACATTCAAAAAGTATTTACTGAAGATCTTCTAAGTGTCAAACAATGTGCTAAAATCTCGAGAGCCAACATCTTTCCTACTAAGCTGTGAGCAACCTGAAGACTGAGATTTAAATGAAAAATATTAATACATTAATTGAAATGATGCTGGCTAACTCTCTAGAACAAAAGGGGAAATTGTAGACCCAGTGAGAGATAGGCACTAGAAGTTCAGTGGCAGGAAATGGTGAGCAGTTTCTTCCATGTTTTTTGTTTTGTTTTGAGACAGAGATTTGCTGTGTCACCCAGGCTGGAGTGCAGTGAAACCATCACGGCTTACTGCAACCTCCACCTGACGGTTCAAGTTATTCTCTTGCCTCAGCCCCCTAAGCAGCTGGGATTATAGGCGTGCACCACCATCCCTGGCTAATTTTTGTATTTTCAGTAGAGACAGGGTTTTGCCATGTTGGCCAGGCTGGTCTCAAACTCCTGACCTCAGGTGATCCACCCACCTTGGCCTCTCAAATTGCTGGGATTACAGGCGTGAGCCAACATGCCTGGCCTGAGTTTCTGCCTCCTTAAAATTAAACACCTGTCAGGGTTTTAGGTCTTTGCATCTTTATTCAATCGTCCAAATCCTTCAAGAGAGAATATAATTAGCGTAACTTGAGTCATAGGCCCACCACTTGGATAGCGGCACCTGGACAAATAATGCCGTGAAGGCAGCACACACAGCAGTGGAGTGCAAATTTACTCCAGGGATTGAGAATGTGTTTCCAAATCAAAGAGGAACAGACACAGCTAAAACACAGCAAATATACATTGTACGTGGCAACACTACACAAAAACCTTTTATGTCTAAATTCTGGAATTTAAAATGGAAATACTTACTTTACGTTTTCTCCCGATTTCTGATTCCTCTCATTTGCCTCTGGCCTTCATTCAGGAGGAATGTGGAGATAAAGGCCCACAGATGCATTGCCGAGATGTCCTACCAAACAAGGTAGACTAAGAATCAATAAGTCGCAGAATTTGGAAACAACTATTAACACTTTTGATTCTGTAGTTATCTAAAGGCTGTTTGCTTTTTATCTGGGCTGTATTTTGTATTTTTGCTAAGTATAAACTTATTTATTTGTCCTCCTAATTCAGAGAAGTGAATTCCCTCATCTTAGAGTCCTAATTTTTTTTAGGTACTATGAAAGCCACATTACTTAACATTTTTGTCTCAATTTTTCCACCCTCAAAACAGGACCTAGGTAGAATCATTATTAATGCTGCCACATTTAATGCTTGTCCAAATATTTATGTTACTCAGACACAGTTGTCTTTGCTTTTCCTTGAGAAACGTCCACTTTCAGTCAGGTTGGCCCAGGTAAAAAGATGAAGACAAGTCAAGTCTGATTCTGGGGCTTTCTGTTCACTGTTCTGTTTGGTTTTTCTCTTATTTTTTTTCATGCCCTTTTCCCACATTTCCATTTTCTCTCAGAGTGAGATAATTAGTGCAAAAAGTGAACTAAATGGTGCTTACGGACAGTAAGTCTTGAGCATACTGACATTGCGTCCCGAGTTCCACTTTTACACAAGTTGCTCAAATCTCACTGTAAATGTTGTCAAGTTTTCCACAGCCCAGGATGGCTGGCTGGCTTCCAGCTATGAGGAATGGCTTCCTGAACATGGTCTGGTGAATCTGGTGATTTTGAGATTTGTGTAGCCTGCATCTTCTCAGCTTTGAGGATTCAACAGTCATTAAGTTCTCAGCAAGAAGGGGGATTCTAGAGCTGTTTATATCATGTAGTACAAACCACATTTGATTATGTGAAACATCAGGAATTCACTTAAATCCATAGACAAATCACGATTCCACACAGTATTACATTCATTTTTTATGACTCATGGGAACTCTGTTTTTGTAAATTCAAATATGAGTGATTAAAAAAAATTCCTAAAGGGGTCTCGTTGTTCCTAGATATTTTATAATTCCTTGTCTTTCTTTTTTGAGAAAAAATGGAAAACCCTTGCTCCTTTATCCTTAGAATATCCTTCAGGTCCTGTTTCTCCTTTTCTCTTCTATCACTTAAGTGACTGATTAGGTTTCTTCATTTAATATCAGGAGCTTCATATCCTGAAAAAAATTATTTTTCCAAGTGAGCTCTGGAAATTTCTAGAAAAGAATTTCTTGAGATTGACATTTCATAATATTTATGATAGCTTATAACATATTATGAATGTGACAGAATCTCTAGCTTTACTTAGCCTTGTAGAATTTTTTTAATTACTTATTTAAATGCCCTGGCACCAACATCTTTATTAAATTGCCTTTGAAAATAATGTAAAGTTCTACACATTTAGGAAGATTAAACAAAGCCATCTTCGTAATGATACATATTGCTGAGCCAGGTTCGGAGGAAATATTAATAGTTATCGAGAACCTACTCTTTTTGTTTACTTATTTATTTAGAGTATTTTTAAGTTCATATCAAAATTAAGGAGAAGAACATAGATTTCCCACACTTCATGTCCCTACACATGCATAGCTTCCCTTATTATCAACATCCTTCACCAGAGTAGTATATATTGTTGCAATTGATGAACCCCCATTGACACATCATAATCACCCAAAGTCTGTAGTTTACATTACAGTTTGTTCTTGGTGTTGTATATTCTATGGGTTTAGACAAATGTAAATATGAGGATACATATGCATAATTACAGTACCATATGGAGTATGTTCACTGCCCTTAACATTATTTGTGTTCCATGTATTCATTTCTTCCTTCCTGCAACCCCTGGCAACTACTGATCTTTAAGTCTACATAGTTTTGCCTTTCCAGAAGATCATGTTGGAATTGTATAGCATATAGATTTTTCAGATTGGCATCTTTCACTTAACAATCTGCACTTAATATACTATATATAATATGCATTCCTCCATACTATATATAATATGCATTCCTCCATATCTTTGTAGTTCATTTTTTTTTTTTTGCTATGAAAGTGCTTTATTAGGCCAAACTACTTACTATGAAAATGCTTTAAAATGCAGCAGGAGGAGATGTAAAGACTCAAAGAAGTGCATAGTGACAATGGCTATCAGAACACACTAAAGAATCCACACTGCTTCCCCCTTTACCTAGAAAAGGAAGCTTCTAGGCTACCTCCTCCTCCTCAGCATACTCCTCAAACTCCTCCTCCTCAGCTGTGGCATCTTGGTATTGCTGGTATTCTGACTCCAGGTCATTAACGTTGCTCTTGGCCTCAGTGAACTCCATCTCATCCGTGCCCTCGCCCGTGTACCAGGGCAGGAAGGCCTTGCGCCTGAATATAGGTGTAAACTGTTCGGAGACGCGTTTGAAGAGCTCTTGGATCGCTGTGTTGTTACCAATGAAGGTGGCCGACATTTTTAGCCCCTGGGGTGGGATGTCACAAATGGCTGTTTTCACATTGTGAGGGAGCTGAATAATATTTTAATGTCTGAATGTACCACAGTTTATTAATTTTCTTCATCCACTGAAGAATATCTTGGTTGTTTCCAAGTTTTGGCAACTATGAATAAAGCTGTTATAAACATGCATGTGCATTTGTATGTGTATATGTGTGTGGACATAACTTTCCAACTCCCTTGTGTAAATGCCAAGAAATGTGTTTGCTAGATTGTATGATAAGTTCAATTTTGTAGAAACTCTCAAACTCTCTTCAACAGTAGCTATATCATTTTGCACTCCCACCAGCAATGAATGGAAGTTCCTTTTATTTATTATATTGATTTTTATTTATTAGCTTGTTGATGTGATGGAATACAAAAATTGATTTTCAAATGTTGAACTAGCCTTGTATAACTAGGATAAATCCCACTTGGTCATGATGTATGATTTTATATACATTGTTTGATATGATTTACTGAGGATTTTTACAGCTATTTTTATAAAATTTATTGATTCATAGTTTTTATTCTAATGTCTTTGTCCAGTTTGGGTATTAGGGTAATATTGGCCTCGTAAAATGAGTTAAGAAGTATTCCCTCTGCTTCTCTACCCTGAAAGAAATTGTAGGGAATTGGTATCATTTCTTCCTAAATATTTTATAGAATTCATCAGTAAACTATTTGGTCCTGAACTTTCTGTTTTGGAAGGTTATTATTGATTCAATTTCCTTAATATAGGACTATTCAAATTGTCTATTTATTTTTCTGTCAGTTTTGCCAAATTGTGTTCTTCAAGAAATTGCTCCATTTTATCTAGGTTATCACATTTGTGTATGTGTTGCTCACAGTATTCCTTTATAATCCTTTTAATGTTTATAGGCTCTATAATGATGTCACATCTTTCTTTTCTGATATTAGTAGTTTGTGTTTCTTTTTTTTCTGGTTCTTTTCCAAGAACCAGGTTTTGATTTTGTTGATTTTTCTCTATTAATGTACTATTTTCAATTTCATTGACTTGATTTTTCTCTAATTCTTATTTTTTTTCTTAAAAATTACTTTGGATTTAATTTGCTACTCTTTTTCTAGTTTTCTGAGATAGGAACTTAGAATATTGATTTTAGTTTTTTTTAAAAGTAATACATGCATTTTAATAAGATAAATTTTCCTCTAAGCACTGTTTTTGCTCCATTTTATAAATTTCATATTTAAAATTTTCTTTTGAGATTTCTTCTTTGACCCACATGTTATTTAAAAGCATGTTGCTGACCAGCCTGGGCAACACAGCAAGACCTTGTCTCTACAAAAGTTATTTTAAAAATTAGCCCAGAATGGTGGTGTGTGCCTGTACTCCTAGCTACTCGGAGGCTGAAGCAGGATTGCTTGAGCCCTGGAGTTCAAGGATGCAGTGAGCTATTATGCCACTGAACTTCATTCAGTCTGAGTGACAGAACAAACCCTTGTATTAAAAAAAAAGGCATATGGCTTCATCTGTGTGCATTTTGGGATGTGGGATTTTCCAGTTATCTTTTTATTATTGATTTCTAGTTTAATTTCATTTTGTCTGAAAGTAGACACTGCCTAATTCATATTCTTTTGAATTTGTTAAGATGTGTCATATGGCCGGGAATAAGATCTATATTCATGAATGTTTCATGTAAGTTCGAGAATACTTTGTAATTAGCTGTTGCCTGATAAAATAATCTATAGATGTCAGTTATGTACAGTTGACTGATGGTATTGTTTAGTTCAACTAGGTTGTTACTAATTTTATGCCTGCTGGATCTGTCCATTTTTGACAAAGGGATGTTGAAGTCTCCAGCTATAATGATGAATTCACCTCTTCTCCTTTGTTGCCTCAGCTGTTTTGACTCTGTTATTAGGTGACTATACATGAAGAATTGTTAGATATCCTTAGAATTGACTCCTTTATCATTATGCAATGCTCTTCTTCATCTGTGATACCCTTCCTTGCTTTGAAGTCATCTTTGTCTGTCTGAAATTAATATACCTATTTCATTTTCTTCTAATTAGTGTTAACATGCCATATTTTTCTCTATTAATTTACTTCTAAATTATACATGCCTTTATATTTAAAAGAGGCTTCTTGCAGACAATATATATTTTGGTATTTTTTAAAAATTTACTCAATCTGTCTTACAAATGGTACATTTAAACTATTGATGTTCAAAGTGATGGTTGTATTCACATCTACCATATTTGTACCGTTTTCTCTTCAAGGCTTTCTTTTCTTCTTCAGATGTCTGTGTCACCGAGTGTGAAGTGCAGTAGTATGATCACAGCTCAATGTGGCCTCAAACTCCTGTGCTCAAGTGATCCTCCTGCCTCAGCCTTTTGAGTAGCTAGGACTACAGGCATGTGCCACCATGCTGAGATAATTTTTAAATTTTTTGTAGAGATGGTGTCTCACTATATTGCCCAAGCTGGTCTCAAACTCCTGGCCTCAAGCAATCCTCCTGCCTTGGCTGCCCGAAGCACTAGTATTACAAGCATGAACCAGCATGCCTGGCCCCTCTGTTCTTTATTTCTGTTTTTATCTCCTGTTACTTCTGCTTTTTGTGGTTTTAATTGATTATTTTACAGATCCATTTTATTTCCCTTTTTAGCTTATTTTTCTTTTTGATTTTTAAAAAAGATTTTTCTAGTCCTTGCGATGAACATGTACATCTAATCCAAATCCACTTTAAAATAACATGATAGCATTTCAGAGATCGTGTGAATAATTTAAAAAATAGGGGCCAGGCGCGGTGGCTCAAGCCTGTAATCCCAGCACTTTGGGAGGCCGAGGCGGGTGGATCACGAGGTCAATAGATCGAGACCATCCTGGTCAACATGGTGAAACCCCGTCTCTATTAAAAATACAAAAAATTAGCTGGGCACGGTGGCGCGTGCCTGTAATCCCAGCTACTCAGGAGGCTGAGGCAGGAGAATTGCCTGAACCCAGGAGGCGGAGGTTGCAGTGAGCTGAGGTCGCGCCATTGCGCTCCAGCCTGGGTAACAAGAGGGAAACTCCGTCTCTAAAAAAAAAAATAATAATAATAATTTGAATTTCTTCATCACATTCTTTGTATCATTTCTGTCATTCATTTCACTCATATATAATCATACATAAGCATATAAAATCAAAAACATTGTTATTTTGAACAAATTATTATCAGATCAATCAACAATCAGAAAACTTTTTTTCTTACTTTCACTTATCTTCTCTTTATTGGTCTTATTTTCTTCATGTAGATGCAAGTTTCTGACCTAGGTCAGTTTCCTTCTTTCTGATGACCTTCTTTTAAGATCTCTTGCAAGGCAGGCCTATTGGCGACTAATTCTCTCATTTTTTATTTAAGAAAATCTTTATTTCTTCTTCACTTTTGAAGAATAATTTCACAGGGTACAAGGTTCCAGATTAGTGGGGTTTTTCCCTCTCAATATGTCATAGATTTGATTCCACTTTACTCTTGCTTGCATGGTTTCTGAGAAGTCAAATATAATTTGCTCCTCTAAGCAGCAGTCCCCAACCTTTTGACATCAGGGACCAGTTTCATGGAAGATTTTTTTTTTTTTTTTTTTTAACCACAAATAGGATCAAACTCTTCCACCTCAGATCATCAGGCATTAATTAGATTCTCATAAACCGCGTGCATATGCAATTCACAATAGTGTTCACACTCTTATAAGAATCTAATGCGGCTGATCTGACAAAAGGCGGGGAGCTCAGGTGGTAATGCTCGATTACTGTAGCTCACCTGCTGCTGTGCAGCTCAGTTCCTAACAGGCCACAGACCAGCACAGGTCTCTGGCCCAGGGCTGGGGACTCCTGCTTTATAGGTAAGATTCCCCACTCCCCATTTCCCTACCCCTGGCTTCTTTCAGAAGTTTTTATCTCCCATTTTCTATAATTTGAATATAGTAGGCCTAGCTGTTGTTTTTTTTGAGACAGAGTTTCGCTCTTGTTACCCAGGCTGGAGCACAATGGCGCGATCTCGGCTCACCGCAACCTCCGCCTCCTGGGTTCAGGCAATTCTCCTGCCTCAGCCTCCCGAGTAGCTGGGATTACAGGCACACACCACCATGCCCAGCTAATTTTTTGTATTTTTAGTAGAGATGGGGTTTCACCATGTTGACCTGGATGGTCTCAATCTCTTGACCTTGTGATCCACCCGCCTCGGCCTCCCAAAGTGCTGGGATTACAGGCTTGAGCCACCGCGCCCGGCCCCTAGCTGTTGTTTTTTGAGGCGTTTATCCTGTTTAATGTTCTCTGAGCATCCTAATTTTATAACTTTGTGTCTGACATTAATCATGGGAAAATTTTAGTCATTATTGTTTCAAATATTTGTTCTGTTTCTCTCTTTCTTCTCCTTCAGGCATTTTTTCATTATGAATGGATTACATGTTTTATAGTTATCCCACAGGGCTTGGATAGTCTGTCCTTTTTTTCTTTTTTCACTTTGCTTTTCAGTTTTGGAAGTTTCTATGGTCATATCCTCAGGCTAAGAGAGTCTTTCCTCAGCCTTGTCCAGTTTACTGATGAAACTGTTAAAGGCATGCTTTATTTCTGCAGATGCGTTTTTGATATATAGCATTTCTGTTTGATTCTTTCTTAGAATTTTCACCTCTCTGCTTATATTATCTATCCCTTTTTGTATGTTGGCCTTTTTTGCATTAAAGCCATTATCATAATAATTGTAGTTTTAAAAAATTATTGGTTTAATTCCAATATTCCCACCACATATAGTTGGTTCAGATGCTTATTCTGCCTCTTCAAACTGCTTTACTGCCTTACAGTGTAACTTGCAATTTTTTTGATTAGAGGAAGACATGATTTACTGGATACAAAATAATTTGGTTAAGTAGGCCTTAGTCATGTGGTGATAAGGTGTGAGGGAGAAGTGTTCTGTAGTCCTGTGATTAAGTCTCAAGTCTTTTAGTGAGGCTGTGCCTCTGGGCTGTGGCTTCAAAGTGCCTTCAGTCCCCTCATTTAAATGGAACATTATGGACAGAGGAGGCTGGAGTTGGGTATCTTCCTTTCCCCAACATGGAAAGCTAGAGGATGCAGAGTTGGATATTTCCCTTCTTCTATGTGAAAGCCTAGAGCTGAGTGGATTTGGATATTTCCCTTCCCCAGGTTAGTTAGGCTCTGATAATGCCACAGAAGATTAGACTTTTGTTAACTAGTTTCCCTGAAGATCTTGTTAAGAAGCACGGTGACTCACATCCGTAATCCCAGCACGTAGGGAGGTCGAGGTAGGCAGATCATGAGGTCAGAAGATCGAGACCATCCTGGACGTGGTGAAACCCCGTCTCTACCAAAATACAAAAAATTGGCCGGACGTGGTGGTGCACACCTGTAGTCCCAGCTACTCAGGAGGCTGAGGCAGGGGAATCACTTGAACCCCTGGAGATGGAGGTTGCAGTGAGCCGAGACTGACTGTACCACTGCACTCCAGCCTGGGTGACAGAGCAAGAATCCGTCTAAAAAAAAAAAAAAAAGAAAGAAGAACAAAATACTCTGATAAATTTCAAAATGGTTCATTTTCTGCTAAAAGTGTGAGGAGATTCCCACCCCTCCCCCTCACCAACCCCACGGCATTTACTGTGGTACCTTGCTTGATCTCCTGAACATAAATCTCACAATATTGTCGAGGCCTCCCAATGACTGGGTTCTCCTGGAGTTTTTCTCTCTCAGAAGTGTCCATCATGAACCTCCAACAATTTGTCTGCTGCCTTTTGTGTTTTCCTCCCCGACGCTGCTTCCTCAGGTCTCAGCTTGCACATCTGCTCAGGCACTCTCTGTATCCAACTGTCTCTCCACTTTTGAGGACAGTGGTCTGCTCCATGTCCTCCTCTTCCGTTGAGATTCAAGAAGAGTTGTTGCTTTTTCAGTTTGTTCAGATTTTTTTTTTTTACTTGTTGTTAGGACAGAGTCACTACTTCTGAGGTCTTTACATGTGGAAAAGGAAACCAGAGGTTAGACATACTCTTTTTTACATGGAAGAATTTATTTTATATGAAAATAGTTTCAAACTTTTAAAAATAAAAATAGTAAAAGGAAAACTAATGTATCCTTTCACGTAGATTCTCCTGTTACCATTTTGCTCTGTTTGCTTTATTATTTTCATTTTCTCTCTCATTAACTACTCTTTTGCCAGGTTTTTTTATCCTCTCCTTATTTCTAGTCTTCAGACAAATCTTATTCAAAATTCATCCATATTTTAGATATAAAGAAACTAAAGCTTTATGAGATGAAGTAGAAGTCTATTATTTTTTGCCTCTTGTTCTTCAAGTGCTTTCTAATTTTCCTTTGGAGAATTTTTTTTTTTTTTTTGAGACGGAGTCTTGCTCTTTCTCCAGGTTGGAGTGCAGTGGTGCAATCTTGGCTCAGTGCTACCTCTGCCTCCTGGGTTCAAGTGATTCTTCTGCCTCAGCCTACCGAGTAGCTGGGACCACAGGCGGGTGCCACCATGCTCGGCTAATTTTTGTATTTCTAGTAGAGACGGGGTTTCACCATGTTGGCCAGGATGGTCTCGATCTCTTGACCTCGTGATCCACCCACCTTAGCCTCCCAAAGTGCTGGGATTACAGGCCTGAGCCACTGTGCCCGGCCTCCTTTGGAGAATTCTTACTCTCCATCTGTGTGGTTCAGAAAGATGGATCCTCTCCAGGTTCTAGGGGTGGGTTCTGGTCCATGCTTAGCAAATGAAGGCACTGCATCCTCTTTGTCATAGCAGTTGGTTCAGATATGGGCATATGACTCAATTCAAATGAATTAGAACCAATCAACATTAGCCCCAAGGCATTTTTCTGAAACAATTAGAAATGCAGTTCTCTTTCCCTGGGAGTTGTTAAACTGTAGAATACCAAGTTTGGAGCAGTTAGAGCCCTTTTTTTGCTAACACAAAGAGACTTATAGTGAGATTGAGAATGAAGTTGATAGAAAGAAAGAGTTCTGAAAGCAAGAGTCATAGATGCCTGGAATCATTATTTGCAAGATATAGTCATGTTAGACTTAGATTTCACTTTTTGCCCAAACCTGGTTGATTTGGGATCACCACACTCTTTCTCAAGATTCCAAGGCTGTTAAGTGTCAGGAGCTAGAATTTAAACCAAGTTCTGTCTTAGACAAAACTCTTCCTCTTGCAAATAGAAGAGACCTGTCAATTGTACTAAGTGCTAGCGAATAAAGAGGAGAGAATTGCACACATGCAACTTCTTAAGAAGAATGTTTCAGTAGACAAGCTGGTTTTTTTTTTTTTGAGATGGAGTTTCGCTCTTGTTTTCCAGGCTGGAGTGCAATGGCGCGATCTCAGCTCACCACAACCTCCGCCTCATGGGCTCAGGAAATTCTCCTGCCTCAGCCTCCTGAGTAGCTGGGATTACAGGCACACGCCACCATGCCCAGCTAATTTTTTGTACGTTTAATAGAGACAGGGTTTCACCATGTTGACCAGGATGGTCTTGATCTCTTGACCTCATGATCCACCCGCCTCGGCCTCCCAAAGTGCTGGGATTACAGGCGTGAGCCACCGCGCCTGGCCCTTGTTTTTCTTAAACATGTCTGTCATCTATGTTTTTATAGAACATCATATTCAGTACTGTGGCAAATAAAGAAAGACATGGAAATCAAAATAACTCCCTGTGTAATGCTTATGAATAGAAAATGAAAGTTTTTTTTTTTTTAGACAGGGAAAAAGACACATTGAGAGTTTGATCATTTTTAACTACATAAATGGACAAAATTTTCTGTCTGAAATAAAGGGTAAAGGGCCACATCATACCCTCAAATCATTACCCTTTTCTGATATTTCCAATACTCCCCACAAAGTCACTGGCTTCGGATCCTTCAGATGCATAACACGAGTCATTTTCAGTTCTCTCTCGTTCCCATCCAAAGGTCCCAAGACAAGCCATGATGGTTCTAATTATACAATATTATTTTATTTTTATACTTCCACAGGCCTGGGCTATTTTTTTATATTAAGTTGGGACTGCTGCAACAATATAATAACAAAATATTATAATATTTACCATGCTTCCATTTTCACGCATAAGGACTTTGTCACCTAAGCATTTACTAAACCAGCATTTTTTTTCAAGCTATGGGCCTTAGTAGGTCACAGTGGAGTACAATGGAATGGAAATAATTGAATAGAGCAAGATAGAATACAGAAGGGCAGAACAGAATAGAATAGAACAGGAGTGTATTCCATGTTGCAAGTGTAAATATTGCAGCACAACAATTTTATATACCAAAAAATATGGGTATTGATATGGATATAAGTATTGATATAGATCTAGGTATATGACGTGAATGTGTTTGTGTGCATGCTTATGTATACTGGGTTGCCATATATAAAATATATTTCATAAGTGAGTTTTCAACAAAAATGTTCAAAATCCAATGAACTAGACAGGGTAGTAACTAGCAATCAATCAAAGAAAATATATTAGCAGAATATCTAGCTTATGCAAATATTGCTATAGGAATAATCATTATAACACAGAAGTTTGACCTTGCGATAGCTTGTGCTTTGAAAATTACAGTGAATACAATGCTCCCTAAGTTCTGAGCTCTTTCCAATTTGCTTCAAAGTTGGCCACAAAATTATGCTTCCTGTGAAGTAACCCTTATCTGTCATTGTCCTCTGACATTGCTTCTCTCTTCTCATCTCTGCCAAGTCACAGCACTACCTCCATTCAGAATCTTGTACAAAACATACTTTTTCCACAGAACTGTGATAAATGTTGTCCCAAAAGAAACTTAGTTTAGGCCAGGCGCAGTGGCTCATGCTTGCAATCCCAGCACTTTCGGAGGCCAGGCACGTGGATCACCTGAAGTTAGGAGTTTGAGACAGGCCTGGCCAACATGGCAAAACTCCATCTCTACTAAAAACACAAAATTTAGCTGGGTATGGTGGTGGGCACCTGTAATCCCAGCTACTCAGGAAGCTGAGGCAGGAGAATTGCTTGAATCTGCAGGTGGAGGTTGCAGTGAGCTGAGATCAGGCCACTCCACTCCAGCCTAGATGGACAGAGCAAGATTCCATCTCACACACACACACACACACACACAGTTAGTTTATATCTTATTTGATTAAAATATTTTTAACTTATTGCCAATTTTGTAAAGAGTTTTAAAAGTGCAGGGGAAAAAATAAAATACAGTATAAAGAAGGAAACAAAGAAAAAAGTAATCCACGTCAATCTAGTGGTAGCTATTCCTGTTAACATTTTAGGTAGGTTGAAATTGCTCCAAAGGCCGAAGGAAAAAAAACACATATTTTTTGAGCTAGAGTCTTGCTCTGTTGACCAGGCTGGATGGAGTGCAGAGGAGCAATCTTTGGCACACTGCAACCTCCATCTCTGATGCTTGTGATTCTCCTGTCTCAGCCTCCCGAGTAGATGGGATTACAGGTGCACTCCAACATGACTGGCTAATTTTTTTTCTTTTTTTTTTTTTTTTTGTATTTTTAGTAGAGACAGGGTTTCACCATGTTGGCCAGGCTGATCTTGAACTCCTGACCTCACGTGATCTGCCTGCCTTGGCCTCCCAAAGTCTGGGATCACAGGTGTGAGCCACCGCAGCCAGCCAAAAAAATTTTTATTTGACATGTTGAAGAGGAATCATAATTCCCCCAAATCTATTCCTTTTAAGGTTTAAATTAAATATAATCAATGTGAGCACAAAACTTTTTTTTTTTGAGACGGAGTTTTGCTATTGTTACCCAGGCTGGAGTGCAATGGCGCGATCTCCACTCACCGCAACCTCCGCCTCCTGGGTTCGAGCAATTTTCCTGCCTCAGCCTCTCGAGTAGCTGGGATTACAGGCATGCGCCACCACGCCCAGCTAATTTGTTGTTTTTCAGTAGAGACAGGATTTCACCATGTTAACCAGGATGGTCTCGATCTCTTGACCTCGTGATCCACCTGCCTCGGCCTCCCAAAGACAAAACTTTGATAATTAAAAAATTAACTATCACTCCTGAGTTATAAGAACAAGGATTTAACCAAAAGATTACTTGTGATTAAAAGATATTTATAAAAGCTGATGTAACTTACTAGTTTCATTAGTAGTCTGTGCCAGTTTCTCTTTGAATTCAAAAAGTGTTTTCAGAGCGTCACAATAATGTTTTGGGTTGACAAAAATATGATATGCACAGTGGTGAAACCTGATGAAGAAGGACTGAAAAATGTGTGAAAACAAAACGTGTGAGAGTGTTAGACTAAGTCCTGGAGAGAAACATAGGAATGGATCTGTAATCCTAGTTCAAGTTTCTAGTCTTTTTCCTTGTGTCTCTGCCAACTGTCTTTCTACATAAATTAAGAGTAAAGCTCGCAAGAATAACAAACGTTTTGCTGAAATGCTGATATATTTTTATTTCCCTATTTGAACACCATGGAAAGTACATTTGAGTTTATGAATATTAAATTTCATGTCCTCATTCACGATCTCATCCCTGCATCTTGTCCCCACATTTCTGGGCCAGACTTGGAGCTTCCATTCAAATCAAACAGAGCTTTGCCCTAAGGCAGGGAACTGAAAGGTTGTAGTAACAAGATGAGGATTTGTCCTACTGGGAATGAGTAAAAGAAAAGGAAGTTCACTTTTGTTAAAGAAAGCAAAAAAAGTCTCTCTAGAAGTTGGAATAAAAAAAAAACTTTTTCAGATATCTTTGTTGTTTGAGATACAAACCAAGGCTATGTTGAAGTTAGCATTTTAACTTTATTTATTTGCCTTTCAGCAACAATGTCATCTGCAGTAGCATCCCGTGGTCTCCAGTCTTTTCTTACCATGGGTCATGAAAACTTATGATAGGAATTTAACAAAACAGTGTTTAAGAAATTAAGATTCCATCTTGGGCTTTCCTAAAGAGAAAAAGAGGAAAAAATTTTCCTGTGTACTTCAGCAATATGACCCATGGAGAACTGGAGAACAACTAAAGAAATAAAAGAAAAGAATTTTCTTTTCTTCTAGAACGTTCTGTAAAAGATAGGGTAGAGCCAGCTTTTAGTGGAATATCTGTCAAAATTCATGAAAACCTGTAGTAAAGGCAAAAAGAATTAACCATCTTAGTTGGCCATCAAGGTAAATGCCTTATACTTAGGTGCTCACCTTATGTTCTATGAACTTTGCATGAGATAAACTGCATTTAATCTCAGGCAATCCAACTACCCTGGAAGTCCCTGCCCAGCCAGACTCTTCCCAGGGAAAACACAGAAGCCAGAATCTGCTGAACCCTTGCAATTGAGTTGAACCATCTGAAATTGCTGGTAAGAAGTACTAGGCACATTAGATAGGATATTGCTTTAATTTCCACAATTCGGCTTTGAGATAGATAACATTTACATAAAGCTGATGAGAAAAGAGGTCAGGGAGGTAATGTTATTTGCCTAGAATAGGGTCACTTGGCTTGTCAGTGTTGGTGTTGGGTTCAAAGAAGATCTGACTCTAAAGCTAGTGATGAGTTAATTTATCAGGAAACAAAAAGTTATAAAGACATTCCTGAAATGTTTTGTCTTTTGGATGGCTGAAATTAAAAGTGTTTCACCAAGATTGTTAAGGTAAAGAGGGGGTCTACTCTCCTTGGAAAGAGAAAGGGGGAAAATGGGGAAAAGCTATTAATAATGTAAAGGATTAAAATAAAAATTCATTACTACAATGAAGGGCAGAGTTAACGGTATACAAGCCATATACCTGGGATGAAACAAAGCAGTAATTTTCTTCTTAATAAATAATCGCAAGATGTGCTATATAAATGCACTGATACTTGGCATACAAAAGGAAATTTAGAAACTTGAGAACAGATGAATTCATTGTCAGTTGGTTTATTATGGGCAGTTCCTTCACTCTGAGAATTAGACCAAATATGCTGAGAAAGATGTTTTTCTGTCTTTGAGTGAGACTAGTATGTATAATAAGCATTGAACTTTTTTAAAAGAAGAAAACATTCACTGAAAAGCAAACTTTCACTATATTTCTGTGTAGTTGATCCAGGCCACTTAGTTGAGTAAAATGTATTCAGTTAGTCACTTTAGATGTGATATGTTCCACTTGGCACAATCTAGAAGTGAGGTTAACTGGGGCCTCTGTATCACTCAGTGGACTCTGACAGTAGAATGCACAAAATTTATTTAAAAACCTATTACTTTTGTCATTTTTAATGACTCAATTAAAAAACATTATTTCCTTTAAATCTACAGTAGGGATTTAATGTACTCAACTAGGCTTTAAACAAAACAATGGTTATAACAATCTTTCTGAAAATATGAAAGAGTTACAGTATCACTAAATAGCAACCTCTTAAAATAAGATTAAACAATTCAAAATACCATCAATAAATAATTGTAAAGAAAATATAGTTAACTCTCAAATATTTAATATATTGTTGGTTTTTTTTTTTTTAGTTTTTTGTATTATCAGTGTTCATCTCTTTTTTTTTTTTTGAGATGGAGTTTTCTCTCTTGTCACTCAGGCTGAAGTGCAGTGGCACAATCTGGGCTCACTGCAACCTCTGCCTCCTGGGTTCGAGTGATTTTCCTGCCTCAGTTTCCCAAGTAGTTAGGATTACAGGCACCCACCACCATGCCTGGCTAATTTTTGTATTTTTAGTAGAGACGGGGTTTCACCGTGTTGGTCAGGCTGGTCTGAAACTCCTGACCTCAGATGATCTTCCTGCCTTGGCATCCCAAAGTGCTGGGATTACAGGCGGTACAGTGTTCATCTTTTAAGCTTTTTTTCCATTCATTGTCTGACTTTTCAATCACCTGACTGTTCCTCAAGAACCAGTCTTGGTTCAATGAACAGGCTGGATGAGAAAGAAGTTTTGAAACTGAAGTCAACATTAGATAAACTACAATAATGAACAGGGCTGAGCTGAGATTAGCATCACTATCTCAGAGCAAATTTAAGGAGGCACCAAAACACTCAGAAATGAAAATAGTATTTTATAATTAATTTATTTATTATACTTTAAGTTCTGGGGCACATGTGCAGATCATGCAGGTTACATAGGATCACATGTGCCATGGCAGTGGTTTGCTGCATCCATCGCCCTGTCATCTCCGTCATCTACATTAGGTGTTTCTCCTAAAGCTATCCCTCCCCAATCCCCCCACCCCGTGCTATTCCTCCTATAGCCCCCCAACCCCCAGGCCCCAGTGTGTGATGTTCCCCTCCCTGTGTCCTTGTGTTCTCATTGTTCAATACCCACTTATGTGTGAGAAAATGCGGTGTTTGGTTTTCTGTTCTTGTGTCAGTTTTCTGAGAATGATGCTTTCCAGTTTCATTCATGTCCCTACAAAGGACATGAACTAATCTTTTTTTTATGGCTGCATAGTATTCCATGGTGTATATATGACAACCTGCTCCTGAATGACTACTAGATAAATAATGAAATGAAGGCAGAAATAAAGATGTTCTTTGAAACCAATGAGAAGAAAGACACAATGTACCAGAATCTCTGAGAAACATCCCTCTAGAGGGAAATTTATAGCACTAAATGCCCACCAGAGAAGTGAGGAAAGATAAAAAATTGACACCCTAATGTCATGATCAAAAGAACTAGAGGAGCAAGATCAAGCAAATTCAAAAGCTAGCAGTAGGAAAGAAGCAACTAAGATAAAATCAGAAATGAAGGAGATAGAGACACAAAAAAACCTTTCAAAAAATCCATAAATCCAGGAGCTGTTTTTTTGAGAAGATCAAAAAAATAGACCACTAGCCAGACTAATAAAAAAGCAAAGAGAGAAGATTCAAATAGATGCAATAAAAAATGATAAAAGGAATATCACTACCAATCCCACAGAAATACAAACTACCATCAGAGGTTACTACAAACACCTCTATGTAAATAAACCAGTAAATCTCAATAAATTCCTGGACACTTACACCCTCCCAAGACTAAACCAGGAAGAAGTTGAATTCCTGAATAGACCAACAACAAGGTCTGAAGTTGAGGCAGCAATTAATAGCCTACCAATCAAAAAAAGTCCAGGACTACACAGGTTCACAGCCAAATTTTATCAGAGGTACAAAGAGGAGCTGGTACCATTCCTTCTGAAACTATTCCAAACAATACAAAAAGAGGGAATCCTCCCTAACTCATTTTATGAGGCCAACATCATCCTGATACTAAAACCTGGCAGGGATGAAACTAAAAAAGAAAATTTCAGGTCAATATCCATGATGAACATTGATGCAAAAATCTTCAATCAAATACTGGCAAACCGATTGCAACAGCACACCA
Source organism: Callithrix jacchus (assembly GCF_049354715.1). Classification (NCBI taxonomy): domain Eukaryota; kingdom Metazoa; phylum Chordata; class Mammalia; order Primates; family Cebidae; genus Callithrix; species Callithrix jacchus. Next base: position 30,575,236 of record NC_133518.1, read on the forward strand.
AAAAGCGTATCCATCACGATCAAGTAGGCTTCATCCCAGGGATGCAAGGCTAGTTCAACATACACAAATCTATAAACATAATCCATCACATAAACGGAACCAAAGACAAAAACCACTTGATTATCTCAGTAGATGCAGAGAAAGCCTTCAATAAAATTCAACAGCCCTTTATGCTAAAAACTCTCCATAAACTACGGATTGATGGATCATATCTCAAAATAACAAGAGCTATTTATGATAAACCCACAGTCAATATCACACTGAATGGGCAAAAACTGGAAGCATTCCCTTAGAAAACTGGCACAAGACAAGGATGCCCTCTCTCACCACTCATATTCAACATAGTATTGGAAGTTCTGGCTAGGGCCATCAGGCAAGAGAAAGAAATAAAGGGTACTCAAATAGGAAGAGAGGACTTCAGATTGTCCGTTTGCAGATGACATGATTATATATTTAGAAAACCCCATCCATCGTCTCAGCCCAAAATCTCCTGAAGCTGATAAGCAACTTCAGCAAAGTCTCAGTATACAAAATCGCAAGCATTCCTATACACCCATAACAGACAAACAGAGAGCCAAATCATGAACAAACTCCCATTCACAATTGCTACAAAGAGAATAAAATTCCTAGGAATACAACCAACAAGGGATGTGAAGGCCATCTTCAAGGAGAACTACAACCACTGCTTAAGGAAATAAGAGAGGACACAAACAGATGGAAAAACATTCCATGCTCATGGTTAGGAAAAATCAATATCTTGAAAATGGCCATACTGCCCCAAAATAGTATTTTAATATAATATTTAAAAAATCAAAATTAATGCAAAAATTCATGACAAAAATAACAAAAATGTAAATAAAGACATCTTGTTGTTTGTTTGCCTGACAACCCTGCATTATTATGCAACAGAAACAGTTGTTTCCAATCAGCTCACAGTTCTCAGCCAGTGCAACCCTCTTGGCTTCTGCCAGGAGGGTCTACGAAGGTTGATCATTGCGTATAAACTGTTTTAATTGTAGAACTTTTGTTAACTTTCCCACTTGGTTCAAAATATAGGAGGATATTTTGTTAGGTTTACTTAGATCCACACGTTTGTTTTTTCCTTTTATCTCAGGCTCCTACATGGTTTCAGTTAACACTGATAATGGAGTTCAATAAGTGAGTCCTAGGCAGCTGGAAATTCAGAATTCATCAGCATTTGCTTTTTGGTTTCAAGATGGATGTGGTTCATGTTCTGGGAATTTCTTTCATACAGAGCTAGAAGTTACTTTGTGGAAACCTAAAGGAATTAAAACATATTCTAGTTTCTCTGTCAACATTTTACAAGGCCAAGATCAATCTGAGCACTGTGCTAAGCAAAAAGATATATGTCTAATTCCTAGTGTAATCCCTGCCACGGATTAATTGCCCAATACATATTTGCTCTTTGAGCTCTGAAATTCCCACTGGTGGGATAAAAAGTTATTTTAGTTGTAAAGTAGAAAGTAATAGTAATAATACATAATTCAAATTTATTAAGAATATTTTAGTCCTCAAATTATTACACTGACTTAAAAAATCAATATTATTTCTAGTCTCCAATATTTATTTTCAAGGCTATGAATATCTTGCTTCCAGCTCTCAAAACACAAAATTAAGAATATATATTCCAACTTCTCTACCCTATAGACAAAAAGACGTGGCATCTAAGTTTCTTTGAGATTCTTCCTTATCTTGATGTGTGAAACTTTTTGAGGTCAGCTTCAATGTCTTGAACATCATAACTCCTTAGTAAATGCATATTTAATTAAATGCTGTGAATCTAAAATTGTGGCAATAGCCTGACTACTAGTTTTTGTTTTATTTTAATCTAGGTTTCAAGGAATGGTGGCCTTTATGTGCTTGGCTAATTTGAGCCTGAAGCAGCACAATGCTTCATGTGCAGATGATCAAAAGTACCTGGAGAAAGCCAAGTCCCCAGGAAACTCAGCTTGTACCATGTTGTATGGGATACTAGGGAGAAGTTCAGAAAGCTTTCTAGGCAAAACAATCCTGTTGACTGCCTAGATGGGTTCAAAGTAACCTGAATCCCTCTTCTACAGCTTATGAAAATCTTTTTCCTGCAATTCAATGTTGAAATTAGAGAAAAATAGAGATTCATATATTACAGAAACTCAGAAGTGGAAGGTAGCATCAAATCGTAATGCAGTTTCTATGAGTGGAAGATTAGAGAGAAATCTTTCATCCGGGTGGCGTGAAGATCCTCCTACAAATGAATTCTGAGTTTTTGGTATTTCTTTTTCCTTCAGTTTGTCAAATGTGCTCATGACATTAAAAAAAAAAGTCCCAATAAAACAAAAATGGAAGAAATTTTCTATCTTGTATCAGGCTGGTAGACCACAGATTTGGGATGAAATATTTCTGCTATCCTTCAAGATACCACATAAGCAACAATCTCAAGCATGTGTAGCCTTAAGAACAAGTCAGGAAATAAAACCTAGATCAGGTAAGGTAGGAAATTTTCATATAGAGCATCTGCTTTTTTGTTCTAAGGGCCACGGAGAAGTGACTAAAGGAACTGGTTGAGAATATACAATAGTTATTTTTACACAAACCCCAAAAGTGTGCAGCGAGCCTCTGGAGAAGCAAAAGTCCAACATATTTTGTTGCCCAAAACTTAGTGGGATATTATGTGCATGCTAAATATTCAGTACTTTTGAAGTTAGATTTTGATATTGGTTATGATTATATACAAATCTCTTAAAAACCATGTTATGTTGTTTTGAACTTGCTACTCAGTATGGAAATGTACATGCATTTTTTCAGATCAAAATAACTTATATTTTTTCTTTTTATTACATGGTTATTAATAACCACACACACATATAAAATGCATTCATTAATATATGGGCTATAAATAATAAATTCCTCACTGGTGTTTCTTAAGGTATTCAAAGCCTGTGATAAAGTACTATTCTATTTGCTCACCCCAAAAAATAAATAGCTATAAACCTTATAAAACAGTATTATACGGGAAAAAAATTTGCCTTGAATTAATGCTTGTAGAGAGGTAATCTTGGACTATATAGTTAAGTATATAGCTAGCTTAGAGTGTCTTAAAACATAAAGTTATTAGAGGAAATATGTCTGATGTGTTGACTTGGATTTTGAAAGTCACGAGTCTTATTTAAAGGTGATAGATAGTGGCATAGTTGGTATTACTGTTGCTCTAAAGGGGAAAAGAATTTTAGTAGCATTTTTTGCTTGAAATACATTGATCGAAATGGAAGGAGAGTCTGTGAGAGTGACGATAATAACTAAGAATCACTTGCATTTTCTTTCAGCCTAGTTGTCTGGTACAATAATAGGTACACAGCATTTGAAAGTAAAACCTTCCAGAACTTCTAGATGTTTTTTGGTTTATCCACAATAGAGATGTCTGCACTGCTAATCCAGTGGAAGAGGTATGATAGAGCTTTCTCAGGCCAGTGTGTTGCTTCATGAGAAAAGAGAAATCTCAGGCTTTCCCATGTCGTTAAAAGAGTCTCTGTGAAACTACTGACATTTAGCTTGGTATTCAGCTGGAGGTTGAGAAGTTGTCAATTCCCCAGATTAGTTTGAGTCATGTTAAAAATACTTTGGTATGTGTGGTTGGTTAACTGCAGGTGTTTGGCTATGAAAGTTGAGGAAGCACAAACATGCAGTTAGAACATTGTGGCTCACAATGATTTGAATGGAAGCGAAGAGAAAACATTGTTTATGACCCATTAATTTATTTCCTTTTTGGAAGTGTGTCTGTGATGCCAAACATCTGAGTGAAAAATAAAAAGCACCAGATAATCTTTTGCAAAAATTTTTTCTCTTCATCATTGAAATCATTCATTTATTCAACATTTACTGGTTGTTTATAATACATATGGCCTTATCACCAAGGAGCTTAGAGTTCAAAAGGGGAGAAAGTTATGCATGTATACCATAATTGTTATGGAAGTTATAAAGATATTAGAGTGCCACAAAAGAGATGTAAATAAACTCTTATGCCTAAGCAGATTACTTATACATAGGTAGGAGATTCAGGAATGCCTTCTGGACAACATGACATTGAGTTGAGCTTTAAAGTGAATATTTTCATTCTAGCTGGAGGTTAGGCTATATAACAGAGAAACTTTGATTGTAAAAATGCAGAAAATACAAGACTTAAATGAGGATATTGGAGAGAAGGGAAATTGCAATCCATTAGAACATGATGGTTCCCATTCAAATCATATATTGGAATATGGTAGGAATATTTTTGGTTAGACTGGAAAGGGAGAAAGAGTGGGACACTTGCCCCAGAATGTGAGAAGGAACTGCTTCATAAAATTGGTATCCATTAAACAATAATCTGAGATGTAAGGCTGTACAGGTAGCTGGAGCTGTAAATGTTAAATCAGGGATTAACAGTAGGCAAAGAAAAGGAAGCAGGAAGTTTGCACTAGTGAAGACAAGGGATGATAATTAAGGTTTGAATTAATGTCCTGAGAATGAAGTTAGGAAAGGGTATGTATTTTAGATCTGCTAACCATAGAATCAATGTCACTGGGCATTCAATTTGAATGTAAGTATTGATGATTTTCATGGTGCCATAAACCAAATTTGTATGTACATGTGAAGGAGTATATGTTCAAGGGATGAGAATATATCAGTCTGATGCATATGGAGCTTAAAGTGTAGGTAGACTATCAAAGTGGAAAGGTAGAGCAGGGTTTTTATTGGTGCTGGGCTGATATCAGAATAGAATCACAGACCAAGGAGTTCTATAGCGGTAATAACAGAAGCCTAGTGATTGTTAAGAGAGTATATGCTGAGAGAAAAGAGGAAAAAAGAGAAGATGGTCAAAATGTTTAATGATTTAAGTACTAGGGCATTTGAAGAGTTATGGATATTTTATATTCCTCAACTACCCAAAAAGCTATGAAAAAAATGAATTTTCACTTTTCATTTATATGGTTTAGTAACATGGGGATGTTTATATTAAATTTTTTGGTGATTTTAAATTTAGTATTATATGTGGAAAGGTGTGGGTGATTTCTAACATATAAGCTCGATGCCACGGCCTATATACAAGTAACATATCCCCTTTCAGTCTTTATTTCTTCAATTGGAAAAGTCTGAACAATCAAAGGGCATTTTTTAAAATGGCCTCCTCCTGTCTTCTGTGTTTTGGTCATATTCAAGCATATTTTGATATTTTGTATGTTGGTCTTCAGGCTTACTCATTCAACCTGTACCTGACTTCTTTATTGGAGACTTTTGGAAGCTGCTCTGAAAATGCCTTTTTGGTGAGCATTAACTAATATTGTAGTTTTTATATCATTTGTATTGATTAATACGCGGGATAAAGGATATTTTAAAACCCGAAGTCAGAAGGGTATTTGGACACATGCAAATTTTTACATGAGGTTACACTTTCCTTTGTTGTACTTTGGTGCCATTCATAAAATTGTAGTAAATAGTCTTACTATGTAATATAATTTCATTCAGGACTATTTGTATACTTGTGTGTGTGTGCAAACAGAAAGCAGGATAACTCACATATAGTAGACACTTAACAAATGCTAAAGCAAGTTAAAAAGGAGGTTGGCATTGGTACCTTAGAAATGTCAGTCTTGTCTAGCTCTGTAAGTGGAACAACAGATCAGCACTGAGTAAGACTGATGAATCATAACTCCCATGGTTTGAAAACAGTATTTTTGTAATGACAGATTCTTTATGTATAGAAATATGCCTATACAGATACAATGCAATCACTATCAACAGACCAATGACATTCTTCTCAGATAGAAAAAAAAATGCCATCAGAAATAGAAAAAACAATCCTGATATTTATGTGGAACCACAAAAGACCCAGCATAGCCAAAGCTATCCTAAGCAAAAGAAACAAAGCTAGAGGAATCACATTACCTTATACTAAAGGGCTATAGTAAATGAAACAGCATGGTACTGCCATAAAAACAGACACATAGACCAATGAAACAGAATAGAGAACCTAGGAACAATTCCACACACCTACAGTGAACTCATTTTCAACAAAGGTGCCAAGAACATATACTCCGGAAAAGACCGTTTCTTCAATAAATGGTGCTGGGTAAACTGGGTATCCATATGCAGAAGAATGAAACTAGACACCTATCTCTTGCCATACACAAAAGTCAAATCAAAATGTATTAAAAACTTAAATCTAAGACCTCAAATTATCAAACTACTATAAGAAAACATTGGAAAAAAAATCTCTAGGCTGTAGATCTGGGCAAAAATTCCTTGCACAAGAACAGGCAATGCAAAAATAGACAAATTTTTGTTTACACATTACATCAAGTTAAAAATTTCTGCACAGCAAAGGAAACAAAGTGAAGAGACAATTCAGAGAATGGGAGAAAGTATTTGCAAACTATCCATCTGACAAGGGATTAATAACCAGAATAGATAAGGAGCTCAAGTATATCTATAGGAAAGAAATCGGACAGTTCAATGAAAAATTGAGCAAAATGGTTAAACAGACATTTCTTTTTCTTTCTTTTCTTTTTTTTTCCTTTCTTTCTTTTTTGTTTATACAAATTCTCACTCTGTTGCCCAGGCTGGAGTGCAGTGCCATGATCTCAGCTCACTGCAGCCTCCACCTCCCGGGTTCAAGTGATTTACCTGCATCAGCCTTTTAAGTAGCTGGGATTACAGGCACTCACCACCATGCCCAGCTAATTTTTGTATTTTTAGTAGAGACAGGGTTCACCATGTTGGCTAGGCTGGTCTTGAACTCCTGACCTCAAATGATCTGCCCACCTTAGCCTCCCAAAGTGCTGGGATTACAGGTGTGAGCCACCTTGCCAGGCCGAATAGACATTTTCTTAAAAGAAGACATAGAAATGACAAACAGGCCTATCAACATCACTGATCATCAGAGAAATATAAATCGAAACTACAATGAGATATCATCTTACCTCAATTAAAAGGGCTTATATCCAAAAGATAGGCAATAACAAATGCTGTCGATGAAGTGGAAAAAAGGGAACCCTTGAACACTGTCAGTAGGAACATAAATTCATACTACCACTATGATGTACAGTTTGGATGTTTCTCAAGAAACTAAAAATAGAGCTACTGTATGATCCAGCAACCCCATTGCTGAGTATATACTCAAAAGAAAGGAAATCAGTGTATCGAAGAGATATCTGCACTTCTATGTTTGCTGCAGCACTGTGTACAGTATCTAAGATTTGGAAGCAACCTAAGCGTACATCAGCAGATGAATGGATAGAGAAAATGTGATACATATACACAATGGAGTACTACTCGGTCATTAAAAAATAGAATGAGATCTAGTCATTTGCAGCAACGTGGATAGAACTGGAGATCATTAAGTGAAATAAGCCAGGCACAGAAAGGCAACTTTGCATGCTCTCACTTAACCTGTGGGATCTAGAAATCAAAACAATTGAACTCAAGGACATAGAGAGTAGTAGGATGGTTACCAGAGGCTGGGGCTTGGGATAGGGGTGGAGACGATTACTGGGTATAAAAAATGGTTAGAAAGGATGCATAAGACCTACTATTTGATAGTGCAACAGGGTGACTATAGTCAATAATAATTTAATTGTCCATGTAAAGCGATATTGTAAAGGATTATTTGTAACTTAAAGTATAAGTGCTTGAGTGGATGGATACTTCATTCTCCTTGATGTGTTTATTTCACACTGCATGCCTGTATCAAAACATCTGATATACCCCACAAATATATGCATCTATTATGTATCCACAGAAATAAAAAATAGAAATATGCTGATGAAAGTGAGATAAATTCAGTTAAAGCAATAAATGATTTGACATTTGTGCCAGAAAAGCTGAAAAAGTGCTAAAGAGATTCACTTAAAGATTTTTAAGACAGTTAAATGATGAACATATTTCATAGAAAGCAAGATAAAATGAAATGTATCTGAGTGCATTTTATTTCCTAGAATATTTTGTTAAACAGAACTATAAAGATTACATTTTTGGGAGAACACCTGTAAGTTCGAGTAAATAAGAAGGTTATTCAGCGTAAGAACTGGAAAGCAAACTAAAGCTTGTGTGCGGTGGATGCCTCTGGTCCTGTGATCTATAGAGTTTATGTGAAGAAATCTAGAACCTTTCATGACAGAAATGATTAAAGTTAAAGTAATTTTATTTATGCAGAATAGAGCTAGAGTTGGCCAGTTAAGAATTCATTGCCCTTTCAGTTTAATATATTTCTTTAACAAGACAACTTTAATTTTGCACTTATCAGTGGCTTGAAAACATGTAAAAAAAACCTTCAGTACTCCCATAAATTTGTTTTCTGAACTACCTGTCCGCAGCTTAATCCCCATGTCTGAAGGCATTTTTGCAGAACACAAAGAAGAGTAAACATTTGGGAAGCTTACTTTGTTAATAATAGTATAAAAACAAGTAAGTTTTACAAAAAATTGCACTACATAAATATATATATATTTAATCTTGTAATTTCAATCTCTCTGCCACCCTCTTCACACAGCCTCCTCTTCTGTGTCTCTGTATGGGAACAGTAATTTTAAGTGGAGCTGCTTACATGCTCTCAAGGAGTATATGAACCTACTATGTGAATAAACTCTGTTACCTTTCTCTGTAGGTAAATCCTGAAGACAAATCATAATCCACCTTCAACAGGAATCACTTTTGGCTAAATATCTTAATTTTGTTTGTCATGAAGCATTCCATCCTATTCTTAAAAATTCAAAGTAACTAGCTCAATGTTTAGAAAATGTTTCTCCTCTAATTAAAAACAAAGGCGCTGAACGAACGCTTATTTTAAGGGAAATTTAATTATGTAGTTTTGGATTACCTAGTTCTTTATTCACTCACGTATTGTTTTGTGAAAACTATAAGGAACTCATTGAGCCTTTTGTCTTAAGAATAGGAAGTTCTATGTTGCCAAGTAGGAGTGCCAAGGGTTTCAAGTTTTACTTGAAATTAAATTACAACTCATGTTTGAGGAAACTTGGCAAAAACCTGGCAACATGTCATCATTAGAAAACAAAAGCGATTTATAAACTGTGGATTTCTTGGCACCCAACAAAATAACACAAAGACAATAGAGTAAACACACATGGAGGCTGGGCTTCTTCATGACTGACTGCTGAGCCGTCATGGGTCTCTGAAAAACAACCTGGCAAATTGGGAAAAGTTATTTTCTAGATACAGCATTTCACCACGATTATAACAATCGCTATAATCGCTTACATTCTTTGAGTGTTTTCAGGGTGCCAGGAACTTTGATAGGGGCTTCGTGAACTTAATGTGACTTAATCCTCGTAAATCAGTAGGAGGAAGACATCATCGTTATATTCATTTCATTAATGAGAAAACTGAGCAGGAGAGATGTTAGGTAACTTCTCTCAGCTTATGCAGCTGGTAAGAGGAGGGTTTGGGATTTGAACCTGAAGATCTCACATCAGAGCCAGGCTCTTCTTCAGTTATTATGATGAATTCCCACTAAAATATAAACGTAGGTTTTCTAAGGAGAAAGTATGAATTGTAATGACCAGTTTATCCTCTCTCTGGTGAAAATTATTTTTGATATCCCTCCAATTCAGTGTGAAATATTTAGTAGACACAGCAAATTATAAACTTGAAAAAAATCTAACTTATTTTCTTTTTACCTGTGGTTCTTGGTCTTTTCTGGGTTCCAGACTGCTTTGGCAATTAAAAAATAGTTAAACATATTTTTCCATCAAAAAACACATATGCATAAACCAGAATTTCAGGAGATTTGTCGATTTCAGGTAACTTAGAAGGTTAATTCCTTCCCCTCACCATCCTCTCCCTCTATAGCACCACCTTCCTAGAAAATTAAAATTTTTGTTAGTTACCAGAATAAAAAATTCCCCATTACTCTGTCACATACTTCACCTATTTATTAGATGTCTTACTTATTTGATAAGTAAAACTGTAGTGCATAATTTCTCTTGCTTTTTTCCAGATACAAAGAAAACTCATTGACTTGAGCTAGTGTTCATGGTAGAGGGGAGATGTTTGAATTGAACTGGATGATCTCATATATCACCTGAAAAGTTGATCTAAATTTGAGTGACATCTTAGAAATATTACTACATAAATGTCTGCATCCCAGTATCTGTGAGTCCTTAAACTTCAAGTGGAATTAAATAAACTACTTGAGGAAGTTTAAATTTACCTTGTGTGAGTCACTCCTTGCTTAGTCTAGACCGGTCCCTCTAAGATACTGGTAATTTTCCTTCCTCATCAAATGGGATTTTGCTCCCAAAGGTTATGGCATTTGGAGCAGGATTATTAAGCTTGACTTCTACACAGAGGTAATCATGACCTTTCTAAATGTCTACCATTGTGGTGGCCCTATGCTCCTTTACGATATCTCTGGAATCCAGGCTTGTTCCTAATCTTCCTCACTGTATGCTATCAGAATTGCCTGTACCAATGACTAGAGTCCTAATTCCTTTGTTCCATATCCTCTATTCTTGGTGTCTCATGTTTTGATGACCTCTAACTGTTAATGGATGCATTTTCCCTGTGACTTGGTAATTGTGAGTAGCCAGATCTTCCCCAATAAGAGTTTAGGATGGCGGGTGGCAGGGATTTTGCATGTCTCTTTCATTCTTCCATGTCTCTCTATGCCTCAGTTTCTCCATCTACAATATTAGGATAATAATAATTATCCCACAGGATTATCAATGGTTATTAAATGAGCTAATACATGTGAACAACCTACAACAGTATCTGGAACTATGTAAATATTGGTGATGATTATTACAAATGGATTGGTAGTATTTTAACTGCCCCAGCTTGAGCTCAGACCTTTCAAGAATGTTTATGGCCTGTTCTTAGCCACAGTTAATAGTAGCCTACAGTTTATAATAGTCACTTTGAGAGTTAAAATTCAAGTATATTTATTTAATAACTTTTCTGGTATCTATTATGTGTTAGAGTATGTTATTTGCTAACAGCTCCCCATAATCTAACACAGTCAGAATAGTTTCATTCAACAAATAATTCGAAGTGTCATAAAGGTAAACCCCAGAGTTTTATGTAAAGTATCCCTAGAAATCTGTCTTGATTGGTGGAGTGAATGGCATTTCCTCGTGTACCATGGCTGAAGCATGGGCTCCCTTGCCAACTGAGCTTTTAAGTGAAACATTGACTCTTTGTTCTCTTCTTTGCTGGAGGACAGTACTTCTCGGCACTGCCAAATAAACACAAACAACAACATTCCCCCACTTGTTTGGATAGGTTTAGTCATTTCCCAGATATGTTATGGCTATGCTATGCTTTTCTTCCCCTCTTTAGGATGACAACCCCTATTGCTTAGAAGTTCAGTCTAATAGATTTATTGTTTACATTATGCCAGGTATTGAGGTTGAAAAATAAGTATGCTGCTGTTCTTGTCCTTGAGGAGCTTATAGTTCTGTAGCGGAGACAGATGGCAGTATAGGGAGACAATACATAATTTATTGTGGCGAGCCTGAGCTCACAGGATGTGATGGCACCCATTCACATCACAACTTTCTCAGGTTCCCATTTCTCACTATCAACCAACATGTGAAAACCTGGTGTTTCTGACTCACAGTCTGTAGAAGTTGTACACTCCAATTTTTTCCAGTACTGATGATGGATTGTATTAAATCATTTGTTTACTCTTTCTTGGCCAGTGCATTTTGGCATAAGACATGTATTTACTAATGGAGAAAACACATGGAGTTTGTGAATGAGTATAGTGAAACATTTTTCCTCTGGAAAGAGAAGGAAGTGAGACCTCATTTAAGTTTTACTAGCTAGATAGTTATCTTTATGTTCTAAAATTAGTCCAAAGTAGTATATTCTACATAATTCCTTCCATGTTTAAATACCTGTGTATATAAACATCTTGTGAAAAATGGGAAGGATATGGCACTATCCAGCATATTACTCATTTGAATTCTTTTACATGTTTATTACTTTTATACGTTTGGACAAGGCACCACTATCTTCAATAATTCTTAGTGGTTGCCTATAATTTCTTATCCCATGCATTTTTATCAATGGGATTTAGGTTTGGTCTATATATATATATATATGTGTATGTGTGTGGGTGTGTGTATATATGTGTGTGTATACACACACACCCACACACATATATATTTTGAGATGAAATTTCACTCTTGTTGCCCAGGCTAGAGTGCAATGGCGTGACATCAGCTCACTGTAATCCCTGCCTCCCACGTACAAGTGATTCTCCTGTCTCAGCCTCCCAAGTAGCTTGGATTACAGGCATGCACCACCATGCCCAGCTAATTTTTTTTGTATCTAGCAGAGACTGGGTTTTACCATGTTAGTCAGGCTGGTCATGAACTCCTGACCTCAGGTGATCCACCTGCCTCGGCCACCCATTACTATAACATTATGATAACAATAGTCGCTGATACAATTTCTTATACAATGTTTCTTTAGCCAAAATATAATGCTATTGGTTTTCCACCAATTTCTCTGACTGCTTCTTCCTGCACGATTTTGTTGTCTTCAGTCACTGTTCTGGTATTTCCAATGTCTCAGTGTTCCCCAGGATTCTATCCTTGGTCCTTTTCTATTTATCTTTTTCATACACACACTTCCTTGGTCATTTCATTCACTGTCATGATTTTTAACTAACACCCATAAGTCATTGAATAATTATTTGTATCTCCAGTCTGGATCTTTCAGATTAAAAATAAAAAATTACCAGGATTTCTCACTGGTGCTACAAGCCCTGCCTGTCTTAATAGAAACCTGTCACTTCCTCCACCTCCTCAGCCCCTTATGATGCAACATTTGCCCCTCTAGAAAGAAACCAAAGTCATGCTTAATATTCTCTCTCCTTTACCATTCCCATGGAGTCCAATCATTTAAGACCTCAGAGAAGTATCTTTTTTTTTTGAGACAGAGTCTCTCTCTGTTGCCTCGACTGGACTGCAGTGTGTGGTCTTAGCTCACTGCAGCCTCTGCTTCCCAGGTTCAATTGATTCTCCTTCCTGCCTCAGCCTCCAGAGTAGCTGGGATTACAGGTTCCTGTCACCACACCCAGCTAATTTTTGTATTAGTAGAGATGAAGTTTCACCATGTTGACCAGGCTGGTCTCAAACTCCTGATCTTGTGATCCACCCACTTGGCCTCCCAAAGTGCTGGGATTATAGGCGTGAGCCACTGGAGGCAGGAGAATCCACTGCACTTTTTCCTTCCCTTGGCTATGTGGGGCTCCATCACTCAATGCTGTAGTAATTTATTTCTGTGTTTTTAACTCACAAAACTTTGAGTTCCTTTGGAATAGAAACCTTTGAGTCATCCAGCATTCCCCTATGACACAAAATAGTGCCTACCATTTACAACTGTGAACCAGCTGAATAAACTTTATAGCAATTTTTTTAATATCAAAAAAATACTATGTGGATCTTTTCTCACACCCATATTCAACTGTATCAATCATTGATTAATCAAGCTTTGGGCTTCCTTATTCTACTTTAATGCTGATCTTTATCTTTCACCTATTGGATTTTAGTATGACAAAGCATCGGAACTTGATATGTTTATAGTTTTCTGGTGGTTTAGTGTCTTGATATTTTAAGCACTTACATATTTACTAGCGTCTTTCTTTTCTTTCTTCCTTCTTTCTTTCTTTTTCTTTCTTCTTTCTTTCTTTTTCTTAATTTCTTTCTTTCTTTCTTTCATCCGGCTCTGTCGCCCAGGCTGAGTACAGTAGCGTGATCTCAGCTTACTGCAACCTCCGCCTCCTGGGTTCAAGTGATTCTCCTGCCTCAGCCTCCTGAGTAGGTGGGACAACAGGCACTCACAACCACACCTGCTAATTTTTTTTATTTTTAGAAGAGATGATGTTTCACCATGTTGGCCAGGCTGATCTTGAACTCTTGACCTCAGGTGATCTGCCTGTCTCAGCCTCCCAAAGTGCTGGGATTACAGGCATGAGCCACTGCACCTGGCTAGGGTATTGTTTTCTAAATCAGGCGCATCAGTATTAGGTGTCTTTTCAGTGCTCCCACCTTTGATGTGCTCGAGCTATTCAATCCTTGTCCAGATTATTTTAAAGGAAGAAGTTACTCTAACTTTCTGTTAATCTAAGAAATAACTCTGAATCACATTCACCTGCCTTAGGGTTTCCAGAGCTTCATTTTTTTTGTGCTTAAAATTCATACCTAAAGATCAGGACATAATTTTTCTCAGATCTTCCTAAACTGTTATAATCTTTTTTCCAGCCATAACAAGATGTTCCTTGAAATTTTGTTTATTCCTCCACCAATTTCTCCCTCATGATAGAAGCTTCATTTATGCTGAAGGGGCTTCATGTATTCAGTTTCATTATTATTTTTAAAGCCAGACCTTGTCAGATACCTGCTTCCTGTTCACAAAGCATTATCATTTTCTTTTGAACTTAACATGAGGGGAAAATACTCTTCTAAATGAAATCATAAAGCAACCTCTTATTGTTTACATATTCTGGTAAAGAATATAATCCCAAAAGATAGTTCCTTTTGTGATAAATCAAACTCTAATTCACACATTTAAACAATTATTCCTAACTGCTGTGAACGTGGGATTCTAAAGTGTTTGTAAAAACTAATTATTGGCAGAAACAGAACTAGAACAAATTATGGCAAAAAATTATTTTAATAATATCTATGTCCATGTCTTTTTCCTCTTCCCAATCCTATTTCCTTATTGTTTACTGCTAATGCATAAATATGCTGATGCTAAATGCATAAATGTGCCCATGCTAGATCATCTTTTTACCTGAAAGGTAAAAGCTGTGAAATATAAGCACACTTTTAGGTTAATAATAATAAGCTAATGTTCACTGAACACGTCCCATATACCAGACCCTCTAGTAAGCACGTCACATGAATTATGTCATTTTCAGCATGACTAATAATCAAAATGGAAACACTAAATAAAATACCTAAAAACAAAGTAGAAGTATGACACTTAGAAAACAGAAACTCCTTGAATAATTTATCTTTACATAAGCACGATCTGCATTTAGTCCTTCTTTATCATAAACACACTAATCTCTCTCTTTTTTTTTTTGCTTTCATTTTATTCAAAGAACATTAAGGAAATACTCAGTATTTCTGGGATATCAGTCTATATCAGTCATTCTTAGAGTTTTAGGGTGCCACATACACACAGGGGAATTGTCAGTAGACATGGGAAAATATACCTGTAGAAACAAGGTCTCAATTCATCCTACTTGACTATTTTAACCTTCTAAAACAGGAGGTATTCAAATAGTACTTTGCTGTTTTTCATTGGTTCATTATTGTTAAATTTTCAGTGGTTAACTCTAGCAACACAGAAACAAAGAGATGGAAAAGGTCTTCTCTGAAATAATTTGAGAACTTGAAGTGGGCTTACGTTTCTGAAGCAAAAGAGATCTTACAGAGGTGGAAGTGATACCCAGATAGAATCATTAACCTACACAAAGTCACATAACTAGTGGTGAACAACAAGTGAGACTAGACCTGTGTGACTTGCATGCAACTCCCTTTTACCTCCAGAGAATACCTACCTTCTCTTGAATGTCTTTTACTTCGACTCCCTTGTGCCATGGATTTTATTTTTCTTGGTGAGAACATTAGTTTTTACTATCTTTTCTCTCCACTTAAAATTTTTCTTGCTGGTTTTCTTATGCCCTCTTGCTTTTTGCCTCTTGTTAGTTTACCAAAAGCTTTTATTTACCCTACAGAATTTCTTGACTTTCTTTAGTTGGATTTTTGTGAATTATCCCTTACTTTTTCTATTTTTCACTCAGAGAGTCTGAAAGGGATTTAGGAATTTTAAGATGTTCAGTGTCAATTGTCCAAATCAAATCAGCTAAAATAACAACCACCAGAAACCAGCAATGAACATCATAGGTTTGAATTTCCTATTTCTTTTAATTGTACAGCTGCTGCAGCTGAATTCCATAGGTTGAAACTGGATGGTTTTCATTTTGGAAGATAGTAATAAATCTAATAGACTATTATTCCAATAGAAATGTTTTTTAAGAATGCATTTACATAAGAGAAAATAAAGGTTATTAATTAGTTGTTTTTAACTAATAATTTTGTAGTTAATTAGCATACAATTTTACATTTATTCTCTGGCTATTCTATGTTGGGTCTGTTTTTTTTTTTTTTCCAGCTAGAGTATAATGGGGCACTGCTACACCTAGTTTATATGCTGACTTTAAGTTTTAAATGTACTGACATTGTTTATATGCATTTTGGAAAAAAAATAACATGTATCTACCAAAATAAATTTTACATCCTATTTTGTCTGAATGACTTGTCAGCATCAATTTCAACTAAGAGGGCAGCCTGACCCATATACTCGCTTCGCTGAAGAAATATGAAGTGTTTCTACACACAAGAGCTGAGAAATGATAAGATCCTCTTTATCTTTTTCTTATTTCCTCATGGTGGTCTCCTTTGACTTAAAGCTGTGACTGCAACACAGAAAGGCAGAGACAGGAGAAGGATAAAGAAGGACTTGGGAGAGGCCTTTGTTGAGCACAGGCACCTTCATGTCTTAGTGGCCACCACTATCACTATTAAAATGCAATCAAACTGCCTTAGAAACAGAAATGAAAAAAACAAACAAACTAAAAGTCAGGGACATTTAAAGGCATTTTAGCTCTGCATGCATGTGCATTTGGTCATTTTGTTTAGCCCAAAGAGGATTCAGGAATCAAAAACATTTCACTTATCCTATCCAAATTTGCCATTTTGCAATGAAATGTCATTTCTGATCATTCTCTAGTTAAACATGTGCACAGAGCACATAATTGTTTTCTGGGTTCATCTCAATAACACTTCCTGAAATTTCTGGAATTATGACCAGAACACAACCGTGATAAATTAGCCCCGTCCCTCAGCAGGCTCAGTGCTGGAAAGAATCCAGGTAGTGGGTTTAGTGAAAATGAGGAAGTGGCTCTAAAAAACAAGTCATGTATTCACCTCTTCGTTGTAGTCTTTTCCACAGTGTTTTCATAGGGATCTTATTTGGTTTCCTATCCACCTGCCTTTAATAATGCCTTCTCACCTGTTAATTATGTACTCAATCTACACTATAAGGGAGTCAAATAATGAGTATTGAAGCATCTAAAGGACCTAGCTGGGAAAAATAGAATTTACAAAGATAAACTAAATAGAAAACAATATGTTGCAATTCAAGGAAACGTTCTCCACTACTCCAGGCCACAATGGTTTCACTCTTCTTTGTTCTCGGTGACATTTTAATCTGCCCTGCCAGTATTTGTCCTCATGGTTTGCTCTATTACATTTGAGCCAGTTTAAAATAGAACAGTGCATAATCAAGGTAATGATCAGGGCTATGCTCTGTGTATTTAAATTTATTTTATATGTTACTTCTAGTTTGCAGTTTATCGCATAATTACTAAAAATTTCTTTCTCTTGTTTAGCAGTGTGCTGGACAAGAGGAAGTTCTATGTGTTGGCTCACTTAATAATAAATCATTAATTATAACTTCTGAGAAATATAATTAATTGGAGAGCATACTCTACTCAAGACTAATGTTCATCAAAGATTCTGTTAAAGCCAGATACAGCTTCTGAGAGACATGTCAAATTTGAAATGAAAGTTAGTTTCCCTTATCATTAACTTCACATTTCTTTTCTCCCTTGAGTAAATTAATTAAATCTTCTCATATAAGAATGCTTATTTCTATATTACTACATAGATTCCAGAGATAAAGATTTTAGTACAAATAAAACAATTACAAAAATTGAATCTAATGACTATCAATAATCCCTGAATACTAATCTCCTTGAAGATAGAGACACTCACATTATCTTTGAATTGTTCTCAACATCTGGCATAATTAAGGTATATTGAATAAAAAGATAAAGGTCTGTTATAGAGGCCTAATTAAGGTATATTGAATAAAAGGATAAAGGTCTGATAGATAGGACGTTTGTGACCAGCAGACCTTGGCTGTAACTACCGCTGTCAATGGAGAATTAACAGCATGAAAAGTATCTAGTCATTAAGAGAGAAATAGTCTGGCAATGCCTTTTAATTAAGGAGAGGCTCCTGTGCTAATCACTAAACATAAATTTGTCTACAATAGAAAAATATTTCCTGTGGAAATGATTCATTCCATGATGGAAGTTTTACATTGCACAATACTTGAAGTTTGTTCTGATAGGGATTTCTAGTTGGAATTGTTACCTTATAGAAATGTTACCTTACTAATGGAAGTATACCTAAATGAACTGGGAAAGATAAAACACGTACAAAGTGTAAAATAAAGAAACGTTAGTGATAGCAGGAAAGACCTATAACTCAAAGAATTTCTTGATATTAAACTCAATTAAAAATACATCAAATGAAACACTACTGTGCAACACTTTATCAGTTTCCTTTCTGTCTCCTCTGCTGAATCCTGCTCCTGTTCCCGCTCTGTAACTGTCTCCCAAGATATTCATTATTTACTGTTTGTTCTTTTTATTCCATTTCTCACTGAAGCCAGTTACAGAATTTAAGTGCAAGCCCATATTTGCAGCTATATGCAGGAAGTTTCTGTTTTAACTTCCCATTTTCATCTGAAACCCAAGAACAGAAAATCTGAATTTATTCATCTTAACTCTTATACCTAACATCCTTATTTTCCATTTAGACAACAAGTTGGGTATGTGGTCCCATTCTTTGTTTGCTATAGCCTAATCATTTATTCTTTCAAACACGTGGAAAATGTCAAGACATTAAGTCATGTTTATAAGAGTTTCCCTCCTGACAGCAATAAACTTAACCAAAATAACTAAATAAGAGTGACCAAGGGCCGGGTGCGGTGGCTCACGCCTGTAATCTCAGCACTCTGGGAGGCCGAGGCGCGTGGATCACGAGGTCAAGAGATTGAGACCATCCTGGTCAACACGGTGAAACCCCGTCTCTACTAAAAATACAAAAAATTAGCTGGGCATGGTGGCGCATGCCTGTAATCCCAGCTACTCAGGAGGCTGAGGCAGGAGAATTGCCTGAACCCAGGAGGCAGAGGTTGCGGTGAGCCGAGATTGCACCATTGCACTCCAGCCTGGGTAACAAGAGCAAAAACTCCATCTCAAAAAAAGAAAAAGAAAAAGAAAAAAGAGAGTGACCAAAACTATCTATGCTGAACTTTAGAAAGGTTTTAACCTCATGCTACAAATCCAATAATTATCAAGAAGACACAACTTCAATTGAATGTATATAGGACACCAGTTTTGCAACACAGCAGAAGTATCACAAGTAAGAGAAGGAAATAGAGACATTACAGAAAAAACAAATAAATATGAAAGTCCCCAAGAATATCCACCAGGTAGAGAGACATGGGCATTAGGCATGAGTCTATTGTAAGGCAATTTCCCAACTGCTGCTCAGCCAGACTAGGAGAGATAGCTCTAAGCTAAGCAGCTTCTTACTTGGGAGGGGTAAGATCTAGAATCAGGGCTAATGTGAAACAAACTTTAGACCAGAGGTGACCACACACTCAAGGACCTAAAAACAAAAATACAGTATGTAAGTCTGGTTGACTTTTTCATCCAAGGGCTAACACACTGAAGTGGGAGAACAAACCTGTTTCCAGCAACACCATATGTGCTGTTATGCTGCCAAGTGGGCCCTCATCCAGGTTTGCTGGCTGTAGGGACAGAACTTCCAACATATTTTAAGAAAAATAGCAGGAGAAATCTTTTCAACCACACTTCCCAGTCTCTATCTTCCATTCTTTGGTACTCAGGAAAATGAATAAGAACATATGCCAACAGCAGGCAAATCACCTTGTATTTGAAGAGAAAGTTCTAAGTAGAATCAGAGGTGTCATCCATATTAACTTTGGGAAAATAGAAGAACATGTATTTGTCTTCGGTCAAAGCTAAAGAAGTTGCGTGAGGCAACCATGATACTGGATTTGTTCTTTACTGTTAAGTCTAATACCTCTGGCAGAGCCTGGCTTAGAAGCAGCTCAGTAAATATCTGACAAACTAGTTATTGTTGGGGAAGGTAAGGACATATATGACTTACTTAAGTCAGAGTGACTTGTAAAGAGGCCCAGATCTGTAAGCTTTTAGCTCTGTGTTATTGTATACATTTTATAACACTTTGTATCTTCATATGTAAAATTAAGGTAATAGTAACATGTATCTCTTTATGGAGAATAAAAAATATATATTAAGGTGTCCAATGCATGACTCTGCAATTTATTTCCTGTTTGGCCCCCAGCTTGGTTCTTCAGTAAGAAGAACCTCTTCCTGCCTATGGAGCGGTAAAAGCACCCTGTTGTTCTTGACCTCTGGGTCCCTCAATATCCTCTACTGGTTCCGTTAATCATGACCATAACTCTGTAAGTTCCTACGTCAATGTTTCTTGAATCTTCTTATTTGTCTTTTGTTTTGTGTTAGGATCTTGAGTGATACAAGGTCTATAAAGGAGTAATAGTCAAAAGGGATTAATTTTTGGTGGTGTTGGTGGGTGTAGTTGTATTTGCAGGAGTCCTGGCAGCAGTGGTAAGAGTAGTATCAGCAATAAGAAGAGTGACAACTACTTTTACTGACGTTATGAGCAGAAACACCCAAATATGAAGGAAAACCTGCTACAGCCAAAGAGCGCCTAAAATGAATACAGCATTCCATAAGATAAGAGGCAACTTTAAACTATAACAGTACTGCATTACCAAGAAAACTAAAGAAAAAAATTTCTGAATACTAAAATTTAAAGTTTTGGATACAAAATGATTAGTTGATGAATTAATGAAAAATAGTAGTGACAAGAAAATAATGGAAAAAATAATATTACCAGAAAATATAAGAACTTTTAAAACCAGAACACATACTGACAATTTAAAAAATAAAATTAGTAATGTACCTCAGAATCTAACTTTTAAAATATTAAGGATGTTTTGAACTTGTTTTTTTTTTTTTTTTTTTGAGACGGAGTTTCGTGCTCTTGTTACCCAGGCTGGAGTGCAGTGGCACGATCTCGGCTCACCGCAACCTCCGCCTCCTGGGTTCAGGCAATTCTCCTGCCTCAGCCTCCTGAGTAGCTGGGATTACAGGCACGCGCCACCATGCCCAGCTAATTTTTTGTATTTTTAGTAGAGACGGGGTTTCACCATGTTGACCAGGATGGTCTCGATCTTTTGACAGCGTGATCCACCTGCCTCGGCCTCCCAAAGTGCTGGGATTACAAGCCTGAGCCACCGCGCCTGGCCCTGGATGTTTTAAAAATACGAATTGTAAAACAGGTGTACGAATTCAGCATATGGATAACTGATGATCTGAAAAACAAAACAGAAAAAAACTATTCAATGAAATATTAGGATAAAAATACTTCAATCAATTAAAATGGCCCTATAATTTAGAGGTCTCACTGCCCATAGTTGGGAGGGGAAAGAGATTACACTGGTGAATTTGATACTCAATGATTTAAAAAATCATACATCCCCCAGAAGAAGAAGCAGATCCCTAAAAGGTAAGCAAATGAGTTTGTATTAGACTTCTTTTCAGCAATTTTGGGTAAAAAAAAAAAAAAAAAAAGCAACAGAACTATACTATTAACAAGTATTGAATATAAAATTATATCCAAGTAATTAAATATTAAATCAAGTTTTTTGCATGTGAAAACTTTGAAAACGAGCTCCAATACATGATTTTAAAAGTTCATATGTGTCTTGTAAAAAAGAAATTATTTGAAGATGTACTCCAGACAGGAAAACATGCATCAAAATAAGGAATTCACAAATAGGCAAGCTAAAGAACTAAACACGTAAATACTGGTGAGTTTAAGGTGCCCACAGGAAATATAGAGTGGAAGAGTAAGAGGTGATAATATTGCTTTAATTTCTGTGTATTTCATGGTAAGAAACAATAAATATATTTCTTTACTTTCAAGTTCACAGAGAGCTATATTGAAATTTGTATAGGTAACCACCAATGGAAAATATTAAAGAGTTTGTATCTTGCAGATTACTTATATGAATGTGTAGGGATATGGGCTAGCAGTTGAGGGTGTCAATGATGCACACACAGGGTAGAGAAAAAAATAAAATATAGTTTACATAGAAAACTATCAAAAACAAAGGAAACACAAAACGAGGATGTGAAATGAAATATGCCTCTTTAAAAAGAATTGAAAATGAAATAGTCACCTTTAAAATAATTATTCTCATTTAAAAAATGAAACTTAAAAATGAAGTTTTGATTGGATGCTGCATATTTTTCCCTTTCTGTTTCTTGTGCTGGATCTCATTAATTATATCCATTTTAAAAGGAAGAAACCAGAAGTCAATATTTTGGAAATAAAATGAAAGAATGCTCCAAACAAAATCAAATGAAAAACCAGTAAGAATCATGCTGTATTCAACAATTTGATTATGATATGCTTCAATGTAGTGTTCACATTGAACAGCCTGGTGTTCATCAAACTTCTTGAATCTTGAGTTTGCAGTTTTCATCAAATTAAAAAATTTTCTGGTCATAGTTCATTAAATATTTCATTCTGCTCTTTCTTTCCCAGGCCTGAAAATACACGTTAGGCTGAGCGATATTGACCCGTGGGTCACTGGCACACTCATTTTTGTTTAGTCTTTCTTCTACCCATCATTTTAGTAGTTTTTATTGTTATGTCTTCAAGTTTTCCAGTCTTCTGCAGTGTACTATTTATTTTAGGTATTTTGTTTTTCATCTTTAGAGTTTTTATTTGGTCTTTTTATTTCTTTCATTTCATATCATGTTCATGCTTTTCTTTACCTTCTTGACTATATCTTTACAATAACTCTTCAAATATTCTTGCCTAATTTTGTCATCTGTGTAATTTTGAGGTCTGCTTCTATTCACTTTTTTCTTTCTGGCTATGGGCATATTTTCCGACCTCTTCCCATGCCTGGTAAGTTTTGATTGGATGCTGCATATTTTTCCCTTTCTGTTTCTTGTGCTGGATCTCATTTTTTTTGTGTACGGTTGTTGTTTCGTTTTAATAAAACTTAGTGTTGAAGTTTTTGCATTCCTTTAAATATTTTTGGTCTTTGTTTTGGAACCAGGACATTACATGAAAACAATTTGATCTTTTCAAGTCTTGCCTTTAAGGTTTGTTAGAGCAGGTCCTGGTGAATCTCTAGTCTAAGACTACTACTGAGGTAATGATTTTTTGAGAACTCTTGATTGATGCCCCATTTATTACAAAAACTTTACACTCTGGCCTTTGGGAGCACAAAACTATGCTTGGCCTTTTCTGAGCTCTGGGGCTTATTCTGTTTATTCCTTTCCAGCAGTTTTTTTTTTTTTTTGCCCAGCCTGTGGCTGTTTTCTTCTACACAGGTGCAGATAAACATTGAGCCAAAGACTTGAGAGGACCTTTGAGCCAACATCAGGCTCTCTCTACACAGCTCTCTCCTCTCTGCTTGTTTGCCTTATACATTCTATCCATCTTTACTTTCTTGAACATCAAATGCTATTTCTTCAACTGAGCAAGACTGCCAAGTTCTATTGGGGTTCCCCTTCCTTCTAATACTGTTCAGAAACTTGCTCGATGTTGGGGTATTTAAAGATCTAAACTCACATGTTTTCCTTCTCTCAGGAATTATTGTCTTAAGTTGCCTGTGGTTCAATGTTTGAAAATCGTTGTTTTATGTATTTTGTCTGGTGTTCTAGTTGTTTAATGTGGGAGATAAATCTCCATCTATGTTATTCTATCATGTACAAAAGCAGTTCTCATGTTAATATCAGACAAACTTGTATTTAAGGCCGAAAGCATTAAATTGGAGAAAAAAGTTACTTATTACTCAAATTCATAAGAAAACACAACTGTCCTTTTATTTGCACTTTACAGCTTTTATTTATTACACAAATATTGAATGTCTACCATGTGTCAGGCACTTTTCTGTTACTGGACAATTTGAAAAGTGAGTCAATATTCCTGCTGTCAAAAAGCTTCTAGTGGAGATGCAAAAAGACATATGAAATTAGCAATAAAGAATGCTGTAGGAAGATGTGACATAGGGTGATATAATACAATCATCTATCAGACAAGGGATTTTTGGGACGTTATTATTAACCATGCACAAAACAGGAAGAAGTACATTCCAGAAAGTGGGAATATCTAGCAGAGATGCTCTAATATGTGAATGAGCTTGTACTGTCTGAGGAAGAAAGAGATGACCAGTGTAGTTAAGTGTGCTAGGGAAGGGGGAGATGGTCACTTCTGCCAAAGAAAGGCATAAGTCACATCTACAGACTTTGTAGGCAGAGTTAAAGTGTGGACTTATTCTAATTGAGGCTGGGACAGAAATCTGTTGGGAGGTTTTAACAAAGAGGGCAGGAGAGTTTAATGAGCTTATTTATTTTCTACAAATTATTCTGAGTTTTATGTGAGAAGCAGGAGTAGAATCAGGAAGATCACTTGAGAGTTGATTTTAGTAACCTAGGCAAGAAGAGACAGTGGGCTTAGATTAGTATGGTATAAGTAGAAAAGAGTGGGAAGTAGATAGATTTGGAAATTGTGTGGAGATACAGTTACCAAGACAGTGTCGGATTGAATGGTAAAACTTTTGATTTTTGGTTTGAGGAACTGGGTTCATGATCTTACCATTCATTGAAATGGAATAGAACATAGAATAGAAAGGAATGAGAGAAAAGTCTGTTTGAGAGATAGCAAACAAAGAATAACATTAAATACGACGAGAAATATAGACACAACAAATGAAGACTTTAAAAGATTTCTCTCCATATTTTATTGACCAAGAAAAACATAAGTGAAAATATAAAGAAGACCAAATTCTAGCTAATATAACTTAATTTAATATTAACTCTATACTACTTCAAAAAAGAATAAACTTTTTTTCCAAAGGCTTATCTTCTAACATTCATGTAAGTTAACTGTGTATCAGACCTGAAAGGAAACATCAAAAAATTCGAATGTATAAAACTAGTAAAATGAGACTTTCAAAAATCATAGCATAATAAAATAAAAACAAATTAGAAAATTAAATTAAAATTAATATCAAACACTCAGAAGTTTTGTAAAAGTATTTTCTAAATAAACATTGGGTCAAAAATGATCTCATAATTGTAATACAAAAAGAAATAGAAAAATATTATTAAAAATCATCATCCACCTAAGGGGAATTCATAGATGTACTCAGAAATACCCATAGCTTTGAATATGTTTACTACAAAATAAGAAGAAAAGTATATCTATTACTTAACTGAAAAAATAGAAAGTGATCAACTAAATAAATATCAGAAAAACACCATAAGGAGTAACCCGTGGCAAAAAAAAAAAAAAAAGAGGGGGGTTGGCTAAAAAAGAACAAAATGGCTGGGTATCTTAATTCATACCTGTAATCCCAGCACTTTGGGAGGCTGGGTCAGGTGGATTACCTGAGGTCCATAGTTCGAGATCAGCCTGGCCAACATGGTGAAACCCCATCTCTACTAAAATCCAAAAATTAGCTGGGCATGGTGGTTTGTACCTGTAATCCCAGCTACTCGTGAGGCTGAGGCAGGAGAATCGCTCAGGAGGCAGCGGTTGCAGTGAGTTGAGATTGCACCACTGTAGTCCAGCCCTCAGAGAGACAGAGCAAGACTCCAACTCAATAAAAAGAAAAGGACAAAATGAGAAACCTAAGAATAGTTTATTGGAAATGCCAACACATACACAAAGCATGAGCTGAAACAAAAATCACAAAGTTATACCATATTAGAAAAGACATAAAAGAGATGCAAATATGCTTCACACACCTTATAGTAAATGAAAAATAACTGATATAAACATACAAATTTCTAGGAAAACATAAATTACAAACTTGAGTCATGAAGAAAAAGGAAACAAAAGAGAAAATTATCTAATAATAATCATCTAACTTCCAACCTCTAATTGTTTTACAGCTCCAAGCCACAATAACCTCTGAGTGATTTTAACAGTTCGACACCATGAAGAAAGGGAGCAGTCTTCATAATGTTTTGAATGAAGTCCGCCAAAACCTACAAACAATATTTTACAATAAGAACTGCAAGGGGCAAAATTTTAGTGCAGTCCTGCTTATATATATCGATGTAAGTATCTAACTAAAATATTAGCAATTAGAATTTAAGAATACATGAAAAATCTTACAAATCCATAGTCGACAAAAACTCATTCCAAGGATGTTAGTTTATTTATTATTAGGCAATCTGTCACTACAAATGACTATTATTATAATGAGTGAAGGAAATACGATTGCTAAGGTCTGAATATTGGTGTCCTTCTAGAATTCATACGTTGGCACCTAATATCCAGTGTGATAGAATTAAAAGGTGGGGCCATTTAATCACTTTTAAAAGAAGTGGTTAAGTTGTAAACCAAAAATAGAATACTAAGGCCCCAACCAACTGAATGGACTCCTTCTTGGCTAAAGGAACTCCAAAGAAACCTGAAAAACTGAATTCCCAGCCATGATGGTGAGAAGGGAAGTCAGACATGTCTTGTTATATCCTCTCCCTTTTGGAGTTTAGCATTAAGGTTAAAATGGAAAGCATATTAAAACTAACAAAACAGACTCTTTGTGTCAAAAAGATAGCAAATTATAAAAAAGACTTAAGGCGATGCAAGGCCAGGGTTAAAATCATACCCTACAAACCATAAAACTGTGTTTTTTGTTTGTTTTAAATTAACCTACTATAACATAAAGTTTACTTTCCAACCTGACTCTGTTATAGCATCACATGATAGATATAGTAGACCTTGAAGGAAAAAAAAATTTTACCCCAAAATATTTATTTGATATATTTTTAAATGACCCTACAAAGCCATCTTGTGGGGGTAATTTGCATCTATAGAGAACCTCTATTAATATGACCAGGACTTTCCTTTCCAGGCCTTTCAGAGATCTAGAACACATTAACTGAGAGTCTGACACATTTACAAGTCTGAAAAGAGACGTTTTCTACTTATTCTCTCTGAAGGCTATCACCTATGAGGCTTCATCTACATATTGAGGGCCTTGGCCCCTAAAATCCCCTTGTCTTAACTCAAGCATTCCTTTCTACTGACTTCATGTCTTTAAACAACAGCCACTCTCAACCAGTTGTGAACAAAAGAATCCCTAAAATCCACCTATGACTTGTAAGCCCCCATTTTGATAAGTCCTGGATTTTCAGGCTGAACTCATATATACCTTCTATGTATTGATTTATGTTTTGGCTGTAACTCCTGTCTCCTCAAAATGTATAAAATCCAACTAACCTGACTACCTTGTCATCGTTTACTCAACGGTTCTTAGATCTGTGTTTACTCCAGGCTATGGTCACTATTATTGGCTCAGAATAAACCTCTTTAAAATATTTTAAAGCTTTTTTTTGTTTGTTTTGTTAACGAACCAGTGAGGGCTCAATTAGTGCCATTATAAAAGAGGTTAAAGGGCACATCCTTGCTCTTTCCTGCCATATGAGGTAGAGAAGAAGCCCTTACTGGCCACTGATTTGGCTCCTGCATTGATCTTGAACTCCCCAGCCTCCAGAACTGTGAGAAATACATTTTCATTATTTATAAATTACCCAGTCAAAGGTATTTTGTTACAGTAGCAGGAACAAACTAAGACAACAATCATGCCCACATATTTCCCAAGAAGTATTTGGTAACACTCAATTTAAAACACTCTCATTAAAAAGGCAAGATTTCAAAAAAAGTTTAGTAGGATAAAACTGCATGGATCATATGGATTGGTGCCTGACACACACACGTGTGGTATATATTCTATATGTAAAACTAATAGTCTGTGTTGGGCTTAACTGTGTATCTAAGAAGGCTAATTACAGGAAAGGTGGTCAAATAAACTTAAGAAATTATCCACTTTAAATGACCTTCTTAAAACTGATAAAATATAAAAAACACAATGAAAGCTCTGAGACACTGTATAAAAGAAACTTGTTCAATTTAATATAAAAACTAAAAAAATCTGAGACCATTTTTCTTGGCACATCTATTATATACTGTAAAAGACTGTTCTGTCATTGTTTAGTATTAAAATTCTGTACCAGAAAAGTTTCATTAAAGTTAAGAGTATCATTGCCATGACAATTGGATTAGAAAATAAAATAAATACCTCACTATTAAACAAAAGGAAGTGATCACTTTTCTAGATAAAATGTTAAATATGCTTTCTTGAAAAATAACAAAATGAACATATACAAATATAGCTTTTTAAATAAAAGATAACATTAGAAATAAAAGTAAATATGTAAGCTACAATATCAAAAATATGAAATCAGCTAGATAATTATAAACTTAGAAATACATAGAACTAGTTTGAGGAAGATTCTAAAACTACTGTCATAGAAGAAGAAAAATAAGAAGACAGTACTTAGTCTTATAATCAAACACTAAATATTCTAAAGGTTCAATTCTCCCTAAAATAATTATAAACAGATTAAATTTCAATCAAAGCGCCAATAAGATTTTTTCTTAATTTGATAAAAATGATTCTACATTTCAACTGAAGAATATTCAAAGAATTCTCATGAGAAAAAGTAAAGAGATTGTATCCTTTTATATAGTAAAATGCATTAGAAAAGAATAGCTATGAAAATAACTGAATGGTTCAGGAAGAGACTTACGTTAATGAAAAAGAGGATTATTCCAGAGAAACCATACAATTTTCTCGTATGTATGAGAATACAGTGACATAACAACTGCATAGCTATTGGGAATAATAAAAACATCCAAAACAAATTCTGAGTGGATCAAGTATTTAAATGTAGGCAATCAAGTTCTAAAGTTATTAAATTAAGTACAAGGCAAAATTTGTATAATATCTTGTTTGGGAAGTTCTTTCTAAGCTTCTGATCATGTTGCAAAAAGGAAGAGAAGAAGAGAGAAAGTGAGAGAGCGGGAAAGAAAAGAGTGAAGAACTTTGCCTGCCAAAATACAATAAATGAGTTCGAAGGTAACCTCTAGGAAAAGTATTTGTTATTTATATAATGGATGGAGAGTTAATTTTCCAATTTTTGTAAATAGATTAAAAATAAAATACAAATAATACACACCATGATAGGAAAAAGGGCAAAGGAGTTGAGAGATTTTACAGAAAGGAAAAATGTAAATGATCAATGAACATGTGAAAGGATGTTCTACCTTTTAGTAATCAAATAAATGAAAATAGCAATGAGCATTTTGACATGCATGACAAAACTCAGTATTTGTAAGGTTTTGGAAACTTAGATCTAGACCCACTTAGTTGAGATATACATTTCACCAGCTTTCCTAACCACCTTTAAAATATGTATCAAAATGCAAATACAACCTTTTTAAGTCTAACGACACAATCACTATGAATAAAATCAAGAGAGCAATTTCGTATGTCAGCACGCATATATAAAGAGGGTGCATAGTTTTTTGTGGTGTGTTCTGTCAGTTTTGTCATCAGCATTCTGATTTCTCTGATCAAAGAATTTTAAAGATTCGTTTCTTTCCTCATGTTCTGAAACATTTTAGTGAAAAAGTAAAAAGAAACAAAAAGCTAAAATAATCTATCATTAAAATTGATGGTGTAAATATTGACATTGTTGAATGAAAAATAGATTAGGAAAGAGTATGGATTGCGCATTTACATAAAACTGCGTGTTCTTTTCTATGTGTGAGTGTATATCCATGGAAATATATCCCAGAGATCGAGAATCCTAACCATCTAGTAATAGTCTTCAGCTTTTTACCCTGAGCTGTCAATTTAAAGTAATTTTTATTTCTTCTTAGCATTGTTTTCTTTTGCTTTTCTTAAAAAATGACTATGTACCAAGCCTGTAATCCCAGCACTTTGGGAGGCCGAGGCAGTGGATCATGAGGTCAAGAGATCAAGACCATCCTGGTCAACATGGTGAAACTCCGTCTCTACTAAAAATACAAAAAAATTAGCTTGGTATGGTGGCACGTGCCTGTAATCCCAGCTACTCAGGAGGCTGAGGCAGGAGAATTGCCTGAACCCAGGAGGCGGAGGTTGCGGTGAGCCGAGATTGCGCCATTGCACTCCAGCCTGGGTAACAAGAGCGAAACTCCATCTCAAAAAAAAAAAAAAAAAAAAAGACTATGTACTACTTTTATAATTAGTAATTAATAGTGAAGTACTTTAACTTTGGAAAAAAGTTATATATAGCTTCATTTTTAAATGGAACAGAAAATGATGATGAAAAAGCCCTTTGTATTTAGAAATTTAGAGGCCACCAGGGACTTCTGAATAGTTTCAGAAGAATGATGAGAAATGAAACCAGATTTTAAGGAAACAATTGCCAGAGAGGCGGTAGAAGAGAGAAATTTATCAGACTATTTTTATTTTTCTATTAACTCCTTTGCATTGCTTTGATGTTCTCATTTCTTTTTTGTAGTTCAAAATTAATGCCCTCTTCTTCCTCACCTGTGAGATGGCCTCGGTGTAAAATGTCAAGCTTCCCATGTCTTTACTTATATCTCACTAGATGATCTATGCCACTTCCCCCCAAAAAGAAAGGCAGACATAAGAAATATGCATTATGGAGTTTGAAAATATACAAACAAGGTCTTGCATAGAAATATCATGCATTGGGGTATGAAATATACTCATTTAAGTGCTACTTTGCTGTCCATTCTCAAAATGGAGCCCTGATTCTTTAATACTGATTATCATTCTTCATTGTTTTTGTCAAATTCCCTCAGTCCTTCACTGATTTCTCTATGACCCGCTGTCCTTCATCCATCTTTTACACTTAGCCCAGCCATTTTCCTTCTTTTTATCACTGTTTCTTCTTTGCTGCACCTATAGTAATGTAATAAAACTGAAGGCCTTGAGTTGTTCTTTGAGTACAAAGGTTATGAGGTAGAATAAATTATTGTAATATATGGTAAACAACACATTTTAAGAAAAACAACAAAGGGTGAACTGAAGAAACAAGACTACACAGAATCAAGACACCATCTGATTAAAAAATGATACACACTGTGAACATAGCCAAGTCATAAATGAGCCATGTTTTTCCTTTTTTAGAACAATATTGGGGTAAGGATGATCCTTTTGGCAAGAGGAGAGTGCATCTGTATTAGATAACAGTAATTAGTTTTTACTGATAGTAAATTGTAGTACATTTTCTGTTTCCTCCCTATTTCCTCCGAGCCCTATTGATTATATGAATTCTGTGTGACTCTTTGAATCAGGTCACTTCACTCCATCTCCACCAAAACCACTCACTGAGTCTACAATAGAAGCCTCCTGAAGCTTTCTCTGACTTTAATCTGGATCCCCTCTAAAATTCATTCTATACACAGCAGCCAGAGTTATCTTTAGCAATGTTAATGTAACCATAATAATTATCTGCTTAAAACCCTTAAAAAGCTTTAAATATTATTTAGAAAAATATTTAAATTGTTAACATGGCCTATGAGTTTCTGCATGATCTGGACGGGGCCAGCTCCCTTACTCACTGATCTTACTGGTATTCTTACAAGGGCTCCATGGCCAAGTACTCCTCACCTCAGGATCTACCCATATGCTGCTCTCTCTCCCTATGATTCTCTTCTTCACATCCTTCACCTGGCTCAACTCTCCTCCCTCAAGTGTAAGCAGTTCCATTGGGAGCTCTTCCCTTTACACCTGTGGCAGATACAGGTTCGTTTGCTCGCACCTCTTTCAGCCTCCTTTGCTGTGGTCTCCTGAACTCAAAAAACTGAAAAGCTCCAAACTGTATCTCCCATACTCCTGTGCTGCTGAGGTTCTGAAAGTGACTTAGTTCTGAAAGTGAAAGTTTGCCAAATAAAGGCCCTCATTAGTGATTTGAATTCCGAACTCAGATAACTGGAGAGAAAAGCAGGGTTTAAGCCATTCATTTCTATAGTGCAGATCTCAGCAGAGGGGATGTTGTTTTAGAGTCAGCAGCAAGAATATCAGCTCTGATTCTGGCAGGAGTAGTAGTTTCCTTCATTGTCTAGTTATGTGGTGTGGCTTTAAGAACCATTCATGACAGCTCATTGTAGGGTCTGGGCTTTTTATACTAATTCTGAAAGCCATTTAATACTCGGCAACAAATTCCTTTAACTTTAGCTGGTGCATGGCCCCTCCTTAATCTAAATCAGATTTCTCTGTTCTAGCCTGGAATACACCAGACATTTCTTAAAGAGCACTTGTCATCATTTGTAATGTTCTCATGTGATTATCTGTCTCTGTCACTAGATGCTCAGCTTTATGAGAATTTAATAGATGCTTAATACATATTTGTTGAAAAAATGAACAAAAAAGCAAAACATATTAAGATCCCTTTATATTTATTACCAGATTACCTGCTTTCCTTTGGTTCCAGAACTGTGGGTACAATAATTGTTTGGCTGTGGCTATTACTAGTTAGTGAATTTTCTTATTATTTATTTTGATTATATCCAAAGTAATCTTATTTCACTTTAGCAATACAAACTCTACTAGAATTTCTTTCTTGAAAATGATCTTATTACAGTGATTAAAGTTAAACTAAGTTTCCCCAGCATCCACTCTTGGATAGAAAAGAATGTGTGTTGCAGAGAAAGTGTGTAAATAGTTAAGCTCAATAAGTCAGGAATGAGATTTGGACAACTAGATTAGTGTGTTCTGATCATGCAAAGTGTTCTCCAAGTTTTCCAATATTCAACTAGAAGGAAAAAATCATTAGTGACAGGTAAGAGCAGAATTATTATGGAAACATGTATTTTCCTCAGTTGTATCATGTGCCTTTCATATTGGGTAAGTCTCAAAAGATATTTTACATTAAGGGATAAAGCATATTTAGATTTAGAAAGTTACACGATGCATTCCATCGCATATGGAGATTCAATGGGCAGACACCTTAAAATAAGATGAAGCAAGAGTAAATGAAACAGCTGAATCATGCGAAGAATGAACTACTCAGGCTCAGGATGCTTATCTTGGATAACTGGTATTCCCTATGCAGACCTAACCCACCTCTTAGTGATGTCTGAAGATAGCAAACTTGCTGTTCTTCCTGGGATATAAGTCAATAAAATTATCCACCTAGGAATTCTCTATTCTGTAATGTTTCACTTGTGATAATAAGCATATTTTAATATTATTATTAAACAAGAGTTTATTTAATTTTTTTAATGTTTGTGAATACATAGTAGGTGTATATATTTATAAAGTACATGAAATGTTTTGATACAAGCATGCAATGTGAAATAAGCATATCACCGAGAATGGGGTGTCCATTCCCTCAAGCAGTTATCCTTTGAGTTACAAACAATCCAATTACACTCTTTAATCCATTCCAAAATGTACAATTAAGTTATCACTGACTGTAGTCATCCTATTGTGCTATCAAATAGTAGGTCTTATTCATTCTTTCTATGTATTTTTCTGGACCCATTAACCATTCCCACTTCCCTCCACTTTTTAAAGTGGTGACTGAGGGCTGCCTGTCTGATGTCAGAGGCCTGCCTCTTTTGTGTTTGGGGTTTTGCACAGATTCTAACACTGTTAGTGGGAATTGTATTATTTGTTTTGATGAACTTTAATCCAGTGAGAAATAAATAAGTTATATTCATCATGTTCAGTCAACTCAGCAAAGAAGTAAATAAACAAGAGTTTTAAAAAGAGAAAACCATATTCAACTTCAATAAGGATTGAAAATACTCTTTAAGGCAATACTTATTATGAAGAAAAGAGACAAACTTTTATGGGATTGACAGCTTAATTTTTCCAGCTTAGTAAAATTTTGTGCTTCTGTGCACTAAATAGTACCTATTTCTGATAACTCACTGATTAAATATGTATTTTCTACTGATTGAAATACCTATTTTAAATAAAAAACCAACGGAAACATTTTTGAGAGGGGTAAATAAAGTGAAAAACAGATAAATAAACCTTCTCTCTAGGAGAGAAAAAACGTTCAAGGAAAATTAAATCAACCTGTTCTATTATTGTGACTACATGGTAGAAATGTTTCAATATAACACATATTTTCTACATTAATGGTCTTTGTTGTCAACTTTTCTTACAAATATGCAGTGATAATTATAAAAATATAATGATAATTTGAAGTTGCTTTTTGTTCACAAATGTCTAACTTCAAAGACTAAGATCTAAATGTTAAAAGCAGTATAAAACATTATAGGCTCCCCTGACCCCTGAGGATTATTAATGATGCTATTTAACTGTTAGCATATTACAGGTACTCTTTTATCAAGTCTGAAGAAAGAAGTAGAAAAGTCACCCAGTATTTGTCATGAAGACTATTTACAGTCTTGGTTGAATAACTGACATTTCATAGAGTTAGCTGTGTTTTAACAAGTTGATATTCTTCATATAGATGATGAAAAAGAGTTTAAATGTTTAAAAGTGAATTTAATCAATTCAAGAAATCCATTCATTCATGAAAATTAAACAAAATTGGTGTTTATTGTGAGGTGGAGTGTATGCTTTTTCCATCCTCCCTTGCAATGGATGATTTACTTTATGGGGGTGTGTGTTTTATCTACAGTGTAGCAAATTGAACATGAATCAAAATATGTAATTTTAAGTCTTATATGAGTCATTAATTAATAAAATAATCTTGAGTAACTAATTTAAAACTTTCTAAACCTGACATTACTCGTATCGAAAATAGGAACACATTGTGATCCTACCTACCACGTGAGATAAACGAGGGCTCAAGAATAATGTAGTGTTTTTCAAAGCAGTGTGTACACCATCAAGTTCCATATCAACATATCCTCACAGCTCAAACATCACTGCACCATTCTCTATCTATGAACTTAAAAAAATCTACTTTCTTTTCCATATAAGGATTTCTATGTTATGCATGAAAGAGGAAAGCTGTATTGCAACTCATTCCTATAAATGTTGAAGAGTAAACAAAATGGAATGAAGTTTGGTTTCACAGTTTTAACATGTAGTCTAATCAATAGATGAAATTTGGGTTTTCTGTGAAGACAACAACTCAAGAACTCACCCTCTGCATTATCATCTAGCTAAGACTCTTGTCTTTCTCCTCCAGCAATGCCTACTAGTTTTATCTGATCACTCCTTCACCTAAGTCTTTGCACCTGCCAGTCTGTTTATTCTGTCATCAGATAATCTTCCTAAGTGTGATTAGATTATTCTCATGTTTATAAATGTCCATTAATTTTCATTTGCATAGAAGGTAGAAGTTGGTTTTAGAAAGTTTGTCACTTGTTTCTGATTTTTCCAAGATGAGAATTACGCAAAGGAGAAATATTCAAGATTGATGTAAAATGTCAAAGAAAAATTTACTTTTATTTATACTAGTCTGAAAAATTTAAGAATGTTATAAATTATTTCTTAACATCTGACACTTTTTGAACACTACCCTTTGCCAACTGTGTATTTCATGTTTTTCATGCCAATGCCATTTTTGTTACGTAATGTATTACTTCCAAGTGAGAAAATTAAAGCATAAGAGGATCAAATTGCAGAACCTAGAGCACACAGCTAATAAGCATTCGTTATATGTGCTAGATTCCTGAAGTCTACCATAGTACTTTCCCTTTATTGTTTTTTTAATGATCATAATCCTTAGGATTTTTTTTTCTAAATAAAAACATTATGAGAGGGAGGTAGAACAAGATGGCCAAACAGAACCCTGCAGTAATTGCCTGACACCACAAGAAAACCAAATTGAACAACTATCCAAGGGAGAAAGCAGCTCCATAGAAACAAAAAGTCAGATGAGTGATCACAGTATCTGTGACTCTTGCTGATTCACAGGAGTACAACTTTGGTGGTCTTGGATAAGACACAAGATTCTCTCTCCAAACCATGTGGCTGCTGCTGGTGGTGGGAGAAGGAGTGGTATTCACAATTTAAGACTGTATTTTCTACCCTCTTCACTGCCTCTATCCTTGATATAATATTAAAACCAGATAATGCTGCCTTTGTGAATGCCAGCATTACATTTGAATTCAGTGCTGCCTGCCACGGTGGAAAGTGACTCAGTGCAGAATTCAGCTGGCACTCACAAAGAGAGCATTGGGACCAGCCTTAGCCAGAGGGGAATCATCCATCCTAGCAATCACATGCTGAGTTCTCTCTTTAGCCCTACTACCTCAAGCTAAAGCACTCTGGGGTTCTAAATAAACTTGAAAGGCAATCTAGGCCACAAAGACTACAAAACCTGGGCAAGTCCTGGTGCTCTATTGGACTTAGAGCCAGTGGACATGGGGTTTGTGTGACTCAGTGAGACACCAGCCAGGATAGCCAAGGAAGTACTTGTGTCACCACACCCCCAACCCTAGGCAGTGCAGGTCACAGCTTTAGGAGAAACTCCTTCCCTTTGCTTGAAAAGAGGAGGAGGGAAGAGTAAAGAGGATTTTGTCTTGCAACTTGGATACCAGCTCAGCTACAGTAGATTAGGGCACTAGACTGAGTTTTGAGGTTCCCGTTACAGGCCCTAGCTCCTGGATGACGTTTCTAGATACACCCTGGGCCAGAAGGGAACCAGCTGCTTTGAAGGGAAGAACACAGTATTGGAAATATTTATCACTTGCTGACTAAAGAGCCCATGGGCTTTGAATAATCAGAAGTGGTAGCCAGGCAGTACATGCTGTGAACCTTGAATGAGACCCATTGCCATGCTGGCTTCAGTTGTGACTCAGCACATTCCCAGCTGTGGTGGTTATAGGGAGAGACTCCTGTTTGAGGAAAGGAGGGGGAAGAGTAAAGGGAAATTTGTCTTACACCTTAGCCACAATAGGGTAGAGCACCAAGAGGGCTCTTGAGGTCCTCAGTTTCAGGACTTGGATAGCATTTTGGATTCATCCTGAGCCAGAGTGAAACTCACTTCCCTGAAGGAAGAGACCCAGGCTTGGCAGCATTTACAATAAGGTAAATGAAGACACCTTGAGTCTGGAGTGAACACTGGCAGTAGTCAAGCAGTATTCTCCATGGGTCAGAGGCAGTGGTGCATGGGAAGAGCTGTCTTCTGCTTCAGGGACGAAGAAGGAAGAGTAGGACTTTGTCTTATGGATTGGGTGCCAGATGAACCACAGCAGAATCTGTGCTTAGAGCACTAAGTAGATTCCTAAGGTTTCCAACTCCAGGTCCTGGCTCCTGGATAACATTTCTGGACCAAACCTGGTCAGGGGAGGAGCTCAATTCTCTGAAGGGTAGGACATAAAGCTGGCTGGATTCACTACCTGCTGACCAAAGAGTCTTGAGCTTTGAGTGAACACTGGGAGTACACAGGCAGTGGTCACTTTGGGTGAGATCAGGTGCTGTTCTGGCTTTAGGTTTGACCCAGTAATCTTTACTGGGGTGACCACAGGGGTGCTGTATCACCCCATCCCCGGCTTCAGGCAGCTCAGCATAAAGAGACTCCACTTGTCTGGGAGAAAGTAAGGGTAGAGAACAAGAGTCTCTGCCTGGTGGTCCAGAGAATTATTCCAGATCTTATTCAATATCACAAAATTGTACCCCTATGAGTCAGCAAGAGTCACAATGTGACTAGCCTTGGGGTGCCCCTTAATGTAGATATGACTGCAGTGACCAAAGACTTAAATGACAGCACTCAAGTTTCTTTGAATACCTGGAAAGGCTTCCTGGGAAGCATGGGTACAAACTAGCCCAGACTGTGAAGATGACAATAAATATTTAGTTCCTCAATGCCCAGACATCAACCAATATCCACAAGCCTCAAGACCATCCAGGAAAACATAACTTCCCACAATGAACTAAAGAAGCCACAAGTGATAAATCCTGGAGTGACAGAGATTTGTGAAATTTCAGACAACAAATTCAAAATAGCCATTTTGAGAAAACTTAATGAAATTCTACATAACACAGAGAAGGAATTCAGAATCACATCAGATAAACAAAGGAATTGAGATACTATTTTTTTTAGATTTTTAAAATTAAAATTAAAATTTTATTTTACTTTAAGTTCTGGGATACATGTACTGAAATGCAAGTTTGTTACACAGGTATTCATGTGCCATGGTGGTTTACTGTACCCAGCAACCCATCATTTAGGTTTTAAGCCCTGCACACACTAGGTATTTGTCCTAATGCTCTCTCTCCCCTTTTCCTGCAGCACCCAGCATGTGTGATGGTCCTCCCCCAACCCCGTGTCCATGTGTTTTCATTGTTCAACTCCCACTATGAGTGAGAACGTTCAGTGTTTATTTTTCTGTTCTGGTGTTAGTTTGCTGAGGTTTTAAAACTCTAGCTAAAATTGCAAAGTTGAAAAATATCAATGCTGTACTGAAGAATGTATTAGTCAACAGCATAATTGATCAAACAGAAGAAAGAAGCAGTGAACTTGAAGACAGCCTATTTGAAAATACAAAGTAAAAAGAGATAAAAGAAAAAAGAATAAAAAACAATGAAGCATGTTTACAATCTGGAAAACAGTCTTAAAAGGGCAAACTTAACAGTTTTTGTTTTTGTTTTTGATTTTTTTGAGACGGAGTTTCGTTCTTGTTACCCAGACTGGAGTGCAATGGCGTGATCTCGGCTCACAGCAACCTCCGCCTTCTGGGTTCAGGCAATTCTCCTGCCTGATCCTCATGAGTAGCTGGGATTACAGGCACATGCCACCATGCCCAGCTAATTTTTTGTATTTTTAGTAGAGACGGGGTTTCACCATGTTGACCAGAATGGTCTCGATCTCTTGACCTCGTTATCCACCTGCCTCGGCCTCCCAAAGTGCTGGGATTATAGGCGTGAGCCACCTTGCCCAGCCAACAGTTATTTAATGTTAAAGAGGAGGTACAGAGGGAGAGGGGTAGAAACGATATTCAAAGGGACAATAACAGAGAACTTTCCAAACCTAGAGAAAAATATCAATATTAAAAAGCAGCAGAAGAAAAAAGAATCTGCTTGGTTAAGAAGAAAAAGAAGTATTTTTCTAAAAGCAGCAAGAGAAAAGAAAATAACCTACAATGAAGCTCCAATACATTTCAGCAGACTTCTCAGTGGAAACCTATTGGCCATGGGAAAGTAGCATGACATATTTAAAGTGCTGAAGAAAAAAAAACTTTTATCTTAGAATGGTATAGCTAGTGAAAATATTCTTCAAACATGAAGAAAAATATAAAGACATTCCCAGACAAACAAAAGCTGAGGGAGTTCACCAACACCAGACCTGTCCTATAAGAAATGTTAAAGGAGTTCGTTAATCTTAAAGAAAGAGATATTATGAGAAATAAGAAATCATTTGAAGGTACAACACATTGGTAGTAGTAAGTTCGCAGACAAATACAGAATATTATAACACTATTTGTGGTGTGTAAACTACTCTTATCTTGAGTAGAAAGACTAAAAAATAAAATAAACCTGTCAAAAATAATAACTACAACAACTTTTCAACATAGAATAACAAAATATAAATAGAAGAAACAAAAAGTTAAAAAGTGAGAAGAATGAAGTTAAATTTTAGAGTTTTTAAAGTTAGTTTTTCTCTTTATTTGTTAATTACATTGTTTGTTTTTGCCACCAATGTTGTCATCAGTTTAAAATTATGGGTTATAAGAAGTTATTTGCAAGCGTCATGGTAACCTCAAATCAAAAAACCTACAAGAGATACATAAAAAATGAAAAGCAAGAAATTAAAACATAACACCAGAGAAAAATCACCTTCACAAAAATAAAGACAGGGAGAAAAGAAGAAAGAAAGGAAGAAAGGGAGAGAGGGAGGGAAGAAAGGCCCCCCCACACACAAAAAGAAACCAGAAAACAACAAAATGGCAAGAATACGTTCTTTCTTATCAATAATAACATTAAGTGTAAATGAATGAAGCTCTCCAATGAAAAGATATAGAGTGGCTGAATAGGTTTAATAAAAAGAAAAAGACCCGGCTGGGAGCGGTGGCTCAAGCCTGTTATCCCAGCACTTTGGGAGGCCAAGGCAGGTGGATCACGAGGTCAAGAGATTGAGACCATCCTGGTCAATATGGTAAAACCCCGTCTCTACTAAAAATACAAAAAATTAGCTGGGCATGCTGGCGCGTGCCTGTAATCCCAGCTACTCAGGAGGCCGAGGCAGGAGAATTGCCTGAACCCAGGAGGTGGAGGTTGCAGTGAGCCGAGATTGCGCCATTGCACTCCAGCCTGGGTAGCAAGAGTGAAACTCCATCTCAAAAAAAAAAAAATAATAATAATAATAACAACAAAAAAACCCAATGCTCTATTACCTATGAGAAACACACATAACCTATAAAGACACACATAGGTCAGGCAAAGTGTCTCATGCCTGTAATCCCAACACTCTGAGAGGCCAAGCTGTGTGGATCACTCGAGGGTCAGGAGCTCAAGACCACCTGGTCAACATGATGAAATGCTCTCTCTACTAAAAATACAAAAATTAGCTGTGTGTAGTGGTGCATGCCTGTAGTTGCAGCGACTTAGGAAGCTGAGGCACAATAATTTCTGAAACCCAGGCAGTGGAAGTTGCAGTGAGCCCAGATTGCACCACTGCAGGCTGGGTGACACTACATCAGGAGGAAGAAAGAGAAAGAAAGAAAGAGAGAGACAGGGAGGAAGGGAGGGAGGGAGAAGCAAGAAAGAGAAGAAGGCAGGCACACATAGAGTGAAAATATAGGCATGAGAACAGATACTCAGGCAAACGAAAATAAAAAATGAACAGGAGTAGCTATGCCTATATCAGACAAAGTAGATACCAGCAAAAACTACAAAAAGAGACAACATAGGTCACTATATAATGATAAAGGGGTCAATTCACCAGGGAGATATAATGATTGTAATTATATATGCACATAACACTGGAGTACTCAGATATATAATGCAAATATTACTAGACCTAAAGAGAAAGATGGGCCTCAACACAGAAATACCTAGATACTTTAACACCCCATTTTCAGCATTGGAAAGATTATCCAGACAGAAAAATCAACACAGAAACATCAGACTTACTCTGCACTATAGACCAAATGGACCTAACACACACGTACGGAATATTTTACCCAACAGCTACAGAATACACATTGTTCTTCTCAGCACATGGATTATTCTCAAGAATAGACCATATGTTGGACCACAAAACAAGTCTTTAAACATTAAAAAAAATTGAAATTATGCCAAATATTTTATCTGAACATAATGGAACAAAACTAGAAATAAATAACAGGAGGAATTTTGGAAAGTATCCAAACACATGTAAGTTAAAAAGTATGCTCCTGAATGACCAGGGGATCAATGAAGAAATTAAGAGGAAACCTGAAAATGTTATTGAAATGGTCATGGAAACACAACATACCACAACCTGTGGGATACAGAGAGAGCAGCACTAAGAGGAACATTTATAACAATAAGCACCTATACAAAAAAAGTAGAAGAACTTCACATAAACAACCTAATACCTCTTAAAGAAATAGAAAAGCAAGTGCAAAACAAACCCAAAATTAGTAAAAGAAAAAAATAATAAAATTCAGAGCAGAAATAAGTGAAATTAAAATGAAAAACAATACAAAAATTAATGAAATAAAAAGTTTTTTTTTAAAAAAGAGTGACAAATATTTAGCCAGACTAGCCAAGATAAAGAGAGACAAGATCCAAGTAAACAAAAACGGAAATGTGAAAGGAAGCATTACAACTGACACTGCAGACATTCAAAGAATTGTTAGTGGCCACTATGAGCAACTATATGCCAACAAATTGGAAAAATTAGAAAAAATAAATTCCTAGACACATACAACATAACAAGATTGAACCATTGTTCAATTGAAGAAATCTAATATATCATAAAGAAATCCTGAACCTGAAGACTGCAATAACAAGTAATGAGATTGAAGCTATAATAAAAAGTTTCCCAGTAAAGAATACCAGAGTTTAACTGCTGAATTTTGCCAAACGTTTAAATAACTTATACCAATCCTACTCAAATTATTCTAAAAAAATAGAGGAGAAAGGAATACTTCTAAACGCATTCAATGAGTTCAGTATTACCCTGACACCAAAAATAGACAAAGACATGTCAAAAGAAGAAAACTACAGGCCAATATTTCTGATGAACGTGAATGAAAAAATCTTTAATAAATCAGTTGTAAACCTAATTCAACGACACATAAAAAAAGTCATTCATCATGACTAAGTGGGATTTTATCCCAGGGAATGCAAAGATGGTTCAACATATACAAATGTATCAATGTGATATATCTTATCAATAGAATAAAGGACAAAACCCATATGATCATTTCAATTGATGTTGAAAAAAGCATTTGAAAAAATTCAACATCCCTTCATTATAAAAGTTCACAAAAAACTGTATAGAAGGAACATACCTTAGCATAATAAATGCTGTATATGACAGATTCATAGCTAGTATCATACTGAATGGAAAAAACTGAACACCTTTCCTCTAAGATCTGGAACACACAGATGTCAATTTTGACCACTGTTATTCAACATAGTACCTAAACTCCTTGCTAGAGTAATCTCACCAAAAGAAACAAATACAGGGCATCCAAATTGGAAAGGGAGATTGAAGCCAAATTATCCTCATTTGCAGACAATATGATTTCACATTTGGGAACAACTAAGAACTCCACCAAAAAACTATTAAAATAGATAAACAAATTCAGTAAAGAGTTATTAAACATAATATTTTGTTTTTACTTTTTATTTACTTAAGCTTTACCAAATCTTTTTATTAAATACGAGTTCATTTTTTATGGCTAGAATATGTATTTGACTTCGACTTAATTTCCACTTTGTGGAATTCAGAAAACTTTTGTCAACATTTTAAGATCACCTGAAAGTTCTATGTATTTTATTTGTATGATAGAATCTTTTTTCTTTTTAACATACACATTGTCCGGGCACTATGGCTCAGCCTGTAATCCCAGCACTTCGGGAGGCCAAGGTTGGGGAATCACAAGGTCAGGAGTTTGAGACCAGTCTGGCCAACATAGTGAAACCCCGTCTCTACTAAAAATACAAAAACTTAGCTGGCCGTGGCAGTGCATGTCTGGAAATCCCAGCTACTCAGGAGGCTGAGGCAGGAGAATCGCATGAACCCAGGAGGCGGAAGTTGCAGTGAGCCAACATTGAGCCATTGCATTCTAGTCCGGGTGATGGTATGAGACTCCGTTTCCAAAAAAGAAAAAAAAAAAAAAAAAAGAAAGAAAGAAAGGGAAGAAAAGAAAAAGAAAAATATAAGTGCTTTTTAAAAAATCAATAATGTTATTAGCTACACTGAAATAATAGCAGTCTATTTCTTATTTTGGTCTATTTCATATTTCTAATATGGCTGTGATTGGTCTCGTGGTGTGTTCTAAGAAGTGACTCAGGGATCCGACTTGCTTTTTTGCCTTCCTAGGGCAGTACTATTCAAAGTGTGACAGTCTACAAATTGCCTGTCTGCAGCAAAGAAAAGGAGCTTGTGGCAGAATATAAATCAACTGTATAACTAAGCATACTGCTAAGTTTTTTGATGTATTATTCATAACCAGACTTTCTCAATGAAGGAAGCAGTGCCTGCCTTAGGACCTTAGAGTCCTCTACTGTTTTGTCTACATCTTATTTGCAGACTAGGGAAAAGAGAAAGCAGACATCATCATCAGGAGTCTTCTTTTAATAGTAACCAGGCTTAGACATGACATGTATCATTTTGTCCACCTTTCAATGGTGAGAACTCACGTAATCCCATGCAACTATAAGAGAGGTTGATTAACCATAAGATAGCTAATTGCCCAGGAGGAAAAAAATGGATTTTTATGAACATAGTAATCTCTTTCATGAACTTTTCTCTATTTTTCATTCTCCATGCTCATTACAGAAATATTCGTAGCACTTCTCTCTCTGAATCATATTAGTAATACACTTACATATGCAATTACTTCACACTCAAGAAATAAGGGTGACTTTCAATCAATACTTATTTTAAGACACAAAATTTGTTCTGTTTTCTTCATCTGAAGTATAAATAAGGAATCTCGTATACTCAGTTTATTTGTACTTAAAAAAAATGATTGGCTGGGTGCTGTGGCTCAACCCTGTAATATCAGCACTTTGGGAGGCTGAGGCAGACGGATCACGAGGTTGGGAGTTGGAGACCAGTCTGGCCAACATAGTGAAACCCTGTCTCTATTAAAAATACAAAAAATTACCCGGGTGTCGTGGCCAGTATTGTGCTTGACCTGTGTTGGTTTGTCAAAGTCTTCAACTTGTCAGAGGATTTTGAATAGCACACATCAATTTTCAAACCTTTAATCTTACCCTGATTTGTATCTTTAGTAGTTCTACTTTATATAAAATTGTGTAGTTTGCAATAGATTTTTAGAGTATTTGGGTTAAAAATATAATTTCTTGATTTTTCCCTGATGTGGCTGACATTGATCTAGAAAATAATATTTCTTTCACTCGTTGAAGACACATGGTTTAATTTTTTCTCTTTTAATGACCAGCATGGGTCTTGCAAAGCAACTTGAAGCAATACATTTTCAAATTTATGATTCTTAAAGAGCTACTTCAATTATCTCCAGACATACAAACAAACCCATATTTGCGGTAACTTAGCTCGCCACAAATCTCTGTGGTAACTTAGCTTAAAGTCAGGAACAGAAACAGAAAAACTAGTGAGCCATAAAGATCTGAGGAAGTAAGTTTGTTGCCACCAGCCTTACAAGGATGAATAATTTATTTTATTTCTCAGTTCAATTCAAGCAATTGTAAGGATAATTTATGATTGATTTTACATTTTAGAAAGTAATTGTAATCATTTATCTAAGCCTATTTGCTGCAATATAATGTATTAATTAGCTTGCCATATTGAGTAGCTTTGCCAATAATGCAAATTTCTGATTTGTGGCAGAATTCATGTCACGATGGCAAAACCCAGGCGTGGCTTCT
Organism: Callithrix jacchus; assembly: GCF_049354715.1. Lineage (NCBI taxonomy): Eukaryota > Metazoa > Chordata > Mammalia > Primates > Cebidae > Callithrix > Callithrix jacchus. The sequence continues at coordinate 30,620,074 of NC_133518.1, forward strand.
AGAAGATGCAGTGAAGCTCCTTATCTACATTTTGGAAATCATAAGAAAGACAAAGTAATTACTCCAGAGTAGCTGAAAAGCTAATACATCGATAGTATATATTGCACATTTTCAAAGGTGTGGTTGTATCATTTATATGAATTCTTTCTTAAAAACCTGACCAGGGTATTTGTATTTAGGTGCCAATCACTGTTTCGTTTCTGTTTTTACTTATTAATCCTAGCGTCAGAAACAACCAGTCTTTTCAATATCCCATTAGACCTATTTTATAATATCAGTGTTATTTAGAAGCACTTGGGACTATTTCAAAGCTATTAGAAGAACTCAGTTTTCATTTAATTTATCATAATATAACAATTTTCATCCACAGTTCCTGGGGTATAACTCAGAAACACTTTTGTATTTTCAAATACAAAATACTTTTTCAGTAGGGGAGAGTTTTAAATTGTGAAAAGTGTTCCATATTAAAATAGTTAATTAATGAAAAAAATTACTGGGCAGTCCAGGTATTCATTACTGCATATCTGTGCCACACATTAAGTATTCGCTGGTGAAGGGACACAGCCTTTCTAAATTATTGAACTCATCTACAAAGATTGACGATAGTTTCCTGTATAGGCAGTTGACATTTTTGGTCCTTTTAATTTTCTATTCTGACTTTACTGTACCCTAACATTCCTGAGATTCTTAAGAACACCATGTATTTCTCTCCCCCTAAGGATCTAAACTGAATATTGGATGCATATTGGGGGTATAGCTTACACTTCCGTTAAGGATAATGCCTAGGGAACATAAGTACATATACACAGATAAATCCCTCCAGATCAGTCTCTTTAGTTCCTATTCCTTCTTTATCTCATTCTTGGCCCCACCTTTGAGTCTTAAAACTTTTTCTAGTTCATTTTCTGCCTTTTGGAAACTTAAAGTCGTGTTGTCATTTGCTAAGATGTCTATTCTATTTTTAACATGTAACTCTAAAATACTTGCCAGTTCATGCCCCAAAATGGAACTTAATTTATTGCACTTTAAAGTTACTATCTCCCTTTTTCTCTTGCTCCGCTTGAATACCTCTACCTTCTGGTTTCCCTTTCTCCAACCCAACCACTTGTGGAACCCCCTTTCTGGCTTCCCCAGCCCTCCCCCAACCCCCAACTTAGTCTGTCAGTTGCCAACGTGGCAAAGAGCTCTCATCTGTTAGCTGACAGCTGTGACTGATTAATAATGACCAACCATCAGGAGAAGTGTGTGGAGAAGGCCATAGAGGCTGTGTCCAGGATCATTAGGTAGGAGTTGTAAAGCCAAGAGTTTAAGTTTGCTGAGGGTATGGTCAGGTAGAATGAAGAGAAGGTGCGCATTTGCACTCAGCCTTCCCTGCCCTGCCCAAGGGCTGCTCTCTGATATAGTCTAGTCCAAGTGCCTCACAAACAGTGAAATGTTATGCAATGTAAGATACCATTTTCATTATTCATCTTGCTTTGTAATCCGGAAGGCCTACTTTTTGGCAAATGGAAGATTTTAGTGATGATACATCCTGGAATAAGTATTGTTTCACTAATATAGATAACCAAACTAGCAATTTGAATATAACCTGACCACTTGTGTAGGACGATGTATCTGAGACAAGAATCAATTATACCTAAGGCATTTTCTACCAGTATGATACAATGGCTCTTGGATAAATTTGGAGATATATTTCTATTATTATCCCAAAGGCAGGGAAGATCAGGAGTTGGCAAACATTTTTATGTAAAGGGCTAGATAGTAAGTATTTTAGGCTTTGTGGCCACATACGAAATTTTCATCACATAATTCTTTATTTTATTATTAACAAATCTTTAAAAATGGAGACAACATTCTTAGGACATGTGCCATACAAAGTTTGCCAACTTCTGTTTAGATCACAACAAGAATATTCTCACTAAAATGGACTAAACTTCAAAATGTCAACAAAATTAAAAATATATCCCAAGATAATATGATAGGAAAAATACAGTTACAGTTAACAAAGTTTTGATTTTTGTCCTCATTAAAAGAATATATATAAAGAAGAATATATAAGAAGAATATATAAGAAATGGAAAAAAACTATTTTAAGCATATTCCTATCTGGACACATTCCAGAAAACTAGGAGTGTTGAATTACAATGTAAAAATTGTAACTTTCAATCTAACTCAGCTTACTTTTTACTTAAAACTCATTGCTGTGTTCACAACTACACTATCTTACTGTAAACATCTCTTTCAACAAAAAAACAGTTTCTTAAAATGCCATTCTAGGCATAAGAAGCAACTAGCATGTATCAAATCCATGCTGAAAATACTGATGGAAAGTACTGAGCATCAGATACTGTAAGATAACAACAACTTTGTTGTTATCAAAGTATTTTTCAGTAGGGGAGAGAAAACGACAGATGCCTTCAGAAACTCCATGATTACTTGGTAGAGCCCAAGTACTCATTAGATATGACCTAAGCTAGCAGAAAGCTTGATTTATGGCCAACTTTAACATTATTTTCAACTAATTCATAATTCTGAATAAGGAGAATAGGTACTTTTTGTGAATCATACATAAACTAGCACAGGTGATCAGTTGGTGAATGATCCCCTTTAAGTTGCTAACATCACCTTTTCTGAAATTCTACCTCCTCATACGTGGTGCTGAGGTAAACGATTTAGTGATTTTGAGACCGAAAAAAAAAATGGTTTACATCTTAATTCTAAGTCATAAGGTCTTTTTAGATTAGCAGAACGTTCATAGGAGGATGAACTCTGATTTTTCTGTATAGTATGAGTAAGGCTAAGAGACATTTATGACTGAATCTTTCAAACCATTTGGCATTGGAGAGCCTCATCTATCATTCGTGTACATGGTTCACTATTTTGTTTTACTTCTTTTCTTTCAGCTACAACAAAAGCAAAGAATTTATAGGTAATGTGAGTGCAGTCAATATAAGCAACAAATACACATTCCAAAGTGGGAACTGCACGATATCATTTTGCAAACTCCTAAACAGAACATTTCTATTACCTTTATGTGCTTCTATGGAAACCTGATTTACTCATCTCAAAAGCCTTTTAGTGCAGACTTGTGTTCTTAGCAAGCAGAGAAAAATCAATTGCACATTATATTTTCTAAAGGAAACTTTTACATAATGCTTTTGATATTTCATCTCAACTTATGAATTGCTCTATTTGTGAAAGATTACTCTTGGCCAAATACTGAAGCAAGCATTTAATATGGAAAGGTAAGAAGGTGTCAGTCTCATTAATTTTCTGGTTTTCTTTTACTTGGTAAATTATATTTTTGTTCAACAAACATTAATTATTTGCCACTAGATGTAATGTCCTATGTTGTACCAGGTAAATTATGGAATACCAAGATGGGTCAGGGATGACTCTGTTCCTAAAAACACTTAGCTGTAGGGCTACTCAGGAGGCAGAGGCAGGAGGATCACTTGAATCCAGGAGCTGGAGGCCAATTGGGCAACACTTAGAGATGGCAACACCCCCATGTCTAAAAATAAAAAATAATTAAAAGTACTCAGCTCAAGTAAGAATCACAAATAAACCTATCATTTGAAATGTTACTAAAAAACTGTTTTTATTCTGGTTATTCACTGGATATCTATGTCTTATTGTACAGTGATTAAGCAGCTGTTATCTAAATGTACCCTTCATAGCTTTCTTGTTATATATGTGAAGATAAGAAAGCTTGTTCTTAAAATTAGCTGCTTAGATACAAAGGAAAGACAGGCACGCAGATATATACACAGGAAAGTCATACACTATAAATAGGCACGCAATTATGAAGCCAATTAAATCGAAAATTAATAGTGCTTTGCAAACGTCAAATTTCTAGAGTAAATCAATCTCTTTAAAGATATGCTAGTTCTCTTGTACTTCTATACAAGTTATTTACATAGATAAGGAATTTGTGACAGCATTTTATGATTCTCTTATTTGAAAATTACTTTCTATGGTTGGAATGCGTAAGGTATGATTATACATTTTGGGAGCAATTAAAGCTCTGCTTCATCATTACAGAGAGTCCTTTTAGACAGAACCATAAACAAACAGTCTGTTACTCTGTGGGAGATAAGGATATACATGTCTGATTAATGGTTGGCATTAATGACACCTGGAATCCAAACAGTTGGAATTGTACCTCAGGAAACACTTCAAGGACATGAGGAAGCACCATCTGCAGCAACACAGATGCTGATAACAGAGAAACAGAATGAAAACTCCAAATAGAGGATGTAGCTGAATTTAGATAGAAACCAGAGGGCAGAATGAAGACCAGGAAAAGGGCTAAAAGAGAAAAAAGGCAGTGGGCTAACAGCCGGCACCTGCTCTCATGAACCATCTGTAGTTCTGCCTCTGTCCCCTCCTTTTAGAGTCTCTTGGATCTGTCCACTTTGTAGCCTCCTTGCTTCCAAATGGAAGTGCTCTCACCTCTGACCTCTGCTCTTACATATTAAACTGAAGCATCTCTATGCAAACTCATTTAGGTTTTCTTGCTTCTTTGCTTGCTTGCCGCTTTTCTTTATTCCTCTTTTTTTTTTCCTGGAGGATGAGTTTCTAAAATTAACAGCAACAAATAAAAACTAAAATATATTTATGAGTATATTTAAAAATTTTAAGTATTTATTTCTGAATGGTGGTATTTACACTGACAACATTTTATCAGCCAAGACTTATTTATAAGGAGGGTCTATTACTGTTAGTCCCCGTGGCCATGACGGTCATGGCAGCCGGATTTCCATGGAAATAGAGGTCACAGTTGCTCATCACGTCTCATGTTCAGAAATCTTTTCTGAGGCTCACTTCATTTGTATCTAAAGCAGAGCTGATAGTACACTTTTGAGGGTGAAAATTCATCTTGCTGAAAGCTGAGATTCTGAAATGACTACTTATGAGGAAATTGCTTGTATGTAGATTTTTTATTCTTTCAATATGTTTTCAAAATTATGCTCTGATATATCTTGGACATGTATTTTCCAGTCCTCAAAGAAGATTTATATCAAAAGAAAGAGAAGCACATAATCCTACTCATTATGGTTACTGAGGAAACAGAAAAATATAAAGCTACTTCATATGACTCTCAGCTAAGCCATTGCTCTGAAGACAGAAGGGAAAACTTAAAGCAGTTTTCTTCAAAAACTAAAGAACAGAGAGGTGGCCTTTTGGAGATTAATGGTACTTTTATTAAAAGGTGCATATCCTACAAATAAATATTTGTGTTGCTGATGAGCAGATGCACAACATAGCCAAGATTTCTTGTTAGTCTCATGGGTAAAAAATATGGCTTCTGTTTTTGTTGTTGTTGTTGTTGTTTTGAGACAGGGTCTTGCCATGTTGCCCAGGCTGGAGTGCAGTGGTATTATCTCAGGTCACTGCAACCTCTGCCTCCTGGGTTCAAGTAATTCACCATGTTGGCCATGCCGATCTTGAACTCCTGACCTCAAGAGATCCGCACACCTTGGATCCCAAAGTGCTGGGATTACAGGTGTGAGCCACTGTGGCCAGCCCAAAATGTGGCTTCTCTTTGCAAAAGGGTTAGAGAGAGACTACGCAGTAAATATTAGTAAAGCTGGCTAGGTCAGAAAGCCTTTGTTGAGGAAACTGGTTAAGGGAGCTAACAGTCATAGTAAATAAAGAGTTCTGCAATCAATAAGGTGGACAAGCTTCAGGAAGACCTATAGTTACGTAGCTATACTCAACAGTTGGGTCATTCTATACTATTTCATTATTATAGGAAAATATTTATGACTTCATAATTACAGAAATTTCTGTGATCTATATTTTAATATATAAGCCATTGAGTTTAAGTCGTAATTCAGTTTCTTAGTTAGCCATGGGAGGTCATGCTCCACTTGGTAGCAGCACACTTTAATTGTGATTACTGTACAGCGGGTAGTGGGGGTGAGTCACCATCCAACTCCCTAGGCATTGGCTGTGCAAAACCAAATTTATTTGTTCAGTCTGTTGTTAACAAAAATTTATTTGCACTTATGTAAAGGCATTGGGGATATAATAATAAACAAGTAAAACATAGTTTATTTTCTTATAAAGAGGAAGAAATAAAATAAAATTATAATTGAATTTAGGAATATCTAGATTGATGAAGAATACCTAATTCAGCTCTATATGACTGACTCCCAAAGTGATGTTTTGACATGGGTTGCAGTAAGATACAATGAAAGTGTTTTAAGCAAAAGAATGGAGTGGTTACATTTTTAATCTAAAAAGACACTGTTGGTTGCCATGTGATAACAGAATAGAGCGTGACAAGAGGGCAATTAGAGATATCTTTTGTAGTTTTTCAGACTCTTTATGGTAACAATTTAGAATATTGATAGTAGAGAGGGAGAAAAATGAAGAGATTCAAGAATAGTTAGAAATAAATCAAGAAGCTTTAGTAATTTATTAGGTGTATGAGGTGAGGAAAAGAGAGTGCATAAAAGGTTATTCAAATATTGGGCATTTGAGTAGATGATTTATCAGTAAAGAGCTGGATCTGTAATAACAGCAAAAATATAGATAATAGAGTATCCATCACAGTGGTTACATAGGTATGTCTATGACAGAACTTTACACAAGGGGATTTGAAAAAGTTCATGAAAAAAAACCCAGATAATTAAAAGATAAAAATGGCAAATATAAACATTTTTTGGCAACATAAGCTTCATCAAGGTCAAGACACTTTTGTACATGATGATACCAGCAATTTAGCTCAAGAACTGAGGATGCTGGGACTTTAACCATGTCAATACAGTCTTTTTAATATTATTATCTGAAGAAAAATGGATAGCTTTTACAGATTTTTTTAAGATTAGAAAACAAAATGAAGACAGAAAAAGCCAGATTAGGACTTTAAGGTGGATGCCTAATTATTTTCCATTGAGACTATCACAAAATTGCCCTTGTTTGATGACAGGAATGAGCAGAAGCATTGTTGTGGTAGAGAAGGACTCTGGCGAAGCTTTCTTGGACATTTTTTTGGTTAAAGCTTTGGATAACTTTCTCCAAACATCTCATAATAAGCAAATGTTGTTTGGTCCTCCAGAAAGTCAACAAGCAAGATGCCTTTGAGCATCCCCAGAAAACTGTTTCCATGACCTTCGCTCTTGACTCGTCTGCTTTTGCTTTGACTGGACCACTTCTACCTATTGGTAGCCAATGCATTGATTGTGCTTTATCTTCAGGATCTTACTGGTAAAGGCGTGGTTCATCTCCTATTACACATTTTAAAACATTGCTTCAGGATCTTGATTCCACTTGTTTAAAATTTCCATTGCAATCTCTGCTATTGTTTGCAGCTGATCTGGATGCAATGGTGTAGTCACCCATTCAGTGGAAAGTTGGCTTCACCTTACTATTTCAGTCATAAGTGTGTAAGCTAAACCAATTGAGATATTGATAGTGTTTGTTTCTGCTGTTCATCGTCAATCCACTTTAATTAGGATACAAATAAGATGAACTTTTTCCTTAAAAATTAATGTGGATGGCCTGCCACTAGGGGCTTCATATTCAACATCATCTCAGGCCTACTGAAAATGAGTTATCCATTTATAAACTGCTGACTTCTTTAGGGCATTTCCCCCATAAACTTTTTGTAAAGCATCATTGATTTTATCACTCTTCCCAGAAGCTTCACTGTAAATTTGATGTTTGTTCTTACTTTAATTTCAGCAGAATTCATGTTGTTCTGATAGGGGCTCTTTTCAAGTTAATGTCTTCTCCTTCTTAGTATCTTAAATTAGACCCTGTTCATACATGTTATAGCAATTTAGTACAAGTTTATTCTGGTGCAAACAAATTTTGAAATCATGTGTAGTTTTTTTCTTAGTACACATTTTCCATGAACTTTATGAAGTCCCCTTACAACCTAGAAAACATTTCACTTTTGTTGGTTTCCAACAAAGTTCTTCATAAGTGTAAATTAGTTCAACCATTGTGGAAGACAGTGTAGCGATTCCTCAAGGCCTTAGAAATAGAAATTCCATTTGACCCAGCAATCCCATTACTGGGTATATATCCAAAGGACTATAAATTGTTCTACTATAAGGACACATGCACACGAATGTTCATTGCAGCACTGTATACAATAACAAAGACCTGGAACCAACCCAAATGCCCATCGATGATAGACTGGATTGGGAAAATGTGGCACATATACACCATGGAATATTATGCAGCAATCAGAAATGATGAGTTTGTGTTGTTTGTAGGGACATGGATGAATCTGGAGAACATCATTCTCAGCAAACTGACACAAGAACAGAATATGAAATACCGCATATTCTCACTCATAGGCGGGTGATGAAAAATGAGAACACATGGACACAGGGAGGGGAGTACTAAACACTGGGGACTATTGGGGGGAAAAGGGGAGGGCCAGCGGGAGTGGGAGCTGGGGAGGGTTAGCCTGGGGAGAAATGCCAAATGTGGGTGAAGGGGAGAAAGGAAGCAAAACACACTGCCATGTGTGTGCCTATGCAACTGTCTTGCATGTTCTGCACATGTACCCCAAAACCTAAAATGCAATAAAAATTTTTTTTTTTTTTTTTAATTTTTTATTGGATTATAGGTTTTGGGGTACATGAGCAGAGCATGCAAGACAGTTGCGTAGGTACACACATGGCAGTGTGCTTTGCTTTTCTTCTCCCCTTCACCCACATTTGGCATTTCTCCCCAGGCTATCCCTCCCCACCTCCCCCTCCCACTGGCCCTCCCCTTTTCCCCCCAATAGACCCCAGTGTTTAGTACTCCCCTTTCTGTGTCCATGTGTTCTCATTTTTCATCACCCACCTATGAGTGAGAATATGCGGTGTTTCATTTTCTGTTCTTGTGTCAGTTTGCTGAGGATGATGTTTTCCAGATTCATCCATGTCCCTACAAACGACACGAACTCATCATTTCTGATTGCTGCATAATATTCCATGGTGTATATGTGCCACATTTTTCCAATCCAGTCTATTATCGATGGGCATTTGGGTTGATTCCAGGTCTTTGCTATTGTAAACAGTGCTGCAATGAACATTCGTGTACATGTGTCCTTATAGTAGAACGATTTATAGTCTTTTGGATATATACCCAGTCATGGGATTGCTGGGTCAAATGGAATTTCTATTTCTAAGGCCTTGAGGAATCGCCACACTGTCTTCCACAATGGTTGAACTAATTTACACTCCCACCAACAGTGTAAAAGTGTTCCTTTTTCTCCACATCCTCTCCAGCATCTGTTGTCTCCAGATTTTTTAATGATCGCCATTCTAACTGGCGTGAGATGGTATCTCAATGTGGTTTTGATTTGCATCTCTCTGATGACCAGTGACGATGAGCATTTTTTCATATGATTGTTGGCCTCATATATGTCTTCTTTCGTAAAGTATCTGTTCATATCCTTTGCCCACTTTTGAATGGGCTTGTTTGTTTTTTTCCTGTAAATCTGCTTGAGTTGTTTGTAAATTCTGGATATCAGCCCTTTGTCAGATGGGTAGACTGCGAAAATTTTTTCCCATTCTGTTGGTTGCCGATCCACTCTAGTGACTGTTTCTTTTGCCGTGCAGAAGCTGTGGAGTTTCATTAGGTCCCATTTGTCTATTTTGGCTTTTGTTGCCAATGCTCTTGGTGTTTTGTTCATGAAGTCCTTGCCTACTCCTATGTCCTGGATAGTTTTGCCTAGATTTCCTTCTAGGGTTTTTATGGTGCCAGGTCTTATGTTTAAGTCTTTAATCCATCTGGAGTTAATTTTAGTGTAAGGTGTCAGGAAGGGGTCCAGTTTCTGCTTTCTGCACATGGCTAGCCAGTTTTCCCAACACCATTTGTTAAACATGGAATCCTTGCCCCATTGCTTGTTTTTGTCAGGTTTATCAAAGATTGTATAGTTGTATGTATGTTGTGTTGCCTCCGGTGCCTCTGTTTTGTTCCATTGGTCTATATCTCTGTTTTGGTACCAGTACCATGCTGTTTTGATTACTGTAGCCTTGTAGTATAGTTTGAAATCCGGTAGTGTGATGCCCCCCGCTGTGTTCTTTTTGCTTAGAATTGACTTGGCTATGCGGGCTCTCTTTTGGTTCCATATGAAGTTCATGGTGGTTTTTTCCAGTTCTGTGAAGAAAGTCAATGGTAGCTTGATGGGGATAGCGTTGATTCTGTAAATTACTTTGGGCAGTATAGCCATTTTCACGATATTAATTCTTCCTAACCATGAACATGGAATGTTTCTCCATCTGTTTGTGTCCTCTCTGATTTCGTTGAGCAGTGGTTTGTAGTTCTCCTTGAAGAGGTCCCTTACGTTCCTTGTAAAAATTTTTAAAAAATAAATAAAAAAGAGAATTTATTTATATGAGTTTATTTAAATACAAGTTATTTAAAAATAATTTTTAAGTTATGAAAACTAAGCCGGGTGTTGAGGCTCATGCCTGTAATCTCAGCACCTTGGGATGCTGAGGCAGGTAGATCACTTGAGGCCAGGAGTTCAAGACCATCTTGGCCAAGGTGGTGAAACCCTGTCTCCACTAAAAATACAAAACAATTAGCCAGATGTGGTGGTGTGCACCTGTAATCCCAGCTACGTGGGAGGCTAAAGCAGGAGAATCTCCTGAACCCGGGAAGTGGATATTGCAGTGAGCCAAGATTGTGCTACTGAACCCCAGTCTGGGTAAGAGACTCCTTCTCAAAAAAAAAAAAAAAAAAAAAAAAAGAGAGAGAGAGAAAATTATAAAAACTATTAAGCCGATTATGTGTCTACCCTAAATGGTAATACAAATCATATAAAAACACAATTTTTCATATTACTTTTTCTCAGTTTTCAATTATTCAAACATAACATTTTAAAACCATGCATACTGTTAATTTTAGATGATTTCATTATAGCAGGAATTCTAAAAAGGAAGTCACTAAGTATTTATTTAAAAAACACTTGTCATCTCCATGAATTTAGGCCCAAACAGATTTCATAATAACTATATATAAGCAGTTCATTAAAAAATGAATTGGAGAGATAATGAGATGCCCTGCATAGCTTTTTTAACTTTCCTGATTGAAAACTTTTGGGCCAGTGTCGAGCAAATTACAGTACATGAGCTTTCTGATAAGGGGACTTAATTAATTTTAGTTTATAACATTTACAAGAATCCTTTTCATATATTTTGCTTTAATCTATCATCAGTTTTCTTATGACTTCCTGATGTTTATCTTTGACCTATGTTTATCTTTTGAACTCTGGACGAATTGGGTAAGATAATATTTTGAGATATGAGTTAGTTTTTTCTCAACATTTCATTATAATTTTTGCTTTTTCAACAATTCTGTCATTACAATGTATTATCTCGAGGGAGGACTAATGCAACAGAAAGCAGAAGTAAATCTTAGAGCTTTTGAATTTCAAAAGCCTCTCTTTCAAGACAGTATAGGAGAAAACTCAGAACATAAAAATAGATTTGAAAGAATTGATTAGTCAAAGAGCACAGGTTTTTTTCATTCTGGAGACTGTATTTTGGCTGGGAATGAAAATGACTTAGAGAAGAAGCAAAGAAAACTGAGATACTGATTGGTCCCTGAGAAAGATCTCTTGCTTTCCTCTCTGCCATTCACCCAAACACACACAAACCAGGACAGTCTCAAAGCAGGATCTAAATCCTAGAACAGAGAGAATCTGCTTTCTAAACCCTCTCTAGACATACAGGGTTATGCATCAAGACTTACTAGAAAGCAACATTAATTAAGAGAATGAGGTGATGATTTACAAACAGAGGTAATTACTTCAAATATTTAAGGGGAAAAATCTTAAAGACACATGGAAAAAGAATTTGGATAAGGGAAGTCTAACTTTCTGAGATTCAGGAATTCTGTTCTATCCTGCCTCTGTGGTTAGCTGAAAAAAATTATCATTCAAAGGTCTAATATCCAGAATCTATAAGGAACTTAAATTAACAAGCAAAAAAACCATAAATAACCTAATTAAAAAGTGGGCAAAGGACATGAACAGACACTTTTCAAGAGAAAACATATATGTGGCTAACAAGCATATGAAAAAATACTCAACTTCATGAATAGAGAAATACATATCAAAACCACAATGAAATATCATCTTATATCAATAAGATTGACTATTATTAAAAAGTAAAAAATAACACAGGTTGTGAAGCCAAGGTGCTGATGAAAATGTAGGTTAATTCAGCCATTATGGAAAGCAGTTTGGTGATTTCTCAAAGAACTTAGAACTACCATTTGACCTAGCAGTCCCATTATTGGATATGTACCAAAAGGAATACAAGTGATTCTATCACAAAGACGCATGCATGCCAATGTTCACTGCAGCACTATTCACAACAGCAAAGACATAGACTCAACTTACATGCCTATTAACAGTGGACTGGGTAAAGAAATGTGGTACATATACACAATGGAATACTGCATAGCCATAAAAAAGAACAAGATAATATCTTTTGCAGCAACATGGATGGAGCTGGAGGCTATTATACAAAGTGAATTGACACAGAAACAGAAAACCAAACACTGCATGTTCTCACTTAAAAGTAGGAGCTAAACATTGACTCCACATGGATAAAAAGAAGATAATAATAGATACTTGAGGGTAGAAGGTGGGAGGAGGATGAGGATAGAAAAACTAGCTATTGGGTACTATGCTTGTTTTCTGGGTGAATAAACCAGATTTTTTTTATATTTCTAGAAATAAAATTTGCTCATATGATTCTTCTATGTTGTAGTACAGTTTATGACTGAGTCATTTTACTTCAGTTAGCTGCTGTAAGGAATCTACAGACACTGATATTTTGACTGATTTCTTGAGTGACAGAACCATGACAGCCAAATCATAATTTTTTGGAGGAAGATAATTTTAAAGCATCACCTTTCTCAAATGGGCTAAGTTTTAAGTCCAGTGAATGAAATTTCACAAAAATTACCATGGAGTCATTCAATATTGTGTTGGAAGTCATCAGTATGATGAAGTAAGAAAAATAAAGATATAATATTTGGACTTTCACATGGTATGGTTTTATCTACAAAAATCCAAAATAATCTGTGACTAAATTATTAAAATTGATAGGTAGGTTAACAAGCTTGCTGGATACAAAGTTAATATTGGCAGAAATTAACTATATTTCTGACGCCAGCAACAAATACATAGTTAAAATTTAAAAACAGTTCTTTTGCAAGAGCATAAAAACATGAATGCTTAGAAATGAATTTCACAAATGATGTATAAGATCTACATACAGAAAAATATAATCATCACTGAAATAAACTAACATAGATCTAAGTAAATGAGGGAGGGAGAACTAAATAAATGAGATCTAATCAGTGTTAATGAATTGGAAGATTCAAAATTGTAAAGAGATATAATTTCTCCCCATAGTGATTTATAGATGTGATGCAATCCCAACAGGGTGTGTGTGTGTGTGTGTGTGTGTGTAAACTGATAAGCTGACTTTAAAACAAACAGAAATGCAAAGAAGTAGGACGTATTTGAAAAAGAAAAAACAGGCAACATAGAACACTAGTTTCCTGGATTTCAGATAATTGGGCTTCTGTTTCTCAGACTCACTTTGAAAGTGTCTTTAAGATTTTTCTTTCAAATATTTGAAATAGTTATATCTGTCCCTGAATCTATAAATGCAGGCTTTGCTACACCGAATGATGAAATCATGAATTTGTCAATGAATCTGTACCAAGAGCTGCTGCAATATTGCTTATTGGGAGATGTCCTTCCCAACAATGATGGACATATGTGTGCCCAGTGGATTGGAAATGCCTGAGAAGTAGTGAAAGTCCTGCTGGAGAGTGTATCATTTGAACATTTGTAGTTGTACCACTATTTGTCACATGTGTTTGAATCCCTGTCTTTCACACTCACAGTTGGTTTTAAGCATTTGTTCCAGAAAGTGTATCTCTGCTGCTGACTGATTCCCAGTATACTTGGCTGTCTATGTAATGCTGTTGCTTCCTAATTTTTTCTGCTTGTTTTGTCAAGCTGCTTCAGATTTGCTGAAATGTTTTCTGACACTCCTTTCTTGTTTTTGGTACAGGATACTCAGAATCTGTTGTGAAATCTAAAATGTTTGGTATCTGCAGTCTTGAGGAAGCTTATGGCAGAGATTAAACTGGCATATAACTGGGATACTTCCAAATGTGAATTTTGAATTAGCTTCTAATTATATAAGACATTTTCCTTTCTTTTCTTGAAACTTACATTTTTCAGCTTTATATTTTAATTATACTTCTTTACTCAGAGAAAATTAGTGATGTGGTGATGTTGTCCAGAAAGGAAACTCCCCATGAACAGGTACTGCAGTGACATCAAATATGGCAGGTGAAACCACAGAAGCCAGGGACACTGTTAGCAATATGTGTGCGAGATCTGGCTTTGAAAGGTCGAAAAAGTCATCCACTCTCACTATGGTTTCATGTAGCAGAATAAATCAAGGGCCAAGATGATTTGGCCTTCTATTCTCAGTGTATAATTCTGATCCCTGAGATGACTGAGACATTTGTATAACAAACATCCAGACATTAAATCAATGCAACTTTTCTGTGGTTGTAGTTATTGTTGCTGTTGTGTGGTTAATGCTGGGAGAGAAAAGTTGTCAATTAACATTTTCAGAAATCTAATTCTGTACCAATAACTATGTAACAACATCGAACAGTATCTTCCAATATCATATTTGTATCATTGTGTCATCTCAAGATGTAGCATGATATAAACTCTCTGGGGTTTACTCCTGATGGTTTCTAGACACCAGCCAACTCTGGGAGATACCAGAGAGCATCTGAAGGAGAAGTAATTTCTAGATCAGAATTACAGAGGGTGAAGCAATTTTGCATTCCAGGGAGTATCTGTCTAGTTTTTTTCTGGAGTGGGGTGGGTGGGAGATGGGGAAGAAAGAATGAAGACAGTTAGTGAAAAGGACTGTAGCCATATAATAAAACATAATTTTAAAGAAGTTGTCCCCTTTTTTGTGCTAAAATTAATCACCTAGGCATTGATTTGGAAGATGCAAAGGAGGGTCCTTTACCATTTGTGGTCCTGGAGAAGAGCTGACATTATGCAACAAAGCAGAACATGGGAGTCTGAGCAGAACGTAACACCATGTGCCTCTTGAACAGAGCACTTCAGCACTCAGGCATGACCTCAATAACCAGGGCAGAAACAGGCAAGACATTGCTTCCACAGACATGTGTAGTGTGTGGTGCATGGCAGAAAAAGTCAAATGAGAAAATTAGTTTGTTTCTGCTTCTCTGTTTCTATTTTTACTACCAGATCAATGTGACCTGGGAAATGTAGATTGCACAAAAATTGAAATATTCTCTTGAGAAAAAGCAAACACACTTTTTAACTTTCCTTGGCCCAATGTTTTTGGTAATTTTTCATTTTCTTAGTTAATGTTTCATATATCAGAAACATCTCTACTTTTCTGCTCCCTGTTTATTCACATCAGTCAAGGCATAGTTGCCATGTAACACTCAATTTTAAGTCACATCCTCTAACACAATGTTGATAGTTAAATTCATTTCTCCTGTGAACACCAATTTTTGTTTCTTCTCCCTGTTAATTCCCTGCCTCTGCCAAGATACCAGATATAAGGATTTTGGAGTCAGCCAGGACTCTTCCTTTTGCTTCACATTCCACACATTTCAACTGTACTTGACTCTCTTGCTGAGATTTAGTCCACTCTCTTGTTCTCAGTGCCACCCAGACACAATTATGTCCTAGAATACTAATGCATATACCTGCCTACAGCCACTCACCTTCTAGCCTATTCTCTGGGAGCCACCAGAATTATGTTTACAGAGTGCAAGTCAGATCATGTAATTATTTAACTTAAAATCTATGGGTCTACAAATAACATAGCTAGAGTTCTGAAACTGGGGGTGGGAACATTAAAGAGAGACATGGATGGCCTGCATGGACCTCTGTGAATCCTCTGGAATTATACTAAATGGGTTGTCTAATGAGCATTAAGTATTTTTTTTTTATTTTTGAGATGAAGTCTTGCTGTTGTTGTCCAGGCTGCAGTGCAGTGGCCCAATCTTGGCTGACTGCAACCTCCACCTCCCAGGAGGTGGCATTCTCCTGCCTCAGCCTCCTGTGTAGCTGAGATTACAGGCGCCCGCCACCACACCCAGCTAATTTTTGTATTTTTAGTAGAGATAGGGTTTCACCATGTTGGCCAGGCTGGTCTTGAATTCCTGACCTCAGGTCGTCCACCTGCCTCAGCCTCCCAAAGTGCTGGGATTACAGGTGTGAGCCACCATGCCTGGCCGAGTATGTTTTTTTCATGAGAAGAGTGTCATAGATTTCAATACTGTGTTATGTCCTCTCTTCCTCCTCCCAAAATAAAAGCCTTTAAAACTCATCTGTGTGAGAGGCAAGACCCTTCCCAATCCAGCTAACTGCAGTAGAATAGTGTAATGAAAGATGTAGTAGCATGTGAGGTTGAAGTCACTGTAAAATTGTAGAGGCAGGTAGTGCTGGGTTGGTCAGTTCTGCTTTGATTACCTGATGTTGAAAATGCATTTTCTCTGAGCTTTATTTGGCCAGCCTAGTAAATGGGATAATGTTTTTATTCTCATAGAACAATTTGGGGTATTAAACTTAATAACAATGTAAAGTGATTGAGAAATAATTAGCACTCAGCAAATTATTGCCAATAATTCTTCACCATTATTAAGTCCTTAGACATCAAAAGACACTATTTGTGAAAACAGTACCTTCATAGTCCCATCATCCTCTTTAGTGATAAATCCCTCCATTATCAGTTGGGTTATTTTTGTTTCAAGTTACAGAAAGCCCTTAATTACAAAAAGGAATATATTAGCTTATGTAGCTCAAAAAGTCTAGAGGTAGAGTAAGCTTTAGGTGCTATTTGTACAGGACTGCTTATAATTTTCTATTATATTCTCAATTTTATCATTCTCTATGTAACAGCCCCCCCTTCAGACTAGCTTTCCTCATGGTGACGAAATGATTGCAGATTTCACAACTACACATCACACCATCCAGAACAAGAAGGAACATTTGTGCCCTTGAATTCCCAACCAAAGTCTGAGATCCCCTCTGGCTGGACTGGCTAAGGCTACTTGCCCATCACTAAACCAATCCCTGAAGCTGAGGTTACATCATTAGTCTTAAGTGTCTCCTAAACCACTTGTATTCCAAAGGAAATTCAGGGCCTTGTAAATATTTAACAAGGCCAGGTGCAGTGGCTCAGGCCTGTAGTCCCAGCACTTTGGGAGGCCGAGGCAGGCGGATCACCTTAGGTCAGGAGTTCAAGACCAGCCTGGCTAACATGGTGAAACCCCATCTCTACTAAAAATACAAAAATGAGCCAGGCATGGTGGTAGGTGCCTGTAGTAGCGGGAGGCTGAGGCAGGAGAATCACTTGAACCTGGGAGGCAGAGGTTGCAGTGAGCCAGGATTGCGCCATTGTACTCCTGCTTGGGTGACAGAGTAAGACTCTGTCTAAAACAAACAAAATTAACAACCAGTATGACACAAGCAACACCAATGTGAACATATACCAGCCCAAGTAGAATGGACACTGATTATAAACAACCAGTATTCCTAAACTGGTGCTGCTAGCTGAGTCTCAGTCCTATTAGGAGGGGAAGGATGAATATAACAATAGTTTGTTGAGGAGTCAGTTCTCAGGGATGCACTGATCACACCTACTCAAGAATGAGCTAATCCTCATCATCTTTCAGCTCATTCTCTGCAGCTAGAAAATCAGAATTCAGCTTGTGCCATGTGCTAATGAGCTTCACCTTGAAAACAAACTATGTAGAAAGAGACAAAAAGGCAGCTATCAGATTTCTCATTCTCTATGAAGGAAGAAATCATCAGAAAGAAAAATACATAGTATGGCTTTCGACTCTAAAAGTGTTTCTTACAAATTTCTACTTTAAAACTTTGGGTTAGTAATTTACACTACTCATACACACAGAAACACTTAGAAAATGCATTATTTGATCTTAAATTATTTCAACCGATTTTCAAAAGTTTAGCAATTTTTATCTAAAATCATCTTTCTGAATCTTTTTTTATAACAGGAAAAACAGTTAACCAACACTTTGTCATTCTTTAGTTTTATTTCATATAAAATTACTCACAAACCACTTCTCAAACCTAATCTTGGAATTCAAACTGTGTAATAAAACAAAGCCTCACATTATGCTGTCTTGGAAACATAACTGGGTGACTTTGTTTCTTCTTTGCCTCTCAGTTCTGTTTTCCTCAGCCATGGGTCTGGAAGCTCTCCAGACACCAATGGGGTGTGGGAGTTGTAATATGGGGTTGGCATGTGAACCTCACCACCAATTCTTCAGGAATACGTCAAAGTAATAATGTCAGTATGCTGAAATATGGGGGCAAGGGGGAAGAGTGACAGCTGTTCCTTAATCCTATGTAGCTGTTTGTTTGTTTGTTTGTTTGTTTGTTTTGGTAAAATCAAATTAAAAAGAGAATGCACATCCTGAAGCTGTTTGTTTGTTTGTTTGTTTTGGAAAAATCAAATTAAAAAGAGAATGCACATCCTTATTAGTTGGTTTGGAAACCCTAAATCAATTTGAAATTGAGAAAAGGCATTAACTTATTCCAGAGGTGTGGAGTAAATCTGTTACTATTGTATTTGTATCCAAAGATACAGTTACCCAAGAAAAGTTAGATAAGAATAATAGCCCATTTTAGAATATCACATTAAGTGCACAGATCATTGCTTCATTTCATTTATTCATTCATTCATTTCATTCAAGAAATATTTATTGAGTATGTTAGGTGTCAGGCAGTGTTCTAACTCTTGATGATACCAAATGTATATAGCATATAACCAAATATACAAAGTCCTTGCCCTCTTGAAGCCTGTATTGCAGTGCAAGGTAGGAA
Organism: Callithrix jacchus; assembly: GCF_049354715.1. NCBI lineage: Eukaryota > Metazoa > Chordata > Mammalia > Primates > Cebidae > Callithrix > Callithrix jacchus. The sequence continues at coordinate 30,638,987 of NC_133518.1, forward strand.
AGAAAAACAAATTTAAAATCTCAATCAAATACAATCTATATCAGGCTGTAATAAGTGAGATGAATTAACACCAGCAGAGTTATAGAACACAAAAAGTGATGGAGGGTGAAGTAATATTTAGAAGGTCAGGGAGACCCAGAGTTTCAACATGGAATAGGAGAAGGAACCCTAAGGGGTATCTGAGCTAGAGTATCCAGGGCACAAGGACGGAGGGCATTCTCAATCTTCACAGAGAAGCCTCCCACAATGCAGTGATGAGCATAGATGGGTCATGTAATCTCCAGAAGACAGAGGAGGAAACTGAAACTCAGAGAACTGTGTGATCGTGCTGTCTCCTAGTCTTAGTCTAGAAAGAATAAGTGCTAGACAAGTGCTTTTCAAGCATTTCAAACTTTCTTTTTAGTTGAGATACTGTTTTCAAATTAAATATTATGCAGAATCTCAGTTTGTAAAACTAATAAAAGTGGAATTGCTTTGGAGGAAGTGGACAGAAAGAGACTTTTTCAGGCTTGGCCATGCCTCCACCCCAGATCTTGCACACTTCTGGGTCTTGTCCTGAAGAATTTGTGCAGATCTCAAAGCTTCCAAAGCTCCCATGCATGCCTTGCACTATGTACTACTCCATACATATCTCCCTATGCCTGGTGGAAAGAAGGAACTAGGAGAGTTGGTAGTAAAGTATATAAAAGGAAAACCAAAGAAGCAAGGAAGATTATGACAAGATAAATTATCTTCACATGCTCAGAGACTTGAAAAACCAACTTTTTATTTCTTTCAAGATCTGATTAAAAGTTGAAGGGGGGAGCCTTACATATATATTGTTCCACAACGAATTGCCCCAAATCATAGTGATTTGAGACCATAATATTTATGGTCTCATAATATGATGTAAATATGTTATAATCAGACAGTTTCCATGGAGCAGCAATTTGAGTACAGTTTAGTTGGATCTTCTGGCTCAGGGCCTCTAATGAAGATGCAATCAAGGTGTCATTCATGTCATTCAGGACTGCAGTCACCTCAGGGCTCAGCTAAGGGAGGATGTGCTTTCCAGCTCACTCGTGGTTGTTGCTAAAACTGAATTTCATATGGGTTGTTGGACTCAGGGCCTCAATGTTTTGCTGGCTGTTGGCTAGGGACTCTCAGTTCCTTTTTGCATAGGGCAGCTGACAGCATAGCAGCTGGCTTCCCTCAAAGCAAGAAAGCAGAGCAAGACTCAAGCCCAGCACACACTCAAGAAGAGGTATGAGTACCACTCGAAAGGGTGTGAGAACCATGAGACAGGGATACTGGGGGACATTTTAGAGATTGTCTGTGACAGGGAGGGAGACACAAACCTAGGAGTTACATAAATTTACTTAATCCTCAATATGCTTAATGAGGATTAATATGCCTTTGGTCTTTTTGTACATTTGTCTTCCTTTCCTCACAACAAAAGATTCTGTTCAAAATTTTCTTGCTTATATGATTATTTGTAATTCTATGTAAATACAAATAGAAATGCCAACTATAGATATTATTAAAATCCTTCACTCCTTTTTGACATCCCATGTAAAGCCTCGGTAAATTGTCTTCAATAATGCTCACATGCTAGTTCTGAGGCCAAGAAGAAAATTGTGCTTCCCCATTTCTGTGGTTAATAATCTACATCAGTCTGTCCATCTGGCATTACCTATAAAATGAGGTGGATATGCTGAAGGAGTTTGTCTACTTGGTTACATCTTCACTAAGCTGTAATCTCCTTGAGGATCACCCTTGTACCCACAGTGTCTGTCACATACAAGTGCTCTGCAAGTGTAGGTTGAATGAGCAATGCAGCAGTGGCTCCCAGAAACCAGAGAAAACTCTGCCATCATAGCCCCATTTTAAAAATTTTTAGAAAATTTATTAGAGTTTTTATGGGGTAACATACTTCAAGGAAGCATTTGAGGATTTATATACTTGCTAACATTGCTCCCAAATTCTGGACATCAGATATCAGTTCCATTGGTTGGTGCAAAAGTACAGATAAAGAACTCAGTCAGTGGAGTCCAGGAGTTACTAAGTGACATGTCTTCTGTGACTCCATACTGGGAATAAAATGTGAAGACATCAAGAAGACAGAGTAGAGGACCTGCCATCCAGAAATGCAACAGAAGCATTTCTAAATGGTTTTCCTTAGTTTACTAGCATGTTAATGAGGATTGTTTGGCTTTGGGTGGAGTCAGAGGATTAGGTTTGCCTTCAACAGCACAGCTTTTGAAATGCTAGAAGCAGGCAGGAGAAGAATCTGCAGAGAGGGAGAGTTAAGAAACTGAAAGAGGTTCTGAAGCAAATATGTCAGTCCAATCCACTGAATTTCCTTCTCTTTCCTTTCTCTCATAGAGAGGGGTAGGTGAGGGGACTGTACCTGGTCCACTTCAAAGTCTTGGATCCTATTTATCATTCTACCATGCTATCAACCTCTCTCTGTCACTTTCCAGGTATTTCTTGTTTCTTTATTTTAAATAAAACGACTTTGAGGGATGGATTTTGGGATAGCAGGGATAATCATCAATGGCTAAGCTTTGCTTTGCCCTCCAATCTCATGATGTCCCCTTGTCTTGCTGTGACCACCTGCCAGATACAGGTTTTATTCAAGGTGCTCTAGTAACTGACTAGGTTAGAGCTACTATTTTCTTTTTAAAACAATATTTTTTGCAACATTTTAAAAAACAATCAGGTGCAATATATTGTAATAACATATTCTGCAAAGCTTTCCCTAACCAACTTCCAGCTGACATAAATGACCTTCCTTTTCCTGCCCTGGATACCTCCATCACAGCACTCATCACACTGCATTATCCTCACTGATTTTTCTGTCCCTCTCCCCACTAGGCCGTGAGCCCCAAGGTCCCTGGCCTATTAGACATGCTGGGTGTTAATGAATTCAGGACATGTCACCCCAAAATAAAACTGTAGGAGACCAGAATATGGCTCTTCAAAATATGTCTCTTTGGCACAAGGATTATTTTGAGCTGGTTATTCTAAAAAATTTGCAAACACAGGAGAAGCTTTGAGAAGTTACCTTTTGTAATAGAAATGTACTTGTACAAAGAAACTCTCCATTTGTAAGGATGCCTCTCTCTCTCTGCACCAGGAAAAGAAGGATGACTAAACTACTAGAGACTTTTTAATAAATGGAGATGGTCAAACAAATCTTACCTTTGTTTTACAATGCTTTCCTTGGCAGTTTCATCTTAACTGTCTTAACTACGCCTTTCCCTACACCTTTCTTTTTTTTTTTCTTTTTTTAATTTTTTATTGGATTTTAGGTTTTGGGGTACATGAGCAGAGCATGCAAGACAGTTGCGTAGGAACACTCATGGCAGTGTGCTTTTCTTTCCTTCTCCCATTCACCCACATTTGGCATTTCTCCCCAGGCTATCCCTCCCCACCTCCCCCTCCCACTGGCCCTCCCCTTTTCCCCCCAATAGACCCCAGTGTTTAGTACTCCCCTTTCTGTGTCCATGTGTTCTCATTTTTCATCACCCGCCTATGAGTGAGAATATGCGGTGTTTCATTTTCTGTTCTTGTGTCAGTTTGCTGAGGATGACGTTCTCCAGATTCATCCATGTCCCTAAAAACGACACAAACTCATCATTTCTGATTGCTGCATAATATTCCATGGTGTATATGTGCCACATTTTTCCAATCCAGTCTATTATCAATGGGCATTTGGGTTGATTCCAGGTCTTTGCTATTGTAAACAGTGCTGCAATGAACATTCGTGTACATGTGTCCTTATAGTAGAACGATTTATAGTCTTTTGGATATATACCCAGTCATGGGATTGCTGGGTCAAATGGAATTTCTATTTCTAAGGCCTTGAGGAATCGCCACACTGTCTTCCACAATGGTTGAACTAATTTACACTCCCACCAACAGTGTAAAAGTGTTCCTTTTTCTCCACATCCTCTCCAGCATCTGTTGTCTCCAGATTTTTTAATGATCGCCATTCTAACTGGCGTGAGATGGTATCTCAATGTGGTTTTGATTTGCATCTCTCTGATGACCAGTGACGATGAGCATTTTTTCATATGATTGTTGGCCTCATATATGTCTTCTTTCGTAAAGTGTTGGTTCATATCCTTTGCCCACTTTTGAATGGGCTTGTTTTTTTCCTGTAAATCCGTTTGAGTTCTTTGTAAATTCTGGATATCAGCCCTTTGTCAGATGGGTAAACTGCAAAAATTTTTTCCCATTCTGTTGGTTGCCCATCCACTCTAGTGACTGTTTCTTTTGCTGTGCAGAAGCTGTGGAGTTTCATTAGGTCCCATTTGTCTATTTTGGCTTTTGTTGCCAATGCTTTTGGTGTTTTGTTCATGAAGTCCTTGCCTACTCCTATGTCCTGGATAGTTTTGCCTAGATTTCCTTCTAGGGTTTTTATGGTGCCAGGTCTTATGTTTAAGTCTTTAATCCATCTGGAGTTAATTTTAGTGTAAGGTGTCAGGAAGGGGTCCAGTTTCTGCTTTCTGCACATGGCTAGCCAGTTTTCCCAACACCATTTGTTAAACAGGGAATCCTTTCCCCCTTGCTTGTTTTTGTCAGGTTTATCAAAGATTGTATAGTTGTAGATATGTTGTGTTGCCTCCGGTGCCTCTGTTTTGTTCCATTGGTCTATATCTCTGTTTTGGTACCAGTACCATGCTGTTTTGATTACTATAGCCTTGTAGTATAGTCTGAAATCCGGTAGTGTGATGACCCCGCTGTGTTCTTTTTGCTTAGAATTGACTTGGCTATGCGGGCTCTCTTTTGGTTCCATATGAAGTTCATGGTGGTTTTTTCCAGTTCTGTGAAGAAAGTCAATGGTAGCTTGATGGGGATAGCATTGATTCTGTAAATTACTTTGGGCAGTATAGCCATTTTCACGATGTTAATTCTTCCTAACCATGAACATGGAATGTTTCTCCATCTGTTTGTGTCCTCTCTGATTTCGTTGAGCAGTGGTTTGTAGTTCTCCTTGAAGAGGTCCCTTACGTTCCTTGTGAGTTGTATTCCAAGGTATTTTATTCTTTTTTTAGAAATTGTGAATGGCAGTTCGTTCTTGATTTGGCTTTCTTTAAGTCTGTTATTGGTGTAGACGAATGCTTGTGATTTTTGCACATTGATTTTATATCCTGAGACTTTGCTGAAGTTGCTTATCAGTTTCAGGAGTTTTTGGGCTGAGGTGATGGGGTCTTCTAGGTATACTATCATGTCGTCTGCAAATAGAGACAATTTGGCTTCCTCCTTTCCTATTTGAATACCCTTTATTTCTTTTTCTTGCCTGATTGCTGTGGCTAGAACTTCCAGTACTATATTGAATAGAAATGGTGAGAGAGGGCATCCTTGTCTAGTGCCAGATTTCAAAGGGAATGCTTCCAGTTTTTGCCCATTCAGTATGATATTGGCTGTTGGTTTGTCATAAATAGCTTTTATTACTTTGAGATACGTTCCATCGATACCGAGTTTATTGAGGGTTTTTAGCATAAAAGGCTGTTGAATTTTGTCAAATGCCTTCTCTGCGTCAATTGAGATAATCATGTGGTTTTTGTTTTTGGTTCTGTTTATGTGGTGAATTACGTTGATAGACTTGCGTATGTTGAACAAGCCTTGCATCCCCGGGATGAATCCTACTTGATCATGGTGAATAAGTTTTTCGATTTGCTGTTGCATTCGGCTTGCCAATATTTTATTGAAGATTTTTGCATCTATGTTCATCATGGATATTGGCCTGAAGTTTTCTTTTCTTGTTGGGTCTCTGCCGGGTTTTGGTATCAGAATGATGTTGGTCTCATAAAATGATTTGGGAAGGATTCCCTCTTTTTGGATTGTTTGAAATAGTGTTAGAAGGAATGGTACCAGCTCCTCTTTGTGTGTCTGGTAGAATTCGGCTGTGAACCCATCTGGACTTGGGTTTTTTTTGTGTGGTAGGCTCTTAATTGCTGCCTCGACTTCTGACCTTGTTATTGGTCTATTCATAGTTTCAGCTTCCTCCTGGTTTAGGCTTGGGAGGATTCAGGAGTCCAGGAATTTATCCATTTCTTCCATGTTTACTAGTTTATGTGCATAGAGTTGTTTGTAATATTCTCTGATGATGGTTTGAATTTCTGTGGAATCTGTGGTGATTTCCCCTTTATCATTTTTTATTGCATCTATTTGGTTGTTCTCTCTTTTATTTTTAATCAGTCTGGCTAGTGGTCTGTCTATTTTGTTGATCTTTTCGAAAAACCAGCTCTTGGATTTATTGATTTTTTGAAGGGCTTTTCGTGTCTCAATCTCCTTCAGTTCAGCTCTGATCTTAGTTATTTCTTGTCTTCTACTGGGTTTTGAGTTTTTTTGATCTTGCTCCTCTAGCTCTTTCAATTTTGAAGATAGGGTGTCAATTTTGGATCTCTCCATTCTCCTCATATGGGCACTTATTGCTATATACTTTCCTTTAGAGACTGCTTTAAATGTGTCCCAGAGGTTCTGGCATGTTGTGTCTTCGTTCTCATTGGTTTCGAAGAACTTCTTTATTTCTGACTTCATTTCATTGTTTACCCAGTCAACATTCAAGAGCCAGTTGTTCAGTTTCCATGAAGCTGTGCGGTTCTGGGTCGGTTTCTGTATTCTGAGTTCTAACTTGATTGCACTATGGTCTGAGAGGTTGTTTGTTATGATTTCAGTTGTTTTACATTTGTTGAGCAGTGCTTTACTTCCAATTATGTGGTCAGTTTTTGAGTAGGTGTGATGTGGTGCTGAGAAGAATGTATATTCTGTGGATTTGGGGTGGAGAGTTCTGTAAATGTCTATCAGGTTTGCTTGCTCCAGGTCTGAGTTCAAGCCCTGGATATCCTTGTTGATTTTCTGTCTGGTTGATCTGTCTAATATTGACAGTGGAGTGTTAAAGTCTCCCACTATTATTGTGTGGGAGTCTAAGTCTCTTTGTAAGTCATTAAGAACTTGCCTTATGTATCTGGGTGCTCCTGCATTGGGTCCATATATGTTTAGGATCATTAGCTCTTCTTGTTTTATTGATCCTTTTACCATTATGTAATGGCCTTCTTCGTCTCTTTTGATCTTTGTTGCTTTAAAGTCTATTTTATCAGAGATGAGAATTGCAACTCCTGCTTTTTTTTGCTCTCCATTTGCTTGGTAAATCTTCCTCCATCCCTTTATTTTGAGCCTTTGTGTATCCTTGCATGTGAGATGGGTTTTCTGGATACAGCACACTGATGGGTTTTGGATTTTTATCCAATTTGCCAGTCTGTGTCTTTTGATTGGTGCATTTAGTCCATTTACATTTAGGGTTAATATTGTTATGTGTGAATTTGATACTGCCATTTTGATGCTAAGTGGCTGTTTTGCCTGTTAGTTGTTGTATATTCTTCATTATGTTGATGCTCTTTAGCATTTAGTGTGATTTTGGAATGGCTGGTACTGGTTGTTCCTTTCTATGTGTAGTGCCTCTTTTAGGAGCTCTTGTAAAGCAGGCCTGGTGGTGACAAAATCTCTGAGTACTTGCTTGTTCACAAAGGATTTTATTCTTCCTTCACTTCTGAAGCTCAGTTTGGCTGGATATGAAATTCTGGGTTGAAAGTTCTTTTCTTTAAGAATGTTGAATATTGGCCCCCAGTCTCTTCTGGCTTGTAGTGTTTCTGCCGAGAGATCTGCTGTGAGTCTGATGGGCTTCCCTTTGTGGGTAACTCGACCTTTCTCTCTGGCTGCCCCTAGTATTTTCTCCTTTATTTCAACCTTGTTGAATCTGACAATTATGTGCCTTGGGGTTGCTCTTATTGCAGAATATCTTTGTGGTGTTCTCTGTATTTCCTGCATTTGAGTGTTGGCCTGTCTTGCTAGGTGGGGGAAGTTTTCCTGGATGATGTCCTGAAGAGTATTTTCCAGCTTGGATTCATTCTCTTCGTCCCCTTCTGGTACACCTATCAAACATAGGTTAGGTCTTTTCACATAGTCCCACATTTCTTGGAGACTTTGTTCATTCCTTTTTGTGCTTTTTTCTCTAATCTTGGTTTCTCGTTTAATTTCATTGAGTTGGTCTTCGACTTCAGATATTCTTTCTTCTGCTTGGTCAATTCGGCTATTGAAACTTGTGCATGCTTCGCGAAGTTCTTGTATTGTTTTTCAGCTCCTTTAATTCATTCATATTCCCCTCTAAGTTATCCATTCTTGTTATCGTTTCCTCATATCTTTTTTTAAGTTCCTTAGTTTCTTTGCATTGATTTACAACATGTTCTTTTAGCTCACAAAAGTTTCTCATTATCCACCTTCTGAAGTCTAATTCCGTCATTTCGTCACAGTCATTCTCCGTCCAGCTTTGTTCCCTTGCTGGTTAGGAGTTTTGGTCCTTTCTAGGAGGCGAGGTGTTCTGGTTTCGGGTGTTTTCCTCCTTTTTTCGCTGGTTTCTTCCCATCTTTGTGGGTTTATCTGCTTGTCGTCTGCGTAGTTGCTGACTTTTCGATTGGGTCTCTGAGTGGACACCCAGATTGTTGATGATGAAGTATTTCTGTTACTTGGTTTTCCTTCTACCAGCCTAGCCCCTTTGCTGTACGACTGCTGAGGTCCAATCCAGGCCCTGCTTGTCTGGGGTGCACCTCTAGCAGCTGTGGCACAGCGAGGGATGCTACCCGTTTCTTTTTCTGCTATCTTTGTCTCAGGATGATGCCTGCCAAATGTCATTGTTTTGGATATAGAGGGGTCAGGGAGCTGCTTGAGGAGACAGTCTGTTCTTTTTAGGAGCTCAATTTCTGAGCTGTGAGCTCTGTTGTTCATTCAGGGCTGTTAGGCTGCTATGTTTGATTCTGCTGCAACAGAGCTCATTAAAAAAACCCTTTTTTTCTCAAATGCTCTGTGTTGGGGGGTTCGGGCTTTATTTTTCGATGTCCTTTGAGGTGTCCTGCCCAGCTAGGAGGCAGACTAGCCACTGTTTGCCTGCCGAGTCTCCGCCCTGCTGTTGTGTGATTCGCCCTGTTCCTGCAGGCTCTGCTGTGGTCTCCGCCACGCCCTGCGGTGGAGTCTCTTCCTTGTAGCGTGTTGCCTCAGCAATGGCAGGCTGCGTCAGCAGTGGGCGTGTATCTCAGTAGGGACGGGTTGCCTCGGCAATGGCTGGCTGCGTCAGCAGTGGGCGTGTATCTCAGTGGGGCGGGTTGCCTCGGTAGTGGTGGACGCCCCTCCCCCACAGAACGTCTCGGACCGTCTGCTCGGGATAGTTTGAAATCGCGGTTTTGTTCGTCCCACTGGGTATCCCGAATGCCCTGTCCCTGCAATCCCCTGGGCTGGCCTACTGCCCAAGTCTCGTTCAGTCTCAAGTCCAGCCCTCTCAAGTCTCAGGTTGCCGGTTCAACAGGGCACCCGGACAAGCGCGCCCTGTGGGGATTGCTGGGTAGGGCCGGCCGCCGCCACCCCGGCTGCCGGCTTCGCCAGGCAGACCTACTGCCTGGCGTCCCGTGTCTTTTTTATACTTCGGAGTTTCCCCGTTCTGTGGGCAACAAAGATCAGTCTGGAAATGCAGCTCAGACTCACCTCTTTGCGGATTCAACGAGAGCTCCAAGCCTGGGTTGTTCTCACAGCGCCATCTTGAGTCCTCCCCAGCACCTTTCTTTTTTTGTTGTAAAGAATGATAATATTTAAACTTGAAGTCAAAGCCACTTCTTTGAGATCAACTCTAGAGATTTACTCATTCTTCTAGATTATGTTCTATGTACATAAAAGGGATACATCTTATTAAACTTGGTTATTTTCCTCATGTTAATCTGTCTTTTATTATAGAAAGTCTTAGATAAGAATTTATTTTTCCTCCTCTATACCACTAAATATTTAATGTTACTTAAATATAATAACAAATAATGAATAGAAAAATGAGAATTTAAGATAATAATGCTATTCTTTTTCACTCTAAATCTGCTTAGAAACTAAGTTTGAGAAACATGTAAGAATTTCTGAATTTTTTGCATTATTAAATTATTAGAAAGCAATATCTAAACCCAACATTATCATCACCACACAAAGTCTTTAGGAAATCCAACGGTTTAAAAGCTGTTGCTCGGCAAGCTATGGACTCCACTGGAATGTATTTTGGTGAGCTGTTAATTGGGCAGAGGCTGAATACAAGCTGACCTCCTACTTGATCCAGCATGCTGTGATGGTTTATTATTTAATTAATAGTGAGGATTTTATAGTATTTACAGGCAGAAGACCTAAGTATAAGGCATACTTCTCTACTTTGAATCATAATCTTGGTCAGACCATTTAACTGTGTCTGAGTTTCCCGATTTGTATAATGGAGATAATAATAATAATAGAAGAACAAGAACAACAAGAACAAGAGGAGGAGGAGGAGAAGGAGGAGGAGGAGGAGGAGGAGGAGGAGGAGAAGCAGAAGGAGGAGAAGGAGGAGTAGGAGGAGGAGGAAGAGGAGGAGGAGGAAGAGGACGAGGAGGAGGAGATAACCTCAATCAACACAACATGCTTGCTTCTCCCTTGTGATGTAGTTGTTGTGAGCATTGAGATAAAGATTGTGCAACTATTCTCTAAACTATAGAGTGCTGTGCCCACTTTTTCTGCCAAGAGCATCTTTGGGGAGCAAACACAGGAAGCAAGGATTGGCTGTTTGATTAGAGTGAGTCTGAGATGTCAACACTTTAAGAAAGAGACTTCCAAAATTCAAACTTTTTTGTATCGGAAAGTGCTCAAATCCAAACCCTCTTTTCACATGTGAATATGTTTCATCTTTGTTTAATATCTTAAGAGGTTGATAGAGAACACATTCTTAGTAAATACACAAACTGATCTCTTATCTCTAAGGTTGTTAATAGAGTTTAGCTTCCCAGTAACTCTTAAGATCTTACAAAACCTAAAAGCTCTCGATTTAATTATTTTAAGTAAATAATTGAAGTTTCCTGCCAATGTTTCCTTAAAAAGACATTACATAATCTACATCTACATCACTAGATATGTTTGCTTCAATAATACAAGATGCTAAACAGCATAGCTTCACGGCTTGGTGTGGACACCTTCTACTGAACCATATGCATCCTTCTTGCTGAGGTGCACACTTAATCCTTAAGGGGACAAGAGTCTCTTAGAAGGGAGCCAGAAACTCCATGATCCTTTCAATCATTTTTAAAAAATTGATTTCTCATAGACTCACTGCAATAAGCATCTCTGAAAAGGAAAACTAGGAGTGGGCTTTAGAAGAGAGAGCCTTCCCACTCAGAAGTGGTTTGTGCTTTAAGAAGAATATCTTGAGCACTTTTAGACAATTGAAACACTACCTTCCATTGCCTTCTACTCTCTGAATTGGGGGAAATAATAAGAAATGGCTTTTACTCATGAATACTCAATTAGTAAAAAGAAGAGCCTCATCAACTCCAAATTATCTTTAAGATGTCAGCAGTCACTGACCAGTTTCCCATCCACCCAGATCAAGTGTTGTATGTTCTTGTTGCAGCAGATTGCTCTACTTTAAAACACTTAGCATAGTGGTGATTTACGGTTGTTTGTGTGATTGTTTTATTTAAGAGCTCAGGTTGTAAATCCAAACTGCTTGAGTTAAAATTTTGACTCTACCACTTACTGCCTGGGTGACAAAGCAACTTAATAGCTCTGTACTGCAGTTTCCTCATCTGTAAAATGAGATTGATGACAGTCCCTACCACATAGAGTTGTGAGGATTAAATGTGTAAAGGAGATAACATGTAGGACCCTTATAAAAATGGCTTTCACATACTAAGTGCTCAAGAAATTTAAACTTTTTGTCTTGTTTTGTTGTAGCTCTAATAGCTTCAGGCTTTATGAGGACAGGCATATCATCATCTAACATCTCTCATAGCATTATACCAAAGAACCTACTCAGTAAATGTTTGTTAAATAATGAAAACAACTTAATTTGTAAGATTTCATTCATGTGTTTATATATTTCACTTTGGTAGTATACAGAAAATAAAATAGAAAGCAAAATCAATATGCAAGACTGCATGGAAGTTGATTTTGAAACACTTCATATTGGACCTCAGTTATCTCCTAGAATAATATATGGCAAAATGAATAAAACTTTAAGCACTGTAAACTAAGAATAGTAGTTCAAATAAGTTGTACATATTTGCTAAATGGTATGTTGTAGCTAAATAAACAATCAGTTTTGGGTCAAATGAAAAACAGTAGAATACATTTTTAATATCAATAGATAATATATCCAGGGCCTAGTGCTAAAAATTTATGAATAATTAAAAGTTATAACAGCACATATTTAAGATTTGACCTTGCTTTGACCAGGCTTTGATCACTTCCACAGAAAGGGCATTTTAGAATAACAATGAAAATGGCCATATTTTGGTCATTAAATAAAAAATTATGAGGTAATTAAAAAAAATCTTTGGTTATAGCAACATCTTGAAAAGAAATAATTCTCAGATTAAAGGCTGAGAGAAAACAGGTTAGTATATTAAGACCATTGTGCACAATTCAAAATGAGTAATTAAAAGCAAGTGAGCTCTCAAAGGACCAACTAAAAGATTATATTATTTTTAAAGCTTTCCTGAAAGTATCCTCTTTACATCATGGTATTTTTCTGAGCAAAGAGCAGCTGTATAAACACTACTATCCCATTGTAGAGGAAAGAGTAGGCAGTTGGGATATCTGACTTTCTGATGGCGTAATAATGGGGGCTCTGGAAGGCTTATTTGAAAATAGTAGGGTTTCTTACCGCCTTAATGATACTTAACACTCCTTGAAGATACAAGACTTCTTTATTCAAAAGTTGGAATGAAGATTTAAAAATGAAAATATTCTTGCTGACTTCCAGCTAAAATAAAGTATAGATGACTAATGTGACCATTTTCTGAATAGATTTTGGTGGGTGACAAAAGAATAGGGAAGCATTTTGGCTCAACCAGTAGATTAAATATTAGAAAAACGAGGTTGTTGGTGCCATGACAAGTGTCAACATCATAAATCTAGCCAACACAACTTCTGACTAAACCCGAGGATAAAGCCATAAATGTTCTCTTAATAAAACCTGTTTATTAGAACTTTTTTGGTTGGGGGTTTCTAAGTTTTCTTTTCACTCTATTATTTTTAATCTATATTATGGGAAATAAAATATTGTTATGACTCTTCAAAGAAAGTTGTGCCATTTGGCTCCTACTTCTTTTGGCAGAGATAAAAGATATTTAACTTCAATAACATAAATATTTCCATTGAATTATTGAAAGTAACAAGCAGAAATGACATTATAACTATTTTCTTTATGAATAATGGAATGGATGGATGAATAAAAATAATGGAGAAAGAAGCAGATATATGGTTTTTGAAATGGGCACAGGTTTTTACATGAGAGTTATGGAGAAAGAAGGGTACTTTTCATAAAGGAATTGGCATAAAAGAGACTAAAGGTAAACAGTTGTTTTACAGTTTTTCTTTGGACAAATGTTGGTTTATACTGGCAAAGGGATTTAATTTGTGCTGATTCTTTTCCAGTTTATAGTTTAAGTCTACAAATATTTTTCTATTTAATCCAATGAACTAAATAGTGGATGATTATGATGCAAAGCTTAGGCACTCTGCAAAAGTCACATTCTCAAAGATAACTTCTTATTTTCTAATTGACAAATTAATTCGTATTTTCTCAATTCTTACCCTGCTTGACTTTTTTACAAAAATTGACCCTCTTGACTTCCTTATTATTGAAGACTTCTGTAGTTTCTGCATCATGTTTCTCTCCTGCTGCTGTTCCTTTGATGACTTCTCTTTCTAGGCTGCCTCCAGTGATACATACAGCTCTGGTTTTATTCTATCCTGTCCTTTTCAGTTCCTCGAAGCTTCCATCGGCTCCCATCCTTTCAGCAAATCATCTAGATTAAAGGTTATGTTTTGTGTCCTTGGTCTGTTTTCTGAACTTCTGTTTCACATTTTCAACTCTGGAATGAGCATTTCTGACTGGAAACTACACTGATGATTCACATTGAATAATAAAAATTATTAACCTCTATGAATTGGCTGCTCTATTTGGCTTCGTTTTATAAAGGCATCTTCCTAAAAATATACTTCTTGAGTAGTAGAATAAGCTGCATGGGGAGTGACCAGAAGGTGAAAACTAACTAGGTCTTTGAGGGGTTAACCTAAAAATAAATAGCAATAAGAAGTCTGGCCAAACCTTATTCTATATTCCAATGATATTAAAAGTTCTAGAAGATGGTCTCATATTTATAGTATTGTTTTGATTATTTTGTTCTTGTTTTTATGTTTCTGTTGGTCCTGAGAAACTTATCAATCCAAAACACAGAGAGTAAGATAAGAATGCAGTCATAGACAAAATAAATCAGGTTCTAAGTGAAAGCAAGTGACTTATCTTCCCTGAATGCCACACACGATGGGTTAAAAAATACGGGGCAATATGTGAAGTTTTTGTAGGATTAAAAGTAATATACACACACATGAGGAGATTGGATATTGCCACTTCTTTCTAACAACAAGTAAAAAGCTAAAAAGACTGAAAAATTAATAACTCTTTTTTGGACCCACAAGAGAGGTGAGGACACAGGGCAAACCACAAGCATTAAGACTGGAGAGAGAGACAGGTGAATACAAGGAACCATGCCTTATGAGGACACAGACTCACAAGCAGAAACTGTCATAGGAACTAGTGCCAGAGTAGGAAAACCTGAACTGCAACTGATGAATCACTACAGGTGAAGTGTGGACAAGACTGAAAATTAAAAATAACTCCAGGGAGATGCAACCATAGAAGGGTCCTCATGCTTTTGTGAGTTTTACTTCTAGAACTCAACCAGGTTCTCATAGTTAATATTGGAGAAAAATCTCCTTTTACTTATGCAGGGCAGAGGTGAAAAAAAAACAATTACACAATTTCAAAATATGCCAGCGCACACCACTTTTATTAACAAGTACTTGCCCTTAAGAGAACTATTTATCTGGAGCTAACCTGCTTCAGTGTTATCAGAGCCCAACTGACTTGGGGAAAAGAAAATATCCAACTTCAGCCTACTGTAACTATCTGTTCCCTCTGAGGGGGTGGAAGAATTGAGGAGCACTTATGAAGTCCACTGTCCAGAGTCACTAAAAGATTGAAGCCTAATCACAGGACTTATTTATGTACCAAACACCACCTTCCCACCACCATACCACTATATTACTAAAGACCTATTAATAGCAGTTTCTTCTACCAGTATATCATGTCCACCTATCAATAGAAAATTGTGAAGCCTACTCAAAGGCAAAAAACACCATTTGAAGAACGAAGCAAGTATTGGCATTGGACACTGAGAGACAGAGAGAGAGAGAGAGACAGACAGACAGAGAGACAGAGAGAGAAGGAGAGAGAGACAGAGAAAACACACAAAACACCCAGCTAGAATTCTGTACCTTGTGAAATTATTCTTTAAAAGTTAAGAAAAATAAAAACTATCCTGAACAAAAAATGATGAAATTTGAAAACTGCTGTCAATTATCTGCCATTCAAGAAATGTTAAAAGAAGTTCTTTAGAAGGAAGAGAAATAATCTGGGTTAGAAACTCAGATTTTTATAAAGAAAAGAAGAGCAAAGAGGGAATACATGAAGTTTACACTATAAGTTTTTATTTTCTTATTCTTAATTGATTTAATAGATAAAAATGTGTTCAAAATATAACAGCAACACTGTATTTTGTTATGTATGGTTTTATATATATTATGCATGTTATATACAAGTGAAATGAATGACAGCAATGATATATGGGACAAGAGGGAGAAGTTAGAATTGTTTTATTATAAGGCACTCATACTACCTGTGTAGTCTTTATTTAAGAGTGGATTTGGATTATTTATAAATGTTATTGCAAACTCTGGGGCAACTACTAAAAGAGTTCTTTAAAAAGAGGTATAAAGGCAAAAATCAACTCAAGATCAATCAAAGACTTAAGGCACAGATGTGGAACCATACAAATTCTAGGAGATAACATCAGGAAAACCCTTCTAGACATTGTCTTAGCAAAGACTTCGTGACCAAGAGCCCCAAAGCAAATGTAACAAAAACAAAGATAAATAGATGGGAGTTAATTAAACTAAAAAGCTTCTGCACAGCAACAGAATGGGAGAAAATCTTTACAATCCATACATCTGACAAAGGACTAATGTCCAGAATCTACAAAGAATTCAAACAAATCACAAGAAAAAAAACAAGCAATGCCATCCAAAATTGCAATAAGCACATGAATAGACATACTAATGGCCAAGAAGCATATGGAAAATGCTCAACATCACTAATGATCAGGAAAATGCAAATCAGAACCACAATACTGCTAGAATGTTCATAATCAAAAAATTAAAAAATAATAAATGTTGACAGTGTGGTAATAAGGGAACACTTTTGGTAGGAATGTAAACTATGGAAAACAGTGTGGATATTCCTTAAAGAACTAAAAGTAGGCCTACCATTTGATTCAGCGATTCCTCTACTAGGTATCTACCCAGAGGAAAGGAAGTCATAATATAAAAAAAATACTTGCACATGCATGTTTATAGCAAATTATGTGTGTGTGTGTGTGTGTGTGTGTGTGTGTGTATCCAGGTCACACTGATACAAGAGGGGACTCCAATGGCCTTGGGCAGCTCTGTACCTGTGGCTTTGCAGGGTACAGCTTCCCTTCCAGCTGCTTGCACAGGCAGGTGTTGAATGTCTGTGGCTTTTCCAGGCACATGGTGCAAGTTGTCTGTGGCTCTGCCATTCCGGAGTCTGGAGGACAGTGGTGCTCTTCTCACAGAATCACTAGGCAGGTGGCCCAGTAGGGACTCTGTGTGGGGGTTCCAATTCCACATTTCCTTTCTGTACTCCCCTAGCAGAGGTTCTCAATGAAGGCTCTGCCCCTGCTGCAAACTCTGCCTGAATATCCAGGCATTTCTATACATCCTCTGAAATCTAGGTGGAGGTTCCCAAACCTCAATTCTTGACTTGGTGCACCCATAGGACCAACATTATGTTGAAGCTGCCAAGGCTTGGAGCTTGTACCCTCTGAAATAATGGCCTGAGCTGTATCTTAACCCCTTTTAGCCATGGCTGGAACAGCTGGGATGCAGGACACCAAGTCCTGAGGCTGCACACAGCAGGGGGGCCCTGAACCCAGCCCCTGAAATGATTTTTCCCTCCTAGGCCTCTGGGCTTGTGATGGGAGGTGATGCCCTGAAGGTCTCGAACATGCCCTGGAGATATTTTCCCCCATGGTCGTTGTGATTAGTATTTCGCTTCTTGTTATTTAAGCAAATTTCTGCAGCCAGCTTGAATTTTTTCCCCCCCCAACAATGGATTTTTCTTTTCTAGTGCATCTTCAGTCTCCTAATTTTTCAAACTTTTAGGCTCTGCTTTCTCTTGAATGCTTCGCTGCTTAGAAATTTCTACTGCTAGATGCCCTAAATCACCTCTCTCAAGTTCAAAGTTCTGAAGATCTCTAGGGAAGGGATAAAATGCCACCACTCTGTTTGCTAAAGTGCAGCAGAAGTCACCTACATTCCAATTCTCAACAAGTTCCTCATATTCATCTGAGACCACCTCAGCCTGGACTTCATCGTCCATATCACGGTTAGCATTTTGGTCAAAGCCATTCAATAAGTCTCTAGACGTTCCAAACTTTCCCACAGCTTTCTGTCTTCTGAGCCTTCCATGTCTCTAGGAAGTTCCAAACTTTCCCACATTTTTCTGTCTTCTTCTGAGCCCTCCAACCTCTTTCATCCTCTGCCTGTTACCCAGTTCCAAAGTTGCTTCCACGCTTTCAAGTATCCTTATAGCAGCACCCCACTCTCAGTACCAATTTACTGTATTAGTCCATTCTCATGCTACTAGGAAGAAATAACAGAGACTGGGTAATTTGTAATGAAAAGAGATTTAACTGACTCACAGTTTTGCATGGCTGGGGAGGCCTCAGGAAACTTACAATCATGGCAGAAGGTACCTCTTCACAGGGTTGCAGGAGAGAGAACGAGTACAAGCAGGGGAAATGCCAGATACTTGTAAAACCATCAGATCTTGTAAGATTCAGTCATTATCACAAGAACAGGATGGAGGAAAGCACTCCCATGATCCAATTGCCTCCACCTGGTCCCACCCTTGGCTCATAGGGATAATTACAATTCAAGGTGATATTCGGGTAGGGACACAGAGCCAAACAATGTCATCCAGGAAACACCCAGATGGCAGGGCAGGCAACCCCAACCAACCCTGCCACTAATAGCCAGGCAGGCAATGCTTCTACAGCTTCTGGACCAGTGGTTCTTCTTCTGTGGTAACTCAGCAGGAGGGCACAGTTCTTGTTATCTGAGAAACACTCTGACAGTGGGGTACTTGACCTCACCTACCACTGACAGCCAGGCAGGCAAGCCTGCTAGAGCTTCTGGCCCAGCAGCCCCACTTCTGTGTGAACTCAACTAGAGTACAGTTTCCTGCTGTCCTGGAAAACACCAAGATGGCAGAATATGTGACCCTGCCTAAGCAATGCCTACTAGAAATTCTAACCCAGTGATCCTGCTTCTGTGGGAACTCAGCCAGTGTCTGCAGCCTCCTTTTTTCTCAGGAAGCATCTGGATGGCAAGGTGGGTATCCCCACTCACCTTTACCACTAGTGACCAAGTAAGCAATACCTGCTAGAACTCCTAGTGCAGCAGTACTGCTTCTGCCTGAATTGGCTAAGGGGCACATCCTGTTGTTGCTCTAGAAATACCCAGATGATAAGGTGAGCAATTTCACCCACACTATGGACATTAAAGAATAATAAGGAAATGCTATTAACTACCTTATGCACACAAATGTGATAAGTTAAATGAAATTGAACAATTTCTTGGAAGACACAGTTTGTCAAAACTCCCACAAGAAGAAATAGTTAATCTGAGTAGACCTGTATCTACTGAAGAAATTGAATTAGTAATTAATAACCTTCCAAAACAGAAATTACCAGGTCCAGATGAGTTCTTTAGCAAATTCTACCAAATTCTATGAGTCCTATAATTTCTGGAAGAAATTACAACCACTATCTACAATCTCTTTCAAAAGGTAAAAGTAGAGCAAATACTTCCTAAATCAATCTATGAGGCCGGTACTACCCTAGTGCCAAAGTCAGGCAAAAACATTACAAGAAAAGACAACTACAGACCTATGTTCATCATGAACATAGATGCAAAAATTCTCAACAAGATATATACAAATCAAATTCAAGAATATATAAAAAGAATTAAACAACATGACCAAGTAAGATTTAGCCCAGGCATAAACTTGCAGGATACAAGACATGAAACAGTCTTTTTTTTTTTTTTTGCAGATGACATAACTATCGATTTAGAAAATATCAAAGAATCTATAAAAACACTCCTGGATCTAATAAGCAATTATACAAGTTTAATACAAAAGATAAATAGACATTCTATATACCAGCAATGAACAAGTGGAATTTGAAATTAAAAATACAATACCACTTATATTATCATGCCCCAAAATGAAACAGGGTAAATCTAACAAAATGTTCATAAGATCTGTATGAGAAAAGCTATAAAATTCTGATGGATATCAAAGGACTAAATAAATGGAGAGCTACTTCATGTTCATGAATAGGAAGACAATGTTGTCAATATGTCAGTTCCTCCCAACTTTATTATAGATTCAATGCAACCCCAAATAAAATCTAAGAAAGTTATTTTTTGAGTATTGACAAAATGATTCTAAAGTTTGTCTGGAGATGGAAATGATGCAGGATAGTTAACACAATATTGAAGGAGAAGAATAAAATTCAAAGATTGTTACTACCTGACTTCAGGACTCACTAGAAAGTTAAAATAATCAAGACAGTATGGTACTTGTAAAATAACAGACAAGTAGATGGCAATGAAAAAGAATAGGGAGCCTGGGAATATACCCACATAAATGTAGTTCACTAATCTTTGACAAAAGAGCAAAGGCAATATAATGGAAAAACGTGTTTTCCCTAACAAATAATACTGAAAGAACTGTACATCTACATGTAAAAAATATGACTCTAGACATAGATTTTACACTACTCACAAAAATTAATTAAAAATGGATTATCGGCTTAAATGTAAAATGCAAAACTATAAAAAACCTAGAAGATAATGTAGGACAAAGTCTAAATGACCTTGGGTATGGCCATGTCTTTTTAGATACAATGCTAAAGGTACCAACCATGAACAAAATAATTGATAAGCTGAACTTCATTAAAATTACAAACAATTTCTGTGCAAAACATGATGTCAAGAGAACAAGAAGAGAAGCCACAGACTAGGATAAAGTATTTGCAAAAAAAAAAAAAAATGCATCTAATAAAAAGTAAACCTGTTATCTAAAACATATAAAAAATTCCTGAAAATAAAAAATGAGAAAACAAAATCCCTATTAATAAACCCAACACCTGAATAGAGAGCTAACCAAAGAAAATATACTATGACAAATAAGCATATAAAAAAGTTCCACATCATATATTATCAGCAAAGTGTAAGTTAATAGAATAATAACATGCTACTATATATCTATTAGGTGGCCAAATTCAGAACACTGACAATATCACATACTAGTGAAGATGTCAAGCAACAGGAACTCTCATTCTTTGCTGATGGGAATGCATAGTGGTAGAGCCACTTTGAAGGGCAGTTTGGTAGTTTTTTACAAAACTAAACATATTCTTACCATAGTACTCTGCAATCACATTCCTCGATGTTTAATCGTAGGTGTTGAAAAGTTATGTCCACACAAAAGCCTGCACGTGGATAACATGTTTATAGCAACGTTATTCGTAATTGTCAAACCTTGGAAGCAACCAGGATGTTATTCAGTGGGTGAATGGATAAATAAAGTATGGTACATTCAAAGAATGAAATACTATTCAGTGCTAAAAAGAAATAAGCTATCAAGCCATGATAAGACATGGAGGAACTTAAATGCATATTTCTAAGTGAAACTAATCTGAAAAGGCTACATGCTATGATCCTAACTATATGGCATTCTTGGACAAGTCAAAGCAATGGAGACAGTAAGAAGATCAGTGGTTGTCAAGGGTTAAGGAATGGGAAGGGATGACTAGGCAAAGGACAAAGTATTTCTAGGACAATGAAAATACTCTCTAATACTATAATGGTAGATAAATATCATTACACAATTTTGTAAAACCATAGAATGTACAACCAAGAGTGAATCTTAATGTAAACTATGGACCTTGGGTAATTGTGATATGTCAATGTAGGCTGGTCAATTTTAAAAATGTACTATTCTGTTGAAGGATGTTAAAATAAGCTCAGGCATTTGTTGGGACAAGGGGTATATGGGAAATATCTGTACCTTCATCAATTTTGCTATGATCCTGAAACCACTCTTAAAAATATTCTTAGAAGAAAAACTTTAGAAATTTAGAGGGAAGTGGCTATGGTGGCCAACAAGAAGAAGCTAGTATGTGTGGCTCCCATGGAGAGGAATGGAAAGAGCAAATAAATACAGCATCTTCAACTGAAACATCCAGGTAGTCACATTGGGATTAAGCAAGGAAACAACTTGATCCATAGAAAACAAAGAAAAGCAAGACAGGACAATGGCCTACCTGAGAGTAACATGAAGCCAAGGGAACAACCCCCACCAAGGGAAGCAGTGAGTGAATGTGTGACTTCTCCCACAGATCTTTGCAGCCCTCAGGTATGGAGATCTCCTTGTAAACCCACTCCACCAGGGCCTTCAGTCTGACAGACAGAGCTATGTGGAATCTTAGCAGAGCAGCTACTTAATCATGCTTAGAGAACCTGGAACCTTAGATAATTGTGCTTTCCAGCAAAAGTAGCTGCAGCTCCCACAAAGTGGGGTTTAGATCCCTGTAAATATGCCTAGGAAAGAGGATGAAGCCAGGGGGCTGAGCAGCATCTGCCTGCTGGCCCCACTTCCATGGCACCTCACAAGATAAGACCCAATGGAATGGAATTCCAGTGAGCCAATGGCAGCAGCATTTCACCTTTTTAAGAAGGAGCTCCCAGGGGTGAGCTACCATCTTTGCTGTGTGGATGTGTTAGCCATTCCAGCCTTCAGCCTTTGGAGAGTCTGAGCTGACCTGGGTTGTCCTCAGAACAGCACAGCTGCTCCACCAAAATGTGCCAGACTGCTGGTTTAAGTAAGTGTCCAATTTTGTTCCCCCATACTGGGTGGGATCTTTAAACTAGGGCCTCCAGCCACACTTACTGGTATTGTTATCTGGCTGAGAGAGATTTTTAACCTCCCTGGGACAGAGCTTTCAGGGAGAAGGGTGGGCCACCATATTTGCTGTTTGGGTGACTTTGCCATTCCAGCCTTTGGGATTTAGAGTGTTTGAGGGAGCTGAAATTGACCCCCAGCACAGGATAGTGCTCTATCAAAACATGGCCAGACTACTTTTTAAAGCAGGACCCCAATGCCATTTCCCCTCACTGGGTAGGACATAGGGTCTCCAGCCACCTCCTACATGTGCTTTTGGGCCAGCAACAGGCCCATACCTCTCTCCCAAAGGGAGGAACAGGCTGCCATCTTTGCTGTTTCTCAGTCTTCACTGAGACATTTCCAGGTACTGGAAAACTTGAGGCATACAACAGTAGCTCTACAGAAAAGTGGTCCGACTGCTACATGGATGTCCATTCCCATACATCCTCATTGGGCAGATCCTCCAGGCCTGGGCCTTCAGTCAGCCTTCACCAGAGCCATCAAGCCAGTAGCAACTTGGCAACATGCTGGACAGAGCCTACAGGGGCAACTGAAAGCTTTTCTGCTATTGCCTCTGCAGTGGAACTCCCCTTGCCATCCTTAGAAGGAGCAAAAACCCTAAGCACCTTATCCACAACTCCAACAAGCTGCAGTTGACCCAAGGAGAGGAGGCCAGTGTGTCTCCCATGGGTCCCACACACCCCCACTGCCTATCACCATAAAGAAAACCCTTGGCTTGGGCCCACAGCACAGATCCCCCCGCCCCCTGCCCCAATCCTGGGCTGATTATACTGAGTGATTTCTGACCTGCATCTTTCTGGAGTGGAGCCCCCAGAAGAAAAGCAAATGACCCTAAGCCACAACCACTAATAAGATCCCTAGCTCTGCTACCTCGACGTTGACAAAGAAACATAAACATTCAGATTGCTCTACAAGTGCAGTGGGTATCCCAGGAGTGCCAAGTTGGAATCTACAGCCAGCACTCAAGAGGGAGACAAACCCATACTTGCAGAGCATTAAGAGGGAACACAGCTGCAACTGTGAGGAAACACAGGGGAGCCACACAACCAAGAGTCTACCAACTGATCAATAAACCTATGTGCCACCTGCTAGATCACACTTCAAAGCTTCAACACCAAAAATACCTCACGAATAGCCTCCCACCCCATGAAACCAGAGACAAGAAGTTAGCTTCAAAAAAAGACACTGCACAAAGCCTTGGCCCAGTGAAAACATCAAGAAAAGAAATCTATTGACTGTACTCATCTATAGTACAGTTAAAGAAACACTCACATACAGAAATGAAAAAGAACCAACACAAAAACTCTGGTAACTGAACTAGCAAAATGACTGCCCATTTTCCAACAAGAGTTCTTAACCAGACTAAACTGAATGAGAGAAATATAGTTCAGAGTATGGACAGCAACAGAGTTCACTGAGATTCAGGAGAATGGCAAAACTGAATACAAGGAAAATAAGAATCACAATAAAGTGATAGAGGAGCTGAAGGACAAAATTACTGGTATAAAAGGAACCTAATGGGTCTGACAATTGAATAACACAATACAAGAATTGCACAGTGCCATCACAGTATTAATAGTAGAATAAACCGAGCTGAGAAAAGAATCTTAAAACTTGAAGACTGGTTCTCTGAAATAAGACAGTTAGAGAAAAATAAATAAAAAAGAATAAAAAGGAATAAACAAAACCTCTGAGAAGCATGGGATTACGTAAAGAGGCCAACTCTAGGACTTAATGGCATCCCTGAAAGGGAAGGGGAGAAAGCAAACAACTTGGAAAACATATTTTGGGCATCGTTCATGAAAACTTCCCCTAGTCTTGCTAGAGAAGTCAACAGTGAAATTAAGAAAATACAGAGACCTCCTGAAAGATTCTACACAAGAAGATCATCCCCAAGATATATCATCAGATTTTCCAAGGTCAAAATGAAAGAAAGAATGTTAAAGGCAGTTAGAAAGAAAGGGCACATCACCTACAAAGGGAACCTTATCTGGCTAACAGCGGATTTATAAGCTAAACCCCTACAAGCCAGGAACAGACTGGGAGTGTATGTTTGACCATTCTTAAAGAAAAAAATTTTCAGCCAAGAATTTTATATCTGACCAAGCTAAAATTCCTAAGTAAAGAAAAAATAAAATCCTTTTCAGATAAGCAAATACTGAAGAAATTCATTACCACCAGATTTGCTATATAAGAGATCTTGAAAGGAGCACTATAGAAAGCAAAGACCAATACCAGCTAATACAAAAACACATGTGGACACACATAACAGTGCCACTGTAAAGCAACCACATAAACCAGCCAACACGATAACCAGCTAACAGCACAATGACAGAATTAAATCCATGCACATCAATACTAACCTTGAATGTAAATGGGCTAAATGCCTCAATTAAATATATCCAAAAATATACCCAAAATATACTATAGGGCTACAATAACCAAAGCAGCATGGTACTGATATGAAAACAGGCTCATAGACCAATGGAACAGAATAGAGTGCCCAGAAATAAGGCTGCACATCTACAACAATCTGATCTTCCACAAAATGGACAAAAACAAGGAATGGGGAAAACACTCCCTATTCAACAAATGGTGCAGGGATACCTGGCTAGTCATATGTAAAAGATTGAAGCTGGATGCCTTCCTTACACCATACATAAAAATCAACTCATGATAAATTAAAGACTTAAATGTAAATCCAAAAGCTATAAAAACCCTGCAAGAAACACACCAAAAGCAATTGTAACAAAAGCAAAAATTGACAAGTGTGATCTAATTAAACTAAAGAGCTTCTGCACAGGAAAAGAAATTATCAACAAGTAAACCAACCTACAGAATTGGGGAAAATATTTCCAAACTATGCATTTGACAAAGGTCTAATATCTAGCAACAAATTGTTAAACAAATTTACAACAGAAAAACAAACAATTCCATTAAAAAGCAGGTAAAGGATATGAATAGACACTTCTTAAAAGAAGATATACATGTGGCCAACAAGCTGAATATCACTGATCATTAGAGAAATGCAAGTCAAAACCATGAGATACCTCTATACCACTCAGAATAGCTATCATTAAAAAGTTAACAGTTGCCAGTGAAGTTACAGAAAAAAGGGTACACTTATACACTGTTGATGGGAGTGTAAACTAGTACAACCACTCTGGAAAGCAGTATGGTGATTCCTTGAAGAGCTAAAAGCAGAACTATCATTTGACCCAGCAATTCCATTACTGGGTATATACTCACACAAATATAAATCATTCTGTTACAAAGATACATGCACGTGTATGTTCACTGTAGCACAATTCACAATAGCAAAGACATGGAATCAGCGTAAATGTCCACCAGTGCCAGACTGGATAAAGAAAATTGGTACGTATATGCCATAGAATTCTATTCAGCTATAAAAAAATAATGGGATCATATCTTTTATGGGAACATGACTGAAACTGGAAGATATTATCCTTAGCAAACTAACTCAGTGACAGGAAACCAGATACCACATGTTCTCACTTAAAAGTGGAAGCTAAATGATAAGAACTTATGGGTGCAAAGAAGGAAACAGCAGACACTGGGGTCTATATGAGGGTGGAGGGTGGGAGGAGGGAGAGGAGCAGATAAGATAACTGTGGGGTACTAGGTTTAATACCTGGGTGATAAAATAATATGTACAACAAATTCCTGCAACACATATTTACCTATGCAACATACCTTCACATGTACCCCCAAAACCTAAAATAAAAGCTAAACAATGTTTAAATATATAAGTTAAGTATTTGACACATAGTAGTACTCAATAATACTGATTTTTAAAATATTACCACTATTACTTGATCACTTGAGTTTAGTACTGTGTTGTTTTTATTTTTTATTCTTTAACCAATAGTCCATGTCTAATGAAACACTAACTCTGTCAGTTGTCCTACAGGCTTTTAAAATACATTTTCACTGGCTTCACTTGAGGTCAGACCCTAAAATGCTGCTGAAGGAGCCTTCTGGTGGTATCCCTATCAAAATATTTTCTTCCAATAGCACAACTTATATTATAAAATTCTCCTCCTCAAATGCATTATTAGGGCTTACCCCTGTTTTCTAGGTATGGTCTATGATTCTCAGTATGACATTCAGATCCAAGCATATTGTGGCCACATTCTAATTTTCTGATCTAGCATAATGTGTCAAATTTGTCAACTCACTCTTCTATGAAATCTCTTTATCAACTCTTCTGTCTCTGTGACTTTGATTCTACTTTTCCCTTTTTCCCAATGCTCTCTCCTTTCCTCTTTACCTCTTAAATCCTAAATACTTTTAAGGCTTAGCTTAAGTTACTCCTTCAAAAACCTTTACCAGATCTCTCCAGTTCAAACAGGCTCTGTTCCTGAATTCATAGCACTTACTGTCTAAAGCAGTTATCTGGCCATTAGTTATGTACACAGCTTTTTTCATTTTGCATCCCATACTATTAATTAACGTTCCCATCATCATTTGCTTCTGTCTAGGAACTAATTTAACTCATCAACATTGTTGATGTTCTTTGATTTAGGGGATCAGTAATATACATTTGGAGTCAATAGTAAACGTTTGCATTTGTTATTCATTCAATATGCATTTATGAACAAACTAACAAATCTCCAAGTATAATGAGAATTAGAGACAGGCAAATAATTAAAGTTCAACAGAAATCTCATAAAAGGTATATGCACAAAACCAGTGGTATCATAGAAACAGGATCCTTAATTCTACATAAGTATCAAGGAAGACCAGAGGAATCTTCTCAGAGTAACTTATACTCAACTTGCAGTGAAAGGATGAGCATCAGTTCTCAGGACTGGGAGGGCAGTCAGGGAGAGCTTTACAGAAACAGAGAACAAGAAAAATATGCAAAGACATGGACCCCTGGAAATAATTTTGTATGAATGATAGGTCTACAAGTTATATAAAAATGAAGTCTACATATAAAACTCAGAAAGGCCCTAAAACCAAATCATGAATACACTACTTGCTAAGAGGTCATTATTTCAAAGGCAATAATTCAGAGGAAGAAAACAATTAAGGACTTTAGATCATAGAAGGAGAAAAAAGGGAGGTGTGAGCAAGACTGGTGGCAAGAAAAACTGACAAATCAACTCAGTACCCCAAGCAAGAGAGACCAAGGCATGGGTAGTGCAGAGAAACTCTCAGGTTCAGGAGATGTTTTAGAGACAAGAAAAATTTGGAGTTATGTGATGTAGTGGGACAATGGCAGTGGCAGTCCCTGTGGACCCCAGTTGGATCTTGGAGCAAAGTTGGGGCTGAGCTTGGGTGTCATAAATGGCAGCAAGACACAGGCAGATTCCTGGGTGGAAGGGGTGGGTCCCCAGTGAGGCCCACCTTCAGGCCAGAGAGGGCCTGCAGGTTGGGGACAAGGATACCATCCCAAGGACTGGAGTGGGAACTTGTGCCTTTTCTGGGTCACCTATGGCCACCCATGGACCAATTGGCATACAGTTCCTCCCCTCTGAAGCCCATAAAAGCCCGGGCTCAGCCATAGTTAAGCAGGTGACAGATGACCAGCTGCAGAGAGGAGCTTCCCTATCTGCTGATAGCAGGAGACACTGGGATGGCCAGCAGCAGAGAGGAGCAACCCATTCCAGGGCCTCCTCTCTGCTAGGAGCCGAACACTCCTAGCTGGGACACCCTGGCTGTGGAAAGGAGTTATCCACTGGGGGTCTCTCCTGTGAGCTGTTCTATTGCTCAATAAAGCTTCTCTTCATCTTGCTCACTCTCTACTTGTCTATATACCTCATTATTCTTGGTTGCAGGACAAGAACTAGGAACCCACTGAAAGGCAGAGCTAAAAGAGTATAACACAAATGGCTGAAACATGTCCCTTGGTTGCTACACTGCAGGGAAAGCGAAGAGAGAAGACCTGCAACCCTTTAGGGAGCTCAGACTTGAGAGCTCCCCAAGCCAGGGCTGTGACTCCTTCTTTGGGGTCCTGAAGTGCCTGGCATCTCCAAGATTCTGGGTGCCAATGCATTCCCAGGTGCCAGCTGAGGAAGCTGCTTGTAGTGCACCTGATCCAGCTGAAGCCTTGCAGAGACCTGACACCCATACCAGCACCTGGAGCTTCCTGCTTTGCTGCAACAGCCTTCATGTCTGACTGTGGAGTGGCCTAACCCCACACTCACTCATATACCCTTTGCTGTTCCACACTTGACTTGCACTTGGAAGGTGTGGGATCCAGGTCGGTAGTGTGAGCTGAGCATAGCCTGCCAGGCCGAGTGGGCAGAATGAGCCCAGTGGGCCCCAGCAAAACTCAGCAAAGGCACCACCAGCCAGAGGTTTCAGGCCAGAAAAGTGACACGCCAAAGATCCTGCAACATAACCTGCCAATAAATAATGATGCCATTATCCAAGGAAGGAAAGAGGATGCTCATGGTTTAGTGTTTGTTTTATAACAATGTTCAATAACCTTCTTTTAGAAGGTTGTATGGAAAGAGAGAAGCCAAAGCCATCATGTGAAAAAGGCAATACTTTATGTTTTATTCACATTAATTCTGGGAAACAGCAGGAAGCAATTATCAGTTGGAGAGAATGTACTAAGCATAAAAGTTTTATGAGTGACTTTGTATATACAATAACTTATGACATTAGATTCTGGCAGTTCCAATTTGCAGTAATTGAAACAAAAAACTATGGGAATGGAAAGCAAAACATTTGGGAAAACTTCAAGGGTTTTTTGATATCATATCACACTGTTACATATTCTTAAACTATTATTTGAGATTCACTCAGTTATACCTAAGGAAACACAATTTAGTAAATAACCTATTTCCTAAACAGCTTACTTAGGAAATAAAAAAAAAAAATTAGCTGGGCATGGTGGTGTATGCCTGTAGTCCCAGCTACTCAGGAGGCTGAGGAAGGAGAACCACTTGAACCCAGAAGGCGGAGGTTGCAGTGAGCCACGGTGTGCCACTGCACACCAACCTAGACAACAGAATGAGTCTGTCTCAAGAACAAGCAAAGAAACAAACAACCACTGTTTAATCCAGTGACACTTTCTCAAGTGTTAATATAGTATAGTTGAATGGGAAACTATTTTAAATCAAGTCCTCAAAAGTAATTACAACAAAATCACAAATTGACAAATGGGACCTGATTAAACTAAAAAGCTTTTTCACGGCAAAAGAAACTATCAATAGAGTAAACAGACAACACACAGAATGGGTGAAAATATTTGCAAACTATGCTTCTGAGAAAGGTTTGATATCCGTAATCTATAAGAAACTTAAATCAACAACCAGAAAACAAATAACCCCATTAAAAAATGTGCAAAGAACATGAATGGACATTTCTTAAAAGAAGACATACAAGCAACCAACATATGTATAAAAAATGCTCATCATCACTAATCATTAGAGAAATGCGAATAAAAGCCTCAGTGAGATATTGCCTCATACTAGTTAGAATGGCTACTATTAAAAAGTCAAAAAATAACAGATGCTGGCTGGGTTGCAGAAAAAAAGGGAATGTCTATATACACAGTTGGTGGGAATGTAAATTAGTTCAGCCCCTGTTGGAAATTATTCAAAGAACTTTGAACTACCATTTGACCTAGCAATCTTTATATATAATATATATATATATATATATATATATATATATATATATATATATATATATATTATACCAAATATATGTATATATATTTAAAAGAAAATAAATTGTACTACTAGAAAGACACATGCCCTAGCAGAAATCAACCTAGGTGCCCATCAGTGGTGGACTGGATAAAGAAAGGGTGACACATACACACCGTGGAATACTACACAGCCATAAAAACAATGAAATCATGTCCTTTGTGGCAACATGGATACAGCTGGCAGCCATTATTCTAAGTGAATTAACACAGGAACAGACAACCAAATACCACATGTTCTCACTTTTAAGTGGAAGCTAAACACTGAACCCACATGGACATAAACATGGGAGCAATAAAGACTGGGGACTACTAGAGGTGGTAGAGAAGGAGTCTGAAAAACCACGTATTAGGTACTATGTCTCATATCTGGTGACAGGATCCTCTGTATCCCAAACCTCAGCATCATGCCATATTCCCACATAACAAACTTTCACATGTATCCCCAGAAACTAAAAGTTGAAATTATTTAAAAAATAAAAATAACAGGAGAGGGGACTCAAGATGGCGCTGTGAGAACAACCCAGGATTGGAGCCCGCGTTGAATCCGCAAACGGTGAGTCAGTGCTGCATTTCCAGACTGATCTTTGTTGCCCACAGAACGGGGAAACTCCCAAGTATAAAAAGACACGGGACGCCAGGCAGTAGGTCTGCCTGGCGAAGCCGGCAGCCGGGGCGGCGGCGGCCGGCCCTACCCAGCAATCCCCACAGGGCGCGCTTGTCCGGGTGCCTTGTTGAACCGGCAGCCTGAGACTTGAGAGGGCTGGACTTGAGACTGAACGAGACTTGCACAGTAGCCCAGCCCAGGGGATTGCAGGGACAGATCGTTTGGGATACCCAGTGGGACGAACAAAACCGCGATTTCAAACTATCCCGGGCAGACGGTCCGAGACGCTCTGTGGGGGTGGGGCGTCCACCACTACGGAGGCAACCTGCCCCAACTGATATACACGCCCACTGCTGACGCACCCAGCCGGTGCCGAGGCAACCCGCCCCAACTGAGATACACGCCCACTGCTGACGCAGCCAGCCGTTGCAGAGGCAACCCGTCCCTACTGAGATACACGCCCACTGCTGACGCAGCCTGCCATTGCTGAGGCAACACGCTACAACGAAGAGACTCAGCCGCAGGGCGTGGCGGAGACCACAGCAGAGCCGGCAGGAACAGCGCGAATCACACAACAGCAGGGCGGAGCCTCGGCAGCCAAACAGTGGCTAGTCTGCCTTCGAGCTGGGCAGGACACCTGATCTGACATCCAAAAATAAAGCCCAAACCCCTCAACACAGAGCATTTGAGAAAAAAAAAAAGGGTTGTTTAATGAGCTGTGTTGCAGCAGAATCAAACATAGCAGCCTAACAGCCCTGAATGAACAACAGAGTGCACAGCTCAGCAATTAAACCCCTATAAAGTACAAACTGTCTCCTCAAGCAGCTCGCTGACCCCTCTATATCCAAAAGACTGTCATTAGGCAGGCATCATCCTGGGACAAAGAGAGCAGAAACAGAAACTGGTAGCATCCCTCGCTGTGCCACGGCTACTAGAGGTGCACCCCAGACAAACAGGGTCTGGAGCGGACCTCAACAGTCGTACAGCGAAGGGGCTAGACTGGTAGAAGGAAAATCAAGCAACAGAAATACTTCATCATCAACATTCTGGGTGTCCACTCAGAGACCCAAACGAAAAGTCAGCAACTACGCAGACGACCAGCGGACAAATCCACAAAGATGGGAAGAAAACAGCGCAAAAAGAAGGAAAACACCCGAAACCAGAACACATCGCCTCCTAGAAAGGACCAAAACTCCTCACCAGCAAGGGAACAAAGCTGGACGGAGAATGACTGCGACGAAATGATGGAATTAGACTTCAGAAGATGGATAATGAGAAACTTTTGTGAGCTAAAAGATCATGTATTAAATCAATGCAAAGAAACTAAGAACCTTGAAAAAAGATTTGAAAAAAGATTCGAGGAAATGATAACAAGAATGGATACCTTAGAGAGGAATATGAATGAATTAAAGGAGCTGAAAAACACAATACGAGAACTTCGCGAAGCAAACGCAAGTTTCAATAGCCGAATTGACCAAGCAGAAGAAAGAATATCTGAAGTCGAAGACCAACTCAATGAAATAAAACGAGAAACCAAGATCAGAGAAAAAAGCGCAAAAAGGAATGAACAAAGTCTCCAAGAAATGTGGGACTATGTGAAAAGACCTAACCTACGTTTGATAGGTGTACCAGAAGGGGACGAAGAGAATGAATCCCAGCTGGAAAATACTCTTCAGGACATCATCCAGGAAAATTTCCCCCACCTAGCAAGACAAGCCAACACTCAATTGCAGGAAATACAGAGAACACCACAAAGATATTCCGCAAGAAGAGCAACCCCAAGGCACATAATCGTCAGATTCAACAGGGTTGAAATAAAGGAGAGAATACTAAGGGCAGCCAGAGAGAAAGGTCGGGTCACCCACAAAGGGAAGCCCATCAGACTCACAGCAGATCTCTCGGCAGAAACACTACAAGCCAGAAGAGAGTGGGGGCCAATATTCAACATTCTTAAAGAAAAGAACTTTCAACCCAGAATTTCATATCCAGCCAAACTGAGCTTCAGAAGTGAAGGAAGAATAAAATCCTTTGCGAACAAGCAAGTACTCAGAGATTTTGTCACCACCAGGCCTGCTTTACAAGAGCTCCTAAAAGAGGCACTACACATAGAAAGGATCAATCAGTACCAGCCATTCCAAAATCACACTGAATGCTAAAGAGCTTCAACATAATGAAGAATCTACAACAACTAACAGGCAAAACAGCCACTTAGCATCAAAATGGCAGTATCAAATTCACACATAACAATATTAACCCTAAATGTAAATGGACTAAATGCACCAATCAAAAGACACAGACTGGCAAATTGGATAAAAATCCAAAACCCATCAGTGTGCTGTATCCAGGAAACCCATCTCACATGCAAGGATACACAAAGGCTCAAAATAAAGGGATGGAGGAAGATTTACCAAGCTAATGGAAAGCAAAAAAAAGCAGGAGTTGCAACTCTCATCTCTGATAAAATAGACTTTAAAGCAACAAAGATCAAAAGAGACAAAGAAGGCCATTACATAATGGTAAAAGGATCGATACAACAAGAAGAGCTAACAATCCTAAACATATATGGACCCAACACAGGAGCACCCAGATACATAAGGCAAGTTCTTAATGACTTACAGAAGGACTTAGACTCCCACACAATAATAGTGGGAGACTTTAACACTCCACTGTCAATACTAGACAGATCAACCAGACAGAAAATCAACAAGGATACCCAGGGCTTGAACTCAGACCTGGAGCAAGCAAACTTGGTGGACATTTACAGAACTCTCCACCCCAAATCCACAGAATACACATTCTTCTCAGCACCACATCACACCTACTCTAAAATTGCAGAGAGATGCAAATCAAAACCACATTGAGATACCATCTCACGCCAGTTAGAATGGCGATCATTAAAAAATCTGGAGACAACAGATGCTGGAGAGGATGTGGAGAAAAAGGAACACTTTTACACTGTTGGTGGGAGTGTAAATTAGTTCAACCATTGTGGAAGACAGTGTGGCGATTCCTCAAGGCCTTAGAAATAGAAATTCCATTTGACCCAGCAATCCCATGACTGGGTATATATCCAAAAGACTATAAATCGTTCTACTATAAGGACACATGTACACGAATGTTCATTGCAGCACTGTTTACAATAGCAAAGACCTGGAGTCAAACCAAATGCCCATTGATAATAGACTGGATTGGAAAAATGTGGCACATATACACCATGGAATATTATGCAGCAATCAGAAATGATGAGTTCGTGTCGTTTGTAGGGACATGGATGAATCTGGAAAACATCATCCTCAGCAAACTGACACAAGAGCAGAAAATGAAACACCGCATATTCTCACTCATAGGTGGGTGATGAAAAATGAGAACACATGGACACAGAAAGGGGAGTACTAAACACTGGGGTCTATTGGGGGGAAAAGGGGAGGGCCAGTGGGAGGGGGAGGTTGGGAGGGATAGCCTGGGGAGAAATGCCAAATGTGGGTGAAGGGGAGAAGAAAAGCAAAGCACACTGCCATGTGTGTACCTACGCAACTGTCTTGCATGCTCTGCTCATGTACCCCAAAACCTATAATCCAATAAAAAATTAAAAAAAAAAAAAAAAAGAATTAAAAAAAAAAAAATAAATAAAAATAACAGAAGCCTCTTTGGAGAGTCTTATAAAGGGGATGACCTATGTATGTATTCATTTTGCAGTTTTTTGCTTAACTATGAAAATGTATTATATTAATACTTCTTATAATTAAAGCCAATTTAAAAATATTTTAAAAGTAAACAAACAAAAAATAGGCACTGACAATGAATGAAAAATAAATTTAAATATTAACAAAATTTTCAAAATGACCTATATTTCAGTCCCAGATCTGAAAGTGTGTAGTTGAGGGCAAACGATTTAATCATTATCATTCACAGATTATATATTGGTAGGATAAAGATCATAGTTTTTTTTTCACAGAATCATGAAGAGCAAATCCAATGATGTATGTAAAAGTTCTCTGTGCAAACTGTAAAACACTCAAGAATATAACAAATTATATTTATACAATAAATCTTTAGCTACAATTTCATGAAACAAATTGGCATTTATTGAGCAGCTGCTCTGTGCTAAGATATATTTTGTATGCTATTTTACTTTACCCTGTATCAACCCTTGAAATAGATGCTATTTTTTAGTTTGATAGATAAAAAAGACAATGACGCTCAGAGAAATGTATTTTAATTTCTCTAGATAATGTGACACACAGGTGGGAAAACAAGATTCAAAACTACATTTCTTGGTAATGATTTTTACCAATGGACTTTACATAATGCATTAGGTAGTCATAGAAAGGAAAACCATTCTCCTCATTTGTGATAACTTGGATGAGGAAGAATGAGAACTAGGAGACAGAAAGAACCTAATGGACTGGAATGATGACATGACTTCTATTCCAGGCAATGAGGTAGTCCAGGTGAGACAACATTGTATAGCAAAGTTTTATAACCTCTGATCAGATTTGGCACTAGATGAAGACTTTGAGGGCAATCAGGAAGGATGCTAAGCTGGTCACCTTGTGTAAGTTAATAATTGGTACTCCTTCAAACATTTATTCTTTAAGTATTTGGTTAATAATTTCAGGGTCTTGCAGCTTAACAAGCTGTGTAGAGAAGAGATAAAGAAACTCCTTATCATTAGGTGATAGGGATCACTCTCTCCTCTCTTGTCCAGAAAAAATTGAATTTGCCACAAATTTAGATACTCCTTTTAGCAAAAGGAAAGCACTAAAATTTGCCAGAGCAATTTGGTTTGAGTTTGTCTGGGGGGTATGTGTGTGTTTGTGTGTATGTCTGTGAGTGTGCATGTGTGAATGTGTGTGTGTGTCTGCACATGCAGCAGGAGGGAAGGAGTGGGTGAACTTCTCTCTATCTCATTTTAAATTACCCTCTAGGAGAGCAGTTTGGATAAATAAATTTTACTTTAATACTGTATTAGTAATCTACCACCTCTTATAGATTAGTGCTCCAATAATTCCTTGTTTTATTCTTAATCCAACTCTTGTCAGGAAATTAAATTTTGATTCAAACCTGATAACAAGGAAATTTTGAAGTTTTGAGAGCAAAGTGCAGTGGAAGATGTGTACAAAGTGATTTTAGAAGTACAACATTGGACAGGGTGGGATAGAGTGGGAATGGAAGCTAAGAGACCACATACACAGAACTCATCAGGGCCAATGATTGGCAGGGTTTACATGGAAGCAAAAGAAAACAAAACAACCCCTCTGAATTTTAAACCTGTTTCTTCCTCTTACAAGCAATGTGATTTTAGGCAAAACTCTTATCACAGTTTCATCATCTAAACCCTAGGGATTAATATGTAGTGTTTTTCACACACACACACACACCCACACACAGCATTTATCTTGTAGCAGGGACTAGGTACTTTACAAATACTACCTCATTTATTCCTCATAATAACCCTATGGTATAGGTGCTATTATTATTTCATTTTGCAGATGAGGTAACTGAGTTATAGAAAGTCAGTTCATAGAGCTAATAAGTGGCAGAACTGAAATTGGAACTCTGGCAGTCTGTTTCTAGAATCTATATTAGCTATTGGCTGTGGCACTTAGCCAATCTACAGAAGTGCTGTGAAGCTTAAGTGGAACAGCTTACATTTTCCAGAAGATAATTTGTTTTAACAGCCTTTTAAAAAATTGCTTTCTACATATTAAGTTTTTGGAGGCTTTGAGACTCTGGTAAAATCATGAACATTATATACCAGCAATATACACAGATATACATAACATAAAAATTTACATACCATTTCTAAGACTTCAAAGACCTCCAAAACTCCACTCATGGACATCAAGTTAAAAAAAAAATCCTGAATTTAACTTGGTTGGGTTTCCTTAACCTCACTCTCTTCCACCTAGAAATATGACCATGAAAATAGTGATCAGCTTCCCAGCTTCCAGTTCTAAGGGCTGAGAGGTCTACATATAATTTGAGGATAGGTTCCTACCACTTCAAATTGCTTAACTATGTGTTATTCTGAAGTCCTGGTTTGAATTTGCTTTATAAGTATAAATTTAGAGCTAAAAATGGAGTGGAGAGAGAAATAGTTTGGTCAAAGTCTTTGGTCTTTGAAAAAATCCAAAATATTTGGAAAATAGTCTGGAGGGGTTGGTGGTATTTAGCCATTCTTAGTGCCACGAATCACATCTTGTCAGCTCTTGCTGATTCGCCATTGACCTCAATGACCTCTATGTCCCTTCCTCATCAGAGCATACTGGGAGAGTGAAAGGATGGCACCATTTGGGACCACACTAGAAAAAAACATTTCTACAAGTTGTACATTTCACCATTTTTTTCTTCCACTTAAAAATCTTGACAAAGATTTATCAGGTTGCATGAAACCCCTCTGTGATTCAAGTCAACAAGTTCTGTAGAGAAAACCCACTGAATAATCTACTGTGGCTTGCAATAGCTGTTCATGTTCTTCTTAGCAGACACAACAACAAACTTCATTGTTAACCACTGGTTATTGAGACCTGAAGAGGCAAGAAAGAAAAGGCATTGTCAGCTTTGTTTCGGTTTCTTTCTTTGAAAGAAAAACAATTTTCTTTTAAATCAAATCCTTACCCTTTTTTCTACTTCATTATTGATAGGTCCAATCAAAATTAATGACCAACTAATGAACATTTGTGAAATTGAATAATATTTTTAGTTTTCTCTAGTTGATTCAGGAACAGTGGCAGGGATATTTACTCAGGATTATGAATTTAAAACCTTGACTAAAGGTAAAAAGTTATGACATACAGGAAATAACAAAAATCTTTTTTTTTTTAGAAGCGTAAAAATACTATCAAGCAAGGACATAATCTGAATTTTTAAAAAATTGATATAGATCATTGAATTCGGCAAGAAGAATTTGTGTGTGTGTGTGTGTGTGTGTGTGTGTGTGTGTGTGTGTGAGATGGGCAGAGTTTTAACTGGTTCAATGAGGCCAGGCATGATGGCACAGGCCTGTAATTCCAGCACTTTGGGAGTCCGAGGCGGGCAAATCACAAGGTCAAAAGATTGAGACCATCCTGGCAACGTGGTGAAACCCTTTCTCTACTAAAAATACAAAAATTAGCTGAGCACGGTGGTATGCACCTACAGTCCGAGCTACTCCTGGGGTTGAGGCAGGAGAATCGCTTGAACCCAGGAGGGTTCAAGGTTGCAGTGAGAGTGAGTCGAGATCCTGCCACTGCACTCCAGGCTGGTGACAGAGAGATTTGGTTTCAAAAAAAAAAAAAAAAGTGAGGGGGATCAATGAATTAACAAAGGTCAGTTTCTCACTGTCTGAAACAATTTACCTATTAAAACTCCATTCACCTGGTCAAACATGTTCTATCAATTACAATCCTGTTTTGAAATTACAGGTTTGCTCAACTTGAAAGGAGATTTAGAAATAATTTATAAGCATTGATATCCAAGCATCAGAAAAAGTGCAGAGAGATGAAATAGCTCTATTTTAAAACTTAGTAGGTATAGTTCCAACTAAAAATTCTTAAGGAAACACTGTGGATTTAGTAAGTTCCCATTTAGCCAAAGCTATTGACTATTGGCTGAATGTCAATGGTCAAGGAGATGATATATAGAAGTACTTTTGCCTTTGAGGAAATATTTACTATGTCATACTGACTGAGCTGACAGTATGATTATGATATTTATTTAAAAATAGGTATTTTATCATGTCCACCAAAATGATAGAAACAGTTACAAAAGAGTAAATTTGCTTAGCTCAAAGTATGCCTCAGATTCTCTAATATATTAGTGCTTTCCCTCTGCCACATGTTCAGGTCAACTCAACTTGTTTATTCATTCATTCATCCATCCATTTACTCACTCAACATGTATTTATTGACTATAATACTTTAAATTGGAAATCTGAAAACTTTTTTTTTTAAAAGGAACAGATAGTAAATATTTTAGACTTTACAGAGTCTAAGGTGTCCATCACAAATACTCAATTCTACAATTGTAGCCTGAAAGCAGCCACAGACAATGCTTGAACGATTGGGCATGGCTGTGTTCAATAAAACTTTACAAAAGCAATGACAAATTGCCTGCAAGCCATAGTGGCAACTCCTACTTCCAATAAATAGATGCTTAGGCTCTGCATATACTGAAAAATTATTTATAATGTGTAACTTCTGGTCAACACATTCACAATTTCCTTGGAAGAAATAGAGGATTCAGTTCTTCCAGCAAGAATTACTGGTTGTAAAGAAAGTACAGGAAACTCTGGAGAACCCTGATTGCAACCTACTTAGACTTTGCATTGTAATGCATTGTGAGATCCAGTACTTCATCTGGTTCTCATGTAAGTTTATTCTGAATGTGACCTATGTACATTTACGTAAATTTACCTACATAAGCTTGAGACAGCTACCAATACAATAATACTTACCTGTAAGAAAGTACTTAAGTTAAAGCAAATACTTAATGATTCTTTTCATTTTTACACTCACTGAAAATCAGGCATTTCAAAGTAACACAGGAATGTCAATATCTTTTATATTAAATAAATAGACAATTTAGCCAAAATCTTATTCTGAAACTCTGCTTGGAATATTGTTCAAACTAAAGTAACGAAATTCTATTTTAAAATAAATTAAAGTAGGATAAATTTAAAGAACAATGAAAAGACTATAAACATCACTACTACTATGTGAAAATTAAGTGATACCTCGTAGAATGTTTATTCCATTTCACAGAGTATCAAAAATTTTCAAGGGAACAGAGATTACAGTACTTTGAGGAAAATTTCAGTTTATAATTTTTTGACAAGTGCAATTTATTACCAGAAAAAGAATATTTTAAAAGAATTTTGTTCTTTTTCTTAACATGAACCACAAAGTGTTTTTGTCGTTTTCTAGATACATTCCTACATACATTAATTTTATGTAAAACCAGCTCCCTCTAGCGATAACAATAATGTTTTCACCAAGAAACCAACAGGCTTTCTAGATTATTCATATAAAACCCTTTAAAATTGAATCTCAAAATAAATACTTGAGAAGATCGACTTTTATTACCGAGGATAAAAATTCTACTAACCTTCCAAGTCATTTGTTAATGGTCTCTCTTAGTTTAATGCGTTTTTAAAACACGGCAATATGGGGGGCAACCTTGGTGTTCAACATTTTTTTTTCTCTTTGCTCGCTGGGAAAGCCAGGCCCAGAAATATAAACTCTCTCTTGTATGTTCGATAAAAATCAGTCTATGGTTTCTTTTAAAAAATCCAATAAAGAAGTTTATGATTCAATGGAAAGATATGAATTTTTAAATGCTAATTTTTGTACACAGACACAAATATCATTATTTAAATTGGTATTTTAAATATCCAATTGCTTTCTTTGATATCACTGAAGATTAAACCTGAATTGTGTAACTTTAGCAACGTAAAACATCAGACAGCTGTTGGAGAATGAAGTCCTCACTGGAACTCCTGAAGTTTGGCTATGGTTGGTATGATGTAGAACAGTAGTTGATAAATTTTTCTGGAAAATACTAGTTAGCAAAAATCTTAGGCCTTACAGTCCATGTTGTCTCTGTTGCAAAAATTCAGTTCCACTGTTGTAGCATGAAAGCAGACAGAGGTAATACATATATAAGTAAGAATGTCTGTATTCTCTTAAAAGGTAATTTTCAGAAAAAGATAAGCTCATCACTCTTATACAGATATAAAACATGTGTTAAGGATTTTGTTTTACTCATATGAGGGAACAGGCAAATAATGCTATAAATGACTCAAAGAAAGAGTCAACAAGTACTAATTTATATTGTGTAAAGGAATTGAATTGCAAATTAAAGCAAAACGTTTCTTCCAGGAAGGGATAGGATGTCAACGAAACTACGCTGGATATTAAAGTAGATAGAAAACAAGTAAGGAGATAGAAAAGTAAATAATCAAATACCTTGAATTAATTCCACTTAAAAGAATCTACCCAAACAGAGCAGAGTATACTTTGCAGGGGCACACAGAACATTTACAAGGATAGAACATACACTGAATCTGAATCCTTTATTTTCAAATAACCTATCTCTGGGCTTACTAATTCTTTCCTCTGCTTGATTCATTCTGCTATTAAGATACTCTAATGCATTATTCAGTATGGGAATTGCATTTCTCTGCTTGATTATTTTTAATTATTTTATTCTCTGTGTTAAATTTATGTGATAAAATTTTGAATTCTTTCTCTGTATTATCTTGAATTTCATTGAGCTTCCTTAAAACAGCTATTTTGAATCCTCTGTCTGTAAGATGACATATTCTGGGATACTGACATTGGTCTCTAGTGCCTTATTTAATTAGTTTGGTGAGACCATGTTTCCCTGGATGGTCTTGATGCTTGTGGATTTAATTGGTGTCTGGGCATTGAAGAGTTAGATATCTACTGTCTTCACAGTCTGGACTTCTTTTACTCATACTTTTGGGGAAGCTTTTTAGGCATATGAAGGGACTTGGGTGTTGTGACCTAAGTTTTTGGTCACTACAGCCAGATCTGCATTAGGGGGCACCCGGAGCCCAGTAGTGATATGACTCTTTCAGTCTTGTAGAGAGGTATTGCTTTGGTGGTCTTCAATAAGATCTGGAAAAATTATCTGGCAGAGACTCTTGTTCTCTTTCCTTACTTTCTCCCAAACAGAACGTGTTTCTCTCTGTGTGCTGAGCAGCCTGGAGCTGGGATAGAGGTAACATAAGCCCCCCCATGGTCACCACCACAAGGACTGCTGGGTCAGACCTGAGGCCAGAACAACATTGGGGCTCAGACAAGACCTGCTGTAACCCCTTCCTGGCTACTGCCTATGTTTACTCAGGGCTCCAAGGCTCTGCAATCGGCAGGTGGAAAATCCAGCCAGTCTTGTGTCTTTCCCTTAGTGGCAGCAAGTTACCCCAGACCCAGGCTGATCCAGAGATGCCACTGGGAAGCTGGGGCCCAAAGTCAGGAAATTAGAAATCTACCTGGTGCTCTATTCTGCTGTGGCTGAACTGGCAGCAAAACTACAGAACAAAGTTCTTTCTACTATCCCCTTCTCTTTCCCCAGGCAGAGGAGTCCCTCCTTGTGGCCACCACTACCACAGGCCCATGGGAATAATGCCAGGCTACTGTTTATGTTTATTTCAGGCCCAAGAGCTCTTAAGTCAGGTGGTGGTAAGTTCTACCAGGCCTGAGACTTGCCCTTAAGGGAAGTGGGCTCCCCTCTAGGTATGGCGGCTCCAGAAATGCCATCTAAGAGCCAAAGACTGGAATCAGGAACCCCAAGAGCCTGCTTGGTACTCTACCCTACAGTGGCTGAATTGGCACCTAAGCCACAAGACCAAGTCCTCTTTATATTTTTCTCTGCTTTCCTTGAGCAGAAGGAGTCTTTCCTCATAGCCACCATAGCTGGGAATGTTCTGGGTCATACCTGAAGCCAGCACATTTCAGAATCTCACCCAAAAACCACGGTGTGAACTACCTCACTACTGCTGCTGATTATCAGGGCCAAAGGGTGCTTTAGTCAGCAGGCAATGCATCCTGCCACGACTAGTTCTTCCCTTTACAGCAGCTGCTTCCCTTCTAGCCCAGAGTATGTCTAGAAATGTCATCCAGGAGTTAGGGCCTTGAATGGGGGCCTCATGGCTGTGTTTGGTGCCCTGTCCTAATGTGGCTGAGCTTGTACTCAAGTTGCATGACAAAGTCCTCTTTACTCTCCCTCCTCCTCTTTTCAAGCAGAAGGAAGGAGTTCCTTTTGGAGCTGGGAGCTGTGCTGCCTGGGGTTGGGGGCTGGGTGGCATAGCATTCCTTTGGCCCCACTGGCTGTCATCTTCCTAAGTCATGTTCCTCCCCAAGCCCAGTACCAGGTCTTACCTAGGAGTGCAGTCCTTGCTGCTTGGACTGCCTTTGAAGTTTATTTAGGGCCCCAGAGCACTTTAGTCTATGGTGGTGAGGCTTGTGGGAAATCAAGTTCCAACCACTGGGATGGACAATTCCTTTCTGGCTAGGGTTAGTTTAAATACTCGTGTGTGTGTGCACATGTGTGTGTGTGCGCACGCGTACGTGCGTGTGTGTGCATGTGTGTGTGTGTACGCGCGCTGAGTTTTACCTGGGTTCCTTTCTGCAGTGAGCGGCAGCATTGAGTTCCAATGCAAAGTCCCACAATCATTGCATTCTCCTTCCCTTAAGAACTGAAATTCTGTGTGCCACACAGCCACTGCTAAGGAATGAAGGAGCAGTGATGTCAATGATTTAAAACTGTCTTTCAACCTCTTTTGTGCCTCTTTCAGTGATATAAAATTAGTACTAAACACTGTGATCACTCACCTGATTTTTTGTTCTTATGAAGGTGCTTTTATGTGTAGATGTTGTTAAATTTGGTGTTCCTGTCGGGAGCACAATGAATGGAGGCTTCTATTTGGTTATCTTGCTCTGTCTCCATCTCTATAATGTTTTTTACCTTCCATCTTTTACCCATCACATTGGCAAAAACAAAAAAAGTAGGACAGTGCATTCTGTTTGTAAGGCTATAGGTATGCTAATTTATCGCTGAGAGAAATTAATCATATACTAACTTTTT
The DNA here is from genome assembly GCF_049354715.1 of Callithrix jacchus. Classification (NCBI taxonomy): domain Eukaryota; kingdom Metazoa; phylum Chordata; class Mammalia; order Primates; family Cebidae; genus Callithrix; species Callithrix jacchus. The sequence goes on from NC_133518.1 coordinate 30,682,091, forward strand.
GGAAGGAAATTTAACGTGTCTAACCGAATTACATAAACATTATGTTTTGACCCAGAAATTTTACTTTTAGGAATTTACCGTAAGGACATGCCCTCCAACCATAAAAAATATATGTATAAAATTATCTGTTGCAGTATTATTTGTATTACAAAATATTAGAAAGGATCTAATGAACATAAATAATAGAGTGGTTGAATAAACTATGATCTAATATATATAGTATACAATGGGATACTATATAGCTATAAAGAAAAGGAAGATCTTCACTGAACTGAATTAGGGGATTGCTACAAATATTAAATGAGACCATGCAAAGTGTAAAAGAGTATGTATGATTGCTACATTTTTGTGAGAAAGACTAAAAAAGAGAATACATATGCATCGGCTCATTTGGCCAGAAAGAAATATAGAAAGTACAGTCAGTAAACTATTGAGATTGGTTACCTACAAGATATAGATGAGAAGAAGGGGCAAGTGGGAAAGCTAGAATAAAGCTTTTGTGTTGAACCAAAATTTAAGTTATCACCTGCTCTCAAGACCTAGTAAGTTCCACAATGTTCCTAATAGACTTTTTTTTTTTTTACATATTATTGTTAAGTGTTGTATCACATTCATACCCAAACTGGTCTCTTCCAAAGGGAAAGAATTATAATTGGGTTAGATGTATAAGAGTTGATATCTAAACCTTGGGAGTTCAATGTGAAACTCATGATTTCCTAATACCAGAATTCCATTAGCAAGAAAGATGTGGGATGATAGCTAGTGTTTGAATAGATCTCTTTGAAGACTTCTTAATTCGTTTTTAAAAGTGTAGTAGTCATTACTGCAGTCATTATTATGTTTATTCTGTATCAACTATCAGTGAACCTAATTTAGTTTGTTTTGACTTTTCTTAGCATTGAAAAATATCAATTACCCACCAGATGAACCAGTTCTCTTCCAATTAAAGGGCAGGTTATACAAATAATATTTACTTTGTTGAATTTCTGGTTTTGTTGAGGGAGGGATAGAGACTGTTTGCTTATTAGCTTGTTTGTTTTACAAAAGGACAATGTGTTTAATTATTTAAATTAAACACTGAATGATTCTCCTTTGCAATAGTCTATTTTAACAGATTGCAAACTTGCCTTGAAAGAGTAAACACAAAGTGTTTTGGGAGGACAGTCGGGTGGTGGAGGCAGAAAAATCTTGCAGAGGAGGTGACATTTAAATTGAGAGTTGAAGAATGAGTTAAAGTTGGGAGTCTTGGGTAATCAGTAGATGTAAAGGTCGGGAGGTGAGACTGAACATGAAATATTAGGAAGGCAACTGGCAGGAGTGCCAGTGGTTGGAGAGCTCATCTATGCCACAGTAGGAGTATGCTAGGCAAAATAATTTTTTTGTGTGTGAGAATGGAAAATCAGTGATCTGCCTACTGTAGGAGAGACGATGATCAACAGACATTTATCTCTCATAGTTCTGAAGGCTGAGTTCAAGATCAGGATGCCTACTGATTCAGTTCCCGGTAAGGGCTTTCTTCCTGGATTGCAGATGGTGGTCTTCTTGCTGTGTTCTTGCATAATGAGAGAAAGAAAGTATGCTGGTCTCTCTACCTCTTCTTATAAGGGTACTAACCCCAGGACCTCATCTAAACCTAATTATTTCTCAAAGGCCCTACCTTTAAATATCATCTCTTTAGTGGTTAGGGTTTCAACATATGCATTTTGAGGGGACGCACTTCAGTTCATGGCAGGGAGCAAGAATAAAAGACAGAAAATCTGTATAGAAACTATATATTCAGGTAAAAACCACAGCAGTCCAAACTAAGTGAAATGCAGCAAAGATGGAGATAAAGAGACATTCACAGGAAAGAGATGCCAAGATTCACTGCTATGGTTCGAATGTCACCTCCAAAGCTCATGTTGAAACTTAATCTCCAATGTGGCAGTACTGAGAGGTGGAACCTTTAAGAGGTATTGGATCACGAATGGATTAATCCACTTATGGATTAATGGGTTGATAGACAAATGGGTTATTATGGGAGGGGAACTGGTGGCTTTATAATAAGAGAAAAAGACCTGAGTGAGCATGTTATAAGCTCCACCCTCTCACCATGTGATGCTCTGTGCTACTTCAGGACACACAGAGAGTCTTTACCAGCAGAAGACCTTCACAAGATACACCTTCTAACATTGGATCCCCAGGCCTTCAGAACTGTAAGAAATAAATTCCATTTCTTTGCAAATTATCTAGTTTTAGATAGTCTGTTAAAAGGGACAGAAAACAGACTAAGAAACCTAGCAACTAGTAAGATGTCAGAATGAGATGCATTGAAGAGTGCTTTTTAAAGACTGAAAAGCTTTGAGCATTTAAATTGCTGATGGAAAGGATCTAATTGGGGAGAGAACCTGAAATTAAGATAGAGGTAGAAGATGGCTTATGGAGAAAAGTCCCTGGGAGGTTGGGAGTCTGGGTTCACTTAATTGTCATTGGTTAATTTATCTCAAGTCTTTTCAAAACAATAGTTTCCTCTTCATTTGTTTTTGTTTTAACTTTGTAAGGTATTTATTAAAGACATCCAGGCATTTGTCCTATAGATTGTCCCACAGACTAAATTTTGCTGATTGAATATTCATGGTAAAGTTTAAGCTGTTCCTTGGGCCCATCTATTTTCTGTAACTTGGTAGTTGAATATAGTAGCTGTATCTTTATAAGATCTGAAAAAGTCTGATTTCTGAAACACAACTGGCTCTAAAAAGCTTAGCCTAAGGATTGTGGGCCTATACTTGTATGTACTGGCAAATTGTGTGCTTCTGCCCTTAACCCCTGGAAAGTCTACCTGTTCCAAAATAGTTAATGGCTATGCCAGAAGGGGGCCTCTGGAGTCCAGCTGAGATCTAAGGCCATCTTCCTTTCAATAACCAGTGCCTGTAACATCAGTTGTTATATTTTTAATATCACCACTAAAATTTTCTTTAGAAAGATCTTTCTTCACTTCTTTTTTTTTTTAAAAAGCTTTACTGAAATATGCTTCACATACCATAAAATTCATCATTTAAAGTATACAACTGTCAATTTTTAAATCCTTTGTCAATTTTTAAAATTGGTTTTCTATTGACTTGTAGAGTTCTTTATGTATGTTCTGAATACAAGCCTCTTATTAGATATATGATTTACAAATATTTTTTCCCATTGTGTGGGCTCTCTTTTCATATTCTTGATAGCTTCTCTTGAGGCACAAAAGTTCTTAATTTTGATAAAGTTCAATTTATTTATTTTTGTTATTTGTATTTTAGGAGTCATGCCTAAGAAAAGTTACTTAATCATAAGATTTATTCTTATGTAATTTTCTCCTCAGAGTTTTCTATTTTTAGCCCTTACATTTAGTTCTATAATCCATGTTGAGTTAATTTTTGCATGTGGTGTGAATAAAGTAGGGGACCCAATCTGATTCTTTTGCATGTAGTTATCCATTTGTCCCAGAACCATTTGTTAAAAGGCCTATTTGTGCCCATTCAGCTGTCTTGGCACTCTTGTCAAAAAGCAATTGATGACAAATATAAAGGTTCATTCCTAAAGTATTGGTTCTATTTCATTGACCTATATGTCCATATGAACACCAGAGCCACATTCTTCTTTTTATGTATTTATGTATTTATTTTTGAGACAGGGTCTCTCTCTGTCACCCAGGCTGGAGTGCAGTGGTACGATCTCAGATCGTTGCAGCCTCAACTTTTCAGGCTCAAGTGACTCTCCACATAAGCCACCTGAGTAGCTGGAATGACATGCATGTGCCACCATGCTCAGCTAAGTTTTGTATTTTAGTAGAGATGGGGTTTCACTATGTTGGCCAGGCCTGTTTCAAACTCTTGGCATCAAGTGATCAACCTTCCTTGGCCTACCAAAATGCTGGAATTATGGATGTGAGCCACTGTGCCCAGCCACACTGTCTTGATTACTTTAGCTTTGTAGTAAGTTTGGGAATTGGGAAGTGTGAGTCCATCAACTTTGTTCTTTCTAGATTATTTTGGATCCTTTGGTTTTTAATATATTTTATAATCAACTTCTCAATTTCTGGAAATTTTGATAGGGATTATATTAAATCTGCAGATTAATTTGGGGATTACTGCCATTTTAGCAATAGTAAAGTATTCTGATCCACAAACATAGGATGTGTTTCCATTAATTTAGCTATTTCATTTCATTCAACAAAGTTTTGTAATTTTTAGTATAAAAGCTATGCACTTTTTCCCTCAAGTTTATTATATACTTAATTCTTTAAAAAAATTGTAAATGGCATTACTTCTTGTTGTTGTTGCCCCTTCCCTCTTTCCTCTCCTTCAGTACTCCCATTACTCATATGTTGGTGTATTCAATGGTGTCTCAAATTCATCTGAGAATCTCTTCTCATTTGTCTTCATTTTCTTTTTCTGGTTTTCAGATTGTCTAATCTTTTCTTTTAAATCTATCTTCAACATTGATGATTCTTCTGCCTGCTCAAATCTACTCTTGAGCCTCTGTAGAGAATTTTTCATTTCCATTATTATTGTACTTTGTAACTCCATAATGGCTGGTTTCAAACTGTTGACATGACAAAAACAGGCTTGCATTATTCCTAAAAGGCTAACAACCAGCTCTTTGAAGCCAGTACAAGCTAGTTCTAGCACATTAATTTTTCTGATTCTATTTGAGGAAAGATCAAGGTAAGCCAGGACATTTCACCAAAGTGTGGGAAATCTTTCTTGTAAGCTCTTATTGTTCTCTAATTTTATGCAACCTTCTGTAAGTTTCTATATTCTGTGCAGTATTCTAGAAGCCCATGGGTAAAAACCAAGGCCTAAAGTTGCATCCATTATTTCCCTTATTGGGTAGAAAGGCCTAAGAGTAAGGCACCTTTCTGTTTGCTTGTTTCAGCCTTTGCATGCAGGAAACAATCTTGTGCCACCTCACCTCCCATGGGTAGTGATGCCTGACAAATTAGAAAGTCCCTCAGATCAGTGATTAGACTCTTGAGAAAGAAATTTGCCTCCCTTGGTTTGTGTTTGCTGTCTGTTGGCCTCTCCCTGGGAATTAGCATCTCGCATCTGTCTCTTGGTCTGTACTTTTCTCCCTCCTTTATCACTCAAATTAGGAAAAATTACACATTTTCAGTGACGATCCCATCTGTCTCCCCAGGACACACAGTTTTCTTACCCTCAATTGTCTTGTCCCACCTACCTTATCTTATATAGAGTCAATATGCTTTAGAGTCTGTGGTGTCTAGATGGCATATTACTCTGAGCTTCTACTAATGACAACAGATTTCTTCTATTTGTATTTTCTTTGTCATTTCAGTCAAGTCTTAGAGACAAAGGGAATTTTGTTTGTATGTTTTCAGAAATTTTATCAATGGTTTTGTTATTCTTATTAACAATAATTAATTTTTAATTGTCAACTTTTATCATAGATAGAGGATACATGTGCAGCTTTGCTACAAAGGTATATTGAGTGATGCTGAGGTTTAGAGTTAAAAGAATTCCGTTACCCTGATACTAAGAAGAGTACCCAGTATTTAGTTCTTTTAGCCCATGCTTCCCTTTTCCTTCCCTGTCTAGCAGTACCGAGCATCTGCTGTTCCCATCTTTATGTCTATGAGTGTTCAACATTTAACTCTCATTTATGTGGGAACATGTGGTATTTAGTCTTCTGTCCTTGTGTTCATTCACTTAGGTAATGGCCTCCAGCTCCATCCATATTGCTGCAAAAGGCATGACTTCGTTCTTTCTTGTGGCTGTGTAATATTTCATGATGTATATGTACCACATTTCTTTTTTCCAATCAACCACTGATAGACATCCAGGTTGATTCCATGTCTTTTTTATTGAGAATATGTTGCAGTGAACATATAAATGCATGTGTCTTCTGGATAGAACAATTTTTTTTGACATATGCTGATTGATGGGATTGCTGGCTTGAATGAGAATTCTAAGTTCTTTCAGAAATCTTCAAACTGCTTTCCACAGTGACTGAACTCGTCTGCATACCCACCAACAGCATATAAGCATTCGCTTTTCTCTATAGCCTCACTGGCATCCCTTATCTTTTGGATTTTTAATAGTCATCATTCTGACTGGTGTGAAATGGTATCTCATTGCGGTTTTGATGTGAATTTCTCTGATGATTAGTGAGTGATATTGAGCATTTTATTCATGTGTTTGTTGGCAGCTTGCATGTCTTCTTTTGAGAAATGTCCATTCATGTCCTTTGCCCATTTTTAATGGTATTAGTTGTTTTTTACTTGTTGATTTGTTTAAGACAAAAATAAGCAATAGAGAAAAGACATTCTATTTAGTAACTAGTGCTGGAATAACTAGCTACACATATGCAGAAGAATTAAACTGAACCCCTACCTCTCATCATATACAAAAATTAACTGGATGGATTAAAAATTTAAACTTAAAATCCTTAAATTTAAGACTTGAAACTATAAAATACCTAGAAGAAAATCTAGAAAATATCCTTTTTTTCTCACTGACTTTGGCAAAGAACTTATGGTTAGTCCCCAAAAACAACTCCAACGAAAACAAAAATTGACAAGTGGGACCTAATTAAATGAAAGAGCTTCTGCACAGCAAAAGAAATTGCCAGCAAAAACAGACAGAGTGGGAGAAAATATTCCCAAACTATGCATCTGACAAAGATCTAACATCCAGAATCTATAGAGAACTTAAATAATAAGTATTGTAATAAAGAATCAAATTTCACTTAGTTCTGCTCTGATCTTGGTTATTATTTTTCTTCCACTGGGTTTGGGTGTGTTTGTTCTTGCTTCTCTAGTTCCTTGAGATATGACCTTAGATTGTCTGCTTGTACTCATTCAGCCTTTTTTATGTAGTCATTTACGGCTATAAACTTTCCTTTTAGCACCACCTTTGCTGTATCCCAGAGGTTTTGATAGGTTGCGTAACTATTGTGATGAGTTTGAAGAATTTTTAAATTTCCATCTTGATTTCAATTTTGATCCAACAATCATTCAGGAGCAAATTATTTAATTTCCATGTATTTGCATGGTTTTGAAGGTTCCTTTTGAAGTTGATTTCCAGTTTTATTCCACTGTTGTCTGAGAGTGCTTGATATAATTTCAATTTTCCTAAATTTATTGAGGCTCATTTTGTGGCCTATCATATGGTCTATCCTGGAGAAAGTTCCACGTGCTGTTGAAAGGAATGTATATTCTCCAGTTGTAGAATAAAATTATCTGTGCATATCTGTTAATTCCATTTGTTCCAAGGCATAGTTTAAATCCATAGTTTCTTTGTTGACTTTCTGTCTTGATGACATGTCTAGTGCTGTCAGTGGAGTACTGAAGTCCCCCACTATTACTGTGTTGCTGTCTATACCATTTATTAGGTCTATTACTAATTGTTTTATAAACTTGAGAGCTCCAGTGTTAGATGCATATATGTTTAGGACTGTGATATTTTCCTGTTGAAGAAGGGCTGTTACCATTATATAATGTCCTTCTTTGTCTTTTTTAACTGCTGTTGCTTTACAGTTTTGTCTGATATAAGAATAGCTACCCTCAACAGCTCTGATGGTATTAAAAGAAAAAAAAAAGAATAGCTAACCCTATCTGCTTTTGGTGTCCATTTGAATTAAATGTTGTTTTCTATTCCTTTACCTTTAGTTTATGTGAGTCCTTATATGTTAGGTGAGTCTCTTGAAGGCAGCAGATAATTGGTTGGTGAATTCTTATCTATTCTGCAGTTCTGCATCTTTTAAGTGAAGCATGTAGGCCATTTACATTCACTGTTAGTACTGAGATGTGAGGTACCATTCCATTCATTGTACTATTTGTTGACTGTGTATCTTGGTTTTTCACTTTGTGTTTTTGTTTTTTAATCATATTTTTGTTTTATAGGTCATGTAAGATTTATGCTTTAAATAGGTTCTGTTTTAATGTGTTTCCAGGATTCATTCAGAGATTTAGAGCTCCTTTTAGCAGTTCTTATACAGAAGATAAATGAAACAAAAATTTGATTCTTTGAAAAGAAATAAAACCAATAGACTATTATTAAGATTAATCAAGAAAAGAAGAGAGAAAATCCAAATAAGCTCAATAAGAAACAAAACAGGAGATATTAACCACAGAAATACTAAAGTTCATTTGAAGCAACTATGAATACTTTTATATATATAAACTAGAAAACCTAGAAGAGATGGATAAGTTCCTGGAAAGATACAACCTTCCTAGCTTAAATCAGGAAGAATTAGATACCCTGAACAGACCAATAACAAGCAGCAAGATTGAAATGGCAATTAAAAAATGACAAACAAAAAAGGTCCAGGACCAGATGGATTCACAGGTGAATTGTACCAGAAAGTCAAAGAAAAAATGGTACCAATCCTTTTGACACTATTCCACAAGATAGAGAAAGAGGGAACCCACCCTAGATCATTCTATGAAGCCAGTATCAGCCTAATACCAAAAACCAGGAAAGGACATAACTAAAAAAGGAAACCATAAACCAATGTTCTTGATGAACATAGCTGCTAAAATCTTTAACAAAATACTAGCTAACCAAATCCAACAACATATCAAAAAGATAATTCACCATGATCAAGTGGGTTTATAACAGGGGTGCAGGGATGGTTTAGCATATTCAAGTCAATAAATGTGATACACCACATGAACAAAATTAAAAACAAATATCACATGATCATCTCCACAGATGCACAAAAAGCTTTCAACAAAACCCAGCATCCCTTTATGAGTGGTATCATCAAAACTGGCATACAAAAGACATAGCTCAATGTAATAAAAGCCACCTATAAAAAACCCACAACCAATATAATACTGAATGGGGAAAAGTTGAAAGCATTCCCTCTGAGAACTGGAAGAAGACAAGGATTCCCACTCTCACCACTCATCTTCGACATAGTACTGGAAGTCCTAGCCACAGCAACCATGCAAGAGAAAGAAACAAAAGGCATCTGAATGCCCTTTATTTCCTCAGTAAAAAGGAAGTCAAACTGTCACTGTTTGCTGATAATATGATCATGGACCTTGAAAATCCCAAAGACTACATTTTCTTCTAGGATTTTTATGGTGTTAGGTCTTATGTTTAAGTCTTTAATCCATCTGCAGTTAGAAGAAAATCTAAGCAAAACCATTCAGGACATAGGCATAGGCAAGGGATTCATGACTAAAACACCAAAAGCATTGGCAACAAAAGCCAACATAGACAAATGGGAACTAATTAAACTCCAGAGCTTCTGCACAGCGAAAGAAACAATCATTAGAGTGAATTGGCAACCAAGAGAATAGGAAAAAAATAGTGCAATCTACCCATCTGACAAAGGGCTAATATCCAGAATCTACAAAGAACTAAAACAGATTTACAAGAAAAAAACAAACAAGCCCATTCAAAAGTGGGTGAAGGATATGAATAGACACTTTACAAAAGAAGACATCTATGAGGCCAAGAAACATATGAAAAAATGCTCATCATCACTGGTCATTAGAGAAATGCAAATCAAAACTACATTGAGATACCATCTCACGCCAGTTAGAATGGTGATCATTAAAAAATCTGGAGACAACAGATGCTGGAGAGGATATGGAGAAATAGGAACACCTTTACACTGTTGGTGGGAGTATAAATTAGTTCAACCATTGTGGAAGACAGTGTGGCAATTCCTCAAGGACCTAGAAATAGAAATTCCATTTGACCCAGCAATCCCATTACTGGGTATATAGCCAACGGATTACAAATTGTTCTATTATAAGGACACATACACATGAATGTTCATTGCAGCACTGTTTACAATAGCAAAGACTTGGAATAAACCCAAATGCCCATCGATGATAGACTGGACAGGGAAAATGTGGCACATATACACCATGGAATATTATGCAGCAATCAGAAATGATGAGTTTGTGTCCTTTGTAGGGACATGGATAAACCTGAAAACCATCATTCTCAGTAAATTGACACAAGAACAGAAAATCAAACACCACATCGGTGGGTGTTGAACAATGAGAACACTTGGACTCAAGGAGGGGAGCATCACACATTGAGGTCTTTTGGAGGGAACTAGGGGAGGGACAGCAGGGGTGGGGAGTTGGGGAGGGATAACATGGGGAGAAATGCCAGCTGTAGGTGATGGGGGGGAAGGCAGCAAACCACATTGCCTAGTATGTACCTATGCAAGAATCTTGCATGTTCTTCACATGTACCCCAAAACCTAAAATGCAATTTTATATACATATATATAGAAAATCTTAAAAACTCTTCCAGAAAGCTCCCAGAGCTGACAAATAAATTCAGCAAAGTTCCCAGATACAAAATTAATGTACACAAATTAGTAGCTCTGCTATATAGCAACAGAGACCAAGATGAGAATCAGATCAAGAACTCAACCCATTTCACAATGGCTGAAAAAAAAATACTTTGGAATATACCTACCTAAGAAGGTAAAAGACCTCTACCAGAAAAACTACAAAATGCTCCTGAAAGAAATCACAGATGATACAAACAAATGGGAACACATCCTATGCTTATGGATGGGTAGAATCAGAATTGTAGAAATAACCATACTGCTAAAAGCAATCTACAAATTCAACACATTTTCCATCAAAATACCACCATCATTCTTCACAAAGAGCCTACATAGCCAAAGCAAGACTAAGCAAAAATAACAAATCTGGAGACATCACATTATCTGATTTCAAACTATACTATAAGGCCATATTCACTAAAACAGCATGGTACTGGTGTAAAAATAGAAACATAAACCAATGGAACAGAATAGAGACCCCAGAAATAAACCCAAATACTTACAGTCAACTGAGCTTTGACAAAGCAAACAAAACCATAAAGTCAGGAAAAGGACACCCTTTTCAACAAATGGTGCTGAGATAAATGGCAAGCCACAGGAGAATGAAACTGGATCATCATCTCTCACCTCACACAAAAATCAACTCAAGATGGATCAAGGACTTAAATCTAAGATCTGAAACTACAAAAATTCTAGAAGATAACATTGGAAAAGCCCTTCTAGACATTGGCTTAAGCAAAGATTTCATGGTCAAGAACCCAAAAACAAATGCAACAGAAAAAATGATATATAGAATAAACAACCTACAGAATGGGAGAAAAATGTTACCATCATACATTGATCAAAGGCATAATATCCAAAATTGACAACAAACTTAAAGAAATCAACAACAATTACAAAAAAAACAATCCCATCAAAAAGTGAGCTAAGGACTGAATAGACAATTTTCAAAATAATATATACAAATGGCCAACAAATATATTTAAAAATGCTCAACATCATTAATGATTGGGAAAATTCAAACCAAAATTACAATGCAATGCCACCTTACTAGTGCAAGAATGGCCATAATTAAAAAATAAAAAACGGTAGATTTTGGTGTGGATGTGGTGATCAGGGAACACTTTTACACTGCTGGTGGGAATGTAAACTAGTACAACCAATATGGAAAACAGGGTGGAGATTCCTTAAAGAACTAAAAGTAGAACTATTATTAGATGGAGCAATCCTACTACTAGGTATCTACCCAGAGGAAAAGAATCATACTACAAAAAAGATACTTCCACACACGTTTATAGAAGCAAAATCAGCAATTGCAAAAATGTGGAACCAGCCCAAATGCCCGTTAGCCAATGAGTGAGTAAAGAAACTGTGGTATATATATGATGGAATACTACTCACCCATAAAAAGGAGTGAATTAATGGCATTCATGGCAACCTGGATGAGATTGGAAACTATTATTTTAAGTGAAGTTACTCAGGAGGGGAAACCAAACATCATATGTTTTCACTGACATGTGGGAGCAAAGATATGATGGAAAGGCCTGAGAATGATACAATGGACTTTGGGAACTTGGGGGAAAAATTGGGAGGAGGCGAGGGAAAAAAGACTACAAATAGGATGCAGTATATACTGCTCAGGTGATGAGTGCACCAAAATCTCACAAATCACCACTAAAGAACTTCTCATGTAACCAAACACCACCTGTTTCCCAATAACCCATGGAAATAAAAATTTTTAAAAAACAATTCAAATGTTATAAATTGGAATTTGGGATCATTTCTTACAAACTCTCATTTTATAAAGAAAAATCTGAAGCAATGGCAAGGAAAGTAACTTGACTCAGGATGTACCTATGTCTTTAGCCACCTGATTCAGTATTCTTTTCAACAAATATAGTGTCTATTTAAGTCCCACTGCAATGGTGGGCTTTTCCTGCTGGAATTGAATATTTTTTGTCGTCAGCTTTGTGAGAAAAAAATCATATTTTTCTTTTAAGTTTTCTTACAAATTGCCTTTTTCTTAACTTGAATTAGCTTACCAAATTTCAAGTCTAAACACAGTTTTATCATTACAACATTTAAACCTTTGAAAATAGACAATTCTGTCATAAACATGTTTATACAACTTTGATTATATGAAAAAGGCACTGAGGCATTAACAATGTTATTCTGGAGAGCAATTCTAATTAGTTTCTTTTTATAAATTACACAGACTCAGATAAAAATGATTAAATGCATGGTTTTTTAAAAGGTGTGAGAAAATCCAAATCCTTTTGTCAGGGTAACCTCATTTTCTCATTAATCTTTTCTGAGTAAAGCTATTATTTTTATCACCCTTTTCTTCACTTGATAATGGTGAACCAGCTAATACCATATGCTCCTTATCACTTGGTGATAAAGCCATTTAGTTATATATAATTTGAATTGATTCTTTTAACTTTAGAATAGAAAAAAATCTAGTTTTAAATAATATACTGTAGACATATAATAACATAGAACACATATTGTAGTAAACTATAATGCACTATAAAATCTTCAGGAAAATTATACTTAAGAGATGCTCAAAAGAAGCTCTGTAAAAAGCCAATTTAAAAAAATCTTTTTGACTGGATTGAATAAAAAATAAGTCATAAAATTAAATTATATGTTACAACTTCTGGTATTACAATCTGTTAAGAACACAATAATCTATTACTATAGAACTTGAAGTCTCAATACATTTATATTCAATTAAACCTACCAAAATATTATAGGTCTAGATTAGTTATCACTGGAAATTCTTTCACCAACAGAATTGACTTCCATTGCTCACAATATTTAATAGCATTTTACTGTGTTCCTTTTTTTAATTTAAAAAAAATTTTTAAATTTTACTTTAAGTTCTGGGTTACATGTGCAGAATGTGCCATGGTGGTTTGCTGCACCCATCAACCCATCGTCTAGGTTTTAAGACCAATATGCATTAGGTATTTGTCCTAATGCTCTCCCTCTCTTTGCCCTCCACTCCCCGACAGGTCCAGTGTGTGATATTCCCCTCCCTGTGTCCATGTATTCTTAAAATGAATTAAACTGTATCTACTGGAAGTAAATTGATATTTGAAAAATGTTATCCTTTACATTTTTTAAAGAAGTAAAGCGGGTTGGTGGACAGAAAGGAAGAAAAAAAATCAAGAGAAAGGTATAGGAGAGAGAATAAGTATTAAATAAGTAACTTACCAGTTTTTGTAATAATTGCATTATTTTGTCAATGTATAATTTTCATAATGAATTTACATTTATGTGATATGTTAAAAAGCAGAGAAGCTAAAGGACAGTAACTTCTGTTGAATAGAAAGTCCCATATTAAAAACATACTGTTTCACTCATACTAGGTAAAGCTAACTCTATTTATGCTGACAGCATATGGTGAGCAAACAATAACTCAAGTTCTTAAATTAAGGCAGGTGTGGTGGTTTTAATTTTTGGTTTTAGGGCTTTTTGTTTGTTCGTTTCTTTTTTTCTTTTTTACCCTTTTTTTTCCTTAACCTTAGTATTTAGTTTCAAAGTGCTTCATACCAAATATTTTTGTAGAACTCTTAAAATTGCAAATTAGACTGATTAATATTTGACTTCAAAGTTTTTTACTTTTTCATCAAATCATAGTGATGTTCTTGAGAGGCGTGATGAAGGAGATGAACAGAGAACAGGAATATTAGAATTTACTAATCAGGTCTTAGATAATGGAAGCTTGATTGCATTTAAAAACCGATGTAATGATGCAGAAAAAGGAAAGCTGATGCTTTAAGAATATTGAATTGGAAAATATAAAGAGATATTTTGTTTGGTGATTCTTAAAATAGATATTTATTTTTAGCTTAATTTTTTTACTAAAAACACAAGTATTTCTGATGGTATTTTTGAAAATTTAGCATATGTAATACACATGGAGTATATAAATATATTGCCCTTTAGAAAATGTGGTCAGCTTATTACGGATTGAATTAACCACAATTTGATTTCTTTCTTGTGGTCATATTAAAGGATGGAATTATTTTATGACATCTCATGTCTTTTCACAATTAATTCCAAATTGACAGAAATATTTTATTTGGAGCAATCAACTCAAGGCAGCTTGATTACTGACAAAAGATGTTCAAAGAGAAAATGTTAAATCAGAACTCTCTTTTCCAGAGGGTAAACAAGAAATAGAAAAATACCCGGAAAAAAATAATATTAGAATATAAACCTCTCATTCAATTTTCATATATGATTTGGGGAGGTTTTTGTTACTTATCTTTTTCACTATTTAGCTTTCCCTTTCTCCTCCCTTTCTTCTTTTCTACTTTGGATGAAAATAATAACCTTCAACAAGGATTAATTTTTTTTATTATGGAGAAACCTAAGTCAGTATCACACATCATCTCATTTTGAACATGATAAACCCATTCATTTAGAAGAATTGTGTAACTATGGGCAAACAGGACTTTTCCCTTTTAGTATAACAACAACAACCAAAAGAAACTCCTTCTTAAAAAAATTGACAAAAAGTAGCGGCAGTGTGAAAGTCCAGAGTGGTTTCTTATGAAGTTATTTGTAGGAGTCATTCTCCAAATTTTTCAGTAATAATCCTGGCCTGCCATACAGTCATCTCCTGTAAGACCAAAATTAAAATAAAGGAAAAAAAGTGGACAGAAAGGAAGTTTTAGAAAGAGACCATTGGTAAATCTTCTATGAGAGAAAAGTGTGTAAATATAACATTAATTGGACTCACTCCATACTCTAGAAAAGGTACTGGTTAATCTTTAGAAAATTCCATGAAAAAAGAAAAATGAAATTTCCCAAGTTTTTTTTTTTTGATTACCACCTAAAGTTCAACACATATAAATATTATCCATTGTCTTTCTCCTAGTAATAAGTTAATGACACGAGCAAGTAACCTGTCAAGTGAGCAAGAAATCTGGGAAGTATTTCACAGATTCCCCTTATTCTTTCCATTTCTAACGGTTCTACATGTTTTCTTTACATTTTACTTCCTTAACATCATTAATATCTGCTTCAGCCTTTTCATTCCCATTGTTCTGGTGCAGGGTCACATCATCATCTGCCTGTATTATTGCAATTCACTTCTAAATGGGTTGTCTAACTCTCCCTGCATCTTGCCATCTATCTATCATAAGGCCAGCAAAGTAATCTTCTTGAAAAACAGAAATAAAATTATATTATTATCCTGATTAAAGCATTCAACCAAACTCTTTGCATACCATATAATGTCCTCCAATTTTTGGCACTGTTTTCTCTCCCCAATTTCATCCTCCATTGCCTCCCATCCACCCACCTTAGGCTTTCATATTAAACTATTTACAGTACCCCCCTGCAATGTTCTTTCATGTTTCCATGTACTTGCACATATTGTTCCCTATACTTGGAATCCTCTTTTCCCAACCCCTTATAATAAACTTTTCAAGACCCACCTGGGTATTTCTTCTTCTCTGAACCCTACCCTAGCATGTTCTAGTCAACATTGAGTACATGTATTAGCTTCCTGTCACAAGGAACTACAATGACTTGTTTACATAGCTGACTTTCTTCTCAGACTGTGGATTTCAGAAGAACTATGGCTTTTCATCTTCATATGTGGGCACTTCACAGTTACTCACTAATGTTTCATGCATGAACGAATGAATTAATAAATCAATGTTTTAATGATGCCAAAACAAAGTATTTACAGATTTGTCCAAATATACTCCATGAGTCAGGTGTGGGTCCAGGCATAGATTGCGGTTCTTCCCACTTCCTTCTATTCCTCAGGCTCCAAGACAATGACTCACAGTTTCATTAACAAAAGAAGATGGAAAAATTTTAATTTTTCTTATACAAAATTACCCATGATAGGAAACTATCCACTGTACTCCACCATCTGGCTTTCAGGCATAAAAATGGATCTTGATGCTCTAGTTGCAATTTTGGGGAACATTCTTTCATCCTAGGCAAAATGTGTTCAGAATAGACTCTAGCAGCATTGATATTTCAATAAGGTAATTACAATAAAAATATCATAAGTAACTCAAAATTCATGTTATCAACTACCGCCTCTCTTAATTCTTACTCTTCCTTTAAAGGAGCAGATTATATGCTTCCTAATTCTCTTTTTGTCATGAATTTAATATTTTTCTGGATATTTCAACTAAATTGTCCCTTAAACTTTTAAGGCTGGGAAAACACACACACACACACACACACACACCCACACACACACACGCACGCACTTACTTAAAAGTGGTAGGCTGACACTCCTTGAGTCATTAAGTATATTTTAAAGTTTACATAACAAAACTATTTCTAAAGTAACTGTGACATTGAGAATTCTTTTATTCAAGAAAGTTTTCTGGACTCTCCACAGAAGCAGTCAAGAAAAACTTATATTATTAGTTTCATTCTCTAGACCACATATTTTAAGATAAAAATATATATATTTTCTGCTCTCAAGAGTATAAATAAGAATGACATCATAAACTCATAAAAATATTTAAATATTCATTCAAATAAAAAATTCAAAAGTTATTAATAAATCTTATGTCTTATTTATAAATCTACATCTTTTATTGTGTCTAGTCTCCGTGTATTAAAAAAACCCTTATATTTCATTTTGGTAACTCTGAAAAATAATACTCTTCTTTTAGTAGTCTTTCTTCTAGAAATAGCATAGAAGATTAGATAACATAGTGCTTTTCTCAACACAATTTTCTAAACATCTTCTGATAGTTTAGATTCTCTCTAGTATTTCACTTTTATGGCAGCTCTCCTCTCTATCAACGGAGTTCCCTCATCACCACATTTCCCTCCATCCCCTCTGTATGTCCATTTTCATGCTGCTGATAAAGACATACCAAAGACTGGGTAAGCTACAAAGAAAAAGAGGTTTAATGAATTCACAGTTCCATGTAACTGGGGAGGCCTTGCAATCATGGCAAAAGGTGAAAGGCATGTCTTACATGGCACCTGGCAAAAATGTCCGGGTGCAGGGCAACATATTCAAGCTTATGTACAAGGCATTTGAGATCGGGACATGAAAAAAATACTGAGGCACTATGTGTAAGTTATTTGTGTATGAGAATGTAACTCCTGGACCCTGAAAACAGGACTGGAATGTGTGATAAGAAATGCTGAAAACAGCCTCCTGAGAATGCAGTTTAAGTGCTTTTACAGGTCCTATGTGCCTCAGTATCCGACCTCAAAAAGCCATCTAGTGGAGGTTTGCGGTTTAACCAGCCCATTTGGCGGATGGATCTTGGAGCAGCACTCTCTCCGAAGAGTTGCTCCCCGCCCGGCTCATCTGGAATTATATGAGTACTTCATTTTCTGCCTTCACTGCAAGCTATAAGCTGCAAAAAAGAGAATGAGAATCAAGTGAAAGGGGTTTCCCTTTATGAAAACCATCAGATCTTGTGAGATTTATTCACTACCATGAGAAAAGTATGAGGAAATCTGCCCCATGATTCAATTATCACCCACTGGGTCCTTCCCACAAGGCAGGAGAATTATGGGAGCTACAATTCAAGATAAGATTTGGATCCGGAGACACCCAATCTGTATCATTCTCCTCCTCTTCTGCCTCCTTTCCTTGGCTCCTCACACTCACAGTTTCTCACCCTTCCCCACAGAATCCACAGAGACGTGCTTCCACTTCCCTGTTCTGATCACTGATTAAGAACAACTCATCTGACTGAAATTCAGGTGAACAAAATTCTCTATTCTCTTAAATATCATAATAAAGAATATGATGAATTACCTAAAGAGGAAAACAGACCAATGAAATTTACTATTGAAAAATCACTCTGGATTGAACTTTGAAAGACAGTTTTGTCAGGAAGCATCTGATCAGCCAGAGGAAGGAGGATAAGAAATAGCTAAGATGAGATAAGCAGAGAGAAGGCATTATAGTTGAGATGTTTATGCGTAATATTGCATGAATCAGGAATGAATGTGGAGTTGGGCAGACATGTAATTCTGATGGATGTAAGGAAGATGGCCAGGGTAGACAGTATTGAAAAGTTAGCGGTACATTTAAAGTTCCGAAAACATTTCCATTTCCATCTTTTGTACATGTTTTGTTAAGTGACACAATGGAAATAACGTAGCAGTGGCAAAATTAGAGAGGGCAGAATGGAAAAGGGAGTTCCTAAAAGCTAAAGCAGTTGTCTCTGGCATGAAATAATGCAAGATTGAGCTGAGAGGTATGAATGAAATGGAAAAGAAGTAGCTTCTGTCTTATTTCTGCACACACTGATGATTTAATCAAGAAATGAGTCAGCAGGCTAATTTGATAAGCACAATATCACAGTAATTATTAAAATAACTCATTTCTATAGTGACCCAAATAATAAAAAGAAAACATCAACTTTTTAAATCTTTTTGGCACTCCCACTCTTACCTAGAAAAGAAACAAGAGACAGAGTAGTTTGATGGCTAAACATATGTATTTTCATTTTACATTTTTAGATTTTTTAATATAGAAAAGTTGATGAAATTCTAACTAACCTAAAGCCACTTTTGGCTTATTTTTTTTTATGCTTTTATTATTTTCAATGGACAGATAATTATACTATTTACAGGGTGCAGTGTACTATTTTGACATATGTATACGTTGTGTAATGATCTCAAACCAGGGTAATTAGTATCTTTATCACTCCAAGCTTTTATTATTTCTTTGTGTTGGGAGTGTTTAAAATCTACTCTTCTCGCTATTTGAAAATATACAATGAATTTTTGTTAATTACAGTCACCCCATAGCGCTATACAATACTAGAACTTATTCTACCTATCTAGGTGTACATTTGTAAAGCCACTGTTTTTTTTCTAATTTTTTATTTTAGATTCAGAGGGTACATGTGCAGGTTTGTTAGCTGGGTAATTGTGTAATGCCGAGTTTTGGGTTACAAATGATCCTGTGACCCAACAGTGAGTTTTTCGACCCTTGCCCCCTCTTCCTTTTTCTAGTAGTTTCCATTTCTATTGTTCTGTTTATATCCATTAGTATCCAATATTAGGTTCCATTTATAAGTGAGAACATGTAGTATATGGTTTTTCTGTTTCTGTGTTAGTTCACTTAAGATGTGGCCTTCAGCTCCTTCCATACTGTTTCAAAAAACATGATTTCATTCTTTTTTATGGCTGTGATAGTATTCCATGGTATATGTGTACCACCCTTTCTTTTTACAGTCCACGGTTGATGGGCACCTAGGTTGATTCCATGTCCTTATTACTGTGAATAGTGCTGTGATGAACATGTGAGTGCATGTGTGTGTGTGTGTGTGTGTTTTGGTAGAACAATTTGTTTTCTTTTGGATATATACCCAGTAATAAGATTACTGGGTCAAATCGTAGTATTTTAAGTTCTTTGAGAAATCTCCAAACTGCTTTACACAGTGGTGGAGTCTCCGCCAACTTTTTTTTTTTTGTAATATAAAATCTAAGTAAGATAACAGACTACTGGAAGTGTGGAAGAATTGGGCCCAGTTTCAGCTTATTGAGTATTTATGGAATGCTGGAGAATATTCCTTTTTAAAATCTAAGGCTGCATATTTCAACACTCTAAAACTTTGCCAGAATAATGAATCATCATTTTCTGTATCTTGATTTTGTCATCATTTGAAAATAGGCCAGCAACGTTATAGTAAATATCTTTAATGTACATATACAATTCAATAACAACTTTGCTATGATACACCCTCATATTCATTGAAGATATTTTGATTAAAAGCCTTAGAAGGATTTTGTTCATTTATCCTGGTATTTCACTATAGAATTGCTGGTTCAATGACCGACAATGCAGTAATTATCATTCTATTGTCATATGAAAGGAAAATATTTTGCTTTCAACTAGAAAGCATTTTATAACTAAGTCAGATGTGGGTGTATATGCCTATGCAAGCATGGGTAAAGAGGAGAGAGACAGATTATAGAGAATTTTAAATTGCTTTGCCAAATTAATGTCATTAAACTTACTTATGAGAAGAAAGCAGAGTGCTTGGAGGTGTTATGCTCAGCTGGTCACAGGAGAGTGCTAGAGCACCATTAAATTTCCTGCTTTAAAATAACTGAAAAAAATCATGTGTCAGAAAAGGACCTAATGCACTTGGGTGAGCTTTGTCTTGCTGGGTTGATTGAAAGAAACAACAGCACATGCTGGTAGAAATTATAGTAGAATACCACATCTACTTCATAACATCTCCAGAAGTTAATAATGAAATGATAAAGTCTGACAGAATTATCTTGTGCTATAATTATTTTAATCTTTGCAGTGCTATTATAAAAGATTTCAATTTTGTCAAATTACCCTCTGCATTTTAAAATTCCCTTTCAGCTAGCTCTTAACAGTTTTCCTAAATTGTTCTACATTCTTTACAGGCAGCATCCTCTTGAGCCAGTGGGAATGCAATATGTGGCCTGGACTGCATTTAATGACCTTGTTCTTCTTGACATAAAAGTGAAATAACAGAGGTGCGACCCTGAGTCCTTGGTAATAGAAATACTTTGCAGTCATATCGTTCTTTCATAGAATTTTAATATCGTTATGCATCACAATTCGTTTTTATGACTTAGAAAGATAAACGATTTATGATTCTTGTTTTCTAGACAAATGCACTAAATCACCTCAGAATCCAAAAGAATTCATGTCAGTAACTGCAAGAACTGCAAGCACATTTTCAGACCTCTAGATTATGCTATCGAAAATAACTTCTTCATCCAATTTAATCATCAGTTTTATAAGGATCATTGTCTGAGAATAAATTCATACTTAAGAGTCCTGAGTAACATAATCAGCCATGATAATCCGCTAAGCATGGGGAACCATTGGAGAATGTTGCAATTATATAGGGCTCTTATGGGAGTTTTGAGATATGAAGGAAAGCTATTGACAAATTCCCCAAGGAAATGCAAATAAATACAGCACTTTAAATACAATTTCAGGGGGGTCAGTTACAGGTCCAAGAGCAAGATCTTTAATTATAAGGGTCATTACTTTCCCTTATAACACATGGGATGGGGTGATCTGGTGCAGTTTGTACAGAGTTCTGGGATCAGAGCTATGGCTTCCTTTCTCCAGTACCCATAACAGGTTATTTCAACCTAATGTCACACTTGTTAGGCTTTATTGATTTGAGTATAAAGAAATATTAAATGTTCTCCAGTATTTTAGAAGCTTACAATCAAATGTAAGAGCAAATAAATTTGGACCACACCCATTCAAAAAGACTGACAGTAAATTTAGTGAGAAACTAAAAACTGCTTTTTAAAGATTTTTTTCAAATTCAAAACTTTCTTTTGAATTTGCTTTTCCAATCATCTACATTGTAATCGATAGAAAGAGCTTAAGATAGTATTGTGAATACTGCACCGTCCTTAGTATTTACCTGGCAGTACTCCCCAAAGACCTAACACCTAAAAACATTTTTGACAATATGGAAGAATTATTCATTGAACTATCAATTTTTATGCCCCAAGCATAATCAAGAAGCATTGGAATATGAGACATGAAAAGAAAATGCAGGCTGGTACAGAAGTTATCTTCATGATAAAACCAGTAGAGAGTGTATCAGTGCCCAATAGGGCCTCCTTAATGTTTTGGCCCTTCATGAGAATCCAGGGACTACAGAGTTTCAAACTGAACTTTCCACCAACTCGCGGAGACAGGGGCTCAAAATTAGATTTGTAGACTTTAAACTATTTTTTAAATTTTTACTTGCACACCTATAGTTCTTTTTCAGCAGGTTTAACTTTCCTTTCTCTTAAGAAGAATTACTTAAATTATATTATTTTCTTTTTCTTTTCTTTTTTTTTTTTTTTTTTTTTTGAGTCGGAGTTTCGCTCTTGTTACCCAGGCTGGAGTGCAATGGCGCGATCTCGGCTTACCGCAACCTCCGCCTCCTGGGTTCAGGCAATTCTCCTGCCTCAGCCTCCCGAGTAGCTGAGATTACAGGCATGCGCCACCGTGCCCAGCTGATTTTTTGTATCTTTAGTAGAGACGGGGTTTCACCATGTTGACCAGGATGGTCTCGATCTCTTGACCTCATGATCCACCCGCCTCGGCCTCCCAAAGTGCTGGGATTACAGGCGTGAGCCACTGCTCCCGGCCCTAAATTATATTATTTTCTTTTAAAAATCTGTTTTTTAAAAAAATTTGGATTCAGCCAGTACATGTGCACAGTTGTTATACGAGTATATTGCAGGATGCTGAGGTTTGGGATACAGATGATGCTATCACCAAGGTAGAGAGCATAGTACTCAGTAGGTAGTTTTTCAGCTAACACCTCACCCCTTCCTTTCTTATTTCTCTGTTTACCTCTGTAGTTGACTGAACTTGGCAACCCCTACCATCATCCACAAAAGGTACAAGCAGCTTGTAGGGCTCTGGAAGAAAAGGAATCCTATATTCATTCTTTCAGCACCCAGAAATACTTTCCTGCAAAATTCTCCCCTATTCTGTTTCTTCATGAGAAATTAATGTCAGGGTGACAGGGGAGTCTAGTAAGAGATACCGGAAATCAAGAAATAGATCTGGAAGGCATAGGCATGAGAATGGCTCTTCTAGTTCTGCTGTGAAGGAAAGGACAGGAAACTCCCTTTCTCAAACTGGACATACCTCCATCCGCTTCTCCTCAAAGGGCAATTGCACTGAATTCTCACTTGAGAAGGTACAGATCAGTTAGAAAAGCAGGATGTTTAAACTGGCTTTTGCTCCCTCTCCAGTACCTCATGTGGCCCATTGGCATGCCTTCAGCTTTTGCTACTGAGGACCCCAACCTACTCTGACTGCTTCTAAAATGGTCAGTGTTCTAAAACTATTTTTTACTCACCCTTAATCATTTCATAACTTGGCTGGCATCCCAAATATCACCAAAATTCCAGAGCATTGTATCTAACTCTAGAAACAAAGATGAATAAATATATTCTACAAGAATGATTCCTGAGGATATTGGTAAACAAAAGAAATGGGGGTTCTCTGTGGAGGAAAAGTGGAAGTATGCAAGTGGTTTGTTTTAGGCTAAATATCCAAGACATTGCCTTTGGACATCAAGAAAACTGTTCTACAGAATCTCCCACCCTTTATCTTCTCCACTTAGCCAGAAGAAGGTATCTGCAAGCCACGATTTTTTGCCCCTCTATGCCCTTCCAGAAAGGCCTTACTTAAGTGAAATATCTTAGGTGGTATCCTAGCTCAAAGGAAAAAAAAAAATTTGAAAGGGAAAGCACATTCAGAAATCTTCAGAGACACGTCAGAATAGTCTCCCTTAGGTTTGGTTCTTTGTTTTTTCTGCAAGATTAGGTGAACAAATTCTTTTTTCAAAGTAAAAGACTTTTAATCATTTTAATCAGACATTTGCCATTTATTTCCAATTACTATAGAACAAAATATAACTAAAATAAGTCCGATGGATCAATTTTAAGTTTATTTGGTTGCCATATCATACTCTCTTTACCTACTCATGTATCCATCTGTTTCATTGAATGACTTTCAATTAAAGCCTCAAAAATGTAAGACATAGTCACAGATTGTGATTTTAATTCTATCTATAAATTGACTGAATGCAGCAGATATCTTCCCACAGAAATGGTATATAAGACAAATCAACCCCTTAAATGCTCTGATTCAACATACAGTGAGTGTTGAAAGTTTAAAAGAAGAATTAAGGGCATGGACAAGGTGACTAAAAAGAAATACAAGAGGTATAAGAGAGCAAGAATTTAAGAAAGGTGGGACACAATTCCAGATTTGGCCAGTAAGGATGACTTCACATAATGAAAGCTACATATCCTACAGGACAGGTAGAATAGAACTGTATCCATGACAGTGTAAAAACCCCACATGTTGTGAACAGAGAACATATTTGAAATTTGTTTTTTTGTGAACTAGAGGCCAGTATAGTATCAGTGTGTTCAAGGTGACCGGGCTTCTTGCAAAGCATTGCTAAAAACGAAACAAAATAAAAACAAACAAACAAAAAACCAACTTGTGAAACTGATGGGGCACAGAACAAATATTGGTGTGCCAGTTAGAATTTCTTCATAGTAAACTCAACACTCACATGTAATGTGGAAGTTAGCCATTTACACCTGAGTAATGTGCCGTATCTCTAGAGGATGGAAGGGACTTATTGACAATGCACAGAATTCATCATTCACAGCTGTCAGGCTTATATCAGTTTATTCATCTTGTTGTCTAGTTTATGCTAAAACACAGATTGTTCAGAAGCAAATTCACAGACTAAATTACATATTTCATAATTTACTACAAACTTCTGAAATAAAAATAGCATCCTTTGATTTAGTTTTTCAGAAGAAAATAAATGAACATTCATTATAGCAGAGACATATTTAAGCTTTTCACAAGTTACTCTTACCTGAGTACCGGAATAATAACTCTTCACAATGATTTTATAGTATAATGTAGTTTAATGGTTTTTCATTTTCCATAACATTAAATCTTTTGAGGTATCAATCACATAATGCTAAATACGACTTTCAAGAGATCAGAATTGCATTAAAATCCTAATTAATTTCATGCAGACTTAACAGAATTGTTTCCCTCCTTTGGAAAAGAATCCCTTGTTATTAATTAAAGATCCACTTTCTCTAAGGTTCTCTTATTAGAAAAGAACACTTTATTTTTACAGCCTACTGATTTATCTGCTTTTGTTTTTCTAGTTGGTATGTGTTGCATTGTGTACCCCCAAAAAGATATGTTGAAGTCCTAACCCCAAGTACTTCAGAATGTGGCCTTATTTGAAAAAGGGTCGTTGGAGGTATGATTCAGCTAGGATGAGGTCATTAGGATTCAATATAACTAATGTCCTGTCCACAGAGGAAATTTGGACAAAATACAAACATGCCCAGAGAGAAAGCGATGCAAAGAGACACAGGGAGAATCTCATGTGAAGGTGGGGGATTAGAGCAATACAACAAGCTGAGGAACACTAAAGATACCAGCAAATACTGGAAGCTAGAAAGAGACTAGAAAAGATTCCCCTCCAGGTTTCAGAGGGAGGACAGTCTTGCCAACACCTTGATTTTGGACTTCTAGCCTCCAGACAGTATTATATTTCTGTTATTTTAAGCCACCCAGTTAGTGGTATTTTGTTAAGGCAGCCCTAGAAAACAAATACAGTAGTCAACCTAAGATTTTTTGTCCACTGAATGTCTGTGTACTTTTCTTCGCAAAGGTACTACCTCCACAAATTCCTTTGCTTCTGTAGAAAAATCCAAACACAACATCCAACTGTGAGCTGTCACCTCCTCTTTCTCTAACTTTCTGACATTTTCCCCTTGGAGCTACATATAAGGAAGTTATCAGGATCACAAATAAACAAAACTGAGTTACTTATAGCAAACTTAAAATTATGAAGGATATTTAATATTCCAGAGGTCCTTAAAAAAACCCTAGAAGAAAATCTAGGCAAAACCATTCAGGACATGGGCATAGGCAAGGACTTCATGACTAAAACACCAAAAGCATTGGCAACAAAAGCCAACATAGACAAATGGAACCTAATTAAACTCTAGAGCTTCTGCATAGCAAAAAAAAAAAAAAATTATTAGAGTGAATCAGCAACCAACAGAATGGGAAAAAAATTTTGCAATCTACCCATCTGACAAAGGGCTAATATCCAGAATCTACAAAGAACTAAAACAGATTTACAAGAAAAAAACAAGCCCATTCAAAAATGGGTGCAGGATATGAACAGATACTTTACAAAAGAAGACATCTATGAGGCCAACAAACAAATGAAAATATGCTCATCATCACTGGTCATTAGAGAAATGCAAATCAAAACTACATTGAGATACCATCTCACGCCAGTTAGAATGGTGATCATTAAAAAATCCGGAGACAACAGATGCTGGAGAGGATATGGAGAAATAGGAACACTTTTACACTGTTAGTGGGAGTATACATTAGTCCAACCATTGTGGAAGACAGTGTGGTGATTCCTCAAGGACCTAGAAAGAGAAATTCCATTTGACCCAGCAATCCCATTACTGGGTATATATCCAAAGGATTATAAATTGTTCTGTTAGGCCGGGCGCGGTGGCTTAAGCCTGTAATCCCAGCACTTTGGGAGGCTGAGGCGGGTAGATCATGAGGTCAAGAGATTGAGACCATCCTGGTCAACATGGTGAAACCCTGTCTCTACTAAAAATACAAAAAATTAGCTGGGCATGGTGGCGCGTGCCTGTAATCCCAGCTACTCAGGAGGCTAAGGCAGGAGAATTGCCTGAACCCAGGAGGTGGAGGTTGCGGTAAGCCAAGATCACGCCATTGCACGCCAGCCTGGGTAACAAGAGCAAAACTCCGTCTCAAAAAAAAAAAAAAAAAAAAAAAGAATTGTTCTGTTTTAAGGACACATGCATGCAAATGTTCATTGCCGCACTGCTTATAATAGCAAAGGCTTGGAACCAACCCAAATGCCCATTGATGATAGACTGGACAGGGAAAATGCGGCACATATACACCATGGAATACTATGCAGCCATAAAAAATGATGAGTTTGTGTCCTTTTTAGGGACATGGATGAATCTGGAAACCATCATTCTCAGCAAACTGATACAAGAACAGAAAATCGAACACTGCATGTTCTCACTCATAGGCGGGTGTTGAATACATGGACACAGGGAAGGGAGCATCACACACTGGGGTCTGTTGGGGGGGATCTAGGGGAGGGACAGCAGGGAGTGGGGAGTTGGGGAGGGATAACATGGGAAGAAATGCCAGCTATAGGTGATGGGGAGGAAGGCAGCAAACCACATTGCCATGTATGTACCTATGCAAGAATCTTGCATGTTCTTCACATGTACCCCAAAACCTAAAACACAATAAAATATATATATTAAAAAAAGGAAACACTTTGTATAAAATACCAAACTAATACACTATGCAATAATTGTAAAGAGGAAACACAGTTAACCTCAAAAAATAAGTTTAATGGCTCACACTTGTAATTCCAGCACTTGGGAGGCCAAGGTGAGCAGATAACCTGAGGTCAAGAGTTTGACACCAGCCTGGCCAACATGGTGAAACCCTATCTCTACTAAAAATACAAAAATTAGCCAGGTGTGGTGGCATGCACCTGTAATCCCAGCTACCCAGGAGGCTGAGGCAGGAGAATTGCTGGAACCCAGAAGGCAGAGGCTGCAGTGAGCTGAGATCATGCCACTGCACTCCAGCTTGGGCAACAGAGCAAGACTCTCTCAAAAAAATTTTAAACATTAGAAAAAAAAAAGTTTACAGTTTCAAAATGAAATAGGATACAGATGATCAAACACTTTAGCCTTATCTATAATGTTTTAATTTTTTACATAGGTAATATATTCATGTTTTATCATATAACTAAAAAGTAATTTAAAAGCAATGAATGGGACCTTTGGCTTTGTTGATGATCATAATTTTTCTTGTTTAGATACAGATTAATCCAAGGGAACATTCTGTTAGCAGATTGGTCACATGCTTTTATTTGTTAGAAGAAGGCAGAAAAATGCAAAATGCTCTCTAAGGATTCCAACTTATTTTTATATATGTAAGAGAAGATCAAGCCTTATGTACTATCTTTTTGCCAACTAAGTATATCAATTTTGAGCTATCAAGTCCTTGTCTCCTTATTTGAGAGATAAGTGGGTTTCATCTATCCTTACCACCAGCTTCCATGTTGCTCTTTCTCCACACTTGGCCTGAGTAACATTCCAAGATGTGTAACTAGAATGGAAAGGACCTGTTCCTCATGAAGCAAAACCAAGATTATATTTAGAAGGTAGTTTCCAAGTACGTTTTTATGGAGTGACTGCTGCCCACATGCCTCACTTTGCCAAGGATGAAGGGCCAGAGCTTCCTGTCACATTTGGTGAGAGTGGCAGTCAGGCTCACCAAAACTCCATGCACAGCCCCATAAATCCACTGCATCCTGGACTATGAAAAAAGGTCAATTTTGTCAGAGGAGGGTGCCCTGGCAATCTGTCACTGCAGGCCTAGTCCTGTGCAGTGGCATTAAGAAGAGTAGATTACATACTTAAACTTATTAAAAGCCACCTCCCCCCTCCCTCTTTCTCTCTCTCTCTCTCTTTCTCTCTCTCTCTCTTTCATTCTCACTCACTCTCCTTTCTCTTTTACTTGTTCATTTTCTTTTTGGCTATAGGATAAAGCATGAAGTCTTCACATACCAAACCAAGGAAAGAGGGTAAGGGAACCAGGACCAGGACTGGTGCAAATCCCTGATGAACTGGAACAAGACAAAGGATGAAGACCGTATCTGGCATGAAGGTTAACAATGCGGAGTCCTGGGGTTGGGTTACAGGCATGGAGAAATGATGGTGCTATCATATTGAGAACAATTCAAAAAAGCAGTTGGCACCTGGTAGGGGGTTAAGTGTCCTAGCAGATGAGCACAGCCCAAGTAATCTTGGAGCAGAAGTTGCAGTCATTGCTCAGGTGTCTATACACAGAGAATTAGAGTTCCAGGCACCAAAATAGAGTTCAGGGCCATAGCTCCATGTTCTAGGAAGGAGCACTGGAGTCCAGAGGAAAGAATGACCACAACACAGGGACAGTAACCAGATGAGAAGCTCATTTCTGAGAATAAGCCTTAAAGTGCAGGAAGAGTTGCAATTCTGGGAGCAACACAAGTAATCATTGCCGAGGCACTTGATTCTTTTTTTTTTTTTTTTTTTTTTTTAATTGAGACAGAGTTTCGCTCGTTACCTAGGCTGGAGTGCAATGGCGCGGATCTCGGCTCACTGCAACCTCCGCCTCCTGGGTTCAGGCAATTCTCCTGCCTCAGCCTCCTGAGTAGCTGGGATTACAGGCAGGCGCCATTATGCCCAGCTAATTTTTTTGTATTTTTAGTAGAGACGGAGTTTCACCATGTTGACCAGGATGGTCTCGATCTCTTGACCTCATGATCTACCCGCCTCGGCCTCCCAAAGTGCTGGGATTACAGGCGGGAGCCACCGCGCCCGGCCGGCACTTGATTCTGAATCTCAATTGAGTCCACAGCTGACAGGACTAGTTCTGAGATATACTGTGGTTGTGCTAACCCTCCCTAGAATGGAGATGAAAAGGCTGAGATGGTAAGAATACCTCACCCATGATGGGTTCATGATGGAAACTGCGATAAGATGGATCTTACTATAGAAAGATGGCACCAATTAAAGAGTTAGGAAAATAGAAACATGGCCAGTGATATTAGTTTGGGGAGTGATAGAACATTTAGAAGATTTCTACTGAGTATGGATTTTAAAAAAATATGAATAAAGTTTTAATTCTGAATTGGAGTTTTCTCAGGCCAGGCATGGTGATTACACCTGTAACCTCAGTGCTCTGGGAAGCTGAAATAGGAGGATCACTTGAGACCAGACATTCTAGACCAGCCTGGGCACTATAGGGAGACCCCATCTCTAAAAATAATTTAAAAACTTAACTGGGCACAGTGGCATGCACATGTAGTCCCAGATACTCAAGAGGCTACGGCTAGAGGATTGCTTGTGCCCCCAAGTTTGAGGCTGCAGTGAGCTATGATCACACCACTGTACTCTAGCCTGGGTAACAATGAGATTCTTGTCTCTAAAAATTTATTTTTAAGTTTGCTCATATTATGGCATTCATCAAACACTCCAATATTCATCACCTTGTGTATTATATAGTGTAATGGTGGTGTTTCACCACATTCATTCTTCCTAGTTTCTAGTTCTTAATGTTATCAGCTATATTTTCAATTTTATTCTCTTAGACACTCATTCTTTCAAAACTCTGTTACTTGGCAGTATATTTGGCCTTTTATTTGAGCTGCTACAGTAATATTAAAATGACTGTCTCCAACATCAACATCATGATCACCATCCTAGACTCAGCCTCTACATTACTCTGAAAGCTGGAACTCTTTAAACAAGGATGGACTTTTGTGTTTCAGTTCTTTTAAAAAGGATTTTGGCCCAATAAAATATTGGTTAAAATGAAAATATAAATAACATCTGCTTTTCTTGAATTACTTTCATACCAAAAATTCTAGTCAATTTTGTTTTCAATTACCCATATAACTTTCTTAGACAAAAATGACAGATTCTACTTATGAAAACCTTTACATCCCGTGGTATTAGAAACTACAGTTGTCTATAACTGTCTCTCTTCTTCCCAACCGTGTTCACCGAGAAATCCCAACAACTTCCCCTTCTTCTATAAACACAACAGTATCTCACTTGGGGTCTCATCAAGTGAACTTGTCACTCCAGACTTCCAGGTTCTTACACTTTCAGTCTACACATATACTCTCTTTACTTTTCTAAAATACATATGTGCCAATGGTTATTTTCTGTTTTAAATATTTAATAGCTTCTGATTGCCTATATGAGCAAAAACATATTCCTCAGCGCAGCACAAAATATATCACCTTATAGTCTGGCCCTAATCAACTTATTTTTCTTGATGTTTCTTAATCTGGCCTTTCCAGTCACATCAAAATATTTGCTGTACCTAAAAATCATGACTTTGTTCAGATTAGCTTCTCTCTCTAAGTGCCCCTTATCCTTTTATTACACAGAATAAGGAAGCCTTGTTTAAATGACACCTCCTCTGGAAATCCTGCCATGTCCTCCCCTTATCTCCTCCTCTCATGGCAAACTCCATTCACTCTTTGTGTTTGCATGGCTCCTTGTACAGATAGATCTCTTTTTCTGGCATTTGTCATCTATGTCACTTTTCATACATTCTTTTCTTCCACTAGACCAGCCTCTGAAGACTATACAAAATGCCAGATTAATATTTAAAGATTTAGTATTTAGGAGGTACTTACTACCTGCTAGATTCTCAACATCAAATAAATAAATTGATGTGCTAATTAAATGAATTAATTAACATTAAAACTTATTGCCATGATGCCATGGTTATGATTGCACTGGCCCTTTACCTTTTCCTCATTCAATCTAAACACAGTTGAGGAGCATTTTTATAATCAGAGAGTTTAGGAGTTTTTATAATCTTTCATTAAGATCAGCAGTCTTTAGAGCATTCCAAAACCTACTCTCAGACATAGGGACACACATGCTTATAGATATTCTGAAGAAGGTTAAAACAAAGTCAAACAGACTATAATAGGACTTCACTAAAGGATGCCAGAGTATCCCTGGAATTGTTTCTATTTTTTATTGCATTGTGTCAGTTTTCATGTTGCTTGCCATTAAACAACCTTGGATTGATATGACCATGGTAACTAGTACTGTGTACAAAGCCTAACGAAATGTTTCTGATTCTTTCCTTGAGTTTCAGGAAGTATTTCTCTATTATGCTAAGTGTCTACATTTCTAGATTTTTTTTATTTTGAAAGTCTCTTTTAAAGGGGACTTTCCAATGTGAAATTATTTCTTATAAAACAGAAAAAATACATAGATGTTCACATTTGCACTGGATAATCTATACACTTAAATCACTTACAAGTTTCGATGTCTTATCTGTTTAAAAACACCTCTCTTATTTTCAATAGTTTTAGTCAACTTATCCCATTTAATTGAGGTATCCCGTAGAAACAAAACATGAAGGGACCTTGATTTTAAAAGCATACATGCTCATGCAACATACTCACACAGCATGGTCTCATAATTTATTACAAGAGCATGTAATTTGAAGTACACTAGCCAATACATAAGAAGCAAATAAACTCTATTGCAGAATTATTTGGTCAGACTAAAGCAATGTAAACTTTAAGTCTGTTATAAAGAAAATTAATATTTTCATTAATATAAATGAAAATTAAATATTTTGAAATCTCTGGTTCTACCTGAAACAAAACAGCGTACTGATAAGAAATGACCCTATTAAAAATAGTACATTGCAGATAGAATTAGTCAAATGTACTGATTTTACTGATTTTTCAAAGAAACTGTTCTTACAGAAGGGAGGTATTAGACATGTTGAACACTGATGGATGTTCATAAGGATCCATTTTCTCATCAATTACCTGGTTGCAGACAGCATATCTTTTGATTTGCTGCTGTTCTATATGACACAGATGTCTTTTGTATAGTCAAAAAAAACTACTGATTTATATTCAAAAAGGAAAAAAATTTATAAAAGTTTTATTTGTGCATTTGAGAAAACCCTAGAAATAAAGCCAGTCTTAAGCCTGGGAAATTTTCAGGAAAATTTTTATAATGTTCTCTCTGAGTGGTACTAAGTGCAGCAGACACTAGTGATTTAATCAACTGGCAAAGCACCTTAGCTGTACTTAAAGGAAGAAGAAGAAAAAAACCCACTTACTAGGCTTTTAATGCACTGACCTTCCTAGACATTTATTGTGTGGCTTTGAAAGATCTCTGGGTATTCTGTAAGAAAAAGCAGTAACATTAAATTCTAGTCTGTTGAGGTTACAGCTAGGTCTTAATAGCTATGTTTTTCAAAAGTTGCTCATTGAGATCTTTTTTGCCTTTTGACAAAACTTAAAATCAATTCCCCCAAGTCACACATGGTCTATTCATATACGGAATTATATACTATTTGCTGATAGTGCATTTCATAGTTGTCGAAATGACAAAAGGCCGGCATGGGAAAGGGAAAACCTGCAAGCAGGCTGTAGGAAACTTTTTATCTGAGGACAGGCAAAGAAATGACTATAACACTAGGCTCACTGGATGGATACTTAGCAAATGGCAAACTAAGCAGTTTACCATATTCTAGAGTAGTAAGAACAAGGGGAGATAGTGGGTTTTTGAAAAGTCCTAAAATAAACAACAGAAAGTCATAAAACTGAGGCACTCATTCCTTTACCAGTGATACAGAGGGAAAGCAGATACCATTTCAAAAGGTTTATGTGGATTCGTAGATGAAAGTATTGAAATTGGTTGCTAAAAGAAGAATGTTCGGAACACAACTGGAATGATGAGTGTAGCATCTACATTTAATATTAATGAATGTTTAATAATGTCAAGCTCGATTGCTTACTATATTAGCTCAATTCATCTTCACAACACATTTTGGAGATAAACATTATCTTTATTTTACAGAGGAGAAAACGGAGGCATAAAGAGGTTATTGCCTCTGTCATGGCGATGTCTCTAGTAGTCAGGCAGCCTTTCTTGATCCTCTCAAGACTGCACTTCCACGGAAAATGGCTAGACAAACCATGAGTCTGAAGCTGTAAGCAAATCTCACTTATCCATAGACCCCATGCTCTCTTAAGAATCAAAAAAATTAAGTCCAACTTTATTTGTAAATTGGTGGTAAGGCCAGTTTTTTCTATACTTTGCAAATATTCTATAACAGAAGATACATTTTAAACCTGGGAGATTATAGGAGCTCTTTCTATGTATGAACAAATGAAACTTTAAAAGAAATAAACTGAAGATAAAAATTTAAATATCTAGATAAAATCGAAATATCTTGTTTTCACATGTAACATCAATTCCCTTAAAATCACACCATCAAAGTAAGTAATGCTTGGACATTTTGGCATTAAAACTATGAAGCACTTTTTCAACATGCACAAACACACACACATATACAAACACATGTGATTGCATTAAAATAAAGTTTTACCCTCCACCTCTTACACAACATTGATATATGACAATAGTATTTCCGAAAAAAATGAGTAAGAGAAAAATATTAGAAATCATATCTCTTTACTCCTAATCCATTATACCACTTATAAAGCATTATCATCAAAAAGCCTTTATAAAGTGTCATTATTGCCTGAAACCGTGTTTGAAGGGAAGTGCATAGAAATCAACAGATGATTGAGACATTTTTCTAAGAGGATATAGACACACAATGAGTCAGGAGGGTGTGGACGAATGCATAGATGCTCTCATATACTCCTGTGAATGGAAGACAACACAGAGAGAAAATGAAGGCTTGAGGGAGAGACTAAGCCTTCAATGACTCTTGGACTGGGCTCTTTTCTTACTTTCTATTACTTCTCCAAAACTTATTTGGGGAATCAAGAAGAAAGTTATACTTTTCACTTCTTATCAAATTTTTTATTTCAACTTCCTATAAGAATTTCTCAAATTGAGTCAGATATGTCACCTAATTGGCAGGTTAAGTTGGTAAAAGCAGAAACGATTCTAACTTTAGAGGTTTTGGACTCAAAACCATTATAAAGTCATGTCATATCTCATGATTAGCTCTAACGAATAAATTTTGTGATGGTTAATATGTATTTAGCCTCATTCATATAGAAACAACTTTCACAATCACCTGTTACTTCCATTTTATTCCATCACAATAACAAAATCCACTTATAATTGTTGTAGGGGCAGTGTGAGAAAAGATAGAAAGAGGGAACCTAAAGATTCAACATTTTCCTAAAGTTCAGTAGTGTTTTTTCTTGTCTCTCTACAAAACTTGTGTTAACATTACCAATGCACAGTGACCTCTTTAATCTCCATCTCCCTCTCTCTCTCTCTCTCTCTCTCTCTCTCTCTCTCTCTCTCTCTCTTTCTCTCTTTCTGTCTTTTAAGAGACAGAATTTTTCACTAGGTTTTCCAGGCTGGCTTCAAACTCCTGGACTCAAGGAGTCCTCTCCCCTCAGCCTCCCTACCACTGGAACTACAGGCATGGGCCATCAGGCCTGGCTTATGTGAACTTTTTCTTTCACATCAATGTGCAACTGAATTCTTGGCATTAGATATACCAGGATTGGTGCTTGCATTCCTCTGCACTTGACCTACATTCATAGATAGGGATACACCAAGGTTACAGAGATCATGCAGAGTAAATACAGGGAATGTCAAGAATTTCAGCTCTGAGTATCTGAGCATACCTCAACCATAAAAAACCTTCAGAGAATACAAGATGTTACAGATAATGCTGTCTACTAGATAGGAAGTGTCTATGATGAACAGAATAGAGATGAATGCAAACCCAAACTTTGAGGTCAGTTTAATATGCCTTCTGCAATAACCATTGATAAAAAAGATGTAAGATATCACAGAGCCTGGGCAGCATTCTTGAAGAGAACAAAAAGGAGAGGAATGTAGTTTGAACAAGTCTGAAATATCAACTCATGCTTACCCTGATTTTGTTGAGTTCACCTCCTCATTTTCTTGTGTCCATGTACCCCTTTAAACCCACCCAACATGGCCATCTCTTTAAGGGGATTACAATAAGATTGTCTTCAAACCAATCAGCAGAATCTAGATGGGTTTTATTCTGTTTCATTATATAAGGCCAATATAAAAATTAACGATTATATTGTACACTTTCCTCCGATGAGCCATCATTTGCTGATCTATTCTGATTACAGAGTAGTAGCTACATTTGCTGTTTCTATTCCAAACGATTAGTGCTGGCTATGTAATATAATACTGTGCTATGATCATCCAGAATATACATTCATTATTAATCAAGGATTGTCATATGCCTGGATGACTCTATTCCAAAAGCATAAATAATCTATCAAGATTTGCCAAGGGGTGATATTGCTTCCTGCAATGTTGGAATTATTTAAAGATTTTTAGAAGCATGCAATTGCCTTCATTTTAATAAAGATCATTTATTCTCCCTCATGAACCACCATTTTATAAATAACCATCCTTTGTGATTAAAAATGGATCTAACACAGCTTATCTTCATCTGCACTGAGAATTATGTGCAATTTATGTCTCTAAATGATTGAAAAATGGAAAAGAACCTCATCTGTAGGCAGACTGATCAAGAGCTAGTGTAGCACATATGCTTACATAGTCTGCTAAAACGACTGAAGGGCAGATATGGGATGTTGTTCATTATTATAATTGTCTTTCTGTCATAGAAGGAGGCTTTAATGTGAGTTAAAGCAAAACATTTTCTCTTGTAAAGTAAATTACGGTCTCAAGGGACTGCAATTTTGGAATGACAGGTTGAATCTACATTGTAGGTACAGATGTGGTTTCTAAAAACCACAAGTTGCTTTCTGGGCAAACTTTCCTCTCTCCGGGCGGTTGCTGTGTGATGTTCTCTTCAAGAAAGTCTTTTCAGTTAACAGTTTACAAGTAATAATGAGGGATTCTGAGTCTCCTTTGCCATTCTAGAATCACATATTTGTTAGAAGAAGAAACTCTAAGAAGATATTCTTACAGTGAGAAAACAAGTAAAAATAATATGACATTTGTCTAACTTTGTTTAAGATAAAATAGAAACTGATGAAAAATAACTACTTTTCAGTCATTTGTGAAAACAGTATTTGAAATGAAACTTCTGCTCTACAAATCCCTTAGGAAAATGCTAGTTTAATTTTATTAAATTTTCCATATGTTTTCTTATAAAAAGTTATTTTCAAAGAAATAATTTGTACTTTGAAATCATCTGGACTGGAAAAGAAGACCAGGAGAATATTGCTAAGGGAAATAGTAAGGATAATAATAATAATACATATATGATTTATATACATTATTTTACAAAAAGTAACTTTCTTGTCTAAAAGCGAACTAATACATGTAATATATAGTAGCCATATGATTAATGTTAGCATTTTTATGAACTTACTATTAGACAAATTGAAGTCAATTGTAAAGTAAATAATCTGTTGAATATGTTTTAAAATATAGGAAACAATTATTAATTTAAAAACCTCTTTCAAAATAGTTGTATTACTTATTAGAATTGCATGCTATGCTAATATTTTGAGAAACTCTGTTCAAGAAACTTAACGTCCACCCCTTTCAATCCCACCAGTGCTGAGATAACACTTGCATTTGCTAAAAATAAAAATAGCACTTTCTCCCATCTCTCACTAAAACAAAAGGAGGTTCATTATAATAATTGAAACAGAATGCAATCATCATAACCACACCACATATTTGCTGATATATTAGGTGTGCAGATATTTAATTTTGTTTCCCTATACAGGGACTTGGTTTCTGTTTTGAATTTCCATCTAATCTAGTCACTCGAAAGTAGACTATTCAAAGTATTTTCTCATCATTTAAGTTTGAACCTCAGTCATAGGGATTTTTTCCCAGAAGCCGATTCTCAGCTGTATTCAGTAGTGGGAAATGAATGGGGCGGGGGGGAGGGGGAGGTGCTGCCCACTTTTCAGTCTTGAATTTCCCCTCCCAGCAATCCACAAGGAGGCAGTACCCACCACCTGGCTGCCAGCTCACCATCCACACCACCCAATCTGCCACTTCATAGAATTCTTTCCATCTTTCAGTAATCAATGCCATACCCAAATAGCCTCACAAGAAAAGTGTTCAGCTGTTTACTTGGCCAGGTGGGGATATAAGCTCTCTGAGGCTGCACTTGGTCCCACACCTAAGCCCCTATGCAGCATGGCCTTATTCTACCACTGGGGAAAATGAAACACTCCTTGAGGTCGGCTCTTTCAAGGCAAACAAGACAGAAGCAGGGCACTTGTCCTTTACACTTTCAGATCCACACATTATTTTATTATTCTTTATGTCAGATCTGAGGAAGAGGATGGCAAAGCTCTCATCCTCTACCCCAAATGCATACATGTGCCAGCATCAATCTGTTTCCTTAAATTTTCTTCTAATCCCATTTCAGAGGACTTTTATGTATTTGAAGGACAAAGAAAAAAATGGAAATCAAATTTTTTCTGGACTATTAATTTTTATGTTATTAGGTTTTAAATAATCATTAATTTTTCCTTCCATTTCTGATTTGGCACTCCTTAAAGTGATAAAAGCTCCCATCCGTGGGCTCTGATGAGGAGCATACAGGGTAAAAATGAAGAGAGAAAACAGAATGGTAGCCATATCTTCCTATATTTTTGTACTACAGCTGCTTGCGGTATGCCAGCTACTTGTTAATTGTACCTGACTTCTTTTTGTCAGCTGTTCAACCAAATCTGTGTTCCCCAAAGGCAGGCAGATAAGGAATCAGGGACCAAGTCACTGGTAGCTAGCTAAAGAACACACTGAACTTAATTCCCTAAATGGATAAAGCTATCTGAAAACCCTTTTGTAACTAATCTCATTTAATCTAAAAACCTCAGGGCTTTCACTCTGAATGGCCACAACCCCACTCTCCCATGTGTTGGCCAAGGCATATGTGGTTCCAAACGCTGCCAAGTGGTGAAGCAAAGAAAATAGCTACTGGCTGGAAGGCTGGACTTCAGGTACCAGAGAAAGCTTAGATGTGCTGCATTCATGTCTTTGGAAAACACATGAGCAGGTAGGGCTTTCTCCAGCTAGGTAGACAGAAAACAAAATAAGATGCGATGATTTTGTCATCATCTCTGAGACCTGACTTTCTTCCATTTCACAGGTCAGTAGTACCCCTTATGATAAACAAACAGGAAAAAGAAGGCTCAGAATGAGTCTCAGTGCCTTGGTAGCCACTCTGTTGGCACATATTGTCCAACCACATTTAAGCTGACAAACTGAAACAGAAACAACGTTTCCACCTACCTAATGTAACTGTCCCTTATGTAAGATACATTCATTATTTCCCAAAGAAAGGAAGAGCCCAAATCCTTTAAGTCACTTTTTCATCTAGAAGTAATGTTTATTGATCTTCCAGTAATATTACAATCGCCTGTTGATATTTTGCTACTTAAAGTGGATGAGGTTGATATTATTAAAGGTTGATTATAAGATTCACATGTACCAATACACCTTATATTAAATACTAGGGAAAGGGAGATGGAAAGATTTGTTAATATGTACATAATGAAGCAAGGAAAATATATGCATAGCTACTCTAACCCTCAATTTTGCATTTTAATATAAGGCAGTTGCTAATCGTAACTTCTTTAGTACTGTCCTCATGTTTTCTTCTTTTTGCCAGCCCCACAGATGAACATGGCTCTTTATGAGCCAAACCGTCATTCCTTGTTTATTTATTTATTTGATTATTTTGATAGCTTAAGGGGTACAAGTAGTTCTGGGATACATTAATATATTTTCTTTTGAGGAATGCCTATTCATATCATTTGCCCAGTTTTTGATGGGATTATTTATTTTTAGTGTGATGACTGGCCTATTTGTAGAGTCTGAAATTAGTACTTTGTCACATGTATAGATTATTTTTTCCCATTCTGTGGGTTTTCTGTTTCCTGATTATTATATTTCTCTTGCTGTGCAGAAGTGTTTTAGTTAATTAGGTTCTATTTATTTATTTTTGTTTTTGTTGCATTTTCTTTGAGGTTCTTGGTTATGAAGTCTTTGCCAATGTCTAGAGGTGTTTTCCTAGGTTTTCTTCTGGGCTTTTATGGTCCATGTTTTAGATTTAAGTTTTTCATCTATCCTGAGCTGATTTTTGTATATGGTGAGGGACAGGGATCGAGATTTCTTCTACATGTGGCTATCCAGTTTCCCAGTGCCATTTATTGA
Organism: Callithrix jacchus; assembly: GCF_049354715.1. Taxonomy (NCBI): domain Eukaryota; kingdom Metazoa; phylum Chordata; class Mammalia; order Primates; family Cebidae; genus Callithrix; species Callithrix jacchus. The sequence goes on from NC_133518.1 coordinate 30,721,682, forward strand.
ATAGGGTGCCCTTTCCCCAGTTTATGTTTTTGTATCCTTTATCAAAGGTCAGTTGGTTGGAAGGGCTCCAGTTTCAATTTTCTGCACGTGACTAGCTAGTTCTCCCAGCTCCATTTATTAAATAGGCAATCCTTTCCCAATTTGATATAATTTGGCTGTGTCCATACCCACATCTCATATTGAATTGTCATTCCCATGTAATTCCCATGTGCTATGGTGGGACCAGATGGAGATAATTGAATGATGGGATGGTTCCCCCCATTCTGTTATCATGAGAGTAAGTTATTTCTCATGAGATCTGATAGTTTTATAGGGGGCTTTCCTCTTCACTGGGCACTCATTCTCTCTCCTCCTACCCTATGAAGAGGTGCCGTGTGACATGATTGTTGGTTTTCTGAGGCCTCCCCAACCAGTGGAACCATGAGTCAATTGAAACTCTTTTCTTTATAAGTTATCTGGTCTCAGGAATTTCTTCACAGCAGTGTGAGAACAGCGTAATACACCATTGCTTGTGTTTGTCAGGTTTGCTGAAGATCAGATGGTTGTAGATGGGGAGTCTTATTTCTGAGTTCTCTATTCTGTTCCATTGGTCTATTTATCTGTTTTTGCAACAGCACCATACTGTTTTGGTTACTGTAGTGTATTAGTCTGTTCTCACACTGCTAATAAAGACATACCCAAGCCTGAGTAATTTATAAATGAAAGAATGAAAGAGGTTTAATTGACTCACAGTTCCACATGGCTGGGGAGGCCTCACAATCATGGTGGAAGGTGAATGAGAAGCAAAGTCATGCCTCACATGGCAGCAGGCAAGAGAGCTTGTGCAGGGGACCTCCCATTTATAAAACCATCAGATATCATGAGACTTATTCACTATCATGAGAACAGTGTGGGTAAAACCGCCCCCATGATTCAATTATCTCCATCTGGCTCTGCCCTTGACACGTGGGGATTATTACAATTCAAGGTGAGATTTGGGTGGGGACACAGTCAAACCATATCATGTAGCATTGTAGTATAGTTTGAGGTTGGGTAGCATGATGCCTCCAGCTTTGTTATTTTTGCTTAAGATTGTCTTGGCTATACTGGCTCTTTCTTGGCTCTGTATCAGTTTTAATATATTTTTTAAAAATTCTTTGAAGAATGTCAACTGTAGTTTGATGCAAATAGCACTGAATCTATAAATTACTTTGAACAGTATGAATATATAATTTTCATGATATTGATTCTTCCTATCCATGAGCATGAAATGTTTATTCATCTGTTTGTGTCCTCTCTGATTTCCTTGAGCAGTGGTTTGTAGTTCTCCTTGAAAAGGTCCTTCACGTCCCTTGTTAACTGTTTTCCTAGATATTTTATACTCTTTGTAACAATTGTGAATGGGATTTCATTTGTGATTTAACTATCTGTTTCTCTGGTTTTGGTGTATAGGAATGCTTGTGGTTTTTGAGTATCGATTTTGTATCCTGAGAGTTTGCTGAAGTTTCTTAGTTTAAGAAGCTTTCAGGTTAAAATGATGGGGTTTTCTGTATATAGGATCCTGTTGTCTGCAAACAGAGACAATTTAATTTCCTCTCTTCCTATTTAAATACACTTTATTTCTTTCTCTTGCCTGATTATCATGGACAGAAATTTCAATGTTATGTTGAACGGGAGTGGTGAGAGAGGGTATCCTTGTCTTGTGCTAGTTTTCAAATGGAATGCTTCCAGCTTTTTCCAATTCAGTATGATATTGGCTGTGTGTTTGTCACAAATAGCCTTTACTATTTTTAGGTATGTTCTTCCAATATCTAGTTTATTGAGAGATTTTAACATAATGGGATGCTGAATTTTATTGGAGGCCTTTTCTGCCTCTATTGAGATAATGATGTGGTTTTTGTCTTTACTACTGTTTGAGTGATGCATTACATTCATTGATTTGCATACATTGAACCAGCCTTGCATCCTGGGGATGAAGCTGACTTGATTGTGGAGGATAAGCTGTTTGATATGCTGCTAAATTTGGTTTGCCAGAATTTTATTGTGGATTTTTACATTGGTGTTCATCAGGAATATTGACCCAAAGTTTTTTTGTTCTATCTCTGTCAGGTTTTGGTATCAGAATGATGCTGGCCTCATAAAATAAGTTAGGGAGGAGCCCTTCCTTTTCAAAAGTTTGGAATAGTTTCAGAAGAAATGGTACCAGCTCCTGTTTGTACATCTAGTATAATTCAGTTGTACTTCCGTCTGGTCCCAGGCTTTTTTGGTCAGTAGGCCATTTATTACTGCCTCAGTTTCAGTACTTGTTATTGCTCTATTCAGGGATTCAGCTTATTCCTGGTTCAGTCTTTGGAAGGTGTATGTGTTCAGAAATTTATCCATTTCTTTTAGATTTTCTAGTTTATTTGCATAGAGGTGTTTATAGTATTGCCTGATGATTGTATGTGTTTCTGTGGGGTCAGTGTTGATATCCCCTTTGTCATTTTTTATTGTGTCTATTTGATTCTTCTCTCTTTTCTTATTTATCTAGCTAGTGATCTATGTATTTTATTAATTTTTTCAAAATTAATTTAAAATTATTTGGATTTATTTCTGGGTTCTCTATTCTATTCCATTTGTCTATATGCTTGTTTTTATACCAGTATCACGCTGTTTTGGTGACTATGGCCTTATAGTATAGTTTGAAGTCAAGTAACGTAATGCCTCTGGATTTGTTCTTCTTGCTTAGTCTTTTGCTTAGTTTGGCTATGCAAGCTCTTTTTAAATTTCATATAAATTTCAGGATTGTTTTTTCTTGTTCTGTAAAGAATTATGGTGGTCCCCTGGGAGAAGCCTAACTCTGTCTCCAGTGGTGGATAAAGAGGAGAAGAAGTCCCCTTATCCAAGACCCTTCATGAGCACCAGGGCTGACTGCTTGTTCACGAGAAGAAGACGACTTTTCCTGTTGAGCCCAGCACTGCACTTGTGCCTCTGGTGAAAGAAAATTCTCCTAAGTAGAAAGTTCTGTGGCTCAGGGCCTGCTATCGGAATTCTTTTGTCCCAAAGGGTGCTCCCTTGATTTGGTGCACTCTCACTACTCTTCAGAGTAGGAGTACCTTAGGGTCAGATTACTGTGAATACTAATGCTCTTCTGGGTCTAGTCACCCAGTGGGGCTGCCTCACTCCAGGCTGATGCTTGGAGGGGTCCAGTGATGTGACCTTCCCTCAAGTCTCTCAGTAGTGGGCACCAGCACCAACTCTGATGGTAGTGGCAGCAGAGTGACATCGATGCTGTGGGATTCCTTGGTTACCAGTAGCTTTAATGGCTTTCTCAAATGCCAGTTTTAATAGTGATGAACTGGTCACATGGACAGACTCAGGACCTTCTGGTTAGCCAGGATGATGCAGGCAATGATAATAGCTGAGATCATGCACAAGTTTGCTTCATACAATACACTGGTAATTGTGCCTATAGATGCTGTAATTGATTTGTCAGTTGGCCTCCAGCCAGGAGGTGGGACTTGCAAAAAAAGCACCAACTGCAGTGGTAGCAGTGGGATTTGTGCTCAGCCTATCTTACCCCTGGGAGGTGCTATGGTGTTTAGGCAATGAGTGGGGCCATAGAGCTGTCCTTTATGTTAAGCTACCATGGTCGGTGGAGGAGCAAAGACAGGTGGGGACTGGGTCAGGCAATTACATGCTCTAGCTCCCCATGTGTGGGAACAAAGAGCAGACCCGGTAGGGACTGGAGAGCAGTTCTCTGGCCACTGGAGTAATGTTCCAGGGAGGAGCATAGCTGCCTCTGCTGAACAGAAGAGTCCTCACAGAAAGTGAGGAGTAGCAGGCAATAGTAAGCCCCACCCAGCTCCCATGTGCTTGGCAACGCAGATCTCACATAGCAGTGTTCCACTAGCAATAGCTAGCTAGGCTCCAAGCAGTCTGCACTCAGAACTCAAAACTGCCCTAGGTTATAAGCCTTCCCTGCAGAGACAGAAACTATGGCTCTCAGGCCACACACCTCCCAGTTTGTCCATGAAGCAGAGACGCTCAATTCTTGCACCTGTGGTAACAGCATACTTCCCATTCATCCCTCAGTTCTGGTGTAGGGGGTTCATTCCCACTTGAGATTATATCACAAATCTCATTTGGGACTTTTCACTACTGCCTGAGTTAGCTGACTGGTTTCTGTGAGGTGCCCTTTGAGGTGGGATCAGAATGGCTTCCCTCCATCTGTGTTGGAGACTAGGAGTACACACAAGGCATGTCTCAATGCCACTCCTTCTTACATACTCCCCACTGCTCACTACCTCAGCTCCAGCAATGGGTAGCGTTAAGGCCTTCCCTCATAGCCTGGATTGCCAGATTTCCCAGTGTGAGTGTGTATCCTGGAGGCATTTTTATCTCCCCTCATGCTCTGGAGACTTACAGTTTTCTGCCTGGCTTGTGGTATAGGCTACAGCCTGCTGCTTCTTTCAAAGGGTCTGTGGTTTCTTTCCATTTTCCAGTTAAGCCCCTATGTTGTTTGGGGAAAAAGTTCACATTGTGAATCTCTACACACTATTTTGTCTTTCCAAGTGGGAAAGACATGCTAACAAGGCCTCCAATCTGCCCTTTTGGGGGCAAAATATTAATAATAAGTTTAAATTCACATTATGGTGAGTCACTAAAAGCAAATAAAGTAAGTAAATGTATGTGACAAGAAACATGCTAACATAAGTTGCATAAAACCATATCGAAAATAAATCTTTGTAGAAGTCTGCAAATTATGACTAAAGAGTTTCCAAACAATTTAGTGACAATAGCACACCTAAATAGAAAGTAGTAGAAAAATATAGAAGTGAGTAGATTAGTTGCCTTATTTTGACTATAAAACATAGGTACTATGGTGTTAATATATTCATATGTTAAATAATAAACAGTACTACAAGAATAAATAGGCCTTTACATTTGAATTATCTTTGGAGTTTTCTAATACAAATTCATTTTCATAGTCAAAAAACGAATTTAGAGAAACATAGAACAGTATCACCAAACTCACTTTATAGATGACAAAACTGAGATAAGTCAGCATTTGGATATTTGAGCCTGAGGCTCAGGTGTAAGGGCTCAGCTGAGCTATAATCTAGGATATAATCAGCATGAAAATACGAAACTGAGTATAATTCCAAAGGAATGAGTGTAGGAAAAAAAGAGAAATTAAAAAAAAAACTTTGGGGACATTACAAAATATAGGTATCAAGTTGCTGAGGAAAGAAGCAACAGGGAAAGGGGGTGCAGAAGGAGTATTTGGAAAGAGCAAAACCAGTGTTCTGGAAGGCATGGGTCAAACATGTTTCTGAGGAGACACCAACTGTCAAATGCTACGGTGAGGTCTGAAAATTAAACAGTGTGTTTAGCAATGAGGAAGTCATTGACTTCCTTGTTTCCTTTCTCCTGAACGACTTTTAGGAAACATACATAGCAGCTAGAGGGCCCATTCAGGGGAAGCCACTTTCAGATCCTGACAAATACAGGTGCAACAGTGCTAATGAAAATAATTCCAGTTGAATATATGCTCTGTGTCAGGCAATGTGCTAGGCATTTAGAAGATATTAACCTTGTTGGCATAGAGGTTATTACCCATGAGTTTATAGGTGAAGAAATTACCAGCTGGTTAGTTTAGTAAGAAATTGAAGCTTAGAATAGTTAAATGATTGGCCCCAGTTATTCCGTTAATATATAATAATACCAAAATTTGATTTTTCCCCCTTGATTTCAAAGTCTACACATTCTGCTACATCACAATCATATAGAGATTTGCATCTCATCACAAGTATGTGCCATTATAACAATAATGCTTCCAAAAAAGAGGATGAGAAAAAGAAATTTCGGAGGAAAAATTTTATACCATTCAAAGGACAGGAGGGAAGCCTATCTTCAAGCCAGTTAGTGTTGGCTGCTGTACAAACAACCTTCAAATTTTGAGAAAAAAAGTAGTTATATTTACAGCTAGTTTAGGTATTCCTCCATGACACCATTAGGAGAATTGTTCCAGTTAATTAAAGGAAGACACTCTTGTTCTTACAAATATACACAGTATTAAGGATTATTAAGGATGCCAGATGTTCTAGCAATTATTGTCAGAAGCTAGAGCTTCTATCAATAAATCAACATGAATTTTTCTACCACACGCTTATCTGTACAAAAATTAACTGTGTCTATTGTAACAATCTGTCTCTCTTTCACACACTATATATGTACATGTATATAATATTCTATATTCGCTCTCTATATTTAGAATATTCTAAATATGTTAAATTATTCTAAATATGTATTTTACTGTCTATATATTTTAAAATTCTATATTTTCTCTTTATATAGAATGTCCTAAATATATGTTATTTTCATTTACAGAGAGAGAGAATATTTATTGAGAGAGAGAGACAGCAATTAAAGCTTAATTTTACCACTACTGAGAATCTTATTGACAGGTGTATTAGTCATTTTGTCATTCTACTCTCGCTACCAATTCATGGAGTACTGATGTTTTACAGGGCTGGATTTTTTTTTTTTGGCAATCATTTGCTGTGTAAATTTTACTATTTAATAACAAACATGACCTCAGTCGTGAACAAGTCCAAGTAATTAAAATGTCTGTTGAGAGCATTTTCTTCCAACTACAAATTCCACACAGTGTTAACTTGCACATGTATATGGATGATACACATAAGATTTACTGCCTTTTCATTATTCTCTGAGTCCACTCTTAATGTATTATTTACATGAGTTGCTTTTAGAATGAAACTACTTAGTGCTATTACTTGTACAAAACTAAAGAAAATATAAAATTAAAACATAAACTTTAGAAAATCATATTCAACCACATTAAAATTTCATTGCAAACATCACAGAGAGTCTGAGCATAGTGGCTTATGCCTGAACTCCCAACAATTTGGGAGGCTGAGGCAGGAGGGTCGCTTGAGTCTAGGAGATCTAGACCAGCCTGGGAAACATAGCAAGGCCCCATTTCAAAAATAAATATAAAGAAATAAACACATACATAAAAATAAATAAATAAATAAATAAATAAGATACAACAGATAAAAACGTTCTGTCTTAGCTTTTGTCCAAAATATTTCAATAATATGAAAAGCCAAAGAAAATTGCTTAACATATAATTGTAAATTTGATGCTGGCATTGTTTGTAAAATAAAGATTTTTAAAAAGCACTAACATTTGATTGCCCAACATATGCTGAGAACTTTAATAGATGTTTCATTCATTTATTCAGCTTCTGCTATGGAGCAGACACCATTCTAGCACTGGAAATGTATCAGAGAAAAAAGAAAGAACAGCAAAAGACATACACATGTGTGAGGGTTTAATTCTCCAAACAACCAGTATCTTCAATATTATTATTTTTACTTTCTAAATGAGAAAACTCTAGTATAGAGAAAATAATCAACTTATTCAAGTTTGCATGTTTAATGAGGGAGCAAACTGAAACCTGAAACTACATATATACAAAATTTGCCCTTCTATTGTGCTAAACATGCTACTCAGTATGTGTCAACTGCCTAAAATCAACAAAAGTTTTATAGATCTGCTTTTTTACTCCCCAAGACAAACCACAAATTTAATAAAATGCCAATAAAAATAACATTAGTGAGTTTTTTTTGGTTTGTTCTGGAGTACAATAAATTGATTATAAAATTCAAATGGAAAAGTAAACAAGCAAGAATAGCCAGAAAAAATTCATAAGTAACAAATGCAACGAGGACTAACTAAGCATAGCAGACTCTAAGACACATACATTATCAAGTTCCGCAGTTGAAACAGTATGGTATTTCTCATTAAATACATCAATGGAAAAGGATAGAAAATTCAAAAATGGATCTAATTGCATATAAATCTACATATAAAATTCATTAACAGTTTTTGGTTATATAATTACATATGACTTACATAACATAAAATTTTCCCATTTAAAGTGTACAACTGAATGATTTATGGTATATTCACACTTGTGCAACCATCACTACATCCTAATTTTATAACATTTTATCAACACAAAAGGAAGCCCTGTACCCATTAACAGTCACTTGTCACTACTCTACATCCTGCCCCAACCCTATACAATGAGTAATCCACTTTTCTGTCTCTGTATTTAGACATTTCATATAAAATGAAATCATACTACATGTGCTATTTTCTGACTGGCTTTTTTCATTTAGCATAATGTTTTGAAGGTTCATCCATGCCATAGCATGTATCAGTACTTCATTCTTTTTAATTGTAGAACAGTATCATATTATGGATATATACCACATTCATCTATCCATTCGTCACTTGCTGAATATTTGGATGTTATTCATTTTGGGGCTACAGTGAAGAAAGCTTCTATGAAATCTCATGTACAGGATTTTGAGAATACATCTTTCTATTTCTCTTGGGTATATATTTAGGAGTAGAATTGCTGGTTCACACGTAGCTCTATATTCAACATTTTGAGGAACTGACAAACTGTTTTCAAAAGTGGCTGTATCACTTTACATTCCCATGAATGAACAATGGCTCCAATTTTTCTACATCCTCCCCAACGTTTGTTACTGTCCGTTGTTTTTGTTATAGACATCTTACAAAATGTGACACGATATCTTGTTATGGTTTAAATTTGCATTTCCCCAATAACTAATGATGTTGAGAATATTTTCATGTACTTATTGGGCATTTTTATATCTTTTTGGAGAAATGTCTATTTGGATCCATTGCTGAATTTTTAACTGGATTATTTATTTTTCTATTAGTGGGTTGTAAGAATTTTAAAAATGCATTCTAGGTAAAGAAAGCACACTGCCATGTGTGTACCTACGCAACTGTCTTGCATGCTCTGCTCATGTACCCCAAAACCTATAATCCAATAAAAAATTAAAAAAAAAAATGCATTCTAGGTAAAATTTCCTTATCAGGTAGATATAGAATTTACCAATATTTTATCTCATTCTGTAGAATGTTCTTTCACTTTTTGTATGGTATCATTTGCAGCAACGAAGTTTTTACTTTTGATGACATCTAATTTATGTATTTTTTTAAATTTCTTGCTTTGCTTTTGATATCATATGTAAGAAGTATTAACCCACAATAATGAAGATTTACTCCTCTTGTTTTCTCCTGAGTTTTATAGTGCAGATTGTCTCTAACTTACAATGGTTTAACATTTTTTTGACATATATGCATTCAGTAAAAATCGTAATTGGAGAGTACTTATATTACGTTTTCCACTTTTAGTACTGTATTTAATACATTACATGCATGTGATATTCAATACTTTATTATAAAACAATCTTTGTGTGATATGATTTTGCCCAATTGTAGGCTAAATGTTCTGAGCACATTCAAAGTGGGCTAGGCTATGATGTTTGATAGGTTAGATATATTTACTGCTTTTTAAACTTATGATATTTTCAACTTATGATGGATTTATTAAAATCCAACCCCACTGTAAATTAAAAAGCATCAGTACTACCTTTTATGTTTAGGTCTATGTACCAGTTTGAGTTAATTTTTGGTTAGTGAGAAGAAGGGGCCTAACTTCAATCTTTTGCCTGTGGACATCTAGTTGTCTCAGCACCATTCACTGAAGAGACTATCTTTCCTCATTGAATGGTCTTAGCAGCCTTATTGAAAATTGATTAAGAGAAAATGGAATGGCTTATTTCTGTACTCTCAATTATATTCAGTGATGTACATACCTATTGTCATAATCATACTCTCTTGAATTTTAGTAATGTTTGAAATCCTGAACTATGTATCCCAATTTTATGCTTTGTTTGAAATTATTTTGACTCTTCTGGATCCCTTACATTTTCACATAGATTTTTGACTCAGATCCTCCATTTCTGCACACAAAAAAATTCAGCTGTAACTTTAAGAGTTGCATTAAATCTGTAGATCAATATTTGGAAAGAATTGCCATGTTAACAACATTAAGTGTCCCAATTTATAACTATGATATGTCTTCCCATTTATTTAGGTCCTCTTTAATTTTAATCAGCCATGTTTTATAGTTTTTAGTATGTAAGACTTGCACTTCTTTCTTTATGTTTACTTCTAACTACTTTATTATTTTTGATGTTATAAATTGAATTTTCTTAAATTCATTTTCAGGTTGTTTTAGTATATAGAAATACAGTTGATTTTTGTGTATTGATCTTCTATCTCACAACCTTACGAAATCATGTATTCATTAAGATAAATTTCTTTGTAGATTCCTTAGGATTTTCTGTATACAAGAATATATCATCCACAGAGACAGCTTTACTTCTTTCTTTCCAGTCTGGATAACTTTTATTTCTTTCTTATCTAATTGACCTGGTTACAACGTCCAGGACAATGTTGAATAGAAGTGGTAAGAGGACACATTTTTGCCTTGTTACAGACTGTTGTGTTCTGACATTCATCATTAAGTGTGAGGTTAGCTATTTTTTTGTAGAGGCCTTTTCTTAGGTTGATGAAGTTCCCTACCATTCCTAGTTTGTTTAGTGCTTTTATTATAAATGGGCATGGTATTTTGTTAAATGCCTTTCCTGCACCTATTGATATAATAATGTAGTTTTGTTCTTTATTCTATTAATATGGTACATAGCATTAACTGATTTTTCTGTGTTAATCTAATCTTGTAGAGTATAAATACTACTTGTCCTTGATATATAATCCTTGTATTTTACTAGATTTGGTTTGCTAGTATAATCTTGAAGATTTTTGCATTAAGAGATTTTTTTTTATAGTTTTCTTGTGCTGTTTTTTGTCTGGTTTGGTGTCATGATAATAATAGTGACCTTAGATAGGAAGTATTCTTTTCTATTGTTTGAAAAGTTTGTGAAGGTTTGGTATTAATTCTGCTTCAAATGTTAGGTAGAATACACCAATAAAGTTATCTGCCCTAGTCTTTCCTTTGTGGAAATGTTTTAAAATACTAGTTCAACCTCACTACACACTATTTATCTATTTGAATTATCTATTTATTCTTGAATCAGTTTTATTGTTTGCATATTTCTAAGAATTCATCCACTTTATCTGAGTAATCTAATTTGTAGGCATTCTGTGGTTCATAGTATTCCTATGCAATTTCTTTTTATTTTTTAAGTACTGAGGTTCACTCCCTGATTCCTGACTTTAGAAATTTTAAGTGTTCTCTATTTGTCAATTTTACTGATCTTCTGAAAGAACTGACTTTTGGCTGGGCACCATGGCTCACTCTCGTAATCCCAGAACTTTGGGAGGCCAAGATGGGTGGATCACTTAAGCCCAGGAATTCAAGACCAGTCTGGGCAACATGGTGAAACCCCATCTCTTCAAAAGATACACAAAATTAGCTGAGCATAGTGGTGGATGCCTATAGTCCCAGCTGCATGGGAGGCAGAGGTGGGAGAATCACCTGAGACCGGGATATTAAGGCTGCTGTGAGCCGTGATTGCACCAGTAGACTCTAACCTGGGAGGCAGAGTGAGACCCTGTCTCAAAAAAATAAAAAGAACTACTTTTGAGATTACTAATTTTTCTGTTGTTCTATTTTCTAGTGCATGTTTCTCCAGTTTATATAATTTTTCCCATTTTCCTACTTTCAGCCTATTTGTATCTTTGAGTCTAAAGTGTGTCTTCAGTAGACAGCATATGGTTAGTCGAATCTTCATTTTTTAATCCAAACTGATAATATCTGCCTTTTGATTGAATTAATACATTTACATTTAATGTTATTATTGATACGGTTGGATTTAAGTTTGCCTCTTTGCCTTTTGTTTTCTTTTTTTTTTTTTTTTTTAATTTTTTATTGGATTTTAGATTTTGGGGTACATGAGCTGAGCATGCAAGACAGTTGCGTAGGTACACACATGGCAGTGTGCTTTGCTTTTCTTCTCCCCTTCACCCACATTTGGCATTTCTCCCCAGGCTATCCCTCCCCACCTCCCCCTCCCACTGGCCCTCCCCTTTTCCCCCCAATAGACCCTAGTGTTTAGTACTCCCCTTTCTGTGTCCATGTGTTCTCATTTTTCATCACCCACCTATGAGTGAGGATATGCGGTGTTTCATTTTCTGTTCTTGTGTCAGTTTGCTGAGGATGATGTTTTCCAGATTCATCCATGTCCCTACAAACGACACAAAGTCATCATTTCTGATTGCTGCATAATATTCCATGGTGTATATGTGCCACATTTTTCCAATCCAGTCAATTATCAATGGGCATTTGGGTTGATTCCAGGTCTTTGCTATTGTAAACAGTGCTGCAATGAACATTCGTGTACATGTGTCCTTATAGTAGAACGATTTATAGTCTTTTGGATATATACCCAGTAAAGGGATTGCTGGGTCAAATGGAATTTCTATTTCGAAGGCCTTGAGGAATCGCCACACTGTCTTCCACAATGGTTGAACTAATTTACACTCCCACCAACAGTGTAAAAGTGTTCCTTTTTCTCCACATCCTCTCCAGCATCTGTTGTCTCCAGATTTTTTAATGATCGCCATTCTAACTGGCGTGAGATGGTATCTCAATGTGGTTTTGATTTGCATCTCTCTGATGACCAGTGACGATGAGCATTTTTTCATATGATTGTTGGCCTCATATATGTCTTCTTTCGTAAAGTATCTGTTCATATCCTTTGCCCACTTTTGAATGGGCTTGTTTTTTTCCTATAAATCTGTTTGAGTTCTTTGTAAATTCTTGATATCAGCCCTTTGTCAGATGGGTAGACTGCGAAAATTTTTTCCCATTCTGTTGGTTGCCAATCCACTCTAGTTACTGTTTCTTTTGCCGTGCAGAAGCTGTGGAGTTTCATTAGGTCCCATTTATCTATTTTGGCTTTTGTTGCCAATGCTTTTGGTGTTTTGTTCATGAAGTCCTTGCCTACTCCTATGTCCTGGATGGTTTTGCCTAGATTTCCTTCTAGGGTTTTTATGGTGCCAGGTCTTATGTTTAAGTCTTTAATCCATCTGGAGTTAATTTTAGTGTAAGGTGTCAGGAAGGGGTCCAGTTTCTGCTTTCTGCACATGGCTAGCCAGTTTTCCCAACACCATTTGTTAAACATGGAATCCTTTCCCCATTGCTTGTTTTTGTCAGGTTTATCAAAGATTGTATAGTTGTATGTATGTTGTGTTGCCTCCGGTGCCTCTGTTTTGTTCCATTGGTCTATATCTCTGTTTTGGTACCAGTACCATGCTGTTTTGATTACTGTAGCCTTGTAGTATAGTTTGAAATCTGGTAGTGTGATGCCCCCTGCTGTGTTCTTTTTGCTTAGAATTGACTTGGCTATGCGGGCTCTCTTTTGGTTCCATATGAAGTTCATGGTGGTTTTTTCCAGTTCTGTGAAGAAAGTCAATGGTAGCTTGATGGGGATAGCGTTGATTCTGTAAATTACTTTGGGCAGTATAGCCATTTTCATGATATTAATTCTTCCTAACCATGAACATGGAATGTTTCTCCATCTGTTTGTGTCCTCTCTGATTTCGTTGAGCAGTGGTTTGTAGTTATCCTTGAAGAGGTCTCTTACGTTCCTTGTGAGTTGTATTCCAAGGTATTTTATTCTTTTTGTAGCAATTGCGAATGGCAGTTCGCTCTTGATTTGGCTTTCGTTAAGTCTGTTATTGGTGTAGACGAATGCTTGTGATTTTTGTAAATTGATTTTATATCCTGAGACTTTGCTGAAGTTGCTTATCAGTTTCAGGAGTTTTTGGGCTGAGGCGATGGGGTCTTCTAGGTATACTATCATGTCGTCTGCAAATAGAGACAATTTGGCTTCCACCTTTCCTATTTGAATACCCTTTATTTCTTTTTCTTGCCTGATTGCTCTGGCTAGAACTTCCAGTACTATATTGAATAGGAGTGGTGAGAGAGGGCATCTTGTCTAGTGCCAGATTTTAAAGGGAATGCTTCCAGTTTTTGCCCATTCAGTATGATATTGGCTGTTGGTTTGTCATAAATAGCTTTTATTACTTTGAGATACGTTCCATCGATACCGAGTTTATTGAGGGTTTTTAGCATAAAGGGCTGTTGAATTTTGTCAAATGCCTTCTCTGCGTCAATTGAGATAATCATGTGGTTTTTGTTTTTGGTTCTGTTTATGTGGTGAATTACGTTGATAGACTTGCGTATGTTGAACCAGCCTTGCTCTTCTTGCGGAATATCTTTGTGGTGTTCTCTGTATTTCCTGCAATTGAGTGTTGGCCTGTCTTGCTAGGTGGGGGAAATTTTCCTGGATGATGTCCTGAAGAGTATTTTCCAGCTTGGATTCATTCTCTTTGTCCTCTTCTGGTACACCTATCAAACGTAGGTTAGGTCTTTTCACATAGTCCCACATTTCTTGGAGACTTTGTTCATTCCTTTTTGCGCTTTTTTCTCTGATCTTGGTTTCTCGTTTAATTTCATTGAGTTGGTCTTCGACTTCAGATATTCTTTCCTCTGCTTGGTCAATTCGGCTATTGAAACTTGTGTTTGCTTCGCGAAGTTCTCGTATTGTGTTTCTCAGCTCCTTTAATTCATTCATATTCCTCTCTAAGTTATCCATTCTTGTTATCATTTCCTCGAATCTTTTTTCAAGGTTCTTAGTTTCTTTGCATTGATTTAATACATGATCTTTTAGCTCACAGAAGTTTCTAATTATCCATCTTCTGAAGTCTAATTCCATCATTTCATCACAGTCATTCTCCGTCCAGCTTTGTTCCCTTGCTGGTGAGGAGTTTTGGTCCTTTCTATGAGGTGAGGTGTTCTGGTTTCGGGTGTTTTCCTCCTTTTTGCGCTGGTTTCTTCCCATCTTTGTGGATTTGTCCGCTGGTTGTCTGCGTAGTTGCTGACTTTTCGATTGGGTCTCTGAGTGGACACCCAGAATGTTGATGATGAAGTATTTCTGTTGCTTGATTTTCCTTCTACCAGTCTAGCCCCTTCGCTGTACGACTGCTGAGGTCCGCTCCAGACCCTGCTTGTCTGGGGTGCACCTCTAGCAGCTGTGGCACAGTGAGGGATGCTACCAGTTTCTTTTTCTGCTATCTTTGTCCCAGGATGATGCCTGCCTAATGTCAGTCTTTTGGATATAGAGGGGTCAGGGAGCTGCTTGAGGAGACAGTTTGTACTTTATAGGGGTTTAATTGCTGAGCTGTGTGCTCTGTTGTTCCTTTAGGGCTGTTAGGCTGCTATGTTTGATTCTGCTGCAACAGAGCTCATTAAAAAACCCTTTTTTTTTTCCCTCAAATGCTCTGTGTTGAGGGGTTTGGGCTTTATTTTTGGATGTTTGATGAGGTGTCCTGCCCAGCTAGAAGGCAGACTAGCCACTGTTTGGCTGCCGAGGCTCCGCCCTGCTGTTGTGTGATTCGCCCTGTTCCTGCCGGCTCTGCTGTGGTCTCCGCCACACCCTGCGGCGGAGTCTCTTCGTTGTAGCGTGTTGCCTCAGCAACGGCAGGCTGCGTCAGCAGTGGGCGTGTATCTCAGTAGGGACGGGTTGCCTCGGCAATGGCTGGCTGCATCAGCAGTGGGCGTGTATCTCTGTTGGGGCGGGTTGCCTCGCCAACGGCTGGCTGCGTCAGCAGTGGGCGTGTATCTCAGTTGGGGCGGGTTGCCTCGGTAGTGGTGGACGCCCCTCCCCCAGAGAGCGTCTAGGGCCGTCTGCTCGGGATAGTTTGAAATCGCGGTTTTGTTCGTCCCACTTGGTATCCCAAATGATCTGTCCCTACAATCCCCTGGGCTGGGCTTCTGTCCAAGTCTCGTTCAGTCTCAAGTCCAGCCCTCTCAAGTCTCAGGTTGCCAGTTCAACAAGGCACCTGGACAAGCGCGCCCTGTGGGGATTGCTGGGTAGGGCCGGCCGCCGCCGCCCCGGCTGCCGGCTTCGCCAGGCAGACCTACTGCCTGGCGTCCCGTGTCTTTTTTATACTTGGGAGTTTCCCCGTTCTGTGGGCAACAAAGATCAGTCTGGAAATGCAGCTCAGACTCACCATTTGCGGATTCAACACGAGCTCCAATCCTGGGTTGTTCTCACAGCGCCATCTTGAGTCCTCCTTTGCCTTTTGTTTTCTATTTGTCTCATATCTTCTTTCTGTTTCTTCTTTTTGTCTTTTATACTTGGGAAATATTTTCTAGTATAATATGTTAATTCCTTTAAATATGGTTCAAATTATATATATTTTAATTATATTTTTAGCAATTGCTTTGTTACTTATAATAGTCATCTTATCAAAATCTACCTCAGATTTAGACTAATTCTATTGAGATTATATAAAATTTACTTCTATGTAGCTCTCTCACATTTTTATTTTTATTAAACATGTTATATATACATTTGTGACAAATTCAAGAATATATTATCAAAATGATATTATATAATTTTATGTCTTTTCAATATACTCAAAGAATGGAGAACAACTATATTTACAGTTTTTATATTAGCCTTCTAATGTATCATTTATGATTCTTTTCATTTGTTCTTATGAATCTGAAGTTGTTCCTCACTCTAATACAGCTTTGTTCCCACCCACCTTCTTCATGCTGTTATTGTCAAATATGTCACTTATCTGTATGTTATAGGTCAAACAATATGTATTGCAATTGTTTTTAAAGAGAAGCAAGGAGAAGTATGAAGTGATAGTGCCTTTTTACAATGACCTACGTGATTACCTTTACGGGCACTCTGTTTCTTCTGTAGGTTGGACTACTGTCTGGAATCACTTGCTTTCAGCCTAAATAATTTCCTTTAGTATTTCTTATAAGGTACATTTGTTATCAATGAATTCTCTCAGATTTACTTATCTGGCAATGTCTCTATTTTGCCTTTGTTTCTCAAAGACAGTTTTGCTAAATATGATTTTTAATGGTCATATTTTTATGTTCAGCACATTGTTTCTGATCAGAAGCCAGCATTAATCTTATCTGCATTCATTTTTATCTGCTAAGTCATTCTTCTCTAGAAGTTTTCAAGATCTTTCTGTCTTTGTACATTTTGGCTATGATGTGACTTTTTTTTGTTTGAGATGGAGTCTTGCTCTGTTGCCCAGGCTAGAGTGCAATGGTGCAATTTTGGCTCACTGGAAACTGCCTCCCGGGTCCAAGAGAATTTCCCAACTCAGCCTCCCAAGTAGCTGGGATTACAGGCACCAACCATCATGCCCAGCTAATTTTTGTATTTTTGTAGAGATGGGATATTTCACCATGTTGGCTAGGCTGGTCTTGAACTCCTGACCTCAGGTAATATGCCTGCCGTGGCCTCCCAAATTGCCTGCCATAGGCCACCACACTCAGCCTATGATGTGTCTTGATATGGATCTTCTTTATTTTACATGGAGTTTATTGAGCCTCATTAATGTGTAGATTGCTGTTTTACCTGAAAATGGAAAGTTTTCACTCATTATTTCTTCAAAAAAATTGTTTTCTCTTTCCCCTCCTTTCTGGCACTTCAATTACACAAGTTGACGCACTTAATAACTTAATTTCTTTGAGACTCCCTTTTTATTTTTCTTCATTTTTTTGTTTTTCAAATTGTATAATCTCTGTTACTCTATCTTCAAGTTCATGGATTTGTTTTTCTACAAGCTCTAACGTATTGTTGAGCTCTCTAGTTTCAACTCTAGAATTTTCATCTGGTCCTTTTTACTATAATTTCTACTATTTGATGTGACATTGTCATATCTTTCTTGACTTGTTTAAACATATTTTTCCTTAATTTTTGGCATATTCTTATAACTGCTTTAAAATCTTGGAGAAGTCCAATCTTTAGACTTCCTCATAAGTCATTTTCTATTGCCTTTTTACTCAATGGGGGTTGCACCTTTTTGTTTCTTTACGTCTCAGAATCTTTTCCTAAAAACCGGATTATTTTTATAACATATTGTAGCAACTCTGCTAACTGATTCTTATTCCTTATGCTTGATGTTGTTTCCTTATTTATTTGTTGTTGTAGATTTTTTTTTTACTTGCCTGAACTGATTTAGTGAAGACTATTTCCTTCATAGTATGCAGTTCTGATATTATTCTTCAGAGGGAACAACCCTGGGCATGAACAGTTCCTGAGCACCAGGGATGACTGATTTTAGTCTGCCCTCTTGACTTTCTCTTTTCCTGATCTTTCCATTAAGTTTCTCGCTGGTTTGTCATTATTGATTTCACATGCTATTCTTAACCTCAACTAATTGCCAGCCGATTGCTCTATTGTTTTCAAATATTATTAAATAAATTTCTTCATGCTCCATGCCAATTGATATTTAGCTTCTTGGCAGACCAGGTTGTTGCTAGCTTTGAGGCTTTCAGATACCTCTCCTCCCAACCTGGGACAATCTGTGCCCAATGAAGCAGGAGCTGGAGCTGGGTGGGGTGGTAGTGGATACAGTTATGCAAGGCAAAGCTGTGTCTCTGTACATTTTGACTATTATGTAAGAATACAGTTTCTTACCTGAAAGTTGTCCTTAACAACTTTTTTTTTCTAAAACCTTCTTAATTTATTGTAAGCCCTTTCACCAATCTCCAGAGATTTAAAATTATTGGCTTCATTAATTATTTTTAATAGACTCTAAGGGGGTTTCTGAGCTCCCTACCCTGCTATTGCAATGCCCTCCAAATTTAACACATATTCAAAATGGCTTCTAAATCCAGTGGGGAAAAGATAGACTTTTTAATATATTATTATTGAAATAATAAGATAGACATACAGAAAAAGATTAAGTTGGTTCCATTCCTCATACTGTACAAAAGGATACATTTCGAATAGAACAGGGATAAAGACTAGAATAAATGCCAGTTGATTCTTGTTAGCAGCAGAATGTATCCAAGCCTCCCAGCAACAAAATGTGTTACCCCGGCAGCAAATTCCTCCATGTCTGCAGCAACCTCAGTTCTTGCCCTCTCAGAAGAAAGAATTCAACTGAAGGGCATAAGGCAGAAGGAAAGAACAAGGCAAATTTTAGAGTAAGAGTGAAAGTTTATTAAAAAGATTTAGAATGAAACTAAAAGGAAGTAAAGCACATTTGAAAGAGGGCTAAGTGAGCGACTTGAGCGATCAAGTGCGCAGTTTGACCTTTCACTCGGGATTTTATATACCGGCAAACTTCGGGGGTCTTGCATCCCTTCTCCCCTGATTTCTCCCTTGGGTTGGGCAGTCTACATGTGCAGAGTTCTGCTAGCACTTGGGAAGAAGCATGCACAGTGTGCTTACAGAAGTTGTGCACATGCTCCCTTGAGACATTTTTCCCTCACCAGTCAAATGTCCCTAAGAAGTTATATACCAGTTAAACTCTGCCATTTTGCATCTGAATACACATGCTTGAGTCCACTCCCCCAAACCCTGAGATCCTTCCGGGAAGCTGCTTATCACTAGTTTCAGGTGTCTTCCATCTATTGGGAGACTTTTTTTTCCCTGGCAGTGGCTGTGACCAATTATTATTTTGGGGAGATAGTTAACAACTGCCTAATCATCACCTAATGGTCACCTGACATTCCTGGTGGGGCGTGCAGGGAGGAGCCCTCTCCTGTTCTGCTTATGTTCAACTAGCTACCTACTGTAACATTCTTCTGTAGAACCTTTGAAGAATATTTTCCCAATGATGATCAGAATTCAAAAGCAATAAGGCAAAATAATGTTTGATTACATAACTTCAAAATCTCTTTGTATACCAAAAACATCATATATAAAGACAAACAACAAAAAAATTAAGCAAAAAACTCAACATTTATCACACACAAATAAGTTAACAACCTAATACATAAAACAAAAAAAGTCTAGAAACATAAACAAAAAATTTGCAAATATAATGCAAATGGCCTTTGACAACATGAAAAAAATACCCAGCCTCCACTATAATTTAAAAACTGCAAATTATCCCATTCTGAGATACCATTTATTCATTTCAGAAGGAAGAAAATTTACAGTACTTACTGCTTACAAATGTATTTTCCTTGTGACACAGCAATGCCTCCTGTAGAAATTTAACTCAAAGATATATTCCTAAAGTGTGAAAAGGAGTATAGCCAAGTCTATCAATTATAACACTAAATTCCTAGCAATAGAAAGTTGATTGAAAAAAATATGGTACACACACACAATAAGGTACTAGGCAGCTGCAAAAGCAGTGTGGGTATTTCTTTATTTTACTATGGGATGTTCTCCAGGATATGTTAAGTGAAAAAGAAAAATAGATAAAAGTGTTTAGATAATGCAACTGTTTGTCCAAGAAGGGGGATATGAAATATAATTATGTGTATTTATATATCAATATATATTATATAAACATATGTATGTTAAATATATTTATATTATTTATATTATATACATAATGAGAGAATAAACTATAATTTTCTTTATCCTATAGGAGAGTGGATTGGAATATAAACTAGATTTTTCTAAATATGCTTTGTTTCGTAGACGTAAATTTGAAAGCTTGTACATATTTATGAAATATGAAAGCTTGTACATGTTTACCTAGTTATAAACATTTTCTAAATGTAGTAATCCTTAACATAAAAGATAATATGATGCAAATGCACTTAACTGCATAACAAGTCAGTGGCATAACTAGTGAGAAGTCATTTTAACTGACTTTAAAACACAGGATTCTGACTGTACATGACTAATTGGGTACATTATAAGGTTAAGAAAAACTGAAAAAGCTTAACCTGTTTTTAATAATCAATAATACTGTTGGTACTCTAATTCTGAGACAGTTGTCTATGTATGTTGGTATTATTGAGAACTGGGGTTTTCAGGTTGGGAGAAAAAGGGTAGATACAGGTGTAAGAGGGATGAAGTTGGAAAAATAATTCTATGGAACTGAATATGAATTGAAAACATCAGCATGATATATCCTCTTACTTCTGTTCACTGAACAGCAAATAGCAATGAGTACTCCAGCAATGAGTATTCTCGGGTCTATAAATGCCATTTCTTGCTAAGGAAAAAAAAAAAAAGAGCTGCTTATGGAAATGCTCCCAAGTCAAATGTATAATCATCTTATACATTTCATTTCAGGAAATGTATAAGATGATTTTGGAGTATCTTGTACATTAGATAAATAAGAGGCTATAAAAAACTCCTGGGGTTTGTCAAAAATATTCTAAAGAAAAAAAATATTCTAAAGTCAACTCAAAGAGATCCTCACTGGCCAGTTGAGATAATTTGATGCCAATGTGAAAATTCTTTAAATCCTAATAATTCAAAATAATTCATTGAACACCTTTGGAGACTGCTAGGGAACCAACTAAAAAGCAGTAAATAGAGTTAAAGAACAAATCATTTTCCATTTTTTTTTTTTTTTTGTACTTTGGGCTCTGGGGTACATGTGTACTTCCTATGTCCTGCAGGATTGTTGCATAGGTACATACATGCCATAGTGATTTGCTGTCTCCATCCTCCCATGGCCTACATCAGGCATTTTTCCTGTGCTATCCCCCCGCATCCTCTCCGCCCCCCCCACCCACTATCCCTCCTCTCTCCTCCACTCCAACTCCCACCTACCCCAGTGAGTGTCGTTCCCTTGCCTGTGCCCAAGTGTTTCCATTGCTCATCACCCATCTATGAGTGAAAACATGCAGTGTTTGGTTTTCTGTTCTTGTGTCAGTTTGCTAAGAATGATGGTTTTGAGATTCATCCATGTCTCTACAAAGGACATGAACTCATATAATACTATTTTATGGCCACATAGTATTCCATGGTATATATGTGCCACATTTTCTTTGTCCAGTCTATCATTGATGGACATTTTATTAAAAAGAACTGCTCATCATGGTAATAAAATGTCCCTCAAATTTGATTAGAGGATGTTCACTCTAAAAAAATATTCCAACTAACAAATAGTAGATGTTGAATTTCACCACTCTAATGAATTAATGAATTTATGCAATGAACATCAAAGACAGCAAAAATCATAAAGAGACAACCAGTGATTCTGTGTCTCCAGATAGAATTACACACTTGTCATCCATGAAGTGGTTTTAAAAAAAAAATTGGAATCCTGTCAAGCCTTTAGATCTAACTACAATGGTTTGAGAAGCAGAGAACAGAGAAACTTATTAAATAACATAACAGAGATACTTTCAATAAAATCCGAATGTTGGCAACTCCATAGGACAAACCATTTTCTTTCTTCAACAAATAAATCTCAGGAAAAAAATCGATGATAATGTAACTGGATTAGAGGCAACCAGATTTTCTGGAACTCAGGTTCTTGGCCTCTCCAACCCTGACAAATGGGGAAGGGGGCCTGTTTTACAGTGGATGTTACAGCTCAAATAGAATTCATGGACTGATGGAGTGTGCGGTAGTGCAGTTTATTAGGCAGAGAAAAAGGACAGCTTCCATGCCATCAAAGGGGACCGAGATGGGGTGCTGCTGCAAGCATGGGCGGCTGGAGCTTATACCCCTGAGTTATTTCCTCTTCCTTCTTGTTCTCGTCCATTGAGAGGGTTTTTTTTTTTCCAGATTTTATCTGGATCAGTTGATCTTTGATTCTTTACTGGATTGGTTACTCTTTTAAAACGCTAAGTCACTGAACCCTGACCTTCAGGAGCCAGAGGCAGGAAAATCCCTGCACTGGGAGCAAAGCCCCTAGCCGACCCTGGAAGTTTCTCTAACCGTCCTTCAAAAAGAGGGTACCCTAGAGATTATTAGAGAGTTAAGAGGCATATATTCATTGTAATATGGATCTTACATAGATCCTGCTTCCAACAAACTATAAAACAAAATGTGATAAACAAGGAACTTTTGAACAATGACAGATTATATATTGTCATGTAATTATACTTAATTATTTTTAGGTATAATTCAATATCGATCTATTCTTTAGAATAATTCTCATATTTGGATAAATATACTGAAGTACAGATAAAATGATATTAGGCATGTGCTTCAGAACAATCCAGGGATAGGAACTATGTAGGGATAAAGATGAGATGATAAAATTAGTCATAAGTTGATAATTGTTGAAACTGGTGATGGATTTCTGGGTTCATTATGTTATTTTCAAGTTTTCCGTAACAAAGAGTTGAAAAATAAGCAACAAATGTTTACTAAGTACCCGCTATGTACTCATCACTGTGTTAAGCAATGTGGAACAATAAAAGACTTATACATTATAATTTCTTAACAAAAGAAATTTGTAATCCAGGTATAGCAAGATTAAAAGTCATGAAGCAACAATATGCAATGGAATAAAATGTTAAAATATTTGCTACAGAATGTAGGTATCCAGAGGACAATTAAACTCCCGAGGCTTGGAGAAGGTTGAAGAAACTACATAAAACAGGAAGGATTCAAACTGACATTTCAAAGAATAAAACAAATTTGAACAGATAAACAAAATAAAGAAGAGCTTGGGCAGTTTACTGGATTCTATAAAGGTTAATTTTTAAAAACCCGCAAAAACTCCTTTTCTTATTTTAGTTGAAATACACTTTCCAATGCTTCACCTCTGGGCTCTCAAAGCACACTAAGGTTGTTTGAAGACTTAAGAGTTCTCCCTTGAATTAATTTTTGAATGTTAAATTATCCAAATTTCATTGAGTACACATAGTTCTTCTGTCATTTTATTTTTAAAGGTCATCTGTTGTTCTCTTGAAGAGACACTATTATTTTTCTCAGTAAAAACCAAATTGGAAACACATATTTCAAAAACATATTAGAGACAAAAGTCTTTCCTGCAATATGTTGCTAACTTCTAAAGGAAATTATTATACAAATCTCTCAGAAGTTGAATGTATCCTTACACCCACAGCAGGTAAGGACAAAGGTAGCACATAATAGAAGTCAAGGTTTGTTAAATTTTATGTTAACAACAACTAATAGTGGCTCCATTAGGCTTCTTATCAAGATTAAAGAAATATTTCTTTCAATTTTTTGGCTTCGGCATAAGCATTCTGAGCACTAAGTTATTTTCTAGCTAGAAACAGAGTATACTTATCCATAACCATGTAATAGAACGTGTTACAAGGTATCCACTTTAAAGGTACCAAATTAAGACCTAAGGAGACAAAGCAACTTACCTAAATCCACAGTTAGTAAGTAATAAAACCAGGAATACTACCAAAATAGAGCTAACCAGTAAGGGAATAAGGTTGTAAATTACTGAATTTATAGCAATAGGTAAGACATTTTATACTATATACGTTTTCCCCTCTCAAATTTCACTTTACAGACAGGCACAGGGCTTATTTCACCAGACAGAAAATAGTTTTACTTGATAAACTAAGCTTGTCTTAAATGTATAAACCATGGCGCTGGGCGCGGTGGCTAATGCCTGTAATCTCAGCATTTTGGGAAGCCGAGGCGGGCAGATCACGAGGTCAAGAGATTGAGATCATCCTGGCCAACATGGTGAAACTCTGTCTCTACTAAAATACAAAAATTAGCTGGGCATGGTGGCATGCGCCTGTAGTCCCAGCAGCTTGGGAGGCTGAGGCACGAGAATTGCTTGAACCCAGGAAGCAGAGGTTGCAGTGAGCTGAGATCATGCCACTATACTCCAGCCTGGTGCCTGGTGACAGAGAAAGACTCTGTCTCAAAAAAAAAAAAAAAAAAAAAAAAAAAAACCATGGCATACAATGTTGTTAATGGTTGCTTGCTCATCAATCATGCCATAGTCCCCATTAACAGAACTATAGGCTTGTACAGGTGATAGGTGAATATGGTCCCAGGGGACTTAGTTCAACTCTAACCCCAATGGATGAATCTCAATTTAGAGTACTGGTTCTCAAAATGTTGTTCACAAGCAATACATATTATTATCAAATAATCAAATATCTATATAAAGAGAATAATTTGAAAATATCAAAATTATTTTTATACAAATAGTAATGCACTAATTACCTTTTTATTGTGTTAACATTTGAACTGATTGCTCAAAAGCAGTGGTGAGTAAAATTTCTAGCATCTCAACACAAAGCTAGGCATGGGCTAAAACTCTGCCAATAGCCATTGTATTGTTGACCACCATGGACTCAAAATAAGACAGAAAGAATATCAAGTTTCATTAAGAATTTTCTCATGAAACAGTATAAATTATTACTTTTATCAAATCTTGACTCTTGAAGGCTTGTCATTTTGAAATTCCTTGTGAAGAAACAAACTCATTAACATGATAGGTTTATTGTTATACATGGAAAACACCTACACTGCATTTTGAAGTATAATGATTATTTCACAGAAAAATGCTTGATTTTCAAAGTTGAGAGCTGAATTAGCCACTGTTTTTTTTTTTTTTTCATGAAACAGCATCTTTACTTGAAAAATGACTCATAGACAAGCTATGGTTATTAGACTTCAGTTTTTAGCAACCATTTCTCAATAATAAACTGTGGGCCTTTTATTTCAAGGAAATCAATTTGTAACATTTGTTGCCTATGATAAAATTTGGGCTTTTAAGCAAAATTTAGAATTTTAGAAACCATGTACTCCATTGTGAGCATGTGCACCTTCCTCATTCTTAAAGACTCTTTGGATGAAATTAGTGGAGATATTTAAAATATGATACTTTTATATCATGGAAGGAAATGTGTCAACACTTGGAATATCTGTGTAATTCAGAGAACAAATATTTTGTAAATGATCAATTCAAGCTATTACAAAATTATGCATATGTAGAAGACCCATTCAAAGTGCAAAATAAGGCCGGTCATGGTGGCTGACGCCTGTAATCCCAGCACTTTGGGAGCCTGAGGCAGGCAGATCACCTGAGTTTGGGAGTTAGAGACCAGCCTGACCAACACAGAGAAACCCCATCTCTAGCCAGGTGTGGGGACACATGCCTGTATTCTCAGCTACCTGGGAGGCTGAGGCAGGAGAACCATTTGATCCTGGGTGGCAGAGGTTGTGGTGAGCTGAGATCGCACCATTGCACTCTAGCCTGGGCAACAAGAGCGAAACTCCTTCTTAAAAAAAAAAAAAAGGATGAAATAAACAAATAGATTTTTAAGGTAACATAGTAAGAAATCTGAGGTCATAACTGATATGACCTCAGATTCCACATTACAACTAACCTCTGAGATACTAAAACATGTCAAGTTTTGATGTATTAAAAAAGAGCTACAATTTTTTGGAAAGGTTATTAAATTCCCTTTTTCCAACTATATATCACAATGAGGCTGGATTTTCTTTATATACTTCAACCAAAACAATACATCAGAAGAGATTAAATGCAGAAACAAATATGAGAATCTAAATGTCTTATATTAAGTTAGATGTTAAAGAGATTTGAAATAATGGAAAACAATGCTACCCTTTTTGAAAAATATTTTTGAAATACAGATTTTTATAAAAGTATTTCTGTTAATATATAATAGGTTTATTATTTAAAAATTAATTAGATTAATTATTAAAAATTATCAATTTTAATTTTAAATAGAGTAAATATTGATAGATATACCACATTAACAAAGACTTGTAGAAATCTTTAATAATGTTTAGGGCTATAAAGGAGTCTAAGACCAAAATCTGTGAACCAATGATGATTCCATTCCCATGAAAGATTTGTTTACAGAATGGGCATGTGACTTATCTGATAATGAGACAAATTTCAAATTTTCTTTAAAGCAAGAAATGTCCTCTTGTTTCGTTGGTCAACAAAGAGACATTCTTTCTCATTTTTACAACCACAAAAGGACAAACTTGAGGACAGGAGCCAACAGGTCAACACGGCAGAACAGAAAGATCAAATGACATTGAATCCTTGATGATATAGTTAAGGATCAAGTCCAAACCACCTCTTGACTTCTTATGTGAACTAGAAACCCACTTATTGTCCATAACATTTTGAGATAGGCCTTTTTTTTTTACTTGCAACAAAATCATTCTAAAGCATAGAGAATTTTAGGTGTATGTCTTATTTTAGTGTTTCCTTTTGTAATTGCTTATTTCTATTAAGAATATAAGAAATTACATGTAATTTCTTATTTATATTAAGAATATGTTTAATATCTTTGTCAATAGTTAAAACATTTATGATTTAATGATTAAAATGGTTTACTTGATATTATATAACATACACATTAAGTATTTAGATAATAAATAAACCTTTTTATGTTTAATTTCATACTCATATAGATATCTTCTGATTATAATTTAGTTTCTATACAGGTCTGCTTACAGGGGTAGATTTCAAGGTACAACCCAAATGAATTCATTGTTTATTTTACATTGTCTTCAGCTCTCTAGAGTCAAAGTCTTGATATGTGATATGTTTTCCAGCTGTATCTCTTTTTTTCACCTTAGGCAAAATAATTAATCTTAAAATTAATTTTATAATGATACAGTTTTCAGATTTTGTTATTTATTTAATCTGCTTCAATATTTTGACTAACAATACCAAAGTAGAAACACCTATAGAGGTAAGTATTTTAGATAAGCCAGCATTAATAGTTGCAGGGCTTTATTTGCTAATTTATGATAATTAGACTTTATATTTTAAGAACCTTTATCTAGGTCAGAGTTTCAGAGTTTCAGAACTATTGACATTTTGGGCCAGATGATTCTTTGTTGTGAGTAGTTGTTCCATGCATTGTAGAATTTTTTTCAGGATCCTTGGCCTATAGCCACTAAATGTCAGTAGCAACTTTTCCTCCAGTTGTGACAACCAAAAATGTCTACAGACAGGGTCAAATGTCTCCTGGGTGCCAAAATCATCACCTTGTACCATTGACAACCACTTATCTATGAGATAATCAAACTGGTTTTGTTTCTCTTGTTTAGTTATTTTTTTTGTTGACTTTATTTGCCACTTAGGGCATAACTCATGAATTATATTTTTTCTGTATCTCTTTCTTTCTCATAACTATATTTTTTTCTGTCTTTTAGAAAGCATTGTTAAGGCTGTCTAGTTGTCTAGTTTTCTCTCCCCTTATTTTCTCAGCTTGATGGGGCCCACAGCCTAGGAAACTGAAGCATAAGTAGCATACTCCAGACAGGAGATGGAAAATAGAAAATGATTCCTACAATTTTTTTATTATATTAACTATATTTTAAATATCTGTATAGAATAAGCATTTATGTTTAATTATAAATGTAGCCTAATGATTCAACATTCCTGATCTATATGTGTTATGATTATGGTGAATCTATGTGTCTTATTTAAAATTATATATCCAGAGCCTACAATAGTGTTTCCATTCTATGTAGGCATTCAATATGTATATTTTTCTAATGAATCCATATATAAGGTTCACATTACCTTATTACAACAATTGCAACCAACCAGCCTACTACAGTGTTAGTTGAAAAGTTATTCTTGGAAGTGAAGGTTACTTAACAATACATTTTGAACATTACCATATAACAACTTCAAATAACTGACAAGGTCTAATGTCCTTCTTACACAAAAGCTCTTACTAAACATCAGAGTTATCCTCAATATTGTCTCTTATTCCATAAATCCTGTCACTTTTATATTTAAAGTACAGATGCTCCTTGACTTACAAGGGGTTACATCCCAATAAACCCATAGTAAGTAAAAAATATTAGAAATAAAAAATGCTGGGAGGCTGAGGTGGGTGGATCACAAGGTCAAGAGACTGAGGTGGGTGGATCACGAGGTCAAGAGATCGAGACCATCCTGGTCAACATGGTGAAACCCTGTCTCTACTAAAAATACAAAAAATTAGCTGGGCATGGTGGCGTGTGCTGTAATCCCAGCTACTCAGGAGGCTGAGGCAGGAGAATTGCCTGAAC
Source organism: Callithrix jacchus (assembly GCF_049354715.1). Lineage (NCBI taxonomy): Eukaryota > Metazoa > Chordata > Mammalia > Primates > Cebidae > Callithrix > Callithrix jacchus. The sequence continues at coordinate 30,750,295 of NC_133518.1, forward strand.
CCAGGAGGCGGAGGTTGCAGTGAGCTGAGATCATGCCATTGCACTCCAGCCTGGGTAACAAGAGCGAAACTCCATCTCAAAAAAAAAAAAAAAAAAAGAAATAAAAAATGCATTAAATATATCTGTATTAGTCCATTGTCACATTGCTATAAAGATACTATCCAAGACTAGGTAATTTATACAGTAAAGAGGTTTAATTTACTTATAGCTCTTCATGGCTGGGGAAGCTTCAGGAAATTTACAATCATGGAGGAAGGTGAATGGGAAGCAAGGCATGTTTTCACAGGGCAGCAGGAGAGACAGAGAGAGGGCACAGGGAAATCTGCCACGTTTAAAATCTGAGATCTTGTGAGACTGCCTTCATTATCACAAGAACAGCATAAGGGAAACTGCCCCTCCCACCCAGTCACCTCCAACCTGGTCCCTCCCTCCACACATGGGGATTAATAATCAAGATGAGATTTGGGTTGGGACTCAGAGCCAAATCATATCAACGTCTAACCAACTAAATATTATAGCTTAGTTTAGCCAACCTTAAACCTGCTCAGAACACTTATATTCACCTACAGTTGGGAAAAATCTAATACAAAGACTACTGAAGTATTGAATATCTCATTTAATTCATTGAATATTAACACTGAAAGTGAAAAACAGAATGGTTGTATGTGTATTGGAAGTAAAGTTTCTACTCAATGAGTATTATTTTTGCACTACCTTAGAGTCAAGAAATCATTAAGTAAAACCATAAGTCAGGAATCATCTGCATATCCAGAATCTGACCGCTTCTTACCCGTCCCACTCCTACCACTCATGCCCAAGGCATCAGAGTCTCTACCCTGAGTTACTGCAGTAACATTTCCCCTGGTGTGCCTGCCTATGCTCTTGCACTCTTTTCACCCCACAGCTGAATCTCAGTACAGCACTTGGAGTGATCATGTGAAAAACCTGAGTCACAGATTACCTCTTTTCAAAACCCTCTAAGGGCTTTCCATCATATGCAGAATGAAAGGCAAGTTTTCTTACAATGACCGCAAAATCCTATAGCAACCTCCTCGGTTTGGCCTCTCATTACCAAGCTGATCTTGTGTCCTGCAAGACTCCCCTCCCTTGCTTGCTCAGCTCCAGCCACTCTAGCATTCTGGGCTGATCTTTGCCCAGGGTCTTTTCACCTGCAGCTTCTCAGTATGGGCTGTTCTTGGCCTGGATATGACATGGCTTTCTTTCTCACCTCCTATGGTCTTTATGCAAAGGTCACCTTCTCTGAAGCCTTCCCTGAATGTGCTACCTAATAGCCCAACCTCATGCTTCACATTTCCTATCTCATTTTTCTTAATTAGTTTTTCACCATTGAGCTTATCACCACCTAACATTCTAATATTATAGCATCTATTTTATTCTTTTTTGTATCTTTCCTCTATAATGTAAGCTCTCTGAGGAAAACTATTTTCTTCTGTTTTCTTGACTGCTATGCTTCTAGCATCTCTAATTATGCTTAGCACATTATTGGCCATAAACAAATATTGTGGGATGAATGCAGAGTGAAAGAAATGAGAAAAAAAAAAGCAAATGTTAGTTCACTAAAAAATTTAACAAAAATTTGAAAATATGTTTAACTGCATTTAGAATCAAAATATGCAAAGAAATTTACTAAGTATCAAATAATTTGACAAAATTTGTGTGATGAAGCAAAAACCTTCATACACACATAGTAGAGGCAAAATTGTTTAAAGAACAATTTGGCCCTATTTTATTAAATTAATATTTAACTCTTGTTAACCATAATTACCTATTCAGAAATTTATTTTACAAGTATATTTACACAGATCACAAAAACATATGAATACATAGATATTAGATATTCCATGAATGTGTTTAATAACAAGAAACTTGAAACAATCAATGTTGATCACTTGTTAAATAAATTGCCAAGCTTAATGCAGAATTTAAAAGAATAAAGTTTCACTTAATATTACTAGGGCAGTTTTCTGCCCTAGTAATATTAAGTGAATAGCTAGATTCAAATAATAGGTATTAGAGGATATCATAAGTTTTCTCTGGAGGCATATACAAATTCACATGCCCACATAAAAGTTTTCTGGGGTAATATAAATTCACTTTTCAAAACATTGTAAAAATCAGTAACATCAGAAATGCATTTATTCAGTTTCTTCTGAGATTTAGCTGGTTATCTGAGCTCCCTTTAAATGTATTTTATTTATGTATGTTTATAGTTTTAATTTTTTTTTTTTGATGCAGGGTCTTACTCTGTTACCCAGGCTGGAGGTACAAACATGGCTCACTGCAGCCTTGACCTCCTGAGCTCAAACGATCCTTTCGCCTCAGCTTCCCAGGTAGCTGCCACCACAGGCACATGCCATAGTGGTTGGCTGGCTTTTAAATTTTTTATAGAGATGGGGCTTTGCCATGCTGCCCAAGTTGGTCTCGAATTCCTGGGCTCAAGCCACCCTCCAGCCTTGGCCTCCCAACTTGCTAGGATTACAGGCATGAGCCACCATGCTTAGCCTGAAATTTATTTTAAATTTAAATTATGAGTAGCTCTAAGATACCAAACATGTATACATTAAAGTGAACAGATTATAAATTTCTATGGTTATACACTGTGGTAAGTGGAATCCTTACTTGGTTTGTCTGTTTTTCTGTCCCACTAGCCTCTGAGCATCATGAGGAAAGAAACTACAGGTATTTTGCTCTTTATTGTATCCCAGAATCAATCACATTCCTGACTGCTTTTATTAAATTTTTTATTTTCATAAAATTGATTTTTGTAATAACACTAATGTAAGAGGCCTGCAATATTAATGATTACTAGTAGAATATAATGTACATGTGAGTAGTGAGGCACTTTACACTTGATACATCTGAGTTCATAGAATAATTTATGCTACAATGAAGTTTTTGAAAAAGCATTAAGAAAGATTCTTATCACCCTAAGATCTACACTGCTAATATCTTAGTGGATACCTTCCCAGATCTTATTCTGTGTATTTCTTTAACAAAACAATGTGATAGTATACATACTGTTTTGAAATCTGTTTATTTCAATCAACAATCTGTATGTTTACATTTTGGTAAATATAATGAGGTGTTGCTTTATATACCTCTGCAAAGTTTACTACTGAGTACAATCAAACAGGTACATAATTCTGAATCAAAACCAATCCAAACAAAAAATTATGAGTCATGATCTTCTCACTGTGCATCTGAGGTTTTAAAACAGTGTACATTTACAAAACAGAAGGAGTAAAGAAGGAGAGAAAAGAATGTACACCCACTCAGCAAACCAGAAAGCAAGCAGACACTATTGGCATTTCTGTGTAAACAACTGACCTCAAGACACTCAAGTGGCTATATCCTGGATGAAATGTGTGTTCTAACATTTCCCTATGGGCATTATTTAATTAATTTACCTGTACCCATAGTGTTCCAGAAACAATTTTCAAATGAAATGTCACCACCAACATTCCTCTACATGAATAATTTATCTTTGTAATTCATCCATATGTGGAATTTCTCTAAAAACAAAGAACTTATGGTGGAATATAAAGATGAATGCAATGTAAAAACACATGTAAGTATGAAAAAGACAGATTGAAAAATAAGTGAAGCCAAAAATGAACTACAATAGAAAGGCTATGTCAAAATGTTTTCTATAAAATAGATGAGAAAAAGCATATTTTATCAATACTGCCAGACTAGGTGTGAGATCTACATATTCTTTATCAGAATGACTTGTGTATTACCAGACTGATAGTTGTGAAATATACTTTTGGAGTGGATAACATGTTCAGATCTCTTTAAAATCAAATTATTTTCATTCTTTTTTGGACCCCGCCCTGGACTTCCTAGAGTTTTTTTTTTTTTCATCCCATCTTGAGAGTTCTTGGTTCTATGCAGATATGTCCTTGCGTCTGTGACAAACTTTATAACCTCGTTTTGAAGAACTGCTTGGCAGAAGAAAAGCAGAGGCCACGTAGAAAGGGACATTTCTTTTCAAAAGCTTGCTCCTGCCATTCTCCCTCACTTTGGAGGCTACCTCATCCCTACTATTTTTGTTTTACCTTCTGATAAATCTCAGCTCTGTCACCCTTGTTAATTCCAGATGGAATGTAAGGCAGACCTATTCAAATCCCACTAGGTTTTTGACTCTGATTGGTTGACCTGTTAGAAGGGAGACCCTTAAGGACCTATAAGTAAATTTTACCAGGCATAAGTGAGGCATTCAAATATACTTATATAGATTTATATTAATATAGATGCTTTTACCTATCTATCTATCTATATACAGAGAAATAAAAGTGTGGTTGAAGCTGTAATTTGACATGCCATGCTTGTCACTTGTGAGGAAGAAGGAAATGGGAACAGGAAGGATAAGAACCAGAAAGGTGAAAATATTTAACCCTGTGAATTTGTTTTCGATTTTTAAATGTTTGAAGCATGTGATTAAATTATTAACTAAAAATTTTAACTTAAGACCTAGTAAAGAAACAAAGAGCAAGGAAAGGAGGTAGGAAGGAGGAAAAGAAGGAAGGAAGGAAGGAAGAAAAGGGAAGGAAGAAAAGGAAAGAAAAAAAAGAAAAGGAAAAGTAAGGAAGAGTAAGGAAGAAAAAGGAAATGAAAGGAAAGGAAGTGAAAGGAAATGAAAGGGTAAGGGAGAGTGAGGAAGAGAAAGGAAAGGAAGAAAGGAGGGGCAGCTACAGCATGCAGAACTTAAATATATCTAATATAGAAAACAGAAGAAAAAAGCCTTAATGTATTTTATGAAAGTTACTTCCAATATCAAAGTCTCATTTCAATGACTACTTACAGATTAAACTTTAAATAATTATATCAGCTAATCTATTATGAATGCACTTATGATCAGAAATAGCCACTAAAAGCAGTTATCTATATTTATAATGGAAAGACCAGGTCAACATTTTAAATACATCTATTTATGAATGGCTTTCTATAGACCCATACATCAATAATTGTAACATATACACCCCCAAAATCCATTCAAATTATAGTTTATCCTTTATTTTTTATTACAGGGATTCGTATTTCAGGCAACATTCTTAAATATAACCCTGTTCTTTAGAATTTATTCTTTTTTCTTGTTCGTATTATAAAACTAAACAATTCACATAGGATACAATTCCAACTATAAACTCCCTCTGAGCCAATATAAATGAACATATTTGACAACTCAGAAGCTGCCTGAAGCTGCAGAGACCTGCAGAAGACTTTTCAACACTTTTTCCAGTCATGTGATAACCCCTAACCACAATTCTTCTCCTTTACCTTTTTTTCTTGCAAAACAGAGAGAAGGGATAGTCTTTGTAAAAGACTTCTAATAATAAAAATAAATTAATAGGTAGTTTGCTCTGAGTGCCATTAACATAACATATGACTATATTTACAAGCTAAAGAAATATAGAAAATAAATTTGTTTCTATTCCAAATATATTCTACGTAATAGGTTTTGGTAAATCCTTAACCAAGAGATCTCCAAAAAAAAAAAAAAAGTCAATTTTTGTGTTTGCTAATTTCTGTGGTGTGGCTGTTTCCACCATGAATGATTTTAAACTACCAATACTCTATACACAGGTGAATCTCTACCCTCCACATCATTCCCTATTTCCCTATCCCTCTCTGCTTTGTCCTCACAAATCACTTCAGCTCAGCCATCAATGTGTCTCTCTTACTATGACAACTCCCCTACTCCAAATTTCTGAACCCTCCTTTTATCCTCGGTAATACATCCAGAAACATCTTCTTGAAGTGCAAAGAAAAATGGCAGACAGGAGGCAGAATTAAATTTCAGCTCCCACTCAGACAGACAGAGTAGTGTGTGGAGACTCAAATTATGAACTTTTGCTCCAAGAACTGCTGCAGGAATATACCAGAAAAGCCAAGAAAATTCACAGACCCTTTGAAGGAAGTTTATTGCTCCTGCAGGCTCCAGGAGACAGCCCCAAAACTGTGAGTGCCCAAAGTGTAAAAGGGGGATTGTCTACCCCTGAACACACACCCTCACTGAGGAACTGGAAGGTCCAGATCACAAGAGAAGGATTTGACCATACCTGAAGCTGAGACGATTTTAGAGAGCTGAATAAAATACAGGGGTAGAAGGAGCAGTGGGAAGAGCCCCGTGGGTTCTCTCAGTCCTCAGAGAAGCTATTTCTTTCTAACTTTGCCTTGCAGAGGTCCTTGGGGAGGGCTGCCAGAGGAACTGGGAAAAGACCATAGGAAGAAGAAAACTTCCATCTAAACTTTGTAACAATTTCAACCTAACACAAGGTTTCCTGGTCACAACATGGGGGCCACTAACACAAGGTTTCCTGGTCACAACCAGGAGTGAATCTAAAGTGCAGACACAGCACAGAACCCACAGCAGCCAGGGAGGCATAAAACCTGAAAGCTCTGCCTACTTCCTCAGTCAGGGGACTGGTAGCATGGGACAAATTCTCAGCCCTGCTCACACATTGCCTGGAAACAAACTTGGTGTTATTGATGGAGGCACTGTGGGACTGAGATAGGCCTTTGGGTTGCATGACAGCTGGGTGAGGCCTGTAACTGCTGGTTTTCCCCCAGTTCCCTGGTGACCTGCATGAAACAGCAGAGGCAGCCATAATTCTCCTGGGAACATAACTCCGTTGGCAACAAGAAGAGCTAACTATCCTAAATATATATGCACCCAATACAGAAGCATGCAGATTCATAAAACAAGTTCTTAAAGACCTACCAAGAGACTTTGACTCCTCCACAATAATAGTGGGAGACTTTAACACCCCACCGGCAATGTTAGACAGATCAATGAGACAGAAAATTAACAAGGATATTCAAGGATTTGAAGTCAGCTCTGGATCAAGTGGACCTAATAGTCATCTACAAAACTCTCCAACCCAAGTCAACAGAATATATATTCTTCTCAGCACCACATCACATTTATTCTAAAATTGATCACATAATTAGAAATGAAACACTCCTCAGCAAATGCAAAATAACAGAAATTATAACAGTCTCTCAGATCACAGCACAATTAAATTAAACTCAGGATTACGAAACTCAAAACTGCACAACTGGCTGGACATGGTGGCTCACACCTGTAATCCAAAAACTTTGGGAGACTGAGGTGGGTGGATCACCTGATGTTGGGAGTTCAAGACCAGTCTGACCAACATGGAGAAACCCCATCTCTACTAAAAATACAAAATTAGCTGGGCATAATGGTGCATGCCTGTAATCCCAGATACCTGGGAGGCTGAGGCAGGAGAATTGCTTGAACCTGGGAGGCAGAGGTTGCAGTGAGCCGAGATCACACTATTGCACTCCAGACTGGGCAACAAGAACGAAACTCCAACTCAAAAAAAAAAAAAAAAAATCCCACCCAACTACATGGGAATTGAACAATCTGCCCCTGAACGACTAGTAGGTAAATAGCAAAATTAAGGCAGAAACAAATAAGTAACTTGAAACCAATGAGAACAATGACACAAGGTACCAGAATCTCTGGGACACAGCTAAAGCAGTGTTTAGAGGGAAATTTATAGCACTAAATGTCCACTGGAGAAAGCAAGATCTGAAATTGACACCCTAACATCACAATCAAAAGAACTAGTGAAGCAAGAGAAAACATATTCAAAAGCTAGCAGAAGGCAAGAAATAACTAAGATCAAAGCAGAACTGAAGGAGAAAGAGACATGAAAAACCCTTCAAAACATCATTTAAATTCAGAAGCTGTTTTTTTGGAAGATAAACCAAATAGATAGACCACTAGCCAGACTAATAAAGAAGAAAGAGAGAAGAATCAAATAGACTCAATAAACATGATAAAAGGGATATCACCACTGATCCCACAGAAATACAAACTATTATCAAAGAATACTATAAACATCTCTAAGCAAATAAATTAGAAAATGTAGAAGATATAGGTAAATTCCTGGATACATACACCCTCCCAAGATTAAAGCAGAATTCGAATCCCTGAATAGAACAATAACAAGTTCGGAAATTGAGGCAATAATTAATAGCCTACCAAGTAAAAAAAGCCCAGGACCAGATGGATTCACAGACAAATTCTACCAAAGGTACAAAGAAGAGCTGGTACCATTCCTTCTGAAACTATTCCAAAAGAGAGAAAAAGAGGAACTACTCACTAACTCATTTTATGAGGCCAGCATCATCCTGATGCCAAAACCTGGCAGAGACACAACAACAATAACAACAAAAAAGAAAATTTCAGGCCAATATCCCTGATGAACATTGATGCAAAAATCCTCAACAAAATACTGGAAAAGTGAATCCAGCAGCACATCAAAATCTTATCCAAGATGATCAAGATGGCATCATCCCTGGGATGCAAGGCTAGTTCAACATATGCAAATCAATAAATGTAATCCATCACATAAACAGAACCTACGACAAAAACCACATGATTATCTCAATAGATGCAGAAAAGGCCTTCAATGAAATTCAACACCCTTCATTCTAAAAACTTGGTATTGATGGAATGTATCTCAAAATAATAAGAGCTAATTATGACAAACCCACCACAGCCAATATCATACTGAATGGGCAAAAGCTGGAAGCATTCCTTTGAAAACTGGAAAAAGACAAGGATGCCTTCTGTCACTCCTATTCAACATAGTATTGGAAGTTCTGGCCAGGGCAGTCAGACAAGAGAAAGAAATAAAGGGTATTCAAGTAAGAAAAGAGAAAGTCAAATTGTCTCTGTTAGCAAATACATGATTCTATATTTAGAAAAACCTTACTATCTCAGCCCAAACTCTCCTTAAGCTGAAGCAACTTCAGGGAAGTCTCAGGATACAAAATCAATGGGCAAAAATCACAAGCATTCTTATACATCAATAACAAAGAGCCAAATCATGACTGAACTCCCATTCACAATTGCTAAAAAGAAAATAAAACACCTAGGAATACAACCAACAAGGAATGGGAAAGACCTCTTCAAGGAGACATACAAATCACTGCTCAAGGAAATGAGAGAGGACACAAACAAATGAAAAACATTTCATGCTTATGGATAGGAAGAATCAATATTGTGAAAATGGCCATACTGCCATAAGTAATTTATAGATGCAATGCTATCCTCATCAAGCTACCATTAACTTTCTTCACAGAATTAGAAAAAAAACTACTTTAAATTCCATAGGAGCTAAAAAAGAGCCTTCTAGCCAAGATGATCTTAAGCAAAAAGAATAAAGCTGGAGGCATCACGCTACCTCACTTCAAACTATACTAGAAGGCTACAGTAACCAAAACAGCAGGGTTCTGGTACCAAAACAGAGCTATAGACCAATGGAACAGAATAGAGGCCTAAAAATAATGCCACACATCTACAACCATCTGATCTTTGACAAATCTGACAAAAACAAGCAATGAGGAAAGGATTCCCTACTTAATAAATGGTACTGGGAAAACTGGCTAGTCATATGCAGAAAACTGAAACCGGACCCCTTCCTTACACCTTATACAAAAATTAACTCAAGGTGGATTAAAGACTTAAATGTAAGACATGAAACTATAAAAACCCAAGAAGAAAACTTAGTCAATACCATTCAGGACACAGCATGGGCAAAGACTTCATGACTAAAACATGATTAGTGATGATGTTGAGCATTTTTTCATGTGCTTGCTGGTTGCATGTATGTCTTTTTTTTTGAGAAGCGTCTGTTCATGTCCTTCGCCCACCTGTCAATAGGGATATTTGTCATTTGTTTGTTTAATTGTTTAAGTTCCTTATAGATCCTGTATATTAAAACTTTGTCAGATGCAAAATTTGAGATTATTTTCTCTGTCATTAGTTTAATTCATTAATGATAGATAACTGGGGTTTATTTAACATAGATATAATGTATAAGAAACTGATTTCAGAGAGAAATGCCATGCTATATCCACATTGTGGTGGTTTATAGGTATTAATAAGTAGTTACATTTACAATAATAAATTCATTCATTCAACAAATATTTATTTTCACCTATAGTTAGGTACCCTTACATGTACTGAAGTTATAGCAATAAAGAAAAATTTTAAAAGTACTTGCTTTGAGGAACTTATGTTCTAGTGAGGGAGGCACATAACAAACAATAAACAGGGAAATATATTACAGAGTCAGTAATAAGTGCAATGGAGAAAAGTAAAGCAGGAAGGGGAAATAAAGTTATGATAGAGAGAATTGCTGGTTCAAGGAAAATATTTATTAGACAACTTTATTTGAACAGAAGCCTGGAAAAAATGAGGGAGAAACTATGTGGATAGATGAGTGTAAAGCATTCCAGGCAGAGGTAACAGTGGTGCAAAGATTGTGAGATGAGAGTAGGATAGGCATATTCAAAGAACAGGATGCTGGAGGGTGCCGGCAAAGGAAGAGAGGTAGGAAATGAGATCAGAAAGGGTACAGGACTACACTACACCATGGTCTTTGTAGGGTATTACAAAGGCTTTGATCTTTATTCTGTGTGAGATGGAAAGCTAGCAGTGTTTTGAGCAGAAAAATATTATGATCTGTATCAAGTTTAAGCAACAAATCTGACTAATACTGGACATACTGAAAGATTGGAAATCTCTAGGCTGAAAAATGTGAATGGTGGAATTGGGCAAGGGTTTAGTCTGGGAGGAACTCAATGCAAGCAAGAATTGTCATTGTCATTTTAGATATTCTTTAAGAATAAGCACAATTTTTAAAAGGGTTAATAGCTAGGTATTAAAGTGACAATGTATTACATCTTCTCAAATTAGTACATGCTATATAAACATTCTTATAAAGAATATTTTTCCTGAAAGGGAAAGTATGCTGGGTATAAAGGTTTGGAATAAAATTGTCTGATGTTCTTAAATGCAGTAATAACATATCAAGCCAAATAAATTACCATTTTTTTCTTTAATTTTTCTGACGGGAGAACAAATTGTAGTTACACTAACTTTTAGAGAAAAATTCTATCAGAGAAGTCAAGAAATAAAATATTAATAAAATTACAATTTAAATATGGATTTTGTAAGAATACCATCATGAGATGTGACCAAATTTATATACAAAATTAAAATGCCTAATTGGCTTGTTTCATTTCTGTGAATTTACAGTATTAATGCTACAATAGATAAAGAAGATTCAAGTTAATTAAGTAGAGAGTCAATCACTGGCCGCTATAAATACAACTCTTAATTATTTCATTGGTAAAGCTAATTGCTGTGAAAGACTTCTGACAAAAACAGAATCCCCTTTTCCTGCTTAACCTTGCCCTTAGCTTTTCTTTTTGTATTGTAAGAATGAATACCACCAATATTTGGTGCTGAAATATTCATTTCCCATATGTCACAAAAATCCCAGTCTCTTAAGGAAATTTTAAGTTTTCTATTGTGATTGTGGCTTACTAGAGATTGTGGCTTATTGATTCTGTGTGTTATTTGTTCATTACATGTAAATACTGTGGTGATGTTTAAGATAATATGGTACTAAGTAAACAAAAGTTCTGATTATTTACTCTTTATAGTTGATGCTGAGTTGTAATTACTCAAGTATAGATCTACTCAGCTAAGGAAATAAAAATCACAATTTCCTTGAAAACATAGAATGATTTTAGACATATATTCTTCCACACATCTTTAATAGCATCTTATTTTGTTACTTATATATCATTAAGTCAACAAATAATCTTTTATTAAATTTTTTATGTCAGGCACAGTGCTGGGTGGTTAGGAGAAAACAATGAATCAGAGGTCCTTGCTCTTTAGGCACTTGTTGCATAACGCAAAGGAACCATTTTTCTAAAATTCAAAGTTTTTATTTTTACTATTTATAATTTTAACATTCTGTTGAAGAATTAAATTTAATTAACATTAATGAGAACCCACTTTTTCTCAGTGCTTTCATATGTGCAGAGGAGTATACGGGTGGATCACAAGGTCAAGAGATCGAGACCATCCTGGTCAACATGGTGAAACCCCATCTCTACTAAAAATACAAAAAATTAGCTGGCCATGGTGGCACATGCCTGTAATCCCAGCTACTCAGGAGGCTGAGGCAGGAGAATTGCCTGAACCCAGGAGGCGGAGGTTGCGGTGAGCCGAGATCGCACCATTGCACCCCAGCCTGGGTAACAAGAGCAAAACTCCGTCTCAAAAAAAAAAAAGGACACACTCCCTATTCTCGTGGAGGTAACCATAGCTAACTAGAGAATAACACAGGGTGACTCTGGTTGAGCCTGAGAGTAGATGATGACTGAATAATGCAGGAGCTCAGAAAGAGGTAGGACCGTTATGGTTTTCGGTTGGTCCACAGTCATAAGGACATGGTTCTATAACTATAGTCTGAAGTATGGGAAGTCTGTGAAATGTAAGGAAAGCATTTCAAAGATTGAGTGTATTGAGAATAAGAAACCATCGCTACACTTGGATGTAGTAAAAATAGAAGGGGTTATATAAGCTACCATAATGAATAATAAGTGCCTTGATATTACCCCACTCCCTCCACCATTCTCCCAGCCTTGCAGTGAACTGACTGTTGAATTATGTATTTTCTTTTCTGGTAAAAAATTAAATAGTTATTTTTGCATCAGAGATTTATTGCAGAAGTTTTCACCCATCATTTTTCACTTTATTCTGACTTAAAAATATGGAGCACAAGTTATCCTGACCACCTTTCATTTAATAACAACATTTCATAAAAATGCTTTTTGTCAGAGCTACTGCTAAGATACAGAGCATAGAATACAGGTATTCTTCCAAGCAACCCACTTCTTGCAGAAACTGGAGGGAAGCCAAGAGAAAAATCAATCACAATTATTTTGAAGTAAAGTTTTACAGTGTTCTCCTTACATTATTATCTATAAGTTTCCTAATATCACTGACAATGTCTTACTGTTGATTCTCTTGTCACCCAGAACTGTGTCCAGCAAATAATGTGCTGTAAATGTTTGTAAAACTTATAAATAAGTAATAAGTAAAACTGACATCCATGCCTGGAAATCCAAACATTTGCCTTTTTACACATTAACTATCTCTGATCCTTTTCTCTCATATAGTTTCAAATATGGAAATATCTGTCATAGCTTTTTTTGAGACAAGGTCTCACTTTGTCACCCATGCTAAAGTGTAGTGACACAATCTCAGCTCACTGCAGCTTCCACCTCCCAGGCTCAATTGATCCTCCCACCTCAGACCCCACAAGAAGTTGGGACTGTAGATGAGCATGCAACCACACCTGGCTAATTTTTGTATTTTGGTAGAGACAGGGTTTTGCCATGTTGCCCAGGTTGGTCTCTAACTCCTGAGCTCATATGATCTTCCCACCTCAGCCTCCCAAAGTGCTAGGATTACAGGCATGACCCACCACGTCCAGCCTGTCATGTCCTTAATGCACGAAGTCTTCATGATTTATTTTTTGTCCTAGAAAGTAAACACTGGAATAAAAGATCTGTTCACTGGATGAATTTTAAATTTCAGATTTTGACCCTACATACCTCTAAAATCTGATATGATGTCTGGCTGGTGGTGGACTTCACATTTTGGAGAAAAAGTTAAGCAGGAGATTTCCACCAGCCCCCATTACTACCACAAACACTGACAGTCCTTCCTACAGGAGAATCCCACAGTCCTCACAAGCCCAGAGCTCAGTTTGGAGAGCTGCCAGGAATTCACACAGCAGCCCTGCCCTAGATGAGAAGCACAAAGTGCATATTTTCCACCCCCCACCCAGCTGTTGTGAGCCAAGCCACTGTAACGTGGCACCATCTTAAGACAGACACCAAGTAGGAGTGCATCCTACTTGGGGCAGTAGCCACTGTCCAGCACTGGGACTCCACCTTCATTATGCCAAGCCCAGGTGAGTGGCTGAACACCATAACGCCAGATGTGCAGAGACTGGGGCTGGGATCAGCTATGATTCTGGTCTTGCACAACAGGAAAGCCAACTTCTGCTACCTTCACTTCCAGCCAGAGGAAAGGTATGGCAGTCGCACCCAAAGCAAACTTACCCTAGATCTGGCCAAACCACTGTGCACCTTCCCCTAAGAGGCCTCTGGGTCTCTGAGCAGATGATATGCTACTAAGCCAGCAAAGGACCTGGGCACAGGACCTAAGAAACAGGCCCATAGTCCCCTGCCCCTCTGCAAACATGCCCTGGCCTTCCCAACGGCTCTGCACCCCCAGCAAGGTCCTGAGAAACAGTACTATAGACCTTCGGTAGCAGGCATGCCCCTAGGACAGCCAAGCAATCAAGAGTTCATGACCTGGATCAGAGAAACAGTCCTGTGGTCTACCCTCAATAAACATATCCCTGAGCTGGCCAAGTAACCTTTCACATGTGTTTCAGACATGAAAAATATCCCTATGGCCAACCCCAGTGTGTGTAACCCTGAGGCAGTAAAGCAGACCCATACCTATGTCCTAGACCTGAGAAACAGCCTTCTGGGCCACCCTCCAACGGACATATCCCACCAGGCTGGTCAAGCAGCTATGTGCCCACGTTCCAAGCCCAAGAAAGAGACCCACAGGCCACCTCTGGTGGGCCACCACCAGCTAACCAAGCAGCCATGTGTCTATGTCTTGGGCCTATATAGTAGCCCCGTGGGCCACCTTCTGCAGACATACCCCTGTGCCAGCTGAGCATTCCTGCACCTGCACACCAGGCCTGAAAACAGCCCAGCAGATTGTAATTAATGTTCATACCCCCACCCCCAAGTCTAACCAAGTAGCCTTTAACTCATGTCCTAGGCTTGAGGAACAGGCCTGTGGGTCACCCCTGACAAACGTATTTCTAGGCTGGCCAGCAGCTATGTGCCTACATTCTGGCCCTGACAAATAACCCTGCAAGTGGCTCCTACCAAATATGTCTCCAGGGTAGTAAAGCAACCATGTGATTTTGCTCATGGTCAGAGTAACAGCCCCATGGTTTAAACCCCAGAAAGCCAGACCCAAAGTTAGCCTAGCCACTATGTGCACACATGCATCTCTGACCTGAAAAATGGCACAGTGAGTACACCTGTGGCAAAGCCACACTATTATTGCCACAAACTCTCTTATCTTAGGCCACGGAGAAATTCACAAATGCCAGTAATGTGAATTATAGCTGAAGAAACTACAGAGACTACACTACTGTAGTAGGCCAATGCACCCCACCAAACTAACACTCTAAGATCTATGCATACAAATAAGTGTTTTGGAAAAAAAAAAAACCTGATCGATAAAATTGGAAGAAGTCACCTTCCCACCAACCTCATAAATAACAACATATGGTATTATGACTACTCAAAGATCTAGAAGCAGAAATACCATTTGACCCAGCAATCCCATTACTGGGAATATACCCAAAGGAATATAAATCATTCTATTATAGAGATACATGCAAGTGCATGTTCACTGCAGCATTATTTGCAATAGTTACAACAAAGAATCAACCCATTGTTTCCATGTCAGCCCATCAATGATAGACTAGATAAAGAAAATGTGGTACCTATACACCGTGAAATACCATGCAGCCATAAAAAGAAATGAGATCATGTCCTTTGCAGGGACATGGATGGAACTGGAAGCTGTCATTCTCAGCAAACTAATGCAGGAACAGAAAACCAAATGCTGCAGGTTCCCACTTATAAGTGGGAGGTGAATAATGAGGATGCATGGATACATGGAAGGAAACAACACACAGTGGAGCCCATCACGGGGTATGGAGGAAGGGAGAGAATCAAGAAGAGCTAATGGTTGCTGCGCTTGATATGTGCAGCAAACCAACATGGCCCATGTTTACCTATATAACAAACCTACATATCCATCACATGGACCACAGAACTTAAAAGTTGAAAAAAAAGAAAAAGAAAGAAAGAAAAGAACATAGGGACACATCAACTATGAAAAAAAATGTCACCTGCAAAGAAAAACAATAATTCTCCAACAGACCTTAATCATAAAAAAGCCAGAAAAATAATATCTTAAAAACCTAGTGGAAATGAATAAATGAGTGGACACATACAATCTACAAAGATTGAATCAAGAAGAAATAGAAAATCTGAGCAGGCCCACAACGAGTAACAAGATAGAATCAATAACAAAACGTCTTCCAGTAAAGGAAAGTTCATAACTGGACAACCTCACTACTGAATTCTGCGAAAATAAAGGAAGAAGTAACATCAATTTGTCTCAAACTATTCCAGAAAACTGAATCAGAGGGTGTTCTTTAAAATTCATTCCACAAGGTTAGCATAACCCTGACATTAAAGGCAGTAAAGATACAAAGAAAACTACAGGAAAGATCCCTGGTGAACACAAACGTAAATATTCTCAACAAAATATAAGCAAACTGAATCCAGGAATACATCAAAAACAAAATACACTATTCAAATAATGTATTTACTGTATAAATCCCAATAATTCCAAGTGGGATTTATTCCAATAATGTGAGAATAATTCAACACATGCAAGTCAATTAAAGTCATATATCACATCAACAGACTGAAGGATAGAAACCATCCTTCAGTCTCAATAAATTCAGAAAAAGCATTTGATAAAATTCAGCAACATTTCATGATAAAAACTCTTAATAAATTGCATATGGAAAGAAAATATCTCAATATAATAAAGACCATACATGACAAATCTACTGTTAACATATTACTGATCAAGGAAAAACTGAATGTTTTTTCTCTAAGAACTGGAACAAGACAAAGATGACCACTCACACCACTTAGTCAACATAGTACTAAAAGGCCTACCCAGATAAATTAGGCAAGAGAAAGAAATAAAGGACATCCGAATTGGAAAGGAGGAAGCAAAACTGTCCCAGTTTTCACATGACATTATCTTATATAGAGAAAAACCAAAAGATTCTACCAGAAAACTCTTAGAACTGCTAATCAAATTCAGAAAGTTGCAGGATACAAAATTAATATACAAAAGTCATTAGCATTTCTACACATGAGCAACAAACTAGCTGAAAATAAAATCAAGAGGACAATTTTATTTAAAATAGCTACCAAAAATAAATAAATACATAACAAAATAACTAGGACTAAATTTAACCATGGAGGTGAAAAACATCTAAAAGTAAAACTACAAAACACTGGTGAAAGAAACTGAAGGGGATACAGACAAATGGGAAGACACCCCATGGTGATAGATTGGAATAACTAGTAATAAAATGACAATACTACTGAAAGCATTCTGTAGATGCAATGAAATCACTGCCAAAATACAAATGACATTTCTCACAGAAATAGAAAAACAATTTTAAAATTTATATGGAGCCACAGAAGACCCTAAATAGCTTAAAGTGACTCCAAGCAAAATGAACAAAGCTGTAGGTATCACACTATCAGACCTCAAAATATATCACAAAGCTGTTGTCACCAAATTAGCATGGTACTGGCATAAACATATAGACATAGACAAATGAAAAAAGATAGAGAACCCAGAAATTAATTCACATATTCACAACTTGTTTTTGACAAAGGTGCCAAAGACCCTCATTGAGGAAAGAACAGCCTCTTTAATAAATGATGCTGGAAACACAGGAAATCCATATGCAGAAGAATAAAACTAAACTCCCCACAACTTACCCTGTATAAAACGCAGCTCAAGATGGATCAAGAACATAAATGTAATACCTGAAATAATAAAACTAATAAAAGGATAGGGAAAATGCTCCAGGACATTGGTCTGAAAAAATATTTTATGAATAAGCCCTTAAAAGCACAGGCAACAGCAGCAATAACATACACATGAGATTATATAAAACTAAAAACCTTCTGAACAGCAATGAAGCAAAGAAAAGAGAAAAAGGACAACCTATAGAATAGAATAAAGTATCTGCAGCTACTCATCTGACAGGAGATTAATATCAATAATATACAAAGAACTCACATCTTAACAGCAGAAAAACAAACAATTACAAATGGGCAAATTACCTGAAAATATATTTCTCAAAAGAAGACATACAAATAGCCAACAAATATAAAAATTTTTAGCATCCTTAATCATCAGGTGAACGCAAATAAAAATCACAATGAGGTATCATACCCTAATTACTATGGCTATTATCAAAAAGACCAAAAATAATAAATGCTGAGAAGGATGTGGAGAAAAGGGAATTCTTAAACACTGTTGGTGGGAATCTAAACTAGTACAGCTACTATGAAGAACAGTGTGTGTTGGGAGGTGTCCCTCAAAAAACTACAAATAGAGGCTGGGCACAATGGCTCACGCCTTGAATCCCAGCACTTTGGGTGGCTGAGGCAGATGGATTGCTTGAGGTCAGGAGTTCAAGACCAGTGTGACCAACATGGTGAAACCCAATCTCTACAAAAAATACAGAAATTACCCAGGCATGGTGGCACACACCTGTAATCCCAGCTACTCAGGAAGCTGAGGCAGAAGAATCGCTGGAATCCAGGAGCCGGAGGTTGCAGTGAGCTGCAGTCATGCCCCTGCACTCCAGCCTGGGCAACATAGCAAGATTTCGTCTCAAAATAAATAATTAATTACTTGATAAAATAAACTACAAATAAAAATACCTTATGATCCAGCAATCCTACTATTGAACTATTGAAAATTTATCCAGAGAGAAATCATTATGTAAAAGAGATATCTGTACGCTCATGTTTATTTTAGCAGCATCAACAATTGCCAAAATATAGAATCAATGTGTGTTCAGCACTAAACACAATTTTTTAAAAAGTGTGGTATGTTCACACCATGGAATACTATTTATCCATTAAAAAAAACAATGAAATCCTATCATTCAGGGCAATATAGATGGAACTGGAGGACATTATGTTGGGTGAAAAAAAGTTGAACACTGCAGTTCCCACTCATATATGGAGGCTGAAGAAAGCTGATCTCATAGAAGTAAAAGGTAGAACACAGGATACTAGAGATTAGGAAAGGTAAAGGAAAGAGGAAGATAGAGACTTCTTAAATAACACAAAATTATAGCTAGATAAGAGGAATGAGTTCTAGTCTTCTATATCACTGCAAAATGACCATTATTAACATTAATGTAGTTTCAAATAGCTAGAAGGAGGATGTTAAATGTTCTTAACACAAGTAAATGATAAATGTTTTAGATGATAGACATGCTAATTACTCTGATTTGATCACTATATATGTATTGAAATATCACTATTTACCAGATGACTATGTACAATTATTTGTCAATTTAAAAATAAAATAAAGCAAAGAAAAATTTCAGTTAATAAAATTATCTTTGCACAAGAAATGCCAACTTGTAAGACTCAGGAAATAATATACTCTGGTAAATAGAATTTCATATGGGAATTTCTGATGTTTGAGAAAGAGCTTCTGCAAAGCAAAAGAAACTATCAACAATGTTAACAAACAACCCAGAGACTGGGAGAAAATATTCACAAACTATGCATCTGACCAAGGTGTAATATCCAGCATCTATAAGGAACTGAAAGAAATTTACAAGAAAAAAACAACCCTATTAAAAAGTGGACAAAGCACACGAACAGATGTTTCTCAAAAGAAGACATACATGTGGCCAACAAGCATATGAAACAGTTCAACATCACTAATTATTAGGGAAATGCAAATCAAAGCCACAGTGAAATACCATCTTACACCAGTTAGAATGGCTATTATTAAAAAGTCAGCAACAACAAATGCTGGCAAGGTTGTGAAGAAAAGCAATGCTTTTACACCGTTGGTGTGAGTGTAAATTAGTTCAACTATTGTAGAAGACAGTGTGGCAATTATTCAAAAAGCTAAAAACAGAAGTACCAGTTGACTCAGCAATCCCATTACTGAGTATATACCCAAAGAACTATAAATTCTTCTGTGTAAAGACATATGCTTGCCTATGTCCACTGTAGCACTATTTACAATAGCAAAGACATGGAATTAACCTAGATGCCCAGCAGCAGTGGGCTGGATAGTGAAAATGTGGTACATCTATACCATAGAATACTATGTAGCCATAAACAAGAACAAGATCATCTTTACAGCAACATAGATAGAGCTGGAGGCCATGATCCTAAGTGAACCGATGCAGGAACAGAAAACTAAATATCAAATGTTCTCACTTATAAGTGAAAGCTAAACATTGAGTATGCATGGACAAAGAAGGGAACAATAGACATTGGGGCCTACTTCAGGGTGGAGGGTGGGAGGAGGCTTAGGATGAAAAAATTACCTATCGAGTGCCATGCCTATTACCTGAGTGATAAAATAATCTGTACTGCAAACCCCCATGCCACACAATTTACCTACATAAAAAAAACCTGTATATGTATCCCTGAAAAGTTAAAAAAAAAGTTTATTATATTTTATCCAGTGCTTTTATCTTTCCTGTATTTCCAGAAATTGATGCTGTTGCTTTGTATTTTTAAAATAAATGCTGTGGTGTTTCATATTTGGGCCCTAACTTCTAATTTGTCATATAAATTCTCAAATATTTAAAAAATTCTCCATGTTATTAAGACAAATTGTTCCCTGTGATTGTCTTATGTTTACAAACCCATTTATATTTAACTTGCTGCAATCCGTGCATTTGGGGATGCTAATGTGCTCAATAAACATATTCTGTGGGCACATATCATGCTAGTCTTTTTTGTTTGATCATTTGTTTTTAGAAGCTTCTAAACATCGCAGGCATGATAATGGCATTACTATATGAACATTGGTAAATTGATGAGCAAAAATTTTTAGGATCTCTCAAAAACATCTCCAAATCTATGAAAAAGTAAGGAAAGTAATATGAAGTTATTTTTTCTTATTGTCTAGAGTCTCCATTAGGCCTCAGAGAAGTTTGAACTATGTTAGTTTGTTGGTCTTTGAATGAAATGACACCTCTTTATTGAGAGATTATGCCTGGCTTTGTGGGGTTGGTGGTCTTTTGTGCCTGTTCCCTAACTGTCAGCTGCTGTTTTTTGCCCCTGGGGGTGTGACTCCCTCTAGAAATCCCCTCTCTTTTTAATTTGCTATTTCTAACCACCTGTGGATTGATTAGAACCAGGTAATCACAATTAGAATTAGTGTTCAAAATCGGAAAACTTGTTTGAATGAAGAACCATGGGGCAATTCAATGAGAAACTTATTTAGGATTTAGTGTGTGCGCCTTCTAAAGTCCATTCTAATTGCTCTAAAGAACATTTAAAAACAAAACAAAACTTGGGTTTTCTTTCAGATGCTTAAGATAGAATAATGTGACCTCCATATAAGTGAAGTATTACCTTCTCTGATGGAAAGAAAATAGATTGATTGGCCTGCAAGAATGTGGCCAATTGGGGATCCATTTCTCATTGTAAATTAATAAGCTATTATTTTGTATTGCAATTTTCTTCTTCCTGAGACTGGTAAGAGTGAGTTAATTTACCAGGTGTATCAAAGGTGAGTAAAAATGAAAGCTGAATATCAAGATGAATCTGCAAAACTGAGGTCAAAATCCTCAATTACAAGACTACATAATGAGGCTGAAATTACCTCTTGTCTTTTTTATTATATTACTATATATGGCATTTGTTTTCTATTAAAAAACAATACGAGAAGGGGGTACTTTTGCTGAATATATATGCAGAATCTGCATCACTCACTGGAAGATAAACAATATAAACTTAGCATTATTCATCCTGTTTTATTATTTGACAGGTAGTTTTACATTTTCCTTAGATTTATAATAGTTTTGCTGAGGCAGGTATGCAAAGACTGCAAGCCTGGATGCTAAAAATATAAACTAAAAATTGAATGTTTGCAGCACTGGGATGTTTACAATTCCTGAAGTCCTTTCATCAACACTTATTTATTTTTGAGGCCCAAGTTTCACGTTTTAGTTTAAATCCAAGTTCCAAGCTTCGATTTCAGTTCAGGTTTAACTAATTAAAGAAGTGAGTGTTTAGTGTTGAGCCTCTCAATCTTGGCAGCACATTATAATCACCTAACGAGCTTTAAAAATTCCTAATACCCAGGCCATACCTATTAAATCAGAGTCGGGGGATGTGACCTAGGCAAAAGTTCTTGCTAAATCTCCCCAGGTGATTTCAAGGTTCAAAGAACCGCTGCTTAGTAATAAAGCCTGATCAGGTTAAACTCATCAAAGAGTCAGACAGGTGCCATTACAAACACGTCTCCTACGCCAGCTGGGCCGTTCAAGCTTCTGTGTGACTTTTATTTATTTATTCTTAGCTCCCTCTCACATATATCATTGAGCATTATTCTAAGACCTTATATTGTATTATTTCACATTTACTGTCTTCACTCTTAGGAGAACAGCTTACCTTCTCAAAATAAAACCACAACAAACCAAAACCGAACAAACACAGGTAACCATCCATTGTGAAATTCCCCAATTCCCTTTACTTCCCCTTCTCACTTAGCTACAGCTTCCTGAATCACTACCCTCCTGCTCAATTGCTGATCCAACGCCCTTGATTCATCCTCTTTTCTCCCCAGGACTTCGCTTAACTCGGTCCCCTGCTCTTCTGTCTCTACTCTGGCTCCCCTGAAGCTTCTTCCCTTGGCCCAGCCTCCCACTCAAGCTGCCACCCCAATTCTCTTCATCTCCTCTAGACTGTTTAAATGCCTAACCTATAGTTACCATTTCAACTTTCTCAATGCTATTTCTACTCTGGCTTCCATTCTCACATGCTACCAAAAAAAGCCTCCCCAAGGCCCCACCAGCTACTTCCACTGGCCAGTTCCAATAATCCCCTCCCTCCTTGCCCTCTCTTTGCAGACATGCCTGACCTCTTCAGTGCTCTCTCATCTCATCTCAGCTGCCCCAACTACACTTTTTAATTCTTTCTCTTTCTCTGCCTATACTTTAAGTATTTTGTCCTATAGGGTTCTACCCTTAGCTAGCTTCTAGATTCCTTCTGCATGTTCTTCTCGGGTGCTTCTAGCCACTCCTGGCTTCAGCTAATTCTCACATGATGTGGGTTTGCAGCCCAACGTCTCTCCTAAATTCTGGGCTTTTATGTTCATCCACAGACATTGCAAAAATCCCCAAACTCTCTGTGCCTATAACTGCCTAGAACATTTCCTCAGAAATCATTACCACCACACAAAACTAAATCCTAAAATAATAAACAAAAGAAAAAATAACAGCACAATAAAAAGATTCCTTCTATCTCTGTTTGGGTCACAATTTCTCCAGTCACCCAATCTCTAAGCTGCTGTCTTTCCAGTCACGCATGAGACCTTATGACACTTTAATAATCTTTTGAATCCATCTTTTTCTATTTCACTGACTGAAAGAACTCATTTTCCTCCATACAAATTATCATAACTTCCTTCCACAGAGCCACCAGCGACTGTTTAAAAAATACAAAATTTATTGTATGATGTTTCTACTTACAGTCTTCAGCAGCTGCCCATTACTTCCTGACAGCATTATACTTTCTCATAGAGTGCTGACCCTTCTTCCGTGAGTGTTCGCACATCCCTTGCAGGCTCCTTACTGTACACTGCTCTCACGCCTCTCAGCTTGTGCTCCAGCTTCACCTGCACTGACTCTCAGGAGACCTTTACTGGTGTTGCCTCTTATCTCAACATTCCCTCTTCTCAGAGAGTCCTACCTATTCTTTCGATTCAGATAAAGGGTTCCTCTAATTGGGAGGCCGAGCTGGAGCTATTTCTGGCGCTGGCGCGGCTCCAAGAAGGCCATCCCAGCCATCACTCTTCCACCTGCTGCTTAGAGAAGGGAAGATGGGCGAATCGAGCTCGAAGTCCAGCCAGTCCTTGGCCTCCAAGCAGGAAAAGGACAGCACTGAGAAGCGGGGCCGGAGCAGGCCACGCAAGCAGCCCCCGAAGGAGCCCAGCGAAGTGCCAACACCTGAGACCTCGGGGCCGACCAAAGGGAAGCAAAAACAAGGGCGCTACAAAGACCCGGGAGAAGGAGGAAGAGGAAGACATCTCGCAGAAGTCCTCGGAGGAGGAGCAGTGACCGTGTGTGCTGCCTGCTCCTCATTGGAGGAGCAGCTTCCTTCTGGGACTGGACAGCTTTGCTCCACTCCCACCGCCCCCACCCCTTCCCCAGGCCCACCATCACCACAGCCGCCGGCCGCCACCCCCATCAACCTGCACCCTCACCACCACACCACACCACACAGCACACCAGCTGCTGCAGGGCCTCCATGGGCTGATTGAGGAGCAGTTTTCCCCTGGCCTCGGTTCCCAGCTCCCCCGCCCACCCACGCATACACACATGCCCTCCTGGACATACTAACGTTCCACTTAGCCGCACCCTGTACCTGCTGCATCCCTACTCCCTTGGTAATGGGGACATTGCTCTCTGGGCTTTTGGTTTGGGGGCACCCTCTCTGCTCCTCTATTGTTCCCTCCGGCTTCCCATAGTGGGGCCTCGGACGGTTCCCCTGGCCTTAAAAGGGGCCCAAGCCCCATCTCATCCTGGCATGTCCTACTCCACTGCCCTAGCAGCAGCAGTTGTGGCCAGTGGAGGGGGCTGCTGGCCCCCAGAATTCCCCCAGCCAAACTGTCTTTGTCACCACATGGGGCTCATACCTTTCATCCTTCCCCACATTCCCTAGTCCCTCCACTAGGTTGGACAGCCCCCTTTGGCTACAGGAAGGCAGGAGGGGTATGAGTCCTCTACACCCTCTTCACTGTGGTCCCAGCTTCCTTGCCTTTTGCCTGGGATCTAAGTATGTATTGTGGTGATGGAGATGCAGTCGCTTATTGTCCAGGTGAGGCCCATGAGCCCTGTGGCTACCTCCTGAGGTGGGCTAGAGCTGTTCCCCCCACCCTACTTTGCTTCTGCCACTTGGCCATTTCCCCCTCCTCAGATGGGGCACCCATAACCAGGAGCTCACGCTGCCCATTCCCAACCCTCCTGCTCCTCTCTGCCCCCAAGGTTCTGGTTCCATTTTTCCTCTGTTCACAAACTACCTCTGGACAGTTGTGTTGTTTTTTTGTTCAATGTTTCATTCTTTGACATCCATCATTGCTGCTGCTATCAGCCCCAAATGTTCATCCTCATTTTCCTCCTGTTCTGCCCACGATACCCTACCCCAAGATACTCTTCACGAGGAAAAGGGGCTGGGGCATGGCAGGCTGGGTGACCGACTACCCCAGTCCCAGGGAAGGTGGGGCCCTGCCCCTTGGATGCTGCAGCAGAGTAAGCTAGGGGGCCCAAAATGACCATAAAGGGTGTAGGGGCCACCTCCTTTCCCTGTTCTGTCCAGTTGGTGGATTTTCTCCTTCAGAGCTGACCTGGGTATAAGTGTATAGAGGGCAGATGAATGGGTTGGAAAGTGAAAAGAGGAAGTGGCTAATGGATATTAAGAAATTGGAGCTGTTAATAGGTTGGATAATGCATTGACATAAAAAGAAAACTGTAGCAGTGGGGGCATGTGAGCATGTAAGCTGGAATGAAAGAAAATTGTGATTATAAAAATGGAGCATGGAAGTGATAATGAATGTGAACAGTTTTTTGCTGATGAGAAAGTAAAGGTTATGACTACTTGAGTGGGTAGCTAAGGTAAAGGAGAAGTTCCGA
Source organism: Callithrix jacchus (assembly GCF_049354715.1). NCBI lineage: Eukaryota > Metazoa > Chordata > Mammalia > Primates > Cebidae > Callithrix > Callithrix jacchus. The sequence continues at coordinate 30,775,779 of NC_133518.1, forward strand.
AGAGTGAGGAAGCATGGGAACTCAGAGTTTAGGGATGGCTAATTTATGGAACTGTCAAAATCACTCAGGATGCTTAGCAGGAGCTCAGTAGAGAAGACTAAGTTTGGAGGAGGGAATTAGAAATAGATTTAAATTTTTGTCAAGGTTCTGTGTTGTATCTGTAGCTGCTATTATTATTTGGATTTGCTTCTGAATTATTTTAAGCAGTAGGATTCTGTGCTAAACAAAAGCCTTCAAAGCTAGTTTGAAATGGCCCGATGTTATATGCATCATAACTATGAACATCAACTGGGTAACTGTGCTATAATATACTGCCTTTGAGAAAACTGAATGGATTATGTTTGGTTTCTTCTTTTACTGTCAAAATATCTCATTTTACTGCTCAGTGTACACATTCACCTCTAACAGTCCTTTTTGCATCCATTTTTTCTTTTTTGCTTCTAATTTATTCTGAAATGGGATAAACTTATTTAAGAGCATGGAAAGTAGAAGTAAACTGAATAATTACCTGAAATAAACAAGAATAAGTTGTTCTAGGTATTTTTTCAAAGTCCATTTACTCCCGCTTTCCATGCCCTTAAATAAGTTTATCTGATTTCCCATATTTACCTGCTACTAAAATGTATTTTACAGTTTCTGAATGCTTGAAGTTATCAATACATGACTTCAAGATAAGCCATTACTGTAACTGTATAGAGACTTTTATTTTCACCATGTTTTACTATGTAGACTCAAGATGAACAGAATTGCTATTAATGTTAATCAACTGAAATTTTTATAATTTAGATAAGCATAGCCTCATAAAAATTTAAAGCTGAAAAAGGCCTTGGAGAACTTTCATTCCAAGTTAGATTTAATATGTTACTGTCAAAATATTTTGAAGGGGTCATCTATAAAGGATATTAAGATGAGTATCTTGACCCAGGAATGCTGGGTATTAAAAAGTATGATATAAGTCTGTCATTCAATCTGATTGTCTTGATTCTGGTTGTCCAGAAATTGAAACTGGGGTTTCCTAGTATTAAAAATAAGTACAGTTTTATGATATATTTATTTAAAAGTTATCTTTATAATCTTCAATAGAACTATCTTGAAACAGCACTGCATTGAATAACTAAGGAAATTATTCCTTCAATTCATACATGAGTATATTCATATTTTAAGTATAGCTATGAATATATACGAGTGGGTCATTAAGCATTTAATATTGATGAAAGCAACATAGCTCCTAAACTTAGAAATCATAGGCAAACTGTATTAAAAACCAGACTATTTACATCGGAAGTTAGATAATAGTTTTAACATCAATGGAATACTTAGGATGAGCCACTAAACTTCAGAGGAAGAAAGGACTCTAGCAAATATCCAATTACAGATTTCCCAAGCTTTAAATCACCTAATTTTATTTGAAGAAATTGAACCCTAGAAGGTTTAAGTAAATTTCTCAATGTTAAACAGGGAGTATTGATATTCATTCACTTTTCCTCACATATTTGTGTGTGCCAGGATGCAGGGAATTCCTTTGCACACCATAATTTTTAAAAGATCTCCAAGAAGTTCATCATTTGATGGCAAAATGAGGATTGGAATTCAAGACTTTTGATGCCTACTCTTGGCTGCTTTCCAACAAAACTTTATACCTCATTTGTTTCAATATCTAGGAAGGCCTTCTATTCCAAGTACTCTAAACAAATTGTTTTCAGGTCTTTTAGAACTCATTTTCCTCATTTTTCCCTGTTCAACTTCTTTATTGAGTTGGGGGCATAAAAAATATTCATTCTCAATCAGCAATTCTTGTTGTGGAGAAAAGCAATAAAAATAAGGCAATAGAAAGATGTGCTTCACATTATAAACAGTCATCTCGTAAGAAGAGGAACTCTAGATCCCTATATAAGAAAAAGATTAAGAAACAAATGAAAATAATCCCTGTATTCAAAATACACTCAATTGTGTGTGAAAGACATTGCACCCATAATATAGCTCACTTAGTGACCTTTGTTTATTATGCATAATTCCTTAAACATCCATTTGTGAAATAAGAATAAACTTTAAGAAACATAAAATCTGAATAATATTTATTTTCACAATATCATTGCTAATCTCAAAGTAGCAACTTCCTTGACTCAAAATGTTTATATTCCAAATAAAGATTTTTTCCCCATTATAATGACAACATAACTGTTTTCTGAGTGAAGATATATGTAAGAACTAAGGTGTAAACTCTCTGGAAGGCAAAAAGCACAGTGAAGAAATACTGTTCATTTAAAAATACGTATTATTTGATAATAGGCTACTGAAATTTCAAATTAACATGTAAGAATGCATTTATATCTAAAATTTCTAGGAAAAGCACAAGCTTTACTTTAAAAAACAAAAGGCAAAACTTTAAACCCACCAATTTATTAAAAAGCCCTTACTTCTATTAGAAACAAATAATCCAAGATGTTTACAACAAGACATAGCACAAACATATATTTAATAAATGTATTTCTCCCTTTACTTATATTCTGGCAGGAGATAGAATAGCTCTTTGGTTACAAGAAGCACAAGTATTTGATGGACTGTACAAGATGTTCTCTTTGTACAAAAATGAAGCGTTTCCTCCCCAAAACCAAATATCACAGATTCATTTAGGGACCCCATGCTAGTCAGCCAAAGAAACATGTTATTCTTGGCTGCTTGCAAGGCAGAAAGTATTTGTAAGAGCTTTAGCCCAGGTTGAAAGAAAGGCTCACTAACCTCAAAAAGTGACAGAAAGAGTGGCAACAAAGTCAATTATGAAAGTTTTATGACTATGCCCATATGTGTTCATGTAACCAACATAAAGCAGAAGAGCAGAAATGCAGCACAAGAAGACAAAGACTGCTAATATAAGAGCGAATTGTGCAGAGGAGTAACCTCCTATAAAGACATGACTTTTCTAATTTATATCACGCACGTTTACATTTGGAGGTGACTGAAACGATGCCTGATTTACCTGAATGGATAAATTTTAAATAGCTGTAATCATTTTAATGTCGGTAATTTTAAGAGAACAACTTATTCAAATATCAGTTTTGTCCTTAAAATCTCCACAAGTGGCAAAAACACAGATGGAAGCAATCTATTAGAGAATATGAAAGTCAAGCAGCTCTTTGAGAGTGTTGAGGCTGATCTGGAAGGTGGGCATCCTCAAGGGAAGGAAGGTGAATCAGGATAGCCAGAAGGAGGGACAGTCTGGGGGATAGACCCCTATTTTCCTCATTTTTAACCTAAAAATACAAGCATCTCACGCTCTCTCTAAGCTGCTTAACAATATGAAAGGTGTGAAAACAACTTGAATTGTGCAAATAGAGTACTAGGTGAGAAAACAGGTGCAAAGTAATTAAAAGATTTATCCAAGACCATTCAACCAAGTAAAAATAGAGGTGTCTGCTTAGCACCCAAATTTCCTGACCGATATTTCAAGAAGCAATTTGTTTCTTTTCAATTGCTATCGATCCTCATTTGATTCTATCTGAATAACAGGATTGAAGTCTTTAAAAACAAATGGCTTCTAAAATTATTAAATAAAATTTAGTGTTTTAGCCAGGAATCTCCAAGAGGAACAGAACCAACAGGACTTGCATCTATATAAAAGAGATTTATTTTAAGGAATTGGCTCACCTAATTAGGAGGCATGGTGAGTCCAAAATCAGATGGGAGAGGTTGGTAGGTAGGAGTGTCAGGAGAGCTGCAATTCAAATCTAAAGGCAGTCAGCTGTAGAGCCAGGGAAAGCTGATGTTTTAAATGAAGGTACCCCGATGGAAAATTCCCTCTATCTTGAGGGATATCAACCTTTTGTTTGATTCAGACCTTAAATTGATTGGATAAGCCCTACCTATATTACAGAGGGCAATTTGCTTTACTGAAAGCCTACCAATTTAAATGTACACCTCATCCAAAAACATCCTCACAAAAACATCCAGAGTACCGTTTGATCAAATATCTGAGCAACATCACCCAGCCAAATTGACATACAAAATTAACCACCACAGTTAATATGGACTAATATATGTATATAACATGGATTATATAACCATGCCTAACTTAGTTTGGAATAAATATTGAAGGGATCATTTTGACCTCCATCCCCCAGACCATTTTTAACTCTGGAGGCCAGTTTTTTTTAATCCAAAAAAGCAAATATTTTGAATACATGATTTATAATATATCTCATAGACATTATATTCTACAGTTCATCATAAAATGAATTAAAACTAATTAGAATTTAAAAGAGCTATAGCAAAGAAATATTTATACAATTCATTAATTCAATGAATATTTATTTAAAAAATGAATTAATTTAGTGTTTGTTTTCTTAAGGAACATTTCAAGCATTATTTCACACTATAAATTAAATTGAACATTTAAGACTTCAATTCCTAAAAGTGAAAGTTACAAAACTTGAGATTCCATGACTGATCATTTCTGGTTTATTTTTAATTTTTGGTCAAACATATTTTATTTCATTGATTTACCTAGATTGTAAATGCATTCAATTTATATTTTGATCAGTTGATAAATCTACTAATAAACCAGCCAACTAATAAATGTCTACCATGTACAAGCTATCTGACCATAAGCAATTTAAAATCTTGAAACCTACCTCTGATATGTGCCTCTATTTTGTGGAAGATAGACTTCAGACCTCAAAGGGATGCTTCTCATTACCTTAGATCAAACAATCTTACACTAAAAAGAAGGGCAGAGAATGCCATCTGCCTTAGGTAAATAACTCTAAGGGCGGATTAAAAAATTTCCAAAAGAGCAAAGTTCTGAAGTGCTATGCATAATAAATCCTCATTTGTATAATGTAATATTAATAAAGAACAAATGTATTCATGATTATAATCAGGCCAGATTTGAGAGCAGCTTTGAAGAGTGATAAATTAACTATTTATTTTTCAATTAATCTAATTTTATTCAAAACTGTAATGTTATGAGCACAATGGTAGTGCATGGTAATAGAACCAGAGCAAGTCTAAGCAATTTTTGTCCTGGTTCCTTCACTCACTAGCTACATGGCTTTATGTTTTTAGCTTTTCTGGTCCTTAGAGCAAGATTAACTTTCTGGCTATAAATTAGGATTAAAGGTGAACACATTAATGGAAGCAAAATTGCAAAATATTCATTTGACACACCAAAGATTCTAAGCCAAAACCAAGGAACTTGTCTTGAACTTGGGGTTGTCTTATACATTACAGGCATTTATAACAACATGGGGTTATGGCAAACTCTATTTTTTAGAAAATAAGAATTAGAATAACAAGCTTAGATTACATGTAACTTTAGAGATCTGACTATATTTGAAATTCAGTAGTCTACAGCCATTAGATTGAAAATTTCACAAATACAAGCGAAAGAGTTACTAAGGAAACCAAATTTGATCTACATAATTTCAGTGCTTTTGAATACCCTCTTTTGTAGGTTCACAAAAGGACTCTCTACCACTGTGCTTCATGGATGAAAACATGAAAAGAAAACAAAGTTCTTATAGGTGATTTATATGTCACATGTATGACAATTTAAGTAAGAATTTTTTCTTTCATTTAAGTATCTAAAGTTTTTGTTTTAATACTCAACAACTAGCAATCCTATCATTTTTCTTCTAGCTGTCTAAGCTCCTAAAGGTAAGTTTTGTCATTAATTCATTGATGAGTTGGTTGTTTGATAGATTCATTCGTTTACTCACTCCATAAATACAGCCCAAGTCACTAGAGGGGTTATTATAAAAATTACCCAAGATTCTGGATCTTGTCTCTCTTCCTATCCAGCATTTATTTTCATCTCCCTTTTCATCATATAGTTTCTTCCCTGTTGTTGGTCTTTAAAACTAGCCTCCATATTACATCTTGCTAATACGTCTAAAGCACAGACCTTATTTGGCGTTCTTGGTCCTGTTATTTGTTTCATCCTCTGCTTGACTTTTTGCTTCTCATAACACTGAACTAATACACACACACACACACACACACACACACACACACACCTCTTTTCTTCCCCCTTATTCCTTGTGTTCCCCAATAGACTTTGTTCTACTTGCCGCACTTTCACTTTCCTAAACCACTTTAACCTATCCTACATATCCACAGGGAAACTCCTTTTCTCTTGATTGTCCGAGATTTCTTTGTACTTTTTACTATATTAAACTCAAAACATTGTTTTTATGTTTGGGTCTATCTTGTCTCACTGTCTTTTCTTCTTCTGCAATCTTAGTCCCTCAAAATGCAGTCCTTAATTCAATAATTTTATTTCATAGCCAGGGTTCATATTTGTCTGGGAGCTCCAGGTCTCTGATCTTTCCCTTCACATATGCTCTTCCTTCACTTTCCCCCATCAGAGGAGTGACAACATTCTTTTAATAACAGAAAAAATGTTTTAGTGATTACTACATGCAAGGCACTCTACTGAACTACAGTGATGAGTGAGAAAGACATGGTCCCTACCTTTAGATGAGTTTGCATTCCAGCAGATAGATGGGGAGATATTAAATAACTTATTAATACATGTAATAGCCTTCTTTAATCACAATTATATATAGCACATATTCTTGACATTCTGTTGTGAGCAAACAAAAAAAGGTCAATTTATTCACACACACACACACACACACACACACACACACACACACCTGTAGCTGAGTCCAGTAGCTGGTATCCTCAAAGCTTTGCTGTTTGGTGCTGGTGATATTGATGTCCTGGAGGTCAACTAGCTCTTTCAGCCCAGTGGACAACGGTACATAGCCCAGCTGACCTCAGAGAAGCTTGGGATAAGGCTTACTCCTCTTATTCTGCTATAGTGGGTGGCCTGATGTGTACGTAGGGGGAGAGATGGTGGTGTGACAGGGGATAACAAATGGTGATTAAGAACATGCTTTAACTCTACTTTTCTTAAGGAATCAAAATCCCCTGCTTCTCCAGTTTTGGCTTAGGGGAATGGAGGAGTTTGAGGACAATGGTTGTTACTTTTTATGAGCTTGACCATACTCCCGTTGAATAGAGACATATTTGCAGAACTCATTCCAGAAACCCCAGCTGACAAACTATGTAACTGTCTTCTTCCCTGCAGATGACTCCAAACTCTGGAATCATGTGAAGAGGAAAATGAGCAAGCAGAAAACGTGCTTTATTCTTTGACTTCCCAGATGCTTTCTCAATCATTTCCTCATTCTGTCTCTGGCCATACCAAACTGCTTTCAGGTCTCAGAAGGCATTGTTTTCCCCTCTACATGAAACTTCTGTAGGTGCTGTACTCTCAGCCTCAAATTTCTTGTTCCCCTCTTCCCTTCTTAACTCCTTGCTTATTCTTCAGAAAAAAAAAAAAAAAACACTTCCTCACTTCCTGGGGCAAGTCATTCTCTCTTTTATATGGTCTATGGCTACTCAAATCCCATTCCCTGTAGCACTCATCTACATTAAAATTGTATTGTCTTTATTTGTGTGGTTTACAAAAGTCTGTCTCCTGCACTTACAACTGACATTTGTAGTTGAGAACCCCCAGCAATACAAAGGACACCAGTAGCCAAAGCCAGCTATGTAGCTATGGTGTGTGTGTGTGTGTGTGTGTGTGTGTGTGTGTGTGTGTGTATTCATAAGAATAAATTGAGATGCTCCCACTGGGCCTAAGCCATGCTAGCACCTCCCCAGGACATCTAACATCTTCCCCAGGAGATTTTTGCAGTGGGATACCTCCTGCTCCATGAAAACCACATGATCAAAAATGCAAAATGTGGACACATTAGAGGAAATGCAGCAGAATTCAGTGGAGTCTGCTACTCAGGCATTGGAGACATATGTAATAGAAAAGGACATTGTGACCCATATCCAGAAGGAATTTGACTGGAAGTATAATTCCATCTGGTATTACATCATGGTGGGGATCTTAAGCAGTTATCTCACACATGAAACCAAATACTTCATCTACTTCTACCTGCCTGGCTATTTTTCTGTTCAAATATGCTTAAAACTATGGCCTGTGCCATATTTTTATAGATCACATCCCAGTGATCTATTAAAAAAAAAAGATTGCAGCCCAAATTCCAAATACCAGAGACTGGAATTTCCAGTTTTGCTAAGGGAATGGCTTCTTTTTAGAAACTTTATTGTGTTTTGTATGGGGCATTCGCTGTATCAGTTTATTGTGGTTATAAAACAACTAGCAAAACAGCTTACATACATATTTATTTTCTATTCCAACCTTCTCTGGCTCATGTTTTTACTCTCAAAATCCATTCCTTAAAAAAATAAATCTGTTGCAGATGTGAGAAAAAGAATAAATAACTTTGTTTGCTCACAACTGAGTCAAGAATTTCAATAATAAATGCTACATATGATTTTGAGGGCTAGAACATGTTTATGCTAATCACTGAATATCAGTACTTGATATGCATCTGGCATTTGGTAGCTAATAAATATATGGGGAATGAATAAATGAATAAATATTAGCCTTAATGAGTTCTGATGTAAAAAATTGATATTTAGAAGTTTTATTTTTACAAAACCTACATTTATATGCCAAAGCACTGTAGATCAAGTGTGTCATAGCCACAGTGAACTATTTCTTTTTTCTCAGGAGGAAATGTAACTGCAGTGAGTTCATCCTTGTAGTTCTGATGAATTATGGTTCAGTGATTAGAGAAGAAAAAAACAAGGCAAGAACTGAATGAAAAATAACAGTCAGATGCTCCGGTATAATCCCTGCTATGTGTGTGTTTGTTGGTTTGTTTAAACATTAAAAAGTGGCTTCAGTCATAGTTTCCATTGTGTCTTTTATTTTCCCTTTAAGACAGCCCAGATGTTAGAAGCAATGCCATGTTTTAATGATGATGATGTCAGAAACCACCAGCATGGAGACATTTGAGTCATGAACCAGAGGCTTGAGTCTGAACTTCTTAGGAATTATTTCAAGGCTTTTTAAAAAGTGTATTTCTAAATGGACCATCTATTATAAATTAAAAAGAATACTTCAAAGTCTTATAATTACTAAATTCATGCATTCAACTAAAACTTTTTATCTTATAACAAACACATCTATCATCCTATTCTTAAACCCACTGCAAACAGTGCCAATCTGAAATACCTATGAATTTGTGTTAATTCTGAATTCACTCAATTTGGGAACATTACCATTTCATCCTAAGTTGGTCTTGAGTGCACAGAATTACAGTAAGATGTAAGAGACCTGGGCTATGAGTTAAGAAAACTGTCACTGTGTTCCTGTCCTGTCAGCCTGACTTCAGATAGGACTAGACCTGAGCGCTGCCATCACTTGTTCTTTTACATGTATTCATAAAAGATGATTACACATTACTTTAAACATATTACAAAATCAATATTTGTATGATACTGGATACACCAAAACTGTTTTGATCTTAGGTTATCAATCTCTGAGTAAGCATTAAGAATATACTAACAATCATATTAAATCAATCTTGGCTATCGATTTTCTACCAGAATGGATCTAGTTCATTTCCAGGTGATGCTGATTAGGTGTCAAGTAACCTTCAGTTACTTGACTGAATATATTTTTTGTTAAGAAACTGATATGGTTTAGATATTTGTCCCTTCCAAATCTCATGTTCAAATCAGATGGTTGCACATCTGATCTTTAGCAAACCTGACAAAAACAAGCAATGGAAAAAGGATTCCCTAGTTAATAAATGGTGTTGGGAAAACTGGCTAGCCATATGCAGAAAGCTGAAACTGAATCCTTTCTTATACTTTACACAAAAATTAACTCCAGATGGATTAAAGATTTAAACATGAGACTTAACACCATAAAAACCCTAGCAGAAAACCTAGGCAATACCATTCAGGACATAGGCATAGGCAAGGACTTCGTGACTAAAACACCAAAAGCCAAAATAGACGAATGGGATCTAATTAAACTAAGGAGCTTCTGTAGAGCGAAAGAAGCTATCATTAGAGTGAATGATCCCCCATGATGTAAGTGGGGCCTGGTAGGAGATGATTGGATCATGGGGATGGGTCTCCCACGAATGAGTTAGTACCATCTCCTTGGTGTGAGTTCTTGCTCAGTTCATGCAAGATTTGATTGTTTAAGAGTCTGGGACTCTCCTTGATGTCTTGCACCTGCTCTCTCCATTTGATGCTCCTGCTCCTGTTTCACCTTCTGTCATGACTGTAGGCTTCCTAAGGCCCTTGCCAGAAGCTGAGCAGATGTTGGTGCCAAGCTAGTAGAACCTGCAGAGCCATGAACCAATTAAGCCAATTAAGCCTTTTTTTCTTTATAAAATACTCAGTCTCAGGTATTTCTTTATAGTAACACAGAAATGGACTAACACAGAAACAAATGCACTTTAATTGATAGTGTACACAGACATGAGGCAACAGGGGTGTGACTGAGACCAGGCCCCACGCTTGTCTTGGCCAAGGTAAGTGGTCTTCTTACAGGTTTCAGGTGTTGGGGGTAGGTGGCAGAAGTGGGGAGAAGCAGATTCAGAGTTTCTTCTTTGACTACAAGAGGCTTGTAGACAACAGATCCAGGCAGGGGCCAGGGCTAGGGTATAGGTGTGCAGAGCTGGGGTGGTTCATGTGTATATCTGCATGGACAGGTATTTTCAAAATACCAACTGCTACCAGGGTCAGTCCTTTTGGGGTAATTTGGATTAAGTATGGACATTGTGTAGATGTGTTCAATTCATAGAAATCTTTGAAAACCAAGTAGTTAAATACATAAACAGATAAGCAGAGGATTTTAACCTTCAGACCTCACCCTAGTAGATACAAGTACAGCGGTTACCTTTTTAGTTTCTGTCTTTCCCCTCCATATTTAAGTCTAATCAGATGGTGTCTAGCTGGGGACTGTGGCCTTCATCTTCAAGAAGCCCAGCTCCTCTACTCTCTCTCTTCCTTGGCTCTCCTGAGAGTGTGTGCACATGCCCACAATCACACTCTCCATGTCCGCCATCTCCAAACACACATGCAGACACAGATAACTTAGAAGACCTCAAGAAATCAAAATGAATCAAGTTATTGCCCACCAAAATCAGGGGCAAGTAGGATCCACTGTAATTTCTTGACATGGGAGTAATGTTATTATTTTTTAAAAGGTGTTTTAAGCAAATCCATATGTCAGTGAAAGCTGTGTTAAACTTTCCAGATTAATTTATCAACCAGACAGAGTTTATTGATCTTCTGCTATCTAGTGGGGAGAAAATGGAAACAGAGATTTACTAGGATTCTGCTGCAGGGAACCTGTCATGACTGAATAAGAGTTTTATCTAATTGATGTGATATAGAGATTGATGGGAGCTAAAGGACAAGAAGAGGCAGAGATGCTTCTTAAGTTTGCAGGGTAAAAAGAAAAGGCAGCGACTTGGGGGTAGAGGATGAAAGGAGCACTAACTTTGTCTTTGGGCATTTTGGTTTATGACAATACTTGTCTTTCCAAGTGAGGATGTTGTGTGGGTAACTGAAGATGAGGGGGAGGCAGAAAAATGATTTGAAATACAGAGCTGTGGAATATTGTATATCAATTTCAGCATCTTATTCATCTCAGGGTCTCAATGCCTTTTTTGAGTCTTACTTTTCTTCCATCAGCAATTAGAAAGTCTTTGAAATTTTCTTCATGCTGTTGCTAATTATCCCTTGATTGGACTATTGCAATACCTTAGAATTTGTCTCTTCACTTTCATCTTTTTCTTGCTCCACTACATCATAAATGACTTTGCAAGCCTTGTTTTTCCCAGCACAATTCTGCATAAATAATGCTTTTGGCTCCCCATTGCCTACAAAATCTAAACCAGATTTTTCTTAGCTTGACTTTTCAGCTTCAATCCACTATTTGAAAACTAATTGCTCATTATTTTCTTCATAAATGTAGCAAACTGATCTACTTGCTGATCATCACTCATACTTGATGCTTTCCCATCTCTGTGTGATGCTTCTGTGGATCCTCGATGCCTTTCCTTAGTCAGAATGCCCGAATCCTAAAAGCTTCAGCCAAGTGTTGGCTCTACCATAATTGCCCTAACTGAGCAGATCCCTTTCCTCAATTCCCTTTTCATTTCACCTGTATGTTGTATGCCACAAACCCATTTTATCTTACAGTTACTTGACCATACTTCTTCTGTCCCTAAAAAGAAAAAAGAAAACTTTAAATTGTTTGAAGATGAGAACTCTTTCCGATAAAACTTTGAATGTTTTTGGTACTCACTATTATGTTTGGCACATAGCAGCACTCAATAGTTATTAAAATAAACGTGCTTTCTCCTAATCATGTTAAATTTGCAATTTTCAGTTAAGGTTCTTTGCTTACAAGCAAGAAAAAATAACTCCTTTTAACTGAAGTCAAAAAGAAAGAGTTTCTTAGAATACCATGATGCAATTCACAATAGCGACGGAAAAGTTGAACTACCTCTCAAAAAGCAGGATGTTCCAGGGATTTGGGGAGCAGGAACTAAGGAAAATCTCAGGATGTTTCCATTGTCATGAACCAGCTCCAACAGTTTCCCCATCTCAACCTCATTCTGGTCAGGATTCAAATTCTCCAAAGAACTCTGATTGGCTTTAACTAGGCTACCTACAAGGAGTGAGTAGGCCTCCTTGGCTAACAGTCCCAGTGAAGCTACATGTAGTGAAGATTGGATTATTTCTCAAAGCAAGGTCAGAAAAGAGAGATGCCTGGCAGTTAAGAAAAATGGATTCTAACACACTCATCTGTATTCATTTACGCATTGATTTATTTAACCAATGAAAACGTATCGGGTGCCTGTCCTACCAGTCAATGTGCTAATTGCTGGAGATATAAATATAAGTAAGTCGTGGACCATATCTTCAAAAAAGTTTACAGTGTGGTATGTTTCTGTTGCTTTCCCTGATTCATTTTATAATTTTATTAAAATGAATGGTTTAACAAAAAGTGAAGTCTCTGGGGAACTTTTCACTGTATCATACTTCCCTCATGTAGTATGACTTCACAATGCTATATGGACCATCCTTCCCACATTCTAGACTCTGAGTTCCATGCCTTCCTCATTGCAGGAGACAAAAATCAGAGAGGTCTACAGGGCAGCTTTTCTGGAGTCTTGGAGGCCTCAGTGAGGAATACAGATTTCATTGAAAGTGTGATTGGGAGCAATTGAGCACACAGGAAACTCAGAAAAGATCACTCTGGCTACTATCTAGAGATGAAGTTATAAGAAGACCAGAGAGACAACAGTGGGAGCAGGACTCTGTGAGTGGCAGCAGGACTCTGTGAGCAGGATGTCACAGTGGTCTAATGGTACTTTAGACAAGGGTGTTAGCAGAGGATAGGTAAAAAGCAAACAGGTTTAGAAAAACACTTCGATTGTGAAACCAATGAGACTCACGCATAGAGTGGATTCAGGGATAAAGGAGGAATTGAGGACAACCTCTAGGTTTATGGAGGTGCCATTTTCTAAGATCCTTATTTTCTGTTCAGTTTACTTCCTCTATGTCAATTTTTCTATCTCATTTTGATTACTAATCCATGAACCCTTTTAATATTTTCCTAATCAGTTCTATCCTACATTCATTTTCTTCCCTAAAAAACTTGGATCAATGATGCATTATTTCTATTGTTCTTATTAACATCTCACTTTTCACCTCAATGCCCTCCCCTTCTACTGTCTGGTAATACATTCACCAAACTGCTCACCTTTTATAAACCTTTGACTGGACTATTGAAACATGACACAGAAATGCTTATTCAGGGTACATAAACTCAGCTTCCAATCTCAACTGCTAACATTGGCAATGTTGTCAGTTTCCTATCAACTCTTGCTTCTCCTCTCTATATTGACTACTCTGAAACCTCGGACTCCTTGTTCTTACAGTTTCTCATTCTTAACATGTGATCTCGCCACTTCACAGAAAAAACAGAAATTTGAAAAAGGATCTCCTTTGCCTTCCTGCTACCAAGTCTGCAAACCTTTCCTCCTGTTCAGTGAAAAGGGGTGAACCCTCTCTTGCAACTCTTCTTGCCACCTGAGCTCTGGTTCCACTTGTGCCATGACCTAACTTCATTGATAACTCAACTTCCTTTACTTTAGTCAACTTGCTTCTTTCTCCTTGCTTCTTTTAATAAGAACTTGGATCTCCACAAACCTCTTTCTTAAAAACAGAATTGGAAATACAAACAAAAAAAAACAACTAAACCTTACTCATTCCAACTCTCCACTCCTTCCAGCCCCTTTGCCAAATCTCTCATCTGCTTTCTAACTAAACATAATGAAAGAATGGTCTACATTACCTCCCTCGATATTGTAATTTGCCGCTTGTTCCTCAACCAGCACTCTGGCTTCCCTACACACTGCTCTAAAGAAAATGCTGTTGTAAAGGTTGCAAAACAAAACACATACAGGTGGTGATGGCGACATTTAGCGGGCATGCTTCCTTTCTCATTTGGCTTATCCTTTCCTCAGCATTGGACACTGGGCAATGTCATTTTTTTCTTGACCACCATAGTTTGTTTCTTGGTGCTTCTCTTACCTCTCTGGCTTGTTTTTCCTTCCTCCCTTTCCTCCGTCCTGCCTTTCTTCCTCCCTTTTCTTTTTCCTTCCTTCCTCCCTTCCTTGCTTCCTTCCTTCCCCTTCCTTCCTCCCCTTCCTCCCTTCCTTCTTTTCCTCCTTTCCCTCCTTCCTTCCCTTCTTTCCTTCCTTCCTTTCCTCCTTTCCCTCCTTCCTTCCCTGCTTCCCTCCTTCCTTCCTTCTTTCTTTTCCTTCCTTCCTTTTTTCTTTCTTCTTCTCTGTTTCTGTCTTTCTTTTTTGAGTTTCATGTTTTTTTCCAGCTAGTTTCTTAAGTGTTACTCTCCTCTTGAGTTTCTTTTCTAGACTTTTTTTTCACCTTTGGGTAATATATTAACTTGGTCTCTCATCTGGACCCATGAAGTTTCTCTAGAAATGAATCTTCTGATGATCTGCTGCTCCTACTGCTGCTGCTGCTGCTGCTGGTGTGTGTGTGTGTGTGTGTGTGTGTGTGTGTGTGTGTGTGTGTTGATAAGCTTAGCTGCCTATTTCCTTTGAACCAGCAATAAAGGAGGTTGGGATTGGACACTGATGGTTCTACTTGCAGCTATTTAATTTGTCTCCTTGTTTTCTGTCTGGTTCCTCACCCTTGCCCTCTCACGGGCCTGGTGTGCCCTAATATACATCCTCTCTTGTTCAATTTGTCTTGAGAATAAATCTCCTGCTTCCTTCAGGAGGAGGGAAAGGGAATTTGCTTGACTGCTTCAGTTAAAGTGAGGTTTCTAATAACCTTTAAAAAGAAAGTGTCTGAGCAGTATCTTTAAAATGACATCAGCTCTATACTTGAAGTCATTCATTAGGATGAGAAATTAAATTTTAAAAATTTAGAAAAACAAAAAAATTATCTCATGAACTAATTAGTGACTATGTAAAAGAGAAGCTTTGGAGTCTTTAATTGTTTTTGTCTGGGAATAGTTGCCAAAGATGTTACCATAATATTATGGAGCTACTTTAGCTTCATAGTATACAAAGTTCACTGGCTATATTAGATATTAAATTATTTGGTTTACCTACTAGCCTTAGCAAAATTTCCCCTACAAATAGTCATGAATTCAAACTCTGGCTCCAAAGACTGTATTTTTTGCTGCATTTATGTGTGTTAACTGAATAATTTTTTTGAGGTTTTATTTCCCATTTCTTACATTTTACCTAACAGCTGCTCTCTCCACTACCCTCCCCCACATCCCCTTTTCTGTATTCTCTGATGAGTTGACCCTCTCTCCATTACCTACAGAAAAGTAAATTATAGTCCAATCAAAATTGTACTTTTCAGAAGATTGCTCAGCTGAGGACCATTAGTAACACCACACTGTGAGACTTTAAATAGTTCTCTTTTCCTAAGAGCAGGCATATGTGCTTCAGAGTAGTGGTGTCCTTGTAAATGTCACCTATTTGTTTCTCACCTTTAATTCATGGGATATCCCAAAGGCCACTAATGAAAGATATTACCCTTAATTAAAACACAACTGTACATTTAGAAATGGAAAGAAAAGTGGAGCTATGCTCAATGAATATGCAGCTACAGTGAAGTATTCTCATTTTGAAACATAATGCTGAATGTTATACATAAGAGGACAGATTTTTAAATTGTGTGGATTTTTTTTTCTTCTAAAAATGAGGTCTCAATAAAGGTGAAATGCCTCTGCTGTCATTTCTCCTGAATTTGCTTTTCTCCTTATCTATTAATATTTAAATTTGTGTGAGAGCTGGCCATTATGTTTCAATGTTAGATGGAAACACTAGTCATTTGGGCAGTGGTGCTTGTATCAATTCAACTCCTCCACTGCCTGCTCTGCTCCAGGCATATTGCTAAGTGCCAGGGGATAGTGAACCGTGATCAAGTAAACTAAGATGAGCATGCTCACCACAGATTGCATTCCGGGAAGTACTATTAACAAACAGTGTGTCAAGATGGGGTCACTTTGAATTGGAAGGCTAGGGTGATCTTTTCTGAGAAGTTGATACTTGAGCGGAAACTTGAAGGATGATGATATGGTTTGGCTGTGTCCACACCCAAATCTCACCTTCAATTGTGATGATTCCCACATGTCAAGGACTGGGCGAGGTGAAGATAACTGAATCATGGGGGCAGTTTCCCCCATACTGTTCTTGTGGTAGTAAATCAGTCTATAAGAGCTGATAGTTTTATAAATGGGAGTTCTGCATATGCTTTCTTGCCTACCACCATGTAAGACATACCTTTGCTTCTCCTTTGCCTTCTGCCATGATTGTGAAGCTCCCAAGTCATATGGAAGCATGAGTTCACTAAACCTCTTTCTTTCATAAATTCTCCAGTCTCAGTTATGTTTTTATTACCAGTGTGAGAACAGACTAATACAGATGATAAAAACTCAGGCAAGCAAAGAACTGAGGAAAGAAGATTCCAGGCAGAGAAAACCACAAAGTCACCCACCATGAAGAGGGCAGGGGCTTAGAAGAGTCAATAAGAAAAATGAAGGCCAGTAGGGAGGAAGTATCACAATCCAGGGAGGAAAAGAGAGAACGCTGGAGCAAAATAGGAGCCAGCTCTGCAGGAACCCACTGGCCTTGGAAGGGGATTTCGTAATTTATTTTAGGAGCAATAGACATTGGTGTATTTGTAAAATGCATTTAACCTAATTAAAGGATTAGAGAAAAGTGATTATAAACAAATAAAGTTGTCATCTTGGAGAAAAAGAGGTTTAAAATGTAGTATTCATATAAAATGGAATATTACTTGACCAATAAAAGAAACAACATATTGCTACACGTGACAATGTAGAGAAAATCCAAAAGCACAGCTGGGCGCGGTGGCTCAAGCCTGTAATCCCAGCACTTTGGGAGGCCGAGGCGGGTGGATCACGAGGTCAAGAGATCGAGACTATCCTGGTCAACATGGTGAAACCCCGTCTCTACTAAAAATACAAAAAATTAGCTGGGCATGGTGGCACATGCCTGTAATCCCAGCTGCTCAGGAGGCTGAGGCAGGATAATTGCCTGAACCCAGGAGGCAGAGGTTGCGGTGAGCAGAGATCGCACCATTGCACTCCAGCCTGGGTAACAAGAGCGAAACACCGTCTCAAAAAAAAAAAAAGAAAAAAAGAAAGAAAATCCAAAAGCATTATGTTGAGCAAAGGAAATCATACAAAACATTATATAAAACTTAAGAAAAGGCAAAACTAATTTATAATGTTTGAAATGAGAGTTATAGTTACCTTGGGGTAGAGGAAAGTAGCAGTTAGAATTGGCTGGAAAGGGCCCTTGGGTAATGGAACTTAAGTCTTCACTGGGGTGATGATTATTTAGGTATATGTGAAGCAGGAGAGTTCCCTGATTCCCCTTGCAGGACATGTGACAGGGGTGTGGCTTGGCTGTGCACTCAAAGCTCTTACAGGAAGGAGAGCACATAGACAGGCAGGTGCAGGAGCCAAGGTGAGTGCCCCTGGGCTCTGGCCCCATGGCCTGACACCCATCCAGGGGTGGGTGTCTGCGACTCCTGAAGCCCAAGTGGATGCGTGTAGCAGTGTATTCTTTTAGCTTTGCCATCCACATACAGCCTAAGTATTAAACAGCTCAGAAGATCCTCTGCTTTTTCCAAGGGCACAGAGCCAGTGTGACAGCTTTCTATATCCCATGCTCTTGTCCAGCGTTCAGGAAAAATTAGGCCACACACGGAAGATGATCTTTCTCTGGAGTTTGGCCATCCAGCAGCTGATCTCCTTTCCAACTCCCCACAAGCTCAACTCTGCTCATTGTTCAGCCACTCCTTCTCTTCTCTCTGCCATGCCGTTCTGCTGTTCTTCTGATCTTCTGTTCATCTCCTTATGGAGCTGGGGGCTTGGAATTAATATGGGTACAGTATAGGAGGGGTGTGGCAGGCCAAAATGCAACTTTTAGGCACAGAAACAGAAATGCCTTTTCTCATTTAGGGCCACAGGTTTCTAGTCTTGAGGGTGAGTCCTTTGCCAGGGAACTGCTCTCTTCTACCCAGTATTTCCCTATCTCCTATTGTATCATATACATTTGTCAAAGGTCACTAAATTGCACATTTAAAATGTGTACATTTTATTGTATATAAATTACAGCTCAATTTATTATTGCATAAATATACATACAGATGCTGCACATACACATATATAAGCACTTATCTTTGGAAACAGACTTCATATCAAATTCTTTAGATTAAAGGAAAAGGCAGGGAAGAATTACTAATATTTTATAAATTTGTGTTATAGATTTGATTTGATGGATTATAGTTGTCTGGGTCTATATTTATTTTAATTTTTTTTTTCAAGACCAGGTCTCACTCTTGCCCAGGCTGGAGTGTAGTGGCACGATCCCAGCTCACTACAACATTTGTTTTCTCGGTGCAAGCGATTCTTGTGCCTCAGTCTCCTGAGTAAATAGGACTATAGGCATATGTCACCACACCCAGCTAATTTTTATATTTTTAGTAGACATGGAATCTCACTATGTTGCCCAGGCTGGTCTCAAACTCCTGAGCTCAAGTGATCCACCTGCCTCAGCCTCCTAAAGTAATGGGATTACAGGCATGAACCTCCAGGCCCAGCTTTTGTTTTAATTTTTTATGAGCATAATACTCTTACAGTAACAGATAAATTAAAAATACGATTTGAATTTTAAAAGGCACTGATTGCGAATACTTTAAAACAGAGGTGCTCTGCACTAACATTGACCTTCTGCCTCCTAACTCTGAAGGAGATGTTCTTTTCTGGGGGCCTGTAACTCGGCACTATTTCCTCTGGGACTGGGAAGCTGTGAATGATAGAGCAGCTACTGGACTTGCTCTACATTATTTGTTCAGAAATAGAGCACACTGGAGAGAAAGAAAACAACAAGGAGAGTGGTAGGTAAGAAAACCAGTTCTAAGTTTCAGCAGAAATGTATAAAGGGTCAAGAACAGAAAGGGAAACATTCTGCAAGATCTCTGTTTATAGTTTTCTGCCTTTGTCTGCAACAACCTGCCCTGTATACATTTGGAAAATTGCATATTAGACATATCTGCAAAGTCAGCAGTAAACTATTGTCTCTGAAGGAGCATCCAAACCAAAAAAAAAAAAAAAAAAGTGGATACAACTTTGAGGCCTGTTGTAAGAAAGCATTATTAACTATTTTAATGAACTTACTTCCAAAGGAATTTTAATGATTGCCTTGTTCTAAGCCTTCCTCTTGCCACCAGCTTTTAACTCACGGTTCCCTTGGGTTTTTCTTTTAAAATCCTTTCATTTAATACAAAATATCTGCAGTTCCACAACCCAACTGCTAGTTCATGCTAACGAGCCTTCATTTACCTATACTGGTGTTTTGACCTTCTGACATATAAATCTCAGGAGTTTCTAAACTCAAGCAATTAGTGCTTTGAGTTTCTACCCAGACATCCCTTGCAGCAGGCAGAGAGAAAGTAGCTTTTCATAAGAGAATTAACTTTTTGCCCGCTAACTTCCTGCTATTAAGTTATTGTTTTGACAGGCATTAGCTCTAGTTTCATTGTTTGGTTGTTGTTGTTTTTGTCTGTTTGTTTCAGCCATAATGATTACAACTTTTTATCATCTAGCACTATAGCAGATAAAAGTTTTGTTTAATTCCCAGAAATACCTAAATATTCAAATATATTCTATATAATTAATTTAATTTATAGATAATAATATTTATTATTCTATTATATATATTTTATACATAATAGATATTTATATTATACATAACAGATATTTAATTATTATAATCTTTCTCATAATCTTTCTCATTCTCATTTGTCCACATGGTCAGGAGCAAAGACTCCAAGACAGTAGACACAGAAGAAGCCTAATTCTTTAGGTCATCTCGGGAAGATCACCTAGAAGTGATCCTAGGAGTCACCTAGAAGATTCTCTTTACTTGCACCATATATTGGGAAGGCAGGAGGTAAACTCTTAATATTTAGTATCTATTATATATTATGCATATATATTTAATGTATTATATCATTACTTAATATGTAGCTGGAAGAAATGGTTATTTTGAAGTACGGGCCTCTATAACTTACTACTAGAAAAAAATCAATGCAGGCATTGTTTCTGAAAAAGACAGTGGATCTCTGTATATTTATTCAAGGTTTCTCTTATTTTCCAAAGCAGCCTGGGATACTCTCAGAGATGAAAAAGGCCTTTAGGACTTAGAGTTTTGATGTATGTTTAACCTAGAGGCAAAACAAATCATGCTGGATTATTGTTTATTTCAGTTTACCTGTGGTTATAAATGGCCAAAAATTTATCAATGATAATGAGGAATAGTTTTTTAATTGTAACTTCCTTTACTCTATCTCCTCCTGATATGGACGAGAGGCAGGGAAATACTGGGTAGAAGAGGGCAGTTCCCCGGCAAAGGCCCCACCCACAAGCTTAGGCCCATGGCCCTAAATGAAAACTTTACATTCCTGTTAACCACCCGAATGTGGCTTTTTCCAAAACCATCCTTGCCTATCATGTCCCCCATCCTATGCTCATAAAATCCCAAACTCCATGGCCAAAGGAGCCAAGTGGTGCAGCAGAGAAGGAGGGAAGTGTCTGAATGTTGAAGAGGCCACAGGATGGTCAGAAGGCTGAAAGATTATCTGTCCACTCCATCCCCTTTCCAGCTCCCCATTCTGTTGAGAGCCACCTCCATCACTCAATAAATCCTCTGCATTCACCATCCTTCAAGTCAGTATGACTTGATTCCTCCTGGATGCCAGACAAGGACCCTGGTACCAAGAGGGCAGGGTGTGAAAACCTGTCACCCTAACTCTCCACTGTGCTGGTTAACACTTAGCCGTCTGTGGATGGCAACTTCTAAAAAAGCATTAATTGTAAAACACCCTTAGACACTACCATGGGGTTGGAGCCCAAAAGCATTCATCCAGGTCCCAGCAAACACTTGTCTGCATGCTCCCTGTCCTGCAAGGTGTTTAAGTAAGCCACACCCCTGTTCCAAGTCCCACAAAGGGGTCCGGGGAACTCTCCCGTCTCACTACCACAATGGCATGATTCATTTTTTGAAAAAATAACAGATATCTTATTTGTGTGGCCTTCAGTATTAGCTTACATGCCTGAGAGCTATTCATCAAATATGCACTTTTAGCTTAAGGTAGTATAATGCTATGTGATCATTAAGTCATTTTTTTTTTAATTCCTCTTCCTCTGTGGGCACATGGGAAGATGTTTGCCAGACCATGTGCATTTAGATGGGACCATATAATTAGCTCTGGGCAAGTAGTGTTAGTGGAAGAGATGTATATTGCTGGGTCCTCATGATCTTTCTCATTCTCATTTGTCCACATGGTCAGGAGCAAAGACTCCAAGTCAGTAGCCACAGATAGAAACCTAAATCTTTGGGTCACCTCAGAAAGATCACCTAAAAGTGAGCCTAGGAGTCACCTAGAAGATCCATATATTGTAAAGGCAGGAAGTAAACTCTTAACTGTATTAAGAAGCAGAGATTTCAGGTTTTACTTGTTACTTTAGCACAACCTATGCAGAATATATCACATTGATGACAATCATGGCTTTGATTTTACCAATTCCATAAAAGGGAATATACTTTTGCAGTCAGGTGGAACAAAGCATTGTCCAGAGTGTTTTCTAACATAGCTTGAAGTTTCAGAATTATTCTTAGAGCTATGTTTTGATATTTTATATTAATGAGCCAGATGATACAAATTTTTCTTGTGTGAATTATTAAAATTCTTAGTTGGATTATACTTGAGAAGTAAGGGGAGCTTCCTTTGATATTTGTGGCTGTATGTTGACCTCAAAGCTGTATTCCATAAAAGAAGGAAGAAAAGAAGTAGGGAAGAACAAAGACAGGGGTTACCATGATGAGAGCAGAGAAGAAGAAAACTTTTCTGGACACCTTTTTAACTCACAGTGCCAGAGGGGAGAAATCAGTCAATAACATTAGATCAACACTGAGATGATTGCAATGTGCCTTTTAATAATCCAACTTACAAGTACCTTTAAAAATATAGCAAACAAATATTAATTACTAAAATTTGTCATAGTATGATACACAAATAAAAATATTCAATATTGGATTATATTTTTATTTACTAAAAAGTTATTTAAGCATAGTTTCTTAAAATTTTTAAAGGATTCAGGCCGGGTGTGGTGGCTCAAGCCTGTAATCCCAGCACTTTGGGAGGCCAAGGCGGGTGGATCACGAGGTCAAGAGATGGAGACCATCCTGGTCAACATGGTGAAACCCCGTCTTTACTAAAAATACAAAAAATTAGCTGGGCATGGTGGCACGTGCCTGTAATCCCAGCTACTCAGGAGGCTGAAGCAGGAGAATTTCTTGAACCCAGGAGGCGGAGGTTGAGGTGAGCTGAGATCGCGCCATTGCACTCCAGCCTGGGTAACAAGAGCAAAACTGTCTCAAAAAATATATATATATTTTAAAGGATTCAATAACAAATAATCTTCAATATCACATATGGTGATATTAGGTAACACTTCTCCTTGATAAATTAATTATGATCTGAAATCTGGTAATGAGGGCAAACATATTAATTTGAATAAATCAATGCCTATTGCTTCTAAATTAATTTCCAAATCCCCTTCCCTGGCCTGTAGGGCCCTACATGATTGGCCCCTATTTCCCTCTAATCTTACCTTTGCTCTCTTTCCTTATTATGCTTCTGCCCTACACGCCTCCATTTTTATTCCTAATTCCTCTAAGTTCTGCTGCTCTTCAGGGTTGTAATTCTTATAAATTTTTGTCTGGTTCTAGAATCAAAGTTATGTAGGCCTCATAAAAATGGTTGTGAAATTTTCTGTTTTGGTTATCTAGAAGATTTTGTGTAATAATACTCTTATTTCTCTTTTCATACTTGAAAGATTATTCACCAGTTAAGCTGTATAGGAGTTTCTTTGTGAGAAAAACTTACAACAAATTGAGTTTCTTTAATAGATATCTACAATTCAAATTTTCTGTGGCTTTGTTGTCAATTTTGGAAAGTTGTGTATTTTTTAGAAATTTATTTCATTAGAATAATCAGACTTTTATCTTTCTCATGTCTTTAGAATCTGCAGTGAAGTAGCATTTTCATTTGTATTATTGATCATTTGTGTTCTCTTTCTCTTTCTGATTCTTAGCTTGGTACCATGGTGGTCTAAAGACAGGGAACATATTTTTATCTTGGGCATACGATGGCTAATATTATATGTCAATTTGACTGGGCCATGTGATACCTAGATACGTAGTCAAACATTATTCTTGGTGTTTCTCTGAGGGTGCTTTTGGATGGCCAGATTGCCCTCCCCAATGTGGTGGGTTGCATCCCAGCTGAAGCCCTGAATAGAACAAAAGGATGATCCTTCCTTGAGTAGAAGACAATTCTCCTGTCAGCCTTTGAACTGTAACATCAACTCTTCCTGATTCTGCAGCAGTTTCCAGCCTTGTACTTGAACTGGGACTTCAGCTTTACAGATTTTAGACTAGACAGCCTATATAATTGTGTGAGCCAATTCTTTGTAATGAATCTCTTTATATACATGTACTATCGGTTTTGTTTCTCTGGAGACCCATGACCAATACAGAGCATAAGAACAATGTTGTACTATGTGTACATAAAAAGAGTGTTAAATCTGTCATTGTTTGATGTAACATTCTATATGTGCCAATTAGGTAAGGTTTAATTATGTTTATATCTTCTGCATACTTACTTATAACCATTTTCTTTCTATCAGATCTTGCAAGAGGTGTGTTAAAGTCTCCATTGTTATATGAATTTATCTACTTTTTCTGTTTAATTATATTTTATCCATGTTTGAATTCATGCTATTGGATGCACATAGATTTAAAATTTTTATATGTTCTGGTTATATTAACCTCTTTGTGAAGTATCACTCTAGTAATGCTTTCTCCCTTAAAGACTGCTTTATCTGAATATTAGTATAGCGATATGAGTTTTCTTTTGATTAGTGTTTGTGGGAAATTATCTTTTTTACTGTTTTACTTATACTTTTTCTGTGGTTTTATATTTAACATTTATTTTCTGTATTATGTAAGTATTTTTAATTTAATCTTTGCATTTTCCTTGTGACACTCAGTCCATTTGTATTTGATATCATTACTGACAGAGTTAGGTCCATGTCTACAATTAGACAATGTGTTGTTGTTTTTTAATTTGACTAATATGTTTTGGGTTTTGTACTCTCTTGTCTTCACTTGTGCAAAGCAAATTTTTATTCTTCCATTTTTAGTCCACAATTGTTAGTTACACATTGTTTTACTATTCTGTTTATGTTTTATGCTCTAGGATTACAGCATGTATTCTTCATAAAATTGTCTAATACAAATTATCACTTCCATATTAATGCTAGAATCTTAGAAAACTTCAATTTCATATATCATTGCCCACTTTTTAAGTAATCATTGTCAATTTTACTTCTATATATGTGCAGAACATGTACTAGTATTATTTTATACAATCAACATTTATTTATATTTCTATATATGTGCAGATGATATTTCTATGTATGTAAAGAAGATATTAATTCTATATATGTGCAGAAGATATTACTAGTATTATTTATACAATCAACATTTATTTATATTTATCCACAGATTCATCCTTTCAGATACTCTTCATTCTCTTCCATGTTTTGCTGTTTCATTTTCTTTTGCCAAAAGGACCCCCCATTAATGATAGACAAGATAAAGAAAATGTGGCACATATACACCATGGAATACTATGCAGTCATAAAAAAGAATGAGATCATATCCTTTGCAATGACATAGATGAAGCTGGAAGACATCATTCTCAGCAAACTAACACAGAAACAGAAAACCAAACACCCCATGTTCTCATTCATAAGTGGGAGTTGAACAATGAGACAGGGAGGGGAACATCACACACCAGAGCCTCTCTGGGGGTGGGGGGCAAGGGAAGAAGAGGGAGAGCATTAGGACAAATACCTATTGCATGGGGGACTTAAAACCTAGATTAAACGTTGATAGTTGCAGCACCATGGCACATATATACCACCATGGCACATGTATACCTATGTAACAAACCTGCACATTCTGTACATGTATCCCAGAACTTAAAGTAAAATAAAAATAAAAATAAAAAATAAAGGTAAACAAAGAAATTTTTTCAGTATCTTTTTAAAAGCAGGCTTACTGGGAATAAACGTTCTCAGTTTCTGTTGAAAACCTCTCAGTCACCTTCATTTTTGAAGGATATGATTGTTATGTATGGCATTCTACATTTGCACCATTGTTTCTTCCTACATTTCAGACATCATTTCATTGTCTTTGGGCTTTATTTTCTTGAGAGATCAGCTGTAAGTGTAATTGCTCCACTTTCAAAGTTAATGTGTCATTTTCCTCTTAACTGCTTTTAAAATTCTCTTCTACGTAGGTTTTAACAATAATACTATAATGGTCAGATAGCATTTCTTTGTATTGATACTGATTTGGATTCTCTTAACTTCTTAACTCTGTGGGTTAATAAATTTTTATCATTGTAGAGCCATCATCTCTTAAAAATATTTATGATGGAGTCTCAATTCTTTGCTTTTAGAATGCCAGTGCCCTGAATCTTTTCCTTCTCAGAATCCAAATGCATGTGTATTAGAACTTGCAGTTATGTTTTGACACTATTGGTCTTTTACATATTACTAAGACCTTTCCTTATTTATTTTCTCAGTACTTCAGTTTGGATGTTTTCTATTGACCTATCTTACAGTTTATCAAGGCTGTCTTAGTCTGTGCCTGATATTCTGGTAAATATTTTCATTTAATTTTTTCCCAGATAGTGTATTTTTAGTTTAAGAGTGTCACTTTGATTCTTCTTTAGTTTCAAATTCTTTTTGTATTCTTCATAATTTTACTAGGTTTGTCCATATTTTATCATATTTTCTTATACTTTTAAAATTATTATTATATTTTAAGTTCTGTGATACATGTGCAGAACGTACAGGTTTGTCACATAGGTATACACATGCCATGGTGGCTTGCTGCATCCATCACCCCATCATCTACATTAGGTATTTCTTGCACATATTAATCAAAGCTATTTTAAGGTCTTGTCTGCTAACTCCAATATCTACATCACCTATGAATCTGTCTATGTTTTCCATTTTTTTCCCTTCTTTGGTTATTACTTGGTTTGCTCTATGTATTGACAAGTCTAGTAATTGATTGAATGTACATATTGTGCATAAATAAGAAACTGTAGAGTCAAAATTTTTATCATAAGGTATCTTACAAGAAAGGATTTACTCTTTCAACTGCTATGAAACTAGAATGGAGAACTGATCATCTTCATCCAGTCATAGACTACATTCAGACTGGAATACAGTTTTGGTAAGCCTCAGTCTACCTATGATTTATATCTGCTCCTATGGTGTGACCTTCAATAGGCTTTTGATTGAGATTTTAGCGAATCTTTTGTCTCTTGAGTACTAAGAATAATGAAATTTCTATTCTGTTTTTCAGCATTGTTTGACTTGTAGACATTTGTTCTACATATCTTCAGAATATAGTAATTTTTTGAGACAAAGATTGGCTATGTTTGAGGTCTCATGGTTCTCCAATGTTGCTATTCTAACCCACATAGCTGCCTAAACTGTGATTATTTATCTGTGCTTTAGCAGCAGTTCTGTCTTAACCAAGCTCATATTTCAGCTTTCAATTCATTTCAGCCCAAATATGCAAATGTCCCCAGAGAAAAAGGAAAGTATATAGCTCCTCAGTCTACCTCTGAAATTATTCCCATTTTTTTTCCTGGAATTCCAGTTCCTCCATGCTGTTTTGCTTCAGCAGCTAACCCAAACCCTTAAAAATTTTTGTTGTAGTTTACTTGGCTTTTCTAGTTGCCATAAACACTCATTTCATCATGCCTTGAAGCGTAAGTTTTGATACCTATATTACTTTTATTTTGAGAACTGCTAAAAGTGCACAATTAAAATGAATATCTTTCCTATGGTATAGATTTCTATTTCCCAATAGAGATCTTTTAGTGCATCTTTAAAATATCACTAATAGGTCTTAAAAATCATCTAGCATCTTATTGTTTTGTTCAAGACAGCTCTTAGATCTTTCATCAATGCGCTGAACTGTTCTGTTTTTCAGAGACATTAACACCATCCAAAAATTTTCTGATATCCTTGTTTATATCTGTTATGGTTTGCTGAATCCAAGCAGCTGAATTTGATACAAATTCTTGTCATTTGCTTTGGGAATTAACTCACTGTTCTGGGCTTGAAATATTGAATAAGCAATGCCTCGCTCCAGTTAAAACAAATGGATATATTTTTTTACCCAAGAAATTTCAGATTTCATCGAGACCATTTTCCTGAATAACAACCTTGCTGGGGAAGTGAGCACACGCAAACTTCATTTTGTAACAAAAGCCCAGTGTAACACCCTTGGTTACGTTCCATGCATGACTACATATACTGCAAATGGTAGCCAGCTCCTTTCTCTTACTCCATCATTTATCAACCCAAAGCCTCTTATTTCTCTTCCCAAGGAGACTGAGTGCTACACTGGTGTAGTTGAGGTCTCTCTGCAGGTCCCTTCTGTGGCCTTCACAATCACTGTACATCCTTCAGAGTGATTTCATTTCTTGGAACATAGGCAATCTGCCAAGAATAGGCTTTATTCTTGAAGTAGGTGCAGCAAAGAGAGATACAGATTTGTGTTTCTATCTCCCTTTAGCACATTTCTATTTTAATGTGTTCAAAACAGAACTCTCCTTTATTCTTCCATATCTATAAAGGCTCCCCATGCTCCCATTCATACACCATGTCGAAGATGAGAGATGTTACAACATTAAATAGAGAGGTCCTAGAAATCCTTACTGAGAAGGTAAGCTTGAGGCACAGGCCTGAAAAAAAAAAAAGGTGCAAGACTTCTCTTGAAATGTCTGTAGGAAAAGAAGCAGGAATACCAAGCTCAGGGGCACTGATACAGGAATGTGCCTGATGTTTCTGTATAATGGCAAGGACGTCAAGATAGCTGAGGCTGAGTGAGCAAGGAGGGAGTAATGACGTGTAAATTCAGATCAGGACTAATTGAAGCATCATCTATAACTCTTTATTCTCTTTCAATAGTTCATGTCTAATAAAGTCATGTTTTACCAATAAAATATTTCATACATACATGCTTCATTCATAATCATGTTAAAACCACCCACATTTATGTTGTATTGCCTGTAGAAAATTGCATATCAGAAACTGAACTTCCTAGTTCTTGGAACTCCTCACTACAAGTAAATTTCAAATAAAACATTCTCCTCTGCCACCATCACTATCATAGTCACAGGATATGTCTAAAGATTTCCTATTCTGGATTTTTCCATTACTGTACATGAGCAGGCCAATTAAAGAGAATAAACTGGCCCAGATTTTTATGACAGGTAATTTGAATGTTTGAATATGAACAATTACTCTATTTCAATGCCTACCACAATATTAGAAAAAAAATGAGAATTATGGAATTGGTTTTAGATTTTTCAAAAGTCAAATGGATTTGCTGAATATAAGACTATGGTAGCAAACGAATAAAATGTTCAACTTTCTGTTGTTAGAAAAAATCTAAAATAAATGAATCAATTAGCTTCATGACTTCTTGGAAAGAATTTCACTAAAAAAAGGAGCATCCTGCTTCTTCGGACAACTGCTACCTAGAGAGCATTTTGAATCTCTCATTGTCATTCATTCTCTTCCCACATGCATCATGCTGACACATATGGCTCTCATAAAATAGCCAAACATGATTACTGTTTTTCTAGAAAAGAAACAATTTTAAAGACATACAAGGATATAAGAGTATGTTGTCATGTAGCTATAGACTTCCTGATTCTTTTACCAACACAGTAAAAACTGGTTTTCTAAGCTCCCTGTGTATCTTTTGGGAAACCATCTGTTGTTTTTCTGCTAAATGAGATAACATCAATATGCCTTTCCAGCCATTGCCTTTGATCGTCTGCCTCTAATGTAGCACATTTAAAAAGCTTATCATTCCCTCTGTTTGCAAAGAAATGAATTTTCAAATGCTTAATAAATAATGCAAAATTATTTGGAACAAAAAAATCACAGAAACCAAGAAATATGTATGAAAACAGCAGTACTACAATTCTCACTTCGGGGGGGAAAATGTTAGAAGACTTTTTTATATTCCTAAGAGACAGGCAAAACACTGCTTCTTCTGGTTAATATTGAAGGTTTTTATTTTTATTTGTCTTTTTTTTTTAAGCAAGAAAATGGAAGGTACTATAGCAAGGAATGGGAAAAAGAAAAAGATGAAAAAGGATAGTGGGTAAATTTGCATACCACTTACACTGGTTTTACATTCTAAAATGTTTACAATATATTGTAAAAAAATGAAACAATGTGACTGGGATTAAACAAGGGAAATGGAGTATTTATTAGATTAAGTAAATTAAATTTTCTTTCATGTTTAGAATAATCTATGGTTGATAAAAAGTAACTGAAGCTATGCAATCTTAAAAACACTTTTAAACATCTGTTTTTCACTTTATTTAATAAAGCGAACACCTGTATTTTTATAAAATAAAGTATGTCTAAGTGTCTGCCACAGCTGTTATTATAGATGTTATAAATAAATATAATGTATAAATTAGCATTTTAATATAAGCTATATTTTTTTAAAAGCTGCATGTGAGCCATGCAGATCACTTGTTAATTCATTTACTTGTTTAGGATTTCAGTAACTTTTTTATGAACTTGAAGAAAGAAAATATTTAATTTTTCAGGTGAAGTTTAAATTTTATGATTTCAAAGTCTGTCCAGATATTAAATGAATGCTTTATTAACCGTAGCTTAGTCTTTTATCCTAAAATACACTTTTTTAAGAGCACATGTAAAGCTCAAGATCATTGATAAGAAATAGGCTATTCTAGTGATGTTTAGATGTGGAAAGACAATACAATACACTCGAGTCTAAGTTAAGACATAGATGAAGTAGGAAGAGAAAGAGACTGAAGCAAATTCTGAAGAGCTTACTCTTCAGCAATCTAGAGGAGCTGATCTGGGCAGTTTTATAAAGGAGGTGCATCACCAGAAGACTTTCAGGAGACTTTTAAAAAAGAGTTGGGACATCACTGGATGGAAAGAAGTTGAAAATTAATTTCAGGCAAGAATGAAGAAGAGATGGTGCCACATAAGGAGAATGAAAAGCAACTGTGAGAAGATAGGATTCTGGGGGATAATACTTTCTCTTTGACATGTTTATTTAAAGTTGAATTGAAAGAACACATTAAAGTTTCTCTGATACTACTCCATTTTATACAATAATTTAGGGAGGATTCCTTCTTTCTCTATCTTGTGGAATAGTGTCAGTAGGATTGGTACCAATTCTTTTTTAATATCTGATAGAATTCAGCTATGAATCCATCTGTCCCTGGACTTTTATTTGTTGGCAATTTGTAAATTATCATTTCAATCTTTCTGCTTGTTATTGACCTTTTCAGAGTTTCTAATTCTTCCTGTTTTACTCTAGGAGGATTGTGTATTTTCAGGAATTTATCTATCTTCCCAAGGTTTTCTAGTTTATGCATGTAAAGGTGTTCACAGTAGCCTTGAACTATCTTTTGTATTTCTCTGGTATTGGTTGTAATAGAACCCATTTCATTTCATTTCTTTTTTTCTTGTAAGCCAGAAGACCAAACTAGTTTAGTCTTTCCATGTTCCTCTGCCTGCTTTTATTATTATTATACTTTAATTTCTGGGAAACATGCAGGCTTGTTACATAGGTATACACATGCCATAGTGGTTTGCGGCACCCATCAGTCATCATCTACGTTAGGCATTTCTCCTGATATTATCCCTCCCCTAACTCCCCACCTCTCAATATGCCCTGGTGTATGATATTCTTTGCCCTGTGTCCATGTGTTCTCAATGTTCAACTCCCATTTATGAGAGAGAACATGCGGTGTTTGGTTTTCCCCTCCTGTGCTAGTTTGCTGAGAATGATGGTTTCCAGCTTCATCCATGTCCCCGCAAAGGACATGAACTCATTCTTTTTCATGGTTGCATAGTATTCCATGGTGTATATGTGCCATGTTTTCTATATCCAGTCTATTATTTGAGACATTGCTTACCATCTGCAGAGTCTGACCTGCAGATCCTGAATTAACAATGGATGAATGAATGCACTCTCACACCATTACAGTGTTTCAAGTGGGCTAGGGCTGGGTCTTGGCTGCTTTTAGTGGGCAAAGTGCAACCAATCAACCAAGCCCCTCTGTTTATCCACACTTTTATTCATAACAGTGGTTCTAAGTTAACACACTTGTGGATAATTAATAT
The DNA here is from genome assembly GCF_049354715.1 of Callithrix jacchus. Taxonomy (NCBI): domain Eukaryota; kingdom Metazoa; phylum Chordata; class Mammalia; order Primates; family Cebidae; genus Callithrix; species Callithrix jacchus. Next base: position 30,807,607 of record NC_133518.1, read on the forward strand.
GGTTAAAAGAATGGTTATACAAATTGTAAAAGCTATAGGTTCCAGGCCCAGAGTAAACACAGGTAATTCCCCTTTGAACTCCCATTGAGAGAACCATCCAGCACAAAGTTTACATGAGTAAACAATTAAGGTGGAGACAAAGGGATGTGGGGTAAACAGACTTAGTTGGGAAAGCCTCATCCCTATTTTCTCCCTAACTTAATGGACCAGCTGGCAGCCTTCAGCCTGCCCCAATCAAACCTTTCGGCCTTCCAGAAGGTTTGAGGCTAATCTATAACTTTTCCTAAAAGTTAATATCTTTAATATTTTGCCAGCCCATCAGCTCTGAAGGGAGAAGTGGATCTCCCAGTACCGTGCTTAAGCTCTGCAAAGGGACAGACTGCCTACTCAAGTGGTTCCCCGACCTTCATACCTCCTGACTGGGAGACACCTCCCAGCAAGGGTCAACAAACACCTCATAGAGGAGAGCTCCGGCTGGCATCTGGTGCGTAACCCTCTGGGACAAAGCTTCCAGCAGAAAAAACAGGCAGCAATCTTTGCTGTTCTTCAGCCTCTGCGGGTGATACCTAGGCAAACAGGGTCTGGAGTTGACTTCCAGCAAACTCCAGCAGAAATGGAGCAGAGGGGCCTGACTGTTAAAAGGAAAAGTAACAGAAAGGAAAGGCATCAACATCAACAAAAAGGAGGTCCACACCGAAACTCCATCTGAAGGTCACCAATATCAAAGCCCAAAGGTAGGTAAATTTATGAAGATAAAAAAACCAGTGCAAAAAGACTGAAAAACTAGTGCAGAAAGACTGAAAATTTCCCAAAACCAGAAAACCACAAAACAATGGTATATTTTGCCATACTTATCAGGTACCAAGGTATCTGCATCAAAAGTCAATGGAGAGCCTTTGAAGGCCAAAGCAAATGTAGAAGAGAAGATCAAGATGAAGGTCAAACTTTGTGGAGTACAATGCAAGGATGCTCCTTTTTTTTTTTTTTTTGAGACGGACTCTCACTCTAACGCCCAGCCTGGAGTGTTGTGGTACAATCTTGGCTCACTGCAACCTCCGCCTCCCAGGTTCAAGCGATTCTCCTGCCTCAGCCTCCCAAGTAGCTGTGACTACAGATGTATGCCACCACACCTGGCTAATTTTTTGTATTTTTAGTAGAGATGGGATTTCACCATTTCAGCCAGGATGTTCTCAATCTTCTGACCTCATGATCCACCTGCCCTGACCTCTCAAAGTGCTGGGATTACAGGCATGAGCCACCGCACCTGGCCAGGATGCTCCATAATGTTTACAATTTATTTTAAATGTACTACTGTTATGTCTATGCTAAGAAGAAACTAAGAGAGCAAAGATAAGTTTTATTTACTGAATGCCACGCAGAAAGACACATTCTGACAGAATCAGAATTTGATCCCCTGTCCTTCCAGAGAGGATATTTTTACCAGTTAGAGTATCTTCAATATGTAGCACCTGGAAGGTTTTATAACAATATCGCATATATTAGTTCATATCCAATCTAGACTGACTTCATGTAATTAGCAGTGGTGGAAACAGGTGGCCAAATGCTGAACAGAATTAATTCAGCCAAACTCATATTTACCATTTACAATGCATACTGCAATTACTCTCTAATTTCATAATTTTTTAACACAAACTTATTTTTTTAGGGAAAAACAGAAGATTAGGAAGGACTTATAAGCACCAATTAATTTTTCAAATATATGGCTGTAAAAGGCAAATTGCTTTCTTGCTTTTTAATTATGCTAACTAATACTTATCATTCCATAGACATGTCGAATACTAATTGATGAAACTTTGAAAGAGGAAGGAAAAAAACAGCATCTCACTCTGAAATATCTTTGAGAAGTGAACATTAAGATGAACATAAAATAATCGGGGGTGGAAGGAAGCTCACACTCTCTTCATTTCAAACCAAGAGCTCATGAAAGACACCAAGTGAAACCTCCCACCTGCTTGGCAATTTGACAAGTAAGACCAACATACTAATATGTTCTTTTTCTTTTAGTTAATGCTAACAAATTTTATGATAAGTTGAGTATTTGTTTACTTGTTTTCATTCGGTAATCCTGTGTTTGTATCATTTTCTAGATAATAAACCCACCACTCAAAACGAGTTTTATGTATATTTTTAATAAAGCTAATTAGGCAGTAGGCAGTTTGGAAAGCTTCTTTGCATAGCACATTAGCAGTTAGGTAATTTCTCTCAGGAAGAGTGGGAGGAGCTCTGGGCCTTTTTAAATTATAGAGAGCTCTTTATTCTTACCAGCTTTTTATTTATTTTTTAATAAAGTTAACTTCTTTAAGTGCCACATAGAAACAACTAGAGTCCTCTTCACTATCAGTGTTGATTCCATGGTAATGAACCCAGGATCATAGGCCCATGGCCAGGAATACACTATACATCTGCCCAACTGCTTGAAAAATACATGTCATCATATGCAATGGAGAACTGCCCAAGGTGTGAAGAGTTCAGGGTAAACCCTGACATCACAGGACACACAATTCAAGTCTATTCACAATTTCCACCTGCTTGATTGCTCAGTAGAGGCAGCACATTGACTTAAAGAGACAGATTTTTATGACTATTAAATCCTTACGGCATTTGTAAGTTTTTCAGGCTTTGCAGACATCATTTAATGTCACAGTGCTTTATTATTAGTTCATGGTTTCCATTTCCTTTTTTTAAGGTCACTGAAATGTTGTAGTGAAATAATGGTACTCCAGTTCCCTCAAATAATTAATATATCCTTAATGTGCCTTTCCAACAGAACATGCTTTAGCCATTAGGGAAACTAAAGGCTGTTATTAGTGTCTTTCATCAGGAACCACAGACTCCTAGAATGTCAGATGTGTATAAAGCTGAAGAATGTATCCTTGCAACACTCCATTTTATATTTGTTTATGATTTCTTTAATATTATTGTAAGCACTCTTTAATGCAGAGCAATTAGCTGAGATGGCCAGTCCAAAATTAGTTCAAGGCTGAAGAATGCACCAATTTAAAGCCAAGGTAACTTTATTGCTTTCAGTAAAATATAATTACACCAACTAATAACTGTCAAAATCTTAGGCAGGGGATTTCATCTAGAAATAAACCTTTTACTTATTGTCTACATATAAATTCAGTAAAAAATGCTTAAAATAGTTCTCTTAAAGAGATTCGTTTTTTTGCAATTCCAACTTTTTGAAATGTTATGTAGTTACAAAGGAATTACAATTTTTAATAGAAAATATAAGGACAAATATAAAATAAATTCAGGAAAAATTACAAATTCTGAGTTAGTATAAACTAAGGCTTTACTATAACAAAAACAATGGTCAGTTTTTCCTTTGTCAAATAATTCAACATTTAATATATATAAGATCTTTTGTAAATGTATTCAGTACATTAGTGAATAAAATACTCCCTGATCTTAGGGAGGGAGAGGTAAACAATAAGAATGTTAAATGGTGGCAAGCGCAATGCAAATAAGAAAAATAAGGTTGAATATGGAAATTGGGTGTGTTTGGGTGTTCAAGCTGGAACTTTAGATAACAGCCTGATAGCCTTTTCTATCAGGATAGTCTGTTGGAAAAGGTAATATAATCAAAACTTAAAGGAAGTAAGGAGAAAATAATATTGGGTCAAGAACTTTCCAGCAAAAAGAATGGCAAGTTTGACAACCCCAAAGGTAGGTTTGAAGAATAGCAAAGTGATTAATGTGATGATATGATTTTGTGTCTGTGTCCCCACCAAATCACATATTGAATTGTAATCCCCAGTTTTGGAGGTGGGGCCTGGTGGGAGGTGACTGGGTCGGTGGTGTGGAGATCTCTTGAATGGGCTACCACCATCCCATTGGTGCTGTTCTCGTGATAGTAAGTGAGTGAGTTTGCATGAGATCCGGTTATTTAATAGTGTGAAGGACCTCCCCCATCTCTCTCTCCCTTCTGCTCTAGCCATGTAAGATGTGCCTGCTTCCCCTTTGCCATCTCCCATAATTGTACATTTCCTGAGGCCTCCCAGAGCTGAATAGATGCCAAAATCATGTGTCCTGTACAGCCTGTGGAACTGTGAGCCAATTAAACCTCTTTTCTTCAGAAATTGCCCAGTTGTAGGCATTTCTTTATAGCAATGCGAGCATGGACTAATCAAAAAAGTTGGTACTGAGACCTGGTAGAGTGCTATAAAGATATTGAAAATGTGGAAGTGACTTTGGAATGTAACAGGCAGAGGATAAAAAAGTGTGGAGGGCTCAAAAGAAGACAGAAAGATGAGAAAAAGTTTGAAACTTCCTAGAGACTTGTTAAACTATCGTGACCCAAATGCTGATACAAATAATTTGTAATATGTAATTGAGAGATAAAAAAGGAGAGAGTTGAAATATTAATAAACCAGCCAGAATTGCTGAGTTGTGAGGTAGCAAAAATGGTGTATTTTGTGTAATGTTACCTTCTTTAAATTTGGACATTGAGGAAAGAATTCTAAACCCTTTGAATGTTTTCAGAAGTAATTACTTGGGAGAAAAATAGTTCTTTAAAAAACTACAGGTCAGCTAGAACAGGATTATTTCATTAGTGCTTATAGGTGTCTCCAAGTCTAGGAGGAGCTTTTTTAGCATAAGATTTCTAAACATAGTTTTAAAAATGTTTTATGGGTCAAAAAAAGTATTAAAAACAACAAAACCTTGCATCAAAAATGGCTAAAAGAATAAATTATAAAATAATTGTTAAAAATCCTTCCTACATCTTTCATAAGAATAGAGAAAAGAAGACTGATTTTCCTTTGAAAGTAATTCATTTTTTCTGATCATGGAACTGATCACATTTACTCTATAAAATTGAAAAAAGTATATGAGAAAAAAATTACATCTTTTTTGCAATAAAACATATTCTCTATGAACATTTTGGCATACTTTACATCTTTTTTCAGTGTACAAAATATGTACAAAATATTTCTTATTTTACAAAATTAAATCACACTATCTAATTTTATAACATTTACTTCATACTATTTTATTGAAGCATTTCCAGTGCTTTTCAATATTTTTTGAAAACATGTTTTAAAGCATTTGTGTTACTATTTTTCTGTTTTCTCAGTCAATCAAATACATACTGAGTACATAATATGTGCTGGACAGTATGTTAAGTGCTAGAGACAGACTCATGGAGTTCTTGCGCTTGTAGAGAGCTCAACAAGTAGTAGCAATGAAGTGTAATGAGTACCATACAATGTTATGGAAACTCAGCACCACCATCTAATCTAGTCTAGGGAAATCAGGCTACATTTAAACTGAGGTTAACCTGCCTGTTAAGTAGCATCGAGTAAACAATGCTGAGGGATTTGGGGATTGAATTCCAGGCAAAGTCTCTAGTCAAGAGAAACCGTGCACAAGTTTCTAGTCAAGAGAAACTGTGTCTCACTTTCAAGATATTGAAAGACGTTTCTTGCAATAAGAAAGAAGAGATGTTAAGAAAGAAAAGCAAATGTTTAAAGGCTGAAAGAAGACAAATAAAATGAATGTCTTTGATATAAATTTAAGCTTCATCCCTGGTGAAACATAAAGCCATTGTAAGATTTTAAAACAAGGAGTGACATTACGAGACAGACATATTTTTAAATAACACTATGCCCTGATTAGGAGAGATAGTTTAAAAAATGTTAAATATTTAAAGGCAGAGACTCTAGCAAGTCAATAATGAGAGCCTGGACCAAAAACAGATCATAGAGATGGAGAAAAGAGAACTGGTGGAAAGTATGAGATCGACAGAAACTGATATTTGATTGGATGCAAACAGTAAAAGGAAAGAATAGTGAAGACTTCAGGTTTAAGAAACTGGGCAGAAACTAATCCTTAGAGAAATGCAAATTAAAGCCACAATGAGATACCATCTCATGCCAGTTAGAATGGTGATTATTAAAAAGTCAAGAAACAACACATGCTGGCAAGGCTGTGAGGAAATAGAAATGCTTTTACACTGTTGGTGGGAATGTAAATTAGTTCAACCATTGTGAAAGACAGCATGGCGATTCCTCAAAGACCTAGAACCAGAAATGCCATTTGACCCAGCAATCCCATTACTGGGTATATTCCCAAAGCAATATAAATCATTCTGTTATAAAAACATATGCATGCATATGTTCATTACAGCACTATTCACAATAGCAAAGACATAGAATCAACCCAAATGCCCATAGACTGGACAAAGAAAATGTGGTACATATATACCATGGAATACTATGCCACCATAAAAAGGAATGAGATCGTGTTCTTTGCAAGGACGTGGATGGGGCTATAAAATATTATCCTTACCAAACTAACAGTGGTATAGAAAACCAAACACTGCATGTTCTCACTTATAAGTGGGAACTGAACATGAGAACACATAAATGTGGGGAGGGGAACAAAACACACTGGGACCTGTTGGAGGGGTGGGGGTAGGGAGAGCATCATGATAAATAGCTAATGCATGTGGGGCTTAAGACCTAGGTGATGGGTTGATAGGTGCAGCAAACCACCGTGCCACACTTTATCTATGTAACAAACCTGCATATTCTGCACATGTGTCCCGGAATTTAAAATTTAATTTAATTTAATTTAATTTAAAAAATGGACAGATAAAATAGCTACTCAGTAGGAGAGATGTACAGATAATAAACACATTTTACTTACAGAAGACAGTAGACTGTTTTGGGATATGTGAGGCTTGAGGTGCTGTGATATTTCCAAATGACAACATCAATTAGACAGCTTAGCACCAAACTGGAGATGTGTTTTGGAAGCTCCAGCATATGTGTGGTGATTATTCCATTTACCAACCTAAAATTACTTGATTATTTTAGAAATGTAAAAAGGCACTATGTATATAGATATAGTTTGTGCATCATAATATCATGTTTTAAATAGTAGACACCAAAGTGTAATTAATTTCAATAATAACTAAATATTTGAATTTTGTAATAATTATTTGTTGTTATAAATAATATGAGCTGGCGAACATTAAAGTGCCTAATTTTTGCAAGATTACTAAAACTAGGTTTAAAAATGTTGTTTTCATTCCTAAAGTATATTATTTCTTGATTTTAGCTGCAGATAAAAATAACAAATAAATAAAATTTAAAACATATTAGAAGATGCTAAGTGCTACAGAAAAAAAAAGGCAGAAAACGATATGTATACGGGGTAGGAGAGAAGAAGTTTGCAATTCTGGATGTGGTATTCAGAGAAAGCCTTGCTGGGAAAAAACTTTCAAACAAAAAACTCAAGAGTGGGAAGGGAGTAAATAATGTACAGCAAGGAAGAAGGAGCAAGGAAACCAGAGGGGCTGAACTGGAGTAAACAAAGGGAAGCAACATGCAGGAAATAAGGTCTGATACGTAAAGTGGTGTTGCTTTTTGTGGTATGGGAGATAGCCTCAGAGGTAATCCTAAGGACTTTGGGTTTTGCCCTGAGAAAGAGGGGAAAACCACTGTATGGCTTTGAGCAGAGCCCTAACATAACCTGACTTAACAATCTGCACTGTGGAGAATAAGCATAAAGGACAAGAGTGAAAACAAGAAGACGAATTAGAAGGTATCGCAATAACCTAAGCAAGACTTGATACCATCTGGTTAATGATGCAGGTGATGAGGTTCTTATTTATATTTCTGGTTACCTGTGTTCTACAAAGTCCTCTCAAACATTGAATTAGACAATACTGAAGCATTGCTCCTAGGGGAAACACAGAGTTAGGTTCCTGTGAGTCTCCGGTCACATTACTTTCATCAACAGATGAAAATATAACTTTGTTTTATGTGTGTTTCTGTTTAAAGACACCTTGTTTAATATATAGTTGCTTCATTCACGTTTTAAACAATGTTATTTAAAAAATTTTAATAATAGTTACACACATTTATGGGGTAATAGTTACACATATTTATGAGGTACATGTGATATTTTGATATGTATACAAGGTAATGATCAATCAGGGCAATTGGGACAGTCATCACCTCAAGCATTTATCATTTATTTATGTTAGAAACAACACTCATATATAAATGCATGTCTATCTGCATTTAGAAATGATTTATCTATCTGCATTTAGATAACTGATATCTAAATGCAGATTATCTAACACATGCATTTTCTCTGTAAGGTACATCACAGCCTTCTTGTGCTTTGGAACTAGACAGCACTTTAGCGCTGCACATGGGGACCATTTTACAAAGTGAAATCAACAGATCCAAAATCATGCAAAAAGTCTGGCACTAAATAGACTGCAAAAAGGACATTTGTTCATGGTATTTGAGCTGAAACAAGAAGGCAGAATTGCTTCCTTCCACCAAAGCTGTAAATGTGCATGTTGGGCAACTCAAATTTTTTGTGCTCTGCACATGTTCAAAAATAACACAAAAATGGTGTGATTATTGATTCTGGGGTACAAATAAATTTTAGCAAGTAGGTGATTTAGCAAACATGAAATCTACAAATAATGAAGGTCAATTTTATTTCTTTTAAATGTTCTTGATCCATAGCATGTTTTTGAAATATCTGAGAGAGTAAAGGCATTATGTCACAATATTAATCTATTATTTAAAATGAGTTTTCATATATATGTTCATATATAATATTCAATACATATTTATATTTGTAAATATTATAAACAATATGATGTCTCTCAGGAATAACAAATTACTACAAAAGAAGAAAACACACTTCACCATTCTACTCATTCCCCATGATGTGGCTTTTTCTTTTTCCCCTGAAATGTTTGTATCACAATGGAGGCATTAGAAATTAAATGAAAACTGATCAACTGCACATATAACTTAAAATTTTCAGTCTTTTAATTCTAGTAAATATTTTGCTTTATTCAGCGTTTCTACTGAGAATCACATTCTTTAGAAAGTTGCAATATTGTTAGATAAAAGAGGTAGGACTGTGAATGTGTTCACAATACATTTGTAGTCAATAGCTGCATAGCCATTAAACTGGGGTTTCAAATGCCTTCAAGTAAAAAGTCTGAAATCTAATGCCAAAAACTTGTTTAAAGTAAGCTAATAATTACAATTTTGAAGACAAGAAGCATCTCTACTTTCTTAGAAGGAGGAAAGGTATAATTCTTTTGTTCCATTCTTATTCATTAAGGTAAATCCTACCCATCTGTCTTTCAGAGCTACCTCTTCCACAAATTGTTCTGACTACTCAGCATATGGATGCCTCCCACCGTCCTGTTCTGTTCTTACTTCTCTATATTCCACACTGTGTGAGACTTGCTCAGTAATTATTTCACTTAGATTAATCTTACATCCTCAAAGAGCTCTACAGCCCTAAGTCAGAAACATCAAACCTTATGCCTCCCTTATCCTCTACATCAGAATTTCTTAACTTGTTACTATTTACATTTTGTCTGAATAACTTTTTCTTGGGGGCATTACAGGATGTTTAGCAGCATCTCTGGATTTTATTAGGTGCCAGTAGTAAACTTCCCTGCCCATTCTCCTGAACTCTGACAATCAAAAATATGTTTAGATATTGCCAAATATTCACTGGAGGACAAATCACTCCTGGTTGAGAACTCTGTATCATATCCTATATCTGGAGGACAAATAAACATTTTTTAATTCAGTCAAATTTGTACAGTCAATAATCAGTTTACATATTAATTAGACTCATATATCCAGATCCTAATATTGTATATGTGAAGTCAGCTTGTCCTTCACTGTTCATGTTCATAAAGAAACAAAATGTTCTAGTTGTTAAAAGAGAGCAATCAATATAAAATTGATTGAAATTAAAAACTCTCTATGTAATAATTTTTAATGTTTTCATAACAAGAATTTCCAAACTATGCTCTCTTCATTATTATAAAGTAAAACAAATGTTAGTGTTAGCCTGTTTGTAATATGGTTCTTCCTTACATGTTTAGCATTTTATTAACATCTTTGTTTTGTTCTCCCTGACACTCAAATTATGATCCCAGGACCAGCAGCATTGACATATGTTGGGAACCTGCCAGAAACGCAAAATCTCAGGTTCTGCCCCAGATCGCTGACTCAGAATCTTCATCTTAACAAGATCTCTCTCTGGTGATTTGTATACACAGTAAAAATTGAGAAAGACTTTGTTCAATGAATCTTCTCTCCTCCTAGCCACTCTACATTCAGTAAATTAAAGTTATCTTCTTGTGTCCAGTTAGGAATTTTTCACATTTCTATGCTAATAATCACTTACTTTTAAACTTTTAATTTATTTATTTGAAAATAACAGAGAAAGAGATATGTCAATAGAAGAAAAATGCTTTGTTGCAAGTGCTTTCAGCATCAGCTGAGTCAGGTAGTACATTTACCTGCATATTAATAACAACATTGATGACATCAGCTGGTATATAACTAATATTTCAATTAAAGTGGCTACATGTACAAAAACCTATTTCACAGAATAGAGAATTCTTGATCTTTGATCTTCAACATATATTACCTTTTCAATCTAACCATGCCCTACTTCCAGATATCATGCATTTGCCATAATTTTGTACAATTGTGGTATTAAAAAATATATATATATTAGATCCTAGAAATGTAGGTAGGCTGGTGATTTCTAATGCTAAACCATTTTTAAATTATGCTTAATTAGTTTTAGATTCAGCAAAAGAATTAAAATGCAAAAATAAATACTACTCGTACAATCTCCTTTCTTGTCCCCTGACACTTTAACTCTCAGTTTAGCAAAGGTGAGGGCAGTCAAAGTGATGTTAAAAGTTAAAGGAAAAGGAAAAAAAATAAGAATATACTTTTTTCTTTTTTGTATCATATTCAGAACTCATATTTTAAAATATACAATGCTTCCCATGGGACATAAAAATAAATGACAGTGTTAAATAAAATAAACAGTTTTGATCATGTCTTTGTTGCCACAGAAATTCCTCCATAGATACATATGGCTTTCCCTACAGATACATATTAACTGAGAAAGAGATGAGTAACATGACGGGCAAATTTGAAAGGTGATGTTTTTAGGATTCTTTCCAAGCTCTTTTTTTTAAATTAAATGTCCAGATGATGAAGGACTACACAGCCTAAACCCTACAGACTTGGGAAACCTAACAATATGGCTTCTCTGTCCTTTCTGAACCCCAATCAAAAAATCAAAATACATAAGAAGTGGGTCGACTGGAATGAGCAGCAACTCCCCAGAGACAGAGGTGCAATTGCTGTGTGTCTCAACTGTCCCTTAATCAGACAAAAGCCGAAAAACTAACTGTTCCTTCAGCTAGCCAGGTCTCCCTGTGCAAGGACGATACACATTTTACAAAGTGTAGGAAAGATAAATTCCTAATTTCAAAGAAGAGGGAAAGAAGGATAAACTGAAAAGCATAAAAAAAACAGTCTTTGTTTTCTTTCCAAGGAATATGGGTATGCGAAACAGAAATACACAGAGGAAAATTATGTGAATAAATACAAATGAGGTTAGCATTTGTGGTGATGTAAACTTTGTATTTCTTTTGAGTGATGGATGCAGAAAACATTGCCTCCCACACTCCACAGCCAGAGTTTTTTCCCTATAGATTTGTACAGGCTCAATAACCCATCATTACTTCATCTCACAATTTGATCTGACCTTTACAGCTTTGCTTCTTTTATCATCTCTTACTCTCCAGTGTCTGGCTGCCTTTATTTGACAGTTCTACATTTCACCAAACTGAATTCTTCTTGCATATTTTTAACCCTTTCTATCTTTATAGCTGTGAGCCTATGAATGTTTATAAAGAACATTTAATAAATGGAGTCTTGGCTGACTTAATAACTACAGCATATATTAAAAGAATGTGTGTGTGTCTTAGAGATTTTTTTATTATGTCTCAAGTCTTTTGCTAATATGTTTTTTCACAGTAATAAAGAGATTTTAAAAAATACTTTAGAAAGAAAACAAAAGAAAGAAAAGACACCAGATCAAGAGAGAGAATGGAAGAGAGTATTCTCCTACAAGCCCATAACTAGTCATGATATATGTGTGCCATGCAGAATATGCTTCGCTATAGAAAATGTCTTTACTAAAATTATTCTTCTTTTGATTCTTATTTCTGATGACTTTGGCTCTCATTTAGTGATAGTAATTTTAGTGATAGAAAACAAACTAAAGTGACTTCCGCTTTCTGCTCTCACATTTGGAAATTCCAGTAATTTCATCAATACATCTTAATAAATATCTGTCCCCTCCCAAAGGAAATATTAACTTCCTAGAAGCTAGCATTTATATTTTATTTTTCTCTACTTACTTGATATATTAACTTAGATTTCTATAAAGATGCAGTGAGTCCTGTCAAGCCTTGGGAAATATCCAGTGGCTCCAAATTATTGGGACCCTAAGTAGCATAGGCTGTAAAATGCTTATACTCGTCATACATTTTAAGATTGTGGGGGAATTTTGAAACTGATTTGAGTTCGAAAGGAGGTATCTATTTCTGCTTTTATCCAGAGAATTACAGTGGTACTCTAAGTCTCAGTCTCATCTGTAAATTGTGAGAACTGAACTGGGTGATCTTGATGGTTCATTCCAGTTTTATGATTTTTTTATTCTAATGTTAATGCTTTTAATATTGCCACTTACACTGAACAAACAAAAAATATTTTAATTTAAAAGTTAAAATGTACAGAGGTTATTTGTTCAACATCTATTATTTGTGAGATCTTCATAAATAACCTATTATACCTTCTACATTAAAAAATTTATACTACATTTAAGGTTGCTAAAATACACGATACACAGAGGAATTTTAATTTTAGAAAAACAGCAAATAACTTTTGAGTTAAATGTGTCCCATGAAATATTTGGGACACGCTTATTCTAAAAATATATCTGCTATTTATCTAAAACTGAAGTTTAACTGATACTCCTATATTTTATTGGGTTTATTATAATTAAATTTTCACTTTCAACCAGCTTATTATAATTCCTCAATAGACAAAAATCATACTTTTAAAAAATAGTCTTTTGTCATTTCTTTTCCCAGTGAATCAGCAGTAGGTATTTTGTAGATATTATTTAAGAACAACTAAATTATTTTTGCTTTGTGCTCCTGAAAGATGTGGTTAAGAAGGAGCACAATGTCATATTAAACAGCTGTAATTTAAAATGTTACTCCAATATACAATATTCAATATCGAATATTTAATACTCTAGGTAGTGAAGGAATAATGCTTTACATAATTTGTATTCATTTAGTGTCCATCTATGTTTCACATAGATTTTCCATTTTTCCTCAAAGAAGTATAAAATATATAATTATTAAAAAGTGCCTTAAGACAATATAAACATGATAAATGAAAGGAAATTTTGATAATTTGAACCTCATCAAAATGAAAACTTTTGTTCTCTGAAAGACCATGTGAAGCAAATGAAAAGAGATAAGCTACAGGCTGAAGAAAATATTTTCAAACCATATATTCAACAAAGGCCTCTTTGTTGAGAACTCAATAAAGTACTCTCAAAACTCAATGGTTAAAAGAGTCCAATTAGAAAATGGACAAAAGACCTGGAGAGAAGGTATATAAATGGCAAATAACATTAGCTATTAGGGAAATGTAAATTAAAACTACAATGAGATACTGCTACATACCTATCAGAATGGCTAAATTAAAAAACAGTGGTAACACTAAATGCTGATGAGGATGTGGGAAAACCGGATCAATCATACATTGCTGCTGGGAATGTAAAATGATACAGACACGCCAGAAAACAGTTTGGCAGTTTTTAATAAAACTAAACATGCAACTACCATATAACCTTGAGAATTAACTTCTGGGCATTTATACTACAGAAATGAACATGTATTTTCACACAAAAACGTGTATACAATTTTTCATAGTCCCTTTATTTATAAAAACTGGAAACCGTCCAGATGTCCTTTGATGCTGAATGGTTAGACAAACTGTGGGACATCCAGATCACGAAATAAAAAAGGTCAAACTGTTAATTCACATAACAACTTTAATGGATCTTATCAGAATTATTCTGAGCAGAAAAAGCTAATCTCAAAATATCACATACCCTATGACTCTTTTTCCATTCTTAAAATAACACAATTATAGAAATGACAACAGAATAGTTGTTGCCAAGGATTAAGGAGGGCTAAAGGAGTGGGTGATTGCAGCTATAAAAGGATCACCTAGGGGAGTCTTGTTGGTGGAAAAAATCACATTTTTTTCTCTCTGCTCTCACACAACACTCAACACAGCACATCACACCAATTTTTTTTTTTTTTTGGGAACATCACTTTATTTGGATTTGATTCATGGGGTGAGGGTCTTACATAGGCAGCTGGGCCCAGCCAGCTGGGCTCCTGACCCAGGACCTTTTTTTTTCCCCCCAACTCCAGCTGCAACCATCTTTAACCTGCTGAACGTAATCTCAATGGTTACAGGAGTTTTTTACTCTTCTTTTTTCCTCCTGTTCAGTTCGCATTTCAGGCTGTTCAGCAGATGCCTGTGATTCTGGAGATTCAAATCGCTGGTGAAAGTTTGTTCTCTGTTTCCTCAGTTTTTCAGGAGCTTTTCTCCATAAAATGATCTCCTGCTGTTTGAAGTACCTTCGGTCTTCCTCATCAACAAGCACTAAATTCAAAAAGTACCTTACTGAAAATTTTTTGTTCACATCTCTCATTGTTGGAGTTGGATCATATCCTGCTAAAAATAGTCTTATTGGAATTGATTCACCTTTTACTGGTGCACCATCCATTATTTCGTATTTGGCTATTGTTTCTGTTTCTGTTGTGGTACCAAGCAATTCTCTAGTGGACACCAACTGGATGTTTTAAAATTTAACTCAACTCTGACACTGTCTACCTGGAGATAGCATCAGACCCCATTGGTGAGGACTCAGTCCCACAAAAGTGCCCCCACTTCAGATACCAATCAAAAGCCCCAAGTTGTGACCTGTGCTTCTGTCTGGCTTTAAGTCAGAGTTCTTGTGATCTTCTCCTTGGGTTTGATTAATTTGCTAGAGTGGCTCATAGAACTCAGGGAAAAAGTTTACTTACATTTGTCATTTATTATAACAGATATTACAAAAGATACAGATATACAGCCAAGTGGAAGATATGTGTAGGACAAACTATGTGGGAAGGAGTATAGAGCTCCCACATCCTCTGTGGGTGCATCATCTTCTAGGTACCTCCCCATGTTCAGCAATCTGGAAGCTCTTCAAACCTTGTCCTTTGGGGGTTTTATGGAGACTTCAATACATAAGTAAGATTGAATACATGACTGGGTATTGATAATCAACTCAACTTTCAGCAACTTCAATCTCTCCTCTCCCCTGAAAATTCCAGCTCTCTAATTACAGGCTTGGTTCCCCTGGCAACCAGCCCCTAACCCAAGGCAATCCAGGAGCCCACCCAGAGTCACCTCATTAGAAGAGAAGATGTTTCTCTGTTTATCTAGGGAATTTCAAGACACATAGGGGCTCTACGTCAGATGCTCCTGTCACTCAGACTTAGGATCTCTGTGTCAGGAGCCAGGGTGAAAGACCAAACATTAGAATAAAGATTCTCCTAGTTCCTCTATCTACAAGGGTTTTAGGAGATTTCAGGAATGAGGAGCAGAGGCCAAATACGTATCTCACAGTATCTCACTGTCGTGATGAAACAGGTCTTTATCTTGATTGTTGTGTTAGTTTCATGAACCAAGATGTAGAAAAATTGCATCAGGTTATACACAAAAATGAGTGCATGTAAAACTAGTAAAATATGAATAGGTTCTGTAGATTGTTCCAGTGTCAGTTCCCTGATTTGAATAGTGCACTATTAATTTTCCAAGATGTTACCATCCAAGAAAACTGGACAAAGTTTAAACAAAAGCACCATGTACAATTGTTTGCAACTTCCTGTTAATCTAAAATTATTTGAAATAAAAAATTTGAAAAAAAACTTGTCCTGAACAAGATATTTGATTCAGACAGCTTTCTGAGATATTATATTACCTCAGGGTGTTTATTATAAGCATTAACAACCATGTTACTGTGAGTATAAATAAAATATTCAGACATAGCCTGCTAGATAAACCACATTTCTATAAACTTTACTTCTGAGTAACTTTCCCACACTTTTACAAATGTTATACTGAATTTATTTCTGATTAAAGAAGCTAAAAACAATTTCATTTTAAATGAATATATGTTACCATTATGCATATATTGATAATGTCTTGGTTGCATTACAATACCCTTTTTTCTTTTTCCTTTCTAACAGTTCTCATTTTTATTTTAAAAAACAAGTTGAGAGAAAACCTGCTGTACCTCAGGCCTAGAAATGGATCCCATGACCAAGGTTAACTCAATTAAATATTCGATCACCCTAGTCATAGTGGTTGGCCCAGAGATTTCCATAAGCTCAGCCAATCAAAGGGAATTTCAGGAATTTAAGAATCTAGAAATAAAATTGTCCTTTGTTCTGTGTAGGAATTTTTGTTGATTTGTTTCATTATTATGTTTGGGATTTTTTAATGGAAGTCACTGCCCCCATGTGGAAAGTCAATTTCAGGAACAACTGCCCAACAGAAGGGCA
The DNA here is from genome assembly GCF_049354715.1 of Callithrix jacchus. Taxonomy (NCBI): domain Eukaryota; kingdom Metazoa; phylum Chordata; class Mammalia; order Primates; family Cebidae; genus Callithrix; species Callithrix jacchus. The sequence continues at coordinate 30,824,147 of NC_133518.1, forward strand.
AGTCTCCCTGATCAAACAGAACCTAAAGCCAATGCAACCTCTAAACTTTCAGGTAATAACTTTTTTTTTTTTTTTAATTGAGGTGAAACTTACACACCTTACAATCAATCTCTATTCTAATCACAATCTATTCTAATCACGTCTCTATCCCCTGGCAATCACTAATCTGCTTTCTGTTTCTATAAACTGTTTCTCTTGAATATTTGATATAAAAGAAGTCATACTATGTGTGATCATTTGTGTCTGCCTTCTTTTACTTAGTATTTCAAGGTTTGTTCAAGTTGTAGCATGTATCAGTTCTTCACTGCTTTTTATGGTGGAATATTACTCTATTCCATGTCTATACCACAGTTTGTTTATTCATCTACAAATGGACTTTTGGATTGTTTCCACTTTTTGGTTTTTATGAATAATTCTGATATTAACATCAGTGTACAAGTTCTGTGTGTGCATATTTTTGTTTCTCTTGGTCATATACATAAGAGTGTAATTTCTGGGTCATGTGGTAATGATATGTATAACAACTGGAAAATCACCAAACTATTCCACAGAGGCTGCACTATTTTACATTCTCATCAGCAATATGCGATTTTCTATTTCTCCACATTCTCACCAACGCTTGTTATTTTCTCCTTTAAAAAAATTATAGTAATCATAAGGCTGTAAAGTAGTATTTCATCGTGGTTTTGATTCGCATTTCCTTAACAACCAAGAAACTTGAAAAATTTCATCTACTTGTGGGCCACTCAAACGTCTTTTTAGGGAAATGTCAAGTCCACTGCTAATTTTTTAAATTGGGACGTTTGTCTTTTTTGTCGTTGAGTCACAGGAGTTTTTTTAATGTATTCTGAATACTAAACTCCTGCCAAATATATGATTTGCAAATATTTCCTCCCATTCTGTGGTTTTTCTTTAAACTGTTTTGTGTCCTGTGAAAAACAGAAGTTTTAAAAATTTATGAAGTCCCGTTTGTTCATTTTTTCTTTTGTTGCTCACGCTTTTGACGTCAAGAAATCTATTACAAATCTGAGGTCATTAAGATTTACCCCATGTTTTCTTCTAATATTTTCATACATTTAGCTATTATATTTAGGTTGTTGTTCCATTGTGAGTTGAAATTTGTATATGGTGTGAAGCAGCAATCCATCTTTGTTCTTTTCCATGTGGTTATGCCGTTGTTTCACTATTATTTGTTGAAAAAAACCATTCTTGCCACCATCGAATGGCCTTGGCATCCTTGCTGAAAATGAATTGGCCATAGATGTTTGGGTTTATTTCTACACTCTCAATTCTGTTCCACTGATCCAGATGTCTGTTCTTATGCCAGTAGCACACTGTTTTGATTATGTATTTTCTTAGTAAGTTTTGAAATAAGAAAGCAAGTGTCCTCTTTCTTCTTTTTGATATTGTTTTGGGTATTCTTGGACCCCTGCTCAGCTTTTCCATTTCTACTAAGAAGGTCATTGGAATTTTGATAAAGATTGCATTTAATCTATACATTGACTCTATCATTTGGAGGAGTATTGCCATCTTAACTATATTGTCTTCCAATTCATGAATATGGGATATCTTTTTATTTAATTAGGTCTTTCCTTAATTTTTTTCAGCAATGCTTTTAGTTTTCAGTTTATAAGTAGTTCACTTACAAGAAAAAAAACAAACAAGACTATTCAAAAACGGGCAAAGGATATGAACAGACACTTTACAAAAGAAGACATACACGAGGCCAACAAACATATGAAAAAATGCTCATCATCACTGGTCATCAGAGAAATGCAAATCAAAACTACCTTGAGATACCATCTCACGCCAGTTAGAATGGCAATCATTAAAAGATCTGGAGACAGCATATGCTGGAGAGGATGTGGAGAAACAGGAACACTTTTACACTGCTCGTGGGAGTGTAAATTAGTTCAACCATTGTGGAAGACAGTGTGGCGATTCCTCAAGGACCTAGAAATAGAAATTCCATTTGACCCAGCAATCCCATTACTGGGTATATATCCAAAGGACTATAAATTGTTCTACTATAAGGACACATGCACATGAATGTTCATTGCAGCACTGTTTACAATAGCAAAGACCTGGAACCAACCCAAATGCCCATCGATGATAGACTGGACTGGAAAAATGTGGCACATATACATCATGGAATATTATGCAGCCATCCAAAATGATGAGTTCGTGTCCTTTGTAGGGACATGGATGAATCTGGAGAACATCATTCTCAGCAAAGTGACACAAGAACAGAAAATGAAATACCGCATATTCTCACTCATAGATGGGTGATGAACAATGAGAACACATGGCCACAGAGAGGGGAGCACTACACTGGGGTCTATTGGGGGGAATAGGGGAGGAACAGCACGGGGGGAGCTGGGGAGGGATAGCATGGGGAGAAATGCCAGATGTGGGTGAAGGGGAGGAAGACAGCAAATCACACTGCCACATGTGTACCTATGCAACTATCTTGCATGTTCTGCACATGTACCCCAAAACCTAAAATGCAATTAAAAAAAAAGTAGTTCACATCAGCTATGGTCTGAATGTTTGTGTCTTCCCAAAGTTTATACACTCAAACCTAGTCTCCAAAGTGATGGAACTAGGAGGTGGGGTCAATGGGAAGTGATTAGGTCATGAGAATCGAGCCCTCGCGAATGAAATTAGTGCCCTTGTAACTGTAGTTCCAGAGCACAGTCTTGCCCCTTCAACCATGTATATGCACAATGAGAAGATGCCATCTATGAACAGGAAACATGCTGTGGTGTAATATGAGATAATTTTGTCTTTTCCCCCTGTTCCTGCCATAAAGCTCCTAAAATCCCTAAAATCTTCTGAGTGATAGGAGTATCTTCTATTGTTCATAATGAGCCTTTTTGATAATTCTTGAATTTATTTTAATGAGGTTACATACAAGGGTGAGATCCCTAGGCAGACTCAGGATAGAGTTAGCCACCAGAAAGACAAAATAGTTAGAATGTAGAGGGTTGAAACTTTCAGCCTTACCCATTAGTCTCTGGGAAAGTAAGAAGGCTTGGAGAGTGTTTTATAAAAACTCTAGAACAAAGCTTTTGAATTGCTGAACGCACTGAAGTGCTGGTAGGGTGGCTTGCCCAAAGTGAGCATGGAAGTTTTGAGGCCCTCTATACCTTGACCAATCTATCTCTTCATCCAGCTGTTCATCTGTATCTTCTGTAATATCCTTTATAATGAACTGATAAATGTAAACAAGTGTTTCACTGAGTTGAACCTAAGGAGGGGGTTCTCTGGAATGTCACTTTGTAACTGGCCAGTCAGGTGTATAGGTAACAATCTACTACTTTTGATTGGTGTTTGAAGTAGAGGCAGTCTTGTGGGACTGAGGCCTCAATTAGCTATTTTCTAATAGCTAGTGTCAGAACTGAATCAAGATATTGTACAACTAGTTGGTGTCCACTGAAGAGTTTCCTGATGTGTAAAGAAAACTGCCCTCCACAGACCTAAACAAATATTTGATAACAGAAGTTCTCTTTGTTGAGTCTGAGAGTAGGGAAAAAAAATGTTTTCCTTTTACACAGTCCTTCACCAGACACCAACTCTTGGACCTCTCGACCACTAGAACTGTGTGAAATAAATTTCTGTGGTTGATAAGCCCACCCTGTCTATATTTTTGCTGTAACAGCTTGAATAGACTAACACAACCTTCTTGATGAGATTTATTCTTAGATATTTTATTCTTTTAGATGCTCTTATAAATAATTTTTTTTCTTAATTTCCTTGCAGGTTGTTTCTTGTTAGTGTACAGAAACACAACTGACTTTTTAATGTTTATCTTGACTTGCAACTTTGCCAGATTTTTTAGCTTTAATTGTGTGTGTGTGTGTGTCTGTAGTCTTCAAGATGTACAACATTTAGGATACTGCCGTATATGAACAGAGATAATTTTACTTCTTCCTTTCCAAATTATATAATTTTTATTTATTTTTCTTGCCTAATTACTCTGGTTAGTACTTCCAAGTTAGTGCTAAACAGCAGTGGCAAATGTGTTCATCCTTGTTTTGTTCCTGATCTGAAGAGGAAAACCCTCAGTCTTTCAGCCTTGAACATCATGTTAGCAGGGCTTGTTTTCTTGGGCAGAGTCTCCCTCTGTCACCCAGGCTGGAGTGCAGTGGCCAATCTCAGCTCACTGCAAATTCTGCCTCCTAGGTTCAAGCAATTCTCCTGCCTCAGCCTCCCAGCTGGGTTTTTTTTTAATGCTTTTTTTCATGTTGAGGAAGTTCCTTTCTACTGTTTTTTTTTTTGAAAGTTTTTTTATTATAACCAGGTGTTTGATTTTTTTGTAAATCAAACTTTTGTATGTCAATTAGATGATTCTTTTTGTAGTTCTTTAAGCTATTGTGAGTGAGATTTTCTGTTACTGCCAATTTTAAGCACCATTCATATTTCTCTTGCTTTCATCCTTGTTCTCTTCTCATAAAACTGGTTCAATAAGTGGCAAGTTTATTTTAATGAATGCCAACTGACAATTGATTTGGAAAAAAAAAGTAAATGACCCTGTTAGATCACGCTGATTGTACTGGCTTTATTGTCATTATTATATAGTTCTTGATGTATGTCAAGCTAAAGAAGGTTGTGGCCAAAAACAAAGAGAAAAAAATTTCAGTTTTGTCTTATTATGCAAGAACAACACCAATTTAAACAGAAATAAGAAAATTGATTATTTTATCTTGGCATAATTTACAGTTAACCTAAAAAAAGAAACTGAGACAAATATTGTTCAATTAAGCTATTTTAAAATGTATAGTTAAGTCCATGAGTTCAATTGTTTTAATTTTTAGCTTCCACAAATAAGTGAGAACAGGCAATTTTTTTTTCCATGCCTGGCTTATTTCCCTTAACATAGTGATTTCCAGTTCTATTCACGCTGTTGCAAATGACTGGATCTCATTCTCTTTTATGGCTGAATAGTATTCCATTGTGTATATGTGCCACATTTTCTTTATCCATTCATCTGCTCATGGACACTTAAGTTGCTTCCAAATCTTAGCTACAGTTAACAGTGCTGCAACAAACACAAAAGTACAGATAGCTCTTCAATATACTGATTCCCTTTCTTTTGGGTATATGTGCAGCAATGGGGTTGCTGGATATGGCAGCTCAATTTTTATTTTTTGAGGACCCTCCAACTGTTCTCCATAGTGCTTGTACTAATTTACATTCCTATCAACAGTATACAAGGGTTTCATTTTCTCCACATCCTCACCAGCATTTACTACTGCCTGTCTTTTGGATATAAGTCATTGTAACTGGGGTAAGATATCTCATTGTAGTTTTGATTTGCATTTCTGTGATGATCAGTGATGTTGAGCACCTTTTCATATTCCTATTTGCTATTGATATGTATTTTTTTGAGAAATATCTATTCAGAACTTTTGCCCATTTTTCTGGTCATATTGTTATACTTCATCCAGTAGAATTGTTTGAACTTCTTTTATATTAATGATAGCTATTAATCCCTTATATATTCTGGCTCTTAATATTTGCAAACTACTAAAATGGATAATAGACAATCCCATTCTGTGGGTTGTCTCTTCACTTTGTTGGTTGTATCCCTTGTTGTGCAGAAGCTTTTTAACTTGATGTGATTCCACTTGTCTGTGTTTTCTTTGGTTGCCTGTGTGGGGTATTTTTCAAAATTTTTTTGCTCAGTCCAATGTTTTGGAGACTTTCCCCAATATTTTCTTGTAGTAGTTTCATAGTTTGAGGTCTTAGATTTAAGTCTTTAATCCATTTTGGTTTGATTTTTGTGCAAGGTGAGAGATTGGGGTCTAGTTTCATTCTTCTGCATGTTGGTATCCAGTTTTCCCAGCACCGCTTATTAAAGAGACTGTCTTTTCCGTGGTGTATGCTCTCCCCACCTTTGTCAAAAGTGAGTTCACTATAGGCTTATGGATTTGTTTCTCAGTTCTCTATTCTGTTCCATTGATCTACGTATCTGTTTGGATGCCAGTACAATGCGATTTTGGTTACTTTACCTCTGTAGTATAATTTGAAATTAGGTAATGTGATTCCACCAGATTTGTTCTTTTTGCTTAGGATACATCTGGCTATCTTGAGTCTTTTATGGTTTCATATAAATTTTAGAATTCTTTTTTCTATTTTTCTGAAGAATATAATTGGTATTTTGATAGAGAGTGTACTGAATCTATAGATTGCTTTGGGTTGTATGGACATGTTAACAATATTTTTTTCTTCCCATTTATAAACATGGAATATTTTTCCTTTTTAGTGTCCTCTTCAATTTATTTCATCTGTGTCTTATAGTTTGCATTATAGAGATCTTTCAATACTTTTGATTAAGTCAATTCCTAGGTATTTAATTTTATATGTGGCCATTGTAAATTTATTACTTTTTAAAATTTCTTTTTCACATAGTTCACTGTTGGCATATAGAAATGCTACTGATTGCTCACTATTTGGCTCTCTGTCTGTTATTGGTGTATAGGAATGCTTGTGATTTTTGTGCATTGATTCTGTACCCTGAGACTTTGCTGAAGTTGCTTATCATCTTAAGGAGATTTTGGGCTAAGACCATGGGGTCTTCTAAATATACATCATGTCAACTGCAAATAGAGACAATTAACTTCCTCTTTTCCTAATTGAATACCCTTTATTTCTTTTCCTTGTGTGACCACTCTGGCTAGAACTTCCAATACTATGTAGAATAGGAATGGTGAGAGAGGGCACCCTTGTCTAGAACAAGTTTTCAAAGGGAATGCTTCCAGTTTTTGCGCATTTAGTATACTAGCTGTGGGTTTGTCATAAATAGCTTTTATTATTTTGAGATATGTTCCATCAATAACTAGTTTATTGAATTTTTGGCAAGAAGGGCTATTGAATTTTGTAAACGGGCTTCTCTGCATCTGTTCAGATAATCATGTGGTTTTTGTCTTTGATTCTGTTAATTAGTGAACCCCCATTTACAATTGCTATAAAGAGAATAAAATATTTAGGAAGAATCAATACCATAAAATGGCCATACTGCCCAAAGTAATTTATAGATTCAACACTATCCCCATCAAGCTACCTATGACCCTCTTCACAGAACTGGAAAAAAAACCACCTTAAACTCCATAGGGAACCAAAAAAGAGCCTGCAAAGGCAAGACAATCCTAAGCAAAAAAAACAAGGCTGGAGGCATCATGCTACCTGACTTCAAACTATACTGCAAGCCTACTGTAACCAAAACAGAGATATAGACCAATGGAACAGAACAGAGACCTTGGAAATAATGCAACAACCATCCGATCTTTGACAAACTTGACAAAAACAAGCAATGGGGAGAGGATTCCTTGTTTAATAAATGGTGTTGGGAAAACTGGCTAGCCATGTGCAGGAAGCTGAAACTGGACCCCTTCCTGACACCTTACACTAAAATTAACTCCAGATGGATTAAAGAGTTAAACATAAGACCTAATACCATAAAAGCTCTAGAAGAAAACCCAGGCAATACCATTCAGGACATAGGCATAGGCAAGGACTTCATGACTAAAACACCAAAAGCAACGGCAACAAAAGCCAAAATAGACAAATGGGATCTAATTAAACTTAAGAGCTTCTGCACAGCAGAAGAAACAATGATTAGAGTAAACTGGCAACCAACAGAATGGGAAAAAATTTTTGCAAGGTATTCATATGACAAAGGGCTAATATCCAGAATCTACAAAGAACTAAAAAAAATGCACAAGAAAAAAGGCAACTCCATCAAAAAGTGGGTGACATATTTACAGACACTTTTCAAAAGAAGACATTTATGTGGCCAAAAAACATATGAAAAAATACTCATCATCACTGGTCACTAGAGAAATGCAAATCAAAACCACACTGAGATACCATCTCATGCCAGTTAGAATGGTCATCATGAAAACATCTGGAGACAACAGATGCTGGAGAGGATGTGGAGAAATAGGAATGCTTTAACATTATTGGCAGGAGGATAAATTAGTTCAACGATTGTGGAAGACAATGTGGCGATTCCTCAAGGATCTAGAAACAGAAATACTATTTGACCCAGTAATCCCATTACTGGGTGTACATACAAAGGATTATAAATAGTTTTGTTATAAAGACACAGGCACACATATGTTCACTGCAGCACTGTTTACAACAGCAAAGACTTGAAACCAACCCAAATGCCCATCAATGATAGACTGGACAAGGAAAATGTGGCACGTATACACCATGGAATACTATGCAGCCATAAAAAGGATGAGTTCATGTTCTTTTCAGGGACATGGATGAATCTGGAAACCATTATTCTCTGACACAAGAACAGAAAACCAAACACCGTATGTTCTCACTCATAAGTGGGTGTTGAACAATGAGAACACATGGATGCAGGGAGGGGAACATCACACATTGGGTACTGTTAGGGTTGGAGGGCTAGGGAAGGGATAGATAGCAGAGGTTGGGGACATTGGGAAAAGATAACCTTAAAAGAAATACCTAATGTAGGTGATGGGGGTTGGAGGCAGCAAACCACCATGGCATGTGTGTACCTATATAACAATCCTGCAAGATCTGCACATGTACCCCAGAATTTAAAGTAAAATAAAATTTAAAAAAAGAAATGCTACTGATTTTTCTATGTTGACTTTGTATCCTGAAACTTTACTGAAATTGTTTTTCAATTCCAATAGTTGTCTTATGGAGAATTTTAAGTTTTTCCAAATATAAGATCATATCATTTGCAAACAAGGATAATTTGATTTCTTCTTTTTCAATCTGAGTATCCTTTGTATCTTTCTCTTGCTTAATTGTTCTAGCTAGGACTCCCAATACTATGTTGAATAACAGTGGTGATGGTGGGCATTCTTGTCTTATCATCTTAAAGGAAAGAACTTCAGGTTTTTACCATTCAGTATAATACAAGCTGTGGGTCTACTGTACATGGCTTTTATTGTGTTGAGGTATGTTCCTTTTACCCTTGGTTTGTTGAGGGTTTTAATAACAAAGGGATATTGAATTTTATCAAATGCTTTTTCACGATCAATTGAAATGACCGTATGGTTTTTATCCTTCATTCAGTTAATATGATGTCATACTGATTGAATATGTTGAACCATCCTTGTATCCCAGGGAAAAAAATCACACTTGGTCATAACAAATTATCGTTTTAATGTATTCTTGAATTCAGTTTGTTAGTATTTTGTTGAGAATTTTTGCATCAATACTCATTAGAGATATTATCCATAATTTTCTTTCTCTTTTCTTTCTTGTTACCTTTCCTTCCTTCCTCCCTTCTGCTTTCTTGCTTTTTTTTTTCTTTCTCTTTTTATGAGTCTTTGTATAGTTTTGGTATTCAGGTAATACTGGACTCTTAGAATGAGTTTGGAAGTTTTACCTCCTCCTCTACTTTTTGGAATAGTTTGAGTAGGATTGTTATTACTTCTTCTTTAAATGTATGGTAGAATTCAGCAGTGAAGCCATCAGGTCCCGGGCTTTTCATTACTAGGGGACTTTGTACTGGGGCTTTGATCTCATTACTTGCTATTGGTCTGTTCAGGTTTTGAATTTCTTCCTGATTCAATCTTCATAGGTTTTATATATCTAGGAATTTGTCCATTTCCTCTAGATTTTCCAATTTATTGGCATATAATTGCTCATATAAAGTTGCTGCTAATAATCTTTTGAATTGTTATGTCTCCTTTTTAATCTGATTTTATTTATTTGGACATTCTCTCTTTTTTCTTAATCTGGCTAAAAGTATGTCAATTTTGCTTAACTTTTAAAAAAACCAACTTTCTGTTTCATTGATCTTTTATATTTTTTAACTTTAATGTCATTGAATTCTGCTCTGATCTTTATTTTCTTCCTTCCTGTTAATTTTGGGTTAAGTTTGTTCTTGCTTTTCTAATTCTTTAAGATGCATTGGTAGATTGAAGTTTTTTCTCCTTTTTGATGTAGCCACTTATGGCTATAAAATTCCCTCTGAGTAGTACTTTTGCTGTATCCCATAGTGTGATGGTTAATATTGAGTGAATGCTGAATTTCATTGGATTGAAGGATGCAAAGTATTGTTCCTGGGTGTGTCTGTCAGAGTGTTACCAAAGGACATTAACATTTAAGTCAGTGAACTGGGAGATGTAGACCCACCCTCAATCTGAGTGGGCACTATCTAATCAGCTGCCAGTGCACCTAGGATAAAAACAGGCAGAGGAATGTGGAAGGACTAGACTAGCTTAGTCTTCCAGCCTACATCTTTCTCCTGTGCTGGATGCTTCCTGCTGAGATGTCAATCACCACCTGTGGAGGTCTGTCCTGCAGACACTGACTAAATGGCAGACAACAGATGAATGAATGCCCTCTTGCACCTGGTTCAGTGATTCAAGTAGGCTAGGGATAGTTGTCAGCTGTTTTCAGAGGGTGACTACAGCCAATCAACCAAGACCTCCTGTACATCCTCACATTTATTCAGTAAAGATTTCATAACATGCTTGTGGATGATTAACAAGGTTAAAAGAGTGGTTTTATGAACGAAAAAAGCTTTAGGTTCAGGGGCCCAGAGTAAACACCATTAATGGGCAATTCCCCTTTGACCTCCCCCTGAGAGAACCATCAGTACAAAGTTTTCATGAGTAAACAGAGTAGAGACAAAGGGATGTGGGGTAAACGGGCCTAACTGGGAAAGCCTCTTATCATCCCTATCCTTTCCCTAATATAATGGACCAGCTCCCTTCAGCCTGTCCCAATAAAACCTTTCAGTCCTCCAAAAGGTTTGAGACTATAATCTATAACTTTCCCTAATATTTCCCTAGTATTTTGCCAGTCATTCTTAGTGAATCCCAACATCCTTCCTTCAAATATTGGACTCCAAGTTCTTCAGCTTTGAGACTCTTAAACCTTTGACCACAGACTGAAGGCTGCACTGTCAGCTTCCCTACTTTTGAGGTTTTGGAACTCAGACTGGCTTCCTTGCCCCTCAGCTTGCAGACAGCCTACTGTGGTCATGTGAGTGATTACCTTGTGATCATGTGACTAAATACTCCTTAATAAACTTCCCTTTATATATACATTTATCCTATTAGTTCTGTCTCTCTAGAAAACCCCAATACACACAGGTTTTGGTATGTTGTGTTTCCATTAAACATGGATAGTCTCTTTGGGTCAAGGTTGAAGACGGCTGCCTGGAACACACTTCCAAGTGGCTTTGGGGAATGCTCTGTTCAGCCTTTGGTACAAACCGGTTTTTAAAGGCTAAAGGAAACAAGGAGTGGGCTGATACAAAGTTGTCTGACAAGAATTCTCATTAGTTTAGAGGTAATATTGATTTGTGACTGGCTGTATACTGTTGGGCATAAGTTATAGTTCTAGCATATTGCATTTTATAGTAACTTGGCATCAGTTGGTCTTGAGCCCACATAGCAGGTGGCTTCAAAAGGTAATTATTTACCTCAAGAGAGAAGTTAGATGGCTGCTGTCACATGCTGTCACATTTCAATTCTCTCTAGACCTAATAATTAAAGGGAACATGCATTTCTCAGATTAAAACTTTTTTTCTTTCTTAGTTCCAAGTATTATTTCAAGGAATATCCCCTGTTTTAACTTCCCTGGAAAACTCCAAAGGCTTCTGGGAATTTTGGTCCAAAATCTAAGGCCTCCTGTTCCACAGTCATTAAGTTTTCTGGGAAAAGATCTATTAAATAGGAAAATTAAATGTTTAATACAGCATAAAATAATAATAGTGATATACAAATATTGAAACCCAGAGAGGTTTTAACTTTCCTTCTGCCCTTGCTTTTGGAATCCCTAGCCCTTTCTTCTATTTCTTGGGCATCTTGAGAAAATATTTAATAGTTGCAAAATGCAAGAATATAAATTCAGGAGAAGATCATGAATAGGCCCAGTTATTTCCAGTTCCCTGTGGTTTCTAATTCACTCACAAATTCTTTAGACTTTTTAAAAATAAAAGATAAAATTCCCAGCACAATAGATTAATGTTTCATGTGACAGACAAATGTCACATAAGCTATATTGTTATTCCCTTAATTTTTTTCAGTCTCTTTCCATTTCTTAAAACTATTGCAAAACACTTATTTTATTTTTGATATTCCTTATTCTTAAAATGAGAAGAAAGTATGACATGGAGGACTAAATGAATAACATTTTTTAAAGTATCATTGAAAAATACAGGAAATTTTGTAATGATGATCACTTGAGTACAGAGACAGAGTAAAGAATAAGAAGCAGAAGAGAGAAGTGGGAAACTAATGCACACATATTTACATGGTTGAATTGGGTAAACACTCAGGGATATTTTGCAGAGAAAGTGAAAGCACTCTTCTCCCTCCACTTTATAAAATATCTTTATGATTATATGTCCAATTTTCCTTCTAGCTCGCAAGAATCTTACAAGATTCTTGCGAGCTAGAATAAGAATTGTGATGATTAAAAGATATGTCATTTAGTCTGTTTATTACAAAGTCCATTACCATCATTACCAGAGCCTTGGGAATAAAATAAGAACATTAGAGTGCTTTCTGCCAGTTGCTAGCAGCAGATCACAGCATCTTGTCAAGGGCAATTACATTTATTGTTCACCTACCAAAAAAATCCCAAGTCATTTCCAGTAACAGACTTAAAATCTGTTTTCCCTCCTTAGCCATTTAATATGATAAATTCAAAGACATTTAGAATAAGAATGCACAAGAAACCCTAATTGTTAGAACTAGATTTTCAGCAAAGGTTTTACATTTTATCTACATGCTCAATATGATTAAATATTTATCAGCTGAACCTAAGAAATGCCTGCAAACCCAGTGTTTTGTGTACTCACTTCATGGGTTCCCAGAAGGTTTACATTTATGACAAGCTACTTATTGTATAAATGTAAGTTGGATTTGAAGTATATGATATTTAGCAGCCATTAAGGAGATTCTAGCAGCATTTATGAAGGCTGGCCACTTAGTCCTTCCTTTTGCATTGTGGAAGATTGTAAGAGAAACAGACTTGTGCTGACCTGATCCATCCTATGTGGTTGTTTACTTCTCATTTCCAACAGGAAGAGAAAGCAGGAAGGCACAAACTTGTAACCACTAGCACAAGCATCAGCTAAAAATTACTAATAAATAAATAGATGTGACACGTAGAAGGATCTACAAGAATTGCTTTAACTATGAGTGCAGTAAACCAACCACACACATAAAATGCAACAGGATACATTGCTGCCTCATGAGGTTTTTATTGGTATCCATAAAACTTCACTACAAAATTTTCATTTTTTATATTCACTTAATTTTAATTTTAAAATATTTATGTGATACAAGTACAGAATAGTTTCTAACAAATAGTTCATGTTCTGAAAATTAATTAATAAACAATATTATAAATCAAAGTTGACACTCCAAGCCAGGTCACAAATGAAGTTACACATGTTAGACGTTTTCCAATATAATTGCCAAATTTTCTTACAACACTGAGTACTAATTAACGTGTTCATAGAGCTTTATATCACAACTGTTTAACATTTTTTAATGTTTTTGAAAGAAGTCTTTCAAAAATAGAAAGCATTCTTAAAACATCTGCTATGACTTGCTCTTCTTATGACATTGAGCTGATATTCTGAGTATTCTCTTTGTGATGGGCTAATTTTTCAAAAGTGTGGGACATTGGGTTTTACAGGAACTGCTCAATCTTTTGGCATATTTTCCATGTCTCTTGAAGTACCTACATAATCACCATAACAGAACCACGAGACCTGTTTAACAAAATTATTTAACAAATTTAAGCCAGGGCATTTTTTTTTCCCAAGTGATAATCTTACCCTTTAAAAATTCATCTCTTTTCTATTGTTCTTAGTGACTTTTTGCCTTTATAACATTCCCCTAAAATATAACCAGATTTCAAATGGTTAGAAAAAATATCTGAAACTCAAAAATAAATGAAAAGAGAGTATCGGCTGTTCTTTAAACACAGTATTGGGTTTGACTTTTGATATGGTTTGGCTTTGTTCCCACCCAAGTCTCATCTTAAACTGTAGTTCTCATAATCCCCACATTTCATGGGAGGGACTACTGAGAGGTAATTGAATCATGGGAGCAGTTACCTCCATACGGTTCTCATGATAGTGAGTGAGTTCTCATGAGATCTGAAAGTTTTATAAGGGGCTTTTCCCTGCTTCACTCTGCACTTCTCCTTGCTGCTGCCATGTGAAGGATATGTTTGCTTCCCCTTCCCTCATGATTGTAAGTTTCCTGACGCCTCCTCAGCCCTACAGAACTGAGTCAATTAAACCTCTTTTCTTTATAAATTACCCATTCTCAAATACATCCTTATAGCAGCATGAGAATGGACTAATACAACTTTCTATTGAATGAGCCATTTACAGATCTGAAGAGGAAGAGGTTAATTTGTATATTATTCTATTAGACATGAGAGGTAGACACTATAATGACAGCCTCCACTCCATTCCCTGGCCAAAGATGTCTATGTCCTAATAATCTCTGGAATCTGGGTATATATTTCCTTACGTAGTAAACGAGACTTTGCAGAAGTGACTAAGCTAAGCATCTTGAGATGGTGAGATTAGCCTGGATTATCAGGTGGGCCTCATTTAAGCACAAAATTAATGACATTATGCCTTGATCTTCTGGAAACTTCACATATGTTGGCTTGAACAGAACGTAAGCATAGAAAATACTGATGTGTTTTAAAATACATATGTTTGAAACCTCTGGAGAGAGCTTTCCAGATGCTCCAAATTTTAATTTTTGAATTACCTTTTTATATTCATATTTTGTATTTATACTCATGTCCATATTCAGTACTTCGGGGGTTTGGAGCACAACTGTGCTTGGTGAGGAGTTGAAACCAGAAAAGTAGTGGTTAAACAATTTTCTTGCCAATGAGATGAGTTATAATTTACTTGACATTAGCATAGTACATTTTTATTCTTTTTTATTTTTTATTTTACTTTAGGTTCTGGGATACATGTTCAGAACATGCAGGTTTGTTACATAGGTATACATGTGCCATGGTGGTTTGCTGCACCTATCGACTCAGCATCTAGGTTTTAAGTCACGCGTGTTTTAGCTATTTGTCCTAATGCTCTCCCTCCCTTTACCACCCACCTCCCAAAAGGCCCCCATGTGTGATGTTCCCCTCCCTGCATCCATGTGTTCTCATTGTTCAACTCCCACTTATGAGTGAGAACATATTTGGTTTTCTGTTGTCTGTGTTAGTTTGCTGAGAATGATGGCTTCCAGCTTCATCCATGTCCTTGCAAAGGACATGAACTCATCCTTTTTTATGGCTGCATAGCATTGCGTAGTGTGTATGTGCCACATTTTCTTTATCTAGTCTATCATTTATGAGGATTTGGATTTGTTCCAAGTCTTTGCTATTGCAAATAGTGCTGCCATAAACTTATCTGTGCATGTGTTTTTATAGTAGAATGATTTATAATCCTTTGGGTATATACCCAGTTAATGGGATTACTGGGTCAAATGGTATTTCTTGTTCTAGATCCTTGAGGAATTGTCACACTGTCTTCCACAATGGTTGAACTAATTTACTGGCTTTCTGTGTTGGATTCATCTTTTCCTGTAGTCTCCTAGGTCAAAGGCACATTTACAAGGGCTTTTTAAGTTTTAAAGTAAGATAATTAAAATAACTCCCAAGGTAATTTTCAGCTCTAAATCTCCACATGACATTTTTATTTGGTCCTAACAACAACACCGACAACAAAAATAGAGAGTTTAATATTTTTATTCACCTACTAAGTCATCTAACAATCATGTATTTAGTGCTTGTTATGTGCCAAATACTATTTTAGGTGCAGGGAATATGACAATAGGTGGAAGGCTCTACTATCACAGAGTTTAAATAATGGGGTGAGAAAACAATAAACAAACATACAAATTAGTATAAGTATAATGTCAGGTTGCATCATTGCTACTAAAAACATTTAGCAGAATAAAGAAGAAGGAAGAATCCCCTCTAAAATGACTCAAGGGTCTTTTTTTAGAATTAATCATTCTTAATCCATATTGTTTCTGTAGTCTGTCATGCTTTTTACTTGATATATCCTGAAATTTTAATTTATTCTTTACAGTTATACTAGTTCTTTGCTTTCTTAAATCTATGTTTAAATGAAGTTGTCACTTGCATTATTGTGAAATGTAACCAGCTCTACACTCTTAGAAAAACTAAGAATACAGTCAATACTGTCAGGCTTTCATACAAAGAATGCTATTGTCTATACCTTTGGCAATGCAGATAAAGGCGCACAGGTCAGTAGTATGGTAAACAAAATTTAAGGCATAAATTTAGCAACATAAACATTATTTCCATGTTAGCATCTCCTATAGCTCTTATTTTTGGGGGCAAAACATTGTTAGTGACAGTGATTCTGCCTTCTCTGAGAATGATCTCTGATCTACCAGGCTGGGCCTCCAATAATTATTTTTAATATATCACCATGCAGTCTTTTCTTAACTGAATGGTCCAGCAGCAGACTCCAGACATGAGCTGGGCCAAGCAGACTCTCCTTTCTCTCTCAAGATCATATTTAGAACAAATGAACTCAGAAGGAGGACATTGTTAGAGCTGAGTCTTTTAAAATGACAATTGACCAGTAAAGTTTATGAGCACACAGACTGAGGTATGGAGTAATGTCCTGCCTGATTTCTTTGTTATCCATCTCATTTTTGGGTTCCAGGAGACCACCTAATGTTATTCACAAAACTACACTTTGTAATTTAAGCTAGCAAAAATCCTTCGTGCTGCTTGTTTTCTCAGCAATAGCATTCGACTGGCTTTTGTAATTAAAGAGCTATTGCAGACTGAGTGTCATGTATTTGAGATCCTGAATGACTTAGATGTGCAAAGCACATTTCTTTGATCAATAATATTGTTAGTATTCCATTATTCACCAGCCTGATTTGCTTCTGGCTTCAGACAAAATCTGACGAGCTGAGGAGGAGGGAATAACACAGTTAGTATACCTCTCCATGTCCTCCCTAATCAGAATAGATCTGTTATGAGCACACACATGGAAGAAATGTAGAGAATTTCTGAGGCTTAAAATGTGTTCAGAAATAAAACATAAAGTAAATTAAAAGGAAGGTTGATTTAAAATATAAAAGCTTCTGGAACTGTGCTATTACGGTTGCCATTAGTCATACATGTCTATTGAGCACTTCACATATGGCTAATTCAAACTGAGATGATCTTAGTGTAATATAAACACTAGGCTTCAAAGACTTAGTATTAAAAACCGATAATTTTTATATTGATTTCATATTGAAAAGATAATTTTTGGATATGTTGAGGTAAATTAAATGTTACTAAGATTAAATTCACCTGTTTCTTTTTACTTTTTTAATGTGGCTGCTAGAAATTTTGGACTACATATAAGGCTCACATTATCTTTCTAGTGAATAGTGCTACCTCTAGACTCTGTGGAAGTGTAATCACCATTCTTTAAGGGGAAAACTGACAGCTCTTACTGAGTCCTGAAAGACCTCCCTGGTGTAGTTCTTAAGTGATTACAAGTGTAAAGTACTGCAAAATGTAACCATGATGAGCATATATAGTGAATTTAGGACTCCGCTCAGCCTCCCCTCACCCTGTGGAAGCCAAAGTACAGGCAGTTGTCTTTCCTGACTCAGGCCTTTAGCCCTCTGTAAGAGTGCACTTAGCATTTTAATCTAAGCACTAAAGTACTTCCTGCTGCTGGGAATAAAAACTAGGGACATAATTCCATGCAGTAATTTGTATAGACATCATTGATTTTTTTATGAGGGCTTTTCCAAGATACAAATATATGTACATATATATATATATATATATATATATATATATATATATATATATTTCTTTTTTCTTTTGAGACAGAGTCTTGCTCTGTCACACCCAGGCTGGAGTGCAGTGGTACAATCTTGACTGATTGCAACATCCACCTCCCAGGCTCAAGTGATTCTTGTGCCTCAGCTTCCAAAGTTGCTGGGATAATAGACATGTACCGCCACACCTGGCTAATATTTGTATTTTTTGTAGAGATGGGGTTTCACCATGTTAGCCAGGATGGTCTCAAACTGCTGACCTCAGTGATCTGCCCATCTCAGCCTTCCAAAATGCTGAGATTACTGTTGTGAGCCACTGTGCTGGCCAATTTATATCCTTTTATGTTATTTTTGTTGAAGATGTTTCACTACTATGGCTCAGAAAAATCATGGGCCAACAACCTTAGAATGAACAAGAGAAAGAATTTCATTTTTACATGTACTGCAATATACAGTGTCAAAGGACAAATTATATTCCATCAACATATACAAATAAAATACTTAGAAGACTTTTCGATGAACTTAGATGTAATGTTGGGCATTTTGTCTCCTTTGCAAAATAATTCCTCTTATATTCTTTATTTCTATACATAGCTTCACTTTTCACTGGAGCACCAATCACTGCTTGACATTAAAATATATATTTGTTTACCCAATTACTGTCAATCTCCCTTTTTAGAATGTAAGTGTTCTGAAGAAGGAGACCTTGCTTTGTACAGTGTGTTATCTCTCCATCAATTACAGTAGCTGATGCATATTTATTTCACAATAAAAAAGATAATGAATAAACAAATAATAATGTTACGGATATTATTATGTTACTTTACTCCAAATTCACAACTCTACTGTGGTGGTTCAGTGATCTCAATAGTCTAAAACCCACCATATTTATAAAAAAGTTTTCCACTTAGAGTCTGAAGCAAACTTCTGTTTTCTGCTGCTTTTCAGAGTGTTGTCTGTCTGATGGTGTAAAAACAAAACAAGTTGTCTCTGGATGTTTCACACAAAGAAAAGGGGCATTTAAAGTAGAAGAAAAAATGAAGATCTACTCAAT
Source organism: Callithrix jacchus (assembly GCF_049354715.1). NCBI lineage: Eukaryota > Metazoa > Chordata > Mammalia > Primates > Cebidae > Callithrix > Callithrix jacchus. The sequence continues at coordinate 30,843,023 of NC_133518.1, forward strand.
TGGCTAAGAAATTTTATGCAAGACTATTGTTTTAAGATCAAAATTAGTTTTAATATTTTCCCTATCCTTACCTTTATCTAGGTCCTGCCTTTCAACAAACACACAAAAGGATTAAACTTCTCTTTGGAATTTATCTTCTGTTTTTTGGTTTTCTCTATGTACAATGTTAAGTATATTACAATATCCACAATTATTGCTTACTCCATTCTCTTAAATTACAAGCCATTTTAGCATTTATGAAAGAACTACTGTGTACGCCATATCAGGTCCTGGCAGGTGGTAAGGTGGCATACATAGAAGCTCCTCACCATCTTGCAGCTGGCTACCAACAAGCAGATGCAATTTGGCTGCTGGCCATTGCAATTTTGTGGCTTACTGCCTCTAGTATCATGTCAGACATTTGGGGTAAAATACACAATTACTCTGAGAAGTCCTCTCTGACTTTCATTTTTCCACTTGTCTCAGGACAACAGCTCTTATCCCCTTAACAAGATCACCTTTCATATGTCACTTGCAGATAATAAGATATTTCTCCAAAACTTACTCTGAGAGGCAGTTTTCCTTAGACTCATGATAGATGGCATTAGGTGCTTACAAAGGGAGTAAATGTCTATATTTTTCTTTAATCTCACCTATAAATCATTATAAAACAAAAATTGACATTTCAACCTTAGGTAAAATTTATTAATTTATATTTCCTTAGCACTTTATATTTTTCAAAAATATCTTAAAATTTTTATTATGAATAACGTATATATTCTGAGGATATAAAGCACATAAGTGGAGAGTCTGAAGACCAGCAAGAGCAATAAGTAGTTCATGAAATAAATTCTATAGGCCCAAGCTTAAGCAAAAACAACTGGAATAAAGAGGACTTAAGCAGGACATGGAATCAAAATGAGTTGAATGGATGATGACAGTACAGTTGAACATTATCCCATGGTTTCTAGCTCGGTAAAATGGGTAGATGGTGCTTCTATTCACAGTAAGATAAAAAGGAGAGTCCTTTTCACACTGCAAACATCCTAGGATATCTTAATAACAAGCATGAATTCATCTACCATCAACATGCCTTGATTTCCAAACCTTTGGCTCTTGCCCACATATGTGTTTCAGGCTGTAGACATATATGAGGTTGCCAATGGGACAGCTTCATTTAGATGGTCCACAGGCATCTCAAACAACATTTCCAAAAACAGAGTCACCATCTCATTCTCCCAAAGCCATTCCTCTCTTTATATTCCCATTCTCAGAAAATTCCTCTATAACTTAATAAGAAACCAAAACGATTATTTTTTCCTATCTCTCATTGCCCACTTCCAATTCATCATCAGATTGTGTTGATTCTATTTACTATCTCCAATACACCAATTTCCCCCTATGGTTTTGGTATCTTACTTTATATAAAGCATGATCTTACTCCAGGATTATGCAGCAACCTAATTTCCCTTCCTTCTGGTCTTTGCCTCTTTCATTTTCACTTGCCTTCTACTCTTGTCAAATTCATTTATGTCTGTAAATTATGTTCCTAAAACACCAGCTTCCTTATTTAAACCGTTTACCTAGTTATCTGTGGTTCTCAAGATAAATGTGATCGACTTACTGTGACCTCCTGCTTTCTATAAGAGATGGCCCTTGTCTACCCTTCCACCCTTGTCTCTCAGCACTACTCATCTCCCAAATAAGCATCCCCAACAATCATGCAGCACTATTATGACCCTCTGCATGGGAGCCATGTGGTTATTCATGGTAACCACCAATTACCTCTAGTGTCCAATACTTTTAGAATCAAGTTAAATAAGGACCAAAAAGTATCTATGGATTTGACAATTAGGACCTTATCAAGAGCAATTTTGGATAAAGAAAAAATGAATGAACAAACTACAGTGTCAGACAAGGTACTGAGGAAGTGGTCACAGAAAGAATTGACAACTCAGCCACCTCATAAAGTACTTACTGAATTGACCAAGTACATAACAAAGTAGACAGATGCATGACACTGTATTGATCCTTTAAATTTAGGTGAAATTTAACTCAAAAGACACTGTCAAGAGTGTTCCAATATGACTGTAGCCAAATAGTTTCACAAAAGCAAAGAGCTGGAAGAAAGACTGCCTTTGACAAGGGGGCAGAGATGATCTCAAGCAACATTGTAATATTAGAGCTTAAAATAGGAAATAGAAAATAACCAATGATACTCATGAAGTGGAGAGAATCAGACCATGGAGGGCCTTGTTTGTCTTGTCAAGTTAGGTCTTATTTTTTTAGCAGATAAAAAGCCATTGAACAGTTTAAAGAGGAATAGAAATGGAACCTGATTTTAATTTCTGATAGATTACTCTGACTGCAGAGCAGAGGACAGCTTTGAAGGGAACAAGACTGGAGGCATAGAAGACTAGGGATGAAGGAATACAGAGAAGGGTAGACAGAATCCAGGTTTTATTAAATCCAAGTCACCCTGGTGACCTAGATAGGGCAGGCATTGTTATTCTGCTTTTACAGTTCACGTGGCAGAAAAGGAGAGATGAAGATGATAGATTTGATTTCTGGCAAATCTGAAAAGAAAGCACAAATTTTTCACTCACAACCTAGTGCACTTAGAGCTGGAAACCATGAAAATTTCATTATTTAAGGATTTCATTTAGAACAGTTTATATGATCAATTTAGCTGTAGACCCTTGGCTGAGGTTTCAGTACAAACTTCTACTTGTTTGTTTGCTTAACAGATAGATATAGAAAGAAAAAAATATAAATGCATGTATGTCTGGGTTAGTATACATACATATATTTCTCACCTTTGTCCAGTGAAAGAGCCTAGAAGCAATGACACACAACTAACACACAGATCTTGGTTTCTGAATATATTCTCTAAAAAAAGAAACAGTCTTCTTAGAAAAGTAGTTCATTCCAGGATTGAGGCAGGGAAATTACAAGATGAGCCTCAAATGTCTTGTTTTTCCAAACAAAAATATTGAAAGACAGATGGGTAGCATATAAAAATGTCACAGGAGCCAGCTGAAGGAATTCTCAATGATCAAAGTCTGAATAATTGGAGCCATAAAATAAATAACAATGACATTGGATTACATCCGTAGAATAAAGCAAATATCCACACTGATAAATACAAATAATTGAATGAATAAATCTGGGAAAGGGCAACCTCTTGCATTTAGAATTCTAATTAATAAATGTAAAAGGAATGAGGAAAGTAGAAAATGATCATGAGGCCAAGGCCACAATAATAGCTTCCAGCAAGATATACTAATTGATGCTAAAATTAATGAATGAAAGCTTTAGGAGAAACAGGATATTTACATAGTCTCAAAATCTTTCTCCCAAGAGACTATAAAATGAAAAATAATAACTTATAGTGGAGAAGGCTGGTAGACACTGCCTTACCTAGTGATCAAGGTCAACATCAATACTAAGACTTCATACACTCCTTGTGTAATTCCTTGAGAAGGGCAAAATATCAATTCTGTAGTGTTCTTGCCAAAAACGTATAACATCAATCTAATCAGGAAAAAAAATCAGTCATACCCAAATTGAGGGACATTCTACAAAATAACAATCAGTACTCTTAAACAATGTCAAGACAAGGAAAGAATGAGGAATTGTCACCGATTGGAGGACAGTGGGCAGAACTATAATAACTAAATGCAATGTGGGATGCTGAATTGGATTAGGGAACAGAAAAAGAATGTTAGTGGAAAAAAACTGATGTACAAATAATAAAGTCTATAGTTTACTTAATAGTAATGCAGCAACGTTAATTCCCTGGTTCTGAATAATGTACTATGTAAGAACATAAATTACGATTACGCATAATATTAACATTAGGGAAAGCTGGGTGAAGAAAATACAAAAGTTTTCTGATCTATTTTTGCAACTTTTCGAGTTTAAAATTGTTCAAAAATTTAAAAAAATTAAGTGTTGACAGAAATATACTTTTTAAAAATTTCTGGACAATACTGAATTGTATTCAATAAACATAAATCTTTTAAGAGATTGTTAATATGTTAATTTAGATTTGTCTTTTCTTCATCTTTTTCTGCACTCGAGTCCCACTTCACCTAAATAGGAGGAAGCTCAGTGGCCTGCACATAATTTAAAATTAGCTTTGAAGAGCCATAAAAATTCTGAAAAAGTATATCAGAACCTTTCGAACAGGGCAGGAACTGTTCCAGATTAAGTTTTTTAATGGACAGCATTTTGGAATCAAACACAAAAATGTTTTAAAACCACTGAAAAAGTCAAATAACCAAGGACTAGAGCTTCAAAAGGCCCACATTTGAGGTTGAGTTCTCTCACCTTTATATGGGTAAAGAGAACCACTTTGTAGGCCTCTGGTCCCTTGCTGGTTAACTGGAGACACTGCAAATACTGACTTCACGGGACTGTTATAAGAATTTCCTGAATAGCGACTCTTTGGACTGAATGTTTGCATCCCTCCCAAATTGGTATGTTGAAATTCTAACCCCTAATGGGATGGTATTAGGAGGTGAAGGCTTTGGGAGGTCAGTAGGTTTAGATAAAGTCATGAGGTTGGGGCCCCCATGATGGCCTTAGTGCCTTATAGGAAGAGAAAGAGTTCTCATCTTTCTCTGTGAAAGGACCTATGAAGGAAACTGCTAGAAGAGTTCATCTGCAAACCAGGAAGAGGGCCTTCATCAAGAACCCAACCCTGCTGACACCCTGATTACAGACTTTCAGCCTCCAGAATTTCAAGAAATAAATTGTTGTGTATTCAAGTCGGCCAAGGATGTCCTGTTACAGCAACCTAAACTGATTAAGACAGAAACTGTAAATATCACATTTTGTTCATACATACTAGATACTATTAATAAAAACTACAAAGATAATACATAAAATGTTATTTGAAATATAGGTCTGACTAAAAAGTAGTCCTTTTTTAATTTTGTTGCTGCTTCTTTTCCCTGCAGATCTGTGAACACTTGGGATAACATAGCGTAAATGGCTCTTCTGACTTGCATAGAGCACATGGTCTATTTCTCAAAATCTGTCAACTAATGAAAACAACTGCTGGGATTTAGAAGCCTCTTACTCAAATAGACTATAATAGACTGCTAAAAGTAAGTCTCAATGTTGCTAATAAATGTCTGAAGATAACTGTAAGATGGTAATTGATTACAGAGAGACTCTGGCACTATCACACATACTCTGCATTTATCATCACTGCATCACTGGAATAACATGATGATGCTGATAGCTTAGCCTCATTACCCATGCAAAGTGATACCAAACTCCAAACAATCTCTGACAGTCTCCAGTAAAGGAGGTTTGCTCCAATTCCTTTTCCCCAAAAAACTATTAATTTATTCACAATCAACCAAGTAATAGTGATAACTTATTGGATGCTTTGCTTTATTTTTAAAAGTGAGCCACTGCTTTATTTTCATCTAACAAATATTAAAGCATTTTTCTTCTCAGGTATGTAAGTAATGCAGTATAACATTTTGTTTTAGACACCCCCAAAACAATCTCCTGGTTTTACTCCCATTTCTCTGACCACCCTTTATAGTATTCTTTGTGAGTTATTTCTCCTCAACTCATCTTAAAGGTTATTTTTCTAACAATGTCAATGTCTATTCCCTCCTGATATTTAAATTTAAATTTTAGTTAAATTTTACAAGGGCTTGCCTTGTTTATAAAAATTACACATATTCTCTGATAAGAAGACCTATCAGCTGCCTCTTCCTACTGTGGACATTATCATCATTGCTCAAACAATTGCAACAGCTTCCTAACTAGTCTTCACTTCCAGTTTCCTGGCAATCCATTTTCTGCATGGCACCCAAACGTGATCTTTCTCAGTTACAAATCTAATCATGGTTATCCCCTGCTTAAGCCTTTTAAGAGCTCCCCACTACCCTGGAGGTGAAGTACTAACTCTTTGTTACCTGCATGATTTCTGCTTAGCTCTCCAGCCCCAGATATTAACCAATTCATCTGTTACCAGTGCATTCCACAGTCTTGCATATTTTTGACCTATCCAGTTTCTCCATGACTGGAACTTTGCATTTCATCGATAGTGCCTAACATTGGTTAGAAACATTAAGTGCTAGTGAGTAACTGTTAAATGATGAATGAACAAATAAATGTTTGAAAATATTTTTATAAACAAGGCAAGCCATTGTAAAATTTAACTAAAATTTAAATTTAAATATAAAGATATTAATCATTGAATACTATACTACATTAAGAAGAAAGGGAAACAAACATCAAAATGACCATCTTAATGTCATATTTTTGAATAGGTTTTAAAATATTTGTTAATGATATATTTTATTTTGAATTTATTACTAAAAAAATGTACAATTTTATTTCCTGCCATAGAAACTTGAATAATTTCAGGATGACTTAACCTATTATGACTTCCATGTGTCAAAATAGTGTGGCATGGACATTTATATAACTGCATAGTTGAACAAACCCTCTATCTATTCAGTTTTATAGAGGAATTATTGTGCTTGCTTCATGAGAAACTTAAAGAAGTTATTCAAGAGATGAAAAACAGCTTCTTGATAGAATAGTAAGCAATAACTCCTCTACTTATATGGCATTTCTATAGAAATATGAGCAGAACCCATCAGCATGTCAGGAATCTGCAAGAAAGTGTTTTCATTTGTTTCCTAGGGAAGTTTCTTAGTACAAAAGGCTACTGCCAAAGTCAGTGAACTTCCAGTTACAGTTAACTGCTCTCTATTTTCATCTTCAGAGATAGGCAGCAGGCATCCAAATTCTTATCCAATGACCCTCTCTCATTTAAACTCCTTCTAAACTAATGAGTTTCAATACCATAAGTGGAGAAGGAAAAAGTGAGAAAAACCGTATGCTCTAATATGTAATTGCTGTCCTAGTAGGAATATGGAGTGGGAAATTCTATTCCTCCTATAACTGTCTCACTATTTTTCTATCAATAAGCATTTTTACTCATTCTTGAAGACACAAATCCCTTTAATAATTTCTTCATCATCATCACTTTAATCTTTAATAGGTAAAAGTATGGGCTCATATTCTACTTGTGTGAATCATCATAATGCAAAGGCTACGACCTCAAACTACATGACATATATAAGGAGCAGAACATAGACAAGAAGCAGGTCAATTATAAAGTCAAAAGACATCAAATTTGAAAACACATGGAAACATAGAAGGGAACAACACACACTGGGGCCTACCGGGGGGTGGGGAGGGAGAGCATCAGGAAGAATAGCTCCTACATGCTGGTCTTAATATCAAGGTGATGGGCTGATCTGTGAAGCAAACCAATGTGGCACACGTTTACCTAAGTAACAAACTTGTACATCCTGCACATGTATCCTGGAACTTAAAATAAATGTTGAAGCAAAATAAAAAGACATCAAATTGACAGATCCCTTCCAGTGATAGCTCTAGCCTCTATGTATTTACTAGAAAATTTAGAATCTAGTTCTGCTACAGGATGGTTTACTAAAAAGTTCTGCAGTCTAACCACCTCTATAGTGTTACTGACTTCTGATCTCAAATTCTTTTCCTTGGTAAACTTCTGACACACTATGAAGTGTAATCAGACAACATTTCTTCACGTTACTGTTTAAAATTTAACCCCATCTTGCTACTATATTTTAAGTTGATTTACTTGTTGGAGTGCAATTGCGTTCAATAGAAAAGTATTTCTAGGTAAACAAAGAACACTTGGTTCATCACCATAGCTACACTAGTTAGATCATGTATCTATCATGTTGTGTTTATTACAGGGAAAGCATTTAAAGAAGAAATTGGGCTAGGCATGGTGACTCATGTGTGTAATCAATCCCAGCACTTTGGGAGGTGGAGGTAGGAGTTTCACTTGAGGTGGGAAGTTCTAGACCAGCCTGGTCAACAGAGAGACCCCATTTCTACAAAACTAAAAAATTAGGCGAGTGTAGTGGTCTGTGCCTGTAGTCCCATCTACTCGAGAAGCTGAGGTTAAAAGATCACTTGAGCTCAAGAGTTCAAGGCTGTCGTGAGCTATGTTTGTGCTATTGAGCACCAGCCTGAGCAACAGAGTGAGACTCTGCCTCTTAAAAAAAAAAAAAAGACAGAAATGAGTCTCAATAGGTGTTGAAGAGTATAAAAACTATGTAATATGAGGAGATCTTTACTCCTAGAGCATAAGCTCCATTATAGTAGGGTCTGCATTAGTCACTGTAATATATCCAACATCTAGACTATTCTTTCACATATAGTATGTGCTCAGTAAATATCTGTTTAATAAATTAGCAAATGAATATGATTGAAAAACTGGAAAACATATAACTCGACTACAAAAATTGTCTTCAAAAAGTTAAAAGCTATAGAGTGGAATAGAAAACAGTAGACATCTCTTGTAGGGCTTCAGATAACAAAACTAGAACCAACAAGGTAGAAATTATGCAAGAATTTCTAATAACTGAAGCTAGAATGAGCTATCAAAGAATGGCGTTTAAGACACACTGCCCCCAATATACGGCACCTTGGCATTTGAGGAAACAGCAAAAGCAAGATGGTTTCTCTGAGCTTCTCTCACCTTTCTCTCCTGAAGCAGGCCATAAAAGAATTCTCTCACCTTCTTCCAAAGTAGATCCTGAGACCCTTATTCAAGAGGTACTCTCCCAATACCCAGATGAAAGAAATATACTTATCTCAGGGATGCAGAGAAGAATCTGAGCAAACAGGCCTTACTAAGTCCTCCTGGCTCTGGCCCAGCTTATTACAATTAGATCATACCTGCTTTGTCCAATTGTATTTCACAACAATCCACTTTTTTTCACTAAATTTAGTATAAAATAAATATGCTTGGCCAGGCGCAGTCTCATGCCTGTAACCCCAGCACTTTGGTAGGTGGAGGCAGGCAGATTACCTGAGGTTGGGAGTTCGAGACCAGCCTGACCAACATGGAGAAACCCCATCTCAACTAAAAATACAAAATTAGCTGAGTGTGGTGACACATGCCCGTAATCCCAGCTACTCAGGAGGCTGAGACAGGAGAATCGCTTGAACCTGGGAGGTGGAAGTTGTGGTGAGCTGAGATCATGCCATTGTACTTCGGCCTGGGCAACAAGAGTGAAACTCCATGTCAAAAAAAGAATAAATAAATAAAAATAAAACACATAGGCTTTTCTGTATTCTGTTTCTTTGGGTGTTCATTTCTGAAGGTTTCCATGTCACATAAAACTTATATCAAATAAATTTGTATGTATTGGTTTTGTTAATCTGTCTTTTATTATAGGTGTCTCAGCTATGAATCTTGAGAGAGATGAGAAAAGGATATTACTTTTTCTCTACTATGCAAGGAAAGCAGATAGAAATTTTCTTTTTTGGCTGAGAGTTTAGATTATATTGTCTTTAATATTGTTTCCAAACTTGGCTCCATAAAATACAAATAATACATTTGTTTTTCAGTTTTTGTTCCTTTCATTTTGTTTTGCTGATTACTAAAGCTGCTGTTCTAATTTTGTAAAACTGGCAGTATTTGTGTAGTTTTCAGCTGTCATTTACAGAACTGTGTATATTAATTATAAGGCAAGTCCATTCAAAAGTAATCAAAATATTTAGTCATTTTATCTGAATAATAAAAGTTCCTACCATAACATATCAAGGACTTGGTAATACACTTACTCCAAATTAAAAAATGTATATAAATATTTATCTATTATCTTGCTGGGGAAGGCACAGAGTCAAGACTAGAACTTATAAAGTAGTAAAATTTGACAGATTTAATTTTTTTAGAAGATCTAAAACTCGGTAAAAAAAATAAAATTTTGTTCTGGAAGATGCTGTTAATTTTACCTTAAAATGAGAATCTGGTGTTTCTGTATTTTATCATTTTCAATAAAACTTCTTAAGTGTTAAAAAAAAGAAAAACAAGATATGTAATTCATATTACAAAAGTTCTAATATCCTTAACTTGTAATGTACTCCTATATAACAATATAAATGGAAAATTGGGAAAATACAAATGGGTGAACATAGACTATATGGCAATGGACAATGAACACTCCAAAGATATTCAGAGCTTCTAATAATACGAGTTAAAAATGAAAACAAAAGAAGTCTCGGGTCTAGGATGTTTACCCATCATAGCAGCAAAATAACAAGAACAAGGTATTGGCTTTGATTAGCAAAGCAGAGCCTCTGTAAGAGTTATAAGGAATTTATCACAGAGATTGGACTTGATGTGACTGTGCAAGCTGGTTAAGCAGCCTCAGTGAATTGCCCAAAACCTGTTGCTGAGTCTGCCTGTAATCAACATGGCTGGCAATCAAAAGGGAAGATGAATGTGAAAACAAGAAAATGCTAGAATTCATGAGGATGAGCAAGGAACCTATGACTATCTCTGGAGAACCAGAACCTCTGTTGGTCTCTCATTGTTTCCAAACCTCCAGTTTGGATGACGGATTGTCTGGGAGGAACAATGGTATACTTCCTCACAGAGCTTAAGACACATTTACCTGCAGTCAGGGAAGCAGGAGTCAGAGGGTCTATGGGTCAGGCTGATGGTGTCCTGCCCTATGAGGGTGACAGCAGAGAGCAGATAGCAAATGTGAGCTGCAACAGTGTCTAACAAAACAGGGCTGCTGCCTCACTTACCCCTTCCAAAGGGCATACAGATTTTTCTTGTGGTCAGCCCTAACCCATGCCACACAGTAAAGGGGATTCTGGGAAGCATTACTTCCAGATAAGCTACACATTACAAAGCCACCACCAGTAACAGTTAATGATGATAACAAACATCCACTGAGTGCTTTCTATAGGTCAGAGATGGGTCTTAGTCTCAAAAGTAATTCTTTGAAGTAGTAATGGAATGATTCTTGAATCTTTCAGATATGAAGAGTGAAACACAGAAAAACTGAACAACATCTGCACTGAGACAGTTTGATTTTAAAGCTGCAACATTAACCCAGATTCATTATTTATCAACCATTATTATCAACCTGATAAGAAGTGAACAAAGCATTTTCATATGGTAGAAGGAAGCTGTTAGTCAAGTTTGCATTTCAATTTGCCAGAAGTAATATGTATTTTCAGCAGTGCCTAAAAAGGTGAAACTCAGACCTGGAGATGATCTTGGATTTTCTAAATATCAAACACATACAACCATATCCTCTACAATTTATATTGTGGTGGATCAAAGGTAACACATTATTTTACTAGGCTAAAAAGACTTCTTATACCATATTTTCATTCTAATGATTTAAAAAGAGTACTATAATACTTTACAAGCTTTGGGATTCCCCACTTTGTGACTAAAAGGCTGCATTCCTAGATTACAAAAACTTTGTAGTTAAGCACTGAATATCCCAGTGAATCTGTTCTGTAAGCACTGCAAGAGAGAGACAGGTCCTATTTAAATTTAATAAACCATTCCCCAACTTGTCAAGTCCTGGAACAACATCCTCATGCCACTGGGTTCCTTGGCCTCAGGAGGCATTTGGAAATATTTGAAAGTGTTTTTCTTTGTCACAATAACATTGCAGAGCACTTAATGGTCAGAGCAAGATTGTAATTTCCTGAAGGGCAGAGACTAGTCCTACAACTTGTGTCTGCCAAAATGCCAATAGCATCCCAATGAGAAACAACTAACCATCTCCTACGTGTCTAACTGAAGGGTACAATTTCAACTTCATGTTTAAATCCACAAGGTTTCAGTAGTAAATCTACTATAGTTTATGAGATTTTTAACCTATTATGTAAAATTATTTCCACTTCTACAAAATACTGCTAGGCAAACAAAATCTTAAATGGCCTTTTTGGAGAAAAAAAATTCTGTAATCCTGAATACAAAATAAGCACACATATCTTTTAATGTATCAATTTCTCATATGTATAAATTTAACCTAAGGAAAAGGTAAACAAATGTGTACAAAAATGAAGCTGTAGGAGAAGATGGCACTGTAGGACCAACTCAGGATTGCAGTTCCCGGTGAATCTGCAGATGGTGAGAGGATGCCGCATTTCCAGAGAGATCTTTATTGCCCACAGACCAGGAGATTCCCAGGTGTAGGAGCCGCATGGGCTGCCAGTGTGGCTGTTTGGGCCAGTGCGGCTGTTTGGGCTGGGGCCGTAGCACAGCAGCACTCCATACAAAATACACTGGTTTGGTTGCCCTGTTAAACCGGCAATTGGAGATTTTGGAAGGCAGATTAGCATATTCATCTGATTAAATGGGACTTAAATAAAAAGCCAGCTCAGAAGACTCCCAGGCAGCAACATGATTCCAGCTGGCGCAGTGGGTCACTGCATGGGAAATCACACAGATCCCGGCGCCCTTTCAGCAGGTGATTGGAACACCTGGGAGAGAGTCAACCATTAAACTTAAAAAAAAAAGGGCTCTGAGGCAGGGAGCCAGGTGATCAGGCTCGGTGAGTCCCACCACCACAAAAACAAACAAAACAGCAATTGGAAACGTTTGGGGTTGAGAGTTTCACAGCACGCACAGCTGAACCCAGGACGGTGCAGCTCGGAGGCAGAGGGGCGTCCGTCATTACCAAGACACTCAACCCCTACAGAGGTACACTGCCATTGCTGACACAGCCTGCTGTTGCTGAGGCAACCCGCCGTTGCTGAGGCAACCCGCCATAACAGAGAGAGTCTGCCACTACAGAGGTGGGCCATCATCACCACAGCAGCTCTAACCACACCCATATAAACAGGACTACAGGGAATTATACACGGTAGCTGGGCTGAGCCCACAGCAACAGGGCGGAGCCCATGGCAGCTCAGCATAGCCACTACAGGCAAGCAGTGATTAGACTGCCTCCTTGCTGGGCAAGACAGTGCAATGGATACTCATAAATAAAGCCCTAACTCCCCAGGACAGAGCACCTGAGGAAAAAAAGGGGCTTTATGAGTTCTGCTGCAGCAGACTTAAACATAACTGCCTAGCAGCCCTAAATGAACAACGGAGCTCACAGCTCAGCCCTTGAGTTCCTATAAAGTACAGACTGTCTCCTCAAGTATAAAGTACAAGCAACTCCCTGTATATCCAAAGAGTCACCTCACAAATGACTGATCAGACTGACATTTGGTGGGCATCATTCAGGGACAAAGATAGCAGAAGAAGAAAAGGGTAGCAACTCTCACGGTTCCACAGCTGCTAAAGGTGTACCCCAGGCAAGCAGGGCCTGGAGTGGGCCTCAGCAGTCCTACAGCAGAGAGGCCAGACCGTTAGAAGGAAAACTAAGAAACAGAAATACTTCATCATCAACAATCTGGACGTCCACTCAGAGACCAAATATGAAAACCAGCAACTACTCAGACGCCTGGTGGATGAATCCACAAAGATGGAAAGAAACCAGCACAAAAAGGAGGAAAACACCCAAAACCAGAACACCTCGCCTCCTACGAGGGACCACAACTCCTCATCAGCAAGGGAACAAAGCTGGATGGAGAATGAGGGTGATGAAATGACAGAATCAGACTTCAGAAGGTGGGTAATGAGAAACTTCTGTGAGCTAAAAGAACACGTTCTAACTCATTGAAAAGAAAATAAGAACCTTGGAAAAAGAATCGAGAAAATTATAACAAGAATGGACAACTTAGAGAGAAATATGAGTGAATTGAAGGAGCTGGAAAACACAACACGAGAACTTCACGAGCATGCACAAGTTTCAACAACCAAATTGACCAAGCAGAAGAAAGGATATCAGAAGTCAAAGATCAACACAATGAAATAAAACGAGAAACCAAGATTAGAGAAAAAAGCGCAAAAAGGAATGAACAAAGTCTCCAAGAAATGTGGGACTATGTGAAGAGACCTAATCTACGTTTGATAGGTGTACCTGAATGTGACGAAAAGAATGAATCCAAGCTGGAAAATACTCTTCAGGATATTATCCAGGAAAATTTCCCCAACCTAGCAAGGCAGGCCAATATTCAAGTCCAGGAAATACAGAGAACACCACAAAGATATTCTGCAAGAAGAGCAACCCCAAGGCACATAATCGTCAAATTCACCAGGGTTGAAATGAAGGAGAAAATGCTAAGGGCAGCCAGAGAGAAAGGTTGGGTTACCCACAAAGGGAAGCCCATCAGACTCACAGCAGATCTCTTGGCAGAAACACTACAAGACAGAAGAGAGTGAGGACCAATATTCAACATCCTTAAAGAAAAGAACTCTGAACCCAGAATTTCATATCAGCCAAACTAAGCTTCATAAGTGAAGGAAAAATAAAATCATTTGCAAACAAACAAAAAAGGATTGATACTCAGAGATTTTTGTCACCACCAGGCCTACTTTACATGAGCTCCACCACCAGGCCTACTTTACTACACATAGAAAGGAACAACCAGTACCAGCCATTCCAAAAATATACAAAATGCTAAAGAGCATCCACAAAATGAAGAATCTGCATCAACCAGTGGGGAAAACAGTCAGCTAGCATCAAAATAGCAGTATCAAATTCACATATAACAACATTAACCCTAAATGTAAATGGGCTAAATGCACCAATCAAAAGACACACAGTGGCAAATTGGATAAAAAGACAAAACCCATCAGTGTGCTGTATCCAGGAAACCCATCTCACATGCAAGGATACACAATGGCTCAAATAAAGGTATGGAGGAAGATTTACCAAGCAAATGGAGAGCAAAAAAAAGCAGGAGTTGCAATTCTCATCTCTGCTAAAACAGACTTTAAAGCAACAAAGATCAAAAGAGACAAAGAGGAACATTACATAATGGTCAAAGGATTGATACAACAAGAAGAGCTAACAATCCTAAATATATATGGACCCAGTACAGGAGCACGCAGATATATAAGGCAAGTTCTTAATGACTTACAAAGAGACTTAGACTCCTACACAATAATAGTGGGAGACCTTAACACTCCACTGTCAATAATAGACAGATTAACCAGACAGAAAATTAACAAGGATATGCAGAACTTGAACTCAGACCCAGAACAAGCAAACCTGATAGACATTTACAGAACTCTCCACCCCAAATCCACAGAATATACATTCTTCTCTGCACCACATCAAACCTACTCTAAAATTGACCACATAATTGGAAGTAAATCACTCCTCAGCAAATGCAAAACAACTGAAATCATAACAAACAGTCTCTCAGACGATAATGCAATCAAGTTAGAACTCAGAATTCAGAAACGAACTCAGAACCGCACAGCTTCATGGAAACTGAACAACTGGCTCTTGAATGTTGACTGGATAAATGATGAAATGAAGGCAGAAATAAAGAAGTTCTTCGAAACCAATGAGAAAGAAGACACAACATACCAGAATCTATATAGCTATAAGTGCCCACATGAGAAGAATGGAGAGATCCAATATTGACACCCCAATGTCAAAATTGAAAGAGCTAAAGGAGCTAGATCAAAAAAAAAAAACAACTCAAAACCTAGAAGAAAACAAGAAATAACTAAGATCAGAGCAGAACCGAAGGAGATAGAGACACGAAAAACCCTTCAAAAAATCAATAAATCCAAGAGCTGGTTTTTTGAAAAGATTAACAAAATAGACAGAACACTAACCAGATTAATAAAAAAAAGAGAGAGAGAATGACCAAATAGATGCAATAAAAAAAAGATAAAGGGGAAATCACCACAGATCCTGCAGAAATTAAAACCATCATCAGAGAATATTACAAACAACCCTATGCACGTAAACTAGTAAACCTGGAAGAAATGGATAAATTCCTGGACACTTGTGTCCTCCCAAGCCTAAACCAGAAAGAAGTTGAAACCATGAATAGAACAATAACAAGATCTGAAGTTGAGGCAGCAATTAAGATCCTACCACACAAAAAAAAGCCCAGGTCCAGATGGGTTCACAGCCGAATTCTACCAGACACACAAAGAGGAACTGTTACCATTCCTTCTGAAACTATTCCAAATAATCCCAAAAGAGGGAATCCTTCCCAAATCATTTTATGAGACCAACATCATCCTGATCCCAAAATCCCACAGAGACCCAACAAAAAAAGAAAACTTCAGGCCAATATCCATGATGAACATAGACACAAAAATCTTCGATGAAATACTAGCAAGCCGATTGCAACAGCACATCAAAAAGCTTATCCATCATGATCAAGTCAGATTCATCCCGGGGATGCAGGGCTGGTTCAACATACACAAGTCTATAAACGTAATTCACCACATAAACAGAGCCAAAACCAAAAACCACATGATTATCTCAATTGATGCAGAGAAGGCCTTTGACAAAATTCAATAGCCCTTTATGCTAAAAACCCTCAATAAACTCGGTATTGATGGAACGTATCTCAAAATAATAAAAGCTACTTATGACAAACCAACAGCCAATATCATACTGAATGGGCAAAAATGGGAAGCATTCCCTTTGAAATCTGGCACTAGACAAGGATGCCCTCTCTCACCATTTCTATTCAATATAGTACTGGAAGTTCTAGCCAGAGCAATCAGGCAAGAAAAAGAAATAAAGGGTATTCAAATAGGAAAGGAGGAAGCCAAATTGTCTCTATTTGCAGACGACATGACAGTATATCTAGAAGACCCCATCATCGCAGCCCAAAAACTCCTGAAACTGATAAGCAACGTCAGCAGAGTTTCAGGATACAAAATCAATGTGCAAAAATCACAAGCATTCGTCTACACCAATAACAGACTTAAAGAAAGCCAAATCAAGAACGAACTGCCATTCACAATTGCTACAGAGAGAATAAAATACCTTGGAATACAACTAACAAGGAAGGTAAGGGACCTCTTCAAGGGGAACTACAAACCACTGCTCAATGAAATAAGAGAGGACACAAACAGATGGAGAAACTTCCATGTTCATGGTTAGAAAGAATCAATATCGTGAAAATGGCCATACTGCCCAAAGTAATTTACAGACTCAACACTATCCCCATCAAGCTACCATTGACTTTCTTCACAGAACTGGAAAAATCCACCTTGAACTTCATATGGAACCAAAAGAGAGCCCGCATAGCCAAGTCAATTCTAAGCAAAAAGAACACAGCAGGAGGCATCACAGTACCAATTTCAAACTATACTACAAGGCTACAGTAATCAAAACAGGATGGTACTGGTACCAAAACAGAGATATAGACCAATGGAACAGAACAGAGGCATCGGAGGCAACACTACATATCTACAACTATACAATTTTTGATAAACCTGACAAAAACGAGCAATGGGGAAAGGATTCCCTGTTTAATAAATGATGTTGGGAACACTGGCTGGCTATGTGCAGAAAGCAGAAACTGGACCCCTTCCTGACAACTTACACTAAAATTAACTCCAGATGGATTAAAGACTTAAACATAAGACCTGGCACCATAAAAACCCTAGAAGAAAATCTAGGCAAAACAATTCAGGACATAGGAGTAGGCAAGGCCTTCATGACCAAAACACAAAAAGCATTGGCAGCAAAAGCCAAAATAGACAAATGGGACCTAATCAACGGCAAAAGAAACAGTCGTTAGAGTGAATCAGCAACCAACAGAATGGGAAAAAATTTTTGCAGTTTACCCATCTGACAAAGGGCTGGTATCCAGAATTTACAAAGAACTCAAACAGATTTACAAGAGAAAAACAAGCTCATTCAAAAATGGGCAAAGGATATGAACAGACACTTTATAAAAGAAGACATATATGAGGCCAACAATCATATGAAAAAATGCTCATGATCACTGGTCATCAGAGAAATGGAAGTCAAAACTACGTTGAGATATCATCTCACACCAATTAGAATGGCGATCATTAAAAAATCTGGAGACAGCAGATGCTGGAGAGGATGTGGAGAAACAGGAACATTTTTACACTGCTGGTGGGAGTGTAAATTAGTTCAACCATTGTGGAAGACAGTGTGGCGATTCCTCAAGGACCTAGAAATACAAATTCTATTTGACCCAGCAATCCCATTACTGGGTATATATCCAAAGGATTATAAATTGTTCTACTATAAGGACACATGCACACGAATGTTCATTGCAGCACTGTATACAATAGCAAAGACCTGGAACCAACCCAAATGCCCATCGATGATAGACTGGACTGGAAAAATGTGGCACATATACACCATGGAATATTATGCAGCCATCCAAAATGATGAGTTCGTGTCCTTTGTAGGGACATGGATGAATCTGGAGAACATCATTCTCAGCAAACTGACATAAGAACAGAAAATGAAATACCGCATATTCTCACTCATAGGTGGGTGATGAACAATGAGAAAACATGGACACAGGGAGGGGAGCACTACACACTGGGGTCTATTGGGGGGAATAGGGGAGGAACAGAGGGGAGGGAGCTGGGGACAGATAGCATGGGGAGAAATGCCAGATGTGGGTGAAGGGGAGGAAGACAGCAATCACACTGCCACGTGTGTACCTATGCAACTATCTTGCATGTTCTGCACATGTACCCCAAAACCTAAAATGCAATTAAAAAAATAAAGCTGTAAGAATTGCTTATTGGAACACTGTTTATGAGAGCAAGCAGTTGAATATATTTATATCCATTAATAAAGTATTAGTTAAATAAATGGTGGCTTTTCTAGGCAATGGAATACAAAGCAGTCACTAAAAGAGACAGATACTGCTATACATACTTTTACACTGCATAATATATAATATATTATGTTTAAATTCTAAATTGTAAAATAGTATATATTTCATATGTACTGTTTTATAATGATAATTATAAATGTATCCTAGACTTCAAGAAAATTATACTCAAATTTAAAGGTCTTTTTATATATTATTTCCAAAATGTAAATACTACATTATCATTTATTAAATTTGTAGAATCAGTAGTATTTACTTTGAACAAAATGTAACTGGCATTTCTATTACTGGGTTGAACTCAGTTGCATTTATAAAATAAGTTAATATTAATATTCAAAGGTATATCATAAATGCTTAAGGTAAAATACAGTGATCTGCATTCTCTTTCATAAGGAAGTCCTGCAAACAAACATACTAAAGTGACCTGCTTTCCATGACTGACTCTGCAGATGCATATACCAATGCTGACATTTTTATTTGCTTTTTCTGTCAGTAGCAATTGGCAAGACTCCAGAAAATGTAAATAAAGGCTGGAACAGAATGGTGATCTTTGAGCATTTCTGAGCAGGGTTACCTAAATTTAGAGTCCACTTTTATGTCTTTTCCCTCAGCCAGCTTTCAACCATCTCTTTTCACTGTAATTGCCCAAAATTTTTGTCATTGTTTTCCAGGCTTGCAAATCACTTTAATTTTCCTTATAAACTCTTCAACTCTCTCAAATACCGTATTTCATTAAATATAAGATGCCATTGATTGTAAGACACCACTGTTTAATGTAGCACTAAGAAAGAAATAAAAGCTGCCAATTAAACACAATGATTTATTGCCAACAATTTTTAATTGAAAGGTTCTTTTAGATGTATTTAAGGATAAATTTGTATCCTAGGTATCACTTCTGTGCATACTTAAAAGATATAACAGAAGTGAGGTCAATTGGCTAAAGAACTTTTTCAATTATCTTCATAATTGGCCTCCCTCTTCTGACTCCCTTTTGAACTCAGCCCTGTAGATGTCCCTGTTTTTCTACCCAATGCAGTCTCTGTACCATTAGGACCATGGGTGGTGCATTTCACAGAAGAGCGCCCCCTTCTGTCTCAGAAATTTTCTTCCAAGCCAGTGACACCTATTTCGCAAGTTATGATGCTGGTGCTTTTTTTTTTATCTTTCAAGAAGATGCCAATAACTGTCTTCAAAACAACAACCAAGACACATATTTCTTCCTTATTTGGTTGGCTTATTGCATCAATGATGGGCTTTGGCTGTCCAGTCATGACAGCAGAAACCAAGTTTGTGCCTACGCAGGCAGTCACAAACATCACAAAAGCTGCCCACATCTCTGCAATGGCAAGATGCCATCAACTGTAAGATGTATATCTTTTAAATGTTAATATTAAATTAGCATGTTAAATTATAAGACACATCTCCATTAAATATAAAAATGCAGACATATATGCTTCTTGGAATCAGTGAAATGTAGCACTAGTATCGTAATTTTATAAATAGGACATTTGGGTACATAAATCTTATTGCACATAAAGTCACATTGCCAGTAAGTGATCAAGCAAGGGATCAAATCTAGGTCTCATTAAAAAAAAAACAACACTGTATTTCAGATCCCACATCCGGTACTCAATGGGTATGACTTTTGCCTTTACTCCTTTTAATTTTAAGAATTCTTATTGACTAGATTTGTGTGAATTATTCCTCTCCATGGCCCCTACCATCTCAACCATGCTCTGCTCTTTATTTCTCTATTAAAATGTAATTCTTCCTCAATAGACATCTTTACTTCATATTTTCTACTTCTAATTTTTCTTCTGGGTGGGAAAAAGGCACATAATCATGTATAAGTCAAAATAGCACTTTTAACTGAAAGCAGTATATGAGCTTTAATATATTGACTGGAATTTTCTATTTAGTCTCCTTAAGAGGTTTTTGTTTAGTTTCTTCTTCATCTCTAGCAATTTTCTAGATGGCTGCAGATGCCCAATGCACATGCTACACATAAATTTAGCAGCTTACTGCTATATTATTTGTTTTAATTTCCAAATATTATGGATTTTATAGTCCTATAATTCTTTGCTAATTCAAGCTATACTATAAAATTTCTCATCTCTTGAACCACTCAAGACTCACTGGAAACAACTACTATTACTATTTCAGGATACTTAACTTTTGCCCTGATTTTAACCAACAGAAATGGATGGATAAATATCCATAATTTATGAACAATAGAAAAATAGAATTTTAAGTATCAGGTAATTTCTACAATTTTCTATATAAGCAAATAAAATATCACATATCATAGTTGTTTTAATTTTTAATTGCTTGGCTCTCAATTTACTGTGTATTTTATTTCAGGGTGTGAGTGTGTGTACAAATAAAACTTTTTTAACCACTAATGAATGGTCCCTTTGCCCTGGAGTTGCTTAACAAGGTATAATAAAGCTTGTCTAAACAGAACATGGAATTAAAGAAAGCTAATCAGGATTTTTATTCACACTGAAACAGAAAATTACAAAGAAAAAAATGAAGAAGATATTTATCCCAAATCCAGATTTGGCCAGGTCTGTCTAACGTAGCAGAGAGGTCTTTTCTACCCTATCAATTCAGTCTCACTGAAATGGCCATTTCTTTATTCATTTGTCGGCTACCTTCAGTTATTAAGATGCCTCCCCATTATTAAGTTATTGATTGGCTGCTTCCCTATTTTTTACGTTATTTTCATCAACCTGAATGCATGGTTTGATTATTAGTATATCTCATGGAGGTTTTATCCTTCCTCTTGAAATGAAATGCTAATAAGTTGAAAACTGCTTGCTGCTAAATCTGAGAGTCTTATGTTTTGACAGAAGCTCCAGAGCATTATAATTTATAGATGGTGGTTCCTCTTTATATGCACCACACATATTTGACATGTTCGCCTTGACATTTATGCTTTAACAGATGGTGTTTCCTGTTTAACAGTAAAGCAAAAATAAAAAAGCCAAGTCACATTTTAGGCCATTCTGCTTCTCTGGATAAAACACAAAACAAAGACAGCAAAGAATAAAAACATGTTTTAATCATCCAGGAAGCATACCATGGATCTTTTGTGCTGTCAACTGTATTGGTGTCCTTGACACACTGAGAGCACCTCCTTACGATCTTCTGTGTGGAATTAAAAAACAGCTTTTCTGTCTAAAGCACAGTACTAGAACTGAAGTAATGTGATTTCATCCTGTCCTAGTCTAACTTATGGGAAATGGCTCTCATTCCAATATTAGGTTATTGTTTCCTGTTTCATTTTGTTTAATATCTCCAGAATCTATTCTCCTTCCCTGCCAAATTCACATTCCCAACTTCCTACAAACACCATGATTGAATGTACGAGGGGTATCACAAACTCAGTGTGTTCAGTCTGGATTTAGTCATCCCTATAATCGGCTTGATTTTTGTGTTCTCCATTTCACAATACAGCTCATCATTTATCCAGTTGCCCAAGAAAGAAATTAGTCACTAAGTCCTGACTTTACTACCTCCTTCATACCCCTCAAACCTGTTCTCAAAGTTCCATTTCTATTCCCAATGCACCAGTTTAGCCCTTGTCAGCTCTTGACTGAATTACTACAGTGACCTTCTTTCCCCTTCACTGATTCTTTACACTTCTGCCAGAGCGATAGCCAAATGCACAAAATGGATCACACTCTTCCACTGCTTAACATCTTTCACAGCTACCCTTCAGCTTCAAGAAATGCAATATCATACAAGATCTTCCAGAAACAGAATCTTATCTTTTTGTGCAACTTTACCAGTCGACATACCTCCAGTGCCACGCATGCCTCTTTTTCTCATGACTCTGTGCCTCTGCACATGCTCTTTCTTCTACCCACCCTGCCCCTGGTCTGCATTCTTTACCTGGGTGATACCCATTTCATCTTTCATTCTTCATCTGCATGATCCCCATTCGGCCCCTGGCTCAAGTCAGTCTGAGCCTTGATGCTGAACAGACATTCATTCTTAGTGTTTGCAATCATAATATAACTATAATAGAGGAGTTGTTACATGTTATCATAACTATCTTTCTCTCTTCATAAGCAATTCCTTAGAAGGAAGAAATTCATTTCATTTCTGGACCCCCCTATACCTAGCACATAATAAATGCTCAGTAAATCTTCATTGAATACTTGTTTGGTTGTAACTGTCTGTCAAATTATCAAAATTTAGTCTATTAATATATTTAGTGCCTGTCTTTTATTGGAAAATGTGGGTTAAGAAAACTTGGCTTTTGTTGCCAATTCTAATTGGACTCAGAAATTGAATAATAACAACTCAAGAATAATAAAAATATCAAAGTGAAAATAAAATAAAGAGAAATATCTGATAATACAATAAGTCAAGATCACGAATTTTCTTTGAGAACAATTTTACTTATTTTATTTAAAGGTATTTTTAAGTCTGTTTTATTGATCTATTCCTGTAAGTGATATTTGGTTTTATAATTGAATTTAAAATGTTAAGAATATAAAATCTGGTAAACTCAGAGCAAGTATAGGGACAAATGTAACCTATTATATTCAGCAACCATTTTACAGCCTTCTGGATTTGCAAAGATTAAGGTGGATTATCAAAGATTTATATGTAACAAAATTTGTCTCCAATAGCTTAATGGTCCAGTCAGACAAAGAGAGAACAGGAAATACCATGCATCTGAATTTTAACAGCATTTATAATTGACATTTCACTTCCACAAGCATCAACAAATAGAAAGGTCTGAAGCTGTGACTCCCAGCTACCTTCATACATCATCTCAGCTGTACTTAAAGAGTAACCTCAAGGGATGTCATGAAACTTAAAAAAATCTAAAGTAGAAACTCACTTTCAGGTTAAAAATAGAGGTCATGTTTTAGCTTCTGTCTTGAAGATTGCAAAATCTGACAGTGATTTGAGAATATGATAGCAAACCTACCTAGAAACTCAAATTGAAAATGCTATGTGAAGTAAAAAGGCCAATCAGGAAATGGGAAGGATTTCATTGTTTGATTTTCTAATATGTTACACTGTGTATTGATTTTAATGTTTCAGATGAGATCTAGATAGCCACCACAAGCACAAAATTTATAATTATGAATATGCTTCTGTAGTAAATAATTCCTAATATAAATACTTTGATATACAGAGTAGCTCAAAGCTATTTCCATACAGAGATAAGTGTAACACAGAAGAATAAATTATGCATGCCTTCCTTATTAAATGTTATAGTTAAATAGTAAGAATCTTAATTATTCCTTGTAGATTAGAAAATATAAAGCAAGGTGTTAAACATTTCAACATATTAAAAGAAATTAAAGATGTACTAAGTAATTATCAGGGAAGAATCATGTACATAAAATATACATAATGGAAAGCTAGAGAAATGGTTGAAGTCTCTTGGATCAAATTAACATATCCTGAAACTGACATGAAAGAGAAAATTAATTCAATATACAAATAGGATGCTACATAAATAGAAAATGAAACTACTTTTAGTTACTATGAAATCTTTCTGGAGAGTAAATGAAATATATATTGCCTTGAGAAGTACATGACTTTGAACACAGAAATTCACAAGTAGGACTTGAATCTAGTTAAATTATTGGTAAAATATGCAAATATGTTCAAACAAGGATATTTACCATTTATCATGATGAAAACTGAAACCAGCATATGTTCCAACAATAGATTATGAATTCACTGTAGTATATACATACGATGGAATGCTACTCTATCATTAAAGGGTAGCCCAAAAGTATATTTGTTTATTCAAAATACATTATTGAATGTTTACTGAGTGGAAAGTAGTTGGGCATAGTTCTTGGCCTAAGGTAAAAGAAGCAGACATTACCTATTTACAAGAGAAGTAAAACATATTTTCCAGTGAAAATTAAGAAAACAGTATATATAGTCTCATCCCTTCACCTCATATTTAGATAGATGATTGATAGATAGATAGATGATAGACAGATGTTAATATACATTCCCTAGGTGTATGTGCATAATAATAAATCTTGAGAGAAATATAGAAACTTGTTAATTAATGAGAGCCTTCTCTTGCCATATATAGACCAAAGTTAAATTGGGTTAACTAAGTAGGCAGAATCATATGAAATAAAAATGAATAAAGTGAATAATATATTTAGAGTTTGATAACATATGTAATTGATGAACATAGCAATGTACGTCCTGCTGCTGTAGTAGTAATCATGGCAGCAGTGGCAGTAAATATTTATTCGGTATTGGCTCAGTGTCTGCCACTATCCTAATGTCTTATAGGTATCAAATCCTTTAATCCTGAAAACAAACTTTTTGGTAGGTACTGGTGCTATCCCATTTTACAGATAAATGCACTGGGGCAGAGCAAGATTAAATAATTTGCCCATGCTTACAAAACTGGTGCGTGAGAAAGACAAGATTTGAACTCAAGCAGGCTGGTTCTGGAGACTATGCTGAGCTGCTGTTCATCCTGCTTCTCTGTAAACAAATATTAAATCAATTTAACAGAAAATAAAACCATGCACCTAAAAATTATACAACTAATCAAGAAGAAAAAGTTTAAAACTATTGAGATTTAAAATGCTGCTATTTGAGTATATAGAAAGTAGTCTTGAAAACTAAAATAATACTACTAAAATAACTCACAAAGTTGAAATCAATCTTTAAAATTTATGAAAGCACAGAATTTAATGTTCATACAGGTCACGTGCAATCTAAAGATAATTTCAAAAGACAAAACACATCAGTCACATCCAATGCAGGGACCCCTTCCCTAGGAATATTTGCACACAGCCAGCCTGTTCTCTTATGTATTTCAAGTAACAGAGTCAGCCTATTTCACATACTTTTCTAATTCTAGTTGTAGAGTTCTAATCTTCAGAATTTTCTTAAATTGAGCAAAACCTCTTCTTTCATGTAACTTCTAGACATTTCTTAAAGAAAATGTATTACTGTTCCAACATAAAGGCATAATCTCATAAATACTTGAGAATAACTATCTTGAGTATTTCCCTTTGGCTTTTTTTTCCACACTAAATGTCTTTAAAGTTCTTTCATAAGTGCAACATCTGCTTAGGGAATATATCCTCTGCACCAGACGCTAAAGAAACAAAGACAAATAAGAAAGTTATTGTTCCTCAATAACTTGCATCTGAGGGTGGGAAAACATTCTACCAGAGTGTTTTAAAGATAATCTTCAATGCTAGGCCCTGTCACAGGTCAGGAGTGGTGGCTCACACCTGTAATCTCAGGATTTTGGAAGGCCACGGCTAGGAGATTGCTTGAACCCAGTAGTTCAAGACCTGCCTCCGCAACATGGCAAGACCTCAGCTCCGCTAAAAATACAAAAATTAACCAGACATGGTGGTGCATTCCTGCAGTGCAGTCCCAGCTACTTGGGAGGCTGAGATGGGAGGATCAACTGAGCCCAGGAAGTCAAGGCTGCAGTGAGCTATGATTGCACCACTACACTCCATCCTGGGTGAGAGAGTAAGACCTGTCTCAACAAAAGCCCCAACAACAATAGGAAAAAAAAAAAACCTATCACAGGAAAATTTGTAAACTTTTGTATACATCGGAATCTATTCTTTCTATAACTTCCTCCTAATTAGATGCTAAATTTGATATATTGCCTGGCATACGGTAGATACTTGTGCTGGATAATCTTGGCTCCCCCAGAACAACTCAGCAGACTTCTCTATCATTCTCTGTTCCTGAAGAAGTAAATGCTAAAGGTTGCTTCAGCCAAGTTTTATTACATTCCAATTTCTAGTTGAATTTGGTCAATGGGAGAAGACAGCAGGAGAAAACAAGATAGAAGGAGAGACAGAGAGGCTAAGTTATTTATTTTCTTTGTCTGCCTGCTGGTCCAAGGTTCGGCAGTGGCTTTCCTCCATTCCTAAGGCCTCAGCTCCTGCTGGGACCCTTTCCGCATGGCTACAGTTCTCATTGAATTCTAATATGTAATTATTATCTTCCCTTCTCCTTTCTGGACTAAGGATGGTAGGTAATGGCTTCCTGCTATTGCTAGCCAACTCCTGGGTGTTTCACTATTCCATGGGTTCCCTGAGCCCTGCCCATATTTTGGGAACAGTCTCTTCAGTGAAGTCTTTTCAGTTGTTCTTTGGAGTGTGCTGTCTCTTGCTGAGACTTCAATGGATATAACCCCCATAAAGAATTTCTTGAAAAAAATTAGACTGTGTTTTTCTTAGAGATCTCATGCTTTATGATCACTGTCAAACATCTCAATATTTTCTGTAATAAGGCAGGGCAATCAGGAATAATAGGAAAATTGATAGGGGACAGGTTATTTTCCTAGCCATTGGAATTATTTTACCCATCTTCAACTGAGTGAGCTGTTTCAATCTTCTCCCGGACAATTCTCTTTTGACACCAAAGACCATCTTCAGAATGCAATCTCCAATGTATTAAATGCATTTTTCTTCTTCTGGGATTCTAGATCCATTCATTTCAAATAGCTTTAGAAGTATTATAGCATGTTCTATTGAGCAAACATTTTAAAGAAAATAAAATTTCCTCAAGCCTCTAGGTGGATAATACAGTATCTCAGCTGACTTTGCCACTGTGCAATGTCAGGTATTTGCTTCCTGACATAGGTTTTATTTACCTCGAGAAATTCTAAGAAAGTTTTTTGAACTTATTTAAAATCTCCTTTTATAGCCAGTTATCTTAGACACTAAAATTTTGGAGGAAATAATTTTTTATCCAAGTCCGTAAATTATAAAAAGGAAACATGAGCTCTTCTGGGTATTTCCTTTAGGAAATATGGAGCATAATAGTTCTTTTGGTTGGAAATCATGCTTTCTGAGTAAAAAATATTTTTCTCAGGAAAATAAAAAGAAGGCATCTTTTTATTTGCATTTTATCTTGTGCACTGACCTATAAACTTTAAGCTTCTTTATTATTGTTATTTATGCTTAAGTTCTCGGGTACACATGCGGATTGTGCAGGATTGTTACATATGTATACACTTGCCATGGTGGTTTGCTGCATCCATACCCCCATCATCTAGGGAAAAAAAATCTATACTGAAAAGGCCTAAAACATAGCAAAATCCTTTTTGTAGTGGACACATCACTTTGTTAGCCACCTCTAGTTCCCCCTTTCAGATTAACCTATGTTTCTCTTTTCCAATCACAACATAAAAGAAACTCAGTTGACTAATGTTGGGTTTTTTTTTTCTTTTCAAAATTACCCTTATAGGAAGAAATAACCCTTGAAAGGCACTGTTCTAATTATTTTGAAGCATCACAGAGTTTTCTGTCCATGGCCCAGAAAACTTAATTTTTAAAGGAAACTTTTGTAGAATGGATTGGGGAAATAGTTTTATCTGGTAAAAAAAAAAAAAGGCATTTTTATCTAGCATTCAATGTAATATCCCTGTGGAGTAAGCTTTCATCAGAGACTCAGCTAGAATAAAAAATAGAACATTTTCATTTGGAGGCCCCAAAATTGGATTTAGTGCTTTAGAAATAGATATAGACAGATGAATTTTTCCAGCACACGGTTTTCCAGATAATTTCTGAGGAAGCTTTCAGACCTAGGACTCCATTATCTAAGTTTTTTTAGACCTCGGGGATATTTGGGAGAGCAACAGCAACGTGGGGGCTAAAAACAAGAGAGGCATGGGACTTATTGTTTGGTTATGGTTAGACTGCCTGCACTCTGGCTATGGGCCAAATGGTTTACCAAAGAGACTTATCAGTAACATAGCAAAAAGATAGATGGATTTTACCAATGAGAGTTTTTCTTTTGAAACTTCAGAAATAAATGACTATACATATATCTATATCTATCTACATATAATTTTTCCTAAAAGTAGTTTCAGAAATGCTTTAAATTTTGTTTTTAATAAAGATAAAACTACAAATAAATAGCATTTTTTCATAATCTCCTCCTTAGGTGCTACCAGAATTGATGATTATGGGTTATTCCATAGCAGAGGATTAGAAAGGTATAAGGCTTGCAGCAAAAGTGATGAGGGACCAAGAAGAAAAATCAGTCACAATCAGCTTACAATTAGTAGTTTTTAAATTACTCTGTGTGTGTGTGTGTGTGTGTGTGTGTATTTCCCCCTTTTCTACAGCTTCTCTTTAAAATGGTTGCTATATAAACTGTGAGGTTTAGAAGACTGAAGTCCTTGAGATCCACAAGGCTTATTGGGTTAAGACTGTGTGCTAAACTTACTCAAACTGCAGCTGGCAACTGTCCTTGGAGTTGCTGTCCTTGAAGTCACTATTCACAGAAGCCTGCAAAGGCAAGCCCTGAAAAATTAATGGAAATAGGTATTTCCAAGTGACTGTAGCACAACAGCTACACTTTTTTTTTCTGTATTTGAAAGAATTGCAATATGTCAAGGACAGAATATGGATTTTGCACAGTTATTTTAAACACATGTATACAAAATGTGTTTGGAATACATATATATGAAAATAGAAAAAAATTATTCTTAAGGTTTGAAATGAAGAGAAATAGTTACAGTGGGAATCATTAAGAGATTAAAATAATTCCTATTATTTGGTATCTTGCCAAATGAGACTTTGGGCACCATTTTAATCATTACTTGAGTTTTTAAATGTGAATTTTCTTTAATATACTACTAACCAAGGGACAAGTTTTTGAATTATGTTCTACTTTCTTTCCTCTTTTACCTTGTGTAGCTAGCATCCATCCAAGTTCTCCTCCTGCTACAGATGGAACATTTCCCAAATCCACCAACATTTTCTGGATAATTCACAGGCTCCTGCCTAAGTTGAAACTTTGTCACAGAATCAGGGCTTCTTAGAATTTCAAGGATGTGAAACAATATCTAAATCAACCTGCAGTAGAAATCCCCTCTAGATTAGGGCATCTCTGACTTACAGTCACTCAGTCTCAGCAGGAACAATTCTAATGAAAGAATCAAGGGAGCACTACCTAGTTCATGTGAGGCCTCTGCTGCCTACTAACTGGAATGCAATATAATAATCACTTGATTATGATTTGTCAAATGAAAATAAATACATTACCCATTTACCTAGACCTGTATGTGAAAACTATAATATACAGAAATGCTGTAAAATGTGGTATTATGATTTAGGTCATTCTTTAGTATTTTACCCATCAACCTACCCCACTTCTGTTTATGTCTTATTACTGTAAGTCTCTCTTCTTCTTTTCCCTAAAGCTTCCCTTTGAACAATACAGAACAGTCCACAAGTACTGTTGCCCCTAAACACCATGAATAGATGGATGGCCACATCAATAACATTGGACATAGCTACAGCATTAGTAAGGAATGATGTCTATTAGATAATAATAACCTGTTAACTTCAAAATCTTAATGAAACATCATAGATTGCACCAATAAATAGTTATTTCGTAGTTCCTACTTTCTTCCAGCTAGCTCCTACCCCTTTTAAGACAAAATGCATGAATTTTACATATGCATACTGCTGCTGTAAAATGTGTCCAGACTACCATATCTTTGACTACTGTACTGAGGGCTACTTAAGTTACAGTGCTCCATTTTCTATAACATTCAAACCACATATAATAAACATGTTTTTCCTAATCTCATGTCCTTTTTTTTTGCTGCAACAGTTTGATAGTCCCTTGCTAGAAGATTTGTGGTGATTTTCTTACCCAAAATTCAAATTCTAGCACTCCAATTGCCAGCATGTGTATACCCCTTGCTCCATAAAGCCTTCCCCATTATCCATCACTATGCTCAATTCTCTCTGCACTCCCACAACATAATTTTCACCCCTTTGTCATAGCACTTACATTCCATCTTACACTGTGGTGAGCCATCTTCTTGCCTGTCTTTCCTAATGAGTCATAAGTTTCTTGGATGCTTGACAATGTGATGAATGAATGACGTGAAGAACAAATGAATCATTTAATAAATGATAATTGAAATCATACTCTAATTTTTTTCACTGCTGTTATCTTTTTAATACTTTCCATGTCCACCAAATGAGATAACATTTCAGATCCTGATTAATCAATCAATAAATCTGAATTTATCAATTCTCATTTTAATTTTATTTTAATATAATATTTCAAAACAAATGAATCTCAGAAAAAGCCTAAGGTTGTCAATTTGTTATGTGAGAATATCATTCAAGACACTGTTGAGAAATAACCTTTGTTCTGGAAATGGACTCTTTTTAAAAAGTATATGCTAATGCCATGTTCATCAGAGTTAGAGTGTATAAGAGTTCATAGGATAAGTATAATAAATATGCCCAGATTGTCAAACTTAATGATTTAGAAAAAAATTTTATAACCAAATAAACATGGAGCAATTATATTTTCTTTCATACATTATGTTTTATATAATATCTATAATAAAATAAACACAGATAATAGAAGATAAATTGTATGTTATTTTTTAAATACCAAACATAAAAATATTAAAAATATGACAATCCCTTCAGACTAACCTTCCAGCCCCTGGAAATTGGAATTCTTCATTTGCAGGAGGACTTTGGTAGGAAGCTATATATCCATAACAAAGAGAATGAAGATAGTTCTAAGAGCAAATGGATGACAAATAATTCGTACAGGCAAGTAAGCTGATGAAATATATACAATTACATAAGAGTATCTTATCCTCTTTGTTATCAATGTGTTGTTCCTTCTGAATTTGAACCTAAGGTTGATTTATTCCACAGATTTACTTTCTTCACCATGATGCAGGCACTCGCCAGGCAGTGAAAGTTCAGGGATAAATATGGCATGGCTTCTTACCTTAAGAAACAAGTCAGCGATAATGAATATGCATGCAAGTGGCACAGAGGTTATGATACAGCGAGGCCTGAGAAGGAGGATGATCAGAATAATCTTCCTGAAACAAATAGATGTGAATTGTCCTTTAGGATTTTTAAATTGAGCAAATTAGAAAAAAAACATGAACTCTAAAGTCAGTCTCAAAGACATTTTTTCCAAGTTTCCAACACTATCTGTGTATTATAAATATTCAATAGTTGATCTGTTGCAGACAGGATTCTCTAAAGAAATTCAGTTATGACCTTCATTTATTTTGTGTTCTGGCAGTAGTAACAAAGCTTCAATAGCCACTAAGAGCCCCTGGTTCTACTATAGCAGCAATGCTGGCTTCTTAGAAAAGCCATGGATCACTGAAAGGATCTTTGAATAATTTAATGCTTCTTTTAAAGCCATGGCAACCATGAAACAATTGAAGAAATAGAATGTTTTGAATTCTTGACATTTAAAATTTTTTATGTTATGAATTTGTACTTTAAGAACTCTTATACAATCCATTGTAGGAAAGGGAAATACAGCATTATATTTAGAATTACACTTAAATTATGATGACTCTAAAGTGGCCAAAGGCCCCTCTGTCAGGGACACTGAATGATTTCATGCTGAATCAGATTTTTTACATGCTTGTAATTTGAACATATTTGT
This sequence comes from Callithrix jacchus, assembly GCF_049354715.1. Classification (NCBI taxonomy): domain Eukaryota; kingdom Metazoa; phylum Chordata; class Mammalia; order Primates; family Cebidae; genus Callithrix; species Callithrix jacchus. Next base: position 30,875,003 of record NC_133518.1, read on the forward strand.
AGCATTCTGAAAAAAAATTAGGCATTAACACATTGAGAAATGTCAAGAATTTTTCTTGATTTATATTCCATACCTTGATATTAGCCATGAATGAATAAAACAAATGACTATGGTAGTAAATAGATTTTTTTCTTTGTGAGAAAAAAAAATCTGAATATGTTAGCCATTGATTTTTAAAGACCATGGCCAAAAACTTCAAAAAAGCTCTATGAGCTGTGAAATACATTTTTGGGGATTCACTATTATATTTAGAAACAATTAAGTATTATGCTTTCATACTGAAACTAAAAACAAATTCTCTTTCTGTACAAGTTTTCTCTAGGATATAACACCATACTTTTTATTTCAGTGACCTTTCTTGGCATATTTATCCATGTCTGACATAGGATCAGAGTGAATTGCTAAGCAGGATAAAAACAAAGGAAGAATTCATTGATCTTTAAAAACAGGAAAGAAAAGAAAAACACATATTTGTCTTTATAAGTGTTATTATCAACAGCTAACATGCACGCATGTCATTTAGCCTCATAATGAAATTATATATTACTCAGAGAACTATGTGCAAATATTTTATTATTATGACTTTGACATCATAAAGATTAATGTGTTATTACTGAAAAATCAATTGCTTAAAATAAATTTACAAAATAACTCAGTTGAAAAATAATTGAGGTTGCATCTAAACAAAATCTCGATGTACTGGTGAATCATGAATCATAACTTCTAAGTCAAAGTATTGTTTTCCATTTCCCATATACACTCTAACAACGAGGTTAACTCTAGGAATGGCGTGGAAGTTCTGTCTCTATCCTTAGCACTGCCACACATTGAGAAACAGACTTCAACACTGTCACATTCATAGCAACCTTCTAAATCCAACTGAAAGAATCACCACCAAATATGGACTTCTACATTTGCTGATTTCCTTGGTAGCAGCAGCCATTATGAACATCGGGATTTTGTTCAATAGAAACTGACACTGGCAATTCAATAATAAGGGCAATGCTGTTAAAACATCAAAACTTTTGCTTCTTTTTCTTTCCTTATTATGTTTGTTTGCTCTGTTCCCCCATCACAACTCTCATTCTTAAACATGACCAATACTATTGTACTGTTGGTCACAAACTAAACTATGGCAAAGCCTGAAAAAAATCTATTCAAAATGGATGCAATCCTGAGTGCAGTCTTCTAAATCATGAATTTCTGGAAATGAGGGACAGTGTTACCCTTATTACTGAATCACCAGTGTCTAGCACATAGTTTTAATAAATCCATGTTTGTAGAAAAAAACTTAACTATTGGCTAGTCATATCAATATAAAATATGAAGAATATCCCAAGTTACACCTGTCCTCTCAATTTCTACAGAACTTGAATAAAAGCACATACAAAACTTTGTGTTCTTTGTACAGAGGTTTTTTTTTCTTTCTTCTCTTCATTTTCTTTCAAAATCACATGCATCCTATCCATTTAATGAGGACATAAACACTTAGAGAACAACAATTCTGACATGTTTTCCTGTATTTCCAAACAAGCCATAAATTTTAATAGATAAATCCAGATTCAAATACAATGTTCTATTTTCTATTGTTATTTTTATAATCACCATACTACTATCAACAAATTTGAAAACATGCCATAATGGCAATCCACTAACCAAATCTGCTGAATCCACATATACATTAAGACAAGATTAATCAGGTTCTGATGATGTTAAACATATTCAGGATAGAAAGAAGATTTTTAAGAGAAAATTATGGTAGCATAGTGACCTTTTCCCTCCACTCTCAACTTTAAGCTATTTGATTTCCATAGCCAAATGCCTCCCAGGATCTCTTATTGAAGTGAGACTTTGGGCTTACCCTGTTTTAAAGAAAATTATTGTGAAATTTTATTTGAGTGTCAAGCCAAGGTCAGGAATAGAAAGCAACAGGAACTGGAAAGATCTTGCCACTTTAGAGTTCCAGCAGTAAATGTACCATCAGCCCCGTATGAATGTGATAAGTGTTCCTAGAAAGAGTAAATGGGAGAACTATTATAAATTTTCCTGTGCCTGAAGTTTGGAAGGCACAAGAACACAATAACTAGAGGCTTTGCCAGGTGCCTCAGCAGGCAGCAGACATTCTTCTTGCCTTTGCAACTGAGGGCTATGGGGATAGAAACCTCTCCATGTTCCACCAACTCTGGAACTCCCATGGTTTAAAAGACTACCCACAGCTAGAGCTGAGCTGTAATGAGCCAAAAAAGAAAAACACCACGCATCTAAGAGAGACCAACAGCCAACAAAAATCATAGAACAAATTTATAGTAAAATAGAATTGCTGGACTGGTGAAAAGAACTCTGCATAAGACAGTAATGAGAGCATCAAAAGAGATTCCTAAATTTGATGACTTCTCACTACTTCTACACAATTATCGTATACTGTGCCATCCTTCTCTCCTGTCAGTGTTATGCACTTGCCTCCTATTGTCTTTTCTCCACACAGAAGCTAGATTATTTTATTGAAAAAGCAAATCAGAGAGGAAGTTGTGTGGACTATTTTCACAGCCAAGGCTTGATTTATGAATCTCTCAAAAACCCTCATAGAAACAGAGAGAGCAACTAGAAAAGCCAAAACAAAAATCCATGAATAGCATCTCTAACAAAACTAGGAGACAAGATACACCCACAGATCTCAAAATAAAAGGAGGTAGTAAAAACTCTGAAATCTACATGGTGCCTGGTGTTAGCATTTCTGTGGGAGGGAGTGGAGAGAAGGCATGTGGTCTTCTATTTGCTCTGAGAATAGGAAAATTCTAAAATCAGAAAAAAAGTATCCTCCAGAAAGTGTAGCACATAAATCTAAAAACTACAGTGGAAACTTTTTAAATTCATGCTGAGTGAAGGTTATAATGGACTATGCTATAGTGGTGCTGGAGCATTCTGGTTCTCATAAATGCTTGGCACTAACAAATCTGACTTCAAAGCTTTACACTTGAAAAATTGCTGGTGGTAGAATATAAATTTAAAAACACAGGTAAATATGAACAGATAAAGAAAAAGAAGATCCATATAATGGTGGAGGAGAATAACAAAGAATCCTGTATCTAAAAATATAAGACCAAGAAATGCTCTAACATCTTTGATGTTATAATTCCATCTTGGTTTATTTATTTAATGTTGCTAGGGGTCAGCAACTACCCCTCAATGGCCAAATGTGGCCTGTGGTCCATTTCCTGTGGCCCCACAAATAAGATTGGAAAGAAGAAAAGGACAAAAAGAAGTTGGGGAGGAGCGGAAAGGAGAAGCAGTAGATGGAAGAGGAGGAGAACAGAAGAAAGGAAGAAAGGGGAGAAGGGAAAAACGAAGATGAGGAAGATGATGAAGATGAAGAAGAGAAGGAGAAAGAAGAGGAGGAGAAAAAGAAAGGAGAAGGGCAAAGAGCAGAGGAGGAAGAAGATAAAAGAGGAAGAGGGGGAGGAAGGGAAGATGCAGAAAGAAAAGGAAAGGAAAGATGGGAGAGGCGGGAGAAAAACGGGAAAGAAGAGGAGACGAAACCTTATGCAGCCAACGAAGCATAAAGTATTTACTATCTGGCTCTTTACATAAAAAGTTTGCCAACCTCTGCTCTAACAAAATGGAGATATAAATGCAATACTGGATACTTCTCGCTCCTAAAAGTAGGCAAAACTAATATCTTTTTAAAAAGTTTTAAAAAAACTAGGCAACATATATTTTTTCTGAAACAGGTCATTGCTCTGTTGCCCAGGTTGGAGGGCCAAGATCACAGCTCACTGCAGACTTGACTTCCTGGGATCAAGAGATTCTCTTTCCTCAGCCTTTCAAGTCACTGGGACTACAGGTGTGCACCCCTGCACCCAGCTAATTTTTAATTTTCTTACAGGGTCTCGCTATGTCACCCAGGTTGTATAATTCTTTAATCAAGGTAAAAAAAATTGTTACAAAAACAGAGAGTAACAAACAGAATAATGTTTCTACATACACATATTCAAGAAACAGATTGAAAGTATAAGTAAAACCATAATCTACTGTTTCAAAATGAGAATTTAAATATTAAGAAAAGCATCAAAGTTATAAAAGAACAACAAAAGTTAGAATTTTAAAAACAGAAACAAGATGATAAGAGAAAGGGAAGATAAAAAAGAAAGATAATATAATCTAAGAAGAATTAGGAGAAAAGCAAACTTACTTCAGAAATAGACTAAATTAGAGTGAACACAAGAGTGAATAAATACAACAATTAATGACATGAGAGTTATTTCAGTTATTTAAGAGAAATAGAAAAGAGAAAATTTTCAAAGAGGGTACAGGACTTATGGATATATAGGACACAGTGAAAAATTTAACATCAATAAATATAATGGGGGTCACAGAAAGAGCATTGATATAAAAAGGCAGGGGTCATATTTGAAGATACAATGACCAAGGATGTTCTCAAATTGATGAACAGCAGCAAGCCATAAATGTAATAAGCACTGAGAAATTAAAGCAAGAGAAATACTAAGAAACCCATTTCTAGGTACATCATTATAAACCTGCTAAATAAAAGGAGAAATATTTTAGAAGCAGGCCAAGGAAGAAAAACATACCAATTACCTTCAAAGAAGAAACAAGATTGACAGTTGATTTTTTTTTTTTTTTTTTGAGACAGAGTCTCACTCTGTTGCCCAGGTTGGAGTGCAGTAATATGATCTTGGCTCACTGCAACCTCCACCTCCCAGGTTCAAGGAATTCTTCTGCCCCAGCCTCCTGAGTAGCTGGGATTACAGGCATGCACCACCATGCCGGCTAATTTTTGTATTTTTAGTAGAGACATGGTTTCCCCATGTTGGCCACACTAGTCTCGAACTCCTGACCTTAAGGTGATCCACCCACCTTGAACTCCCAAGGCACTGGGATTACAGGCATGAGCCACCGTGCCCAGCTGACAGTTTAATTTTTAAAGGAAACTATAGAAGCCAGAAGACAATGACTTGATATTTAAGTTGCCGAAAGAAAAATAACTTAAACCTAAGTGAAATGATATTTTCAGTGAAGCCAAGTATGAGGGAATTAGTCATCAGCAGACCTGCACTGAAAGAAATACAAAAGGGAGTTCTTTGTTCAGAAACAAAATGATCCCAGATGAAAGCAAAGGAATGAAGAAAGAAATATAGAGTGATATAAACGGCAAATATATGGGTAAATTAAAATTAATAATAATAAATGTTTACTGGTTATAAAATGTATATAGAATTAAAATGTATACCATTATAACACAAAAGAGGCAGTACAACAAATGACTTTAGTTCCAAATCTTGTCAGAAAAATGATAGATGTAACAAATTTTACTAGGCTAAAAATAAGGCAAGAATACATGAAGTAAGGTTTAAGCTAACAACTAAAGAAAAAGGCAAGGAATGTATGACTGACGAGTTAACAGACAAGGAAGTAGTAAAATATATTTAATTAATCTTTAAAAATTCAAGAAAGGAGGCATAATGAAACATAAAACTAATGGGTCAATTATAAAACAAGTAAAAAAGATCATAGATAAAAACCTAAATGGATCAAAATTACACTAAATGTAAATTACATGCTTTCTTTCCTTACAAAATTTTAATAAAAATATTTTTTTACCTTTCGGGACAATGGAAAGACCATAGAACACTTTAATTCCATGTACTTTCGCCTCCCCTGCTTTGGTAATTTCTGTGTATTTAAATGCCATCTATGTGCAAGTGTGTGTGTGTGTGTGTGTGTGTGTGTGTGTGTGTGTCTCTTGGATAGTCACGATTCATTTTTAAATGTTTTAAACAGTTAATATTTACTTATATTTACTCACATTCCTTCTTGCATCTACCAGGATCATTTTTCTTCTGCCTAAAGAACATCCCTTAATATTTCCTTTAATGTATGTCTGCTGATGATGGAGTCTCTGTCTTTTTTTCCCAAAAATATTTTATATTACCTTCATTATTGAAGGAAATTTTTACTTATTATAGAATTATAGAATGACAGTTATTTTTTCTCAGCACTTGAAAGATTTCAACTCACTCTCATTTATTTCTATTGAGAAATCAGCTGTCAGCCTCAGTTTTGCTCCTGTAAAGGTAATATATTCATCTTCTTGAGATGCTTATAAGGTTTCCCTTAATTTAGGGCTTTGAGTAGTTTTACTATAGAGGCATGATGTTTTCTGCATTTACTCCACTGAAAAGTCACAGAAATTCTTGAATCTATGACATTATCTGTATAGTCAATTTTGAAAAATTCCTGGATATTACATTTTCAAATACTGCTTTTGTCACATTCTTTCTCCACTCACTTTCCGGAATTCCTAATTTACATATGTTACATAATCTTATATCCATTACAGATATACGTTCCTGTATATTATTCATATCTCTGTAATCTAGCCTAGATATTTCCTCTGACCCATTTTCTAATATACTAACTCTCTGTTCAAGTGAGTTAAATTTTCTGTTAAGACCACCTCTTGATTTCTTAATTTCAATTATTGTATTTTTAAACTGGTTCTAGATTTTTCAATTAATTTTTTATAGTGTTCCATTCTTTCTTAAATTTTTCCCCCTTGATATTTTCTGGAATATACTCACAATAGCTATTTTAAGTCAGGGTCTATTAATTCCAATATTCACATCTCCTGTGAATCTGCTTTCGTATTTATGTTTTAAGATAAAAATTTAAATGCATATATCACATGTCTCATATACATCATTTAAGATAATTCACATATGTATAACAAAATCAAAAATGTAGTATATATATGAATTACTTTGTGCATGCTTGGTTATTTTTTTAATTGACTCACTAACATTGCCTATAATTAAATGAAGACAAATTTAAGTCCTGACTGATGTCATCTTCCATCAGAGAGTGTTACTTTTCCTTCTGGCAGGCATTTGACTTGAAACAGATCACATTAATTCATTAAAATATTGCATTGTTTCGGTCTGGGCTTCAGTCATTTTGAGGCTCGGTCTTCTTTTGTTCACTTTATTTCTTAAGGGCCATGATTGGAAGCCTAGTGTGTTATTAGCACCTCATCTCTTTGGCGGTCCTAAACTCCAGTTTTGGTTTCATTTGTTATATGCAGCTGTCTGGGAATGCCACAAGCTCTTCAGCTTTTCAACCTCTTGGCCACTGATTTCTTACCGGTTTAACTTCTCTGCTGCTGCTTTAGAGTTGAAAATAGTTGTATAGAAAATCCAACATTTAACATATGCTCCCTTCTCTGTCCTTTCATGCTCTCTGAATCTTAGTCCCTCAAGCCTCATTCCCTTCATAGCTCTCTGACACTATCAGGTAAATGCTCTATAGATGAATCTTTCTTTTTTAGCTGCTTTCAGTGAGAGATCTGGTCTGTAACAAGCTAGTCTGCTGTTACTGGAAGAATAAGTTTAATATAATAAATATTGACATAAAAGAAAAATGCACATGAACCATAATGCAAAGAGACTAAAATCATCTCTTAAACACAATAAACTATTAAGTTGACAAAATTGTCTCTGTTTTGAACACAATGATAAACTAAGATAACTGGGAAGTATCCTGCTAAAAACATCCAATATCATGGAAAAATTTTAAAGATTTAAAAGATTTTTCATGAATTGTTGTGTTCACAATTAGGAAATTAAAATCCACACATAAAAGAAATGAAGTTTAAATGATAATCAGAGGCAGAAAATATGAGCTGTTCGCACACTGGGACCTGTCGGGAGGTGGGGGACTAGGGGAGAAGTAGCATTAGGAGAAATATCTCATGTAGATGACAGGTTGGTGGGTGCAGCAAACCACCCTGGCACATGTATGCCTATGTAACAAACTTGTACATTCTGCACATGTATCTCAGAACTTAAAGTATAATAATAACAACATTTTTAAATGAAAAAGAGAAATATGCACATTCTCAAGTCATTAAAAAAAAGACTTGTGCTGTTGTTGTAGCTCCCTCTGTCATCGTGACAGACTCATATCAGTCCAAAAAATTAGGGGTTGGGTTTTAATGTCCACCCAAGGCAGTCAGCCAGGGCTATGACCCTTGCCAAGGATAAAATTAAAACTGAAACAACAACCCCATCAAAAAGTGGGCAAAGGACATGAACAGATACTTCTCAAAAGAAGACATTTATGCAGCCAACAAACATTAAAAAAAAAAGCTCATCATCACTGGTCATTAGAGAAATGAAAATCCAAACCACATTGAGCTATCACCTCATACCAGTTAGAATGGTGATCATTAGAAAATCTGGAGACAACAGATGCTGGACAGGATGTCGAGAAATAGGAATGCTTTTACTCTGTTGGTGGGAATGTAAATTAATTCAACCATTGTGGAAGACAGCATAGTGATCCCTCAAGGATCTAGAAATAGAAATGCCATTTGACCCAGCAATCCCATTACTGAATATATATCCAAAAAATTATAAATCATTCTATTATAAAGACACATGCACACATATGCTTACTGTAGCACTGTTCACAATTGCAAAGTATTGGAACCAACCCAAATGCCCATCAATGATAGGCTGGATAAAGAAAATGTGGCACATAGACACCATGGAATACTACACAGCCATAAAAAAGGATGAGTTAATGTCCTTTGCAGGGACATGGATGAAACTGTAAACCATCATTTTCAGCAAACTGACACAAGAACAGAAAAACAAACATTGCATGTTCTCACTCATAAGTGGGTGTTGAACAATGAGAATACATGAACACAGAGAGGGAAACATCACACACTGGGGCCTGGTGGGTGGGGGGCTAGGGGAGAAACTGCAGGGGTTTGGAAGATTGGGGAGGAATAGCATTAGGAGAAACACCTAATGTAGACGACAGGGCAATGGATGAAGCAAACCACCGCCACAGCACGTGTATACCTATGGAACAAATCTGCATGATCTGCACATGCAACTGAGAACTTAAAGTATAATAATTTTTAAAAAATCACCCCAAAATCACTCAGTAATAATTTTAAAAATCACCCCAGTTATATCCTTGGAATGCATAACAGAAACAATGCGAAACCAGTCATGGAGATAATACCTGCAACTCAAGCTTCAAATAATTTCCACAGGAAAAAAAAATTAAGCCTTGCTAAAAATAAGTTCACACACACTCAAAAATTAAAGCACAATAGAATAACAATTCATGAGTGAAAGTGCAAATACAGCAAAAATAGTGGAAGTAAAGACCCATAACTTCATGTAAATTTTTTTAATTAGAAAAGATATAAAATGAGTATCTTTTCAGTGATTAAATAGCTAAAACAAGAAACAAAAATGTTAAGAACAATACAAAGCTTACAAAATAAACATGTAAAAGAGGACTAAGTAGAACTTTTACAAATATAAAAGTAGACACTAAAAAACAAAATATAAATATTAGGTGAAAGATTAAACACAGCTAAAAAAAATTAATGAAATTGAAGATAAAGCTAAGGATAAAAACAAGATAAAAAAGAGAAAGATAAAAGAAAAAGAAATATGAGGCAGAGGAGCAATAAACATTAAACTATAAATATTAAAAATTCTGAAATTGATAAAAGTCATGTATCTTCATGTAGAAAAATTATAGAGTCCCAAGCAAAATACAGCAAAATCAACACCTAGACATATTTAATGAAAACTATGCAATAAAAAAGACAGTCTTCAAAATTAGCAAAAAATAAAAAACAGATCATATTTTAAGAAACAATACTCTAACAACAAAAAGGATAGAAATCAATGAAGTGATATTTTCAAAGTGATGAGAGAAAATAAATGTCAACTTAAAATTCTAAAACCAAGTAAAAATAAATAAATCAGGTCAGAAACGTCATCCAAGATGGGGGAAGATGAAGAGAAACAAATAGGCACTGAGTAATGAATCTTACAATGTTCAAACATATAAACATAATTACCCTTACATGAATAATAAAAGGCTGGGAATATTTTATATAGGTACAAAATAAAATATTTTTTGAAATAAAAGTATTGTTATCTCAGTAATACCTAAAAGATAGAGGCAAAAGGTTGAGAGAGAGAATAAATGAAAACATTCTAAGTATCTCCTCTGGGGAAGAGGTGAAAGAGGAGAGTAAAGGTATTACAACAATCTCATCCAGTTGGGTTCGTGAGACACAGTTATACAATGACTTTGTGAAGAGTTTTTTCTTGTTTTCATATGATAGCTAGCTATCTGTTTATGACCGAGAAAAAAAAGTAATCATTATGAAAATGCAGAAATAAAGCTTCATATTAAATGCAGAAGTTTATATTGAGAAAGGGAAAACAGAATAAACTGCAACTTGATCAACCCAGCAAAAGTAGCGAAAAAGAAATGGGACTTCAGAAAAAAAATTAACCACAAACATAAATATAGAAGGAATAAACCAAGCAAATTAGTTATCATACTAAATGTGGACAAACTCGAAACTATCATTAATCAGACTGAGTTGAAAAATGAACGAAGCTATTTGTGGCTTCGAAAAAATACATATAAACCAAAGTTATAGAGAATAATTAAAAATAAAGGATTAACATATTCTCACTTTTAAGTGGGAGATGAACCATGAGAACACATGAACAGACACGGGGGGGAACAACACATACTTGGGCCTGCAGAGGTGAGGAGGTGGGGAAGGGAGAATATCAGGATAAATAGTTAATGCAGGTTGGGCTTAATACCTAAGTTAAGGGTTAATACGTGTGGCAAACCACCATGGCACATGTTTATCTATATAACAAACCTGCACATCCTGTACATGTATCCCAGAACTTGAAATGAAATAAAATTAAATTTTTAAAAAATAAAAATAAAATAAAGGATTAGGGAAAGAAGAAAGAAAAAGAAAGAAAGAAAGGAAAAGAAAAGAAAAGAAAGAAAAGAAAAGAAAAGAAAGGGAAAATACCAGGCAAAAGTAAACAACAAAGTAGAGCTAATAGAATACCTACAAAGTGAAATTTAAAATTCAGAGAAATACATAGGGTACAAAGAGATATTAAATCAGAATAGAAAAAACAATTTATGAAGAAGAAGCAATCAGTATGCACAAAAAGCAGCTAATTTCAGAAAGCAAAAACATTCCAAATGAAATAAGAATTTGATCTGTAGACTATCAAAATAAAACTTTACAATAGGATTCTTTCAAAATGAGATCGAGCTAGTAAAAAAAAAATAGTGTATTTCCAAATTGATGATTTGACTTGCTATAAAGAAAATCTTCTCAGAATAAAATTTAATTAAGTGAGAAACAAATTTTTAAAGAAAACTTTAAGTACTTAGGTATTCTAGGAAACATGCTGCCGGATAAAGCGTGCATCAAAGAAAACACAAAGGTGATGACAAACTATATAGACAGTAATGAAAAGAGAACACAGCAGATAAAATAGCATGCAAACTTCCTCAGAATATAGGCATCTCTATGGCAACGATTTTGTGTTTATGTGGTCCTAAGTCAGTGAACACAGTAAATGCTCAATAAATATACACTGGATGTACATCAAAACTAACAGGCCACAGTGAAAATAGTATACAAGTGAGAATCAAAGGGACTTAGTAATCACCATCAAACATTAGAAAAGAATAATAAATCAAAAAAAGTAGAAGAAATTAACAAGAGGAATTCTAAATTTTTTTTTTCAAAATGAAAAAAATGTAAAGGCTGATTCCCTGAAAATATGAAAATCATTAATTTGATCAAGAAAAATGTAACAGGAAAACATATTAGTTTAGAAAATAGAGTTGAAGTGAGGTTCCATGGTGTAATGGCGAGCACTCTGAACTCTGAAACTAGAGTAGAAATATAACCACATAAAAAGAGAATAAAAATAATTGTTAAAAATATTATGTGTAGCCCTATAACTTTAAATTTACAAACTTCTGGAAATGCTGACTTCCCTAGCAAAGCTAAAATCATTCACTTTGGCCTTAAGAAGAAATTTAATCAGAATAGATGTATTACAGTGAAGAAATTGGAAAGGTGAAAAAAAAAAACTCTTGTATTATTGTAAAAGGAATTTTATGACATACCAGTGATTGAGAAGCAACTTGATGATGATAATAACAATTAAGAAGAAAATGGGCATTTATGTAGTACTTTCCATGTACCAGGAATATATATTAACTGATTTTACTCCTCAATATCTGTGGGATTAATCCTTTGTACTCATATTACAGATGGAAAATTAAAACAAAGGAATCCAGACTCACAGATTTTGTGAATGATAAAGCCAGGATTTAAACCCAACATGGCTGGCTACTAAGTTTGTGTTCTTAATCGCTATACTATGTTGAGAATGTGCAAATGTGGTTCATAATGACTGCAGTTCTTCAAACAGTAACATACTGTTATATTTGCATATACTTGCATATGTTTAAATATAAATATAACATGTTTATATAGAAATATACAAGCATTGAGAACAATGCAGAAGGATGTATTCTCACTTTTTTATGTGACCCACATTATAAAGAGAAAGCAAAAGGAGAAAGGGAAAAGACAAGCAAAACAGAAACAGAAAAATCAAAAGACAATAAAAACGTATGCATTCCATTAGTATCCAGACAGTGGCCTTGAAATACAACTTCTCATTCTAAAAACACTAGGACTTCTTAGAGAAAAAGATGATGGCAAATTGACATGAGAAATGTACAAAATGATCACGTATTATGTGATATACCAGTTAACAGAGACTACTAAAAGCATGTCAAAAGGACTCAAAAGCCAAGTTGAAGGGTCTCCCTCTGGCCACCATATCAAAATATGCATAACATTTGGGGAATAATTTAAAACTTTACTAGTAGACATAAAGAAGATATGAATGTATGACTTTTAAAAGATCTAAATATAAATATAAATGCAGAAAAAGAGAGGGATATGGCAGATATCTTGTTCTTTGAGAAATAAAATATAAAATGTATTACCAATAAGTCAATCCACAGATGTGACATACTTCCAAGCAAAACCCAAAGAAAATTTCTTATATTTATGATGAAACTGTGTTTCTATCAAATCAGGAACCAGACAGGAATCTTGCTATTATTTGAAGACAAACTTATTAACTACATAGAAAATCTAAGAACGTTTATTGACTTTTTTTGAGATGGAGTCTTGCTCTGTCACCCAGGCTGGAGTGCAGAGGTGTGATCTCAGCTCACTTCAACCTCTGCCTTCTGGGTTCAAGATATTCTCCTTCCTTAGCATCCCAAATGGCTGGGATTTCAGGTGCCTGCTACCATACCCGGCTAATTTTTGTATTTTTAGTGGAGATGGGGTTTCACCATGTTGGCCAGGCTGGTTTTGAACACCTGACCTCAAGTGATCCATCTTCCTCGGCCTCCAAAAGTGCTGGGATTATAGGTGTGAGCTGCTGAGCAAGGCCCATTTATTGACATATTATTAGAAGTAACAAAAGAACTTACCAGAGCTATTAACTATAAGCTCAACATACAAAATCACTAGCCTTGCACCCTGTTAATAACAATTAGAGGCATGCCTGAGAGATCCTCAGACTGTCAGTAACAATTAAGGTGTACCTGAGAGATCAGTGGTCTTTGATGTTACTACTGCAATTGTCTTGGGGCACCACAAATCCATGTAAGATGATGAACTTAACTGATGAATGTTGTGTGTGTTCTGACTGCTCCACCAAGCAGCCATTCCCCTGTCTCTCTTCCTCTCCTTGAGCCTCCCTTTTACTGAAACACAATATTGAAATCAGACTGATTAATAACTCTTAATAGCCTTAAATGTTCAAGTGAAGGAAGAGTTCTATGTCTTTCACTTTAAATTAAAAGCTAGAAATGATTATGTTTAGTGAGAAAGGCATGTTCAAAGCTGAGACAGGCCAAAAGCTAGGCTTCTTGTACCAAACAGGTAGCCAGATGTAAACGCAAAAAAAATAAAAAAAAGTTCTTGAAGGAAATTAAAAGTGCTACTCCAGTGAACACATGAATGAGAAGAAAGCAAAACAGCCTTATTACTGATATGGAGAAAGTTTGAGTGGTCTGGATAAAACATCAAACCAGCCACAATACACCCTGAAGCCAAAGCCTAATCTTAATCCTGAGCAAGGCCCTAATACTCTTCAATTTTATGAAAACTGAGAGAGGTGAGAAAGCTGCAGAAGACAAGTTGGAAGCAAGCAGAGGTTGATTCATGAACTTTAAGAAACTGTTTTCATAACATAAAAGTGCAAGGTGAAGCAGCAAGTGGTGATGTAGAAGCTGGAGCAAGTTAATCAGAGGATCTACTAAGATCATTGATGAAGGTGGCTACATTAAATAAGAAATTTTCAGTTTACATGAAGTAGCCTTATATTGGTAGAAGATGCCATCTATGACTTTCATAGCTAGAGAAGAGAAGTCAATGCTTGGCTTCAAAGCTTCAAAGGACAGGTTGATTCTGTTGTTAGGGGCTAATGCAGCTGGTAACTTCCAATTGAAGCCATTACCATTCCCCAAATCATAAGACCCTTAAAAATTATGCTAAATCTACCATGCCTGCACTCTAGAAGTGGGACAACAAGGCCTGGGTGACAGCACATCTATTTATACAGCATAGATTACTAAATAGTTTAAGCCCAATGTGAGACCTACTGCTCAGAAAAGGATTTCTTTCAAAATATTACTGCTCATTAACAATGCACCTAGTCATTCAAGAGCTCTGATGCAGATGTACAAGGAGATTATGTTTTTGTGCCTGCTAACACAACATTCATTGTGCAGCCCATGGATCAAGAAGTAATTTTGACTTTCAAGTCATATGATTTTAAAAACACATTTCATAAGGTTATAACTGCCATAGGCAGTGGTTCCTCTATTGAGTGTGGGCAAAGTAAATTTCAAAACCTTCTGGAAAGGATTGACCATTCTAGTTGCCATTAAGAACATTTGTGATTCATGAGAGGAGGCCAGAATATCAGTATTCACAGGAGTTTGGCACAAGTTGATTCCAACCCTCATGAATGACTTTGAGAGGTTCAAAACTTTATTGGAGAAAGTAACTGCAGATGTGGTGGAAATAGTGAAAGAACTAAAATTAGAAGTGGAGCTTGAAGATGTGACTGAATTGCTGAACTCCCTTGAATAAAATTTGAATGGAAGAAGAATTGCTTTTTATGGATGAGCAAAGAAAGTAGTTTCTTGGGATAGAATATACTCCTGGTGAAGATGCTGTGAACATGGTTAATATGACAACAAAGAACTTAGAATGTTACACAAACTAAGTTGATAAAGCAGCAGCAGGGCTTGAGAGGATTGACTCCCATTTGAAATAACTTTTATTGTGGGTAGAATTGACTCCAATTTGAAATAAGTTCTACTGTGGGTAAAATGATATCAAATAACAATGTATGCTAGTTAAATGTTTTATGAAAGGAAGTGTCAATAGATAAGGCAAATCTCATTGTTTTCTGATTTTAAGAAATTTCCACAGCCACCCCAGACTTTCAGCAACCATGACCTGGATCAGTCAGCAGCCATCAACATCCAGGCAAGACCCTCCACCAAAAAAAAAAAAAAAAAAAAAAAAAAAATTACAACTTCCAGAAGGCTCAGATGATTCTTAGAATTTTTAGCAATACATTATCTTTTAATTAAGGTCTTTACATTGTTTACTTAGATATAATGCTATGGTACACTTAAAATGCTACAGTAGAGTCTAAATATCACTTTTATATGTACTGGGAAACCAAAAAATGTGTGTACCTCACTTCATTGAGCTATTTGCTTTATTGTGATGTGGTTTGGAAGTGAACCTGAAGGATCTCTCAGGTATGCCTGGAGAAAGTGTAGTAAAATAAAGATTTAAAAGCTATAAGGTATCTAGGGACAGATATAATAATCTATGTAGGAATTATACTAAGAAAATATAAACATTATTGAAGGTTCATTAAAAGATATATGAAATGAAGATAAATGAGCATGGGTGGAAAAACTCTGAGGAAGAAAATTTTCTATAAACTAATTTAGAAAATCAATGTAATTTAAATAAAAGTTTCACTAGTGTTCTTTATGGAACTTGACATACTAATTCTAACATTTATATGCCTGAATAAATGGCTAAAACCACCAAGACATTTGAAAAACAGGAAGATACCAGATATCAACACTGCTTTAGTTTATTTAAAACTAGAGAGTATATTACAGCACAAGAATAGAAAAAATGATCAAGAAAACTGAAAAGGAGGCCTAAACATAGACTCAAATGTACATAAAACTGTAGTATAGGATAGAGAAGGCAAGACACAAATTGGGGGAAAATATTTGCAACATTTAAACATTAGTATACTTTTTAAAACTTACACGTTTGATTATAGACACCAAGTTAAAAAAAAAAAGGCTTACACAAATCAATAGAGAAAACAAATAGAAAAGTTGAAAGATGATATTAAAAAGATTATTCACAAAGAATAAAACTGAATGGAAAATAAGAATGAAAAGGTGTTTTAACTACCAAGAAAATAAAAACAAAACACCTATCGGATTGATGAGAATTTAGAGTCTGATAATCAGTGGGGAAACAGAAACACTTTGGCAGATAGGAGAGGAATAAATTAGACAATCACTGAACAGAATACAGAAAATGATCTCATGCTCCAAATTCTAAGAAAAGCTACCTGTGTTGAAGCTGAGGAGTCTCTATGACATTTAATAAATAAGGTTCTATTTCAGGAATTATTCCAATTCCTCCTTTGGTTAAGGAGACAGGGGAGTAGAGTGAGGAGAGAAAGATCATGAACCTTGGTCTTCCAGGAAAGGCAATGTTGTTGATTTTCCCCCTTATTGTCATAAAAACAAGAGAAGCTGCTTCCCTGCTCCAAAGCAAAATAAAGGAAGCAAATTCCAAGAAAATCACATAACAATATCAGGGTGCTAGCAAGAAGGGGAAAACAGCATCTCACACCCAAGCTGGTGGCTTGCTGAGCTGCAGAATTCTCCTTCAATCTTAGGATCATTGTAGGAGTGCAAGGGGGTGAAGCATGGTGAAGGAGTTCTTGGGCTATGTTGATATATATTCCCTGGAGTTTGAGGGCATACATGATTAACGAGACTATTCTCTGCTCCCCACCTGAGTATTTCTGAAGGAGGGAGGCTTGATAGAGTGGCTGCAATAGAAGGGTGGGTAGGCACCATAATATAGTATACCTGGAAATAAAAGGATGAGGATGAACTTATATTTCTCTGAAACTGCATACAAGCAACTCAGCGGTCCCAATAGCAATGTGCATTACAGAACAGAGCTTAGAGAAAGGAGACAGGGCCAACTAAGCAAGATGCTCTCTTTGAAAGGGATTTGGGAATATGGACAACTAGCTGGATTGAAGGTAGTCATGGCTACCTCTCTGAAAGGGTTCTGAATGACAATGGGGCTGTGTAAACTGCACACCAATCCAAAAAGAAAAAAAACACATGCTTACTTTTTATGTGCTTAACACCCCATGAGTGAAGGCAACAAGCAGCAGGCAGAATTAACAGTAACTCAGTGAAACAAACTCCTCAACCACCTGAAGATCAGTTATGTGAGAAGATCTCTGCTTTCACCCATCCTATTTGTCCTATCCTCAAAGACGAAGATAAAGAGCCAGAGATAGGAAGTTTTACCAAGGTAGATCATGCCCTGACCACTTCCACCTTGCCACTAAGATGTTAAGAGTAAAACAGCCGATCATGCTGCCCTCTTGTCTACAAGTCCCTAGAGCCATATTTATTCACTTTAATGGGGAGTAGGATAATTCTGAACAGGATGAGATATTGAAGCCTTAACTGGCATAAAATAAGTGTAATTATTGAAATTAACCAAAAAGTTGTAGGATCTACCCACAATACCATTAAGAAATATACTACCTAGTGGAAAAAAAAGGATTCAAAAGAAAAGTTGCAAATCTTGATTTGAAAAAAAAATGTTTGTAGCTGTCCAAGTTGTTATCCATTCAACAAAACAATTACAACTGCCACAAAGAGAAATTTATCAGTATTTAGCAAAGCAGCCAATGGGCATATGCAATCCTAGATAGGCTTTTCCACAAGCGCAGAAAAAGACACGAATGTTTACTGCATCAACATTTACTAAATATTGAAAATTTGAAAATAATCTAAATGTTCATGGGAAAGAGATGAATAGTACATTGTGATGCATCAAAACAAATGAATTTAATGCTGCAATACAGTTGATACAGCTTTAAAATATGCTGAGTGAAAAAAGCAAGTTGTAGAAAAATACATCAGTATTTGAAACCAGTTACATAAATTGTAAAAATAAATAGAATAACAACTTCACATTTGTTTTGGACACGTGTGTAGGCAACAAAAACAGAATAAATACAAAGTAGTTCTATAGTAACATCACTATTATTGCTCCAGACAAAGAAGCAGACACTGAGGAAAGAAAGGCAGGGACCTCAACTTCTATTTTCACCATTAAAAAATAAAAAGGATCTGAAACAAATATGACAAAATGTCAACATATTTTAAAATTTGGAAATATACAAAATTTTGTATAACTATGTGTATTTGTATAATCTTGTAATTGATATTGCCTCCCCCAGCCCTGTTCCACAGCCCTTTTCTCCTGTGTGGTTCCACTTTCCTCAGAGGTGCCTATTGGGGTGTCCTTTCTCACCATTGCTTTCCAAAAGCAATCCAATATCTGCCATTGGTATTTAGTGTAAATTTAAGTAGTGTATTACTCTCAGAGCTATATAATCCTTGAATCTATATTCATGTGTACTTTTAAAACATTACAAATATCAGAGAACAGGTGGTTGCATCTTTTTAATTGCAGTGTTGTTTTCTGAAAATGTGCTTTTCCCCAGGCTCCTGAAATCACATCTGCTGAGCAACATTTTCTATGCCTGTGTGCAATTTAAGACCAGCTCAATGGAAAGTAATTAACTTGAGTATTGTTTCAGTATTAAATTAATGTGAGAAACTTGAATAGAGAGATACTGGTATTCATGATATCATACAGACTTTCATAAATGCATGTCTCAGTTCCCTAGATTAATAGGGAGAGCAAACACATCAAAAATCTCTGTTTTACTTAGAGTGTTGTAGAGGCTACAGGCTACCTCTGTGTGCTGTGCAAGCTACTGGGCAGAATCTAAATGGTTGGCTGTTAGGCAGACAGGCAAACTGCCATTGGCTGGAACAAAAAGCCCAATAACTTCCCTATTTAGACTGAATTTAGATTTTCATCTCGGTTTGTTTTAAGTAACATTTCATATAATTTGAGATTCTTTTAATGAAGACAAACATTTTTGTAATATAACAAGCAGTTTATACACTGGCAAATTCATGGGAACCCTCCCAGATGCAAATTCTTTTGGAAACTGCTTCATGAGTGTTCTCACTGCCAATATGACTATAGAAAAAAAATCTTTTTAAGAAAACTTGATATGATCACCCTAAATAACACAACAGAACATTCAATGCCTGTCATTCTTAAAATGTAGCAAAATATACTTGATGGAAGCTCACCACTCGCCATTCCCAAAGCTATAAGGAAGAAGCCGACTACAAAATGAATTAGAAATTAAGGAAAATATTCTATGTTAATGCAATAATAAAGGCAGGTAAATGACAATTTATTATGTTTATTTTTGAAATGAAATATAGGTATAGATTATTGGTTAGGTATAAACATGGGTATTTATAAAGATTCAATTTTTGCAAATTTAGAAAAAAGAATTTTAAAAAGAAAGATGTATAGCATATCCTCAAGTCTAAGATCTTTACAAATGTCAAAGGAAATTAGTAAATTTGATAGGTCTTTACAAGTATAATAAGAAATTTTAATACAAAATTACAATTTGGTATCGTACTTTATGAGGTAGCTGGAATAGTGAAAAGGAAACAACGGGCTGGACAAGGTGGCTTACTCCTGTAATCCCAGCACTTTGGGAGTCTGGGGAGGGTGGATCGCTTTAGGCCAGGAGTTTGAGACCAGCCTGGCAACACGATGAAACCCCGTCTCTATTAAAAATGCAAAAATTCATGGACATAGTGGCACGTGCGCCTGTAATCCCAGCTCCTCTGGAGGCTGAGGCACGAGAATTGTTTGAACCCAGGAGGCGGAGGTTACAGTGAACCAAGATTGCACCACTGCACTCAACCCTGGGCGTCAGAGCAAGACTCCGTCTCAAACAACAACAACAAAGGAAACAACATTTTGAACACATTTATGCTTGCTTTATCAACGTTTAAGACTATAAAATAAAAGCTAATACATAACTTTTGAGTTCTTTATATAATTAACTTTAAAACTTATGAAATCCTTGGTACAGAAATGCTAATATTTCCTCTCCCTAGCCTTGGGAAATTTGGTTAGAAAAGATGACAATTGGAAAAGTAACAGAAATAAAACTTCTGATAATATCAGCTAAAATCATAATCTTTATGTAAATCACAATCTTCACGTAACATGGTAATCTCTAATCATTAGCTCATTGTTTACTGAGCTGATGCTTCTCTTAGGAGACTGAAATAGTTCTATTTAGATAAGGCCAGTCATTTCCTTAATGCAGGCCAGTTTTATTTAATGATTAAATCTTGTTTTATATTATTATGCTTTTTTCATTTTGTTCAAGAACTCAACTGCACTACAGTCTGATGCATTCAGGAAGAAGCAAAACAAAATTTTTGAAATTTACTCTTTTAGTCAGTTAACCAATTGTATTAAGGGCAGACACTCAGATTATTTGCTAAGAATTGGAGATACAACATGGATACTGCCCTGAGAGAGAACTTGGTATGTATGGAGATGTACGAAGTTCAACAATTGCAAAGGAAGAAACACCATCTGATACTATTTCCAGCATCTAATATATTTTAATGTGTAGCTTCATTTAACTTGAAAAAGAATCTAATAAAAAATGTCTTTAAGCTTCTCCATGTAACAATATCAGATTTGGCATAATGTTACTATATTATATCTTCTATGAGATTATTTGTGCAATGCATTTCCACAGTTACTGAGTGGTATGATTATTCAGCATCTTCAACCTCAGTTTTCTAGCCTATGAGAGAGTAGCTAACAGTATCGTTGGTGGTGTTGGGAGGGCTAAACGTGATTACACATATCAGCTTACCTTTGCTTTAGATCTCAGTAGAAAAATATTTCCAGCATTTTTTAGAAAGGATTTACATGCTCATAGTTAAACCAATCGTCATCAAGAGGAAGAAGATTATTCAGGTTTTAACTTTGGTCTATGGGAGGAAAGGCAGAAACACAAACACATCTGGCTTTACCAGGAAGGCCAAAAAGAGGAATGGATGTTGCAGGCTACTATTTGTGTGTGCCAGAGCAGTGATGACACTTTCATCAAATGGGCATATGGTGAGGGTTAGAGAAATCAAACCTAGAAAGGATACTTTGACCAAAGATCTCCTAGAATGTGAGTTTATTTAAGTAGGCAGGTAGTTAGGTAGATAGAGTTGTAAGATCATGTGACATAGAGCCCCTGTTGCAAGTCTGAAATTCAGTAACAAGGCTTGGGAAAATTGGTGAAAACACAGTTTCACCCTTATAGAAATTAAGATAGCTTTAAAGTAATTTATAGATTCAATGCTATTCCTATTAAACTAACAAAATCATTTTTCAAAGAATTCAAAAAATTACTCTAAAATTTATATGAAATCAAATAAGAGCCCCCCCCCCAAAAAAATTCCAAAGCAATCCTAAGCAAAAAGAACAAAACTGGAGGCATCACATTATCTATCTTCAGCCTATACAAGTCTACAGTAACCAAAACAGCATGATTCTGGCAGGAAAAATAGACGCAAAGACCAATGAAACAGAATAGAAAACCCAGAAATAAAGTTCTGTGCCTACAACCATCTGATCTTTGGCAAAGTTGATAAAAATAAACAATAGAGAAGACTCCCTATTCAATAAATGGTGCTGGGATAACTGGCTACCCATATGCAGAAGAATAAAAACTGGTGATGGGTAACTCCTATTACCATGTTCTGGTGAAAGAATACACTTACCTATTACCATATACAAAAATTAACTCTAGATGGATTAAAGACTCAAATGTAAAACCTCAAACTATTAAAGTCCCAGAAGAAATTTTAGGAAATATTTTCTCAATAATGGCTTTGGCAAAGAATTTTTGGCTAAATCCTCAAAAGCAATTATAACAAAAACAAAAGTTGACACACGGGTTCTAATTAAAGTAATGGGTTTTTGCACAGCAAAAGAAACTATCAAGGAAGTAAACTAACAAGCTACAGAATGGGAGAAAATGTTAGACCTATGCATCTGATGAAAGTCTAATATCCAAACTCTATAAAAAAACTTAAAGAAATTAACAAGCAAAAAACAACCCAATGAAAAAGTGTTACGTAAAGAAGACGAACAGACACTTCTCAAAAGAAGACATATAAGTGGTAACAAACATGAAAAAATGCTCATTATCATTAATCATCAGAGAAAAGTAAATTAATACCACAATGAGATACTATCTCACATCAGTCAGAATGGCTTCTGATAAAGTAAAAAATATAATAGATGTTGGCAAGGCTGTGGAGAAAAGGGGACACTTACATACTGTTTGTGGGAATGTAAATTAAGATGAATGAACAGAGTTTAAGTGTCCCAGATTTAGGAGTTCAAGAGTGGGCTCAAAAAGTGACATTAATAAACAGTAGGAAACTTTAATTCTTGTCATGTTTATGCCTTCATGAATTAACACTGCAGTTCAATGACAGGTGCCCTGAAAGAAGCAGTGTTGTGTATGAAATTAATTATGAACTCTTCTGGTGAAGGTACATAAAAATACCTTTCTTCTGCCAGTTTCACAATTGCCTAGCTTCTTACTTCAAAACTTTCCATTGTTTCTGAAGGTATTAGTGATCATATACTGACTCAGATAATCCTTACATTAACTAGAAGAGTTACAATATGCTGTTTGTTAAGTAAAATAATAAAAATAAAATTACCATACTATCCAGCAATTTTGCTTCTGCCTACACAGCCAAAATAATTGAAAACTGGAACTCAAGAGATATTTTCACACCCATGTTCATACCAGCATTATTCACCATAGCCAAAAAGGTGGAAGCAACCCAAATATCAACTGTTAAATGGATAAACAAAATGCAGTATATACTGTCAAACTAACTAACAGTTCAAGAAAGAGGTTCTCTAAAGGAAAAAGATATTTCTTGGAAGTAGGACTGCAATGACAATATGTGTGCCATGGTAAACTTTGTGCATATTCAAAGAGGTTGAAGTAAGAGGTGAGTTTCTAAAGGCCAAATGAAGACTACACAATTGCTTTGAGATAATTATTCTTAACTACAATGATCATTAACAAAGATGGCATCAGTCTAAGGTTGGACAGAAAGTACTTGTGCAGATGTTGGCACCCAAGAATATGTGGCCTTTGTGCAAGGTTGTGGTTTTTTGCAGTCTTTCCTGATAGTTCTTGTCATCAGGTATACATGCATGAGAATGCTCTCTTCATGGCCTTCACTGGCTCTTTTTGTCAGGGTTTTAACACAAGTTATTCCATTTTGATTCTGACAGCTTTTGCAATACAAACAATGGAACATTATTCAGACTTAAAAAAGGAGAAAATTTTAGCACATACTACAACTTGAATGAACGCTGAGGACATTATGCTAAATAAAATAAACCAGTAACAAAATGACAAACACTTGTGTGTGGTATGTGTGTATGTTTGGTCATGTCATCTACAACTGTATGTATGTAAGTTCCCTGGAGTAGGCAAATTTATAGAGAGCAGATTGGGTCTTATATTTAAGCTTTTAATCCATTTTGAGTTGGTTTTTGCAACTCAAAATGGTGAGATATACGGGCCTAAGTTTCGTTTTTCTGCATATGAATAGCCCATTTTCCCAGCACCATTTATTGAAGACTATCCTTTCTTTTTTTTTTTTTTTTTTTTTTTTGAGACAGAGTCTTGCTCTGTCACCATGTTGGAGTGCAGTGGCGCAATCTCAGCTCACTGCAACCTCCGCCTCCTGGGTTCAAGCGATTCTTCCACCTCAGCCTCCCGAGTAGCTGGGACTACAGGCGTGTGCCACCACACCCGGCTAATTTTTGTATTTTTAGTAGAGTCGGGGTTTCATCATGGCAAGGATGGTCTCGATCTCTTGACCTCGTGATCGGCCCGCCTCCGCCTCCCAGAGTGCTGGGATTACAGGCGTGAGCCACCATGCCCGGCCTGAAGACTGTCCTTTCATACTGTGCATACGTTTCCTGGAGTAGGCAATTTTATATAGAGAGGAAGTAGATTGGTGATTTCCAAGGGCTGAGGAAAAAGAAATATGTGGAGTTATTTTTTTAGTGGGTACAGTTTTGCAAGATGAAAAGAGTTCTGGAGATGAGTGGTGATGATAGTTACACAACAATGTAAACATACTTACATCACTAAAATATGCATTTAAAAATAGTTATTTTGATAAATTTTATGCTATGTATATTTTACCACAATTAAAAACTTTTTATGGAAAAAAATGCTGTTTCAATATTTCCCACCTCTTCAAAGTTCCAATCAAATTAAATACATAAAGATTGGGCAGTTTCCAGAGAAATTCAGCAAGAGAAAGAAATGAAGGCCATCCAAATTGAAAAGAAGGAGGTTAAATTGTCCATTTGTAGATGATATGATCATATGTACTATATAGAAAACCCTAAGAACTTCACAAAAAAATGATTAAAACTAATAAATAAATTCAGTAAAGTTACAGGCTATAAAATCAAAATACAAAAATTAGTAATGTTTCTCTATGCCGATAGCAAACTGTCTGAAAAAAAATCGATAAAGCGATCCCATTTACAATAGCTACAAAAAACTAAATACCTAGAAATAAATTGAACCAAGGAAGTAAAAGGTCTAGGCAATAAAACTATAAAATATTGATGAAAGAAACTGAAGATCACACAAATAAATGGAAAGATATGTCCATGAATTGGAAGAATTAATATTGTTAAAATGTTCATATTTCCCAATGTGATTTACATATTCAGTGTAATCTCTATCAAACTATCAATGACATCTTCATAGAAATAGGAAAATAATCTCAAAATTCATATGGAAATATACAAGATCCTGAATAGCTAAAGCAATTTTGGAAAAAAAAAAAAAAAAGCTTGGGGCATCGCACTACCAGACCTCAAAACAGTCTACCAAACCAGAGTAACCAAAACAGCATGATATTGTCATAAAAATAGACACATAAAACAAAATGAGAACACAGAAATAAATCCACACACTTTACAACCACATTTTTTTACAAAGATGCAAAACATTGGGGAAAGGACAATCTTCAATAAATGGTGCTGGGAAAGCTGGATTTTTATATGCAGAAAAATCTGGGTCCCTATATCTTACTGCTTGCAAAACCCAACTAAAAATGAATTAAAAGTGTAAATGTAAGACCCAATACTATTAAACTACTAGGAAAAAAAAAAAAGGAAAACCCTTCACTGCATTGGTCTGAGCAAGGACATTTCTGGATAAGAAGTCAAAAGCACAGGCAACAAAAGCAAAAATAGACAAATGGGATGACATCTAAATAAAAAGCTTCTGCATCACAAAGAAAATAATCAACACAGTAAAGAGACAACCCACAGAATGAGAGAAAATATTTTCAAACTACGCATCTGACAAGGAGTTAATATCCAGAATATAAATGAACTCAAAAAAGTAAATAAATTGATTTGTGATCAAAAGCAAATAAATTGATTTATTTATTTGCTTCTGGAGCCAAAGGACCTGAATAGATATTCATAAAGAAGACATATAGATAAATGGCCAATAGGTACACGAGAATATGCTTGACATCACAATCATCAAGGAAATACTGTAATAAAACATCACCTCATCCCAAGTAGAATGAACATTAGCAAAAAGGCAAAAAATAAAGAATGTTGGCATGGAAGTGGAAACTGTTGTACACTGTTGGTGGAAATATAAATTGGTACAACCATTATCTAAAAAACAGTGTGGAGTTTCCTCAAAGAATTTAAAACAGAAATATCATATGATCCAGCAATTCCTCTCCTGTTTATTTAACCAAAGGAAATAAAATCAATATGTTGAAAAGATAGGTGCACACCCATAAACATGCAGCATTATTTACAATAGTCATGATAGGGAATATACCTAAATGTCCATCAACAAACAAATGGATAAAGAAAATCTGTACAACAACAGGCAAGCCAAGAGCCAAATCATGGATACTCCCATTCACAATTGCTACAAAAAGAATAAAATACCTAGGAATACAGCTAGCAAGGGAAGTGAAGGGCCTCTTCAAGGAGAGCTACAAACCACTTCTCAAAGAAATCAGAAATGACAAAAACAAATGGAAAAACATTCCATGCTCATGGATAGGAAGTATTAATATCATGAAAATGGCCATACTGCCCAAAGCAATTTATAAATTCAGTGCTATTCCCATTAAACTACCATTGACATTCTTCACAGAATTTTAGAAAACCATTTTAAAACTCATATGAAACCAAAAAGCACCCAAATTACCAAAATAATCCTAAGCAAAAAGAACAAAGCTGGAGGCATAACACTACCCAACTTCAAACTATGCTACAAGGCTACGGTAACCAAAACAGCATGGTACTGGTTCAAAAACAGACACATAGACCAACGGAACAGAACAGAGAAGTCAGAAATAAGACTGCACACCTACAACCATCTGATATTGACAAACCTGATGAATACAAGCAATGTGTAAAGGATTCTCTATTTAATGAATCGTGCTGGGAGAACTGGTTAGTCATATGGAGAAAATTGAAACTAGACTCCTTCCTTACACAATATACAGAAATCAACTCAAGATGAATTAAAGACTTACATATAAAATCCAAAACTATAAAAACCCTAGAAGAAAATCTAGGCAATACCATTCAAAGCATAGGCAGGGACAAAGATTTCATGACAAAGACACCAAAAGCAATTGCAACAAAAGCAGTGGGAAAATATTTAAAGAGCCCAGACCCATTTTCAGAGTAATATTAAATAAAAACAAAAACAAAAACAAAAAACACTGAACTTGAAGCTGAGAGGCATTAAATCAATAACATTTCACTTACTCAAATCT
This sequence comes from Callithrix jacchus, assembly GCF_049354715.1. Taxonomy (NCBI): domain Eukaryota; kingdom Metazoa; phylum Chordata; class Mammalia; order Primates; family Cebidae; genus Callithrix; species Callithrix jacchus. The sequence goes on from NC_133518.1 coordinate 30,902,084, forward strand.
AGTTCACATGGCTATTTTGATGTTTGCACAGTGTTCTTCTAACTGATGAATTGGAGGCCCTGGCTTTTTCTTCTTTGTGGTTTTTCATCTTTTACATGCAGTGTGTTTAATGTCACAGCACTTGGCTACATCAAATTGGTCAAATGAGAGAGTATAGAGAATTTTATGAGAAAGGTTTCTACGGGCAAGGTCTGGAGGTGGCCCCTATCATTTCTGCTTACATTCCTTTGGCAAGAAATCAGTCATATGGTCACACCTAACAGTAAGACAAGCTAAGAAATATAGTCTAGCTGGTTCCAAGGAGAAAGAAGAAATGGTTTGTGACTAGTTAGCTAGTCTCTATTAGAGTTATTTCTCCTAATTTATTGTTGTATTAGTTCTAGCAGCAATGCATCCTACCCTTGGCCTGGGTAATGATAATCTATGTGTGTAATATATCTAGATGTCAACTGAGATCTGATGATGCTGGTAATATATGCCTAAATGTCAGGTAGGGTCCTTCTGATCATTGAGTTTCTAATAAAATCTACTCAAATCCCTTATTTAATGCCCCAGAAAAATCCTGAAAATTCCCACAGTCTTATATTTTCATGGTGTTCTCCCTGCCCAACTCCTGCTTTTACACATGCTTTTGCCATTTGTCAGTGTTTTGATACAGATATGAAACCCAGATCTTTCATGGATTTCCACTGAAAATATTCTTTTAAACACTGCATTTGTGGGCAAAAATGACTTTCCTAAAAACTTGAGAATGACAGAGGAGGTTTAAATTATAGCAATAGAAGCAACTTCACAGTAAATAGCAAGCAGCCTCCAGACCTTTAAAACCTAATTCTGCGACATTTCTCAAACCTCATCTGGTTTCCTTCCTCATATCGTCTCACTGTTTCCTTTTTCCCTAGATTCTCTTTATCTCTCAAAAGAAAAAAGAAATTCCCCAAATTTTGTCAGGCAGAACAATAAGCATTTTTATTTAATAGTTCATTATTATCCTGCTGACACCAGTGTTCTTGAGGGCCTTATCTTCTACCTCCAAGGAGTTTATACGCATCCTAAGAGAAATTCATGTATGAGCTATAAAGCCAAAATTTTCACATTATTTTGTACAAAGACAAAATGACTTGAATACTAACCACAGAATATTAAGTGGCTTCCACTAGATCAGCATTCTCAATGTGTATCCTGTGCCCCAATCATGTGAGTAAATTTGTAGACCAAAAAGAGTGTGATCCATGATAAAGACATTTTGAGAAGCCTGGCATACTATATTCCCCTATCAGAAATTCACAATGCACATTAAACACATTGAAAACTGTTGGATGTTTGCACTGAAAAATCTGTTTAGCTCTAATAGTGCCTAACTCACTTGATGACATAACCTTTTCTTCATAAAATGTCTTGTAATACACAGAATAGAGTTTAGGAAACTCTGGGCTAATCTCTAAGATCCCTTCTATCTGTGATGTTCTGAAATATTAAACCCTTAAGCACCTATGTGATCAATGAGGAAACAACTGTGAGAAAATCAGCTCAACGGCATGGCCAGAATAGGTGCTTTCATGGCCAGAGTTGGAGCTTTCTTACTATAAGAGCCCTCTCAGATGACAACAGCCTCCACCCAGAGTTTTAAGTCATCTGGTTGTTCTAAGAATGTGAGGCAGAGACTCCCAGAAACTAAGCAGCAATAAATAAACAAACAAACAAAAGACAAGGCATTTCCAAGTTGACATGGAAAGCTTCCTACACTGTACCTCCACTTTCATCTTCACCAAGCCTGGCTGAGACAGGGCTTTACTACCTGAAAAATTTCTAAGGTCCCTTCTTTTTCCTCTCTGTATTCATTCTCTCTGGGATTGCTGTGTTCTCTTGAGATGAGTTGCTTCCACTCTCCTCACCCTGCCCTGACACTCTGCAATACTCCACCTTTCATGAACCCTCATCTTCACATTTGATATTTTGACAAACGGTGTGCTTGGTTATAGCCAAATTTTACAGCAAGTCAGCAGTCTAGACAATAGATGACTTTTGCTGCTCCTTCTAACCTTGGTACTATGAAATAGTTTGATTTTCCTTCTAGTAGAACATATTGACTAGCAAATTAAAGAAGAAAACATTTTAAATGGGAAACACTACTAGATAGCACAATACACTTTTGAATATTGTCACCAAGACACAGGTCCACATGTTTCATTTTAAAGTGTCTTGAAAAATAAAAAGAATAATATAAATATAGTAAATCATTAGTGTTTCTTGTCACTTTCTATGAAGAATTATTACTGCTTTACTTGGATATTTCAGGTGTTGAAATAAATGTATGCTGAAGTCTCAATTTATTATCTCCTCTCAGATAAATAAATTCTGACTGATACAAATTTCTTTAGAAAATATAAGCTTCAACACACTGATTAATTTGTTTTGTGAATTTCAATATAATGTCCTAACCAGGGCATGTGAGAAAATAAGTTTTTCTTTATTTTAAGGATCATAAATCCCTTTAAAAATGTGATAAAAGAGAACCCTTTCCACAGAGGGAAAATATACTCTGCCAGTTAAGATATAACTTGACAATGAAGAAAAGAAAACCAGACTAGTTACTTGAGCAAAGTAGGAAATTTTTGTCCCCCAAAGTTAAGCAATATAGGACTGGTTATAGCAGTTCCACAATACAAGCAGACCTGTGGTCTTTCACTTTTCTACTCATCCATTTTACACAAGACATATGCTCCACTTCCAACATGAATCTGTATTTCAGATAGGGAAAAAGGAAAGTACAGAGGGCAAAAGCTTTCTTTAGTTGAGTCCATTCCTCTTATACAGTAACTTCTGCCTACATTCTACTGGCTAGAATGTGTCACATGGGTAGTCCTAGCTGCAAGAGAGGCTGAGAAATGTCAATTTCTAGTGGGGTGCATTGCTTCCCTCAAACAAAATGCAACAGTGTCCACCACATGTTCATACTCAGTGTCCACCACATGTTCATACTCAAAACATGAAACTCCTTTAGAAAGATTTCAAGTTAAGAATCATTGATTTAAAGGCAATGCACATGTAAGGCAACAAGGGATATTTTATTTATTAAAACTGTTATTTCAAATCCCAAGATATAATGACCAGGTCCTCTGATGCATACTCAACTTTCTAACATGTTCCTTCATTTTTTTTCAGAGACCAACACACTAAGACAAGACCCTACCATCTAATGACTTCACTATTTCAGTAGTCTCTAGTTGGAAATGCTCATCTCTTCATTGTCTTTATCTGATGACTTCTTATTGATTTGAAAATAAAGTCCACTAAAGGCTTACAAGCCTTTGCATGATCTGGCTTCCACTTCCCTTCTGTAACCTTCATATTAGAATTAGTCTCCCTGACACATCATAAACCTTGTGCTTTCCCTTGACAGTCTATTAGCTTTGTAATTAAACAGATATTTATTTGTAAAATTATCTGTTTTATATTTGCCTCCAGCAGAATCATATGAAAGAATCACCTATGAAAATGAGGATTGTGTCATCTTATTCAATCTTTATGTCTAGAACTTAGCACAGCATCTAGCACATAGTAGGCTCTGTGTGTGTGTGTGTGTGTACCTATATATATACACATATGTGTGTGTTAAAAAGAGAGGTAAAGATAGAGAAACAGTGTCTTCTTAACATTGAACATAAATAACAGTAGTTATAGTTATTTATATATACTGAATACAAGTCCTGTGCGTGATATATGTGTTGCCTGATATATATGTGTATATACATAGAGAGAGAGAGAGAGAGAGACAGAGAGAGAGACAGAGAGAGAAATGCAAATACTAGAACATTTTAAAAATTGAAAGTGTCTGGTTAAACATAGCTTATACTGAAAAATCCATGAATAATAGAGGGCAAATTCTGCCATGTAAACAGAGGAATAGTTAGTAACCATTAATTATACCCACAATTTTATGGGGGTCTGGTTTCCTTAGAGAACATCATCAATCATTGCTACTGTTACAGACCTTATACTTCAGTATCTCGAAAAGAGAACACTCCCTAATACTTACCATTTAGCATTAACATTCTAGCTAGTCCATCTCTCTTTATTAATGAGAGCTAGCAATGACACAAACAGCTGGAAGGAAGAGAGTTATTTTTAAATGAAAAATGACTTTTATTCATCTGTTTAATATTTTTAAAATGGGACAAGGCAGAAAAGCTAACAGAAATATACATGAACAGAGTGTACAACAGTTTAAGTATTCGTTCCAATGGAAGAGAAGATTAATATTGACTTATCTGTTTGTTACTAAGTGTAGAAACAAATGCCAGAGTTCAAACTCCCATACCCATTTCTAGTCAGATAGACCTCCACCATGCACATTTTCACTGTGACCTTTGGTTAGCACAACTTTTTATATACAAATTCATTACTTACTGAGTAACCATATAACAACATATCTGTGCCACAGTTTCCTCAACTGCAAAAGCAGGATGATACTAATATTTAGCTTGTATATAACTAGTTAATACATCTAAGACATTTATCACAGAGTTTAGGACATAGAATCAGTAACTACTGACTGTCATTATTGTCAATATAGAATAGTTATGAGTAAAGATTCGATAAATTTCTTTGGCATCAAATTCCAGTGCCAATAACTAGTTCTATCAGAAGTTTTGTTTTTTTTTCAGTTAAAGATGACATTTTTGGGTTTTTTTTTTTTTTTTTTGAGATGGAGTCTCACTCTGTCACCCAGGCTGGAGTACAGTGGTGTATTCTCGGCTCACTGCAACCTCCGCCTCCTAGGTTCAAGCAATTCTCCTGCCTCAACCTCCCCAGTAGCTGGGACTACTGGGGAAGGCAAGTGCCACCACATCCAGCTGATTTTTGTATTTTTAGAAGAGATGGGGTTTCACCATGATGACCAGGCTGGTCTTGAACTCCAGACCTCATGTGATCCGCCCGCCTTGGCCTCCTAAAGTGCTGGGATTACAGGCATAAGCCACTGCAGTCACCAAAAATAAAATTTGTATCTACAATCTAAACTCATCAGAAATACTTGCAAAATCATCAGTTAGTCCTATCCACACCAGTCACTGCTCCTTTGCTTATTAAGATCCTCACTCAGTAAGTTATCCAATTACCCACAATTTGCATTTTTGGCACTATATTAAGTCCTCTATATTTGCAATCACCCGCATGCTACTCATCACTCAAAGATGAATGGCTGACATATGTCATCAGGACAATAAATATTTCTTCTCTTATACTTATTTTGCATACAATGCAATTGATCTAGCTCCCAAGTCACTACGGGATGCAAATTCTATACTGAACATTCTTTAGCACAGCCATTTCTATCCTTACTTCTTTGCCACATTTTTTCCTGCAACATGGACACCAGGTAAATATCTAAAAGAATTGTAAAATATTTCTTTCTGTTAAAAGAACCTTTAGGAGATACTCCTGAACAGCCAGTGCCAAGCACTAAGGAGACAACCCAAGAGGGAACAATATCTGCCTCTCCTCCTACTATGCTTATACCACCCATGCAAGCCAGAAATTGGAGACCCAATACCACAGGCCAGTGAAGACGATGTGTCAACTCCAACTAGCTCTTTCCATGACAATAAAGCATGTGGATTGCACTCCACAGCAGATGATATTCCAAAAAGAAGAACATGAGAAGAAACCATCATTGAAGAGGCACCTGACCCATGGCAATACCGAAGACTTTTCTAGGACTCACCTCACTGCGAATGACAGGGAACAGCAGTGCCTCAGAACTCACTGCCTGCCTCAGCAAGTACTATATAACTCATCAAATTTTCTAACAGTCAACTTGAAATAGAAGTTTGGAGGAAAATAGGAGCCCTTCTTTCTGAAGTCTTCAAATAGGACAGGCTCACCAAAAATATGACAGAAACAACATATCGAAATCTAGAATTAGGGGTATCCAAGACAGATAATGTAGTCATGGGTTCTTAATTTCTGTTTCTGGTTGGGCCCGTAAAGCCCCTTTCTCATCCCTCTTTTCCACTTGTCATTAGAGATGGAAATTAGAAACCATGATTTCAAGCTGCTAAAAGCCTAAACTAAAACAAAACAAAACAACAACAACAAAATAAGGCAGGTTGGATAAGCTTGATACATGTATTGTTTCCATTATTTGGCCGGACTCATTTTTGCTCTTGTATTCCCTAACTCTTTGATCTTTTTGGAAGTTTGACTTTGACTACAATAGTCACCTTAGAAGAGCTTCAGGAAGTATGCATTTCAGACACACTCCCCTGGCTGGATCCCCTGCAGGCATTCAATCGTGACCTAGTTTTCACTCACAGGTTTTAAATACTATTGATGGTAAGTAAAAGTTGTTTCTGCCTTCTTCCCAGGTTAGATGCCTCAAGGAATTCTCCTCAAATTAAACAGACCTAAATTTTTTATATAATTTTAATTAAAAGCCAAATATATACTTTTAAAAATATTTTCTTCTGAATTTTCAAATCTCTTTATAACTCTTTTAAATTTTTCATAACGTAATTTAGAGACAAACAGCTTTACAAGTCTTGTGGGGGAAAAATATTGTCTCTTTGCCAACCTACTTCTCGCCATACTTAAGCAAATATTTTTAACTCTTTCATGATTTTTAACTTGAAATAATGATTATTTGCTTTTCAATTTTATCCACTTTTCTATTGATTTCTAATCAATAATTATACAATTTTTAATAAGTATTTCAACTAACACTGTAATTAGAATAATTTTCTGTAAGAAATTTTCAGAATCATTTTTGTTACACAATAGAGTGACAGATTCTAATTTAATCATTCTCTCTTTTGTTGGATATTTATTTCCAACTTAGAGGAAAGATGGCCCTACATAAAGTAAAAATTAAAACACAATCCTGATTTAGAAATCCAGGCAGCAAGATGACATTAACCGTCTCACAGAATGATGGTTATGCCCGGTGTAACCATTCCTTTAGGATTCTTGACAGATGAACACTTGCTTCAAGAACCGGGTTCCATGGAGTTGTAAAACCTAACAATGTGTTTCCAAGAACTAACACTCAGTGTGCCAGATAGCTGGGAAATGTAATTCCTGGAGTCTTGCTGGAAAACAAAAGCAAAAATAACTAAAAAGATGGCCTACTGCTGAACAATCCTTTTCCTATGATACCAATCAAAAGGCTTATGAAATTTAAGGTCTTCCATGACAGCAGGAAGGCTGTAGAAGGTGATGAGTCATTTTCTCTAAAGTCAATCCTAATCATTTAGAACAGAATAAAAGTCATCTTAACACTGCAAATCAGCTGCCCTGCCTTGACATCCGGACATGGATGTCCTACAGGGAGAACAGATGAATGATAATGAAAATGACAAGCACTGACATCACCACGAGTCTTGGGAAAGGTCAAAAAAGCTAGAAGAGAAGCTGTGGCTTAAATAGCCATCACATGGCAGCTTTCAGGTTCATTTTTTATTTTTTTCTTTTCTTGTGACAAGGATCTTTTACTACTCAAGTTTTAAAGAAGTGATCGTAATTCTAGTCATTGTTGGTATCTAGAACTATTTTTCAGTTTGCTAATTAAAAATTAAAATACACAATGCCATAAATGGTAACAGTAGTGCCACTCAACAAGGACTGTGGAAGTGCTTTCCCAGAGTGTACGCATAAGGTATTTTAAGTCTCAATGCCTTTGCATATACTGTTCTGTCTACGAGAGTCCTCCCTGCTCTCCTCCAAGCCTCCAATCTCCTTAGCCAAGGAAATACTTACCATTTAAGACAAAGGCTCCAACAAGCCCCTCTCCCACAACTTTCCTAGGACCTAATTCTCTACTGCCCAACAGGCAGACACTGTTCTACACCTCCCTAGGGCACACAATGCTGCTGCTGCCTTACCTGTTACCTGTGTTCCTAATCCACAGCTGTACTAGCTCACCCTTGTCCCAAGACCATTGTCCCCGTCTCCACAAGTTTTTCCCACATCCCTGTGAATTTCTCTGAGAACTTCTCACCTTGGTGCTGGAGATGGCCTAACCCAGAGAGAGACCTGTTCTGGAAGGCTGAGTGGGATTTTTCTGCAGCCTAGGTAAAGATCCCACATGCTGAACGCAGAGAACCACCAAACCATGCCATCCATCTCCTTTCAAGAACCACTTAGAAATGTCAGTTCAAAGACTATCCTAACAACGAAGACTCTACCCACATCCCAAGATATTTTAAGGGGAGGACTAAGAGAAAGAAGGCTACCCTTTTGGGTGCTTCAGGGTTTTTAAAAAGAGACTATTCCCATCACCACACACCTACCCTCTCCACAGCGGTAGGAATGAAGAGTGGCTTCTTTTCCCCAAAGCAAAGGAAGAGGACTCCAGGAGCATCAATACTAATATAACTTAAAGTATAAAGTACAATTTTGGCTTGGCATGGTGGCTCATGCCTGTAATCTCTAACTTTGGAAGGCCAACACCAGCAGATCACCTGAGGTCAGGAGTTCAAGACCACTCTGGCCAACATGGTGAAACCCTGTCTCAACTGAACATACAAAAATTAGCCGGGCACGGTGACTCACATCGGTAATCCCAGCTACTCGGGAGGCTGAGGCAGGAGAATCACTTGAACCAGGGAGGCGGAGATTGCAGTGAGCTGAGATTGTACCACTGCACTCCAGCCTGGGCAACAAAGTGAGACTCCACCTCAAAAAAAAAAAAATATATATATATAGATAGATAGATAGATAGATAGATAGATATAAAACATACAATTTTATTTTCCTAATTTAGGCTCTTCTATAAAAAACACCTGAGAGAAGAGCTCAAATGCAAAATTAATTTATTTGGGAGGCACAAGAAATATTAGTAAGGGAGAGGAGAAATGATAAAGGGAAGGGTGGGCAACTGGAGGTTAATGTCTTTGGAGAAATTCAGAGTCAGTGTAAACCACAAATCTGAGAGTGTTCCCTAATATGCAAGGGAGCTGGAGCATGTATACATCAACTCCAGTGAGTAATATGTTGAAGACTGCCTACGGAGAAGGGTGTTAGTATGCCAGCACTCCAAGCCTACTTCTGGTAACATAGTGATGACAAACTGGACTATGCTAGCAAGAGAGAAGGCTCTCAGACAAAGACATACAGGTGCTGAAAGTTACAAGATGGGCTTGGTGGCAAAGACAAGGATATCAATGGAGCACTAAAAGCATCTGCTATATTTATTATCATTTTGCCAGTAAATGGTAGCTGTACATCATACTTTATATTGCATATTATCTACTGCATGTAGAACATCAGTTTAAGTACAAGGTTAACACATCAAACACAGTGTGATTCTGGATAATCCCTTTTGGTCTCAGTTACAATGTACATATTATTAATTTTTAAAATTGCCTCACCAGATATTTTCAAGAGAGAGAAGAGAAAGACTACATGGTGTGAAGCATGTAGGGTGGCAGATTGACTGGAGTCCCACTAAGGGTGTTATCCAGTAACTGAGCAGGAGTTTAATTTTTCTATATTCCAGAAGTGCTTAAACTGTACAAATTTAAAACTTTTAATTCTCAATATCTGTTGACTTATTTTTATTTGACTTCCTCTTTCATATGGAACGACATTTCAATGTGAGAGGAAACTGCTTCGTATATTCATGAATTTTTCAAAGATTCACAGCCAGTGACAGTTTGACCTAACATTCAGTCCTCTTCTCAACTCAGTGTTCTTTCCATTTATGAAACTCCTGAGTTCCTCCTCAAGTTCCTTGACTTTCAGTTCTTAAAATTATCCAGAGCCCATGGATATCAGCACAATACTAACACCAATGTATTGCTATTGCTTTGAAGACAATGTTTATTTTCTTGTCAAACTGATGTTCATTTGATGATATCTCTACAGAAACAAGAACGCATACAATGTCAGACACACACGAATAAAGTGGAGGATCTATATTTTTAAAGTGCATGGTCTTCAAAACATTCAGTACCAAAAAGATACATTACATTTTTAGAATAGGCTTTAGAGTTTTCTATGGTAATATAAAGGGTAGTAAGTTCTTTTTATTTCCTGTGCTCTCAGATATCCCAATAATGGGAAAACATGTTGTAATGAAACTAGTGGAAAAATACTGCCTGTACTGAGAGCCATACAATAAGAATGATTGCATTAGGTAGGCTTCATCTAATAAAATATATTGCTATATTCCTGAAAGGGGGAATTTGGAGATGTGGAAAATGGGAGAAAGGCCCAGAGCACAATATAGTGAATAAAAGTTTTCCCTATTAGAAGGAGTATTATTTTTCTCCTTTTGTAGAGAGCTGGCACACATATTTTTAAATGAATGGTTACTGTAATTGGTTTTTGACATTTTGGAGTTTCTCACCTTAGAAGTACCAATGGTTCACACTGGTTTTCTGCTTATAAACATATATTTCATTTGGTCCTCCATTTAGACTAATACAATGATGATTAAATGGTTGTTTAGTAAGTGTATTAGTCAAGTGGAGCTGCATAGCAGAATACCATAAACCAGGAGGCTTAGGCTTAAGCAACAGAAATTTATTTCACACAGTATTGAAGACTGAGAAGTTCAATATCAAGGTGCTGACTGATTCAGTTACCCAGTGAGGGCTTTCTCTTCCTAATTCCCAGTTGGATGCCTTCTCACTGTGTCCTCACATGGCACAGGGAGAGAGAGAGGGAGAGAGAGAAGGAGCAAGACAGAGAGAAAGAGACACACACACACATACACACACACACAGAGAAAGAGAGAGAGAGAGAGAGAGAGAGAGAGAGAGAGAGCCCTCTGTTCTCTTCTTTTTCTTATAAATACACTAATCCCATTACGGATATCCAACCTGTATTAGTCTGTTCACATGCTGATAATAAAGACATACCTGAGACTGGATAATTTATAAAGGAAAGAGGTTTAATGACTCAAAGTTCAGCATGGCTGGGGAGGCCTCAGGAAACTTATAATCATGGTGGAAGGGGAAGCAAACACATCCTTCTTCACATGGCAGCAGCAAGGAGAAGTGCAGTGTGAAGCGGGGCAAAGCCTCTTATAAAACCATCAGATCTCATGAGAACTTAGTATCATGAGAACTGCAGCATAGGGGGAACCACCCCCATGATTCAATTGCCTTCCACCAGGTCCCTCCCATAACAGCTGGTGATTATAGGGACTACTATTCAAGATGAGATTTGGGTGGGGAAGTTCTCCTGTATAACATCCTGTCATGTGTTTTCCAAGATGGTTTCATTCTCCTCATCACTTTCAGGTATACTAATCAATCATAGGTTTAGTCTTTTCACTAGTCCCATATTTCTTGGAGGCTTTGTTCATTCCTTTTCATTCTTTTTCTCTAATCTTGTCTTCATGCCTTATTTCAGTAAGTTGATCTTCAGTCTCTCATATCCCTTCTTCCACTTGATCGATTCAACTATTGATACTTGTGTATGCAACATGAATGCTGTATTTTTCAGCTTCATCAGATCATATATGTTCCTCTCCAAACTAGTTATTCTAGTAAGAAGTTTTTGTAACGTTTTATCAAGGTTCTTATCTTCTTTGCGTTGGGTTAGAACATGCTCCTTTAGCTCAGCAGAGTCTGGTATTACCTCCCTTCTGAAACCCACTTCTGTCCATTCATCAATCTCATTCTCTGTCCAGTTTTGTGCCCCTGCTGGAGAGGAGCTATGATGATTTGGAGAAGAGACATTCTGGTTTTGGGAATTTTTGGTATTTTTGTGCTGGTTTTTCCTCATCTTTGTGGATTTATCTACTTTTGATCTTTGAGGACAATGACCTTAGGATGGGGCTTTTGTGTGAGGGTCTTTTTCCTTGGTGGTGTTGTTTGTTGCTTTCTGATTGTTAGTTTTCCTTCTAATAGTCAGGTCTCCCTCTTCTGCAGGTCTGCTGCAGTTTGCTGGAAGTCCACTCCAGATTCTCTTCACCTGGGTATCACCAGTGCAATGTGGCAAAATGCAAATATTGCTGCCAACTTCTTCCTCTGGAAGCTTCATCCCAGAGGGGCACCAGCCTGATGCCAGCCAGCGCTATCTTGTATGAGGTGTCTGTCGACCCCTGTTGGGAGTTCTCTCCCAGTCAGGGGGCATGGAGGTCAGGGACCCACTTCAAGAGGCAGGCTGTCCCTTAGCAGAGCTTGAGCCCTGTGCTGGGAGAATCACCCTTGTCAGGATCAGCTGCTCTTTTCAGAGCTGGCAGGCAGGAAAGATTAAATCCACTTGAGCAGTACCCACAGTTGCCTCTTCCCCCAGGTGCTCCATCTCAGGGAGATGAAAGCTTTATCTGTAAGCCCCTGACTGAGGCAGCTGCCTTTCCTTCAGAGATGCCCTGCCCAGTGAGGAGGAATCTAGAGAAGCAGTCTGGACACAGCCATTTTGCCACACTGTGGTGAATTCTGCCCAGTCCAAACCTCCCAGCCTTCCTTAGCACTGTCAGGGGAAAACCAACTACTACTCAAGCCTCAGTAATGGCAGATGCCCCCCTCCCCACCAAGCTGGGTTGTCCCAGGTCAACCTCAGACTGATGAGCTGGCAGTGAGAATTTCAAGCCAGTAATTCTTAGCTTGCTGGACTCCATGGGAGCAGCATCTACTGAGCAAGACCTGGCCTGAGAATTTCAAGCCAGTGGTTCTTAGCTTGCTGGGCTCCATGGGAGCCGCATCTACTGAGCAGCATCTACTTGGCTCCCTGGCTTCAGCCCCCTTTCTAGGGGAGTGAATGGTTCTGTCTCACTTGGGTTCCAGGTGCCACTGGAGCACAAAAAAATCTCCTGCAGCTAGTTCAGTGTCTGCCCAAACAGCCTCCCAGTTTTGTGCTTGAAACCCAGACCCCTGGTAGATTATGCACATGAAAGAATCTTCTGATCTGCAAATTGCAAAAACCATGGGAAAAGCATAGTATCCAGGCCGGGTAGCACAGTTCCTCATGGCTTCCCTTGGCTGGGGGAAGTCCCCCAGGTCCTTGCACTTCTCAAGCGAAGCAACTCCCCACCCTGCTTCTGCTCACCCTCCATGGTTTTCACCCACTGCCTAAACAGTCCCAATGAGGTGAATTGAGTACCTCAGTTGAAAATGCAGAAATCATCTGCCTTCTAGTCTGGTTTTGTGGAGAGCTGCAGACCAGAGTTGTTTCTTTCAGCCATCTTGGCTCCTCCTCCCCAAGGCACACATGTTAATGTGTATAAATTCTTCTTAATATCTAGAAAGGAAATAAAAGAGTTTTTGAGAAGATTATTATCTTCTCAATAATTCTGATGTCTATCAGAGATTTTCTTTTAATATTAGAAAATAATTTGATCATCTATGTAAGAGTGGGACAGAAATAAGTGTTTCTATCTTTAAACATTGGAGATTTTTTTGGTGTGTGAGTGCTTTAGTTCAGAATAACCCCATAATCAAGCCTAAAAGGCAGCTCACCATTACATTTACAGAGTGTGAATTTACTACACAATGTGGTAAATCATTCATCCAACAAATATTGTCAGGAGAAATGAAAGACACAAAGGTGAATATTTTGTAGCCTTTGACTTATTGAAGATTGAACTCAAATGAGGAAAGCATTTAAGCAGCCAAGAATAATGCAAAATAAGTACAAATTAGGTTGTAGTGAGAACACATAAGAGAGACAATCAACTCAGATTTGGGGATTCAGGGAAGGCTAGCAGTTGGTCGTGAGAGACATGGAAGATCTATATATTCCAGACAAAGGCATTGAGACAAAGGAATGCACACCACTCCTGGGAAACCAAAACTAGTTTGCTGGGCTACAGAGTAGTGAGTAAGGACTATAAATGGTAACAAATGGGCTAGGCAGGTGGAGACCTTCCAAGTCATGTTAAAAAGCTGGAAATTTGTCTGAATATAATAATAGTTATTTAAGGGAGGTAAAGGAAGAAGATTTCATAACCTTATGCACATTTGAATGATCACTCTGGCTATGCCATAGATACTATTCTTAGAAAATGTAAAAATAATAGACAGGGAAATGCTGAAGGGTGTTCTAGCAACAATTCAGATGAAAAATAATTGGTGACCTCAACTAGAGTAGTGATGGTGGGTGTGGTGATAAATATATGTAGTTGAGAGATATTGACCAAGTAGATTTTGTAGGCCCTAGTGATTGGCTGGCTGCCAGTAAGAAGGAGAAGAAATATTCAAAACTTCTGGTCTGGGCAATTGGACAGGTACTATGCCACTTACTCCAGATTGGAAATTGAGAAAGAGGTACACTTTTGGTGTGTTAAGCCATTCCCTGTCAATAAAATTAGTGTTTAGATTATAACATTTACCATTGTTTTAAATTGTCTCATATAATGCATATTTATAGGTAATAAATTCAAGGCTTAAAAACATTAAATAAGTTGCCTAAGATGACACAGATCATAAATGGTAACACCAGGACTGGGATGAGATATTATATGTTGAACACTTTTGCTTATTGCACTCTGCCTCCCTCCCCTAGAAACTGCATTAACTCTTATGAGGCATATTATCTTTAATATCTTTAGTAGAAATATCACTGATTTCCTGAATGTATTCTCATGCCCTGAAAGGGATGATATTACCTTCCAAGCTATTCAATTTACTCATCCAGCAAGGCAATTTCAACCCCACAGAGCGTGCTATCTTCACTGGCATCTTTAGTTTTAAAAATAACAACCTTGAAATACCTTTTCTACTTTTCCCTTCAAAGTATTCCACAAGTAAGTTGGAAATATAGTTTGCTTAAAAAAAAAAAACTCATTCAGAAGTAGGTTCTCTTCAGATAATTAAATTATCTTATTATTGTGATAGTTGCATGACAAAAATACCATGAAGTCTATTTCTCTGACTATAGGTAAATCATTTACCATGGGCAGTTTTAATATATTCTGTTTTCTGCAGCAATTTTCCCTATATTACTGTCTCAGCACCAGAGAGGTTTTCTAAGATCAGTAACGAAAGAGTCTTTGCTCATATAAATTAAGTAAAATCTAATTTTCCCACATTTATAAAATAATAATAAGTAATGGATACAATTTTTTCAGTCATAGTTTTCTTTCACACATTTTTATTATAAGTCGGTATTGGCTAAAAATTATCTATATCAAAAATCTAGTAAAAGGGATTCTGGGAGGATGGTAGCAGCAACAAGCTTTGAATCCCTACATAAAAACAGATAGTAAAACTACACAGAATCAACCATGGCAACATTAGGGAACAGACTATCTTCAGGAATGTGAAAAACACAAGAAGGTGAAGACAGACTATACAGCCACAAAACTTGATGATATTAGCATTTGAGAAGGAAAAAAACAAAGCATCTGATGGACCTGAGAATAAGAAAATTCCAAAAGAGTCAAAAACTCATCATTGGAAAACACAGTGGACTGATTTGGAAATAACTTAAAATTTGGAGAGGTTTTGCTTCATGCAACATTGGATGAATACAAGGAGTCCATAAAGGGAGCTTAAAGGATTCATTAAAAGTCCGGCCACTATACCATGTGTACCCTTGCAATGGACTTGCCATGGCTTTCTCTTCAGAGACTGCTCATATTCAGTAGAAACTCCTGGGAGCAGAATAAAAATCAAGTAGGGTATGTGAAACAGAGATGAAGAAAATAGAGGCTCCAGATAAAGGTGGGGAAGGGGAAGAGAGTCAAGAAACCTGAGAAAGCAAGTCGCCATATTTTTTAACACTACACAAAAACAGGAAAAGAATGAGCGCTGTGAAAGTAGAAAACCTATCTGAGCAGGACTTCCTTCCAAAAAGCCAGGAAAACCAATTTCCCTTAAAAATGAACAAAGATTAAGTATTGAGGTTGAATCCCATATGAAGTTATTATAAGAAAAAAAAACAGAGTAAGAGAGAGAATAAGGATCAGGATAATATCCCTACAGATAATGCTCAATGCCTAAAATAGTATCCTATTTTACACAGAGCTAAAAGATATTAAGAAAACTGTAAAAGAACAGTGAAAGAAAAATATAAATCAGTATCAGAAAACCTCAGAGATAAAATGGCCATGCTCAAAAAGAAAAAAACACATATAAAATGAAGATTAAACCAGAGGGAACATAAAAGTCAGTAAACACTGAGATAATGAGAAAATCACTTATGAGAAACACATGCTGCAAAAAGGACAAAAAAATTTAAATCAAATAAACATGATGAAGATATTTAAAAATTTGAGAGAAAGTGGTAAATATTTAAGACAGGTTTTTAAAATATGTATAAATAAGTCTGAAGCAAAAAATAAAGACAACGGAATCAATACAAAGACTATAATTAAAAAAAAGACTTTCCTTAAATAAAATAAATTTGAATCTATATATTGAAAGAGCAATTTATAAACCTGAGATTATCAACTTAGAGAAACCAATACCAAATCATATTCTAATAAAACTACTAGATTTTAAGGAAAAAGAAAAAAATTGATCATCTAAGCAAAAGACACAAAAATAGCAAATGACTCATAGATATTACATTGTTAGCAGACTTTTCAAGAGTGACACTTTCTTTCACAACAAAATGGAGGATATTCTAGGAAAGAAAATGTGAACCATGGGTTTTAGATTTTAGATGAAAGACTGAAGTGAATATTGTTTCCATAAGCCCTTACTAAGGAATGTAGTAGAGAATGAACATCAGACAACAAAATGACTAAAGAGAATTAAACATCTAGAATATAGTTACTTTTAGAACTCAGACTAAATGAAGGTAAAAAAAAAAAAACTGCAGTATGCAATGGTATTAAGTTCAGGCAATGTAGATATAGTGTAACTCTAAAAATTGTGAAGCGTGAAAAGGGCATATGCAATATATATGTATATTTTGTATATTATATATACACATATATACATACATATGTGTGTGTGTGTGTGTATATATATATTTTTTTTTTAAGTGGAGTCTCCCTGTCATCCAGGCTGGCATGCAAAGGTGCAATCTAAGCTCACTGCAACCCCCGCCTCCTGGGTTCAAGAGATTCTCCTGCCTCAGCTTCCTGAATAGTTGGGATTACAGGCGCCCGCCACCATGCCCAACTAATTTTTGTATTTTTAGTAGAGATGGGTTTCACCATGTTGGTCAGGCTGGTCTCAAACTCCTGACCTCAGGTGATCTGCCCTCCTTGGCATCCCAACGTGCTGAGATTACCGCCATGAGCCACCACGCACAGCTGCAAATGGTATTTTAATTGTTCTTGTTTATTATGTTAGAGATGATAGTATAGCATTGTTATTTTAAGATAGATGTGTATATGATATAAGATAAAATAAATGGGCTATTGAAATTTTACTATCCCCTGTGATTTTGAGACTGATTATTTGTATAATATAAATGAAGTTATGTGGAAATCCTGTAGTCTTGAATTTGAATTGCAAATATCAGGATGAAGTCATGAGGTATTCTCTTTAACAACTATGTATGTATGTTTTCCGCCCACTAAGACATCCAGAAGTAGTGACCTACTCAGTAGCAATGAATATTCCTTGCACCCAGACTAGTCTTCAATTGTCATTCCCCAGTAAAAGAAACCAGAGCTTCTTAAAGAATCGGTCGATTCCAGGCTTGCGACCCAAAAGGCATATGATGAACTAGGAAATCTTGTCAAATTGTATAGTGAGCAATCTCTCACAAGTATCTAGGATCATGTTGAAAGGACTCAAGAGACCACTTGAAGATCACTGGCATTACCGCTCCTAACATCACAAGTGAGAGACGAGCAGATACTGCATGTCATCTGAAGAAACATGCCACCATCTAGAGTCTTGCCAAAGGGACTCAATTTGAATTTAATTGAGCCTCTGGTTCCAGGTACTAATTTGCAAAGGACAGAGGTCATTGGTGAAGTATGCCATGAAAATGCAGTCAGCCAAATCTAGACAGTGTCTTTCAGCAGATGTAAGGTTAGAGGGGTAGAGGGATGAAAGGGGAAACTGTGAATTAAGAGACTTAAAAAACATTTCAAATAAAATTTATAATGACAAGCCTAAACTATATTTTAAACTAGAGATTAACATCTCAGTGACAACACTATAAATAAAGCCAAGTTATTACTTTAGAGATAGTGGTAGCCTTTGGGGGGGCCACACACATGAAAGGACATCTGGGGATGCTGGCAAAGTTTCTTAACCTGCTGATGATTGTATGGGTGTTTACTTTAATAACTCAAAAAGTTATCTATTTATTTGTGAAGATTTTCTATATCTCTATTTTATTTTAAAATAATATGTTTTTAAATCCAGTTTAATACACAATTGATCTAAAAGAAAGGACCTATTTTATTATTGTAAATATTTAAAACACTTTCTTTTTTAAGATTTCTTTTTGAGTTCAGGGGTATATGTACAGGTGTGTTGTACAGGTAAATGTGTGCCATAGGGGTTACTGTGCATATTATTTCATCACCCAGGTAGTAAGCCCAGTACCCATTAGTTGTTTTTCCTGATCCTCTCCCTCCTCCTGCCCTCCACCCCTGATAGATCCTAGTGTGTGTTGTTCCCCTTTTTGTATCCCCATGTTCTCATGATTTAGCTCCTACTTAGTGAGAACATGCAGTATCTGGCTCTGTGTTTCCATACTTAGTTTGCTAAGGATAATGGCCTTGAGCTCCATCCATGTCCCTGCAAAGGACATAATCTCATTCTTTTTATGGCTGCATAATATTCCATGGTGCATATGTACTGCGTTTTCTTAATCCAATGTATAATTGATAGGCATTTAGATTGATTCCATGTCTTTGCTATTGTGAATAGTGCTGCAATGAACATATGCATGCATATGTCTTTAGAATAAAATGATTTATATTCCTTTGGGTATATATCTGGTAATGGGATTACTGAGTCAAATGGTATTTCTGCCTTTAGGTCTCTTAGGAATCACCACACTGCCTTCCACAATGGTTGAATAAATTTACACTCCCACCAATAGCGTGTAAGTCTTGCTTTTTCTCCGCAACTTCACCAGCATCTGTTATTTTTTGACTTTTTAATAATAACCATTCTGATTGGTGTGAGATGATATCTCATTGTGGTTTTAATTTACATTTCTCTAATGATCAGTGATGTTGAGGTTTTATTCATATGCTTATTGGCCTCATTTATGTCTTCTTTTGAGAAGTGTTTATTCATGTCCTTTGTCCACTTTTTAATGGGATTTTTAAAACATTTTTATAATGAGATAATGTTTCAAATGATCCACAGAGACCTCTGTGACTCTAGCTTTGAATTAATCAATTATCTGATATTTGAGAACTATTGTAAAGAGCAGTCACTGGTATTCCCCTGCTTCATGTTGTTATTCGCAGACCCTGGCATGCAGTAAATAGTCAATAATAATCATTGAAAGAATAATGGCTGCTTTTCAGATGTCATATTTGGCCTTGAATTTTAAATTACTAACTGTAGAAGATGGCGCTGTGAGAACAACCCAGGATCGGAGTTCTTGTTGTGTATGCGGAGAGGTGAGTCTGAGCTGCATTTCCAGACTGATCTTTGTTGCCCACGGAACGGGGAAATTCCCAAGTGAAGAGGAGATGCGGGACGCCAGGCAGATATTCCGCCTGGTGAAGCCGGCAGCCGGGGTGGTGGCGGCCGGCCCTACCCAGCACTCCCCACAGGGCGCACTTGTCCGGGTGCCCCGTTGAACCGGCAACCAGAGACGTGAGAGGGCTGGACTTGAGACTGAGCTAGACTTGGACAGTGGGCCAGCCCAGGGGATTGCAGGAACAGAGCATTAGGATTGGCCCAGTGGGACAAACAAAACCGCGATTTCAAACAAGCCCCGTGCAGATGGCCCAAGATGCTCTGAGGGGGAGGGGCGGCCACCATTACCGAGGCAACCCGCCCCAACTGAGATACACGCCCATTGCTGATGCAGCCAGCCATTGCAGAGGCAACCCGTCCCTACTGAGATACACGCCCACTGCTGACGCAGCCAGCTGTTGCCGAGGCAACACGCTACAACAGAGAGACTCCACCGCAGGGCGTGGCGGAGAACAGCAGAACAGCGGAGCCAGGGCGAGCCTCACAACAGCAGGGCGGAGCCTTGGCAGGCAAACAGTGGCTAGTCTGCATCCTAGCTGGGCAGGACCTCAACGGACATCCAAAAATAAAGCCCAAACCCCTCAACACAGAGCATTTGAAAAAAAAAAGGGTTTTTTTAATGAGCTCTGTTGCAGCAGAATCAAACATAGAAGCCTAACAGCCCTGAATGAACAACACAGCTCACAGCTCAGCAATTAAACCCCTATAAAGTACAAACTGTCTCCTCAAGCAGCTCCCTGACCCCTCTATATCCAAAAGACTGACATTAGGCAGGCACCATCCTGGGACAAAGATAGCAGAAAAAGAAACTGGTAGCATCCCTCGCTGTGCCACAGCTGCTAGAGGTGCACCCCAGACAAGCAGGGTCTGGAGCGGACCTCAGCAGTTGTACAGCGAAGGGGCTAGACTGGTAGAAGGAAAACCAAGCAACAGAAATACTTCATCATCAACATTCAGGGTGTCCACTCAGAGACCCAATCGAAAAGTCAGCAACTACGCAGACGACCAGCGAACAAATCCACAAAGATGGGAAGAAACCAGCGCAAAAAGGAGGAAAATACCCGAAACCAGAACACCTCGCCTCCTAGAAAGGACCAAAACTCCTCACCAGCAAGGGAACAAAGCTGGACGGAGAATGACTGCGACGAAATGATGGAATTAGACTTCAGAAGATGGATAATGAGAAACTTTAGTGAGCTAAAAGATCATGTATTAAATCAATGCAAAGAAACTAAGAACCTTGAAAAAAGATTTGAAAAAAGATTTGAGGAAATGATAACAAGAATGGATAACTTAGAGAGGAATATGAATGAATTAAAGGAGATGAGAAACACAATACGAGAACTTCACGAAGCATGCACAAGTTTCAATAGCCGAATTGACCAAGCAGAAGAAAGAATATCTGAAGTCGAAGACCAACTCAATGAAATAAAACGAGAAACCAAGATTAGAGAAAAAACCGCAAAAAGGAATGAACAAAGTCTCCAAGAAATGTAGGACTATGTGAAAAGACCTAACCTACGTTTGATAGGTGTACCAGAAGGGGACGAAGAGAATGAATCCCAGCTGGAAAATACTCTTCAGGACATCATCCAGGAAAATTTCCCCCACCTAGCAACACAGGCCAACACTCAATTGCAGGAAATTCAGAGAACACCACAAAGATATTCCGCAAGAAGAGCAACCCCAAGGCACATGATCGTCAGATTCAATAGGGTTGAAATAAAGGAGAGAATACTAAGGGCAGCCAGAGAGAAAGGTCGGGTCACCCACAAAGCAAAGCCCATCAGACTCACAGCAGATCTCTCGGCAGAAACACTACAAGCCAGAAGAGAGTGGGGGCCAATATTCAACATTCTTAAAGAAAAGAACTTTCAACCCAGAATTTCATATCCAGCCAAACTGAGCTTCAGAAGTGAAGGAAAAATAAAATCCTTTGCGAACAAGCAAGTACTGAGAGATTTTGTCACCACCAGGCCTGCTTTACAAGAGCTCCTAAAAGAGGCACTACACATAGAAAGGATCAACCAGTACCAGCCATTCCAAAATCACACTGAATGCTAAAGAGCATCAACATAATGAAGAATCTACAACAACTAACAGGCAAAACAGCCACTTAGCATCAAAATGGCAGTATCAAATTCACACATAACAATATTAACCCTAAATGTAAATGGACTAAATGCACCAATCAAAAGACACAGACTGGCAAATTGGATAAAAATCCAAAACCCATCAGTGTGCTGTATCCAGGAAACCCATCTCACATGCAAGGATACACAAAGGCTCAAAATAAAGGGATGGAGGAAGATTTACCAAGCAAATGGAAAGCAAAAAAAAGCAGGAGTTGCAATTCTCATCTCCGATAAAATAGACTTTAAAGCAACAAAGACCAAAAGAGACAAAGAAGGCCATTACATAATGCTAAAAGGATCGATACAACAAGAAGAGCTAACGATCCTAAACATATATGGACCCAATGCAGGAGCACCCAGATACATAAGGCAAGTTCTTAATGACTTACAAAAGGACTTAGACTCCCACACAATAATAGTGGGAGACTTTAACACCCCACTGACAATACTAGACAGATCTACCAGACAAAAAATCAACAAGGATATCCAGGGCTTGAACTCAGACCTGGAGCAAGCAAACCTGATAGACATTTACAGAACTCTCCACCCCAAATCCACAGAATACACATTCTTCTCAGCACCACATCACACCTACTCTAAAATTGACCACACAATTGGAAGTAAAGCACTGCTCAACAAATGCAAAACAACTGAAATCATAACAAACAGCCTCTCAGACCATAGCGCAATCAAGTTAGAACTCAGAATTCAGAAACAGACCCAGAACCGCACAGTTTCATGGAAACTGAACAACTGGCTCTTGAATGTTGACTGGGTAAACAACGAAATGAAGGCAGAAATAAAGAAGTTCTTCGAAACCAATGAGAACGAAGACACAACGTGCCAGAACCTCTGGGACACATTTAAAGCAGTCTCTAGAGGAAAGTATATAGCAATAAGTGCCCATATGAGGAGAATGGAGAGATCCAAAATTGACACCCTATCATCAAAATTGAAAGAGCTAGAGGACCAAGATCAAAAAAACTCAAAACCCAGCAGAAGACAAGAAATTACTAAGATCAGAGCTGAGCTGAAGGAGATTGAGACACGAAAAACCCTTCAAAAAATCAATAAATCGAAGAGCTGGTTTTTTGAAAAGATCAACAAAATAGACAGACCAATAGCCAGATTGATTAAAAAGAAAAGAGAGAACAACCAAATAGATGCAATAAAAAAATGATAAAGGGGAAATCACCACAGATTCCACAGAAATTCAAACCATCATCAGAGAATATTACAAACAACTCTATGCGCATAAACTAGTAAACCTGGAAGAAATGGACAAATTCCTGGATTCCTGTGTCCTCCCAAGCCTAAATCAGGAGGAAGCTGAAACTATGAATAGACCAATAACAAGGTCTGAAGTTGAGGCAGCAATTAAGAGCCTACCACACAAAAAAAGCCCAGGTCCAGACGGGTTCACAGCCGAATTCTACCAGACACACAAGGAAGAGCTGGCACCATTTCTTCTAAAACTATTTCAAACAATCCAAAAAGAGGGAATCCTTCCCAAATCATTTTATGAGACCAACATCATTCTAATACCAAAACCCGGCAGAGACCCAACAAGAAAAGAAAACTTCAGGCCAATATCCATGATGAACATAGATGCAAAAATCTTCAATAAAATATTGGCAAGCCGATTGCAACAGCAAATCAAAAAACTTATTCATCATGATCAAGTAGGATTCATCCCGGGGATGCAAGGCTGGTTCAACATACGCAAGTCTATAAATGTAATTCACCACATAAACAGAACCAAAAACAAAAACCACATGATTATCTCAATTGACGCAGAGAAGGCATTTGACAAAATTCAACAGCCCTTTATGCTAAAAACCCTCAATAAACTCGGTATCAATGGAACGTATCTCAAAGTAATAAAAGCTATTTATGACAAACCAACAGCCAATTTCATACTGAATGGGCAAAAACTGGAAGCATTCCCTTTGAAATCTGGCACTAGACAAGGATGCCCTCTTTCACCACTCCTATTCAATATAGTACTGGAAGTTCTAGCCAGAGCAATCAGGCAAGAAAAAGAAATAAAGGGTATTCAAATAGGAAAGGTGGAAGCCAAATTGTCTCTATTTGCAGATGACATGATAGTATACCTAGAAGACCCCATTGCCTCAGCCCAAAAACTCCTGAAACTGACAAGCAACTTCAGCAAAGTCTCAGGATATAAAATCAATGTGCAAAAATCACAAGCATTCATCTACACCAATAACAGACTTAAAGAAAGCCAAATCAAGAGCGAACTGCCATTCGCAATTGCTACAAAAAGAATAAAATACCTTGGAATACAACTCACAAGGAACGTAAGAGACCTCTTCAAGGAGAACTACAAACCACTGCTCAACGAAATCAGAGAGGACACAAACAGATGGAGAAACATTCCATGTTCATGGTTAGGAAGAATTAATATCGTGAAAATGGCTATACTGCCCAAAGTAATTTACAGAATCAACGCTATCCCCATCAAGCTACCATTGACTTTCTTCACAGAACTGGAAAAAACCACCATGAACTTCATATGGAACCAAAAGAGAGCCCGCATAGCCAAGTCAATTCTAAGCAAAAAGAACACAGCGGGGGGCATCACACTACCAGATTTCAAACTATACTACAAGGCTACGGTAATTAAAACAGCATGGTACTGGTACCAAAACAGAGATATAGACCAATGGAACAAAACAGAGGCACCGGAGGCAACACAACATACATACAACTATACAATCTTTGATAAACCTGACAAAAACAAGCAATGGGGAAAGGATTCCATGTTTAACAAATGGTGTGGGAAAACTGGCTAGCCATGTGCAGAAAGCAGAAACTGGACCCCTTCCTGACACCTTACACTAAAATTAACTCCAGATGGATTAAAGACTTAAACATAAGACCTGGCACCATAAAAACCCTAGAAGAAAATCTAGGCAAAACTATCCAGGACATAGGAGTAGGCAAGGACTTCATGAACAAAACACCAAAAGCATTGGCAACAAAAGCCAAAATAGACAAATGGGACCTAATGAAACTCCACAGCTTCTGCACGGCAAAAGAAACAGTCACTAGAGTGGATCGGCAACCAACAGAATGGGAAAAAATTTTTGCAGTTTACCCATCTGACAAAGGGCTGATATCCAGAATTTACAAAGAACTCAAACAGATTTACAGGAAAAAAACAAACAAGCCCATTCAAAAGTGGGCAAAGGATATGAACAGATACTTTACGAAAGAAGACATATATGAGGCCAACAATCATATGAAAAAATGCTCATCGTCACTGGTCATCAGAGAGATGCAAATCAAAACCACATTGAGATACCATCTCACGCCAGTTAGAATGGCGATCATTAAAAAATCTGGAGACAACAGATGCTGGAGAGGATGTGGAGAAAAAGGAACACTTTTACACTGTTGGTGGGAGTGTAAATTAGTTCAACCATCGTGGAAGACGGTGTGGCGATTCCTCAAGGCCTTAGAAATAGAAATTCCATTTGACCCAGCAATCCCATTACTGGGTATATATCCAAAAGACTATAAATCGTTCTACTATAAGGACACATGTACACGAATGTTCATTGCAGCACTGTTTACAATAGCAAAGACCTGGAATCAACCCAAATGCCCATTGATAATAGACTGGATTGGAAAAATGTGGCACATATACACCATGGAATATTATGCAGCAATCAGAAATGATGAGTTTGTGTCGTTTGTAGGGACATGGATGAATCTGGAGAACATCATCCTCAGCAAACTGACACAAGAACAGAAAATGAAACAGCGCATATTCTCACTCATAGGTGGGTGATGAAAAATGAGAACACATGGACACAGAAAGGGGAGTACTAAACACTGGGGTCTATTGGGGGGAAAAGGGGAGGGCCAGTGGGAGGGGGAGGTGGGGAGGGATAGCCTGGGGAGAAAACCAAATGTGGGTGAAGGGGAGAAGAAAAGAAAGCACACTGCCATGTGTGTACCTACGCAACTGTCTTGCATGCTCTGCTCATGTACCCCAAAACCTATAATCCAATAAAAAATTAAAAAAAATAATAATAAATAAATAAATTACTAACTGTAAATAGACACCCCTTTATTTGCCAGCCTTTATAAAACTACTATGGTATAGGGAAGCCAGTCCATTTTTTGTAACCTCACAATTAATCTGGGGATAATTCTGTTTTGTTAAACAGAAATTCTAATCACTTGAATAATAAATATTAGTTTTTTGTTTAAAATTTTTCTAGAGAAATAACCTTTATCTACTTTAATATTTTAATCTCTTTAAAATTATAAATAAGAAAGTAATTATAGGTGGCTTTGTATTTTTTCATGAATATCAAGCCCATGACAGTGGACATTCAAAAAATTAAATTCTAGTTGAAGAATACAGAGCAAAATTAAAGTAATATTTCATTTATCTCCAGAAAATGTACATCAATACTCTACAAAGTGAAAAAAATAATAAAAACTGATATCAAAAGTTTGGGAAAAAGAATATAAGCTTATAGTTATTTTGTGCTCAAAATGCAGGACGTATTTCTGGTATAGATTCATTTTTAATTCTGACCTGAGATTTTTCCAATAACTTTAATCAGGGTTATTTAACTGCCTTCTGCACATTTCTTCTCTCCTTTGTTCTTCCTCTTTAGCACTCTGGCTTCATTTTCTAAAGTGTAAAATCTATCTCTGCTTTCAAAATATTACTATTACATTTAGATCTTTTTAAAAAGAGAGCTATTTTGAGCTGTTACATTTATTTTCCAAAATAATTACCTTTGTCTTGGACAGAAAACTCTGGAATAGCCCAAATGTCTAAAAAGTAATTATTCTTGATTTTTTTTCCCTGAGAATTCAAAGCCATTTTTATCCTATGCCCTAGTTGGACCTATATAGTATTTCCCTGATCAATTCTATATTGCTCTTTCTGGTATTGTTTGTTACTAATGTTCGACAAATTTACCCCATTCCACCTAGAAATAACCTAGAAAATTCCAAAAATATAAAGATATTCTGAAATTTATAATCAAAACTTTGCTAGCCCTTAATTTTGCCAAAGAAGTCATTTTTTCATACCCTTGTGTTTGATCACCAACTATCAAATCATCTCATGCAGAACTTAATAAATGGTGATCACTTCAGAACAGACAGCAAACTTACTAACTTTGTAATCAGTATCATTAAATTAAAGCTATTAATCTTACCCTACCATGAAAACGTTAGGGAAATCTGGAGCTTAGAAATAGGCAAATGGTGTGTATGTGGATACCATTTATTTTATTTCATTACTTGGCATCATATAGATGCAAGGTGACAGGGAGGGCTCAATTCTGTACAATGGAAAATATCCAATGGAAAAAATCACTCAGAAGTTTTGGTTCTCTGACACATACGTATACAATGATTAGAGAGGCAGAGGCCTACAGGCAACATTCACTTAAGGAGAACATTTAGAACAATGACACACCTAACAATGACAAATGGAGAGCGTTTTCAGATGTCTAGACCCAGCTCTGTTGTGTTAGGCCTTGCACAAATGTGTCTGAGCAAAGGAGGATAGAGGGCTAAAATCCATCCTGTGTTCCATTTGCCAAGCTCACACCCTGGCATGGGACTGCCTATCTCAGCATGTCATCTTATGGCCAAGCCACACTGTCCAAGTGGTCACACTCATCAGAGGGATGCCAGTCCCTAATAGCCACAAATGTCCTGCTGAGACCAGCACTGGGCCTATCTCACATCCACCTTAGAGCCACTGAATGAAAATATGTAGGAGTGGGCCCCATCATTTTCCAAAGTTCTCTAGTGATCTCTAATGATTCTCAGTGGTTTAGGGCAATTTAAGAAACAGGGCTATTTCTTGTACAAAATCCTTTCCATACATATGAATCAGAGTTTAGGTTGTGAGAAGGCATGAGGCTTTCCAAGCTGAATACTGTCCGGAAGCACTCTCTAAAGCTCCTCCCACTCTAGCTGTCTTTGTTTTCTTTGTCTCTCATGACATATAAAGTATATTTTGTGAAGACAAAATTGAGTTTGCACTGGATTATATCTGCAGTGTCTAGCACAGTCCCTGGCATGGATTCATTAGACATTTCTGAATGAAAATAAGTATGAATGAATAAATGGGTAGTTTGATGCAGGAATGAATGAATTAATATGTTCTGCCAAACCAAATGTTTTCTATTGACTGCTTTATCCTCATAATACATAGGTTGAATTCAGGAAGCCCAATATCAACCCAATGCTCATTTAAAAATCTTATGCTAGGTATACACATGATTAAACAGAAAATTATATTTTCCCTTCATGGATTTCATAATAAACTGGTCATTTTGCCACTATATGGAAACAAGTTACAACTTATAAAAATTATAAAACTGAGAACAGTCGCAGAGAAAAAATTACAAAAATAACTTTCAGATATTCAGATCAGGAGGATTTGGGGATCAAATTTGGATAGTCTCAAATTTGCTTACAATTGAAATTGCTGGTTCAAGAAAGATGGATAAAAGGAAAAAAGAAAACAAAATTGTCAGCTGATTTAATAAACTACGACAAAATTAAGTAAGATTTATGTTTCATGTATTTACTAGCATGAGTGGATTTCCCCAGGGAGCCATCATTGACCACACTTAGGCTTCCATATAAATATATCCTACAAATGGTATAACTATGACTCTTGGCCTAGGTGACAGCATGAAGAAATCAAGTGTTTATAGCCATCAGGTGCTACCTACACTTCACTAATCTTGTTAATTTCCCTCTTCAAAATAAGTTTATTCATCTATATTTTACAGGATTGTGTGCAAAAGAGACAAAAAGTGCCAGATATTTCACAACATAGAGCAAATACAAAGTACATGTTAATTCTCAGCCACTGGTTTACTAATTGGCATTATTACTATTCTATAACACTAAGGGGGCATGGGTCTTTCAAATATAAAAGGAAGCCAACTACATACTTCAGGAGAACTCAGAGGCAGAGAAATCATCAGAGCCCATATGGAGTGTTAGGTATGAAAACTTTAAAAGAGGGAGTCAAGAAAAGCAGGACTGATTACAATGTCAAAATTTTAGAGTTTAAATTTATAAATCTCCTTAAAATATTCACTTCTGTCTCACTCCCTTAAATCATAATTTGTGTCATTTTGTATTAGAATTTTTTTCATTCACTCTATTTAACCTCCTCTCCATTTTATTTCCTGTAGTATCCCTAATTTTACACATCTCATGTACTTTATGAAAAGAGTATCCTTTGACCCCATCACTGACCATAACACCCTTTGCATTCTTATCTTTCTCTTTATCCAGCTGAATATTGAAAGTTTATCTCTAGTTTCACACTCATTCTTAAATCATGAATTCCTTTACTCCTCTCTCTTCTCTTCCTTCATCTTTCTCTCTTTTTTTTTATTTTTTTTTCCTTTTTAAGACAGGGTGTCACTTTGTCACCCATCCTAGAGTGCAGTAGCACTATCTCACTTACTGCAGCCTTGAGCTCCTGGGCTCAAACAATCTTCCCACCTTAGCCTCTTGAGTAGCTGACACTACAGGTGTATGCCATCATGCCTGGCTAATTTTTGTATTTTTTACGAGATGGGGTTTCACCTTGTTTCCTAGGCTGATCTTGAACTCTGAGCTCAAGCGATACACCTGCTGTGGCATCCCTATGTGCTGGGATTACAGTAGTGAGCCACCATGCTCTGCCCACCTTCCTATTTAGTAAAGCCTAACCATTGTTAAATCAACTCTTTACTTACTCTGCACCTGAATACAAGCAGCTGAACAGAGCAGAAGGAAGACTCACAACTGTGGTCTCTATTCAACTTTGAAAATACAAGTGGCCACTCAGCACTGTCCTGCAATCTTGCTTCATTCTCCTACTAAATTAGCTTTCTTCTTCTCTTAGAAAATCAATTCACACCTTCTTTCTTATACTCAAATTTTCATTATCTCTCTTGCCCCCCACCATTTTTCTCACTCCCTCCTAATGACCTTGCCTTCTATTTCTCTGAGCAAACTAGAAACAATTAGGGAAAAAAACTCCAATTTCCAGCACCAAATCTGCTAAAGTCCCTGCCTCTGTGCCCATACTCCGTGCCTTCCTTCCTGTTACCACGTGTGTTCTTAACCTTTCTGTGTGCCCTGATACCCTTTAGCAATCTGGTGAAGCTTGCAAACTTTTTTCAGAATAATGTTTTCAATGCATAAAATGAAATGCCTATTAATACAAAGGAGACTGATTTTATTTAAATTCAGTTATCTAAATATTCTAAAATTGTGATTTAGTAATATATGTACTTTTTAAATTAATGTATAATATAAAACGACTTAGCAGGCAGTCTAATAGCTGTTTTAATGTAGTGAGCATAGTAAATGATATTTTAAGATATTTCCAACAGTTACGTGATTTGAAAATAATCTGTATTAGTAGCTAATTCTGATTTGTTGACAACATTTAATATTGAAGGAAATGTTAAATTTCAGTTAGAGATTAGTAAAAATAAAAATGTTGCATTTTGCCCATTCAAGTTGAGACTTTATTTATCCTATCCATGGGTTTCGTGGAAGTCAGTGGATCCGTGTTTAACATGCCAGATAAGGCAAACCCCTCCATTTGGGCATTAAATACCAGTTCCTGTAAGATATTCATAGAAAACTGTGTAAGGTTACATTCTAGAAATAATTCCCATCTCCTCACCTGCCTACTTAATTATTACCATTGGCATACAACTGTTTATTAATATCTTCCACCTCAAAGCAAACAAACAAACAAAAAAACAAAAACAATTCCTGTAACTTTGTATCCCTCACTTCTTTGTTTACTTTTATGGTAAAACTACTCAGAGGAGCTTGTTAGAATCATTGGTTCTGGCTCCACTTTCTCATCTCTATCTCTTATTGAAGCTAAAATAAATTTTTCCAAAATATAAATAATAAATTAAAAACTTTGATTAATCAGGCTGAAGGAAAGACTATGTTTATTTTTTACTCCCTCCATCAGAAATGCTATTACCAAATTGTTACATACACAGAAAGTGGCTTACCAAATTGGTAATGAAAAAAAAAATCAAAAATGAACAAAGGAAAAATATTATACCAAAATCAGGCAGTTAATCAATTAGTATCTTTTGAATTTTTAAAAAGACTTTGTTGTATTTTGAATATTTTTGAAATTTGTTGAGATTCATTTTATTGTACTAAATAAGTAATACCATTTGTACTTAACTTTTGCGTTAGTCCATTTTAATACTGCTATGAAGAAATACCGGACACTGGGTAATCTACAAAGGAAAACAGGTTTAATGGACTCACAGTGTCACATAGATGCCACAGTCATGGCAGCAGGCAAGAGAAGCATGTGCAGGGGAACTGCCCTTTACAAAGCTGTCCGATCCCCTGAGACTTATACACTATCATGAGAACAGCATAGGAGAAACCTGTCCCAATGATTCAGTTACCTCCCACCAGGTCCCCCTCACAAGTGAGGATTTGGGGAGCTACAATTCAAGATGAGATTTCATTGGGACACAGCCAAACCATATCAACTTTGTATTCTTATTTAAGTGTTGCTCCAAAATTGTAAAAGTTTTAGATTCCAAAAAACCTAGATCTATACCTCAGCAAAAGCAATACTTAAAGAGGTAATGGCTGAGAATATTTCAAAACTAATGGTGGACACCAGTCCACACATTCAAAAAGGCCAGCAAACCCTGAGCAGTATTAAAAACATAGACAAAAACAAAATACATAGCTACATTGCAGTGAAACTATTTTTTTTAAATGAAAAAAGATACTCTTAAGAGAATCTAAAGAGAAAGGACGTGTTACTCTAAAGCCAGAGTTTCTCAACCTCAACATGATTGACATTAGAGACTGAATAATTCCTTGTTGTAGAGGGATTGCAAGATGTTTAGCAGAATTCCTGTCTTCTGTGCACCCAATGTCAGCAACATACCCACCCACCAACTTGAAGCAACTGAAAATGTCTCCAGACAATCAAATATTCAATGGGGGGAAAATCACAACTGGTTGAAAAGCACTCTTCTAAAAACAGCAATAGTAAACTGACAACTGAGTTTTCCACAGAAAAAATAAAATCTGGAAGACGATGGAATACTTAACAGGAATCTAACCAACCCTTTAAATTAACACAAAATATAGGAGTTAGAGAAACAAGTCAAATAATATCACAGACAAATCTATAAGTAGCCTTATCTCAGAGAACTCAGCATCATAAGAGAAAAGCTAGGTTGGAAGAGGTTGTTCTAGATTTTAAATACAAAAGAATAAAAAGACATAATAGCCAAATACAGTATGGATATTGATTGAATTGTGATTTGAAAAGAAAGCTATAATAGAGTTTTAGAACACTGGCAGAAATTTGAATATGAACTAGATATAGATATTATAAAAAAATATGCTACATTTTTTAGATGTGATAATAGTATTGTGCTTAAGTAAGAAAAGACCTTATTCTTGGAATGTGAATAAAATATTTAAGGATGAAGTAGCATGATGTTGACAATCATTATTTTGAAATGGGCTGAAATAAAATATTAATAATATATATTTAATCAAAAATATGAGTGCATATATATGTGAAAATGCTAATATTCTTTGTTGAAATTTTTCATTAAAAACATTTTTACACTGGATAGCACATACATACATACACATGCGCACACACAGCTTGTTGTTTAAAAGACAGACATGTAAAATATAAAGATATGTAACAACTGAAATTAACAAAATGAAAAATTATATGCCAGCAAACACTAATCAAGAAAACACGTGTATTTAAGTATTAGATCAAATATACTTTAAGGCAAAAATAATTACTACAAATAAAGATATTTTATAATAAAATGTTCATCAAGAAGACGAAACATTTTAAAATTTCCATGACAATTGACAGAATTGCAAATAGGTTTAAAAATCCACAATTAACATAAAAATTTAACACATTTTCCTCAATATTTGATGATACAAGAAGAGACAGGATGAGAAAAGATATAAAAGATTTGAAAACATGAATAACAAATATGAACAAACAAATATGGGACACAAAAAACTAACAACTGCAGAAAATATTATTTTCAGGAATTTTGTTTATCAAAATTGAACTTATGCTGGGTGATAAGGCAAACTTCAAAAAATTAAAATCTGGCTTCAGTGGAGTTAAGCTAGAAATCAATAACAAAAAGACAACTAGAAAATACCTACATATTTAGAAATTAAGAAATACTAAATTATCCATGTACCAAATAATGAATTACAGTAAAAAAACAGAAAATATTTTTATCTGATTGTAACAAAATTATATAATGGATTAACTATCAAAATGTATGTGATGCAGATAAACAAGTGTTTAAGAAAATGTGTAGCCTTAAATGCATAGATAAGAAAGTCTGAAAATTAACGAACTAAGCATCTATCTCAAGATTAAGAGAATAAAAGAAAAAAATTAACTCAAGGAAAAAACAAAAAAGTAAATATTTAAAACTTTTAAAAATAATATTAGAGGGAATTGACAAAGTCACAGCTTGATTATTTAAAAAAAAACTAAGTTGTTAAAACTGTTGAATAAATAATCAAAAAAACCCAAAAGAGACAACACATAAAACCAAGGAAATATTACTACATATTCTTTAGACACTGAAAACGTATGAGCATGTTATAAATGACTTTATGCTAATAAAATGTTAAAAATTTATGTAATATGAAAAAATCTAATAAAGAGTATCTAGCAATATAAATAAAGAAGAATTTTAGAAATATAAATAGTCCTGTGATTATTAAATAAAGTATACCTATAATTTAAAACCTGTCTTAAAACTCTAGGCCAAGGTGGCTTTCCTGGTAAATTTTTCTAAACATATAAGAAATAGTAATAGTTATCTCCAATCTTACAAAAACCCTTAGAATATGGACAAAAGGTCAGGACCATCCCACTTGTTTTATAAAGCAATTATAATCTCGATACTAAAACCTAACAACAAAACCACAAGGAAAGAAAATCAAGTCCAACCTCATCCATGAACAAAGACAAAAATTCTAACCAACATGTTAACAAGTCAAATTCAACAAACAGAAAATTAATAAAACATAATGAATAGATTTATAGCAAGAAAGCAAGGTTGTTTTAACACTTGGAAATCAATTTGTATAATTTATCATACATTAACAAAATTAAGAAAATCATGTGATCTCAGCAAATACAGAGAAAAAAGTTTTGTAGAATTTGATAGCCATTTATAATAATGAAAAAGTGCTCAGCAAACTAGAAGTTCCTCGAATAAGATTTTTTAAATATCAAAAATAATATGCAAAATATTAAATAAGTTTGGTTAGGTTAATGAGTATGACATCAGCCTTCCAAAAACTTTTTTTTTTCTTTTTCAGAAAACCAGTAGCAACAATTTATAAAACAGTACCACTCACAATAGCATCAGCAAATATCACATAGGTCTCTTTGCTTCCATTTTCTGAGTGAGTGAAAGCCTAAGGGGCCCCAGGTGAAAAGAGTAGGCAGAGATGAAGGTTGAGTAGAGAATGGCATGTTGAGTTACAGAAGCGAGAGAGGTTTTAAGTATTAATGAGAAAAGGCCACATACTGAAAAATCCAAACATGAGGTCCTACAAAGACGGAGGCAGATATGTCAGGGTTTCCACTGACATTTAGGTTATATTTCAAACACTTGAAATAAGAATAAAAGCAAGTTGAGGAAATCAATGTGCGAGGTCAGAATTATATACAGCTGTGTGGTTTACAAAATCTCATGTTATCAAAATATTGCACTGAGAAGCACCTTGTAAAGTGGGGTTTACTTAGCTATAATATAGATACAACAAAAATTTACTTTTCTTTTGTATACGAATTTTACAAACATATTCAATCATGTAGCCATCACCACAACAAGATACAGCATATTGCTGTCACTCACAAAAGCTTCACTATGCTCATTTGCAGAAAATTTTCCCACCCCCCACCAACCCCTAGCCTTTAGCAAAGTTTGCTATGTTTTGTGTTCTTATAGTTTAGTCCCTCACAAAATGTCATGTGCCTCTTCACTTTCAGAAATATATTTTAAAAGAATGTAGGTATTTCTAAAATACTTCAAAGAGGGTTCACTACAGCATCATTTTAATGAAATAATTTCTGATGGCTTTATATTCTAAGCACAATTCTAAGTAAAATTCCCATGCATATTATAATCATGTGTATTAATTAGACAAAACATAGCACTTATTGAAATTTATTAAAATAATTTAAGATAATTATAGAATCTTTCCCATGTGCCAGATAGCCTTTCAAACACTTTCATTTCTATTATAAATACTTTCATGTGTAATAACTCATTTAATCCAACAAAACTATAAGAAAATTACTATAATCCTCATTTTATGGATAAGAAAATTGACACTCAGACAAAATAATTTGCCCAAGGTCATATGGCTAGTAAATGGCAAAACCAGAATTCAAACCCAGGCAAGTTGGTTCTATATCCATACAATTAAAAAAAGTAGAATATAATTTTCACCTGTAATAAATTACATCATAGCAACCTGACCTAGTCATGTACCTGTGTATGTATGCTAATAAATTAGGTTTATCAAGTAATAGCAGATTGCAGATGGAAAGGAACTTAAAGTTCCTTTCTCACGTTGTCACTGGGGAAATGCAGGCCAGATAAAAACAAAAATTTGTCCAGTATTACTAGTCTAATTTATTGCCAATTTGGCAGTAAAATACATTCTTTTCTACACCATTTCAGAATATGAAAGATACTCCATAACAGTATTCTGTTCACCTCGAAGCAGATACTCCGTGCCAGTTGTCTGTCACATACAGTGGTCATTTCTGAACACCCTCAAGTGCCTTCATTCTTACAGACCCCATCTGAATAAAAATACATGAGGTGCCTTACACATAGGTAATTATGTTTTGTTCCATGTGACCTTGCTAATGCAGCATCTTTACATGACCCAGAGGGCCTATGTGAGATATCTATTATGAGAGCTGTACGTTACAGAGATACTTTCTACTGAAGAGTGATTAGAATATTCAATTCAACCCTTAAACTCCCCAGGGAAATGCAAATGAGAGACTAGACGCAGACATAGTCAGCAGGCAGAAAGTGGTACAAAGGCAGAAATCACAGAGAGCAAAAGCAAAAACAGAAGTCACGATGCACTAAATTTCATAAGGATCCAAAGACTTGAGATTAAAAATGAGAACTGGTATCAGAGGATCAAACAGGAAAATGGAGGCATGGCTGAAAGAACTAAGTCAATAGGCCTAGAGTGACCCAAGGTCAATAGGGTGGCTTTTATACTATGTCAGGGTACTCAAAGTGTGGACTCTGGTTAATCTAGCAACATGAGAATCACCTGGGAACTGATCAGAAGTGTAAATTCTCAGAGGCCATTGAGACTTACTGACTTTAAGACAGAGGGAGGCTAGGCAAACTGTTTTTAATAAGCACCTGGGTGATTCTGATACATCATCACAGTTTGAGAACTACTGTACCAGGTCAGTGACAACATCCTACTGACCTACTAAAATAGGTCAGTGACAGTGGTCTGTATGACATCCCCTTCCCATGAGCAACTACTGGATGTCTACACAGATTGTTTTTCCTCTTCCTTACTTCCCCCTCAGTCTTTTAAAATAAATCCTGGAGTAACCCCACGTTTTTTGTTCCTTGCAGTAATCTAATTAACAACCAGCCTCAAGTTCTGGAGAACTATATACAACCAGTTTTAAGGAACTGTTTGAAGTTCAAGTATTGAAATTATACTACTCTTTTGCATATTAATTACTTTTTCATTTATTCATTAATTTAATAAATATTTATTATGTATTTACCTACCATGTGCCAACAGTACCTAGCAGTGAACATACAAAAATCCTTGTCCAAAATGAATAAATTAACAAGTAAATTATGAAGTATGTCAGATGGTCATAAATGCTATGGGAAAAAAATAAAGAAGCAAGGAAGGAGGTAGAGTGCAGAGCAGGGTTTTGTGATTTTAAACAGGGTGGTCAGGAAGATGTCTCTGCTAAGGCAACATTTGAGCTAAAACCTGAAGGTACATAGGAGCAAGCCTTATGTTTTTCTGGGGTTAGGATCTCTTTGAGGATTATAGGAACAGCAAGGAGGCCAGTGTGGCTGGGATGAAGGAATGACGGGAAGAGCACTAGGCATAAAGTCAGAGAGGCCAATGGAAGGCTTGATGTGTGAGACTTCACAAGTGGTTGTAACAACGGGGTTTGATTCATTACTTTTGTAAGGCATGGATATTTTTACCTCTCCAATCACATTAACTTTAGGATCCTTTAATAGAAATAAACTACCTAGTCTTTTAACCTACGAAGTACAATTGTGCCATCTGAGATAGCCAGACTGACCTCCGAGCTTTTACAATCATTAACTCCAAGATAACTATGGAGAGAGAAATAGCAAAACAGTGGTCTAAACTATCTTAACTACTTTACAGGGAGAATAAATAAATAAATCTCTCTTCTGGTTCTCTGGAGATAGATGAATTCTGTGCAGCATTTTGAGTAAAGAGACTTTATCTGACATGAAAATGACTCCACAGAGAGAACAATTCTCTTTTGGAGAAGATTTGCCATCAGGAATGAGTGCTGTCTGAAGACCTTTTGTTACTGAACACATAGAGAGTTATATGAAAATGTTCAGTTGGACATAGCTGCAAGACCTAAATTCATTTGAATAGACATGCATGGAAACAAGAGTGATTGTGGAGGGCACATGTCCTAATTGCAATGTCCCAGACACTGGGAGTCAGCAATGAATACAATTAACAATAGTCCCTCTGCCTCGTGGAGTTCACATTATGGGGGTGGGGGACCAGGACAGAAAAAAAAATTAACACATAAGTGAAAAGTAGGCTAATTTTGGATTAATTTTAGATTGTTATGAGTGGCATAAAATTGGCATTAATTTTAGATTGTTATGAGTGGTAGCAGACAGGAGTAACTGGCAGAGACAGTGAATTTCTACTTTCAATTAATTCTTTAGGGAAGACTTTTCTGAGGAGATATTTAAGTTAAAACCTAAAAAATGAGAAGAAGCCAGGGTTGCAAAAATTTGGGATCAAAACAGTTCAGATGGTTTATGATCCACCATCACGCTTAAGATTTATCTTGTGATCTATGGTTTTCATTTCTGTTTCATATACATTAATTGGTTTTAATCCTCACAATAAAATTGTGTAAAACATACAGTTGATATTAGAGAAATTAGGCTTCAGAGAGGTAAAAGACAGGATTTGCAGACGGGTCCTTGGCAGTCATTCTTTCTTGACCCAGTTTGTGATTCCAAAGAATACGACTATTCTCAAGTCTAGAAACATCAATATCATACACAGGATAGAAAACCAGAAAGAATTATATTTAGGCTTCAGTTATTTATGAAAGATATAAATAATTCATTTGCAACTATTTAACTATAGATTTTAACTGCTCTCTATTTTTCATTTAAGAGTTTCAGTTTTGGTCATGTAGGTTTGAGGATTTATAGTACCTTCTTATGCTGATTTTTGACTTGCATTTCTCTCTAAATTTGAACAACAATAGATAAATATTTTGTGAATGCTAAAAGAGTAGAATTTACTTTTAAATAATGGAGCATACATATTCCCCGTATCTATAAATTTCCTGAATAAATCTATGTACGATTTTGAAAATCTGTGGTTACCCAGAACAGAGATATAGTTGATGATCCAATTAGATTAGTAAAGGAGTTTTGAAATATGTAATACAAACTATTAAGCTCTATTGTTGATATTAGTATTAAGAACTACATAAATATAAATTGTTTTGTTTGTTTCCCCCAATTCCTAGGGGTCTATACCACAGGAAAGACTGTCTATATTTTTTTTAGTTACTCCCTAGAATTCTAGCAACATCAACTATATAAATAACAAGAAGTTTTTTTCTCACTTCTCTGGAAATGTGTGGTTTTCTGTGTGGTTTTACAATGACAAATTTCAGGGACTAGGTTAAGAAATATTCTTGTCATCTTTTCATGAAATAAGAAATTCTTTTTTGTCTCATGGATCTCAGAAGACACAGTAATATGTTTAGCTACTATACACCATAACTGTGTGAAAAATATTTCTAAACTGAAACATACTATTTTGAAAGTATAATGTTTCCAGTTTAATATTAAGGCTGATTTACTACACAAATCTATACCAGTATATAGTTAAGCCAGTATGTAATTTCTAGGCTTTTGCAGGGGTAAATCCTAGGCAATGACTTTGGGTCACAGCTCAAGGCAGGAAAATAGAAGGGTAATGGCAAACATTGGCAGTGATGAAACTGAACCGTAGATGCAAGTTGTGCTAATAATTGCAGTATTAAAAAGACCATATTTACTACTGGTTATAATGTGCCAGATGCCAGGGTAAGCACTTAACTTACACTATTTTATTTACCTCTAACAACTTTTAATATAGTGACTGCCAGAATTATTTTATCTATTTTATATAATAAATGCTGATTTGTAAGAGATTAAACTTATGCAAGATCACGTATTTACTGAGCAGTAGAGCCAGGCGACCATTTAGAGAACTCTGAATATAAAGCTTTCCTCTATAGTAATATTGTAATAATTCTGTGATGTATATGTGGCACATTTATATACTAGTACAACATTGTTCAACTGGTATCCCACACAATACTACTGTAAAATAAATAATATCTCACATCAAAAGGATTTTATAGCTGAATAATCTTTAAAAAGCCTGCATGTTAAATCCCTTTCTTGGAGAACTTCTACAGTAAAGAATCTGTTTAACCAGCATTTTCCAAGGGTGTGTGTGTGTGTGTGTGTGTGTGTGAGAATATATGTGTGCTATATAATACTTCATTAAATCCTGTGGGAAACATAATTGCAGAAAACACAGCACTAAGTATTTTTAACTAATATTCAGATATAATCATTCAGAATAATAATTCACATCTATGTGAGTGTAATTCAAATCTTGCCATTAAAAAAAAAAGCTTCAGAAAATTTTCAACTGTTTTTTACCTACAGCTATTGTTCCTATGTCATCCACTTCTCACTCATCAGTATGTTTGTGAATGTGTAATATTCTACAGGGTGACTGCAAAGTTGGGAAAATGGAACAAACTTATTAAGTAATTTTAGTTTACTTTCCAAATCATGTGCTCAACATATTTTCAGGTGGTATACTCTTGCAAAGATGAGAAAAAAACATGTAGGATTTATGTTAACAGCAAGCTGATTATATGGCAGTCACATATCTAAGGAGGCAGAGCAGAGAGATTGGGCTGAAAACAATTTTAAACTGAAAACAATTTTTGCTGGTCCTCATATACACTCCTAGAGTATTTGTATTTTATCTTACCATATATACCACAGGTAGGCAAATCTTTTTTGTAAAGAATAAGATAGTAAATATTTTAAGCTTTCTGAGTCATACTGTCTCTGTCACAATATGTAATGCTGCCACCATAGTGCAAAAGTAGTTATAGATAATAGGTAAACAAAGAGATGTGCCTGTGTTCCAATAAACTTCAAAAACATTTGGCAGGCTCAATTTGACTCATTGGCTGTAATTTGCCCCACTCCTCAGCGCTAGTCCTCTTTGTCTTCCTTTCTTTGTTTTGTTTGTGGTTCTTTGTACAATGTTTTTTATTATTATACTTTAACTTCTGGGGTACATGACATGTGCAGAACTTGCAGGATTGTTACACAGGTATACACATGCCAAGGTGTTTTGCTGCCTCCATCCCCCATCACCTACATTAGGTATTTCTCCTAATGTTATCCCTCCCCAATCTCCCCAACCCCTGCTACCCTTCCCCTAGAACCCCATCCCCCAACAGACCCCAGTATGTGATGTTCCCGTCCCTGTGTCCATGTGTTCTCATTGTTCAACACCCAATTGTGAGTAAGAACATGCTGTGTTTGGTTTTCTGTTCTTGCATCAGTTTGCTGAGAATGATGGTTTCCAGTTTGATCCATGTCCCTGCAAAGGACATGAACTCATCTTTTTTATGGCTGCATAGTATTCCATGTTGTATATGTGCCATATTTGCTTTAACCAGTCTATCCTTGATGGGTGTCTGGGTTGGTTCCAAGTCTTTGCCATCATAAACAGTGCCGCAATGAACATGTGTGCATGTGTCTTTATAACAGAACAATTTATAATCCTTTGGGCATATACCCAGTAATGGGATTGCTGCATCAAATGGAATTTCTATGTCTAGATCCTTAAGGAATTGTCACACTGTCTTCCACAATGGTTGAATTAATTTACACTCCCACCAACAGTGTAAAATTGATCCTATTTCTC
Source organism: Callithrix jacchus (assembly GCF_049354715.1). Taxonomy (NCBI): domain Eukaryota; kingdom Metazoa; phylum Chordata; class Mammalia; order Primates; family Cebidae; genus Callithrix; species Callithrix jacchus. The sequence continues at coordinate 30,943,110 of NC_133518.1, forward strand.
CACATCCTCTCCAGCATCTGTTGTCTCCAGATGTTTTAATGATCACCACTCTAGTTGGCATGAGATGGTATCTCAATGTGGTTTTGATTTGCATTTCTCTAATGACCAGTGATGATGAGCATTTTTTATATGTTTGTTGGCAACATAAATGTCTTCTTTTGAAAAGTGTCTGCTCATATCCTGTGCCCACTTTTTGATGGAATTGTTTGGTTTTTCTTGTGAATTTGTTTTAGTTCTTTGTAGATTCTGGATATTGGCTCTTTGTCAAATGGGTAGCTTGCAAATTTTTTATCCAATTCTGTTGCCTGCCAGTTAACTCTAGTGATTGTTTATTTTGCTCTGCAGAAACTCTTAAGTATAATTAGATCCCGTTCATCTATTTTGGCTTTTGTTGTCATTGATTTTGATGTTTTAGTCATAAAGTCCTTGCCTATGCCTACATCCTGAATGATATTGCCTAGGTTTTCTCCTGTGGTTTTTACGGTGTTAGGTCTTATGTTTAAATCTTTACTCCATCTTGAGTTAATTTTTGTATAAGGTGTAAAAAAGGGGTCCAGTTTCAGCTTTCTGCACATGGCTAGCCAGTTTTCCCAACTCCATTTATTAAACAGGCAATCCTTTACTCATTGCTTGTTTTTGTCCAGTTTGTTGAAGATCAGATGGTTGTAGATGTGTGGCATTACTTCTGAGGCCTCTGTTCTGTTCCATTGGTCTATATCTCTCTTTTGGTACCAGTACGATGCTGCTTTGATTACTGTAGCCTTACACCATAGTTTGAACTCAGGTAGCATGATGCCTGTAGTTTTGTTCTCTCTGCTTAGGTTTGTCTTGGCTATCTGGGCTCTTTTTTGGTTTCATATCAAGTTTAAAGTGTTTTTTCCAGTTCTGTGAAGAAGGTCAATGGTAGCTTGATGGGGATAGCTATAAAGTAATTGAATCTATAAATTATTTTGGGCAGTATGGCCATTTTCATGGTATTGAGTCTTCCTAACCATGAATATGGAATGTTTTTCCATCTGTTTGTGTCCTTGAGCAGTGGTTTGTAGTTCTCCCTGAAGAGGTCCTTCACATCCCTTGTTAGTTGTATTCCTAGGTATTTTATTCTCTTTGTAGCGATTGTGAATGGGAGTTCACTATTGATTTGGCTGTTTGTTGTATAGGAATGCTTGTGATTTTTGCACATTGATTTTTGTATCCTGAGACTTTGCTGAAGTTGCTTGTCAGCTTAAAGAGATTTTGGGCGGAGACAATGGGGTCTTCTAAATATACAATCATGTTGTCAGCAAACAGAGACACTTTGACTTCCTCTTTTCCTAACTGAATACCATTTATTTCTTTTTCTTGCCTGATTGCTCTGGCTAGAACTTCCAATACTATACTGAATAGGAATGATGAGAGACAGCACCCTTGTCTAGTGCCAGTTTTGAAAGGGAATGCTTCCAGTTTTTGCCCATTCAGTATGATATTGGCTGTGGGTTTGTCATTAATAGCTTTTATTATTTTGAGATACATTCCATCAATACCTAATTTATTGAGAGTTTTTAGCATAAAGGCTGTTGAATGTTGTTGAAGGCCTCTCTGCATTTACTGAGATAATGTGGTTTCTGTCTTTGGTTCTGTTTATGTAGTGGATTACGTTTATAGACTTGTGTATGTTGAACCAGCCTTGCATCCCTGAGATGACGTCTACTTGATCACAATGGGTAAGCTTTTTGATGTGCTGTTGCATTTGGTTTGCCAGTATTTTGTTGAAGATTTTTGCGTAGATGTTCATCATAGATATTGGCCTGAAATTTTCTCTTGTAGTTGTGTCTCTGCCAGATTTTGGTATCAGGATGATATTGGTCCCATAAAATGAGTTAGGGAGTATTCCCTCTTTTTCTCTTATTTGGAATAGTTTCAGAAGGAATGGTACCAGCTCCTCTTCATGCATTTTGTAGAATTTGGCTATGAACCCATCTGGACCTGGACTTTTTTTTTTGTTGGCAGGCTATTAATTGCTGCCTCAACTTCTGACCTTGTTAATTGATCTATTCAGGAATTCAACTTCTTTCCAGGTTAGTCTTGGGAGGGGGCAAGTGTTCAGGAATTAGGCCATGTCATCTAGATTTACTGGTTTATGTGCATAGAGTTGTTTGTAGTAATCTCTGATGGTAGTTTGTATTTCTGGGGAATCGGTGGGGATATCCCCTTTATCATTTTTTATTGCATCTATTCTATTCTTCTTTCTTTTCTTTATTAGTCTGGCTATCTGTCTTTTAAAGTTTCATCTGAGGTGCAGCAGCAGTCGCGAAATTAGAAATTTGGAATATCAGACTCCGCTGCAGACCCACTGAATCTGAATCTGCAATTAACAAGGTCATCAGTTTAATTGTATGCATGCATGTTTGTTTGAGAATCACAATTAAAAAATATTAAAGGGTTTTAAGCACGGGGATAACATAGACAGCTTTGTGCCATATGAAGTGTAAATTTTTCTGAATATTCCCCATCTAATGTTTTCCATATCTACAAACTGTCTGAAGTATTTAAGACTCAGCTTGAATCTAATTTACCCATGAAACCATTTGCTACCAACCTGAAATAATTACTTCCTTCTCTGATTTCTTGGAACACAAATGCATGTTTTGTCATGTACTTATTTCTTTGAGTTTTCATAGGTAATAATCTGTACAAGCATAAGAATTATTCATACATTTTTCTGTATTTCACTCAAAACCTACCAATGCAATATTTGGAGTAAATATTGTATTTTAAAAGGATTTGCCATTTATGTAATTGACCATTGTAATTTAGACTGGGGCTACAGAGTTGTTCATTGTGGCATAGGTATTGCCTTAGGAGAGCACAGTTTCATGTCCCACAGAAGCCAATTACAAGACGGATGTAGTGGAATGCGCTGATAGTCCCAGCTACTCAGGAGGCTGAGGCAGGACAATCGTTTAAGCCTAAGAGTTCAGACTAGCAACATAATGAGACCCCTGCATCTTTTATTAAGTCAGTTACAGATGGGCTGGGTAATCCTCAAAAAAGTATACCTCTAAGCTATGAGGGTTATTATTATTCTTTTTGGCTGCAAGAGGACTGAGTCTGAAATATTGGATGGCTCAGGGCAAACTGATCTAAAGTTTGGAGGAAAAACAAACACTTAGCAAGGGCATCATCTTTAAATATTTTCTCAACTCTTGCAAGTCTGATCTTCAGAAATAGCCATCAAAACTTTGTTTCACCATATCAAGAGGCCTGTACAGTTCCAAACCAAGTCTAAAAGGTGTAGACTCAGGCTGGGTCAACCTGCAGCATCTGTGGTATTTGTAACACTCTTGTAACCTCACCCAGGCCTGTAATCCCAGCTACTTGGGAGGCTGAGGCAGAAGAATTGCCTGAACCCAGGAGGCGGAGGTTGCAGTGACCTGAGATCACACCATTGCACTCCAGCCTGGGTAACAAGAGCGAAACTCCATCTCAAAAAAAAAAAAAAAAAAACCTCACCCAGAAAATGTATCCAGCCTCCCAGAGTCAGCTCTATTTTACTCCTGTTTCAGAGTCTAAATTATCTCTGGAGGCTTTATTTACATAACCTTGGGTCAATCTGCAGAAAAATGAACTTGAGCTTTTAGTTCTCCAGGACAATCTCTAGCCTGGAAATACCCAAGATTTGGAGTACTTACTGACTCCCTGTCTCCAGAGAGTCTATCTAGTAAATAGACTCCCATTCTTCCAGTTTTCTGTATTGTAAAGCTTCCTTTTGTGTATGTGTGGCTTTTTGCTTTTGTTTTGTTTAAAGAAGGGGTCTCACTATATTGTTCGGCCTCCAGACAGGGATGTTAGGATGGGGTAGAACATCCCAAGGTCCCTGTCTGGAGGAACATAAAGCCAAAGAAGGAAAAATTGAAAAAGAGCCTGTCTAAGGGTAAAACCAGAATTAAGCTAAAAGACTCTGGTACAAATGATCTGAATAGTTACAGAAGAGAGAAACCAGAACCTTCAAAGCAGAGCAAGTGCATACAAAGGGAAGGAAAGTGGAAGGCAAACCCAGGAGTGATTCCCAGAGGTATAAAGATGTGACTGCAGTTCTTCATGCTGTGCCAAAGATCTTGTTCTTACAAATATCTTACATGTTAAAAAGCAGAATAGGGGACCAGTTCTCTGGTCCAAGATGGCCCTTTAGGAGCAGCTCAGGATTGCAGCTCCCAGAGAAAGCACAGAGGGGGAGTAGATGCCCCATTTCCAGATGAATCTTTACTGCCCACAGACCAGGAGATTCCCAGGCAGAGGAGCACTACAAGTCGCAGGTGCAGCTGTTTTGGCCAGCACGGCTGTTTCAGCCGACATGGCTGTTTTGCCGGCATGGCAGCGCAGTGGCTCTTCATACAAAATACACTGGTCTGGTTGCCCTTTTAAGCTGGCAATTGGTGCTCTGGGAAGGCATATTTGCCCATTCACCTGATTAAATGAGTCTGAAACAAGGAGACAGGCTAGGAGATTCCCAGGCAGTGCTGTTGTTTCAGCCGGCACAGTGGGTTGCTGCACGGGAAATCACACAGATCCCAGCACCCTTTCAGCAGGCGACTGGAACATGCGGGAGAGAGTCAACCATTCAACTTAAAAAAAAAAAAAGGCTCTGAGTAAGGGTGCAGGTGATCAGGCTCAGCGGGTTCCACCCCCACAAAAACAAACAAAACAGCAATTAAAAATGCTTGGGGTTGAGAGTTTCATGGCAAGGAGACCTGAACCCAAAACAGTGCAGCTTGGTGGGGGGAGGGATGTCCACCATTACTGAGGCACTCCACCCTACGGAGGTAGTCCACCATTGCTGAGGCTGCCTGCCATTGCTGAGGCAACCCACCAAAACAGAGAGAGTCCGCCATTACAGAGATGGGCCACCATTGCCCAGGCAGTTCTAACCACACCCATATAAACAGGACTGCAGGGAAGTTCACATGGCAGCAAGGCAGAGCCAGCAGCAGGGCAGAGCCAGCAGCAGGGCAGAACCCACAGCAGATCTGCAAAGCCTCGGCAGGCAGACAGAGAGTAGGCTATCTCCTTGCTGGGCAGGGCAGCCTTGAAAAAAAAAAACAGCAGCACAATGGATATGATAAATAAAGCCCTAACTCCCCGGGACAAAGCACCTGGGGAAAAAATAGGAGATTTATGAGTTCTGCTCCAGCAGAATTAAATGTATCTGCCTAGCAGCTCTGAATGAACAACAGAGCTCACAGCTCGACACTTGAGCTCCTATAAAGAACAGACTGTCTCCTCAAGCAGCTCTCTGACCCCCGTATATCCAAAGAGTCACCTTACAAAAGACTATCAGACTGACATTTGGCAGGCAACATTCTGAAACAAAGATAGCAGAAGGAAACTGGTAGCAACCCTTACTGTTCTGCAGCTGCTGCAGGTGATCCCCAGGCAAGCAGGGCCTGGAGTGGACTTCAGCAGTCCTACAGCAGAGGGGCCAGACTGTTAGAAGGAAACCTAAGAAACAGAAATAACTTCATGATCAACAACCTGGACATCCATTCAGAAAACCAATCTGAAAATCAGCAACTACACAGACGACAGGTGAATAAATCCACAAAGATGGAAAGAAACCAGTGCAAAAAGGAGGAAATCACCCGAAACCAGAACATCTCTCCTCCTACAATGGATCACAACTCCTCAACAGCAAGGGAACAACGCAGGATGGAGAATAAGGGTGATGAAATGACAGAATCAAAATTCAGAAGGCGGGTAATGAGAAACTTCTGTGAGCTAAAAGAACATGTTCTAACTCAATGCAAAGAAACTAAGAAACTAGAAAAAAGATTTGAGGAAATGATAACAAGAATGGACAACTTAGAGAGGAATATGAGTAAATTGATGGGGCTGAAAAACACAACACGAGAACTTCGCGAAGCATGCACAAATTTCAACAGCTGAATTGACCAAGCAGAAGAAAGGATATCAGAGGTCGAAGATCAACTCAATGAAATAAAACGAGAAACCAAGATTAGAGAAAAAAGCGCAAAAAGGAATGAACAAAGTCTCCAAGAAACGTGGGACTATATGAAGAGACATAATCTACGTTTTATAGGTGTACCTGAATGTGATGAAGAGAATGAATCCAAGCTGGAAAATACTCTTCAGGATATTATCCAGGAAAATTTCCCCAACCTAGCAAGGCAGGCCAATATTCAAGTCCAGAAAACACAGAGAACACCACAAAGATATTCCTCAAGAAGAGCAACCCTAAGGCACATAATCATCAGATTCACCAGGGTTGAAATGAAGGAGAAAATGCTAAGGGCAGCCAGAGAGAAAGGTCGGGTTACCCATAAAGGGAGGCCCATCAGGCTCACAGCAGATCTCTTAGCAGAAACCCTACACGCCAGAAGAGAGTGGGGACCAATAGTCAACATCTTTAAAGAAAAGAATTTTAACCCAGAATGTCATATCCAGCCAAACTGAGCTTCATAAGTGAAGGAAAAATAAAATCCTTTGTGAACAAGCAAGTACTCAGAGATTTTGTCACCACCAGGCCTGCTTTACAAGAGCTCCTGAAAGAGGTACTACACATAGAAAGAAACAACCAGTACCAGCCACTCCAAAAACATACAAAATGGTAAAGAACATCAACAAAATGAAGAATCTACATCAACTAACAGGCAAAACAGCTAGCATCAAAATGGCAGTATCAAATTCACATGTAACAATATTAACCCTAAATGTAAATGGGCTAAATGCACCAATCAAAAGATACAGACTGGCAAATTGCATAAAGAGCCAAAACCCATCAGTGTGCTGTATCCAGGAAACCCATCTCACAGTCAAGAATACATAAAGTCTCAAAATAAAGGGATGGAGGAAGATTTAACAAGGAAATGGAGAGCAAAAAAAAGCAAAAGTTGCAATTCTCATCTCTGATAAAATAGATTTTAAAGCAACAAAGATCAAAAGAGCCAAAGAAGGACATTACATAATGGTAAAAGGATCGATACAACAAGAAGAGCTAATGATCCTAAACATATATGGACCCAATACAGGAGCACCCAGATATATAAGGCAAGTTCTTAATGACTTACAAAGAGACTTAGACTCCCACACAATAATAGTGGGAGACTTTAACACTCCACTGTCAATATTAGACAGATCAACCAGACAGAAAATTAACAAGGATATCCAGGACTTGAACTGAGACCTGGAACAAGCAAACCTGATAGACATTTACAGAACTCTCCACCCCAAATCCACAGAATATACATTCTTCTCAGCACCACATCACACCTACTCTAAAATTGACCACATAATTGGAAGTAAATCACTCCTCAGCAAATGCAAAAGAACGGAAATTATAACAAACAGTCTCTCAGACCACAGTGCAATTAAGTTAGAACTCGGAATTCAGAAATAAACTCAGAACCGCACAGCTTCATGGAAACTGAACAACTGGCTTTTGAATGTTGACTGGATAAACAATGAAATGAAAGCAGAAATAAAGAAGTTCTTCAAAACCAATGAAAACAAAGACACAACATACCAGAATCTCTGGGACACATTTAAAGCAGTCTCTAGAGGAAAATATATAGCAATAAGTGTCCACATGAGAAGAGTGGAGAGATCCAAAATTGACATGCTATCATCAAAATTGAAAGAGCTAGAGGAGCAAGATCAAAAAAACTCAAAACCTAGCAGAAGATAAGAAATAAGTAAGATCAGAGCAGAACTGAAGGAGATAGAGACACGAAAAACTCTTCAAAAAATCAATAAATCCAAGAGCTGTTTTTTTAAAAGATCAACAAAATAGACAGAACACTAACCAGATTAATAAAAAAAAGAGAGAGAGAATAACCAAATAGATGCAATAAAAAATCGATAAAGGGGAAATCCCCACAGATCCCGCAGAAATTAAAACCATCATCAGAGAATATTACAAACAACCCTATGCACTTAAACTAGTAAACCTGGAAGAAATTGATAAATTCCTGGACACTTGTGTCCTCCCAAGCCTAAACCAGAAAGAAGTTGAAACCATGAATAGAACAATAACAAGATCTGAAGTTGAGGCAGCAATTAAGAGCCTACCACACACACAAAAAGCCCAGGTCTAGATGAGTTCACAGCCGAATTCTACCAGACACACAAAGAGGAACTGTTACCATTCCTTCTGAAATATTCCAAATAATCCAAAAAGAGAGAATCCTTCCCAAATCATTTTATGAGACCAAATTCATCCTGATACCAAAACCCGGCAGAGACTCAACAAGAAAAGAAAACTTCAGGCCAATATCCATGATGCACATAGATGCAAAAATCTTCAATAAAATACTAGCAAGCCAATTGCAACAGCACATCAAAAAGCTTATCCATCATGATCAAGTAGGATTCATCCCGGGGATGCAGGGCTGGTTCAACATACGCAAGTCTATAAATGTAATTCACCACATAAACAGAACCAAAAACGAAAACCACATGATTATCTCAATTGATGCAGAGAAGGCCTTTGACAAAATTCAACAGCCCTTTATGCTAAAAACCCTCAATAAACTGGTATTGAAGGAACGTATCTCAAAATAATAAAAGCTATTTATGACAAACCAACAGCCAATATCATACTGAATGGGCAAAAACTGGAAGCATTCCCTTTGAAATCTGGCACTCGACAAGGATGCCCTCTCTCACCATTCCTATTGAATATAGTACTGGAAGTTCTAGCCAGAGCAATCAGGCAAGAACAAGAAATAAAGGGTATTCAGATAGGAAAGGAGGAAGCCAAATTGTCTCTATTTGCAGATGACATGATAGTATATCTGGAACACCCCATCGTCTCAGCCCAAAATCTCCTGAAACTGATAAGCAACGTCAGCAAAGTCTCAGGATATAAAATCAATGTGCAGAAATCACAAGCATTCCTATACACCAATAACAGACTTAAAGAGAGCCAAATCAAGAAGGAACTGCCATTCATAATTGCTACAAAGAGAATAAAATACCTAGGAATACAACTAACAAGGAATGTAAAGGACCTCTTCAAGGAGAACTACAAACCACTGCTCAATGAACTAAGAGAGGACACAAGCAGATGGAGAAACATTCCATGTTCATGGTTAGAAAGAATCAATATTGTAAAAATGGCCATACCACCCAAAGTAATTTACAGATTCAATGCTATCCCCATCAAGCTACCAATGACCTTCTTCACAGAACTGGAAAAAACCACCTTAAACTTCATATGGAACCAAAATACAGCTTGCATAGCCAAGTCAATTCTAAGTAAAAAGAACACAGTGGGACACATCACACCACCAGACTTCAAACTATACTACAAGGCTACAGTAGTCAAAACATCATCATACTGGTACCAAAACTGAGATATAGACCAATGGAACAGAACAGAGGTATCGGAGGCAATACAACATATCTACAACTATCCAATCTTTGATAAACCTGACAAAAACAAGCAATTGCGAAAGGATTCCCTGTTTAATAAATGGTGTTCGAAAAACAGGCTAGCCATGTGCAGAAAGCAGAAACTGGACCTCTTCCTGACACCTTACACTAAAATTAACTCCATATGGATTAAAGACTTAAACGTAAGACCTAACACCATAAAAACCCTAGAAGAAAATCTAGGCAAAACCATTCAGGACATAGGAGTAGGCAAGGACTTCATGACCAAAACACAAAAAGCACTGGCAACAAAAGCCAAAACAGACAAATGGGACCTAATGAAACTCCACAGCTTCTGCACAGCAAAAGAAACAGTCACCAAAGTGAATCAGCAACCAAAAGAATGAAAAAAATTTTTGCAGTTTACCCATCTGACAAAGGGCTGATATCCAGAATCTACAAAGAACTAAAACAGATTTACAAGAAAAAAACAAACAAGCCCATTCTAAAGTGAGCAAAGGATATGAACAGACGCTTTACAAAAGAAGACATACATGAGGCCAACAAACATATGAAAAAATGCTCATCATCACTGGTCATTAGAGAAATACAAATCAAAACTACACTGAGATACCATCTCATGCCAATTAAAATGGCAATCACTAAAAAATCTGGAGACAACAGATGCTGGAGAGGATGTGGTGAAACAGGAACACTTTTACACTGCTGGTGGGAGTGTAAATTAGTTCAACCATTGTGGAAGACAGTGTGGCGATTCCTCAAGTACCTAGAAGTAGAAATTCCATTTGACCCAGCAATCCCATTACTGGGCATATATCCAAAAGACAATAAATCATTCTACTATAAGGACACATCCACACGAATATTTATTGCATCACTGTTTACAATAGCAAAGACCTGGAATCAACCCAAATGCCCATCGATGATAGACTGGACAGGAAAAATGTGGCACATATACACGATGGAATATTATGCAGCCATCAAAAATGATGAGTTCATGTTCTTTGTAGGGACATGGATGAACCTGGAAAACATAATTCTCAGCAAACTGACACAAGAACAGAAAATGAAACACGGCATGTTCTCACTCATAGGCGGGTGTTGAACAATAAGAACACATGGACACAGGGAGGGGAGCACTACATGCTGGGATCTGTTGGGGGGAATAGGAGAGGGACAGTGGGAGTTGGGGAGTTGAGGAGAGATAGCATGGGGAGAAATGCCAGATATAGGTGAAGGGGAGGAAGGCAGCAAATCACACTGCCATGTGTGTACCTATGCAACACTCTTGCATGTTCTTCACATGTACCCTAAAACCTAAAATGCAATAATAAATAAATAAATAATAAAATAAAAAGCAGAATAGGAGTCTGTTCTGTGTTTCATATATTTTTCAACTTACGACAGAGCCAAGTGCAGTGGCACATTCCTGTAATCCCAGTTACTCAAGAGGCTGAGATAGGAGGATTGCTTGAGCCCAGGAGTTTGAGACCTGCCTGGGCAATATAGTGAGACCCCTATCTTTAAACAAAACAAAAGAAAAAAACCACACATACACACAAAAAATTTTACAATACAGAAAATTGAAAGAATGGCTTATTTATTAGATATTTTCTTTTACACAATAAACATCAGAATATTGCTTTAAAATGTTTGCATAAATTATTTTGGGAAGGTTCAGATTCATTACTTTTGAAAAGGAAACTGCTTCAATATTCCCTTCCCTGGCCATCTAAGCCCTTCCCTGAGCTAACCTAAAATGAGGATTGGCACTAAAACATAGTGAAATCCCATCGTAATTGAGGCCTGGCAGCCACAGTTCAATTTGATGCCTAAATATTATTAGATTTTCTCAAAAGAAATGCCATTAAGGATGCATTAGAAAAGCAATGGGTTAGCTTTCCAGAAATCACCTATGAAAATGATGCCATGAATTATAGTAATGGAATAAAAGTTACCTTTGAGCACTTATAACAGGGCCTCAGGGCTCCATACAAGATGATTTCATTGTTTTCTTACGAACATCTTTTAAGACAACTGTCAATGCATTCTCCATTTTACAGATGAGGAAACTGAGATGCCAATATGACCCTTTGTTGCTTTTTTTTTTTGTACAAAAACAGAATATTCTTTATTTTGCATACTTTAATTCAGAACAAAATGAACAAACATAATAAAAACCACAATACACAATGCCCAATCCTGCTGTCAAGAGTAGGGAGGGAATGGAGGCTTGATACTCTTGTTTCCTGCCTTCAACACAAGGACAAGAGAGAATACCAGACACCAGCAGGGGAGCCAGCTGGGGCAGGGGCACTCGAGACTGCAGTGGGAGCCATAAGGACACTATACAAAAGCAGTTTTCCAACTATGAACTTCTAATCAACTTCTTCCATGTGAGACACATCCTCATCGCCCTCAAAGGGAAGAGGGATCTCATCAGGCACTGCAGCACTGGGTTCCTCTGCTGCCACTTCATCTTCATCAATACCTAGACCTAGCTTGAGACAAATACTGTGTGCAGCAGCTCAAGGAGTTTGATGGAAAGAGCCTGGTCTCAGTTACCAAGGATGGTCTGGAGCTACCTGAGGATGAGGAGGAGAAGCAAATGGAAGAGAGCAAGGCAAAATTTGATAAGCTCTGCAAGCTCATGAAAGAAATCTTTGATAAAAAGGTTAAGAAGGTGACAATCTCCAATAGGCTTGTGTCTTCACCCTACTGCATTGTGACCAGCACCTACAGCAGGAGAGCCAATAATGGAGTGGATCATGAAAGCCCAGGCACTTTGGGACAATTCCACCATGGCCTATATCATGACCAAAAAGCACCTGGAGATCAACCCCAACCACCTCATTGTGGAGACGCTGTGGCAGAAGACTGAGGCAGACAAGAATGACAAGGCAGTCAAGGACTTGGTGGTGCTGCCGTTTGAAGTTGATCCTCTGCCACCATACATGATGGCACTGCACCATGCTGTGTGCTCAGCAGCCTATAGACTCCTGTCTTTGGAAGTGATCAGTTGCCTAACATAAAAGACCATCATTATCAGTACAAAAATGTTTGAGACACTCTCATTTTATGAATAATTTTACTAAGATAAAATAAATGTACAAACTTTTCAAATATCAATGACAGCATTTTTTCTTACAAATTCTGCCTTAGTACTCCAAATTTTTCTATTTTTATAATGCACAGGGGCCTAAGTGTTTCCCCAAATGTAACATGTCCATCAATTATCTTTAGATATCTTCCTGTAAAAAGGAAGCTAAAGATTCCAATAATACTGAATTTAATTAGCATACAATGATTTACAGTACATTTCAGCATTTTAGCCCACACAGTTTCTATGTGAATGTTTCAGAGACAAAACCTCAATGAAAAATAAAGATGAATGTTCTGAAATACATCAATTAATTGACTTAAACATGGTAAATGAAAACTTAAGAGCCTCTTCAGAATGAAAATTTTTATGCCTGCTTTAAGAAATCTGCAGAAAAAAACAGTTCACTAAAATATGTGATTCATGACCATTTTAAGAGTATATGCATGCGTCTTTATTTCTATTTAATTTATCCTCCAGAAATGTGGGAACTATAAAATTCTCTATTTTTATTTATATTTATTTATATCTATTTTTATTTACACATCTAGTTGCTAGAATTTTTAAAAAACTACTTTAAAATGACTCATTGTCTAATTCCTTTCAAATCAAACTCCCTTTAATTTTATGATCCATCTCTCACAGCCTGTTTTGCTGTTTCCATAAACTCTAAATGCAAAAGAATCATATGCAATTTCAGAATGTTGATGATAAATATGTTATCAATAAACGTTAATCATTATTACTATCATTAAATGCTTTTAAGAATAAGCTAACCACAAACAATATAATAACAATAATAGCAAGATGTCCTTTTAGTAGGCATAAGAAATCATTTTAACAAACACTTATTGAGGGCAATGTGTCAGATGCTATTCTGAAAAGAAAGGTTACAAAGATAAATGGAGCATGATTACTTATCTTTCATGGAGCACATAGTTGAATGGGGGAAAAAAACAAGCCCTCAAAAATGCCTTTTGGTATAACGGAAGCAGGTTGTAAGATTCAGTAGGCATATAAAGCAAAGAGAAAATGGTCATCTTAAGGACAAAGTGATGTTTGAGCTAAGTCTTGAAAAATAAGCAGGTGTTCACAAGATGAGAAGGATAATTACAAACTGAAAGAAAAGTGTCTGTAAGGATAAAGAAGGGGCAAAAGAACATGACATATTTGGGGAACGACTGGTAGATCAAGATGACTAAAGAATAACAGTACATCTACAAAGAAGGTATAGGTTTCTAGATGCAAAAAAAAAAAGTTATGGTTTAGCTTTAAATTTGTATATGAAGGCTTACAAGTAGGGCATCTAGGTATGAAAGCCTAGGAGGTGGGTGCATACAGGTTTCTAGCTGAAGGGAAATATTTGATTTGAAGATATACATTTCACAATCATCAGCAGGCAGTTGTCAGTTGAAGTTCTGAAAATAGGGTAAGTCACCTGGAGAAAGTATATAGGATAATTGAAAAAGAGGCCTATGTTAGAAACCTTAGAAACTAATATTTAAGGGGCAGGATAGGAGCACAAGAAGAGGAAAGAACAGCCAGAATAGTAGTAGAATAATCAGTAAAGTACACTATTTTAGAAGCTGAGACACATAAAAATAGGTACAATAGCACATGCCATTTGTCCCACCTGCTCAGAAGGCTGAGGCAGAGGATCACTTGAGCCCAGGAGTTTGAGGCCAGGCTGGCCAACATAGCAAGAACCCATCTCTCAAATAATAATAATAACAATAATAATAATTAATTTTTTTAGAAAGAAGCTAACACAATAAAGATGCTCAAGAAGAATAGAGTGGTCATTAGTGCCAAATTACACAGAGATATCATTCAGTGACCATGTAGAATATGGATTTTCAACAGAAACTCATTTTAGTAGGCAAGAGGGTCAATTATCAATTAATACCAAAATTCCTATGCCCATCAACTCATGATCCATATAATTTCCAAATATACACAATATACTTGCCAAATATTACAAAACTAATGGGTGGTTGAACAAGTATTTGATTCCACAGCTTTCAGACCCCAAAGCCCATTCATAAACATTAAGTTTGTGTAGTGGATTGAAGACATTTCTATATTCTAACTCAGAACCTGTGGATATGACCTTAATTAAAGAAAATGTCTTTGCAGATGTGATTAAGAATCTCAAGATGAGATCATTCTGAATTATCCAGGTGAGCCTTAAATCCAATGACCACTGTCCTTATAGGCAACACATAGACAGTAGACACAGGGAGAAAGGGAGAAGGTCATATGAAGGGAAAGGTAGAGATTGGAATAATATGGCAACAAGCTATTCTTTGGAACCATCAGAAGCTATAAAAGGCAAGGAAGAATTCTCCCCTGGAGACTTTGGAAAGAGTACAGCCAGCACTAAACCTTATTTCATACTTCAAGCACCCAGAACTGTGAGAATACATTTCTGTTATTTTAAACCACCAAGTTTGCGGTAATTTGTATGATTGACCTAAACAAATGTAGATAATAAAGCTCCCCCTAAGCAACATCCTGCAATCATATTTTAGATAAAGAAATAATTCTAAGAAAAAGGAATTCAATTATTCAGATGAACATTGGTTAAATAAAAACTTCTTGATTATTTAAAGCACTATTACTATGCATATATTTTAGAGAATCAGTTACTTTTTAATTTGAACTTAATAGCTATCACTGATGTAGCAATATCTCATAATAAACCATGAAAACAATGGCATTCAATTGAAACTTTTCATTACAACTTACAACAAATGCTTTTGAAAGAACAGAATATTTCTAATATTTGAGTGCCTTAGAAAAGTAATCAACTGTGTTCTTTTAGCAGAGCTAATCAAGACTTTTCCAGAAAAAAAAAATTACTGTATTCCAATTCTGTGAAGAAAGTCATTGGTAGCTTGATGGGGATAGCATTGAATGTATTAATTACTTTGGGCAGTATGGCCATTTTTACTATATTGAGTCTTCCTAACCGTGAACATGGAATGTTTTTGAGTTCTCTCTTATTTCCTTGAGCAGTGGTTTGTTGTTTCCCTTCATATCCCTTGTTAGTTGTATTCCTAGGTATTTTATTCTCTTTGTAGCAATTGTGAATGGAAGTTCGTCATGATTTGGCTGTCTGTCTATTATTGCTGTATAGGAATGCTTGTGATTTTTGCACATTGATTTTGTATCTTGAGACTTTGCTGAAGTTGCTTATCAGCTTAAGGATATTTTGGGCTGAGACGATGGGTCTTCTAAATATACAATTATGTCATCTGCAAACAGGGACAATTTGATGTCCTCTCTTGCGATTTGAATACCTTTTATTTCCTTCTCTTGCCTGATGGCCCTAGACAGAACTTCCAATACTATGTTGAATAGGAATGGTGAGAGAGGGCATCCTTGTCTTGTGCCAGTTTTCAAAGGGAATGATTCCAGCTTTTGCCCTTTCAGTATGATATTGGCTGTGGGTTTGTCATAAATAACTCTTATTAATTTGAGATACACTCCATTGATACCTAGTTTATTGAGAGTTTTTAGCATAAAGGGCTGTTAAATTTTGTCAAAGGCATTCTCTGCATCTATTGAGATACTTGTGTGGTTTTTGTCTTTGGTTCTGTTTATGTGGTGGATTATGTTTATAGATTTGCAGATGTTGAACCAGCCTTGCATCCCTGGGATGAAGCCAACTTGATCATGTTGGATAAGCTTTTTGATGTGCTGTTGCATTCTGTTTGCAAGTATTGAAGATTTTTGCATCAGTGTTCATCATGGCTATTGGCCTGAAATTTTCTTTTTTAGTTGTGTCTCTCCCAGATTTTGGTGTCAGGATGATGTTGGTCTCATAAAATGAGTTATGGAGGAGTCCCTCTTTTTGTATTGTTTGGAATAGTTTCAGGAGTGGCACCAGCTCCTCTTTGTACATCTGGTAGAATTCAGCTGTGAACCCATCTGGTCCTAGACTCTTTTGGGTTGACAGGCTATTAACTGCTGCCTCTACTTCAGACCTTGTTATTGGTGTATTCAGGGATTCAACTTCTTTCTGGTTTAGTCTTGGGAGGGTATAAGTGTCCAGGAATTTATCCATTTCTTCTATATTTACTGGTTTATCTGCATAGAGGTGTTTGTAGTAATCTCTGATGGTAGTTTGTATTTCTATGGGATCAGTGGCAATATCCCCTTTATCATTTTTGATTGTATCTATTTGAATCTTCTCTCTTTTAAACTTCATAAGAACCAAAAAAGAACCCACAGAGCCACGACAAACCTAAGCATAAAATACAAAGCTGGAGGCATCACACTACCTGACTTCAAAGTATATTACAAGGCTACTATAATCAAAACAGCATGGTACTGGTACCAAAACAGAGAAATAGACCAAAGGAACAGAACAGAGGCCTCAGAAGGAACGCCACACAACTACAACCATCTGATCTTTGGCAAACCTGACAAAAACAGGCAATGGGGAAAGGATTCCTTATTTAATAAATGGTGTTGGGAAAACTGGCTAGCCATATGCAGAAAGCTGAGACTGGATCCCTTTCTTACATCTTATACAAAAATTAACTCTAGATGGATTAAAGATTTAAACATGAGGCCTAACATCATAAAAACTCTAGAAGAAAACCTAGGCAATACCATTCAGGACATAGGCATGGGCAAAGACTTTATGACTAAAACACTAAAAGCAATGGCAACAAAAGCCAAAACAGACAAGTGGGATCTAATTAAACTTAAGAGCTTCTGCACAGCAAAAAAAAAAAAAACAAAAACAAAACAAAAAAAAAAAAAAAAACAACTATCAATAGAATGAACTGGCAACCAACAGAATGGGAAAAAAATTCTTGCAATCTACCCATCAGACAACGGGCTAATATCCAGAATCTACAGAGAACTTAAACAAATTTACAAGAAAAAAACAAACCCATCAAAAAGTGGGCACAGGATATGAACAGATATTTTTCAAAAGAAGACATTTAAGCAGCCGACAAACATATGAAAAAAATCTCATCATCACTGATCAGAAGAGAGATGCAAAACCAAATTGAGATACCACCTCACACCAGTTAGAATGGCAATCATTAAGTAATCAGGAGACAGCAGATGCTGGAGAGGGTGTGGAGAAATAAGAACACTTTGACACTGTTGGTGGGAGTGCAAATTAATTCAACCACTGTGGAAGACAGTGTGGCAATTCCTCAAGGATCTAAAAATAGAAATTCCATTTGACCCAGCAATCCCATTACTGGGTATATACCCAAAGGATTATAAATCATTGTATTATAAAGACACATGCACATGTATGTTTATTGTGGCACTGTTCACAATAGCAAAATCTTGCTACCAACCCAAATGCCCATTAATGATAGACTGGATAAAGAAAGTGTGGCACATATACACCATGGAATACTATGCAGCCACAATAAAGATGAGTTCATGTCCTTTGCAGGGACATGGATGAAACTGGAAACCATCATTCTCAGCAAACTGACACAAGAGCAGAAAACCAAATCCCCCCATCTTCTCACTCATAAGTGGGTGTTGAACAATGAGAACACACGGACACAGGGAGGGGAACATCACACCCTGGGTCCTGTTGAGTGAGGGGCTAGGGGAAGAATAGCAGGGGGTGGGGAGATTGGGGAGAGATAGTATTAGGAGAAATACCTAATGTAGATGACAGGGAAATGGATGCAGCCAACCACTACCATGGCATGTGTATACCTATTTAACAAACCTGCACAATCTGCACGTGTACCCCAGAACATAAAATATAATAAATAAATAAATACTACTGTATTCAACAACATTGAGATATTCTGGCATCACGTAAAACTGACTTCAATTTGACTACTGGAAAATATACTGATGATTCAAATTAAGAAGTATTATGTGGTGATCCTCAACTGGCATTTTCCCTGTGAATCAAATTCAAGGTTTTTTTGCCTATAAAGGAAAGAAATTTCAGTTTTAATTTTTAAACATCAATATGTATGATTTTATCAATGAGGTACCAAAGATAATACAAATTTTTCTCCAAAGGTATTTTATATTCACAGTACTTGTGTCCCAGATTAATAAAGGATAAATGATTTTTGCATCGTATATGTAGCTTCATTTCCTTTTCTTATTTGACATTGTGACAGATCCTGCTTTTAGACACTATAACTCATTCAATATAATTGTGCTCTATTTTATAGCTTGCCACATTGTATTTGAAAAGTTCATTAAGTATTGTGATCTGAAAACATTATGGAATAAATGTGAATATATTAATTTAGCTAACAGTGGTTCACAGAAAGTGCAGATAATATTAAAATTGATGTTTTCTTTGACTGCTAGCGACACATACATTATGGCAAATGTAAAATATAATTACTTTGAAGGTTAGTCACATTATACTAGTATTTAACAACTAAGATAAATATCAGAAATGAGATTTTATTTTAATGTAGAGTACAGCAAATAGGAATAGAAAATCAGGTTAGAGCATAGGAAATAAGTACTTTGGGGGGCTCTTAAGGCAATTTTGTTGTGTTAATGGAAAGATATGAACTTTGTACTCAAAGAGACATGATTTTCAGTTTCTGCTCCACCACTAACAGACTGAGTGATAGAACATGTAATACTTAACCTCTCTGAGATGTCACTCTGATCTGCGTAACAGGAGAATATCTACTACCTCTGGACCATTGTGAAGATTAAATTCAGTAAGTCAATAAGACATCTAATAGCAACTGACAGATAGTAAATAATCTTTTCACGATTGATGTTATTTTTCCACCTTTCTTTAGAATGTCAAATTTTAAAAGGACATTTGTATAATTTTAGAGTCTTCTTAGACATGAAATCACCTATTTTATCAGTCAGTGTTCTCAGACTATTCTACCATTTCTTGAGAAATTTGCCTTTTTGCTTAAAGATTATCTTATGGGAAATAAATCACGATATTTAAATCTGCCTTAATTGACTCTATCATTATTATGTGACCTCATAACATTTTTCTGGGAAACTAAGCTCATGCTCACTTCAGAGATATGCTATTCATGATGAATGAAGAATTATATAGTTAGGAAAATATTTGACCCATGTTTTACTTTTACCTGATGTAAGACAATGATAAAATTTTCTGTTCCTCTTGGGTATAGGAAAGTAACAAAACACTGGAGTATGATAAAAGGCCTCCACAGTAGAATTAGACAGATTGAGCATCTCTCCTTTAAACCTAGTAACTAAGTTGAAAGACTTTAATTTAAAAGATTTCCTTTTTTTTTTATGTGTTAAAAGTTATTCTTTAAAAATATCTGGGGTCAGGCTCAGTGGCTCGCATCTGTAATCCCAACACTCTGGGAGTCTGGGGCAGGAGGATCACTTGAGCCCAAGAGTTCAAGACCAGCCTAGACAATATAGTCAGACCCTGTTTCTAAAAATATTCAAAAAAATTAGCCAAGTATGGTGGCATGCACCTGCAGTCCCAACTACTTGGGAAGCTGAGGTAGAAGGATCACCTGAACCCAGCAGATGGAGGCTGCAGTGAGCTGTGATCATGTCACTACACTCCAGCCTGAGAAGCACAGTGTCACTCTGTCTAAAAAAAAAAAATCCTATTATATGCTATTAGCCCAAAGGTGATATCTTTCTTCTCTCACAAAAACCTGGGGGAAATCATCACGATACCATCTTTTCAGACGTATTACTGACTGTGAATTATACTACTGAGAAAATTTCAAGATCCTCTTCAAGAATAAGAAAGGGCAAAGTTCTGCCTTGGCTGGGGTCCTGGGAGACCCTACTGGATGAGGAGTGAGGTGGGGCCAGCCCACCCTGTGCAGTATGAAGCCTAGGCAGAGGGGAAGGATAACATTTACAAAGGAGGGCTGCTCAATGCCAAATAAACTACTCGCAGATGGAATCAAACTCAAAGGGGTGGGAAGAAAGACGAAAAGTTGTTCAAAGGCACTAGGTCTATACATAGAACTAAACATGTTAGGAGGACAGATGAGTCTGGAAAGCCTCCAGTAAGCAGAGCCAGGGACCACCTGTGACATTATCTATGAAGTTGAATGGAGCCACTCAACGTAATTCAGTCTAAAGGATACAATCAGTAGAGCTCATCACCACTCAATAGCTCACTTCCCAAATGCTGGCTTAAAATAGAATCCCCAGTAACATATTTCTTCCCCAGATATTCTTTGATGCTTATGTTGCAAGATTATCAATTGTGTGACTTTGTCAGTCAATTTAAGCTGACCCTGAAACTTACCTTCACTAAAAAATAATTCTCTGCCACTTTGGGGGCAGCAAACATGCAAAATGGACCTAGAATATTACTTCCTATCATATCAAAGAGAGAGGAAGCAACTAAAGAAATACAAATCCAGTCTAGATAACTGATATTATAAGAAACTTAGTATTTTTGTGTCATAGTATGATTTTGAATAGCAATGTATATCGTTGAAATATACAATACATTCTAAAATATTTCCAGATGAAAAGGCATGGCATCTGGAATTTGCTTTAAAATAATCTAGAAAGTAGTGGTGGAGCATGGATGAAACAAGCCTGACCATGAGTTAAGCATCGTTAAAGTTGGGTAATAGGGGTGCGTTATTCTCTTCTCTCCACTTTCAAATGTATATATTTTTCATAATAAAAACTGTTTTTGTTAAAAATCCTTGACTTTGACCTCACTGCCATTTATTTAAATTGATTTTTGCAGTTAGAACCACAATTTGAAACATATTAGAAGTTATTACAAAGAAATGATATTTCTGTGACCATTGCCTCACAAAATAGACATGAGGTTATAAACAAGAAACACAAAAATTTCCTAGCTATTTCCTTACACAGCAAAGATGTTCAATAAATAGTGCTATCTGTTTGACTAATATAGTCCAAAATGAGTACATCTGAAAATACCAATTGGAATCTTCCTAGAAATTGGTAAACTGAAGTCATGCCAGAAGCTCCTCTCTCCACCCCTTGTCTCTGCCTTAGCTAATAAAATTTGTTGACATGTATTGAGAGTTTACTATGTACAAGCCACCGTTCTAATACTTTGCATACATTAACTCACTTAGTCCTCACAATAGCCCTATGGAGTGGCTACAGAGTTAGAAAAACTGAGGTACTGCTAACAAATACAGAGTAGGAATATGAAGAAACGGCTTGTGTTCCTAACCTTGGGTTAGATTGTCTCTCCTATATGAACATAACTGAAGAAACTAGAATATAGCTACATGAAAGTAAGAAATTATTTCACAGTATGCTGAATTTGGATATTTTCCCAACAACAACAAAAAATAGACAACACTGAAGCTACCTTAGAATCATGTGATGTCAGACAGAGTCAATTGTAGTAATCCCATTGGCCTTGTCATGACTGGTTTAGGAATGGACCTACAAGACAATTTTGGCCAATAATACAAGACAGAAAATCTAGTGGTAAGATTTTGTAAATGGTGTTCTTTGATATTACAAAGGAAAATGAACTTTTCTGCATTTGGACATTGTCTTGTGACATCTGGATGCGTGGCAGCCATCTCGAGACCATGAGGTAAACGTGGTTCTAAGAGAAACTTACATACTGAAGAAACTAGGTGTCCAATAAAACAAGAAAAACCCTAGCTCTTTGGCGGCATGTGGCACTACTGATTAACCAACCATCGGCACTGCCATTTAGATCAGTTGGCTCCAACCATTTTCTTCCTCATTTTGCACCACTCAGGTTTCAAAATTACAGGAGGAAGCAGCCAATGAACTTAGCTTGAGCCACATGCCCATCCCTTAGGTAATGGGAGTGGGACACCTGGCATGATACTACCATCAAAATGCTGGTGTGTTTTATCACAGGTAGGAGAGCTGATACTGGCAACCAAAAAAAAAAAAAAAAAAAGTAGTAGTTTATTCTATGTTGAAAATAGGAAACTTCTGCTTTTCCCCCAGTATGTGATTTTTATATCAAGATTCATGATTGATACAGTAACGTTGGCCTTTAATAAATATAAGTTCATCCTAAATTCAAACTATATTCTAAATTTAAATGCAAAGATTTAGATAATATATAATGGTAATAAATATTATAATCAGACCTTAAAATTTCTTTAGGGTTTCAAATCGAGTTCTTCTAAAAATACATTATTAGGACTTCTGCCAAGATGGCAGAATAGGAACAGGTCCAGAGTGCAGTTCCCAGCGAGAGCAACACAGAAGGCAAGTGATCTCTGTATTTCCAACCGAGTTACCAGGTTCATCTCAATGAAACTGGTTGAATATTGGGTGTAGCCCAAGGAGGGCAAACTAAGGCAGGGTGGGGTGCTGCCTCACCCGGGAAGTGCAATGGGCCGGAGGACCCCACTCCTACCCAATGGACACCACTGGGGATGTTTCCGGCCACTCTGACACTCCGATTCAGATACTGTGCTTTTCCCACGGTCTTTACAGCCCACAGACCAGGAGATTCCCACTGGGCCAACAAACACCCTGGGATTCCAGCCCAAATCTGGGTGGCCGATTCAGATGGTGCTGTGGGTTTCCAACACAAATCTGAGCAGCCATTTTGGCTGGCACCTGAAAAGCCTGCCAGACAGAACTGTCCAGTCGCCTGAGAAAAGGTGCTGAAGACGGGGAGCCAAGTGAAACATTATTATCTTCTTTTCAATTTCAATTGAGAATATGTTTATTCTCCATAATTTATATAGAGTAAAATGTCACCATCAAACAAAGTTACAGAATAATGTTTTGAATGATATGCCTATTACTATAATAAATACATCTCATTCATGTAGGATCAGTTTACTCTGCTATACAATTACAAAAAGTACTTGACTATGACTAAAATCAAACTCTAAATATTTTAAATTATGTTTGTGTAATAGCTTACAATATTTTATTTTGGAAGAAATATTGACATTTTTAGATAGTTAAGATTTCAAAGCTCTTAATTTCTTTCAAAAAAGCAGTGTGAGCAAAAAAATATCACTACGGTGCCACTGTACTTTAGCCTGGGCGACAGAGCAATCTTGTCTCAAAAAATAAAAAATACTGGAGGAACTGGAGTAGATGACTTTAAAAATGCAACCCACTCATTCAGCAGATACTTATTGGACTCTTTCTTGTTCCAAGTACCACAATAAATCTATGGTATACAATGATAAGCAAGATACATTACCTTACCTTCTTCCACAGTGCAGAAAGACAGACTCCAGTCTAAATAACCACTGTAATAAATGCTATGTCAGAAGTCTACACTCAATTCTGTGCAAGATGGAGGAGTGCTAAGATTCTCTTGGGGACTAAGAAAGTATGAGCTGGAGTTGGGGACAATATGGAATAAGTAGTACAAATACAGTTTGACTACAAAAGTCATGGAATTTCACACTTAAAATTAATAATTCAAACCTGTAGAGTCACAGTTACATAATATACATATTTTTAGAAAGACCACTCTGGCAGCAATGTGGAAATGGTTTAGTGTGGGGTTAAGACTGGAAACAAGAACAGAAGGAGAAAGAAATTTCAAGAGGGGAGAATTAGGACAGAGGCAAGTAACTGAAGAGGAGATTTGCATATGAGGATATATATAGAGGGTAGGATTCAGGACATTTTGTGAGTGATTACAAAGCAGAGGAATGGAGTGAGAAAGGAGATTAAACCAGTGATTCTTAAAATGGTACCTGTTAGAAATATAAATTTCTCAAGCCCCATCCTAGACTGTCTGAGTCACAAATTCTGGGTATGGCACCCAGGCATCCATGTTTAGCAAGCCCTCCAGGTGATTCTGATGTATGCTAAAATTTCAGAAGCCACTTAAAGCTACTGGTTTTCAAACATATATGCAGTTGCAATAACCTGGGAAGCTTAGAAAAAGATTATGCTCATCCTAGATTCTGATTTAATTGTGACAGATGCTCTAATTGAGCAGAAAGGGTCTGTAGGGTGGGAGACCTAAAACATCAGAAAATCACTACTGAAACACTTTGTTAAACCCAGCAGAAATGTAAGGAAACTTCATAATCTCATAAATGCTGCCAGAAAACTAAAGCATTATTTGAGGCTTGGTGGACTTGGAATCAAGGCCAGCTCTGCCATTAGCTAGCTCCTGAGCTTGTGTGAGTCACTTAGCCTCTCTGAGCCTCAATTTCCTCCTCTCCAAAATAAAGCACTGACTAATAATCTGAAAGGTTCTTTGCAATTCTTTGATTCTAACAGCAAATTGAAATTTAAGCTCTTTCAAGGACAAATCAAATACTTTCTTTTTAATTCATTGAGATATTGCAGGGACTTTGCATATCATTTGTGTGTAATAAGACTGTCTACTCTTAAAATTCACTATGTGTTTTATACTTTTATTTATAAAAATAGAGACAGATACCCAGTTTAGGATAATTACTAACAAATACAGCTGATGCACTAGATCAATTTATTTTTAACCTGGAGCCACCCACCTCAATTTTATAATAGCGAAACACTATGAAAATCCTAATAATCTCTAAAGGGTTGCTGTAAAAACTAGCCTAAAAATATTATAATGAACAATTTATTAGTACAATTTTAAAGGTTGTACCCATTATCTAAGTTACGATTATTCTCTAAGCCTACTTAAAAAAAAAACTCAACTACTAACTCTGAGGTGGTAGATAAGAATAATGAGTCACAAGTCTATGACTTTTATGTTTAGATGCAATTGCACATATCACATTTAGGAATTTGGGTCAAACTTGAGTTTAAATGGTAATACCTGATTTTTCTATTTTGACTTGATTCACAAAATCTCAGGGCCCCTCAAAAATCAATCTCTTTGCAAAAAGACATCAAGCTATTTGAAATTTTTACTACAAAACCTACAATGCCTGAGATAAGCTATCTCTAACTGATCTTAAATGAAATCTTGGTTGGCATAAAAATTCATCATATTAGGACTCTTGATGGCTTCAGAGAAACACTTTATTAGATTTTAAAGCACTCAAGTCATACCACCAAAGAACAGGCTAACCTACAGAGTCTCCATAAATTATGCATAGCCCAGCTACCACTAGGGCCATAAAAGACATAGTCTCATAACCACAGAATTAAGACAGAAATTAGTTATTTATTCTGCTACCTCCAAAAGAAATATTTTTCATGTTACAAAAATCAAAAGTGACAAAGAAGAGTATTACATAATTGTAAGAGGATCAATACAACAAGAAGAGCTAACTATTCTAAATATATATGCACCCAATACAGGAACACATAGACACATAAAGCATGTCCTTAATGACCTACAAAGAGACTTAGACTCCCGCACAATAAGAGTGGGAGACTTTAACATTCCACTCTCAATATTAGACACATCAACAAGACAGAAAATCAACAAGGAAATCCAGGATTTGAATGCAGATCTGGATCAAGCGAACTTAATAGACATTTATAGAACTCTTAACCCCAAGTCCACAGAATATTCATTCTTCTCAGCACCACATTGCACTTACTCGAAAATCGACCACATAATTGGAAGTAAATCACTCCTCATCAAATGCAAAAGAACGGAAATCATAACAAACAATCTCTCAGACCACAGTGCTATCAAAGTAGAACTCAGAATTAAGAAACTAACTCAAAATCACACAACGTCATGGAAAATGAACAACTGGCTCCTGAATGTAGACTGGATAAACAATGAAATGAAGGCAGAAATAAAGATGTTCTTTGAAACCAATAAGAAAGAAGACACAACATACCAGAATCTCTGGGACACATTTAAAGCAGTGTCTAGAGAGAAATTCATAGCAATAAATGCCCACATGAGGAGAAAGGAAAGGTCTAAAATCAACACCCTATCATCAAATTTGAAAGAGTTAGAGGAGCAAGATTAAAAAAAAAAACTTAAAAACTAGCAGAAGACAAGAAATAACTAAGATCAGAGCAGAACTGAAGGAGATAGAGACACAAAAACACTTCAAAATATCAACAAATCCAGGAGCTGTTTTTTTAAGAAGATCAACAAAATAGATAGACTGCTAGCCAGACTAATAAAAAAGAAAAGAGAGAAGAATCAAATAGATGCAATAAAAAACGATAAAGGGAACATCACCACCAATTCCACAGAAATACAAACTACCATCAGAGATTACTACAAACAACTCTATGCACACAAACCAGTAAATCTGGAAGAAATTGATAAATTCCTGGACACTTGCATTCTCCCAAGACTAAACCAGGAAGAAGTTGAATCCCTGAATAGACCAATAACAAGGGCTGAAGTTGAGGCAGCAATTAATAGCTTACCAACTAAAAAAAGCCCAGGTCCAGACAGGTTTACAGCCAAATTCTACCAGAAGTACAAAGAGGAGCTGGTACCACTCCTTCTGAAACTATTCCAAACAATACAAAAAGAAGGAATCCTCCCCAACTCATTTTATGAGACCAACATCATCCTAACACCAAAACTGTGCAGAGACACAATTAAAAAAGAAAACTTCAGGCCAATATCCATGATGAACATTGACACAAAAATATTCAATAAAATACTGGCAAACAGAATGCGACAGCAAATCTAAAAGCTTATTCATCATGATCAAGTGGTCTTCATCCCGAGGACGTAAAGCTAGTTCAATATATGCAAGTCTATAAATGTAATCCATCACATAAACAGAACCAAAGACAAAAACCACATGATTATCTCAAAAGAATCAGAGAAGGCCTTCAACAAAATTCAACAGCCCTTTATGCTAATAACCCTGAATAAACTAGGTATTGATGGTATGTATCAAAAAATAATAAAATATATTTATGACAAACCCACAGCCAATATCATACTGAACAGACAAAAACTGGAAGCATTCCCTTTGAAGTCTGGCACAAGACTAGGATGCCCTTTCTCACCACTCTTATTCAATATAGTGTTGGAAGTTCTAGCCAGAGCAATCAGGCAAGAAAAAGAAATAAATGGTATTCAATTAGAAAAAGAGGAAGCTAAATGGTCCCTATTTGCAGATGACATGATAGTATATTTAGAAGACCCCATCGTCTTAGCCCAAAATCTCCTGAAACTGATAAGGCAACTTTAGCAAAGTTTCAGGATACAAAATCAATGTGCAGAAATCACAAGCATTTCTATATGCCAATAACAGACAATCAGAGAGCCAAATCAAAGGTAAACTCCCATTCACAATTGCTACAAAGAGAATAAAATACCTAGGAATACAACTAATAAAGGATGTAAAGGACCTCTTCAAGGAGAACTACAAGCCTCTGCTCAAGGAAATAAGAGAAGACACAAACAGATGGAAAAACATTCCATGCTCATGGTTGGGAAGAATCAACATTGTGAAAATGGCCATACTGCACAAAGTAATTTATGGATTCAATGCTATCCCCATCAGGCTACCAATGACCTTCTTCACAGAACTGTAAAAAAAAAAAAAAAACACTTCAAACTTCATAGGGAACTGAAAGAAAGCCCGCATAGCCAAAACAATCCTAAGCAAAAAGAACAAAGCCAGAGGCATCATTCTGCCTGACTTCAAAATATACAACAAGATCACAATAATCAAAACAGCATGGTACTTGTACCAAAACAGAGACATAGACCAATGGAACAAAACAGAGACCTCAAAAGCATCACCACACATCTGCAATCATCTGATCTTTGACAAACCTGACAAAAACAAGCAATGAGGAAAAGATTGCTTGTTCAATAAATGGCATTGGGAAAACTGGCTAGCAATATGCAGAAAGCAGAAACTGGACCCCTTCCTGACACCTTATGCTAAAATTAACTCCAGATGGATTAAATATCTAAGCATGAGACCTAACACCACAAAAACCCTAGAAGAAAACCTAGGCAAAACTATTTAGGACATAGGCATAGGCAAGGACTTCATGGCTAAAACACCAAAAGCAATGACAAAAAAAGCCAAAATAGACAAATGGGATCTAATTAAACTCCAGAGCTTCTGTACAGCAAAGTAAACAATCATTAGAGCAAACTGGCAACCAACAAAATGGGAAAAAATTTTTGCAATCTACCCATCTGACAAAGGGCTAATATTCAGAATCTACAAAGAACTAAAACAGTTTTATAAGAAAAAAACAAACAAACATATTCAAAGGGGGCAAAGAATATGAACAGAAACTTTTCAAAAGAAGACATATATGAGGCCAACAAACATATGAAAAAATGCTCATCATCACTGGTCATTAAAGAAATGCAAATCAAAACTACATTGAGATACCATCTCACACCAGTTAAAATGGCAGTCATTAAAAACTCTGGAGACAAGAGAGATGCTGGAGAGGATGTGGAGAAATAGAAACACTTTTACACTATTGGTGGGAATGCAAATTAGTGCAACCAACGTGGAAGACAGTGTGGTGATTCCTCAAGGACCTAGAAATAGAAATTCCATTTGATGCAGCAATCCCATTACTGGGTATATACCCAAAGTATTATAAATCATTCTATTATAAGGACACATGCACACATATGTTCACTGCAGCACTATTTACAATAGCAAAGACCTGGAACCAACCCAAATGTCCATCAATAATCGACTGGATAAAGCAAATGTGGCTCATATACACCATGGAATACTATGCAGCCATAAAAAATGATCAGTTGTGTCCTTCGTAGGGACATGGATGAATCTGGAAATCATCATTCTCAGCAAACTGATATAAGAACAGAAAACCAAACACCACATGTTATCACTCATAGGCAGGCATTGAACAATCAGAACACGTGGACACAGGGAGGGGAACATCACACACTGCCATCAGTTGTGGGGGGGGCTGGGGGAAAGACAGTGGGGAGTGGGGAGGGTATGGAGGGATAATGAGGGGAGAAATACCAGATATAGGTGATGGGGAGATGAAGGCAGCAAACCATCTTGCCATGTATGTACCTATGCAACAATCCTGCATGATATGCTCATGTACCCCATAACCTAAAGTACAATAAAAAAAAATCTCTAAGGCACTGTAAAATATGTTCCTGTCAATATTGATCTTGTATAAACACTCTCAACATGAAATTAGTTCCCAGCAACTTGAAATCAGTTTTTTTTTTTTTTTTTGACATATAGGTAGGGCTTATCATCCCAATGAAACATTCTTCACATTGAATATTTCTAAGCAATGTAGAAGGTTCATGCTATGCATTAATTTATCAATATATTTTTTTTTTGCCTTTCCTAACCTCAGTCTTCTTTTATGAACTATTTTTGTTCTTTTGAGGTATAACTGACAAAATTTGTATGGATTAATAGTATACAATGAGATGTTTCAATATAGCTACATAGACATTATGAAAAAATTGCCATAGTCAAGCTAATAACATATTCATTAATGCATATTAATATTCATTAATGAATATTAATACAAATACAAAATTTGTATGGATTAATAGTATACAATGAGATGTTTCAATATAGCTACATAGACATTATGAAAAAATTGCCATAGTCAAGCTAATAACATATTCATTAATGCATATAACATAATTCATAATATTTAAGATCTACTCTCTTAGCAAACTTCAAGTACATCATATTGGTTTTTTTATTTTTAATTTTTTAATTTCAATAGGTTTTTGGGAAACAGGTGGCGTTTAGTTACATGAATAATTTCTTTAGTGGCGGTTTCTGAGATTTTTGGTACACCAATCCACCCAAGCAGTGTACCCTGTACCCAATGTGTAGTCTTTTATCTTTGCCAGCTGCCACCCTTTTCCTTGAGTCTCCAAAGTCCAATATATTGTTCTTATGCCTTTGTGTCTCAAACCTTAGCTCTCACATATAAGTGAGAACATACAATATTTGGTTTTCCATTCCTGAATTACTTTATTTAGAATAACTGAAGTCTCTGATTCCCTCCAGGTTGCTGTGATGAGTATTTGGGCTGGTTTTTGCAATTGCAAAATGTGCTGCTAAACATGCATGTGAACACAGCGTCTTAAAAAGTTTTGTTATCGGAACGATCCAAGATGGCCAATCACTAACATCCCGGGATGGCAGCTCTCAGTGAAGGTGCAGAGAACTAGAGGACGCCACACTTTCAGACAAATTCTGGTCGCTCACGGAGCAGAAGATCCCCAGTGGAGGAAACACACGGGTTGCCAGCGTGATTCTCGTGGCTGGCACAGCGGTTCTGCCAGCACCTCAGCGCGGCAGCTCTCGGAGCAGAGTAAACAGGTTTGGAGGACCCACGCGGGCCCCCAGCACAACACCAGAGCCCTGCGCAGCGGCTGTGATGGCACCTCAGTGTGGCAGCACTCAGCGCAGAGTAAACGAGAACGGTTCCCCTTCTGACCGAGGTTTGGAGCCCCGGGAAGGCAGAGTCGCCTACTAAGGACACAAGAAGGAAGCCCTACAGGAGAATCCTGGGAAGAAAAGCACCATCAGTTTTAACGCTGCTGCTCTGGCCCTGGGAACTAACAACCTGGACGCCCACTCAAGAGACCTATTCTGAAAGTTGGTAAATTCAAAGACGACAGGAAGATAAATTTACAATGACGGGAAGAAACCAGTGTAAAAAAGCTTAGAATACTCAAAGTCAGAATGCCTCTCCCTCTAAAGATGATCACAGTTCCACATCAACAATGAAACAAGGCTTGATGGAGAATGAGCACATCCCAATGACAGAAGTACTCTTCAAGGAATGGATAATAACAAACTTCGGTGAGTTAAAAGACCATGTTGTAGCCCAACGTAAAGAAACTAGGAACTTTGAAAAAAGGTTTGATGAAATCCTATTGAGAATAGACAACTTAGAGAGGAATACAAGTGAATTAATGGAACTGAAGAATACAATACAGGAACTCTGAGAAGTATGCACAGGTTTAAACACTCGAATTGTTCAAGCAGAAGAAAGGATATCAGAGGTCAAAGTCCAACTTAATGAAATAAAACGTGAAGAAAAGATTAGAGAAAAAAGGATATAAAAGAATGAGCAAAGTCTCCAAGAAATGTGGGACTATGTGAAAAGACCAAATTTACGTTTGATAGGTATACCTGAATGCGATGGAGAGAATGAATCCAAGCTGGAAAATACCCTTCAGGATATTATTCAGGAAAATTTTCCTAAACTAGCAAAGCAGGTCAACATTCAACCCCAGGTAATACAGAGAACACCACAAAGATATTCCTCAAGAAGAGCAACCCCAAGGCACATAATCGTTAGATTCACCAGGGTTGAAACGAAGGAGAAAATACTAAGGGCAGCCAGAGAGAAAGGTCAGGTTACCCACAAAGGCAAGCCTATGAGACTTACAGCAGATCTCTCAGCAGAAACTCTACAAGCCAGAAGAGAGTGGGGGCCAATATTCAACATCCTCAAAGAACAGAACCTTCAGCCCAGAATTTCATATCCAGCCAAACTAAACTTCACAACTGAAGGAAAAATAAAATCTTTAATGAACAAGGAAGAACTCAGAGATTTTATTACCACCAGGCCTGTTTTACAAGAGCTTCTGAAAGAAGCATTACACACAGAAAGAAACAACCAGTATTAGCCTTTCTAAAAATATACCAAAAAGTAAAAAGCACCAACATAAAGAAGAATTTACACCAACGAATGGATAAAACAGCCAGTTAACATCAAATGGCAGTAACCCTAAATTTAAATTGACTAAATCCCCCAATAAAAAGATACAGGCAAAACCCAACGGCATGTTACATCCAGACCTGTTTCACATGCAAGGATACACAAAGACTCAAAACAAAGGGATGGAGAAAGATTTACTAACCAAATGGAGAGCAAAAATAAATAATAAATAAAAAGCAGGGGTTGCAAATCTTGTATCAGATAAAATAGATTTTAAAGCAACAAAGATACAGTGGTAAAAGGATCAATGCAACAACAAGAGCTAACAATCCTAACACCCAGATACATAAAGACTTAGACTCAATGAGACAGAAAATTAATAAGGATATCAAGGACTCAAACTCAGATCCAGAACAAGTAAACTTAATAAATATTTATAGAGCTCCCCACTTCAAATACACAAAATATACATTCTTGTCAATACCACATCACACCTACTCATAAGTTTAAATGAAACATTGATTGGCCATTATTAATACCCTTTTTTTTTTTCAGAATAAAGCAATATTTCCATTTACTCTCCCTCTTTCTTCCTCTCCTTTACTTATTTTTTTTTCTTTCCTTCTCTCAATAAAAGAAATCAACTTGTAAACCTCTAGATCCAAGTCAGCAATGTCTCTCTCATTGCTTGATTTCCTTCCTTCCCTTCCCTCCCTCTCTCCCTCCCTCCCCCGTTCTTCCCTTCCTTCCTTCCTTCATCCCTTCCTTCCTCCCTACCATCCTCCTTCC
This sequence comes from Callithrix jacchus, assembly GCF_049354715.1. Classification (NCBI taxonomy): domain Eukaryota; kingdom Metazoa; phylum Chordata; class Mammalia; order Primates; family Cebidae; genus Callithrix; species Callithrix jacchus. The sequence goes on from NC_133518.1 coordinate 30,975,895, forward strand.
CTCCCTTCCTGCCTTCCTCCCCCCCAAAAAAAAGTTTTGTTATCTACTTGCAATTCTCCTGAAATCCTAAGAAAAATTGTTTTTATAAAAATGGCCTCTGAAAGAGAGTCAAATGCTCACTATGGTGATTAAAATGCAGAAGAGTCATAAGCTGCCCAAAAAGAGATAGTTCTTGACTGGAAAAAAATTCTGTGGGGTAAATTATATGTCATAGGAAGTTATTGTATTGTACATTCTGAAAATTTTGGAACATAACTATTGCAAATGTTAAAGGTGTGTTGTCATATAAAAAGACAAATAATAAAAAATCCTATGTAGTTGTTTACTTCGACTGCACTGTAGTAAGAGTAAACAAGATCACAATGTGAAATTACATAGTAAACTGTACGACTTCACAGATATTAAAAGATGGTAAAAACTATATAGATAAAAATAGTAAGATGCATCATGATTTTAAAATGCTAGAGTGTAATAAAAGACAAAGCCCATTTGTGTGTGTAGTCCTTCTGAGAAAACAAAAACTTCTAGGTACATTTTGCTTCATTTATGTTTCCACAGGTTTCTAAAAGGGAATTCTGTATGGAAGAACTACCTGAGAAACAAAATTAGAAGCGCTGGAGGAGATGGAGAGAGAGAGAGAGATCAATCTAAACTAAAGAACTAGAAGATTTGTGTAATCTGTGTATTGCATGTGTTTAATTGTGGATAAGTGGAATTACAAAAAGAATTTTTTTTTATTTTTTTGAGATGGAGTTTTGCTCGTTATCCAGGCTGGAGTGCAATGGCATGATCTCGGCTCACCGCAACCTCCACCTCCTGGGTTCAGACAATTCTCCTGCCTCAGCCTCCTGAGTAGCTGGGATTACAGGCATGTGCCACTATGCCCAGCTAATTTTTTTGTATTTTTAGTAGAGACGGGGTTTCACCATGTTGACCAAAATGGTCTCAATATCTTGACCTCGTGATCCACCCACCTCGGCCTCCCAAAGTGCTGGGATTACAAAAATGAATATTTTGCAGTCCTATATCATTCTTGTCTTTTAAATAAACTCATGGGAGTTGTACATTGGTTATTGCTATCAACAGTAGAGTAAAACTCTTCTGAAGAAATGTTTAAGAGACATATGTCTTTTGTTGGTTTTATTAATCAAATATTGACAAGCCTATGATTTTATTACTTTAATATGTGTCTCAAAGCCTTGTAGAATAATTTAAATCTAGTGATAACCAAAATATCTCATTATTAAAAGCCTGTATTTTTATTCTTAAAGATGCATTACCTTCTTTACTGAGATCCAAGTAATGGATTCGAGAATCACAGGTTTCAGAATTGAAAGAGGCCTTCTATGTCACCCAGTCTAACCTTAAACTGAAATTATAAATTATTCCTAAAACTTCCCAAGTCAGTAAGAATTCATAGAAAGTTATTGTATTGTACATTCTGAAAATTTTGGTGCTCTTTGGACACTTCCAATAATGGGAAATTTTACTACTTTGGGAGGTCTTCACTTGAATTTCAGTGAGCTCTGGTGTGTGTGTGTGTGTGTGTGTGTGTGTGTGTGTGTGTGTTTTATTCATGTATTCACTTTAAATCTGTCCCTTTCTAATTTCTCTTAGTTCTGATTTTCCCATTTGAAGAATCAAAGAATAAATATTAAGTTCTCTATTCTGTTCCATAAGCCATTATCCTCAGCAAACTAATGCAAGAACAGAAAACCAAACACTGCATGTTCTCACTTATAAGTGGGAGTTGAACAATGAGATCACATAGATACAGGGAGGGGAACAACACTCACTGGGGCCTGCCAGGGAAGGGCAGTAGGGCAGAACATTAGGGAAAAGAGCTAATGCATGCTGGGCTTAATACCTAGGTGATGGGTTGTTAGGTGCAGCAAAACACCATGTCACACATTTATCCATTTAACAAACATGCACATCCTGCCCAGAACTTTTAAAAAACAAAATTAACAAATTAACTTAAAAAATAAAAAAAAAATCTAATATCATTTCTATAATAAAAACTCCAAAAATGTTCAGAGATATCTATTACAAGTAAAACACTTGGAAGAGACTCTAGTATGAAGTAACCACTCAATAACGCAAGCTATTATTATTTTTATCATGAAAACCATTTTTTTGATTTCTCCGACTTCTATAACTAGTTTATTCAAAATTCCCTTATTTAGAATGTCTTAAAGACCTTTTCCTACCTCAAACTGACACCATGTTAGAGACCCTCAAATTCTTCGCAGAGAGTTTGAGAACCTGACCTGAGGTGAGAAGATGCTATGACTCTGTTTTCATCTTTATTTTTCTGTTTTTTTTTTACAAAGGTAGCTGTACTCAATTCAAAAAACAAATATTTATTGAAAAACTTATACTCTGTTCATGACACTATACAGTCTAGTTTTATTCCTAGGTGGCTTAAAAAATAAAAAATTATAATGTAGATTTTCCTTCACTATTTTACAATTATTATTTATAGAATTTTGATCCATTACCAATATATATTTAAATCCATTTTCATTCTTAGTGTTATCTTATCAACTGATACTATTCATCAGCTTTAATGTAACTATAATAGGTATACTATATTACATTGTAAATGTTTATAAAATACAAGTACTTATTCTTATTCTTCTTATTATTATTATACTTTTAAGTTCTGGGGTACATGTGCAGAATGTGCAGGTTTGTTACACAGGTATACATGTGCCTTGGTGGTTTGCTGCACCCATCAATTTGTCATCTACATTAGGTATTTCTCCTAATGCTATTCCTCCCTTATTTCCCAACCCCCTGCTAACCCTCCCACCACTTAACACCCCCTGACAGACCCCGGTGTGTGATGTTTTCCTCCCTGTGTCCATGAGTTCTCATTGTTCAACTCCCACTAATGAGTGGAGTTTGGTTTTCTGTTCTTGAACATGTGGTGTCTGGTTTTCTGTTCTTGTGTTAGTTTGCTGAGAATGATGGTTTCCAGCTTCATCCACGTTCCTGTAAAGGACATGAACTCATTCTTTTTATGGCTGCATACCATTCCATGGTGTATGTGCCACATTTTCTTTATCCAGTCTATCATTAATGGGTATTTGGGTTGGTTCCAAGCCTTTGCTATTGTGAACAGTGACACAACAAACATAAATGTGCATGTGTCTTTATAGTAGAGTGATTTATAATCCTTTGGGTATATACCCAGTAATGGGATTGCTGGGTCAAATGGTATTTCTGGTTAAAGATCATTGAGAAATTGGCACACTGTTTTCCACAATTGTTGAACTAATTTACACTCCAACCAAACAATGTAAAAGTGTTCTTATTTCTCCACATCCTCTCCAACATCTGTTGTTTCCTGACCTTTTAATGAACACCATTCTAACTGATGTGAGATGGTATCTCATTGTGGTTTTGATTTGCATTTCTCTAATCACCAATGATGAGGAGCATTTTTCTATATGTCTAATTGGCTGCATAAATGTCTTGTTTTGAGAAATGTCTATTCACATCCTTAGCCCATTTTTTGATGGAGTTGTTTTTTTCTTGTAAATTTATTTGTAGATTCTGAATATTAGCCATTTGTCAAATAGATAGATTGAAAAAATTTTCTCCTATTCTGTAGGTTGCCTGTTTACTCTGATATTTTCTTTCGCTCCACACTGCAGAAGCTCATTTATTTAATTAGATCCCATTTGTCAATTTTGACTTTGTTGCCATTGCTTTTGGTGTTTTATTTATGAACTCTTGCCTGTGCCTATGTCCTGAATGGTATTGCCTAGGTTTTCTTCTAGGGTTTTATCATTTTAGGTCTTTCATTTAAGTCTTTGATCCATCTTGAGTTAATTTTTGTATAAGGAAAGGATCCAGTTTTAGCTTCCTGCATATGGCTAGCCAGTTTTCCCAACACCATTTATTAAATAGGGAATCCTTTCCCCATTGTTTGTTTTTGTCAGGTTTGAAAAGATCAGATGGTTGTAGATGTGTAGTGTTATTTCCGAGGCCTCTGTTCTGTTCCATTGAACAGATAAATAAAGAATACCTTTATTTCTTTCTCTTGCCTGATTGCCCTGTCCAGAACTTCCAACACTATGTTGAATAGAAGTGGTGAGAGAGGGAATCCTTGTCTTTTGCCTGTTTTCAAAGGGAATGCTTCCAGCTTTTGCCCATTCAGTATGATACTGGCTGTGGGTCTGTCATAAATAGCTCTTATTATTTTGAGATATGTTCCATCAATGTCTAGTTTATTGAGAGTTTTTAGCAAGAAGGGCTGTTGAATTTTGTTGAAGGTTGAAGATCTTCTCTGCATCTATTGAGATAATCATGTGGTTTTTGTCTTTGGTTCTGTTTATGTGATGGGTTATATTTATTGATTTTCATATGCTGAACCAGCTTTGCACCCAGGGATGAAGCTGACTTGATTGTGGTGGACAAGATTTTTGATGAGCTGCTGGATTCGGTTTGCCAGTATTTTATTGAGGATTTTCACATTGATATTCATCAGGGATATTGGCCTAAAATTTTCTTTTTTTGTTGTGTCTCTGCCAGGTTTTGGTATCAGGATGATGCTGGCCTCATAAAATGAGTTAGAGAGGATTCCCTCTTTTTCTATTATTTGGAATAGTTTCAGAAGTAATGGTACCAGCTTCTTTGTACCTCTGGAAGAAACTGGCTGTGAATCCATCTGGTCCTGGACTTTTTTTGGTTGGTAGGGTATTAATTGCTGCCTCAATTTCAGAACTTGTTATTAGTCTATTCAGGGATTCGACTTCTTCCTGGTTTAGTCTTGGTAGGGTGTATGTATCCAGGAATGTATCCATTTCTTCTGGATTTTCTAATTTATTTGCATAGAGGTGTTTATCCTATTCTCTGAAGGTAGTTTGTATTTCTGTGGGATCGGTGGTGATATTCCCTTTATCATTTTTTATTATGGCTATTTAATTCTTCCCTCTTTTCTTCTTCATTTTTCTGCCTAGTGGTCTATCTATTTTTTTTGCTCTTTTCAAAATCAGCTCCTGGATTCACTGATTTTTTGAAGGGCTTTTTGGGTCTCTATCTCCTTCAGTTCTGCTCTGATCTTAAGTTATTTCTTGTCTTCTGCTAGCTTTTGAATTTGATTGCTCTTGCTTCTCTAGTTCTTTTAATTGTGATGTTAGCGTGTTGATTTTAGATCTTTCCTGCTTTCTCTTGTGGGCATTTAGTGCTATAAATTTTACTGTACACACTGCTTTAAATGTGTCCCAGAGATTCTGGTACATTGTGTCTTTGTTCTCAATGGTTTCAAATAACTTCTTTATTTCTGCCTTCATTTCATTATTTGCCCAGTAGTCATTCAGGAACAGGTTGTTTTCATGTAGTTATGTGGTTTTGGGTGAGTTTCTTAATTCTGAGTTCTTATTTGATTGCACTATAGTCTGCTATGGTTTCCATTTTTTGCATTTGCTGAGGAGTGTTTTAGTTCCAATTATGTGGTCAATTTTAGAATAAGTGTGATGTGGTACTGAGAAGAATGTATATTCTGTGGATTTGGGGTGGAGAGTTCTGTAGATGTCCATTTGGTCCACTCGGTCCAGAGCTGAGTTCAAGTCCTGGATATACTTGCTGATTTTCTGTCTCATTGATCTTTCTAATACTGACAGTGAGGTGTTAGAGTCTGCCACTATTATTGTGTGGGAGTCTACATCTCTTTGTAGGTCTTTAAGAACTTGCTTTATGAATCTGGATGCTCTGTATTGGGTGCATATATATTTAGGATAGTTAAGTGCTCATTATTTTATAGACAAAATCTCATTACAGCCAAAGTCTATAAAAACTGTTATTTCAGGATTCATTTTAGAATCCTCTAGAAAGATCCTAAATATCTTCAGAACAATAAAAATCCATTACAAAGAGAAGGTTGGAGGAGTCCTGTGAAGAATTATGAACAATTTTTATTATAACACTTGACTAGTTCAGGTCACAACCTAGGCACTTTGTTTTTACTTAAAGTAAATACACTCTTACATTCAAGATGTTTAACTTGGACTGTATAATCATTATCATGAAATTATATTTTAAAATACTTATTAAAGGGAATTCCAATCAAAGATAGTGAAAACATAATTTTAATCAACACTTCTCTACAAAATCAGCCATTCTTCCTTCCAAAAGCAGAATTTAAAAAGGAGACAAAAACTCTATCTTTGATGACACTGTCTAGTGCAGAGAATTTTGTGGTGAATCTAGTGGGAAGATGACAAGAGCATGCACATCTCTCTACTTGTCCAGAAACAGACTTATTCAAAAGTCAGTGTCAAATGTTGTATCGAGAGAATATATCTTCTTTTCAAGTGCCTGTGAAGATTTTATAAAAACAAACCAAATATTAAACTATCAAAAAAACCTAAATTCATCTCAAAACTTAGATTAATATGGGTCACTTTCTCTCATCCATATAATTAAATGTAATTACATAAAACCAGTAATTATGTTTTAAAAATATTAAAAAATATCCTCCCTCCCACCTAGAAATCAGAATAAAAACTCCCTCAGATAATTTTGGGTCCAAGTGAAAAGCAGTCTAAATTGCACATAATTTTAAAAATGGAGATGATGCAAACAATATGACACCCCTACTTTTTTCTTCCTCTGCCTCCTCCTGTGTTGCTCATTCTGTGCAAATATGATGCTCGTTTTATGAGGTGGCATCTTAAAGAAACATTGATGTTTATCATACCCAGGGAAAAGGCCAAGGAATTAAAGCCAAAAACAGAAAGTTGTCCAGTTTTCAAGTAGCAAAAAGTCTTTGTGTGAGTGGCCAATTATGTCACTGAGGTCAGAATATAATTCCAGATCAATGGTCAGTCATTCAATGAAATAAATACATTCACACAGTTAGAAATAACCATTTGAGCTCAAAAGACAACAGGCTAGTTTACTCCATAACTATTTTTCCATAGGCAACAAAATGTTCACGATTGGAAAGCTACCACCTGGTTTCAGCACAAACAGACTATTATTTCCATTCTCACTTCAAATCAGAACCCAGGGGATTCAGCTATACCACAGTTCAGCTAAAATAAATAAATAATCTCAAGCATTCACATTACTTCACAAGAACAAATGAAAACAATTAATTAAATATGCAATCTAAATTTAAAAAAAAACAAGAATAATTTTTCAACATAATGAGTTTTAAAAATGAAAACTGAATTAGTAAATAATCCAGAAGCTGGTACTTTGAATAAAACAATAATATAGATTATCCACTATAATCTAATCTAGAAAGAAAAGTGCCAAAACACAAATATTCAAAAAGGAACTTGGAGAAAAATAGTTAAGATACACAAAAAAATTGTACAAATTGTTATAGAATGATTTTCTCAGTTCTATTCAAATATATTTGAAAACCCAGAGGAAATGGATGATTTTCCCTTTTTTTGCCTTATTTCTTCTATACCTCACTCCTGTTTCCCTTACACCTTAGGCATCCGATCTATTTTGTTTAGTATATACACTGTTGTTCACGTATGTACTTACAAAATAAGAGTTAATGTTTTATGTGTGTGTATTTCTAACATCTTATAATAGTATTATGTAACACATTTTCCTTTTATTTCTTAAATTTTTCTTTAAAACAACCAGGTTTCTAAGATCCATCTATATTGTCCTGTGTACAACTCACCAGTGCTATTTTTACTTATTATTTTGTTTGCTTTTTTTTTTTTTTTACATTTTGGCTAAATCCAGTGCTTTTGATTGCTGCATGTTATCTGCCCCCTTTTGTGTATCCTCTCTTCCAGTTATGAACACCTAGGTTACCTCCAGCTCACCACCCACATAACTAAGGTATAATGAATATCCTGTTACATGTCCACTTACTAATCCATATAAAAACTTCACAATCCTACCATGTTATAGGTATGGAATTTAGTAATTAATTTCCCTAAGGAGTACTTTCCTAGAATGATTGCATCACTCTATACTCCTTCCAGCAATGAAAAATGTTCCCATGTTTTCAAAACCTTTTCAAATCTTGGCACTATTCACCTTTCCTATTCTTTTTGGCCTAAATAAATGTAAAAGGATATCTCATAATTGTTTTAATTTTCAGTCCTCTATTTTTAACACCTTTTCACATATTTCTTGGCTTTTGGTATATCTTCTTTGATAAACTGCTTGTCCATACATTTTTCACATTTTTCCATCAAGACAGTTGTCCTCCTACTATTGATTAGGAGCTATTTCTTTCAATAAATACTAATAATTTGTTTTTCTTCAGCTCTAGCAACTGCAAAGATATTCTCTCCTTTTGATATCTCTCCATAAACCTTGTGCATGGTATTTGATTTTGAGCAAAAATTCCAAATGTGGATGTAAAAGCATCATTAGTATTACTGCCTTTGCCTTATAGTTTATATTTTAAGTTTTAATCAATAAGATCTTCACTGTCCCAGATTACAAAGAACTATTTTTAGTTTTGCTTTTTATATTTAGGTCTTTAATCCATCTAAAATTACACTTATGTGTGTTACAACATCGGGAGCCATTTTTATTTTTCCCCATAAAGTAAGTCAGTTTTCCCACTATCACCTACCCAATATCCTGTACTTCATGGGGCCATGTTTGAAATATAATAAGTTGTCATATATATTCAGTCCTGTCTCTGAACTGTCTTCTGTTGCATTGGTAGTTTATATGTTCTTGTACTAATACCATACTACCTTTGTAACAATGGCTTTGTTGCAAGTATTGTTGCTTTTTTTTTATAATACTGACTTAGCTTTTCATGGACCTGTATTTTTTCCAAGTAATTTAAGTTTATTGAACTTCTGAAGAAATACTAGAATTTTGATGTGGATTGCATTGAGTATATAGATATGTTTAGAAATAATTTATATCAAATTAATACTAAGTCACTTTATCCAGAATCATGGAATCTCTTCATCTATTTAGGACATCTTCTATGCCTTTTTTTATTAAAGCTTTCAAGTTTTCTCTAAGTAGAGCTTGAGTGTTACTGGTTAAATTAATTCCTCAAATACTTCATTACTTCTAGTGCTTCAAGGAATGAAATAAGGAAAATAAGTATTTTATTAGATTTTTTAAGTTGTTTGTTCCTGCTACTGATTTTTTTTAATTGATCTTGTACCCAACAATTGAATTCTTCTTGTAGCTGTTATAATTTATCTACAAATTATTTGGGTGCTTTTGTGTTTATGATCATTTCATCTGGACATTATGATAATTTTTAAATTTACATCCAGTCTTTCCAAACTCTGTATTTTTCCTCATAGCACTGGCTAAGATTATTAATAATATATTAAACAGTAATGCCAATAGTGGATAACTTTTTCTATTCCTGTGGGGAGAAAATTCTCCATGGGTTTCTTATGTTTCTGTATGATTTGCAAGAAAAAACACCAACTGCCTTTTTTCTGGATTCTCTTTTCAGTACGGTTTGTATACCAAGCAGCCTGGGAAGAAAAAGAGACTATCTCATTCTAAAGTAAAGGGCAAATCTGCTTACAGCCTTGGAAGAAAGAGATAGTGTTTCCAGAGTTAAGGGGCAGGTATTTTCATTACAAATTGCAATCAGGTGTCACTTAACCACAGGAATATGTTCTTAGAAATGTGTCCTGAGGCAATTTTGTCACTGGATTATACTAATATCATAGATTGTGTTTACCCAAACCAAGATAGTGTAGCCTACTGCACACCTAGGCTAGATGGTCTAGCCTATTCCTCCTAGGCTACTAACCTGTATAACATGTGACTGTATATGTTAATGTACTGAAAACTGTAGGCAATTGGAACACAATATTTGCCTAAATATTTGTGTATCTAAACATTAAAAAGATACAGTAAAAAGGTACAGTATACAGGTATAAACGAGAAAATGATATACTTCTTTAGGGCATTTACTAAGAATGAAACTTGCAGGACTGAAAGTTGCTTTGGGTGAGTTAGTGAATGAATGATGAGTGAATATGAAGGTCTAGAACTTTACTGTACACCACTGTAGACTTTATATACACTGTACACTTAGACTACCCTAGATTTATTTGTTTTTGATTATTTATTCAATAATAAATTAATCTTAGCTTACTGTAAATTTGTAAACTTTAAAACTTTTTCACTTTTTGATTTTTTGCAATAACAGCTTAAAATGCAAACACGCTGTACAGTTGAACTAAAATATTTTCTTTAGTTATTCTATAAACTTTTTATATTATAAATTTTTAAATTTTTTTACTTCTTAAACTTTTAAAAAAACGAAAACACGTTAGCCTAGACTTAGAAAGGGTCAGGATCATCAACATCATTGCCTTTCAAATATTAGAAAATATTTGGAGATAAACAAAAGTGAAATCATAACATATCAAATTTATGGGATATAGCAAAAGCAGTTCTAAGGAAAAAATTTGGAATCATAAATGCTTTCATTAAAAAGGAGAGATCTCAAATCAAAAACCTAATTTTATAACTTAGATAAAAATAAAGTAAACCTGAAGCTAACAAAAGAAAGAAAATCAAAAAGATTGAAGCAGAGATAAAAAAACACTCTCCCATAATTAAAAATATTCAACAAACTAGGAATGGAAAAAAACTATCTCAACATAATAAAGGCAATTTATGAAAATTCAGCAGAAAACATACTCCATTATGGAAGACTTAAACACTTTCCTGTAAGATCAGGAACAAAAAAAGGATGGTTGCTTTCACTTTCTAGTCAACATTGTACTGGAAATGCTAGTCAGGGAAATTAGGCAAGAAAAAGAAATAAAAATTATCTCTGCTTCAATCTTTATGATTTCCTTTCTAATTTCCCTTGTGGTTTTTCATCTTTGATGTATTGGTTGTTTAAGAATATGCTGTTTAAATTCTACAACTTTGTGATTTTTCCTGTGGTTTTACTTCTGCTAATTTCTAACGTTACCTCATTGTGATCATAGAAGGTACTTTTTCTGATATCTATGTTTTAAATTTATTTATCTTCTGTCTGGTTGCTGTATCCATTTTGAAAGTGTAGTAATTAAGTCTTAACTGTAGAGATGTCTATTTGCTTCTACAATTCTTTAAGTTTGAGCTTTGTAAATTTTGATGGTCTGATATTAGGTGCATAAATGTTTTTTATTCTTATTTATTCTTGTTGTATTGACACTTTTATTAACATACAAATTTCTTTTTCTTTGTCTCGTGAGTATCTTTTTTTTTTTATTTAAAGTCTCTGTAGTCTGGGATTACAATAGCCTGCTCTCTTTTTTCTTACTATTTGCATGAAAGATCTTTTTCCATCCTTTCACTTTTACCTATTGTGTCTTTGGTTCTAAAGTCTATTGGAGACAGCATATAATTGAATATGGTTTTAAAAATCCATTCTGCAGTTTCTATCTTTTGATTGGTGAATTTAACAGATTTACATTTAAAGTAATTACCTATTAGGAGGGACTTCTGTCATTTTGCTAGGTGTTTTCTATATGCTTCATAGCTTTTTGGTTCTTTATTTCTTGCATTACTGTCTTGTGTTTAATTTTTTATGTGTGAAATATTTAATTTTCTTTCTTATTTTCTTTTGTATATATTCTGTAGCTATTTTCTTTCTGTTTACCATGGGGATTACATTTAACATCCTAAAGTTACAACACTGTAACTTTCTAACTTGAATTTTATTAAATTTGAGCTTAACTTCAGTAACATACAAAACCCCTGCTCATTAAACAATTCTTTCTTTACCCCTTTTGACTACTGATGTCACAAAATTACATCTTTATACATTGCATACCAAAAAGTATAGAAACTCACCATCCTTTTAAATGCATTAGTTGCTTAATTTAAAAATGTAGAGTTATAAGCCAAAGTTACATAACACTTCATTTTAGACTAATAATTGTTTTTTTTAATGTATTCGTCTCTTAAATCATGCACAAAACAAAAAGTGGAGCTACAAATTGCTATTGCAACAGTAGCTTTTTAAGTTGCCAATATATTCATTTTTATTGAGAACTTTATTTATTCAGATGACTGTGGATTACTGTCTAGTGTCCCTTCATTTCATCCTGAAAGACTCTCTGGAGCATGTCTAGTAGGGTAGGTCAAGTGGTAGTGTACTCTCCCAAGCTTTTGTTTATCTGAGAATGTCTTTAACTCCCCCCCCACCCCATGTTTGAAGGACAATTTTGCTGGATATAAGATTCTTAATTGACAGGATTTTGTTTCTTTTCCCTTTAACACTTCTAATCTATTAGTCTGCCCTCAGGTCTCCAAGGTTTTGCATGAGAAATCTACTCATTATCTGATTGATCAGTTTTTATATGTGAAGAGTCATTTCTCTCTAATTGCTTTCAAGAGTCTTTGTCTTTAGCATTTGAAAATTTGATTATAATGTATCTCAATGTGGGTACCTTTAAGTTCATCTTACTTAGAGTTTGTTGAGTTTCCTTAATATTCATATTTGTGCCTTCCATCAAATTTGGGAAGTTTTCAGCCATTATTATTTCAAATATTCTCTCTTTCCTCTTCTTTCTCTTTTTTTTCTGGAACACTCAGTGTATGCATGCTGGTTTGCTTGATGGTGTCCCACAGGTCCCTTAGGCTCTGTTCATTTTTCTGAAACCATGTTTCTTCTCTTCCCCAATAATTTCAATTACCCTATTTTCAAGTTTGCTGACTTTTTATTGTCTTTAAATCCTCCTAGAAAATTTTCCATTTCAGTTACAGTGTTTTTTTAGCTCCAGATTGTTTTGTTTCTTTTTAGCTTTTCTATCTCCTTATTGATGTTTGCATTTTGTTCATATGTTATTTCCTAAATTTTTCCACATCTTTCTTTAGTTCTTTGAATATCTTTAAGACCATTATTTCCAAGTCTTTGTCTAATAGATCTATCATCAGGTATTTTTCAGGAATAGTTTCTTCTGATTTATTTTTTCCCTTCAATGGGTGAGAGTTTCATGTTTTTGTTTCTGTTTTTTTGTTTGTTTGTTTTGTATGCTTTGTGATTTTTTTTTCCTTATTGAAAACCGGACATTTGCATGTAATAAAGTGTTAACTTTGGAAATCAGATTCTTCCCTTCCCCAGGATTTTCTGCTTTTTTGTTATTTCTTTTATTGATTGTTTTTGTTTTACAGATTATGGTAGGCTGTTTTTGTGCCACATATCAGCCTAATGTGTAAACCTAAGGTCTTCTGAGATTTTCCTGAGCCTGCACCTTTCTTTGAGCATACACAGTTACTTTCTAACTTTCCCCATATATGCAGTTGCTTTTGAATGTCCTAGTGTTTAATGTCTGGATCCCATAAATGGGGAAAAAATAAAAATAAAGGGTGAAGGCAAAAAAGGTGGCCTTTTAAAGTTCCTGGAAAGTCATTTCAGTCGGAATGACTGGCGTTTTAAAGTTCCTGGAAAGTCATTTCAGTCAGAAACAAAGGAGCTTGCAATAAAGGGAGGTGTACCAATAATGGCCACCCATCTTTTTGTCTGTACCTCTGTGATCAAAAGCAGCAATCAGCAATCACAGCACAGATCCTCAGTATCTGGAGAACAGGATCTTTTTTGGTCAACCCTGGCTCCTCTGCAAGGGTTGTGTGTACAAGCTTCTCCAGGAACACAGTTTCTTGCCACAGAGCTGAGCATATGGGTAGCTTCTACTGTGCTAAGAGCTCAAATTGACTGATGTGAACCACAATTTATCATCGAAGACTTCCTCTGGAAGTTGCAAGCCTTTAATTTGACAGATTCTTCCAGTCAGTTGCTGTACATGTGGGCAGACAGATTCCTGGTGCTTCTTAGTCTGCCATCATCTCGGAATCCTCTAAATTAATACTTTTAACCTAGCATATTGACAAAAAATATTTTTTAAAAAACTTCCACAATGTTTAGTTCTGGTGAGGATGTAGAAAAAATAGGCATTCTTAATATGTTTAAGTTGGTGCTACCATTATTAGTACAACTTTGTGATAGGCATATAACAAAATCTGTCAAAATTTAAAGCAGCTTTGGCTCAGCTCCAAATACTAACACCTCAAGTCCAAATACCTAAGCCCAAGTCTACCATGTATTCTCTTTCTTCCTTCCCTTTTATCTTTTCTCTTATCTCTCTCCATTTGTCCCTCTCTTTCCCTATCACCTTCTCTTCCCTTTCTTCTCTTTTCATTGAAAAGCTAATTAATCTGAGCATCAAATGGAGAATTTAATTGTTATTCTGATCTGCATCAGAAATGGAAGGAAAGGAGAGATGGACATAACCACAACCGTTTCTCTTCTTGTTGCTACCTACCAGAGAACCTAGAGCTTATTACAGTACTGTGTTTCACTTCAAAAAGAACTACTCATTATTAAAATAACACCAGAAACTCATCATCATTTATTCGAAGTTCTTATGAAGCTTTTCATCTGAGCTTTAAAAGTTCTTCAAGATACATATGATTGTTTATAAAGATAGTAGAATTCAACAATAGATTAAGTGATTTTTGAAGGATTCAAAGAAATCCACGAAGAGACATTTGGGTTATCAGATTCCAACTTCTCCACTATAGTAACTAGATAATTTACATCACTTTTCACCTTTTCAGAACTCTTATTTTTAAGTGCTTATCATGTTTTTCTTTCATTTAAAATTTTAGAAATCTTTCATGAATAACTGTTTCGCTTCAAATGCACCTAAAGATTGGGCATAGTGGCTCATTCCTATAATCCCAGCACTTTGGAAGCCAAGGCAGGCAGATCACTTCAGCCGAGGAGTTCAAGACCAGCCTGGGCAACATAATGAGACCTTGTCTCTACACAAAAATCAAAAACAGAGGTGGGAGGATGGTTTGAGCTTGGGAGGTCGAGGCTGCAATGAGTCATGATTGTACCACTGTACTCCTGAATACACCCAATACCAGGGATATTTCTCACTACACATCTTAGGACACTTCCATCCTTGTGAGTAGACAAGGCATGAGGAAAATAAGGGAGAGCAACTTAATTTATACCTGTAACTAAACTGCAGTATCATCTTGAACAAATGATTTTGCTTGCATGCTTTAACATCTTAGGTGTAGAGTTTGGATAAAACTTAACTTTTTCTTAGGAAACTAGAAACTATTGAGGTAATTTTTGTAAAACCTTGGATCTCAGTGATACTAAATAAAAAGAAATAACAGGATGCCACCTGCTGATTTAGGAACTGTAAAATGTGTATTGCCTTAAGAAGTTCTCTTCCCTAGCAATCACTCTTATTTATTGAGGCTCATAGTATGTTTGCAAAGGCGAGAAATTTAGAGAATAGGGCAGGGTTCTGTCTCTGAATAATCAGATTCAATCCTAACCCCTTCATCTACCAGCAGTGTGGCTATCAGTTGGTTATTTAATCTCTGCCTCAGTTCCTCTGTCTGGAAAATGGGGCTAAACCTAATACTCATAAGACTGTGAAAGTATATTACTTAATACATGTAAATAACTTAGAAGAAAGTCTAGCACATAAGAACTAAAATATTAGCTGTTGATATTGTTGCCATTAATGTTATTATTAACAATTATACATAATTTATGTATAAACATCATATATTTTATTATATAATACAGTATATTATTATGTATTTTAGAAGAGACAGGGTGTTTGGATATATCTGAATCCTACAAATTACCCAAACATTCTACCAGTCAGAGATAATTTTACATTAAAATGTTCCTCTTTCATATAAACCAAGAATCAACTAAATGTTTTTTGAAAAGGGCCAGATAGTAAATATTTTTGTCTTTTTGTTCACATAGCTGCTTTCAGAGCCATTCAGAATTCAACCCTGTTGTTGTAGCTTGAATGCAGCCATTTAAGAAAAAGTAAATGAATGGACAGATGTGGTTGTGTTCTGATAAAACTTTATTTACAAAAACAAGTCATAATTTGCCAATGCCTAAAATAAACCAAGAAATCTTTCAAAGTCCTTGTTTAACCTAGTGAGGAAAGCTTAGTCCTTAATCGCACAATTACTTTTTTGCTGCAAGACATAAGATAAAATATATTTTCCATTACCTGCTCCAGATATCACCCCAAGACAAGATAATGATGCTTAAAGAGTACATAGAGTGCTCAGGTTAAAAAGCAAAACTATAGCACTTAGCACAGAGAGAAGTTACTTCCAGGGCAATGTATGTCATTAATTTTGTAAAGGATTGGAAAGAGCAACTGTCTTTGAGAACATGATTGATTAAATTTTGGTACTTAAAGCAAACTTTGAGCAATTGTAGATGTAGAGACTGAAATATTTCTCAAAATGCTAAGAAAGGCATCATTTAAAAAGAAGCAATATCCCAACATATCCTGATATTGGGCAGAACTAATGAGGGTGTAGGTGTTGGTACATAATCATCAAGGATCAGCATGATGCAGACTATGCAAGATGAAGAGAAAGGGGCTATATCAGAACTGAAAACTATTCTCATAACTACATAACAGTTTTTACCAGCTCTCTTATAAAAAAGAAACTAAAAATCAATAGTAGAACTCCCTTGCATATCATTTGTAGTGATAGCAATGAGCTCAGGGTAATATTCTATTCTTGAAACACTGAGATACTGAAAGAATTTCTTTGAAATCTTGCAACTCAAGTGTACCTCACAATAAGGTACAAGGGTTTCCCCTGCATTACCATATTGATAATTTAAGGTTTAGTCAACTTTAATGTTTTTGCATCAGAACATTCTCATCCCAAGCATTAAGCATTTATTGTATTGAGTCCCATGGAATGAGAGGTTATTTTCAAAAAGAAGAATTTAAGGAAGGTGATAGATGAAAAATGATTACATTGCAAGATTCACAAGGACAGGAACTACAATGTTCTGTTTACCACTAATGTACATTGATCACTAGACACTCAAACAGATGTTGAATAAATGAATGAATGAGTGAATGTTTATAGTATATTATTACATTTAGGATGGCTGTATATTACTTACATTTTTATTCTATGGGATGGGTTTAGTCATTCCCAATCTATTTAACATCTTCACACAGCTCTATATAAAATCTATCCTCCAGATATGTCTATTATATGGCTAGGTGGAAGTTACATAACTACTGTGGTCAAGATTCATGTCCAGAATGAGTATTATTAAAATCGAATAAACAACACCCACTAATGAGTAACTTTTTCTCTCAAGTTGTTCTGCTTTTACACATATGCATACATATCTTTAACATTTTTGTGTCTTATCCATGGAATCAGTAAAAAAAAGAAAATTATGTAATGTCCCATTTGAGAGACCTTTAAAACAATCCCCACAAATGTCAACTACTGTCTTTGAACTGACAGCATATTAATCATGTTTCTAAAGACTATGTTCACCAAAAAGTCTCTTTAACTTAGAGCCATGTGAAATTATTTTGTCCTTACTCATAGTAATTACATAGTGTTAAGCTGTTGTAGGTTTTTAATGATACATTGTTTATGATTTATTATTTATATTTATTAGTATATATTATAAAGTTCCTTTATTATTACTATTATTATTATACTTTAAGTTCTGGGGTACATGGGCAGAACTTGCATGATTTTTACATAGGTATACATATGCCATGGTGGTTTACTGCCTCCATCTCCCTGTCACCTACATTAGGTGTTTCTCCTAATGTTATCCCTCCCCAATCTTTCTACCACCTGCTATCCCTCCCCTAGACCCCCACCCACAACAGACCCCAGTAGGAAAAAATTTTTGCAAGCTACCCATATGACAATGGGCTAATAGCCAGAATCTACAAAGAACTAAAACAAATTTACAAGAAAAAAAACAAACAACCCATCAAAAAGTGGGCAAATACATTTATGTGGCCAACAAATGTGTGAAAAAATGCTCATCATCACTGGTCATTAGAGAAATGCAAATCAAAACCACACTGAAATATCATCTCACACCAGTTAGAAGGGCGATCATTAAAACATCTGTAGACAAAAGATACTGGAGAGGATGTGAAGTGGGAATGATTTTATACTGTTGGGAGTGTAAATTCGTGAAACCATTGTGGAAGACAGTGTGGCAATTCCTCAAGGATCTAGAAATAAAAATACCACTTTACCCAGCAATCCCATTACTGGGTATATACCCAAAGGATTATAAACCATTCTATTATAAAGATGCATGCACATGTATGTTTATTGTGGTACTGTTTACAATAGCAAAGACTTGGAACCAACCCAAATACTCATCAAGGATAAATTTTCAATGTATCATTGAAAAAGGTAAAATAAATCAAGCATTTAGGTTCTCCTATGATGCTAAATTGCTACTCATTTTTTGGAAAAACAGTTGGAGCAGAGTATGCATGTATTTTATATAATGTAGATATATATACAATTATCATTATAAATTTATGTACTCATGTATTTTTATTTATAAAAGATAAATTTTATTTATATGTTTTATGTGTGTACTTGAATAATTTATGGATCCTTCACTTGAGATTTGTTGATAAGCTTGTAAGCATTTTATGCTAAACCAGTAATCTAAAATATTTTGGGTGTGTAGCACTCTATTTTTAAAACAAAAAAGAAAAAAAACTTTCACGATTAACTTTATCTGTGACGTTTTATTTATTTTCATAAAACAAAATTAAATCATTTCATTTGGTCCCATCATAACGTTTTTATTGTCAAACCCCACATTTCTAAGAATGCTATTTTATAATATTCAACTATAACTTTTTACACTATTTCCTATTCTTTGAGGATTTTCAGATATCACGCTCTGAGAACTTTCAGATATAGTACGAACTTTTAGAGAAGTAAGTTGCCTGTAGTGCTTTGCAAAGATACAATTACATCAGGGCTGCATAAACTACAAGCCTAATGGAATTATTGCCATGTAATTTTCTGTAGGTTGTTTAAATTGTTTGCAATTTATTTCTGTAAAATTTCTGTAATTTAGCACTCTGTAGGTTGTTTGACAGTTTGTAATATGGCATTACAAACTGTCAAACAATATAGTACATGTTTTAAAGTAGCCAAAGAAGCAGTGGAATAAAAATAAATGTCTTCACCTAAGCTGTTCTGGCATAACCATAACTTTTATTTCAATTAATGTAAATTTGCGTTAACAAATTTAAAGACAGAATTTACAATCATGGAAGACATAAAGTTCTATTATAGGCGAGGCAGAGAAACAAAAATTCACAGACAGGAACTGAGTAAAAATTTTTAAGGCACAAAGAAGCTTCTTCGAAATTTTTCTTCATGGTCTCCTAAAAGTTATTATGGTTATTCAAAAGGCATTGGGAGTGTTTTTTCCCCCTCAGGAGGATATTTTAAAAAAAATAAAATTATGGCTAAGAGAGGGTTTACAATTTTCAAGACACTCATCACTCATATATAATAATGTATATATATATAATGCATATAATGCATTATAAAACACATATTTATATATGCTATAGATATATATAAAATACATTATAAAACATAAAAGCTGGTAAAATACTGAAAATTAAAATTTTATACAATGAGAAATTTCAAACATTCTTTGCAAGATGGGAAAGCAGATATAAAACTTTATGATTATCAACATTCATTGAAAGTGTTTCCAAGAGCTTAAAGGGAGTTACTACAAAATATGTATCTGTTGCACCCGGGAAAAGAGGTGGTTATGAGTTCTGCTGCAGTAGACTTAAAGGTACCTGCCCAGCAGCCCTGCATGGAACAAAGGAGTTCCCAGCACAGCACTTGCGCTCCTATAAGGGATAGACTGGCTCCTCAAGCAGCTCCCTGACACCCATATACACAAAGTGACACCTCATAAAAGAGAGCTCAGGCCGACATCAGGCTGGTACCCTTCTGGGACAAAGATAACAGAAGAAACTGGCAGCAACCCTTACTTTTCTGCAGCCCCCACGGGTGATCTCCAGGCAAGTAGAGTCTGGAGTGGACATCCAGCAGTCCTGCAGCAGAGGGGCCTGACTGTTAGAAGGAAAACTAAGAAACAGAAAGAAATAATCTTCAACATCAACAAAAAGGACATCCATTCAGAGACCCCATCCAAAAGTTACCATCTACAAAGACCACAGGTAGATAAAGCCACTAAGATAGGAAGAAACCAGAGAAAAAAGGATGAAAACACCAAACACCAGAACACCTCCCCTCCTCCAAGGGATCACAACTCCTCACCAGCTAGGGATCAAAGATAGTGGAAGACTGAGTCTGATGAATTGACAGAAATAGGCTTCAGAAGGTCAGTAATAACAAACTTCTAAGAGTTAAAAGAACACAGGCTAATGCAATGCAAAGAAACTAGGAACCTAGAAAAAAGGTTAGATGAGATGCTAACTAGAATAAACAGCTTAGAGAAGAATATAAACGACCTGCTGGAGCTGAAAAACAGCATGAGAATTTTACAAAGCATACACAAGTTTCCATAGCTGAATTGAACAAGCAGAAGAAAGGATATCAGAGATTGAAGATCAACTCAATGAAATAAAATCAGAAGGCAAGATTAGAGAAAAAAGAGTGAAAAGAAATGAACAAAACCACCAAGAAATACGGGATTATGTGAAAAGACCTAATCTACATTTGATAAATGGACCTGAATGTTACCGAGAGAATGAATCCAAGCTGGAAAACACTCTTCAGGATATTATCCAGAACTTCCCTAACCTAGCAAGGCAGGCCACCATTCAAGTCCAGGAAATACAGAGAACACCACAAAGATATTCCTCAAGAAGAGCAACCCCAAGGCACATAATCTTCAGATTCACCAGGGTTGAAATGAAGGAAAAAATGCTATGGGCACGCAGAAAGATCGGGTTGCCCACAAAGGGAAGCCCATCAGACTCACAACGGATCTCTCCACAGAAACCCTCCAAGCCAGAAGAGAGTGGGGGCCAATATTCAACATCCTTAAAGAAAGGAACTTTCAACCCAGAATTTCATATCCAGCCAAACTAAGCTTCATACGTGAAAGAGAAATAAAATCCTTAACAGATAAGCAATTGCTGAGAGATTTCGTCACCATCAGGCCTGCCTTACACGAGGTCCTGAAAGAAGCACTAAGCAAGGAAAGGAACAAACCAGTACCAGCACTCCTAAAATGTACCAAATAGTGAAGACCATCGACACAATGAAGAAAATGCATCAACTAATGGGAAAACATCCAGCTAGCATCAAAATGGCAGGATCAAATTCACATATAACAATATTAATCTTAAATGTAAATGGGCTAAATGCCCCAATCAAAAGACACAGATGGGCAAATTGGATAAAAAGAAAGACCCATCGGTGTACTATATTCAGGAAGCCCATCTCAGGTGCAAGAACACACATAGGCTAAAAATAAAGGGATTGAGGAAGACCTACCAAGCAAACGGAGGGCTAGTAAAGCAGGAGTTGCAATCCTAGTATTTGATAAAATAGACTTTAAACCAACAAAGATCAAAAGAGAAGGGCATTACATAATGGTAAAAGGAGCAATGCATCAAGAAGAGCTAACCATCCAAAATATACACACACCCAATACAGGAGCACTCAGGTACAGAAAGCAAGTTCTTAACGACCTACAAAGAGACTTAGACTCCCACACAATAATAATGGGAGACTTTAACACTCCACTGTCAATATTAGACAGATCAATTAGACAGAAAATTAGTAAGAATATTCAAAACTTGAACTCAGATCTGGACCAAGTGAACCTACTGGATGTCTACAGAAATCTCCAGCCCAAATCCACAGAACATACATTATTCTCAGCACTGCATTGCACCTACTCCAAAACTGACCTCATCATTGGAACTAAATCACTCCTCAACAAATGCAAAAGAACAGAAATCATAACAAACTGTCTCTCAGACCACAGTGTAATCAAATTAGAATTCAGAATTAAGAAACCAACTCAGAATTCCACATCTTCATGGAAACAACAACCTGCTCCTGAATGTTGACTGAATAAACAATGAAATCATGGCAGAAATAAAGACTTTCTTTGAAACCAACAAGAACAAAGACACAACATAGGAGAATCTCTGGGACACATTTAAAGCAGTGTCTAGAAGGAAATTCATAGCAATAAATGCCCACCAGAGAATTGAGGAAAGATCTAAAATCAGCATGCTATTGTCAAAATTGAAAGAGCTAGAGGAGCAAGATAAAAAAAAAACTCAAAAGCTAGCAGAAGACAAAAAATAACTAAGATCAGAGCAGAACTGAAGGAGATAGAGACAAAAAAAAAAAACCTTCAAACAATCAATAAATCCAGGAGCTGGTTTTTTTGAAAAGATATACAAAATAGACAGTCTGCTAGCCAGATTAATAAAAAAAAAGAAAAGGGAGAATAATCAAATAGATTCAATAAAAATGAAAATGGAATATCATCACCAATTCCACAGAAATACAAACTACTATCAGAGATTATTACAAACAACTCTATGCACATAAACCAGTAAACCTGGAAGAAATGGGTAAATTCCTGGACACTTGCACCCTCCCAAACCTAAACCAAGAAGAATTTGAAACTTTGAACAGACCTATAACAAGGGCTGTAGTTGAGGCAGCAATTAATAGCCTACCAACCAAAAAAAGTCCAAGTCCAGATGGGTTCACAGCTGAATTCTACCATACATACAAAGAGGAGCTGATACTATTCCTTCTAAAACTATTCCAAACAATACAAAAAGAGGGAATCCTTCCCAAATCATTTTATGAGATCAATATCATTCTGATACCAAAACCTGGCAGAGACTCAACAAAAAAAGAAAACTTCAGGCCAATATCCATGATGAACATAAATGCAAAAATCTTCAATAAAATACTGGCAAACTGACTACAACAGCACATCAAAAAGCTTATCCATCTCAATCAGGCTTCATCCTGGGGATGCAAGGCTGGTTCAATATAAGCAAGCCTATAAACGTAATCCTCCATATAAACAGAACCAAAGACAAAAATCATACAATTATCTCAATAGATGCAGAGAAGGCCTTCGACGAAATTCAACAACTCTTTATGCTAAAAACTCTCAATAAACTAGGTATTGAAGGAACATATCTCAAAATAATAAAAGCTATTTATGATGAACCTACAGCCAATATCATACTGAATGGGAAAAAACTGCAAGCATTCCCTTTGAAATCTGGCACTAGACAAGAATGCCCTCTCTCACCAGTCCTATTCAATACAGTGTTGGAAGTTCTAGCCAAAGCAATTAGGAAGGAAAAAAAAAATAAAGGGTATTCAATTAGGAAATGAGGAAGTCAAACTGTCTCTATTTGCAGACAACATGATTATATATTTAGAAGACCCTATCATCACAGCCCAAAATCTCCTTAAACTTATAAGCAACTTCAGCAAAGTCTCAGGATACAAAATCAATGTGCAGAAATCATAAGCACTTCTATACACCAACAGCAGACTAACAAAGAGCCAAATCATGAGCAAATTCCCATTCACAATTGCTACAAAGAGAATAAAATACCTAGGAATACAACTAACAAAGGATGTAAAGGACCTCTTCAAGAGGAAATACAAACCACTGCTCAATGAAATAAGAGAGGACACAAACAGATGGAGAAACATTCCATGCCCATGGTTAGGAAGAATAGATATTATGAAAATAGCCATACTGCCCAAAGTAATTTATAGATTCAATGTTATCCCCATCAAGCTATCAATGACCTTCTTCACAGAACTGGAAAAAAATCACCTTAAACTTCATATGTAACCAAAAGAGAGCCTGCATAGCCAAGACAATCCTAAGCAAAAATAACAAAGCCAGAGGCATCATGCTACCTGACTCCAAACTATACTACAAGGCTACAGTAATCAAATCAGCACAGTACTGGTACCAAAACAGAGATATAGACCAAAGGAAAAGAACAGAGGCTTTGGAGGCAATGCCACACATCTACAACCATCAGATCTTTGACAAACCTGACAAAAACAAGCAATGGGGAAAGGATTCCCTGTTTAATAAATGGTGTTGGGAAAACTGGCTAGCAATGTGCACAAAGCAGAAACTGGACCCCTTCCTGACACCTTACACTAAAATTAACTCCAGATGGATTAAAGACTTAAACATAAGACCTCACACCATAAAAACCCTAGAAGAAAATCTAGGCAAAACCATTCAGGACATAGGCATAGCAAGGAATTCATGACTAAAACACCAAAAGCATTGGCAACAAAAGCCAAAATAGACAAATGAGATCTAATTAAACTACACAGCTTCTGTTCAGCAGAAGAATCATTAGAGTGAACCGGCAACCAACAGAATGGGAAAAAGTTTTCGCAATCTACCCATCTGACAAAGGGCCAATATCCAGAATCTACAAAGAACTAAAACAGATTTATAAGAAAAAACAAGCCCAACCAAAAGTGGGCAAAGAATATGAAGAGACACTTTTCAGAAGAAGACATACATGAGACCAAAGGTTTATAAACCGTTCTTTTATAAAGACACATGCACATGTATGTTCATAGAGGCACCATTTACAATAGCAAAGACCTGGAAGCAACCCAAATGCCCATTGACAATAGACTAGACAAGGAAAATGTGATCCTGTCCTTTGTAGGGAAATGGATGAATCTGGAAACTATCATTCTCAGAAAACTGACACAAGAACAGAAAATCAAACACCTCATGTTCTTACTCATAGGCGGGTGGTGAACAATGAGAACACAGGGACACTGGGAGGGGAGCATCACACACTGAGGTCTGTTGCAGGGGGCCAAGGAAGGGACAGCTGTGGGGTGGGGAGGTCAGGGAGTGATAACATGGGGAGAAATGCCAAATGTAGGTGATGGGGAAATGGAGGCAGCAAACCACATTGCCATGTGTGTACCTATGCAACAATCCTGTATGATCTGCATATGTACCCCAGAACCTAAAGTACAATTAAAAAAATAAATTAATTAAAATAAAGAAAATATGTATCTGTTATGATTAAGAATGCAGAACTCAACTACAATTTTAAAATCTGACTCCACCATTTAATAAATGTGTGCCTTTGGGAAAATCAATTAATCTCTCATGGATCTGTTTTCTCACCTATGAAAGGGGAGCAATAATATCTCTAACAATATTGGGATGAGCTAGGATATTATCCAGTAACAATCAACTCCCAAAATTCAGTGATTGACACAACATAATTTACCTCTCATTCATACGAAACTTGCTTTAGGTTCACACAGATCTCCAGGACAAGCCGTAATCTCTCAGTTGGCTCAGAGATTTCAGATTGCTTGAATCTTATACTACGTCCTATAGACAAGAGCCTCCATGCTATCAGAGAAAGAAAAATCATGCAGAATCCAAGTATTAGCTCTTGCTGGCTTCCAACTCTTATTAGAAGACAATGTTGATTATTGTGAAGTAGGCGAAAAAGAAAATAGAAATGAGGTTAACTTGAACTTCTAAAAATTGTATTATTTAATTTTAGAACTGGAAAAGTCTCTAAAAATAATCTAGTTTAACACCTCACTATGCTTTGAATGTGTTCCACAAAGTTCATGTGTTTAAAACTTAATACAAGTGCAACAGCCTTGGAAAGTGCATCCTAAAAATAGATGATTTGATCATGAGGGTCCTGCTCTCATAAGTGAATTAATGCCATTACTTCACAAGTGTGTTAGTTACAAAGTGGGCTTGTTATAAAAGTGAGACCATGTGCAGAGACTCACACCTATAATCCCAACACCTTAGGAGGCTGAGGTGGGTGGATCACTTGAGGCCAGGTGAGACCTCACCTCTAAAAAATACAAAAATAAAAAACAAAAAATAAAATAAAATAAAATAAAACATAACTTGGCATGGTATCTCGAACCCGTAGTTCCAACTACTTGGGAAGCTGAGTTAGGAGAATCACTTGAGCCCAGGAATTGGAGGTTTAGTGAGCCAGATGGTGCCACTGCACTCCAACCTGGGTGAAAGAGCGAGATCCTGGCTCTTAAAAAAAAAAAAAAGGAAAGAAAAAGTGAGTTAATCCCCCTCTTGCAATCTATCTATCTATCTATCTATCTATTATCTATCTATCTATCTATCTATCTATCTATCTATCTATCTATCTATCTATCTTTTTCTCTCATGCTCTCTTTTCCTTTTACCTTCTACCTTGGGGTGATGCAGCAAGAAGACCCTTGCTGACACCTTGCTATTGGATTTCCCAGCCTCCAGAACTGTGAGAAATTTTTTTCTTCATTAATTTCACAGTCTGTGGTATTCTGTTTTAGCACAAAATGGATTAAGACCCCTCTTTATTTTACAGAGCAGAAACAGACACCCAGAGAAAGTACAAGAATTTTTGTACTAGGTTACCTATCCAGCAATAGCACAGTCTGGAGTTAAATTCAGTTATCTCTACTAGCTCCCTCCCGGCTGCAGTTCTACTACCAACCTTTGGAAGTGTGCTAAACATTCTTTCTTCTTCTGTAATATCCCAGAGAACAGTACAACATGGTGGTTAAGTATCCCTTTTCCAAATTTATATTTAATGGAAAACCCAAAAATGATATTAATAATAGGGGAAATGTTCTCAGACATGAAATGGTACTACAGTAGCTATTATTAATTTCTATTTATTGTATATTAACAATCTGTGACTTATTATTCAACCTAACTGAAAATTCAGGACTCAATACCATATTGAAGAATAATATTTTTGTTATGGCAAGAAAGAATAAGGTTTGTGAGAAGCAGCAGAATGGCTTTTCACAGAACTTTGAAATGTTCAAAAATAAGATTTGTTTTTCATCACACTTTCTGAATCAACATTATTTGAAAATGAATGTATGCCCAACCGTTCTTACTCACATAGCCATGCATGGTCTGTACTCTCAGTAGGGAGAGCTAAAGAGCTGAACTAGCGGTTACATGTGGTTTTTGTTTCCATTTGCTGAATGAATGAGGGGGAAAATAAAACAATCAACATATAATGATAAGTGAAATGCCTGCTGTGTTTATTGAAGGGTGTGGCTGGCAATGACTAATGTAATCATGTTCTACTTGAACAGATTCAGGTTCAAAATGATACTTCAGTTATCATTGAAATAAATGATAAGAATGATCGAAGTGCTATTACTACTTCCAGTTATTAAATCATTCTCATATCAACTTTTTCCTTTTCCTTCCCATTTCCATTTAGACCTCCAGCACTATGTGGGAGAATGTAGCCATATGGTCATGAGGCTGAGCTGAGGAGAATGCTACCCTAAAGCATCCTGGGAAATGCTGAACCAGAAGTACTCTTGTGTCAGTTACTTCTTTGCTAAATCACTCATCTTGCAAAATTGACCATTCAGAGAAACAACTATTGTATGTCTCAAATACTCTGGTTAAAAACGTTTGCTGTGGGATGATCCTTTTAGGCTCTATATATCATCCAACTTTATGGATAGTTAGCCATATCATTTATTCAAATGACAGCCTGCTTCCTTGATGCCACTGACAGAAAATAAAGTTATAAATAAATAACCAAAGCTAGTGTGACTCTATCCAAAGATTCTGCATAATCCTTTTTAGAGTAATGAGGACTATAATGACAATCTTAAGCACACTAATTTTTTAAACGAAATATGACATATCTTAGTCTTATACATGGCATTGATGATATTCTTCCTCCAATGGATTATGAAGCAGGAAGTCTAGATATGAATAAAAGCAGTCCCTGAGTTACTGGAGTAGCTTGACCTCTCACAGGTGAAACTTGTAGTTCACATCAAGCCTGAGCAAGTATTTGGGCTGGTTTACATGTTAAACCAAACCGGAAGCTTAGCAAGGACACAGTTTCTTGCTTTGAAAGAGGCAGGCTAAGATATACGTATATCATTTTGTTCAACACTGAACTCCCCTCCCTTTTTTTCCTGCTTGGAGCTGACTCCTCCTTCCTGCAGCTCCGAGGATCACAGGCTGATTGAAGAACAGCGGTTCAGACGGGATTCTGTGCACAAGCTCCCTCTGACTGGCTCGCACTCGCGCTCTCTCTCTCTGTCCCCCGCTCCGCCCCTTTTCACCTTCAAAGCTGAAACCTACCTGACCATCTCCTGCCAGCTCTGGAATCAAATGCATCATTTTACCGCTCTTAAAAGTGAACAGGGTTTGATTATCTCAAGCTACAAGCTACTTTGCTCCGTAAGAAGAACCCTAAAGGATCCAGACATCATTGGTTTTCAATGTACCTGAAGAGTTTTTTTGCTTTCTTGCCTGAAACTTGATGGTGGGAAGGAGTTTTTGCTTTGTTTTTAATTGGAATGTTGAAAAGTTGTTTGTTCAGTTTTTTTTTATGCTTGAAATGGAACCTAATTTTTAAATATAGCTTGAGTCAGATCTAAAGGAGACATGCCTGACCATTTCCTGCAGGACTGACCAGGAGACTCTCTAGAGGGGAACTTGGTAGGAGAAATGAAATCTGATTTCCAGCAGCCGGTCTTTCTTTTGAGAAAATGATCAGACTAGTTGATAAGGGAAATTAAATATTGACCAAGGACAATGTCTTTATTTCTCAGTAACTTATCAACAAATGACTCTAGCCTTTGGAAAGAGAATCATAATTCTACGGACCTTTTAAATCCTCCAGGAACTCTGAATATCTATCTGTTTTGCTTGACATGTCTCCTGACTTTTGCAGCCTTGGTGGGCAGCATTTATTCACTAATTTCTCTGCTGAAAATGCAGAACAGAACCGTTGTGTCCATGCTTGTGGCTTCCTGGTCTGTGGATGATCTTATGAGCGTCTTATCGGTGACCATCTTCATGTTTTTGCAGTGGCCAAACGAGTTCCCCGGTTACTTCCAATTTCTGTGCACCACCTCTGCCTTATTGTATTTATGCCAGGGCCTCTCTAGCAACTTGAAGGCTACTCTCCTAGTCTCTTACAACTTTTACACGATGCACAGGGATGTGGGGAGCCAGGCAGCCTCCAGAAGATCGGGCCAGGTGGTCAGCGTGGTGCTGACGGTATGGACAGCCAGTCTGCTGCTCTCCGCGCTCCCGCTGTGCGGCTGGGGCGCCTTCGTGCGCACGCCCTGGGGCTGCCTGGTGGACTGCTCCAGCTCCTACGTGCTGCTGCTTTCTACCGTGTACGCTTTGGCCTTCGGAGTCCTCGTGGGCCTCTCGGTCCCCCTCACTTACCGGTTGCTGTGTTCAGAGGAGCCGCCGAGACTCCACGCCAACTACCAGGAAATTTCCCGTGGAGTTTCCACTCCTGGGACCCCTCCTACTATGAGGAGAGTACTTTCCCTGTCCCCGGAGGATGCTCCGGCCCCGAGTCTGCCGCGCTCTGGGGGATGCTCCCCGACCTTGGACCCGGTGTTCGGACTGGGTGCACCAGCTGCCGCGGGGGCTGGAGGCTGCAGGCGTGAGAACCGGGGAACTCTCTATGGCACCAGGAGCTACACCGTGAGCATAGCGCAGAAGCGCTTCGCTTTGATCCTAGCGCTTACCAAAGTCGTCCTTTGGCTGCCCATGATGGTAAAAGTGCAGTTGCTCACAAAGCGCGAGTGTGTGTGCCAGACAGTGTAAATGAGTGTTGGGACCAGCGTCGCTGGTTTGGGGAGTCACCAAGAGACGCACAGCGAAGTCCGCTTCCAAGTGTATCTCGCTGGATTTTAGAGACGCACTTAGAGGAAGGCAGGGCTAGCTGGCCGTAAAGCCTTAACTACTAGATGCTTCTCCTTTCAAAAGTCAGGGGCGTGGGGAGCGCTTTCTGTAGCAGGCTACTTAGTTTTGCAGATCGGTGTTGGCCAAGGATATTGACTCACACAGCAAAATCTTACAGTATTCAGAAAAGGAGAGGGAATTAAATCCCTTTCTCCCCGTTCCATTCCCGCCTAGTGAGGACGACGCCCATCCTCAGCAGGGCGGGAGAGAGGCGAGATGAGTTGTGGAGGGAGAAGAGAGGCGACAGAACAGGCTTTTGTTCCTCTCTCCAGGAGGAAGCCGAATCCAAATAAGAGATGGCAGAGTGGCGCCCCGCTGTGACAAGCGCGTGGGCAGAGGTGAGGGTCCAGGGAGGCGACAAAGGCCATGTTGAGAACCAGATGCAGGTTTCACGGACTCCTGTTTCCCAGCTAGCGTCCTCCACGTTGTAGACTGTGTCTTTCTGGTGGAGTCTTGAATAGGCAGCGGGCGCAGACCCGGCACTCAAAAGCAGAAACCCCTCCCAAGCCTGTGCTGTCTGGCTTAGCGGGGTGCGTCCCGCCGTTCCCAGGAGCCCACCCCCAAGGACAGGGCGCCAGCTCGAGCTCTCAAATCAGGAGAGGGAGCTGGAAAGGGAACTGAGGCAGCGTGCATGGGGAAAAGGCTTGGGAAGTATATAATGTGATTTTGGGTTAGGTCTAAAGTTCTCTTGCCCTTGCAGATGCACATGGCGGTCCAGAACGTCGTGGGGTTTCAGAGCCTTCCCTTGGAGACACTCAGCTTTCTACTTACCCTTCTGGCCACCACTGTAACCCCAGTGTTTGTCTTGTCCAAACGCTGGACCCACTTGCCCTGTGGCTGCATCATCAACTGCAGGCAGAACGCATATGCAGTGGCATCTGATGGGAAAAAAAGTAAGTCCTAAACATGGCCGTGATTGGCAGCAATATGCATTCAGTGACATTCAGAAAAGAGGTCTATTAACAAAGTTGCCTCAGCAGAGGATGAAGAGTCCAAGGACAAATGTAAATGGTAAACAGTGAGGAGAAATTATAACATGAAACAATCACTACCATCGTTTGGGGGGTAGATTTTAAATGATGCTGGTTGTCAAAAACCCCACGAAGTGCTTGTGGCACTGAATAATTATTTTAGGTTAAAAAAAAAGTTAAAGACGAATTCATTCAGCACACCATGTCAACGAAGTCACTTAGATGATATATGGATGGTGACATAGTTGTTAGCCCAGAATAGAAAATAAATTCCCCTCCCAAGGCTAGAATGAGATGTAGCATTGCTGTAAGAAGCTTGCATTTGAAAAAGGATTACTAACCCTCTGAAAGGAGCTGAAAACTCATCATGTTATAACCCATTATTATGTAATGGAACAGTAAAGAAAGGCATTTTTGTTGTTTTACTGCTTGTATTCTTCCAGGGTTTTGGAAAGTTTTCAGAGTAAGGAATCAGAGTGCTTGAAAACAGTTCCAAAACAAATCATAAGTGAAGGCTACACATACACACACACACACACACACACACACACACACACAAGGACCAAACACACAAAACCCTCAGTTTCAAAAAAAGACAGAAGTGACAGCTTGTTACTGTTGTGTTCATGTATGAATCTAACCAAGTTATTTACTTAAAAGAGATTCTGTGTTTTGAAGAGTACACCTAGAACGAGAGTGGAAGGCATGGTCAATTCCAAACTTCTCTACAGTATAATTGTTTCCATATTCTAAGACAGGAAAAGTTGAAGAATGAGCTGTATATTATGACTCTACCAGGAAGAAAAAGAATATCATTTTATTATTCCAGACAGAATATAGGATGTGCTATTACTTAATAATCTGAGAATCCATTAGTGTATGCTGCATTAACTGTCCTATTAATTGTCCTTTGTTCAGAGTATCCAAGTATATCATTATTATTATTATCATTTACAGACAGGGTTTCACTTGTTGGCCAGGCTGGCCTCAAACTCCTGACCTCAGGTGATCCACCCACCTTGGTCTCCCAAAGTGCTGGGATTATAGGCGTGAGCCACCGCACCTGGCCACAAGTATATTATTCTTTAACAGAGAAGGTTAAATAAAAACCGTCCATCTCAGGCTATTTTAGGGTTGTAAAATCTAGAGAATATCAAAGTATACTCTGCAATCAATTCAGCAACAAAATTATATTATATAATTAGCCACAAACTGTCCATTTTTCATATGTCATAGTGATGGCATTTAAAATTTAGAATGTCTACATATTTTTCATATGATTGGAAATTTTTTATTGTTAGGAATGTCATTAAGTAGTAGATGGCAGATGCATTTGTCTTTAAAATAACCTTAGAACTTATAATAATGATGTGTCTCTAAAGATTAATATCCAGAGCAAACAGTGACTGAGAAAATTAATAATAAACCTTTATGGGCCACTTATAGAACACATAACATAAAGGAAACAATTCACACACCTCAAAATTCTAACATTCTAACAAATCTTAACATTTTGCCACTAACCTAGTAAACCAGCCCTGTCTTATAACATCTAAAATTGTGAGAGGGATGAGTCTAGTGCCAGTGAAAATGAAAAGTCTTAGTGAATTGGTTGAAGGCAGTCAGTTTTAAGAAGTGGGAACCACCCATCTCAGAGCTGAAAGCAAAGCAAACAACAGACTTATTCTTGTCAATGACCTATGAAATATTCTACTTTCTGTACTGCACAGACAGAAGAATCTTAGAGCAGGCTAGCAGAATCAACAGTCACACACTTATCACAGGTTTGAAATGAAAACCCTATCCCTCAAGACCAAAATAATATTTTTTTCTAAAATTACCATTGCTTTTATTTGTGTTTATTTTAAAATTCCAAGAAGGACTTGAAATATGAAGGCTTGTAAAAAAGAAGCATGGCTTCACAAATACAACATTGTGGGAAACTTTAGTTTAAGATGCTTATAGTTCAAATGGCTCCCTTCCCTCTTATGATCCAGGCTGTGATATCATAAAATTCTGTTAATAACAACGATATGTTTCTACCATCTGAGAAGACACCATCAATTTTCCTACTGCTAGTATAACACAACAGAATTTTAAATCCCCAAAGGTAGCACATGCTTAGGTGGGCCAGGTGGTTGATCAGCTAGAGTATCTTAATTCTTTGATGGTTCCAGTTTTATGTTTAAACTTTTTGTCCATAACAAACTAAGATTCCCTCTCTTTACATCCTTTATCAGTGAACTTCAGAAGCGAGGGAAAGAAAATATTTTTTACTTACATTTACCATAGGTTAATTTTGAAGATGTAAATATAATTATACATCTCAACTTCACTAAATGGGAACTAAGAGACGTGCAACCAGAAAATGAATGTAAGTAGGAGAAAATAATTTGCAGAAATAATCATCCTCTTTTGTTTCCAACAAGAATCTGTACTATTAGTGTCTCAAAAGTGATTTTTTTTCCAAATGATTTTTAACATAGAGGTCTCAAGCGGTAGATATATTTGTTGGATATGGCTTTCAGACTCATTTTGCTTGCCTTACATGGTTTTTAAAAAGTTAAATGTCAAATACATTATATTTAAAAAAAACAGATTTGAGATCTTTTTTTCACAAAATCATAGTATATGGTAAGTGACATTACTCTGAAGAATTCTTTGTTTTTATAAGTTGATGTAATTACATCTAAAATTGAAATTGGCAAGATGTGATTAAAAGCAGAAGACTAGAGCTAATTCACCCTTTATTGAGGATTTTGGAAGAATGACAATTTTGTTTGTTAGAAAAAAATATTATATTTATTTTTCAGATTTTTAGTATAGATTTCAAAAGATTCTGCACAATACTCTGATGGCTTTTAAGTTTCTTGCAAGTTATTAATCAATGAAATATCTCTGACTTTCACAGGCACACACACAAAATACAAAAAAAAAGTTTTTTAAAAATCTCAACTGTGATTTTTTTAGTGACATAAAAGTAAGAGTCAGGAACCATAACACTGTCAAGACCTTCCTCTTAGAAATAAATCAGTATTTTTAGAGACATCTTTTCTTTGAAATCATATTTTATTCAGCTAGCATCACTGAGTCAAGGCTAACCATTCATATAACACCAAGCATGATTCTTACGATTGCTTTATTCATTCATTCATTCATTCATCCAATAAATAAATAAATATTTATTAGGAAAAAGTAACTATGTGTCTAGCACTGTGCTGCATGCTCAGTAAGAAACAGAAATTCCCAACCCATGACCCATGAGGTAAATTTGGTTCAAAGCTCTGTTTTTTAACCAATTTTTATAGTTACTTTTAACTGATTTAAATTACGGAGCGAAACCTTAAGATCAGGATATTTTATATCAAATCTATGAATCTGGTTTGTCTGAAAAATTAGAGTTATTGACAACACAATCCCTAATCTCCTCACAACAAAGTGGGTAGAGCCGAGAATCCTGCTTTAGATGGAGGAAGAACTTTTCTATATGCCTTTGTTAATAATTAATGTTACCTAATCAACACTTTTTTTCTGTCCTTGCTTCATTTAAAAAAAAGACCTAGTTTACCCTCAAGGAACTTAAAGATGATTAGTTTTGACTCTGATTCTCATATTTTCTTCAACATAGTTTTGATTATTAACTATGTTGTTTTAATGTATTTTTATAGGAATTCACTCCTTACAACCAGCTTCTCATCTTAACATTGTCAACTCTGATATTGTTATAACCTATTTTCTCAAATTGTCTCAGGTACATTAGTTATCTCGGTCAGAATTTGCCATAAGTGATAAGTCATTAACAAGAA
The DNA here is from genome assembly GCF_049354715.1 of Callithrix jacchus. Classification (NCBI taxonomy): domain Eukaryota; kingdom Metazoa; phylum Chordata; class Mammalia; order Primates; family Cebidae; genus Callithrix; species Callithrix jacchus. The sequence continues at coordinate 31,010,253 of NC_133518.1, forward strand.
ATGCTCGTTAATTATACTTCATAAATTAATGCATTTCCTCTGACTTAAAAACAGCACATTGTGTAATTCTGCTACCATTAACATATTTCCTTCATGGGCTTGATTAGCAATACAGCAATTTCACATAGAGGCAAATAACTCTAATTCTGAAAACAGTTAGCTTTAAATTCATATAATTTTACCTGTAAGTAATCATCAGTAGGTTTCCTCTGTCAGCCCTTTTCTCCAGTGTAAAATAGAATCAATAAGTTTTTTACTATGTAAGGTTATTGGTGTTTTAAATGACATAATGGATGAACAAAACAGCTTCAGAATGTTCTGTCACTTCATGGTCTCTATGATAATCCTCCTTTATTTTCATAGCCTACCTCAGACTGCCTCTTGTCCCTTGTTATACGGAGGTGAAGTCTCCATTAACACATTCTGCACACTCCTTCAAAAACATTATTCATTTTTGCTTTATATATTTGATATTATAATATGCAACTAATAAAATTATAGTCATAGATATCAATTTTATGTTATATCACAAAATTGGGATTTTATAATAGCATTTGTTTTCTTAATGACCTTGAATTGACAATTTATCACTTTATATCTCTTTTGATAGAAACCCAACAATAATTTAAACATCGTTTTAGTTCCTTCACCTTACACACTGTTAAAACAAGTTAAACAGCATAACTTAACTTTACTTGACTATGTTACTAGAAAAGTTCAGTAAAAATATAAGTGAGACAGTATATAAAATATGAACATCTGTTGCTACTTTTATATTTTCTTTGAATCAGAATTTTTCTTGTTTGTGTTCTGACTCAAACAACAATGAATGATACTAATAATTTTTATTTTTCAGTCAGCAGAATTGGTTTATAAATCTTAGATTCTGAGAAACATTTCAGTAATAGAATCAGCATATGAATGACACAAAGGTGTATTCTAAAATGAATCAAATTTTACTTATTTTTTCCATAGAAAGTTTATAGTTCTTTATATATATTTTTCTACCAGAGACAGCTAAATGTCTCCCTATAAAACACAGAGCTATCAAAGTAGACAATTTGTTTGAAACAAACCATGTTTTGAGAGATAAAAGCAAAAACATTAAATTATATCTTGTCTACCACTTTGACACAACTTTATTCTTAATATATAACAATTATCTAGCATTTAGCAACATTCACACATAAAAATGGTATCACTTTCTGTCGGCTTGCTATTCTAAGACTTTGCATTCTGTCTTGCTTGTTATTCTAAGACTTTCATCACTCCATCAACTAATAGTACTATATTTAGTATATCATCATATTTCATCTGATTTAAAACATAAAAAGTTTGATGCATTACTGCTAAACTCTTCTTGTAATAATCAGCTTTATAGACATTGTAAAGTGCTTCAGTTTACAAAAATTAATAATCCGTCGAACTTTTTTTACCATTTCTTAAATCATTTTACATTGTTATTTTTTAGAATGTAAAAGCTGTTTTGTGGCATGGTCTAATTTTTATTATATGCATTTATACACATATAAATGCCAAAAAATTATATACCAAAATATTTAAAGCAGTTATATTTATTAGTGGTATTCTTAGCTGAGTAACTCACATAATATTAAGGCTACTTAATAATTAATTTCTAGCAAAACAAAATGTATAAATAATATATCTTATCCCAAAATATAAGGAAACTACAAAATAATTGGTAGACTAAGGAAAGCTAAAACAATGTATTTGAGAATTTTCTAATGTATGGCTAAGTTTTTGTTATGTAAGACTTCTTTAGAGATTGAAAGAGTTTTTAAGATTGTATGTATTTCAAGACCCTCATTCTGTAAATGAGAAAAATTAGGCATAGGGTGATAGGATAATTTTATGAGGCATAATTTCTTTGCATAATTGACAAGAAGTAAGTGTAGATAGTTTTAAAATTATAATAATCAGGTTGGATGCACTTTCTATTTTTATTTGCTATGTATATCCAATGTTGTTTTTATCTACCTTACTAGACATAACTGTTGTTTTTATTTTTACTCAGTCAAGAGAAAAGGCTTTGAATTCAATCTATCATTCCAAAAAAGTTATGGGATTTATAAAATAGCACATGAAGATTACTATGATGATGATGAAAATTCCATATTCTATCACAACCTGATGAACTATGAGTGTGAAAATACAAAAGACCCTCAGAAAGACGACGGTAACATCTTCAATGCTATAAAAGTAGAAATCAGCACCACGCCCTCTCTGGACAGCTCCACACAAAGAGACATCAACAAATGCATAAATACTGATATTACAGAAGCTAAACAGAATTCCGACAACAAAAAGGGTGTGTTTCCTGACAAAACAGGAGGTGATATTAACTATGAAGAAACTACCTTTTTTGAAGGGCCAGAAAGAAGACTGTCTCATGAAGAGAGTCAGAAACCAGATCTTTCAGACTGGGAGTGGTGCAGGAGTAAATCCGAAAGAACCCCTCGTCAGGTACAGTAAAGGTTGTTCTTCCTGTTAAATTAAAAGTGATACTAAACGTGACAGTCATGAAAAACGCTTTCAGTTGCTCATTTCATTCAATCAAGTCAAACATTAACTTCACTTGCCTCAACTAATTGTCTACTCAAGGACTTTTAAATTATTTTAATCAGTTATATACATTTTCATTTAAAATCTATACATGTTATAATTGGAAGAGTTAAACAGCCTCTTTAAGAAGAGTAGGGCACTCTTTTTTAACCTCATGCAACCTGCATAAATTCAGACTAGATTCCTCAGAACTCATGATCCAAATTAATTAAATTTGTAGATTTTATTTTTCCCTTCTCCATTCCAAAGGTATCTCATAAGTCTCCAAGGGAAGTTTTATTTTTAAGTAAAGGCAAATATTTATACAACTAGCAGTGAGAAGTGTTGCCCTGTTGAAAGTATATTAGGCAGCTTGCCTATCAGTCTTACTAGAACTAATCCCTCCAGTATCCAACCGAAAAAAATTATTCCAGAATGCATTCTGGCGAGCATTTGCAAGTCCCTAGGAATGTTCCATCTCCTTAAATATGGAAGAATGGTTTTATAATATTTTATAAAGCTAAGAGAATTTGCACTTGAATTTCTCATTTTTTCCTAGATTTCAGCCTTCCTAAAATGGTGAGGGATCCTTCTTATTTATTGAAATGGCAATGTGATATTGATATAAGATTTTTCTTTCCCCAAGCTCACATATGTGATAATTAAGTTGCCCTTGCTTTCCACACTATTGATTTCCTAGGAAAAAGGAGTCTTTTTTTCTACATGAGTTAATGGAAATCAGAATCTACATGCACCTTATCTCTAGAATCAAAAGCATGATTTTAGAAACACACTGCTAGGAATAATGTATTCACTGATCAAAAGTATGATCGTATAACACCAACTATAAATACAAGCAATAATTTGAGATTTTCTTCATTCTCATTGATTAAGTAAAACTAATAATCTCCTGATATCATTGTTTAAAAAGTGAGTTGAATAGTAAAATAAGGTGTATGAAATACAAGAAGAGACAATTGTGCATATTGTTGAGAGATTATGAATCAAAGGATAATATCACTAAATATTGGCTATAAATTAAATAATACAGTAAAAAGCAGAGGCCAAAAAACACCATTCTCCATATGTTTAGAAAAATGTGTTTCCCTAGCTAAGAGGGTAATTCCAGCAATTTAATCTCTAATTTTTTCCTGAATAATCTAAACCTCTTAGTTTTCTTGTACTTAGAAATTGTTAAGTAATATTCATGATGAAGCATGTGTGTGTGTGTGTGTTTGGACATCCCAATAACTTGTAACTACCTTCTGTGCTAGTCAACTATATCATACTTGTGATTACCCCTATGGATTACAAATATCCTGAATCTTACTCATATTTTTTGTTGTATTCTTTTATCACAAATGTATGTACTTCTAACATACTATATTGTTTAGTTTTGCTAGTTTTGAGCCTTCTAAAGATGGTATCATGCTGTATATAGTCTTCTGGGCCCTGCTTTTATTCATTTAACATTACTAAGTAGGTCAATTTTCTTATTTATTTCATCAAAACAGTGGGACTTATTATCTAACATACCACAACTTAATGCCGTAATTTAAAAATCTTGGTTATAGTTTGGAAAGTAGAGTCAAATAACTATAACTAGAAATGTGAAAGAATCAGACACTGCTTGCACATAAGTACATTGTCCTGGGAGAATGATGAACCACAATCACAATATTCTTTAAATCAAAAATTAAAATGATTTATGTAAAGTACAAAACTTTGATCAATTGAAATATCTTTCTTTTCTTTTCTTTTTTTTTTTTTTTTGAGACGGAGTTTCGCTCTACCCAGGCTGGAGTGCAATGGCGCGATCTCGGCTCACTGCAACCTCCGCCTCCTGGGTTCAGGCAATTCTCCTGCCTCAGCCTCCTGAGTAGCTGGGATTACAGGCATGCGCCACCATGCCCAGCTAATTTTTTTTTGTATTTGTAGTAGAGACGGGGTTTCACCATGTTGACCAGGATGGTCTCAATCTCTTAACCTCGTGATCCACCTGCCTCGGCCTCCCAAAGTGCTGGGATCACAGGCGTGAGCCACTCAGATATCTTTCAATTACAAATACTGACTTGTTAAATACAGATATTTAAACAACTATGATTATCAAGTTGTTCAGGAAACTTCTCTGAAATGGTCGCTATGAAAAATAATGATTAGTGGTAAGCTGGATAATAGAATATTCTGGAAAGGTAAAACTTCATATTTCCAGAGATGAATTAAATTTAATGAAATATTAACATAAGCTTTAAAACAATGGAAAACAATCCTTAAACCACAGACTGACATTTTTAGTATTCCCTTAATAAAAGTACCTGCGGTCTTTAAGTTTAGCCTTGCATACAAATACAAAATTTTAAGGTAAAAAAGTTTTACAAAATTCTATGAAACATTTTAAATCACGAAGTTTGAAATATTGATACTTTAATTTAAAATGTTACCAAAAACTCATTTAAGACTGAAAACCTTATGAGAACTTTTCCTAATACAAAAGACAGCTTTTAATTCTTGCCCTATTCTTCAGCAGCAAATAATATTGGAAGTAGATGATGACTTAGAAAGTATTTTCATTTTTATCTTTTTCTTCCCAGTGCATTTTCTTCTCTCAAAGCAATGTTAACATATGTGTCTTATACTGTGATGCATTAAACTGTGTGGTAGACACTGTAGTTACTCTATAAAAATACTACTTCTTTTGATTGTTTTATGGTTGTACTTTTTCAAACATTTAGGCTCAATTTATCAGTTTGTGTCTAATGGTACTGCATTTGATAGTATGTGTTCTTGGGATTTTTTTAAAAAGGCAGATTTGATTTTGAATATATTTAGTGAGCTCTCCTTTATTTGTACATTATGCCTTTTTAAATTAGAGTTTATGTTAACAAATTCTCAGTATATTTTCTTGCAAGTCCTGGTAGGAGTGAGAATATCATCACATCAAGGTTAAGGTATAGAAATGATAGTAACAGAATGGCTTTAGTAGATTTAAATGCGATCCAATAAAATTTATGAAGGTATTCATAAGACTGAAATTCAATTTTAACCTAGCCACGCAATTGCTTCTTTTTGAACCCCTAGTAAGTAGAAATCTAAAGCAGTTTACCATTTTAAAAGTTCAGAAAGAATAGTCAGAAATGTCAGAGTTTTTTTGTTAGAAAGTCTTAATGTGATAGCCACTGGTATGACTCTTTCTCAAGTGAAATGATGATTTTCTAGAACCCCAAATTTTGTCCTCTAAGAATAAAGGAAATTTGACTTATAAAATTGACTAGCTTGTGGGTGATCACTCTGTTTTCTCTTTTAATACTAAGTTCATAAAATTACCCTGAATTCAATTTTCTTTCCTTTTAATGTTTTGTTTTAGAGTTCCAGAAACTGACTCATTTATTTCTGTGAATGAAAAACATAGATATGCTGTAACTTTTAATCTATTTACAATCCTATCATTATAGGATTTGTAAGGTGTAAGTTCCTCCATTTTGCCAGTAGGATGTTTTAAAAACAGATTCTGAAATATTCCTTCTCAAATGAGAGACAAAGCTGGGGTGAAGGGGTGGAAGAGAATTGTTTTTAAATTTTCTACATAACCACTTAGTTTAAGTGACAAATAAAGCCAAGAAGAACTAATTTTAAAGTCGCCTGAGAATCAAGGAAATTTAATTTTCATTTTAAGGAAAATGTTTTAACTGTTTAAACATAGTTTTCTAAAGTTATGTTGTATCAGCTGTTAACAGAGTTTAGTGGCAGCACTGGTTTCTGTAATATATTTAAAATATTATTATTTAAGTAATTCTCATAGGAAACTACAGAAACCAAGAGCCAGCTAGACTATTTTGAGTTCTTTAGGTAACAGCTCTCAAATTTTAATGTACATACAAGTCAAATGGGTATCTTAGTAAAATGTAGGTTTTGATTGATTAGTTATGAGATGGGATCCACGATTCTGCATTCCTAATAAGCTTCCAGATGATTTCTATACAAAACAAAGGTCCCACCTCAGACCTATAGAATCAAACTCCTTCAGTTGGCTAATATGCACATTTACAATTTTAAAGCACTGCTTTAGATTCTAATTGCTAGATAATGGGCATGAGTTTAAAGAGCAGGGCAAAATTAATTCTTTCCATTTAATATATGACCCATAAAATAAAAGGCTAGAAGAAAATACCCAATATGCATATCTCTTTCCTTTTCCTAAAAACTGTGCATCTTTTCTTTTGACTTAAAAAAATAAGCTATTTAAAAATTAGGCACATATATTGCTGTTTTCTGTGATATTATTAGCTTAAAATGCAGATGCTTAAACTTGTCTCTGTGTAATTTCTGACATTTTAAATGAAAAGACCATAGTAGAAAAAAATCCACTTAAAACCTATTTATAGCCTTAACCTGGTCATCTTAACAGAAATGATTATCTGGAATGTACTTTATTTTTAACTGCATCCATTTTGAAGTGGTTAGTTTATTACTCACTGTTCAAAAACTTGAAAATTTGCTACACTGCTTAGCTTTTTAAAAAGTATTAACTTCATTGTTTTTATGATTATTAACTAACATATAATTATTGCAGAAAATCTAGATATTGCTGATAAGCAAAGTAAAAACTCACTTCCACCTACCCAGAGTTAGCCACTGTTTATATTTTGTTGTATAAAATGTCAGGCTCTTTTCTATGCATATATTTTTACTTTTGACCAAAAAAAAAAAAAAATGGCCCTGTTGCATGTACTACATGTGGTCTGCTTTTCATCACTTAACAGCCTAACTTTAACCTCAATTTCATTGTTCCAGCCCTTTGTGTCAACAGCTTAGAGTGGCTATTTGAAATGTGGCTTCAAACTCATTCATGAATATAAATTTGTTCTCAAGTATGTAAAGTCTTCAAAGTTGAACGTAGGGGAATTTTATTCTAAACTACTTCAGATATTCCATAGTACATTTTGTGATCCTCACAGCATGCATCATTTGCCGCAATGAGTGAAATAGCTCTAACTGCTCACTTTCTACGAATTCAAGGGAATTAGCATTGGATCAAAGCTTGTGTAAAATCATACCATTTACCTGTTAGCTAAGAATTCTGTTAATGTTCTCATAAAACTCTCCTGGCTTAAGAAAACCTAAAAGATATGTACTAAAACGACCCAACTATGGCTTGAATCTCTTCTAGGTTACCCTCTACTTGAACTCAAGTGTCAAGGAACTAACTATATTTTTTAAACTTTTTATTGTGAACTAATATATGACCTAAAAAACAGTTGCAAAAAATAATATAGAGAGTTTCAATATATCTTCAATTCAGTTTCCACTAATGTAAACCTGTTATACTGTACAATGCCATTATCAAGAAATTAATAACTAATCTCTTAATTTTATTTCAGTTTCACCAATTGTTCTCTTTCTGGTTCTGGATCTAATCCCAGATAATATATTGTACTTGTTTTTATCTCTCCTTACCTCCAATTTGTAACAGCTTCTTAGTCTTTCTTCGTCTTGCATGATGTTGACTCTTTTGAAGACTACTGGCCAATTTTGCTTTGTTTATGGAATACCCCTCAATTAGTATTTCTTACATTTTCAAATGATAAAATTGAAGTCATGAGTATCACAAAAGTGATGTTTGTCTTTTCCAGTGCTTCATACTAAAAGGTGCATGATGTTGATACATCTTATGATAGTGATGTGAACTTTGATAACTTCATAAAATTGGTGTCTGCCAGATTTCTCCATGTAAAGTTTCTGTTTTTCCCCCTTGTAATTTTTATGCATCTTGTGGAGAGACATTTTGAGACTATGAAGATATTATGCTTCATATCACAATTTACCTACTAACTTTAGAATTCAGTGATGAATCTTGCCTGCAACAATTATTATGTGATGGTAATTTTCTATTTCTACCTTTTTTTGTTTCAGTCTTTGTATATTATGAATAATGCTGTGGTAGACATTTTATACATGATTCCTGATGCACATAAACACATATTTTTCTTTTCTTTTTATTACAATAGGTTTTTAGGAAAACAGGTGTTGTTTGGTTATACGAATAAGTTCTTTAGTGATGCTTTCTGAGATTTTGGTGCACCCATCACTCCAGTAGTGTACACTGTAACCAATGTGTAGTTTTTAATCCCTAACCACCCCCCACCCTTTCCCCTGAGTCTCCAAAGTCCAATGTATCATTCTTATGTCTTTGTGTCCTTATAGCTTAACTCCCACATATGAATGAGAACATACAATGTTTGATTTTTTATTCCTGAGTTGCTTCATTTAGAATAACAGTCTCTAATTCCATGCAGGTTGCAGAGAATGCCATTATTTTGTTCCTTATTATGTAGTATTCCATGGTGTGTATGTATATGTGTGTGTGTATATATATATATATATATATATATATATATATATATATATATACATATATCACAATTTTTTATCATCTCTGATTAATGGACATTTGTGCTGGTTCCATATTTTTTGCAATGGCAAATTCTGCTGCAGTAAACATGCATGTGTAAGTATCTTTTTCATATACTGACTTCTTTTCCTCTTGGTAGATATCTACTAGTGGGATTGCTGGATCAAACAGTAGGTCACTTTCAGTTCTTCAAGGAATCTCCACACTGTTTTCTATAGTGATTGTACTATTTTACATTACAACCAACAGTGTAAAAGTGTTATCTTTTTACCACATCCCTGATGACATCTATTATTTTTTTATTTTATAATTATGGCCATTCTTGCAAAAGTGAGGTGATATGGCATTGTGATTTTGATTTGCATTTCCCTGATGATTAGTGATGTTGAGCATTTTTCTATGTTCTTCTGGTCATGTGTATATCTTCTTTTGAGAATTGTCTATTCATATCCTTAGCCCACTTTTTGATGGGATTGTTTTTTTCTTTATGACTTGTTTAAATTCTTTGTAGATTCTACATATTAGTCCTTTTTCAGATGTATAGATTGTGAACAGTTTTTCTCACTCTGTGACTTGTCTGCTAACTCTGCTGATTACTTCTTTCACTGTGCAGAAAGAAGTAATTTTAGTTTACTTAAGTACCATCTATTTATTTTTATTTTTGTTGAATTGGCTTTTGAGTTCTTGGTCATTAAGCCTTTGCCTAAGTAACATCTACAAGGCTTTTTCCAGTTTTATTCTATGGAATCTTTATGGCCTCAGGTCCTAGATTAAACTCTTGATCAATCCTGAGTTGACTTTTATATAAGGTGAAAGATGAGGATCCAGTTTCTTTCTTCTACATGTGGCTTGCCAATTATCCCAGCACCATTTGTTGAATAGGGTGTCCTTTCCCCACTTTATGTTTTTGTTTGCTTTGCTAAAGATCAGTTGACTGTAAGTACTTTGTTTTACTTCTGGGTTCTCTATTCTGTTCCATTGGTCTCTGTGCCTATCTTTATACCAGTACCATGTTATTTGGGTGACTATGGCCTTGTAATATAGTTTGAAGTTGGGAGATGTAGTGCCTCCAGATTTGTTCTTTTAGCTTAGTCTTGCTTTGGGTATGTGGGCTCTTTTTTTGGTTCCACATTAATTTTAGGATTGTTTTTTTTTCTAGTTCTGTGAAGGACTGATGGTGGTATTTTAATGAGAATTGCATTGAATTGGTAGATTTATTTTGGTAGTACGGTCATTTTCACAATATTGATTCTACCCATACGTGAGCAAAGGATGTGTTTCCATTTGTTTGTGTCATCTAGGATCTCTTTCAGCAATGTGTTGTAGCTTTCCTTGTAGAGGTCTTTCACTTCTAGGGAGTTTATTGGTTTTGCAGCTAAGGTGAAAGGGGTTGAGTTCTTGATTTGATTCTCAGCTTGGCTGCTGATGGTGTATAGCAGAGCTACTGATTTGGGTACATTAATCTTGTATCCAGAAACTTTGCTGAATTCTTTTATCAGTTCTAGGAGCTTTCTGGAGGAGACTTTAGGGTTTTCAAAGTAAATGATCATATTGTCAGCAACTAATGAGAGTTTGACTTGCTCTTTACCAATTTGGATGCCCTTTATTTCTTTCTCTTTTCGGATTGCTCTGGCTAGGACTTCCAATATTGTGTTGAAGAGGAGTGGTGAGAGTAGGCATCTTTGTCTTGTTCCAGTTCTCAGAGGGAATGCTTTCAACTTTTCCCCATTCAGTATTATGTTGGCTGTGGGTTTATCATAGAAAACCCATAACACGTTTATACCATTTTAAGGATTCAAAAATTTTTAATGTCCAACCTCCAGAGACATAATGCTGGACTCACCAACATTTGAAAGATGGGCACAGGAAGAATCAATATCAAAAAGAATGAGAAGATACAAGAAGAACAGGGCATATGTCTCCTTTCTAGGAAGCCAAAAGAAAAGAGAGTTCAAAGATCAACTCCGAGGCCATGGAAGAAAAGCACTGAATATAATCCCCTGAAAATTGAGTGAGTTTGTTGGGTTTACCACAGGCAGTGCCACACACTGCTGCTGATGACACTAGCAATACTATTATCCATACAGTTCTGCTGATTATATTAGCAATACATGTTAACTGTTAATAATAACTAGCAATACTAATGGATGATACTGGCAATACATGTTAACTGCTAACATGTCAAATACAGTGCTGCTGATGATACTAGTAATACATGTTAACTGATGATACTAGCAATACATGTTAACATTCTTGGTCTTTCTAGATGCCAGGCACTATTCCAAGTACTCTTAATGTGTTGAATTATTTAATCCTCACATCAACTCTTTATTATCCCATTTTGTAAATGAGAATGTTAAAATAGCCTATTTACAGTGACATACCTAGTAGGCAAAAGAGCATCTCGAAACTTATGATGTCCAAATTAGAACTTTTTTCCCAAACCTAATGTGTACCTCTTCATGATTCCCCATTTCAGTCATTAAATAAACCTGCAGATCAGTGGCATTTTGTTTCTTTAGTCAGGTCATCTCTTCATTTCATTTCATGCATTAAGTGAATCCATTTTTCTAATTACACAAACCAGAAAGTGCAGAATAATGCTTTCTCTCTCACCCATGTTTTTTGTTTTGTTTTTTTCTTCTTATTTTGCCATTTTCCAAGTTAAATCAGTGACTAAATGTTGTCTCAGTCTCTTGCTTAGAATCTGTCAGTGGTTCTGCATTGCCTATATAATAAGTATCCTGGGATAAGGCTCTTGTCTGTATTTCCAGCCTCACTCTCAAAGTGTTCCTAGAGCTTGAATAGTTTTTACATATTAAGGGACTTCTATCTTTTTCTCTTTTATAAATTGTTGTTATATTTTTCCAATATTATAGGGATTTCCTTTTCTTCGTCTTCTAATTTTTAACAGTTGTTTACATATTAGAAATATTAATTCTTCATCCATTATATACTATGTTAATATTTTTATCATTTATCAGATGGCTTTTGATTTTTATGGTATTTTTACCATGTACAATCTTTTATTTGTTTATAATAAAAACATCAGCCTTTTTATTAATTGCATTTGGATTTTTTTTAGTAATAGTTAGAAATCCAGTTTATTTTATTTTATTTTATTTTTTATTTTTGGAGATAGTCTCGCTCTGTCGCCAAGGCTGGAGTACAGTGGCGTGATCTTGGCTCACTGCAACCTCCGCCTCTTGGGTTCAAGCAATTCTCCTGCCTCAGCTTCCCAAGGAGCTGAGACTACAGGTCCTCACCGCTATGCCCAGCTAATTTTTTGTATTTTAGTAAAGATGGGGTTTCACCATGTTGCCCAGGCTGGGTCTCAAACACCTGAGCTCAGGCAATCCACTCATATTGGATTGGCCTCTCCTATTGCTAGGATTACAGGTATGAGCCACTGCACCCAGCCGGAAATCCAGTTTAAACTAGAACTCACCCATGCTTTCTTCGAAGTACTTGTATGACTTAATTATTTCTATTTGATCCCAAGAGCATTTAGAATTTACTTTTGTGTTAGGTGAAGGATATGGGTATAATTACATACTTTTTCCAAATGGTTGCTTATCATTATTAAAAAATATTATTTATTTAAAGGTAAATCATTACCCACAGTGAGTTATAATCTTTATCTTATACATTTCTATTTCTTTCTTTCTTTTTTTTTTTTTGACAGAGTTTGCTGTTATGTCCAAGCTGGAGTGCAATGGTGCAGTCTTAGCTCACTGCAAACTCCGCCTCCCAGGTTCAAGCAATTCTCCTGCCTCAGCCTCTCAAATAGCTGGGTTTCAGGCATGTGCCACAATGCTGGCCTAATTTTTGTATTTTTAGTAGAGACGGGGGTTTTATCATGTTGGTCACGTGGGTCTCAAACTCCTGACTTAGGTGATCCACCCAAAGTATAGGGATTACAGGCATAAGCCACCACCCCCAGCCTCTGGGCTTTCTATTCCACTATCCATTTGTTCCTGCACTGGCACTTCACTGTTTTAACTAAAGGCTATTACAGTGACTTTTAATGTCTGATAGGGATGATTCATCTATAATTTTTGGTATTTTTCTATTCTTGCCTGTTTGTCGTTTCATTTCAAATTTAATTTCAACTTGTCTAACTCCATAAAATAGCTTCATCAGGATTGTGTTCAATGTATAAATTAACTCAGAGAGAACTAATATCTTTATAATGTCAAGTTGCCCTATGAAAGAACAGGGGATGTCTTTCCATTTGCTCTGGACTATTCTTGTATCTTTTTTTGTAAAAAATTTTGTTTTCTTCCTGTAAGTTTTATGTATTTTTTAAAGTTTATTTCTATGTATGCCATCTTTTTTTTTTTTTTTTGAGATGGAGTCTAGTGCTGTCGTCACCTAGGCTGGAGTGCAGCTCACTGCAACCTTTGCCTCCTGGGTTCAAGTGACTCTCCTGCCTCTGCCTCCTGAGTAGCTGGGACTACAGGTATGTGCCACCATGCCTGGCTAATTTTTTATTTTGAGTAGAGACGGGGTTTCACTGTTAGCTAGAATGGTCTTGATTTCCTGACCTCATGATCTGCCCACTTCAGCCTCCCAAAGTGCTGGGATTACAGGCATGAGCCACCATGCCTGGCAGTATTCAATCTCTTTTGTCTTCAGTATAAATGAGGTTTTACTCTACCATTATGCCCTATTACTGGCTATTATTTTTCTATATTTAAGGTATTGATCTATTCCCATTTATTTTATATCTGTCACATTACTGAATTCTTTCATTGTTTAAATTTATTTTATCATTATCAAAAATTTCTAAGTATAGTATCATATCATCTGCAAATAGAGTTTGCTTTACTACTTCTTTATCAATTCTTATGCCTATGTTCAATTTCCCTTGTCTGATTACATTGGCTAACACTGTTAAAACATTGTCCAATAGTGGAGGAGGTGGTAAGTATTGTTGCCTTCTTCTTGACCTTAGTGGAAAGCTTTTGGATGTTTTCCTGTTAAGAAAGATACCACCTCCCACTACTTTGTGAGGCAGCTAATTTAAATTTCTCATGCTGTTGCTGCTGCTGCTGCTGCTGCTGCTGATCATGATTATACCTACTATTTACTGAACACTTGCTATGTTTTACACAAGGTTCTAAGTACTTTACAAAAAATTGCTCACTTAGCATTCACAAAAACTCCATGTGGTTGGTACTGTTACTCAATTTTACAGATGAAAAAACTGAAGCACAGAGAAGTTAAGCCTAAAGTCTGTCCAAGCCCGTGAACAAACTTAGGTTATCTGATTCCAGAGACAGTCCCTATGTTCACTACAGTCCATATGTTCACTACCATACACCGCTTCAGAGAGCTAATTTTGACAGTTAGTAATCCTTTCCTACACTGAGTTTAAATCTATTCCTTTCAAAGAGGCAGATTAATATCACCTAAGGGATCTTTAACTATGTCACAAGCTCATACGCAGAAGTTCTGATTTAATTGGTCTTGAGTGAGATTTTGGTATTATTCTCTAAAACTCTGTGTGCATATTTGAAAAATATATAACACAGAACTTATATTTAGAATACATAACTTATAAAGAACACCAATAATCCAACAAGAAACAACAGCCAACCCAATAGTATGTGAGCAAAAGATTTAAATTGGTACTTTGTGTAAAGGGAAATCCACATAATTGTGGCCCTGTGTAAAGGTATACCATGTCATTAATAATCAAGATATCTCAATTAAAATAAATGAGTGACTTCTGCACACTCACACAATTAGCTCAGATTAAGTAGGCTGAAAATTTCAAGAGTTCATGGGAATATGGAAAAACATAAACAAATATAAACTGTTGGCAGGATAAATTGTTAAAAATCACTTTGTAAAACAGGTTAGCAATATTTTCAAAAGTTAAATATATTAATGCCTTATGCTTCAGCAATGACATTCTTGGTTACACATCCTAGAATTATACTGTCCAATACACTAACCACTAGTCACATGTGGTTGTTTACATCTAGATAAATTAAACACTTTTTAAATTTAAAACTTGGTTCCTCAGGTACACTACCACAGCTCAAGTACTCAGTAACCAGATGTGGCTGGTGACTACTATAGTGAACAGTATCCATATGGAACATGACCATCTTGCAGTTCTATTGGATAGTGCCACCTAGAACATATTTACATTTTGGGAACTCTTTTTTTTTCATAGCACTAGCATTTAGGAATACACCAAAAGTTCATCAACATTAGAATATATTGTTGAATTATTTTTACAATAGAATACTACATACAGAATTGTATTTTCCATGAAGCCACTGAAGCTTAAACTTTTGGCCTCTTGCTTGTGCTAATCTCTTCCAAGGCTGGGAGGATCCTTATCAATGTGTCCATGTGGTAATATGTTTTCATAAAATTAACAAAAAGAAGATTTCTGTACTTTTTTAAAGCACAAAGCTGGCCGGGTGCGGTGGTTCACGCTTATAATCTCAGCACTTTGGGAGGCGGAGGTGGGTGGATCACGAGGTCAAGAGATGGAGACCATCCTGGTCAACAAGGTGAAACCCCGTCTCTACTAAAAATACAAAAATTAGCTGGGCATGGTGGTGTGCACCTGTAATCCCAGCTACCCAGGAGGCTGAGGCAGGAGAATTGCTTGAACCCAGAAGGCGGAGGTTGCGGTGAGCCGAGATCGTGCCATTGTACTCCAGTCTGGATAACAACAGCAAAACTCCGTCTCAAAAAAAAAAAAAAAAAAAAAAGACAAAGCTATCTAAGCTTTCAAGACCCTTGAAATCTGGTTCTACCGCTAACTAAAAAAGAACAAAACAAACTAAAGCTAACAAAACATGAATGAGTTTGGAAAACCTAATGACAGAAGTGAAGCATAAGAAGCACTAACACCCTTCAGCCATTTTTACCTATGCTACTGCCTAGCCATAAAGCATCCCATGTTGTACATTTATCATCTGTTGTTTGGACCCAATTATGTCTTCTCTCTGTTAAATTTTATCCTACTTCCTTTAGACTATTCTTCCTAAATTTCCATAATCTTTTCTAATGCTGTAAAAAATGCTTTCAGGGCCGGGCGCGGTGGCTCAAGCCTGTAATCCCAGCACTTTGGGAGGCCGAGGCGGGTGGATCACGAGGTCAAGAGATCGAGACCATCCTGGTCAACATGGTGAAACCCCGTCTCTACTAAAAATACAAAAAATTAGCTGGGCATGGTGGCGCCTGCCTGTAATCCCAGCTACTCAGGAGGCTGAGGCAGGAGAATTGCCTGAACCCAGGAGGTGTAGGTTGCGGTGAGCCGAGATCGCGCCATTGCACTCCAGCCTGGGTAACAAGAGCGAAACTCCGTCTCAAAAAAAAAAAAAAAATGCTTTCAGATGCTGATCCTAAGATCTGGCTTCTGTATTGTCATTCCAAAGTTTGTGTCACCATGAACTTAATGAGTTATCCTTCATGTTTCTATCCAAATTGTTCACTGTAGATCAAGACAGGGCCAAAGACAGAAGCCTGCCATACACTACTAGAAACAAGTCCTCTCATTCACTTTGATTTATTTAAAAACACTGTTAATATTCTGGGTTTCAATAGTTATTAATTTCCTTAGTTGTTCTTGCAGTCAATATGCTTTTCCTCCCTTTTGTTCACAAGGATATTATTAGGAAATTAGAAGACACTTGAATAGAACACTAAAACGAAATTTTCAAATGCATTCCTTTCATCTGCCCTTAGTTTATTCAGTAAGTATTTTTCAAAGATGCACTGTGGATATAAACATATAAGCCTCCTGCTTTCAAGTTCCTCACAGGCAAATATGTGAAGAAGATTTTCAAACAATTAGCTGTACTTCAGTGAGAACGAAAGTGTACAATGTACTTACAGACCACAGAAGGTCTACGTAGTGGTATGTACAGCAACATTGAGGAAGAAAGGAATTGATCTACAAACACTTAGTTGTAGATAATTCATACTGTGTCCTGGTCTTACAGCTTTTTTTTTCTTGGCTCTCAAACTCGGTCTTTTCATCTTAGAAAGATAGATCTTAGAAATTTTCATGAATCTTAGAAACTTTCCAGGAATTGATGTAAATATCACTTGTCTACTTTGTTGAATTCACTGCTTCCTATTTTATTTTTATTTATTTATTTATTTATTAGAGACAGGGTCTCACTCTGTCATCTAGGTTGGAGTACAGTGGTGTGATCATAGCTCATCATAGCCCCCAACTCCTGAACTCAAAAGATCCCCTGCCTCAGCCTCCTAAGTGTTGAGATTACAGGTGTGAGCCATGGTGCCTGGCCTGCTTCCCATTTTAAGAACTGAAAATATGGGCCGGGCGCAGTGGCTGACACCTGTAATCCCAGCACTTTGGGAGCCGAGGTGGGTGGATCACGAGGTCAAGAGATCGAGACCATCCTGGTCAACATGGCGAAACCCCATCTCTACTAAAAATACAAAAAATTAGCTGGGCACGGTGGCACGCGCCTGTAATTCCAGCTACTCAGGAGGCTGAGTCAGGAGAATTGCCTGAACCCAGGAGGCGGAAGTTGCGGTGAGCCGAGATCGCGCCATTGCACTCCAGCCTGGGTAACAAGAGCGAAACTCCGTCTCAAAAAAAAAAAACCAAAAAACTGAAAATATTTGCATGGTTTTAATGTTCCCATTTGTTTTAAGGATATCAGCAACAACCATATGCATACAGTGACTTTTCACAAGAACTTTGCATATAATTCTTTTCAGACAGAAATTTGCACTTCTACAGTAGCAGGGATCTCTCATTATTTTTATTTTAAATTTGTCTTTCTTAATTTTTACAAATATTTTCTTAGTGCTTTAAAATTCATTTAGAAAGGATGCAGGAACAAATTAGGAGCTGAGGGTATCAGCTTCTTCTGTGCCATCCCTTGACTTGATGGTATTAGCTATAAGCAGCGGGCCTATTCCTTTTTTTGAGCTTTGGATCTAAACATAAATTTCCAAAGGCCTACATTGTTACTTTAGTATTTTTGCAAGCCACAGATTATTATATTCATTTAGACATCCTAACATCAACCTTCCCATCTTTTGCAATGAATAATTTGTTGTATAGGCCTCCCTCAGGCCTGACCTGACCTGCACTAATTTTAAAGACAAAAATTTCCTTTATCCCTTAACTGGATCACTTGTGATTATACAGCCAAAATTGCAGTCTTGACACTCATGTGGGATTTATTTTTCTGTTTCTCCCCCCAAATTTGCCTTCTAGAAGTTTAAATGTATCTAGCCTACTATCCTACTATGTTTAGCATTTTTCTTCTGGATATCACATACTCTAGGAATGCATAGTTGTTTTTCTCCTTAGGTGTCCAACTCTTCTACTTTCACTAATTATTTATCCCATGTTGATAAGAATTATATTCTTAAAAACTTTTCCCTCTTGCTTCTTGTACTCTCTGTGAGATGCAACTGTCAGCAAAGTAAAGCAAAAATATGCCATCTGACTTGCTTTGTAGTTTAATAGACCCCAGCAGAATCACTGGAAAACATTGCCTTGCCACTGGGCAAGCACAGACTCTATCTTCACAAATAATCCCTATTCAAGAGTCACTTTTTCTACACCTTAAGCTGTGATTTAGAAATCTTTATTTAGTTCAGTGGCACTATCTGTAAAGCTAGAAAAGTGTCAACACAAAAAGCAAATTAATACCACTTAGTAACAATTATTAGCAATTTATAAGACTCACCAATTTTAAGCAGTCATCGGAATTAAAAGGGAAAAATTTCCCAGAAAAAAAGCTCATAGTTTTTTTGACTTTTACCTTTTGGATAAAGATAAAACTTGAACCAGCTTCTTTCTCTCATGAATCATACAATGCTAAGTGGTAAAACCAGGACTCAAATACATTTGTCATTCAGTGAAACAAAAAATTCTGTAATATTTGAGTGTAAAAGTCTAGCATGTATCTACTCATTTTGGAACAAATATTACTCTGATAAAATGATATTTAATATTCTTTGTTTTAATCACTAATTATGATGTGTTTTCACTTTAGTAGTGACTAGTCTCATGACATTTTGCAGTTAGAGCACTGGCTTTGAAAACAGGCAAGCCTGAGATTTAAATTTCTTTCAAATATTTCAACATTATCTATAACTCTTATCAACTGCATATAACTTAATTCTGTAATCTTAGGAAGGTGGTTTTACAACTTTTGATTCATTGCAATAAAAATGAACCAGAGGTTACTCAGAGATGATACCATGTAATTCAATAGAACATAGTACAGTGCTACGAGGGGAGGCTCCAGGATTTCTATATAGAGAGAGCATCAGAATGACAATCTTGTGAAAGGGGTATCTAGAGAAATTAACTTCAAGTGTTTTGCCTATGAAGCTCCCTGGTTTTCATTGGAGAGCATGTTTATTGAAATGGTTTTGAGAACACCAGTGAAGAATAATGAAAAGGATACTAAGATCCTCTTCTAGGTTGTCCACTGACACAACCATTACATATTATATGAAGTATTACTTAAGGCAAATAATATAACCTCTGACCCTTAGTAAGCTTACAGAACTACTATGAGAATTCAATATTGTAATAATTTATAAATAATTTCAAATACATACAATTGTTAACACATGTATATGAGAATAGTACAGAAGTACTAGTGACAGAACCTTCAGATATGCATGTATTTCATAGAATAGGAGCTCTATGATATGCTGTGGACTGAATGAATAAATTTCATTGAAAGCAACTGTGTATTTCAAACTGGAATGTGGGGGTGATTTAGATGTTGGTAATAGAGTTGTTTCCTTGCTCTTTCATAAAGAAACTCAAAGGATATCAAAGACTTCCTAAAAATAGTGCACCAAAGATACCTTAGGCCATGCCTTCAAATACTTCTAAGAGTTTTAGGTGACTAAATGGACCATTGATCTCTACAGCAGAGGAAAGTTGCTAACAGCCCTGAAAACACTGAGGGAATTCTGGTTCCAATATGAAGACTTACGTTCCACACTGAACTTAGAGTTTCATCTGTAATTTTAGGTTCAAAGTAGAATACAGAGTGATTAGAAAGATTACAAGCCTAGACTAAGGATAAAGGTGATATTTACTACACTAAGTGATGACTGACAATTTTTTAACATTTTGGGGGAAAGAAAGGTGATAACTGACCATCTTTATGTGAAAAATATTAATTTATAACAGTATTAATTCATTTTCTATTAGGTAAGTTTAACTTTTATATGAGAATTATAGCATTTTTTAACAAATGTATGAAGAAGAAATTATTATAATCTGCATCTTTGACAAGATATTCACATTATAGGTATAAATAGCTCTGACTAGCCTTTAATAAGCCTGACCTCTAGAGAAGTACTTATTATAGGAAAATATCATAAACCCAGCCAGACATTAAAACTTAAAAAGAAAATACTAATACCAAGTCCAAATTCAAAATAACCAAATGAGGATTCCAGCAGGTTGGTACTAGCATTTAGTGTTTTTTAAATGAAGGATTCTAATGAACTTCTTAGATTGAATAACACTAGTCTGCATTTTATAAATCAAAGTTATAACATAATGAGGAAAAAAGTGTTCCAGTTGTAATTAGAGTCCTTCTCTTATGTTTATTGGAGTGACATTCAGCTCTATGAATAGGATGAAACATCATTTTGTACTTTAATTTGAGCAAATGATGAAAATTAAGCAGAGTTGACTTGATCCAATCTTCCTGCAGTCTGCCAGGTCATCAAGTGGTAATAATCATAAGCATCCATGAACAAATTATATTGGTTTCTCTGAGTCAATTCCTACATTGATTAAATGAGTCATGGCCATTTTTAATTATTTAAGATCCAAGAGCACATATGGAAATAGTTGGGTTTTTGAACTTGTCATTTTAGCCAAATTTCAATTTTAGTAATTATTCTGCTTACCTCATTTCCCCATGATATTATAGGGTTGTCGTTGTTTCTTTCTTTCTTTTCAAATTGTACTCAAAGCTTCCTGTTCTCAGCTGTGTAAATTGAAAAAACACAATGGTTTCAATTCAGATGCAAATAGAAATAACCATTCTGAATGAACTATTTTATAGTTTAGGATAAAAGATTATTAAAATAAGCAAGAAAAATATCAGAGATAGAGAAAATTGACACAATTTTGCTATAAGCAACTTTCTTCTCCAGTGAAACCTTTTTGTTTCAGAAAGTCAAGATATTGTCATTTTAAAACCTTGAAGAAAGCCTGGACCAGAAGAGAAAAGGTGCTTTCCCTAATCATTACCTTACTTGTTATTTGTATAGTACTTAGCAGTGTATAACAAACTTTCATATATATTGCCTAATCTCATCCTCTTTCTAGATAGACAGGGAAGATGTTTTCTTCTGCTTTGACAGACAGTTGAACTTAGATTAATATCCTAATGGTCTGTTGATAAATGTTTAACAACTGCAACCCTAATTGTGGGAAAATGTTTATGTATATAAGCATGTGTACATATATAAGCTTATACAACCTTTACTGATATAAAGGATGTGTAGCAAATAATTTACAAATAATATTAACATAGATATTATTCTGTATTGTAAATTCCCTATAGCTACCTGATTCTCACAGAACGCTTTGGTTGATTTTTACAATTATCTTACAACCATGCCCAACCTGTAGTTACAACTGACAATATAAATGTTGGTTAACATTTATATATACTAATGAGTAAGATAAAAATTAAATAACTAAGGCATATGCTAAACCATGATATGATTTCTTTATTGAATTACATAATCATTTTCAAATATACAATTTCCTGTGCACCTCTTCCCAAGTCTGCATTCAGTATTGTCACATTGGTAGTTTCAAATCAGCCATGATGGGAGTATTTATACCATGCAAGTCAGAAAATGCTACAAATTAGGACTTGTGATTTACAACAACACAATTTTATATAGTATTACCAACATACAGATACAATAGATGTAAATAATCTCAAGAACATACGTAATAACAAGATGTATTATAATAAGTGGGAGTGATGAGCTTTGAGTATTGTCTTTGTTTTCAATATAATTCATTTTAAGTTTATATAACTTATTTTTAATAATCAGCTTGCAAGATTTCTAAAAATTGCATGAGCCAATTTGAGTCAAGTCCAGCACACTACTGACATACTCCGTTCTTTAAGAAAATACAGTATAAAATACATGCAAAACAGCCAAAGTCTGATCATAAAAGCCATAGTCCCTCCGAGCTGGCTGTCCTGGACTGCTTTTTCCCTCTCTTCCCTCTTTTAGAATAACCTTTTCTGATCCTCCTTAAAACCCGATTCTTGCTCTGTTTTTTTCACTTAATGAGTCTGTCCTTTACGAGACACCTCACCTGAAGGGTTTGTTTAGCTGTCTGGTCTTCCTGGTTTGACTTTAAACTTTCCCCAAGTAATACAGATTGGATTTGCTTCCCTTTCAAATTCTCTAATTCAGCAACACTTACTTGTCTCCTTCCTCTCACCATATCCAAAAAACACAAAAATCAGTGGGAAAGACTCAAACACCCAAGTTACAAGGCTGGCATTATTATAAGTTTTAAATTCAAGGTCATGTCTTCTGACTCAATAGTTAGTGCTCTTAAAACAACAACAACAACGACAAAAAAATCCATTCTTTAAAATAAGGAGATAACTGACAGAAAAGACCATCTACTTTTTTTTTTAACCTCTGTCTCCCTCACTACCCCAGTCTGGTAGAAATGATTCATGAAGAGCTAACATGTTAAAAAGACAAAGGGAAGAAAAAAAGGAACTCACACCTACAAACTTCTTGCATATGTAACAAAGTCTAATCTTAACATTTATATGCCTGGGGGCCGGGTCCAGTGGCTCACACCTGTTCCCAGCACTTTGGGAAGCACAGCGTGATGATCACAAGGTCAGGAGTTGGAGACTAGCCTGGCCAAGATGATGAAACCTCGTCTGTACTAAAACTGCAAAAATTATTGTATTTCTTAGGACATGGTGGCAGGTGCCTGTAATCACAGTTACTTGGGAGGCTGAGGCAGAGAACTGCTTGAACCTGGGAGGTAGTGGTTTCAATGAGCCTAGATCACACCATTGCACTCCAGCCTGGGCGACACAGCGAAACTCCATCTCAAAAAAAAGGCATAAATAAAAGAAATATTTATATTCCTAAAATTATTTTGTTGATATCAAGCTTTACTTTTGTGTTTTTAGAATCATATGTTGTTTATCTTTAGATATAATTTAGATTTAAACTCCCTAAAAATGATACCCTACCAATTTATATAATGTTTAAGTTAAACTCTCTTAAAATGACACCCTAACAAATTATATAATGTTCTTATACGAAGTCACATTAAATTTTAGATCTGTGGAGACTTTGAAGCAAAAGAAGAGTACCAAAGTCATCTAACTACAGACAGAAGCATTTTAAACCTCCCATTGCTACAAGTCAAAAGTCATAAATCAAAAGAAAATGTAGTTTAAGCAGATATATTTGTAATTAAGAACACTGTTGGTTTGGAAATGTCTTAAACAAAAATGAAAATTTCTTAATAATGGAAATAAAAAACATGTGAACTCTACTATTCCTCAAGAATTAATTAGCTGCTCGAATTTATTTCTGAAGTGTCTGTTACCTATCTTGTAAAGTGGGAATAGTTATGTTGATCCCACACTAAAGTAACATTTTCTACTTTAAACAATGGGGGTTGGCCTGAATAAGAAATTTACATAATTTTATATGATTTATAAGTTAAAGTTTAGCTGGGCAACATTAAAAAAAATCTGCTTGAAACAAAAGGTTCCAATGAGAATCAGAATTCAGACCACCTCAGTGCTTTTTAGACAGGTTCAAAACTAGACACATATTAGCATATTTATAATTCTTGATTGCTGCTGCCTCTATCTGAGCCTAAGGAATCAGGGAAAATATTGGATGGTCAAGAAATTATACATTTTCAAATATTAAATATTTTGAAACCCCTGGCTGTGTTTTTCTATAAAGAAATCACTTTTGTTTTTTGTTTGTTTGTTTGTTTAGGAGAGGCATGGTCCCTCTCTCTCACCCAGGCTAGAGTACAGGTGTATAGTGGCACAATCATAGCTCATCAAAGCCTCCAACTTTTGGGCTTGAGGATCCTCCTACATCAGCCTCCTGAGCAGCTGGGACTACAGACACATACCACCATGTGTGGCTAATGTTTATTTTATTTTATTTTTGTAGAAATAGAGTCTTACTATTTTGCCCAAGCTGGGCTCCAATTCCTAGGCTCAAGCATCTTCCTGCCCTGACCTCCCAAAGTGCCAGGGTTATAGGCATGAGCCAAAGCCCAAAGGGTTACTTTTAAATGATTTCCTGTTTTCCCACCATTTTAAAAATTACATATATATATATATATGTCATGTATATATACATAAATTATACATATATGTTGTATATATATTAAAATTATACACACACACACACATATATATATATATATATATATATATATATATATATATATATATATATAAAGGTTTAGAAAACATTACCTTTGGTAGAATGTATGTGTTTTTAAGGTATTCATGGTTGTAATTTTGCTGTAGAAATTACTACAAAATTTGATTTTAAACATATTTCCCAAAATCTACCTTCTTAACTTTCTGCTCACATTCTAAGAATGAGTCAGTTTTTCTTAGAAGTATTATTAATTGCTTTATTTTATTATTTTATTTTAGGTCAATATCTCAATATTCAGATATGTTCTGGTTTTCTAGCAAATTAGTATCCCAGTGCAAACTATTCTTTCTAAAATATTCCAATTTAAAAATTTTTTTCCTCATTATAGATTTTTACCTATATGAATTATAGACTTGGTTAACTAAGATAATATATTTCTGCCTTGTAATCTGTAAGAAGGCAATCATTTGTTTTATAAATAAAGAAGGGAGGAGTCAAGTAGAATGATAAATAGTACATGGAAACTACTGGTTGGAATGCCATGAAAAGATCATTACAATAGCCATCCTAACACATGTGAAGTGATATCTATTGTGATTCTGATGTGCATTTTTCTGAATGATTAGTGATGTTGAACATCTTATCACCTATCTGTGGGCCATTTGTATGTGTTCCTTGGACTAATATCTATTCAAACCCAAAGCATATTTTTAAAAGATGGTTATTAATTGTTGCTTTTTCTATGCATTGAGCTGTATGAGTTCCTAACATATTTTCAAATTAACCCCTTATCTGATACCATGGTTTACAAATATTTTCTCCTATTCTGTAGGCAGCCTTTTCATGCCATTGATTGTTTCCTTTACTGGACAAAAGCTTTTTAGTTTTAAGTATTTCTACTTGGCTGTTTTTCATTGTGTTGCCTATGCTTTTGGAGTTACATCCATGAAGTCATTGCCAATACTAACATCATTAAGTTTTTTTCCTATATTTTCTTCTAATAGTTTTACAGTTTCAGGACTTATGTTTAAGCACTTAAACCATTTTGAGCAAGGATCCACTTTCATTCTTTTGCATGTGGATGTGCAAATTTCCCAGCACCAATTATTGAGAAAATGATGCTTTCCCCATTGTTTATTCTTGGTGCCTTTCTTAAAGATAGGTTGATTATATACATGTGGGTTTACTTTGGGCTTTCTATTCTGTTCCATTGGTCTATATGTCCTTCTTTATGCCAGTACTATACTGTTTAAATTACTATATTAAAATTTCATTTAATTATTAAATTAATATATACCAAATAGCCTTGTAATATATTTTGAAAATCAGGAAGTGTGATGCCTCCAGCTTTGCCCTTTCTTCTTGAACTTGTTTTGGCTATTTGGTGTTTTTTGTGATTCCATATAAATCTTAGAACTATTTCCTCTCTTTCTGTGAAAGACATAATTGGGTTATTTTGATAGGGATTGCATTGAATCTCCACATTACTTTAGGTAATACAGACATTTCAACAATATCGTCTTCCAACACATTAACATAGGATATCTTTCATTTGTTTATACTTTAATTTTTTTGTCAGTGGTTTATAGGATTCAGTATATTAGTCTTTCATCTACTTAGTAAGGCTATTCCTGAGTATTTTATTATTTTTGATGGCATTGTAAACAGAATTGTTTTTCTAATTTCCTTTACAGATAGCTCATTGTTAGTGTATAGAAACACAGCTAATTATTGTATGTTGATTTTATATCCTGCATTACTGAGTCATTTATTAATTATAACAGTAGTTTGGTAGAGTCTTTAGGGTTTTCTATATATAAAATCATGCCATCTACAAGTATGGATAACTTTACTTTTTTCTTTCTCACCTACATGCCTTTTTTTTTTCTTGCCTAATTACTCTGGCCAGGATTTCTCTACTAGGCTGAAGAAAAGTGGTGAGAGTGGGCATCCTTGCCTTGTTCCTTGTCTTAAAGAAAACACTTTAAAAAGTTCTTCACTATTGAGTATAATGTTGGCTATGGTCATCTCATGAATGACCTTTTTATATTAAGGTAATTTCCCTCTATTTCTGTCAAGGGTTTTTAACATGAAAGGATGTTGAATTTTAACAATTTTTTTTGCATCTATTGAGATCATGTGATTTTCATCTTTCATCCTGTCAATGTGGTGTATTACCTTAATTGATTTTCATATGTTGAATCATACTTGCCTTCCAGGGGTAAACTGCAGTCTGTCATGGGTGACTGATCCTCTTAGTAAGTTGCTGAATTTGGTTTGTCAGTATTTTGTTGAAGATTTTTGCATCTATGTTCATCAAGGATACTGGCCTGTAGTTTTCTTTTCTTCTGATATTTTTGTTTGACTTTGGTATCAGGGTAGTACTGGCCTCATAAAATCAGATTGAAAGTGTTCCATCTTCCTCAATTCTTTAGAAAA
This sequence comes from Callithrix jacchus, assembly GCF_049354715.1. NCBI lineage: Eukaryota > Metazoa > Chordata > Mammalia > Primates > Cebidae > Callithrix > Callithrix jacchus. The sequence goes on from NC_133518.1 coordinate 31,037,086, forward strand.
GATTAAGAAGAATTGGCATTAATTCGTTTTTGAATGTTTGGTAGAATTCACTATCGAAGCCATTTGGTTCTAAGCTTTTCTTTGGTAGAAAGTTTTTGATTACAATTTCAATCCCTCCACTGGGTATAGGTCTATTCAGATTTTCTGTTTCTTTATGACTCAATCTTGGTAAGTTGTATGTTTCTGAGAATTTATCTATTTCTTGCAGGTAACCCAATTTATTGGTATATAGCTGCTCATAGTAGTTTCTTACAATCTTTTCCTTAATAGTTTGTTTCCCTCAGTTGTAATGTCTCCTGTTTTATTTCTAATTTTATTTATTTGGATCTTCCCTGTTTTTTTTTTTTTTTTTCTTTTTGGTTAATCTATCTAGTAGTTTGTCTATTTTGCTTCTTCCTTCAAAAAATAAACTCTTAGTTTTGTCTATTTTTCTGTCACTTTTTTATTCTCTATTTCATTTATTTTTGTTCTAATCTTTATTATTTCCTTCCTTCTGCTAGCTTTGAACTTAGTTTGATTTTCTTTTTCAGTTTCTTGAGATGTGAAGTTAGGCTGTTTATTTGAGAGTTTCCTGCTTTTTAAATATAGACATTGATAGCTATAAACTTCTTTGTCAGTACCACTTTTGCTGCATTCCCTAAGTTTGGGTTATTTTTGTTTTTGTTTTTTAATTTTCATTTGTCTTTGTAATTTTCCTTTTCATTTCTTTTTTGACCCATTGGTTGCTTAAGGTGTGTTAAATTGCCACATTTTGCAAATTTTCCAGTTTTTCTTCTGCTGACTTCCTAGTTTTATTTTATTGTGATTGGGAAAGATATTTGGTATGATTTCAGTCTTTTTAAGTCTGTGAAGACATGACTCGTGACCCAACATGTGCTCTATCCTGAAGGCTGTTCCATGTACAATGAGAAAAATGTATATTCTACTGCTCTTTAGTGAAATGTTTTGTATAGATCTGTTAGATTCATTTGGTCTATAGTGTTGTTCAGATCCTGTTCCTTATTGATTTTTTTTCAAATGTTATATTACAGAAAGTGAGATACTGAAGTCTCTCACAATTATCATTTTTTATCAGTTCTGTTAAATTTTGCATTGTATATTTAAGTACTCTGATGTTGATGTATATCTATTTATAGTTGTTATATCTTTTTGGTGAGTTGACCATTTTATCTTTGTATAATGTTCTTCTTTGTCTCATGGCAGTTTTGACTTCAAGTCTATTTTGTCCAATATAAGTATAGCCAGTTTTTCTTTTGTTTAAAATTTACAGCACATTTATTTCTTTTATCAGTTCTGTTAAATTTTGCATTGTATATTTAAGTACTCTGATGTTGATGTATATCTATTTATAGTTGTTATATCTTTTTGGTGAGTTGACCATTTTATCTTTGTATAATGTTCTTCTTTGTCTCATGGCAGTTTTGACTTCAAGTCTATTTTGTCCAATATAAGTATAGCCAGTTTTTCTTTTGTTTAAAATTTACAGCATATTTTTCCATCCCTTCACGTTCAGCCTAGATGTGTCCTTAAATCTAAAGTACATGTATGTAAACTTAATAAGTTGTCAGATGTATTAAATTTACATAAACTGATCCAACATAAGTTGAATCTTGTTTTTTTATACATTCAGCTACAGTATGTCTTTTGATTGAGGAGTTAATCTTTTTTACATTTAAAGTAATTAATGTACTTCCTTTTGATGAGGAACTACTTACTTTAGCCATGTTTGTTTATTACCTTGTAGTTCTTTTTGTTCATCTTTTTCTCCTTGCTGTATTCTCTTGTATTTTGTTTCGTTTTCATTGCTATACTTTTATTTCTTTTTCTTCTTTTTGTGCATCTTCTGCATGTATTTTCTTTGTGGGTACCATGTAGCTTGCAATAAAACAACTCATAGTCATAACAGTTTATTCTATGCTTTTAACCACTTAACTTCAACTGCATACAAAAGCTACATTTTTACTTCTCCCCCTACCCCTACCACATATATGGTATGTTCTTGATGTCATGATTTACATCTTTTTATGTTGTGTATCATTTAACATATTTTATAGTTATACTTATTTTAGTACTTTTGACTTTTTTATACTATGATTGAAAGTTTACCCACTACCATTGCAGTATTATAGTATTTGTCTTTATATTTACCCTTACCGGCAAGTTTTATACTTTCACATGTTTTATTATTGCTATTTAGCTTCCTCTTACTTTAACTTGAAGAACTTCCTTTAGCATTTCTTCGTAGGCAGATCTAGTAATGATGAACTCCCTCAGGTTTTATTTGTGAAGGAAAGTCTTTCTCTCTCCTTTATTTTTGAAGGACCATTTTTATCAGGTATGGTATTTGTAGCAGAGGTCTTTTCTTTCAGCACTTGAATTTATTATCATCTACCTCCTCTGGCCTGCAATGTTTCTGCTGATAAATATGTTGATAACCCCATAGAAGTTTCCTTGTATGGGATGAGTCAATTTTTTTTTGCTGCTTTCAAAATTTGTGTTCAAATTTCATCAATTTAATTATGTATCTCCCTATGAATTTCTTTGAGTTTACTGTATTTGAATTTGTGGAACATCCTTGATGGGAGTGTTCATTTTCTTCCATGGATTTGGGAAATTTTCATTTATTATTTCTTTGAATAAGCTTTCTGCCTCTTTATTTCTATTTATCCTTCTTCTTACACTCCCATAATGTTTATTAGTCCACTCAATGGCATCCTACAAGTCCCTTAAGCTTTCTTCATTCTTTTTCATTATCTTTTCTTATTGCTTTTCTAACTGGATAATTTCCAGTGACCTGTCTTGAATTTCACTGATCCTGTCTTCTGTTTGATCTCCTCTGCTGTTGAACTTCTCTAATTAATTTTTCATTTCAGTTATTTTATTCTTCATCTCTATGATTTTTCTGGCATTTTCTTATATTTTCTATATCTGTTAAAATTCTCCTTTTGTTTATATGCATTGGTCTCCTGAACTCACTGAGCATCTTTATGAGCATCTATATGAATTTTCTATCAGGTAAACCATATCTGTTTCATTAGGGTTGGTTTCTGGAAGATTATCCTGTTGCTTTGTTTGGAACATATTTTCCTGTTTCTTTATTCTTGACTCTTTGTGTTTGTGTCTGCACGTTAGACAAATCAACCACCACTCCTAGTCTTTATAGACTGACCTTGTACAGGAGAGAACCATCACCAATCAGACCAGCCAGAGGTTCCAAGGGACCCTCAAATCCCCATGCTAGATAAAACTGTTGTCTTTGTTCTCACTGATCATCAGGCATCTAGAATGTGCTAGATCTCATCAGTGTTCTGAGACAGGTAAGACAGATGTCAATGCCTCTGGGAGCCCTCAGCACAATCAGACTGTTGGAAATATGATCCAATCCTTTTCTTCCCTCACAAGGGAAAAGCTGGGAGCTATGAGGGAAAAGCTGGGAGCTAAGGTTTTTTCCTACCCACTCACTTGGCATTTACCAAGGAAGTGGGGCTGTGGCATATGTTAACTTACTATTTCAAACTATAGTCTCTGGTCTCAGTAGCTCCTAGGTAACTATAATATGCCAGACTTCATTAGTTCTCTAAGCCAGGAAAGACAAAATTCAGTGCTTTGGGAACCCTCCAAAAATAACAGAGCATTGGAATCATTGTCCTCTTTTCTCTTACCCTTCCCAGAGAGACACTGGGAGCTATTTTGTTTGTTTCTGCTCGCTTCTCTTGTGCTGAGCTGGGATGTTTCATGTGTTAGCTTGTCATTTCAAACCACAGTCATTATTCTCAGTCGCCCCAGGTGGCCATAGTGTGCCTAGTTTCATCAGCCCTCCAAGGCAAGTGAGACAAAAGACAGTATCTCAGGTGGCCTCCAAAAAAATTCAAATGCTGAATATACTGTCTTGTCTTTTTCTTCCCTCCTTAGAGAGAAGCTGGAAGCTAGATCTACCCCAGTTGTATGGTACCATGCCAGGGGTAGGGTCCTTGGCAAGAGGGTGTCCCCCTTTCTCTTACTGGGTTCCATGTAGTTAGTTTTACACTTGCTCCAGGATGCAGGAGACTTGTGACTAGTTTCTGGATTTCTCACAAAGTAAATCAGTCTGCATTTTATTGTAGAATCATTGTTTCCATAGAGGAAAGAAAGATCCAGGGCTTCTATGCTACCACCTTGCTGACTGAATTTTCAAATCTTTGTCTCTCCCAGAGGCTAGTAATGGTACCTAGTATGAAATTAATACTCCATAAGAATGAATGAATGAATGCTCTGGGGTTTAACCACTTTCTCCCATATTTTCCTACAGGTAATTATCTTTCTATGGAACTTTGAGGAAACCCATTTGTTCTTCCCTCCTCACTTGGATTAACTACCACTCCCATTCAGGAGGAAGTGCTTTTATGCAGACAAAGTGATTCTTTGTGTGTGTGCGTGTGTGTGTGTGTGTGTGTGTGTGTTTAACATCTGTGAAATATTTACCATAACCCTGGTTTTTCTGACAGTGGTCAATTTATCGGAAAGAATTCTGCTCTCCAGTGCCCGTGCCATGAATGATAAATTTCTGTGTTAGGATAGTCAACCTCCAGGACATACAGATAGACTGGAGTCAAGTTAAGAGTCAGCTGGAATGGAGTTAGGGAATGGATCATGGCCTGCCTGCTTCTGTTCTTGCCTGTCAGCTCTACAGGCATTGCCGGGAAGAGGGCAAGGACTATGCTTTCTGAATGCTGCTTCTAAGGCACCAGAAAATTACTCCTAAATTAGCCCTCACGATTGGAGGTAAAGGCACAATTGGAGGCGCAACTATTTAGAAACTCAGAAAAAAATGCAGAAATAGTAGCTTAGAGAACAGTGGAAAGCTGGGGAAAAAGAGAGACCGACACAGTAAAAAAGATGTAGAGAAATTGTTTGAATTCTGACACACTTAAAAAAAGCAAAAGGAAAACTGGATTCCAAATTGGTACTTTTCCCACAAACTACAGTTTATAAGGATATATACGCTGTTTATTTATCAATTTACAGTTTATTTTCACAACCAATTTTACAGATGACAAAACAGCAAATGTAAATACACTATAAATGTAAGGTAACATAGATCAGTCAATTTTTCTAAATAACTGAATAATTAAAGCATACTTTTCTAAAATAACCTGAAGAATCAGTGTTTTTATAAACTATTTTATTAGAAACTGTATAGTTCACATATCAGTGTGCTTTCCTGCAATTCAAAATAGGTAAAAATTATTTCTTTATTTTAAATATCTCTGCACAGTGAGGCAAGTTATAAAAATCAATGTCCCCCCACATTAAAAAAAATAAGCTATGCTTAGACTTGTTTTTCCTGCTGTTTGTCTTATTCTTTTTTTCAGTTTTTTAAGGTCATGCCATAGAGGTTCACAAGAAGTGTACTGTTTAATAATAGAAACAGCACAGGTAGAGTAAAAATGTTTCCAGTTTTGATTTGTTTTGTTTTTCCTGAGGGTAGATTTTTTTAGCACTCTGTAGAGTACCCAGAGTTTGCTTGATATAATGATGATAATGTACACTCTAATAAGAAGCCCTGGTTCTTTAGATGTGATCTCATTTATTTTACACCATTCCCATGAGATGGAAGAAGGGCACAGATTTTTGAAGTTTAATAAGATATCCAGAGATAGTAGACGATTGAATCGGGGAAATAATTTAGGCTCACTAAATCATACTCCTACCAAAACTAAAGGAGACAGGATCTGACCTATACTTGGGTCCAGACAGGTTTGAGCTTATGTCGGGTCACTGCATTTCAACCTCAGATACCATCAGAAGAACATGAGTATACTTCTGACATGGGCTATATTATTCACTCAATAAATATTCATTGAGCCCAGGGCTAGGTCTGAAACATTCAGAGGCAAATAAGGCCCTTGCTCTCAAGTAACTCAGAGATCAGAAGAAACAGGAGGGCACAGATAATGACAGTATCTCAAGAAAATTTAGTACAGTTTGTGCTAAAGTGTACAGGCACAAGTAATCTTGCCAAAAGGAGAAGTGAAATCATTACAGCTTTCACTGAAAGCCTTGAAAGGAATAATAGTTCACCCTGCAGAAAAGGTGAGGAAAAGCACATGTTCAACATTCAAAAGCATGAAATTCCCAGGAACTTTTCACATTTCATTTCAGTATAAAATATATGTTCAAAAATTGTCATGATAGGTATTGTTTTATATATGTATTCAGTAAATGGTTTTAAATTTTAACATATGCTGTAGCATAATCCTGAGATTGTCTTGGCTATTTCCATTAGTGGGGGAAAGAAAGGAGAAAAATATACTTCATGTCCTTCTTCCAAAAAAGAAAAAGAAAAGCTGAATTTATCCCAGATGAAAAGGAGGGAAATACATACATTATTATAAAATATTTAAAATATTGACTCTTCTATTCAGGTATTTTAAGCCTTATTATTAGGGATGGTTTTGCAAGAAAAATTATAAGAATATTTTTTAGCTATCCAAATTTTAACCTCAGCTCTGTGAGAATTCAATCCACAGTGGCTTTGCTTCTTTTTTGTCCCTAATCTTGTATTTTCTTCAGCAATGTCTTTTATAGTAATAACTTGTCCATAGAACACACAGTCTGTCTAAGGTAGGTCCCAGGTGAAATCAAAGAGTGGGAGGCGGTATCTCCTGAGGGGATGACACATGTTGCCTGAAGAAATTGGTTTGCACTACAAAGGGCTTCCTGTGCAGTAAGGAGATGAATACAAGTTCAACCTTGGACCTCTTCTCTTTTTAAATGTCTGTACAAACAGCCCTTTCTTATGACAACAGAGTCACACTGTAAGACAGTGCCACCCACCTTCCTCCACAGAGTATGCTCTTGAGATCAGGTGTGAATCTCTGGTGAGAACTTGTCAGGCTGAGGCTGTACTGTTGCAAACAAAGATAGACACATTCTTGGGTCTTTAGAAATGATGTGTAGCTCTTTGCAATTGTGTAAGTTAGTTAAAACTGGCATTGGTAGTCCTGATTCACAACCATTGTTAGACCTCTTTTTGACTCTCAATTCCCTTGACTAAAAGGAGGATGAAAAACACTCACTTCACCAGATACTAAGGTAAAACAAGGCAAAAGTATGAAATATCCTTCAAATATCAGATGCTTGTTGTTCATTAAATATGTATTTAATAATGTATTCATTCAACTAATATTTGTCACAAGACATTAGTCATTCCCCTTATCTGTACTTGAAGTCAGAGAGTTATAGAAAATTGTGGAAGTTATCGCATTGATCTTTGGATGTGTGTGACTGTCTCTTACACAACTCCTAACAGTGAAGTTCAGGTGTAGATGTGATTGTATAATAAAAACAAACAAACAAAAAGGAGTTTCCTTAAAATCACGCAGCTGGTAAAAAAGCCCAATCAACACTCTACCAAGAGTGTCAGACTCCAGCATTCACTTTCAACTCTGTTTTTGCCCTACTCACTCCCCAGAAGACAAGGCGGTAATTCACAAAAGGGCAATAATTGGTTTACTGAAATTTTACAAAGCATTTGTACCCAAGGGTATTGTGCCTGTAGTAAGAGTGCCTCTTCTGATTTTTAAGATTTGTGTCATTCACAACCATTACAGAAAGTATGAAAACCCACTCTGGATTTCCTATCTTCAAAGGGTTCCCAGGGACTGGGGAAGAGAACCAGGTGAAATAATCTCCAATTCCATCATCCTTGGCTCTGCCATAGAGCAGACATAGCACAAATTTCTTTTCAGCAAATTAGCTGAAAATCTAATAATCTCTAGCTAAAAATATCTAAACACCAAGTCGCCAGGCACAAACAGATCCAAACACAACAGATAGCCTCAGATATTCACTGCACACTTGTATCCTTTAAGAATCACACATATCCTTTGAGATATAGTGTATCTGAAGGGCAGTCATGCTCACTACCACACACAAAAGATATTTATCAAAGGCTTTAGCTTATTTATATATCCATCTGGAGAAAGTCCACAGGAGAATCTGCCCAGAATGAAGATGAAGAAGAGACAGCAGTGATTCATATTTTGTCCCCTTCTGCCCAGAAGCACTGGTAACTATTCTGTAGTGGTTCCATAGCCAAAAAGAGTGGCCATCCTGATAGAATTCCAACCACAAACCCTAAATTAGCTCTAACCTGGCACAAAGTAATTATACAAAAGGGCACATAAACCCCAGAATTTTGGATGGCTTTCTTGTTGCTGGGTAGATTTTGGACTCTAGCTCTGGCTGTGGGACTGATTAATTGTGTACGTATAACAGTGAGCAGGCTCTTTGCCCATGTTTTCTCATCGGAAAAATGAGGCATTTGAGAAAAGCAGGAAGATTGGAACTAAATAGCCTCAGGTCTTTTTCAGCCTGAAAATGCTATACTTTGTAATTCTTTCATACATTGCGCAGTTCCTAAATTCCACTTCGAAAAGCTTCTCTTTCCAGAGAATTAGGGTTTTCTCCATCCCAGTCAGATCAACACAATGTTTGGGTTTCCATGGTTACTATATAATTGTCTCAGCTGGTATTTCTCATTGTTGTTGTTTAAAACAGCTGTAGAAGTATGCACCTTGATTATAGGTATAGTCATTGATGAGGCAAATAACCCTGGTCTTGAATAATTCTTCTTATGTTTGAGGTGTTCCTTACTGCTATATGTAATTAAAGAGCCTGAACATATAGAAGCTATGATAAAATGTCTATACTTTTGCTTTACTAGTAATAGCTATTTATAACTTTGCTTTTTGAGTTTAGTTTACTGAAAATAAGATCTCACCTGAGTCTTTATGAAAATGACTGGACTTTTTAATCTTCAGTTTTCTAAACCTCCTTTAACTTTCGGCACTCTAAGTGTAAAGGACATTGTTTCTTGTATGTAAATTTCTCTCATCCTGTCTTAGTTGGATTGGGCTATTATAACAAAATGCCATAAATAAGCTTATAAACAACAGAAATTTATTTCTCAAAGTTCAGGAGGCTAAAAAGTCCAAGATCACGGCACTGGCAAAGTCAGTGTCTGGTAAGGGCCTGCTTTTGGCTCAGAGACAGCCGTCTTCTCAGTGTCTTCACATGGTGGAGAAAGGGCAAACAAGATCCCTTGGGCTGTTTTATGAGGGCATGCATCCCACTCATGAGGGCTCCACCCTCATGACCTAATCACCTCTTAAAACGCCCCCCCCAGTACCATAACTTTGGGGGTTAAAATATTAACATACAAATTTTGGGGATGCAAACATACAGATCATAGCATCTCCTCAAATACCAAGGAATGGCTGTAGTACCTCTGTTTTTCAAGCACATGCCCATGAACTTTAAACACTGGGAAATTTGCCAAAGTATAAATCACAAGTTTGTCACGGAAATGTCCATAATTGACTTGAAAAGTCTTCAAGTATCCACATGTGACTGTATCAAGTCAACAAGCATTTTTTTTTAACTACTTCAATGTGGCCAGCAGTGTGCCCCATATTCACTGTGAAGTACTCACACAAAGTAAAAATTAGAAATACTGGTTCATTCCTAGAAAGAAAATCTATAGAATCAGGTGCCCCCAGTCTCAACCAAACCTTACTTGAATCACCTCCTATAATGGAACTGCCCATGACTTCAAAGAAGCAGAAATGATATCTGAAGTCTCAGGTAGCTTAAATTTGGCCTGCTCAGTGGACTGTCCTGGCCCTATTCCTGTTTTCCCAGCTTCTGCCTTCCCAGTTCTCCCACAGCTGGGTCAACTCATTTAATCTTCTACAGATCCAGCCTCACTATTTTATTTTCAGAGCAATCTGGGTTTTAGTAGGATATAAATAAGTAGCCTCAAGCCCAATGCCTCCATTTATCTGGGCTTATTATAGCACTCCTTTTCCTCCAGGATGGCCCCAGTGATGGGCACAGGCACTATGTCCTGGGCTGCCCTCACTTCATTCTCAATAAGAGCCATTCTGTATTGTTTCCAGATCTCATCACCCTCATCCCAGCCCTAATCCTGCCCCACTAATTTCAGTCCACATTGAAAACAGACCAAGTCATCAAAAATCAGTTCCCTGAAGGAGGAGTTTTTTGAACGACTAATTCACTGAATGTAATAAATTTTCTAATAAGCCAACAATTTGTTTTTAAAAACATTTATTTTGAGTTTTTTAAATGAATTTGGATATATTCTTGTTCAGATTATATTGAAGACATATATTGTTTAAATATGATTAAGAATGTATTCTTCTTGAGTATGTTAAATATGAATATTCTCATAAACCTATTCTTCAGGAACTTATTCATAAGAAAACTTAATGACTTATGATCTTCAGCATTTAATAAATTTGAACATTATTTGAAATACAGCTGAGTAAAATATATTATTGAAGATATTCAAAAGGACTATTTTTCAATATGAGATTTTGATAATTGAAAAATTCGATCAAGCAGTAATTTGACATTTGACCCTTTGATGAATTAGCTTTATGAAAACTGACTTTTGTAAAGTGATCTCAAGCCATCTGGGTGCTGTGTTCATACTTCTATACTTATGGGCAGACTTCCTGGATTTCTGAGTATTTCCCACATCACCCACCTTGGTTGAGCTCTGCACCTGGTATTGACTGGAAAATGCCATTCCCTGAAGTAACTGAGTCTTACTTATGTGACTGGAACACCACTGCTGGATACCTTGCCCTACCCAAATGTGCCACATACCTCTAAGACCCAACTCCTTCTCTTCCAATCTCCTGCTCAGCATCACTTGTGAATCTCAAGCTATAACAAAACCAACAGCCTATGCTTTTCTACTTTCAAAACACAGATTTTTAAATGTTTTCTAGTCTTTCATAATCATGCAAAAGGGATAGAAAACTTGAAAACTCCCAGGGATATATATTAAGATAGACTATCTGGAAGCAAATCTCTGACTTTTAGCAGAGTATCTCTATTAGAAAAAGCCTTACCATTTAGAGTATGATAGAAGTTGTTGGGCAAGAAAGCGGATCATTTTTAACATCTAATTGATTCACCTGGGTTAAGAATAATATTCTCCCTTCCTTATAAAGACAAATATGTATTCCTAAACAATTTATGCTAGGAAGTAATCACATATTTTTAAAATACTGTACATTAGCAAATTCAATTTTGAGTATTATGACTTACATGACTTTCCTGGTCTTTCATAAATGGACTTCAAATCATTACCTTTATTTCTTCAAATAGACCTAGGTAAGTTGTGAGGGTAGTTCCACCATACATCCTAAAGTCTGTTTTACCTTGAACATCCTCATCCCCACCACAACCAGATATAACAACCCTATTAAATATCTTAAAACAATTAGAGATTTCTGGTATGGTATGAAACACTTCAAAATAATTATCATTTATAATAAAAACTAAGCCCTATAAACTTGAAACTAACAGAGCTGTATTAATTTGTAAATACAGCCATTAAAATAGTAAAACCTTATTTTTCTTGGCACTCAAGAAAAATGCTAGTTTAAAAAACCTTGATTTCTCAGATGAAAGTATTGTAGCAATTGTTGAACTGTCACATGTATAAGGTATAGTTATCAAAAAAGCAAGTATATAAGGAGCAACAAGAATGCATCAATTCTTTGGGTTATTTCCTATTAGATTGACAATATGGGTGGAATAGAGGAGATCCTGTGAATAGCAATAGGTGTTGGAGTTCAGTGAGTACACCATGATGGTCTACAGTGACCTTCTCCAAGTGTATCCATTTTTATTCAGTATAAGTATTTTAATCTAGAAAAAAAATTTCAATTGCATCTATGATGATGGCATGCTTAACTGCCTTTTGGAGGCTTTATTTATAATAGTGGTTTTCTAAAACTGACTACATGTTAGAATTATCTAATGATGTCCAGTTCATATAGTCTAATTAAATGAAAAAACCTTTGAGTGTGGAAACTTGATCTTTGTATTTTTAAAATTTTCTCTCAAAGATTCTGATGAGTATCTAGAGTTGGAAAACACTGGTTTTGAGCATAATATCTGCTGGATTCAAAAAAATAAAATAGCTATAAGAATTTTCCTTTGGTTCTTTCTGCTAATGGAGCCTGGTCATTGGCTTTAATGTTCCTCCTTCTAAAACCCCATAGCTGACATTGGTTTGTCTCAGAAGATACTGAGCTTGAATTTGCGTGGGACTTATTTGGTCACCTGGCCTAATAGCAAATGGTTAAGCTGGCAGGTTTTCATTACAAAACAAAACAAAAACTCTATATGATTAATCTAATCCTTAAATGCTTTTAAAAAGTTGGATATTGTCTCTTTCAAGAAGCAGAGTTTAAAAAAAAATTTAAAACACAAAAAATGTTGTATATTGGCAGTCTGAATTTAACTGATTTAGGCACAAAAATTTGACCTTGAAATAATTTTTAGGGCTGTGTGCAGTGCTCATGCCTGTAATCCCAACACTTCGGGAGGCTGAGGCAGGAAGATTGCTTGAGCCCAGGAGTTTAGGCCAGCCTGGGCAACATAGTGAGACCTCAGGAAGGCGGGAAGGAGGGAAAGAAAAGAGAAGAAAGAAAAGAAGGAGATGAGAGGGGAGAGGAAGGGAGGGGAAGGGAGGGGAGGGGAGCGGAGGGGAGGCGAGGGGAGGGGAGAGGAGGAGAAAGAGAGAAGAAAGGAAAGAGAGAGAGAGAGAAATTATGCGTGTTCCTATTTCAGAACATTAAATATGAAACGTTCATTTCTAAAAGAAAAATTGATAAGGGAGAAATTGATCTGGCAAGGTAATAATGGGGATTTTACTGAATAAAAGATCTTATTTGCAGAAACACATGATGAAGAACTAATTTTTTTAGCCAAAGTAGGGCCCACATGATTGTTATCAATAAAAATGTTTGCTTTTTTTTCTATAATGAACAATTGTCTACACAGTTTAATTAAATTAAGGTACAAAGAGAATCACAAAGTGCTTTCAGAAGATCAGCAATAGATTTGGCATGGTTTCTTGGACACCTGGTATTAATAATGAAGAAGGTATCTAGTTAATGAAATAGTTCTATCAATACCTTTATGAGTTAAAGTTCAGGTTATTCATGCTTTAATATTTCCATTCTATATGGCCCACACTAGTCATGTGTGATCCCTTAACAACAAGCTGAACATGGCATATTATAGATGGAACTTTTGAGTGAGAGGTAGAGGAGAGCACAGTAATTAAGTTAATTGAAGTATTATAATTATCTCCTTATCATTTTTTCCTGTAAAATCTAGATGATGCCTTAAGTGAAATAATATTGTTTTATTTTTATAATCCACAGAAATGATTTAGTGCAATCACATAAATATAAGAATAGTGTAGAGGCAGTTCTGTTGATAAATATTGTTTGTGCCTCTCTTGCTGACTTTGTTTTCTTTCTTATTTCTGTTAAATAACTGGTACAACCATGCGGATTAGGAGAGATGGAGATCAATTCAAATAGTAGAGAAACCTTTACACCAAATAATAATTTTACGATTTTAGGTGTTCTGCAGTGCAATATAATGCATGCCATTAACTTCCTAGAAGCAAACTGTCAGCATAAAAGCTTAGTTCCAGTTGACTGTACACCACTGATACTTGCAAGTGTAGCAAACGGGAAATTCTCTCTCTCTCTCTCTCCCACACACACACACACACACACACACGAATTCTGTCAGAGGTTTTAATGAATAGCAAATGTAAACTGTGTATCAAGGCAAATATATACTCACTTATCATATGAGCCTAATTCTTTGATTCTCTAGACAATAGAAGGGTTTTGTTGTTTATTTTTGTTGGTTTGCTTGCTTGTTTATACCAAAAGATGAACAGAAAACACATATACACATACATATCCCCAAATTTGTCCTGTGTTTAAATCTTATATTTTAAGAAAAAATAATAGAGTCATATGACTTACACTATCTGACTTCTAAATTCACTATAAAGACATAACAATTATGAAAGTTCAAGACTGGCATAAAGATAGACATATAGATACTATTAATGAAACAGAATTAGAGTACAGAAATAAATTCTTACATTTATGGGCAAATGGTTTTTTACAAAGATGCCAAACAACTGAATAGGTAAAGGTCAGACTTTTCCACAAGTGGTGCTGGGACACTTGGATATCAATATGTAAAAAAAATACAATACATAAAAAATAAAATGGATCAAAGATGTAACTACAAGAACTAAAATACACAATGTATAGAAGAAAATTTAGGAAAAAATTTCTGTGACCCTGTATTAGAAAGAATTCTTAGATATGACACCAAAAGCACAATCCATAAAATAATAAATTGGTAAAGTTTAACATCAAAGTAAATAAATAAGTGTGTTTAATTTACAAAAGAAAGTAAACAAGTAACTTTGTTCTCCAAAAGACATCATTAAGAAAGTGCATAGAGCCGGGTGCAGTGGCTCACACCTGTAATCCCAGCACTTTTGTAGGCCAAGATGGGCGGATCACCTGAGGACAGGAGTTTGAGACAAGCCTGGCCAACATGAGAAACTCTGTCTCTACTAAAAATACAAAATTAGCTGGGCATGGTGGTGCATGCCTTAATCACAACTACTCAACATGCAGAGGCAGGAGAATGGCTTGAACCAGGGAGGCAGAGGTTGCAGTGAACCGAGATCGTGCCATTGCACTCCAGCCTGATCAACAAGAACGAAACTCCGTCAAAAAAAAGTGAATAGATAAGATATAAACTGGAAAAAAAATAACCTTTGCAAATGTAATATCTGATAAAGGACTTTTATAGCCAGAATTTATGAAGAACTCTTACAAACAAGACAACTTAATTTAGCCAGTTTGTAAAATGGAGAAAAGATTTGTACAGATATTTGATCAAAGATATAAGAACGGCTAATAATCACATAAAAAGATCCTCAAGGGCCGGGCGTGGTGGCTCAAGCCTGTAATCCCAGCACTTTGGGAGGCCGAGGCAGGTGGATCACGAGGTCAAGAGATCAAGACCATCCTGGTCAACATGGTGAAACCCCGTCTCTACTAAAAATACAAAAATTAGCTGGGCATGGTGGCGCATGCCTGTAGTCCCAGCTACTCAGGAGGCTGAGGCAGGAGAATTGTTTGAACCCAGGAGGCAGAGGTTGCGGTGAGCCGAGATCACGCCATTGCACTCCAGCCTGGGTAACAAGAGCAAAACTCCATCTCAAAAAAAAAAAAAAAAGATCCTCAACATCATTAGACAAACAGAAATTAAAACCATAATGAGATACCACTACACACCCATAAAAATGGCTACAATAAAAAAGATGGTACAGTAATAAGTGTTGGTGAGGTTAAAAAATGAAACATGCACTGCTGTTAGGAAGGTAAAATTCTAAATTTCTGTAAAAACTACTGCACAACGTATTTGCAAAACTAAGTTGTACAAACTAATTGGATAATAGTTGAGCAGTTTCCTTAAAAATTAAACATAAACTTATCACACAACCAAGCAATTCCACTCCTAACACTCTACCAAATAAAAAATTGAAAACATGTGTCCTTATAAAGGCAGCTACATTCATGGTTACAGAAGCATTGTTCATAACAGCCAAAGACTGTAAATCATCCAAACGTTCCTCAAGTAGAGAATGGATTTAAAATGTGGTATATAGTTCAAGTGTTGTGGCGGACACCTGTAATTCCAGCACTTTGGGAGGCAGAGGGGGGCAGATCGCTTGAGGCCAGGAGTTCGATACCAGTCTGGCCAATATGATGATACACTGTCTCTACTAAAAATCCAAAAAATAATAATAATAAGTCAGGTGGGGTGGTGCACACATGTAATCCCAGCTTCTTCAGTGGCTGAGGCATGAGGATCACTGGAACCTGGGAGGCAGAGGTTGCAGCGAGCCAAGATTGTGCCACTGCACTACAGTCTGGGCAACAGAGGGAGACTCCATCTCAAAAAGGAAAAAAAAAAAGTATATATAAATACAATGAGACTCCGTTTAGAAATATAAAGAAAGGAATTCCTGATACATGCTACCACTTGAGAAAAACTTCAAAAACAGTATGCAAAGAGAAGCCAGACCCAAAAGACTACCTATTGTGTGACTTCATTTATATAAATGTTCATAAAGTTTATATAAACTGAAAACATGTCAGTGTATATGAGGGGTGGGAAGTTGGAGCTGGGAATTAACTAAAGATGGGCATGAAGCACTTTTTGGGTGGTATAATTAAACTGTTTTAAAACTGGATTCTGGTAATGGTTGCACAATTCTATAAATTTACTAAGTATCATTAAATTGTACACTTTACAATGGGTTAGTTTAGTGGTATGCAAATTATATTACAAATAAGCTGTTTGTAAAAATAATTGCAGAGCTGGCTGGGTGCCATGGTTCAAACCTGTAATCCCATTACTTTGGGAAACTGAGGCAGGGGAGATAACGTGAGGTCAGGAGTTCAAGACCAGACTGGCCAAATGGTGAAACCTATATCCACCAAAAATACAAAAATTAGTCAGATATGGTGGTGCACACATATAGTCCCAGAAAGAGACTGAGGCAGGAGAATAGTTTGAACCCAGGAGGCGGAGGTTGCAGTGAGCCATGATTGTACCACCGCAATCCAGCCTGGGTGAGAGAATGAGACTCCATACAAATAATAATAATAATAATAGTTGCAGAGCAGATCAAGATCTTCTAGCCCCAAGTTCACTGTTCAATATTAGCTTACAAAGACATGTTTTATAAATTGAAAAATAAAACATCATTTGCCTAAAATCCCTTTTATTTAATATTTTATTCTTGCTCAAAGGCCACACTATCAAATATTACCTAAGTCATTACACATTTCTATTCTGTTTACTTAAAAATTATGTTCCACTGTCAATTCACGTCTTTTTACTTTATAAATACCTGCTATGATTTTCTACTCCGCTCTACCCCATGTATTTTATTGTTTGTTATCCTCTGTTGTTGTTGTTTTTTTAATTCAGGACTATCAGTGCTAATATTAATAGCTAATATTTTTGAAGCATACATTTTCTAAATACTTTACACATTTATTTCATGATTTCACCTTATTTAATTTAATTCTCAAACTAATTCTATGAAGCAGTCTTTATTGTATCTTTTTATTATGTAACAGCAACTGAGGCACAGAGAAGTTGCTCCAAGGCATCCATGTATAAAGTGGTAGGGCCAAGCTATGACTCCGCCACCCAACCTCTTAACCACTGAGCTGCACTGCCTCTCAGGAGCAGTGCAAGAGAGGGAGTGTTTTGCATTTTATCTTCCCTATCATAACAGACATGTATATTTTTACATAAACCTCTCCAAAACAGGAATGCCCTATGAAATGTATTAATATACTGCTCCTTTCCTCTGGTTTCTCTTAGACAAAACATGAAATGTCTGAATACATTGTATGAATTTGTTTTCCATTCATCCAAAATATTTATTTGCTGTTGGTGATTGGAAAAAATTATAAATTCACATACTATATGAATACACATACATATACACACTTACACATTTATTTGACTTCATTGTAGAACTGTGACATTAATCCCAATAACTAATCTGTTTATAAGCATTGTTTCATGCTGACATACATTTAAGGAAGAGCAACCTGAACAGAGAAAACTGACATACACAAGCACATAGCTATTATAGATGCATTTTTAGGAAAAGATTATTGATACATAGCAGAGAAACTTAAAATCTCTTTAACAAACTTGAAGTCCTGACCATATGACTTTTTCACAAACAATGAGATGAGTACCATGAGACATACTGCTTCCAGCAACCAAAGATTGGATTAAATAATTAACAAATACATGATAAAAACAGGCACCTTTTGTATATATTTTGTATTAAGTAGGGTTTCCTGGAGAAACAGTAGATAAATGATAGATAGACAGATAGGTCGACTGATTAACAGATTCATTATAGGATTTGGCTCACATGATTATGGAGGCTGAGAAGTCCCACAAATTTCTATTTAGAAGCTGAAGAAGGTGGAAAGCCAGTAGTATAATTCAGTTCAAGTCGGAAGGCATGAGAACCAGCGGAGCTGATGTTGTAAGTTCCAGTCTGAGGCCAAAGGCCCTAAAAGCAGGGAAAGATGGATGTTCCAGCTAAAACAGGGAACAAATTTGTGTTTTCCATGGCTTTTTATTCTATTTAGGCCCTCAGTGGATTGGACGATGCCCACCAGCCCTGGTGACAGCAACATTGTTTTCTGGGTCTACTGACTGGAATGCTCATCTCTCTTCTAGAAATACCCTCGTAGATGACCAGCCCCCACCAAAAAAAATAATGCGTTAGCAGCTATCTGAACATCCCTTAGTCCAGTCAAGTTGACATATAAAATTAACTATATACTTTCCATAATCAGGGACATGAAACATCCGTCTTCAACATAATTCATCTGTTAAAATGTTTGATAAGACTGACAGCAACTAGGGAATATGAGGTACGAGAAAACATAATTTGATTCCTGATAAATTTCAGTATGAGGATTTATTCAGCATGCTAAAAATTTATATTCTGGAACATCTAGTCCTCTGGTAAAAATAATGTTTTAGTTTCAACTTGACAAAATAACCTAAAAGCACTTTGGACAGGAATTTATATGGAGTTAATACCAACAAAAATGCCCTATTGTAGGCTATGATAATGAAACTGAATAGAGTTCAACAGGGAGGGAAAAACTCTCATAAAAAGATTACAGTTATTTGAAATAATATATGTACAAAATGTAATGTTTTGGCATGGAACTATTGAAGGAAAAGGAGAGAAAAAAATGAAAGAAATGGAAGCAAGTCATATTAAAAAGTGGCTCAGATGAACATTTTATTAGAATTTCATATTGAATATTTCTTAAGGAGCATATGAAATGTGAATTTTCAGGAATAAACCTCTGCCAAAAGCTGCCATATAACTAATTCTAAATATTTATTTTTTGCTCAAACTGTACCACATTATATAGCCTGGAAAACTAGCAGAGGAAACAAGGCTAAGTAACAGCAATAGCAGTCTGTTAGAATGGATGGGTAGGTTATTGGAAATGCCAGTAGGTTTGCTTAGCCCATTTTAAGTGTTTCTCTGAGGACCACTCACTAATGATGGTATCAGAGGCTGCCTCACTAATGATGGTATCAGAGCACAAGGCAAGCCAACAGTCAACTGCTTTTCAATCTTCCCTTGCTTTATAAGATTTGCAAAAAATGATTTCTTCTAATATAAGCCCTTTGGACCTAAATAATTATCCGAATAAATTTGGCATGCCAATGTTCCTCTTCTTTGCTTTTTAAAAAAATCAGGATATACATTTTCATACATTTTGATTAACCTTAGTTTAAGTCTAAAACATCCCTCTATTTCCGGGTATTGTTAGGACTAAAGAGCCCCCTCACCTCCAACTACCTGCCATTTGGGAACTCCTGGGGAATATTAAGATTTTTGGACTGGGTGTGATCACTCATGCCTATAATCCCAGCACTTTGGGAGGCCAAGGTGGGTGGATCACTTAAGGCCAGGAGTTCGATACCAGCCTGGCCAACATGGTGAATCCTATCTCTACAAAAATACAAAAATTATCTGGGCGTTGTGTAGCACACCTGTAATCCCAGCTATCAGGAGGCTGAGGCACGAGAATCACTTGAACTTGAGGCAGAAGATGTAGTGAGCCAAGATTGTGCTACTGCACTGCAGCCTGGGCAACAGAAAGAGACTCTGAGAAAGAAAAAGAATGAAAGAAAGAATGAAAGAGAGAGAGAGAAAAAGAGAGAGATAGAAGGAAGGAAGAAGGGAGGGAGGAAGAAAAAGAAAGAAAGAAAAAGAGAGAGAGAAAGAAAGAGAAAGGAAAGGTAAGGCTTGGGTTTTGTGGTTTACTTTAGATAGATGATTGAACTCTCAAACAGCTTATAAATTTTTTAAACTGCACAGGCAAACAAACTCTAAGCACCCAAAAGATATTTTCTATAGCTGTTTTTGTTTTGTTTGTTATACACAAAAATTAAAATTGATTTTTTTATTTTTCTTTCATCCATTAACTGAAAAAATATTTATTAAGTGCCTACTATAGGTGAGGCCTGTATCAGGCACTATGAATACAGCAATAAACAATCACCTACTTTATTCATGGGATATTAGCTTTACCTAACATCTCACACATCAGACTGGTGCAGAAGACTTGAGGTATAGATGTCTGAACAAAGGAGTGCTGAGAGAAGTAGAACAAGACAGACAATTCTAGATGAAATATGTGTATGTTCTTGTCTAAGCCTTTTAAGTACAAGAAGGTAGAAAACAGCATGAGTTGTATCTCTTGTTCTAATCATGTCTATTCTTAAAATATACAATCACCATATTTCCTTGAACAAAAACATCTGATGATTGGTTCTGACAAATATAAACAAATATAACAAGAGAGGATTTTATAAAACTGGAACTGTCAGATAAAACATAGGCTATTTGACTAAAGTACTTGGCAATCAGTGATGAAAGCTCGTGTGTTCCTTTTAAAACCTTCAAGTGCTTTTCAATGTAGGTTTCATCAGCCACTGTCCCAGTATGGGCCCCCAGAAGTAAAGAATGTGTATGTTCATCTTTGCCTTGATTCCATTGTAGTAGCCTGACTGCTTATCTTGTATTCCCCTCTCCTCCAGAGATCAATGAGCTTTTCAGTTCTTATCCTACCTGATATCTAAGCAGCATTTGACAGTGTTCTACTCTGTCCTTGGCTTCCATGACATTACACACTCCTGATGACCCTCCTGCCTCTTGGACCCACTTTTTCTCAGCCTCCTTTATTTAGTCTCTCTTGTCTCTTCCCATTCTTTAAATGTCCATGTTCCTTAGTACCCTCTTCTCAATTCACACAAACTCCTGATTCAATTTTACCTCAAATATATATCTAAATATTTACTCAAATATATATTCCAGAAAAAAATCTCTCCTGAGCCCATGCCCCAACCTTAATCTCCTGCCACTGAAATTCTACAACTGGGCATCAAATTTCACCTGATTTTAGCTTACAACACTGAATTCATTATATTCTCCTCAATCCACTATCCCATCCTCCCAAACTTGCTTTTCTTCTGTGTTTCTTGTCTCAGAAAATAATACTATCATCATTCAATTGCCCAAGTCAGATACTTGGTCTATGTTCTTAACTCCTCTTTCTCTGTCACAACTCACATCAAAGCAGTGACCAAATCCTACAACCTAAATATGTCTTGATATACCAATATCTCATTATAGCCACTGTTTCACATCTATCTTCATCACCATTCTCTCTCCATGACCTCCACACTGACCCTCTGGTCTCTAGGTTTGAATCCCTTGCTCTTGTTTGAAAATAATGGTGTCTCCTTCAAAATTCATGTTGAAACTTAATCCCCAATACAACAATAGTAGTAAACTTTGGAAGGTGAATAAGTCATGAGGACTCTGCCCTTATGCAACTTCATAAAACAACTCAAGAGTTTAAAGGAGTATCCTCTTGCCATTCCCTCCCTTCTGCCATGTAAGATCATATCATTCACTCCTCTGGAGGATGTAGCAACAAGGTGCCATCTTGGAAGCAGAACGTAGCCTTTACCAGACACCAATCCTGCCAGAGCTCTGATTTTGAACTTTCCAGCCTCCAGAAGAGTGAGCAAATAAATTTATGTTCTTTATCCAGTCTCAGGTATTCTGTTACAGCTGCACAAATGAACTAAGATGGCAATTTCTTGACAATAAAACCAAACTTATTCTGAGCCAATATAAGTGACCATGTCCTGGGGAAGAGATGCAAGAAATCCTGAGAAATTGTGCCCATGGTCGTGAAGTTTGGCTTTTATAGATTTTAGAGAGATGGAAGTCACAGACAAAGATATAAATCAATACATGTAAGCTATATATTGGTTTGGCCCAGAAAGGCAGGACATCTCAAAGCCAGGCCTTATAGGTCAGAGGTAGATTTAAAGATTTTTTGACTGACAATTGGTTGAAAAGAATTAAGCTTTGTCTAAAGAACTGAAGAGAGTGGAAAGAAATTCCTGAGTTAAGGTAAGGGGAGTTGTGGAGACCAAAGTTCTTGTTATATAGATGAAGCCTTATAGGTAACAGCATTCAGAGAGAATAGATGTAAATGTCTCTTTTTGGACCTTAAAAGGTGTCAGACTCTTAATCTTTCCTAAATCTGGGAAGGGCCTGACTGCATTAATAGAGATTATCTACAGATGCAAATTTCTCCCACCAAAGGCAGCTTTACAGGGGCATTTTAAATTATGTTAAAGAAATATATTTTGGAGTAAAGTATTTTGATTTCCTTCAGGGTCTGCTATCTGTCATGCAATGCTGTACAAAAGTAGGTTGGACTTTGCCTCCAAGAGATCAGACTTATGATCTCTATTTTAATGACAATGCTGGTCAGTTGTGCCTAAACTCCAATAGGAAGAGAGTATAACAAGATATGTCTAACCTCCATTTTTGTCATGGCTGAGAATTTAGGTTTTCAGGTTTCTCTGGAGTCTCTTTGGCCCAAAAAGGGTCCAGCATTTGGTTGAGGGCTTAGGATTTTATTTTTGGTTTACAAATTAGTACCATAAGTAATAACAAATTATGTTATAACAAATACCTGAAAATGTGGAAACAGCTTTGGAAGTAGCAAATGGGTAGAGGCTTGACCAGTTTTAAAGTGCATGCTAGAAAAAGCCTAGACTGCTGTGAATGGAGCATTAAGGGCAATTCTGGTGAGCAATCAGAAAAGAAAGCAGGATAAAGGCTTCCATCTTAGATATTATCTAAGTGGTCATAAACAGACCATGAAATATGGAGAGAAAAGACCATTTTGAAGACATCTTAGATGAAAATAAGACCTATCTTATTCGAAACTAAAGGAAAGGTCATCTTTGTTACAAAGTGGCAAAGAACTTACTGAATTATGTCCATATCCTAATCCTTTGCGGAAGGCAAAATTTAAGGGCCATGAACTAAGACATTTGATGGAAGAAATCTCTAGGCAAAGTATGCAGGGTGGTGCATGGCTTTTCTTAACTGCTTATAGTAAAGTGTGAGAAGAGAGAAATTAGCTCAAGATACAATTTATAATCAAAAGGAAAGCATAAGGTAAAGATCTAAGAACGTTTCAGCTTGGTTATATAAAAATAAAAGTTTGGTTGAGGAGGGAAAACTGAGAGTGTGGCCAAGCTACTTTTTGATAAGGAGCTTAGTATGAATAGAGGGAAGCCAGATGCCACTGATCAAGACAATGGAAGAATAACTGTGAAGGCATTCTGAAGATCTCTGAGACCACCACTCCAATCACAGGCCAAGGATGCCAGAGCCTTGAAGGCAGAAGTTTCCAAGCAGAGACCCAGGACACCTGTGGAATGTTGGGTCTTGCTACCCAGGGACACCTGAAGTCTCTGCTCCCCTATATTCTGGTGAACCGCTCCTTGGCTGGCCCCAGCTGTGGTGTTAAAAGGGTATCATCATTCATCATTGAAGTGGTGCTAATATTTCAAGCATGCAAAGTGCACAAGCTGTGGAGGCATTGCTATCTTCACCTAGATTTCAAAGGATGACTCAGAGAGTTTCAGGGGGCAAGGCAAAGAAATGCCACAGGAGCAGGGTGGCTGCAAAGAGTCTCCAGTAGAGCAATGCCTAGCAGAGTTATGGGGTGGGGCCACTGCAAAAACTCCCCACCAGGGCAACGCCTAGCAGAGCAGTAGAGGTGGGGCCACCACAGAGTCTCTACTCAGGCAATGTCTTGTGAAGCTGTGGGAGTAAGGCTGCCCCTGAAACTACAGAACTCTAGATCTGCCAGAGTACAATACCAGCTTTCAGGCATCTGACTTCAACTCATGAGAACTGCTGCATGAGCACCACCCAGCAAAGCTATGGGGGTGGGATCCCCCAAGGCCTTTGGAGCCCAACTTCTATCTCAGTGTGTCCAGAAGGCAGGAGATAGAGTTGAAGAAGATTATTCTCAAGCCTCAATATTAAATGCTGCTTTCCCTTTAGGTTTTGGGCATACTTAGAACCTATTACCTCTTTATTCTTGTCTATTTCTCCCTTTTGGGATGAAAATATCTGTCATTCCTATCCCACCATTGCATTTGGAAGAAGATAATCTGATTTCACAGGCTCACAGCTAGAGAGTAATTTGCCTGAGATGATTCATAACTTGAGTCTCACTCATTTCTGCTTTAGATGATATTTAGATAAGGCTTTGGACTTAATCTTTAAAGTTGATTCTGAAACAAGATTTTGGGGGAATACTGGGGTGGAATGATGCATTTTTTATGTCAGAAAAACATGAATATTGAGGATACAATAGTGGAATATTATGGTTTAAATCATGTCTTCTCCAAAACTCATGTTGTAACTTAATCCTCAATGTAATAGTATTAAGAAATATGGCTTTTGAAAGGTGATTAGATCTGAGGGTTCTGCCCTCATGAATGAGATTATTACAGCTTTTTCACTCTCATAGCTCAGCAAGCAGGGGGCAGTGGCACCCAGTGGTTTCGCCTCTTCACTCCCATAGCTTGGTGAGCAGGAGGGAGTGGCACCCAGCAGTTTTGCTTCTTCTCTCCCATTGTTCCTCAAACAGGAGGGAGAGTTACAGCTCTTTTACTCCTGCTGCCCACAGTTCAGCCAACAGGAGCATCACAACTCTTTCACTCCTGCAGTTCAGTGAGTTCCAGGTTCTTGTCCCACAACCAAGAGGAATAAGGTACATGAACACTAGAGAGTAAGGCAGAGTAGAATCTTACTGAGCCACAGAAAGAAAACTCCCAGTGGGAGGGGGACCCGAAAGTGCGTTGCCATCCATAAGGCTGAGTCTGGGGTTTTTATGGGCTTAAAATGTGGATATCTGTGCTGATTTGTCCAGGGGTGGTCTTGGAAAAAGCGTCTTTGGATTGGGGAAAAGGCATCATTCAGAAGGACCCAATTGAGAGAGTGACTAAGATGGGGATGGAAGTTCTCACTCCTGTCATGGACTGTATCCAGAATTGGCAGTTTAGTTTTCAGGTTTTAGACTGTCATTGGCTTAAAGGCTGGGTTTCATGGGGCACTTGTCCCTGTCTGCCTAAGAAATTTGTCTGTCCCTTATCACTATCAGGATTAGCACCCTTATAAATGGGCTCAAGGTTGAAGAGAGTGCACTCTTGCCTGTCACTTTTGCTATAAGTTTGTCCCTCTGGAGGCTGCAGCAATAGGGCAGCATCTTGGAAGCAGAAAGCACCCCACACCAGACACCAATGCTGAAACATTGATCTTGAACTTCCTAGCCTTCAGAACCAGGAGGCCAATTATTCAAGACTGAATAACTTGTAAATTATTAAGTTTGTAGTATTTTGTTATAGCAGCAAAAGTGGACTAAGACAACCCTCTGATCTACACACCACAGCCCAGAATGAATGTGCAAAAATATAATTTTTCTCCTGACAACTTTGTGTTTAGAACACTTTGGTAGTTCCTTTCCCCTTACAGACTGGGTTGAAACTCATTAAGGTGGCTTAAGTGATTGGTTCCTATGGCTGCATCTCTTCTCAACCTCCCCTTGAACTATTTGCTTCACTTTGTAACCTATAATTTTATTTCCTTGAATATGCTATGCTCTTTCTTTCTACAAGACCTCTGCACTCTCTACTCAAGTCCTTCTTAGAGGATCCTTCAAGGATTATCTGATAATATATATTATCAAGTGATCTCACATGTAATCTTTCTCCAGTGGAATATCTCTAAATAGGTCTGATATTTCTGCACTTAATCCTTAATATTGACCATTGACACAGGGGTGGATACAAGTTATATAGGACTTGAATATTCTATGTTTAGGAAAGATACCTGTATGAAAAAGTATGCAAATCATGAATACAAAATTAGATATAAAGAATGAATATTTACAATTTAAAAAATCATAATAAGTGTATTGGTATCTTGGAGATTCAGACACACTTTGTCTGAAATCTCTTTAGGCCATTTCCCAGATACATTTACAAAGAATGCATTTAGATTGCAACCTGGATTCCACTCCTCACTCAAGGCACTGCCACTTTTAACAATAATCAGCATTCAGAGTGGCCCATGCATATAATTGGTTGTGGAACTTAAGCTTCTTTAGCTTCATGATAAATGTTTTCCCTCCTGAAGTTTTCATATTTTTAATAGTTTTAATAGTTTTTAAGTGTTTCAGCTAACACAAATGTTTATTGGCTTATTTAGTTGTAATTCTGACTACCACTTGGGAAACAGGAGAAATTGGAAATCTAGCAAGATATTTCTCCATGTCCTTTCTTGGTGTATTCAGTAAATTAACCAAGAAAGTGTTTGTTCTATCTGACATCAGAGCTCTGTCATCATTTTTTAGAATATTTTAAGTCAGTGGTTCTCAAATCTGGCTATGTATGAAAATCATCTGGAGAACTCTTCACAAATATAAATTTTGGTTTCCAATTCTAAATTACTAAGTCAAAATCTCCTGAAGTGAGACTACAAATGTATCTTTTTTACTAAGCTCTGCTTGTATTTTTATGTGGTCAGTTCAGCACCAATCTGAGACTGGCATTTGGAAACAACAGTTCTAAAGAATAAAGATTATAGGTCTGGACACTTGAAGAACAATTAGGCTCAATAACTGTATTTAATTTTTTATAATACAGAGTCATTGGTTCTAAGAAGCTGGATGCCCAGATTCCTAGACTTCCATATT
Source organism: Callithrix jacchus (assembly GCF_049354715.1). Lineage (NCBI taxonomy): Eukaryota > Metazoa > Chordata > Mammalia > Primates > Cebidae > Callithrix > Callithrix jacchus. The sequence goes on from NC_133518.1 coordinate 31,063,725, forward strand.
GGGACAGCCAATTTATTCTGAAACCCTAACAAGTTGCGTTAGAGAAAAGAAAAAAAGCACCCTGTACTGACCCAATTAAAAAAAAAAAAGCTTTGGAGCATCACAAATTTTCACCCTGTAAAATTAAAATATACATTAGTGGATATGATTGTCCTATCCACTATATAAATAATGAATGTGAATTAAAACCAAAACTGAGAAAAATTTTAAATGCAAATATCTTAGTAATTCTATCAATTAAAAAAGCACTATCAATCAGGTTACACAGAAACATGTAGATTGTATTAGAATGGGTACTTTTATGTATTCCTGATGTTGTTAAAATGTGTATGCTATTCTCTCCCCAGGAATAAGAAGATTAGTTGAATATGCCATTTTCACTTTCACAGATCTCATTTCCTCTGAAGGCAAGTGTCTAATTTCTGAAAAGTGTGCATATGAGTGATGATCTATGTATAAATTTGTCATTAGCATTCTTTTTATTTGAGATCCAATAATACCACTAGAATTTTCAGTTAATTTTTTCTAAGGAGTCTTTGTAATACTGTATTTTAAAAAGAACTGCTTTAGCATCTGCTGTGTGGGATGGGAAGATTTTGGAGACTTTGTCTTCTAAATCAGTTTTAGAAAACAATTTTCTACATACTATTCTGTTGCTATGTAAGTGGTGGGAAGAAAAAATACTTAAAAGTGGAATAAAGATCAGCACAGTCTTTTCATACTGCTTTAAGCTTAAGACTTGAAATTTTACTTTGTATTTTCTTCAAAAGATAAATTAGTTACATTCAGTTTTGTCTTAAAAATAATGACTTCATTGTTTTTAGTAAAAATAGCATATGCTCATTATTTGTAAAATTCAAGCAGTACAGAAAACTACCAAAAGGAGAGAGACATCTAAACTAAAATTATACTACCCAGAAATTATCATAGGTCTCTATGCACATATGCAGAAAGAACAATGAATGGATGCTTGGATGGACAGATAAAAAATCATTTTGTATCTCCAATCCCTGTAGTAGTATCTGGCTCATATTAGGTACTAAAAAAAAATATATATATAGTGAATGAATAAATCGAATTGTACTATCTATTTTTTCTGGTGCCATACTGCCCAGATTGGAATTCCAATTCTACCACTTACTGTCTGTTTGACCTTGAAAAATATACTTAACATCTGTGCATCTCAGTTTCCTCATCTTTAAGATGGGGACAATCATAATACAAACCTTCATCACGGACATTCTTAAGTGAAATTGTTGGTTTATTTTTTACTCTATATGTGCAGTGATTTAATATACAGTGGCTACTAAAAAAATGTGGTGCCACTGCCTTGATTCTTGTTAAACTGTCAGCAGTTTTACCTGTCATTGCTTTAGTACTATTGGTGAATGGCAAATAAAGCCTTAGTATACTCATTAAAGCAGTTTTAACCACAGACTCCCTGAAACTGCTTGCAGCCCTCATTTTGAGAATAATTACTTTAAGCCATCTCTTGCCAAATGGAATTCACTCAGAGCAAGAATGCTCAGGATTTTTTCAAATCGTCTTCTTTCTGGGCGATTGCTTATGGAAGTGGATGAATATTTTGTTTGTTTGGTGGCCACCACCACTTTCTTTTTTTTTTTTTTTTTTTGAGACGAAGTCTCACTCTGTTGCAATGGCGTTATCTCAGGTCACGGCAACCTCTGCCTAGCAGATTCAAACAATTCTTCCGCCTCAGCCTCCCGAGTGGCTGAGACTACAGGGGTGCGCCAGCTAGATTTTGTATTTTTAGTATAGACAGGGTTATACTATGTTGGCCAGGATGGCCTTGATCTCTTGACCTCGTGATCTGCTTGCCTCAGCCTCCGAAAGTACTGGAATTATATGCGTGAGCCACCGTGCCCGGTAGGGTGGCTACACCCTAAGAAGCTTATGCATGAGACTGGACCCTCTCCTTATTTGGTTGCCGCTAGTAAATCTATGACTGTTCACTTTCTTCATTTTATTGGATGAGAAAGATTCTGTGATTGGACTAACTTCCACCACCTTCATCCATAAATGTGTTTGGGTTTTTGAATTAATTAAGATCATCATATTTTTTTCTTCATTATTTTGTTAGGTTTTCTCTTCCATTGCTCAGGAATTTATATCCATTACAGTTTAGTCAGAGGAGCAAAAATGCTATGGGTATTATGAAATAAGAGATTTAGTTTAGAATTATGGATAAAGCTGGAAAAGGAGAGGAGTTGAAGAGAAGCTTGAGAATCAGAGACAGAGTTGCCACTCAGTCAGTTTGAGAAATCAGGTAAGTCTAAGCCAACAAACAAGGACCACAAAGGGGAAACTTGTGGAGTGGTCTATGAAAAGCTGTTGCCTCTGAGTAACCACAACCTCTGTGGGCCCATAGCCAAGCATCTGGGGTAGATCTGAGGCATTGTTGGTAAACAATACCAGCAGTCAAGAAAAGCTAGATGTGGAGCAGAAGGGAGTGATGACAAGCTGGCACCTGTCTGGTACTCCTTCTTCTGCCTGTCTCTGATTCTACCTCTGAAAATATTTTCAAATGGTTGTAGTTATTGCTTTTTCCACTTTCCAAATAGCATGCAACTTCCTTTCTTGGCCAACTTTAATCTAGAGAGATACAAGTAAGAGACTTATGGAAAATGTAATTAATTCCCAGCTTAGTTTCACTGACAAGAATAGAAACTACCAAAGTATAATGCCATATTTTATATTTTTAAGCGATAAATATTAAACTTGTCAAATTATTATCTAGATAAGAAGTATCACAAAAATTTCTTATACCCTTATTTTGCAAACAAAAAAACTGAGAAGAAAATTCCATTGATTTAGATAATGCATGCTATCCATATACACTCTATGAATTTAAATTATTTTTTCACAAGGGTTAAAATTATTAACATTACAGTCATATGGAAGTCATCCTTAATTTTTTATAACCTAAGGACTTCTTGGTACATTCATTTCAGAATCTTATGGTTTGGCCAAAAAAAATCAATGTAAAATGAGGTTTCTTGCAAAAACTTGATCGTTTTTCATCAGAATGGTTCATCATTTTCAATATCAGTGTCATTTGAATAAAGCATTAGCCCCACTTACTTTCACGCTGTCACTGCCCATATGTGGTTCTGGTCATTGTGCCTGGAGAGAGGCAGTGGTGGCTAGTAATGTCTGGGAAACTCCTCCTGAGTGGGGACATTATGGAACTGCAAGCACCCTTGGAGGAGATTGAGAGCCAGAAGGAGAGGCAAAATGTATTTAGTGAATCTAATTTGTACCACACTCTTTGCTGAGCACCAAGGAGCTTAAACTAAATAAGTAAAGAAATGGTCCCTGCTCTCAAGGAGCCTGTAGAGGAGTTGTAGAGTCTTTCCTCCTCTCACCCCATTGCCCTCGAAAAAGAAAAGGGAAAAGGAAAAAAAAAAAAAATCCTGAAACACTCAAGAGGATCACAAGATGCTGAAAAATGCACAGGTAAAATTTTTACTGGAGACATTTGGCCTGGAAAAAAGAAATCAGCTGAAGCGGCTAACGTGGCAGTATTCAAAGGCGGACATTCAACAAAAGAATGAGACTTATTTTGTATATCCTTAGGAAGCAGAATCTACCCCTCTTACCTTATTGCTAAGAGTTTTGTGAATATTGCAGTTTTCGGTAAGGGTTTATGGACCTGTACTTCCCTTATAAGGTTGTTATGAAGATTTAAACAAGTCAAGCTGAAAACACATCACATAGTGCTGGAGTGACAGAAGGAAGTCAAGACAACATTATGACTCAGATGAAAAATCAGAAACGAGAAAATAGCATTACAGATGACCTGGATGCTCCCAAGGCCAAAAAACTAAAATGAAAGAAAAGCTAAATGGAGACACTAAAGAAGGTTCTAATAGACTTTCAGATAATTCTCTAAATCTCGTAAGTCAAGAAGAAAAGATCTACCAAATGGAGATATTGATAAATATGAAAAAAAATCAAAGCGAGTATCATCCTTAGATAGTTCTACTCATAAACCAAGTGATAATAAACTAGAGAAGACCTTTACACATGAACAGAAAGAAGGAGCCTTCTCCAATTTTCCTATTTCGAAAGAGACTATACAGCTTCTGAAAGGTCGAGGGGTAACATACCTCTTTCCTATTTAAGTTAAGACCTTTGTTCCTCTATATGAAGGAAAAGATTTAACAGCTCAAACATGGACAGGAACAGGAAAAACATTCTTTTTTGCTAGTCCCTTGACTGAAAGACTCCAAAGAAATCAAGAAACAATTTTAAAAAGCCACTCACCAAAGGTACTTGTTTTGGCTCCAACAAGGGATTTGGCAAACCAAGCAGTCAAAGACTTCAAAGATATAACTAGGAAATTCAGCATGGTGTGTTTTTATGGTGGAACATCATATCAAAGCCAAATTCATCATATTTAAAATGGTATTGACATCCTGATTGAAACCCCTGGTCATATCAAAGACCATCTGCAGAGTGGTTGATCAGATCTTTCTAAACTGTGCCATGTTGTGCTTGATGAAATGAATCAAATGTTAGATTTAGGTTTTGCTAAGCAAGTTGAAGATTTTATTTACGAATCCTACAAAATTCATTCTGAAGACAATCCTCAGACTACTTTTTTCTGCAACTTGGGCCCAAGTGGGTATACAAAGTTGTAAAAAAAAAATATATGAAATCCAGATATGAACAGGTTGACCATGTTGGAAAAATGACTGAAAAGGCTACAACTCCTGTGGCACATTTGGCCATCCAGTGCCACTGGTCTCAGAGGCCAGCACTTCAAAGTCTACAGTGGGTCTGAAGGGTGGGATATTATTATTTTTTTAATATATATTTTTACTGTACTTTAGGTTCTGGGGTACATGTACAGTTCTTGCATAGGTACATACATGGCAATGTGGTATGCTGTCTCCATCCCCCCAACACTTATATCTGGCATTTCTCTCCAAGTAATCTCTCCTCAACCTCCCTACCCCCCACTGTCCCTCCCCTAGTTCCCCACCAACAGACCCCAGTGTGTGGTGCTCTCCTCACTGTGTCCATGTGTTTTCATGGTTCAACACCCACCTATGAGTGAGAACATGCGGTGATTGATTTTCTGTTTTTGTGTCAGTTTGCTGAGAATGATGTTTTCCAGATTCATCCATGTCCCTACAAAGGACATGAACTCATCCTTTATTATGGCTGCATAGTATTCCATGGTGTATATGTGCCACATTTTCCCAGTCCAGTCTATCATTGATGGGCATTTGGGTTGGTTCCAGGTCTTTGCTATTGTAAACAGTGCCACAATGAACATACATGTGCATGTGTCTATATAATAGAACTGATTTATAATCCCTTGGATATATACCCAGTAATGGGATTGCTGGGTCAAATGGAATTTCTATTTCTAGGTCCTTAAGGAGTCACCACACTGTCTTCCACAATGGTTGCATTAATTTGCACTCCCAATAGTGTAAAAGCATTCCTATTTCTCCACATCCTCTCCAGCATCTGTTGTCTCCAGATTTTTTAATGATCGCCATTCTAACTGGCATGAGGTAGTATCTCAATATGGTTTTGATTTGCATTTCTCTAATGACCAATGATGATGAGCACTTTTTAATGTTTACTGGCCTCATATATGTATTCTTTTGAAAAGTGTCTGTTCATGTCCTTCACCCACTTTTGAATGGGTTTTTTTTTTCTTGTAAATCTGTTTTAGTTCTTTGTAGATTCTGAATATTAGCCCTTTGTCAGATAGGTAGATTGCAAATTTTTTTCCCATTCTGTTGGTTGCTGGTTCACTCTGATTGTTTCTTTTGCTGTACAGAAGCTCTAGAGTTTAATTACATCCCATTCATCTATTTTGGCTTTTGTTGTCAATGCTTTTGGTGTTTTAGTCATGAAGTCCTTGCCTATGCCTATGTCCTGAATGGCTTTGCCTAGGTTTTCTTCCAGGGTATGAGATCTATGTTTAAGTCTTTAATCCATCTGGAGTTAATTTTAGTGTAAGGTGTCAAGAAGGGCTCCAGTTTCTGTTGTCTTCACATAGATAGCCAGTTATCCCAACACCATTTATTAAACAGAGAATCCTTTCTCCATTGCTGTTTTTGTCAGGTTTGTCAAAGATCAGATGGTTGTAGATATGTTGTGTTGCCTCCGAGGCCTCTGTTCTGTTCCATTGGTCTATATCTGTTTTGGTACCAATACCAAGCTGTTTTGATTATTGTAACTGTGTAGTATACTTTGAAGTCAGGTAGCGTGATGCCTTCAGCTTTGTTCTTTTTACTTAGGATTGTTTTGGCTATGCATGCTCTCTTCTGGATCCGTATGAAGTTTAAGGTGGTTTTTTTCCAATTCTGTGAAGAGGGTCATAGGTAGTTTGATGGGGATCGCATTGAATCTGTAAATTACTTTGGGCAGTATGACCATTTTAACATATTGATTCTTCCTAACCATGAACATAAAATGTTTTTCCATCTGTTTATGTCCTCTCTTATTTCCTTGAGCAGTGGTTCATAGTTCTCCTTGAAGAGATCCTTTACATCCTTTGATAGTTGCATTCCTAGGTATTTTATTCTCTTTGTAGCAATTGTGAATGGGAGTTCATTCTTGATCTAGTTCTTTTAGTGTGTTACTGGTATATAGGAATGCTTGTGATTTCTGCACATTGATTTTGTATCCTGAGACTTTGCTGAAGTTGCTTATCAGGTTAAGGAGATTTCGGATGAGAACGATGGGGTCTTCTAAATATACAATCATGTCGTCTGCAAACAGAAACAAGTTGACTTCCTCCTTTCCTAATTGAATACTCTTTATTTCTTTTTCTTGCCTGATTGCTCTGGCTAGAACTTCCAATCCTGTATTGAATAGGAGTGGTGAGAGAGGGCATCCTTGTCTAGTGCCAGATTTCAAAGGGAATGCTTCCAGTTTTTGCCCATTCAGTATGATATTGGCTGTGGGTTTGTCATAAATAGCTTTTATTATTTGGATATAGGTTCCATCTATACCTAGTTTATTGAGAGTTTTTAGCATAAAAAACTGTTGAATTTTGTCAAAGCACTTCTCTGCATCTATTGAGATGATCATGTGGTTTCTGTCTTTAGTTCTGTTTATGTGGTGGATTATGTTTACAGACTTGCGTATGTTGAACCAGCCTTGCATCCCTGGGATGAAGCCTACTTGGTCGTGATGGATAAGCTTTTTGATGTGTCGTTGCAATCAAATACTGGTTTGCCAGTATTTTATTGAAGATTTTTGCATTTATGTTCATCATGGATATTGGCCTGAAGTTTTCTTTTTTTGTTGAGTCTCTAATGAGTTTTGGTATCAGGATGATGTTGGTCTCATAAAATGATTTGGGAAGGATTCCCTCTTTTTGGATTATTTGGAATAGTTTCAGAAGTAGTAGTACAGATCCTCTTTGTATGTCTGGTAGAATTTGGCTATGAATCCATCTGGACCTGGGCTTTTTTTGGTTGGTAGGCTATTAATTGCTGCCTCAATTTAGCCCTTGTTATTGGTCTGGGTTTCAACTTCTTCCTGGTTTAGGCTTGGGAGGGTGCAAGTGTCCAAGAATTTATCCATTTCTTCCACATTTACTGGTTTATGAGCATAGAGTTGTTTGTAGTAATCTCTGATGGTATTTGTATTTCTGTGGAATTGGTGGTGATATCCTCTTTATCATTTTTTTATTGCATCTTTTTGATTCTCTCTGTTTTCTTTTTTATTAATCTGGCTAGTGGCCTATTTTGTTGATCTTTTCAAAAAACCAGCTCCTGGATTTATTGATTTTTTTAAGGGTTTTTTTTTTTGTCTCTATCTCCTTCAGTTCTGCTCTGATCTTAGTTATTTCTTGTCTTCTGCTAGCTTTTGAGTATTTTTTATATTGCTCCTCTAGCTCTTTCAATTTTGATGATAGGGTGTAGGAACAACCAGTACCAGCCACTCCAGAGACATATCAAATGGTAAAGACCATCGACACCATGAAGAAACTGCATCAACTAACAGGCAAAACAACCAGCTAGCATCATAATGGCAGGATCAAAGTCACACATAAGAATATTAAGCTTAAATGTAAATGGGCCAAATGCCCCAATCAAAAGACACAGACTGGAAAATTGGATAAAAAGTCAATACCCATTGGTGTGTAGTACTCAGGAAACCCATCTCACGTGCAAGGACACACATAGGCTCAAAATAAAGGAATGGAGGAAGATTTACCAAGCAAATGGAGAACAAAAAAAAAAGGCAGGAATTGCAATACTAGTCTCTGATAAAATAGATTTAAACAAACAGGTCACAAAAGACAAAGAAGGGCATTACATAATGGTAAAAGGATCAATGCAACAAGAAGACCTAACTATCCTAAATACATATGCACCCAATACAGAGCACCCCGATACATAAAGCAAGTTCTTAAAAACCTACAAAGAGACTCAGACTCCTACACAATAATAGTGGGAGACTTTAACACTCCACTGTCAATATTAGACAGATCAATGAAACAGAAAATTAACAAGCATATCCAGGACTTGAACTCAGATCTGGACCAAGCAAACCTAATAGACATCTACAGAACTCTCCACCCCAAATCCACAGCATATACATTCTTCTCAGCACCACATGGCACCTACTCTAAAATTGACCACATAATTGGAAGTAACTCACTCATCAGTAAATGTAAAAGAATGGAAATCACAACAGTCTCTCAGACCACAGTGCAATCAAATTAGAACTCAGGATCGACAGTAACTCAGAACCGCACGACTTCATTGAAACTGAACAACTGGCTCTTTAATGTTGATGGCATAAACAATGAAATGAAGGCAGAAATAAAGATGTTATTCAAAACCAATGAGAACGAATACACAATGTACCAGAATCTCTGAGACACATTTAAAGCAGTGTCTAGAGGAAAATTTATAGCAATAAATGCCCACATGAGAAGCGAGGAAATATCTAAAATCACATTTATAATTGATAGGAAAATGTAAACAATTTTACCATCCTCATGATTATATTCAATTAGATTTCACATGTAATATGATTTGGAAGTGTCCCCACCCAAATCTCATCTTGTAGTTCCCATAATCCCCATGTCATGGCGGGGGGACCCTGTATCCTGGGGGCATTTACCCCCATGCTGCTGTTCTCGTGATAGTAAGTGGATTCTCCTGAGATCTGATGGTTTTATAAGGGGCTTTCCCCTCTTTTGCTTGGCACTTCTTGTTGCCACCATGTGAAAAGGATGTGTTTGTGCCCCTTTCCCCATGACTGTAAGTTTCCTGAGGCCTCTCCAGCCATGCTGAACTGTGATCAATTAAATCTCATTCCTTTATAAATTACCTAGTCTTGAATGTGTCTTTATTAGCAGCATGAGAATGGACTAATACAACATGTAAAATGCCAAATGCAGTACCTGGACATATTAGACACTTCATATATATTCATTTATTTCCCTTATTACCTCCCTATGACCCAATTGTATCATTTATGAATTCAGGATAATTAGTATCTCTATTTTATAAGGTTGTTGTGAATATTAAATAAGAAAGTACAAAGAAAGTGCTTAGCAAGAAGGCTGATACATGGCTCTTGTTCAGCAAGATCAGTAAATATTTTCGGGAGATGGATATCAATCCTAAATCTGTGACCCAGCTGTGAGAGTTTTCATGATCAAAAAGAACAAGCTGTCTGGCTGTTGTGGCTCATGCCTGTAATCCCAACACTTTGATAGGCCAAGGTGGCAGATTACCTGAGGTCAGGAGTTCAAGATCAGCTTGGCCAACATACCAAAACACCATCTCTACTAAAAATACAAAAAGAATCCAGGCGTGGTGGGACACACCTGTAATCCAGGCTAGTTGGGAGCCTGAGGCATGAGAATCACTTGAACCCAGAAGGCAGAGATTACAGTGAGCCAAGATCGTGCCAGTGGACTCCAGCCTGGGTGAAAGAGTGACTCTCCATCTCCAAAAAAAAAAGAAAAAAGAAAAGAAAAACCTTAATTTGTAGCTCAAAGGCCTTTGAGGATTAAATGTGAAATGTGTTAAAATTCTTAGCACTTTTCTTGCCTCTTATAGACCCTTGATGAAGGCCCTCATTTTCTTGCCTTTGTATTCTCTTTCCTTGAGCAATGCAGGTGTTTTCTTTAATTTTGCTTCATTAAACATTTAAATGAAAATGACAGAATGACACAAGGTATATCCTGGGAGTTGAATATGTAAAAACAGTAACCACATAGTTTTTCTTTTTTTTTTTTTTTTTTTTTTTTTTTATTTTTTTTTTTTTTTTTAATTTTTTATTGGATTATAGGTTTTGGGGTACATGAGCAGAGCATGCAAGACAGTTGCGTGGGTACACACATGGCAGTGTGCTTTGCTTTTCTTCTCCCCTTCACCCACATTTGGCATTTCTCCCCAGGCTATCCCTCCCCACCTCCCCCTCCCACTGGCCCTCCCCTTTTCCCCCCAATAGACCCCAGTGTTTAGTACTCCCCTTTCTGTGTCTATGTGTTCTCATTTTTCATCACCCACCTATGAGTGAGAATATGTGGTGTTTCACTTTCTGTTCTTGTGTCAGTTTGCTGAGGATGATGTTTTCCAGATTCATCCATGTCCCTACAAACGACACGAACTCATCATTTCTGATTGCTGCATAATATTCCATGGTGTATATGTGCCACATTTTTGCAATCCAGTCTATTATCAATGGGCATTTGGGTTGATTCCAGGTCTTTGCTATTGTAAACAGTGCTGCAATGAACATTCGTGTACATGTGTCCTTATAGTAGAACGATTTATAGTCTTTTGGATATATACCCAGTAATGGGATTGCTGGGTCAAATGGAATTTCTATTTCTAAGGCCTTGAGGAATCGCCACACTGTCTTCCACAATGGTTGAACTAATTTACACTCCCACCAACAGTGTAAAAGTGTTCCTTTTTCTCCACATCCTCTCCAGCATCTGTTGTCTCCAGATTTTTTAATGATCGCCATTCTAACTGGCGTGAGATGGTATCTCAATGTGGTTTTGATTTGCATCTCTCTGATGACCAGTGACGATGAGCATTTTTTCATATGATTCTTGGCCTCATATATGTCTTCTTTCGTAAAGTATCTGTTCATATCCTTTGCCCACTTTTGAATGGGCTTGTTTGTTTTTTTCCTGTAAATCTGCTTGAGTTGTTTGTAAATTCTGGATATCAGCCCTTTGTCAGATGGGTAGACTGCGAAAATTTTTTCCCATTCTGTTGGTTGCCGATCCACTCTAGTGACTGTTTCTTTTGCCGTGCAGAAGCTGTGGAGTTTCATTAGGTCCCATTTGTCTATTTTGGCTTTTGTTGCCAATGCTCTTGGTGTTTTGTTCATGAAGTCCTTGCCTACTCCTATGTCCTGGATAGTTTTGCCTAGATTTCCTTCTAGGGTTTTTATGGTGCCAGGTCTTATGTTTAAGTCTTGAATCCATCTGGAGTTAATTTTAGTGTAAGGTGTCAGGAAGGGGTCCAGTTTCTGCTTTCTGCACATGGCTAGCCAGTTTTCCCAACACCATTTGTTAAACATGGAATCCTTGCCCCATTGCTTGTTTTTGTCAGGTTTATCAAAGATTGTATAGTTGTATGTATGTTGTGTTGCCTCCGGTGCCTCTGTTTTGTTCCATTGGTCTATATCTCTGTTTTGGTACCAGTACCATGCTGTTTTGATTACTGTAGCCTTGTAGTATAGTTTGAAATCCGGTAGTGTGATGCCCCCCGCTGTGTTCTTTTTGCTTAGAATTGACTTGGCTATGCGGGCTCTCTTTTGGTTCCATATGAAGTTCATGGTGGTTTTTTCCAGTTCTGTGAAGAAAGTCAATGGTAGCTTGATGGGGATAGCGTTGATTCTGTAAATTACTTTGGGCAGTATAGCCATTTTCATGATATTAATTCTTCCTAACCATGAACATGGAATGTTTCTCCATCTGTTTGTGTCCTCTCTGATTTCGTTGAGCAGTGGTTTGTAGTTCTCCTTGAAGAGGTCCCTTACGTTCCTTGTGAGTTGTATTCCAAGGTATTTTATTCTTTTTGTAGCAATTGCGAATGGCAGTTCGCTCTTGATTTGGCTTTCTTTAAGTCTGTTGTTGGTGTAGACGAATGCTTGTGATTTTTGCACATTGATTTTATATCCTGAGACTTTGCTGAAGTTGTTTATCAGTTTCAGGAGTTTTTGGGCTGAGGCGATGGGGTCTTCTAGGTATACTATCATGTCGTCTGCAAATAGAGACAATTTGGCTTCCACCTTTCCTATTTGAATACCCTTTATTTCTTTTTCTTGCCTGATTGCTCTGGCTAGAACTTCCAGTACTATATTGAATAGGAGTGGTGAGAGAGGGCATCCTTGTCTAGTACCAGATTTCAAAGGGAATGCTTTCAGTTTTTGCCCATTCAGTATGATATTGGCTGTTGGTTTGTCATAAATAGCTTTTATTACTTTGAGATACGTTCCATCGATACCGAGTTTATTGAGGGTTTTTAGCATAAAGGGCTGTTGAATTTTGTCAAATGCCTTCTCTGCGTCAATTGAGATAATCATGTGGTTTTTGTTTTTGGTTCTGTTTATGTGGTGAATTACGTCGATAGACTTGCGTATGTTGAACCAGCCTTGCATCCCTGGGATGAATCCTACTTGATCATGATGAATAAGTTTTTTGATTTGCTGTTGCAATCGGCTTGCCAATATTTTATTGAAGATTTTTGCATCTATGTTCATCATGGATATTGGCCTGAAGTTTTCTTTTCTCGTTGGGTCTCTGCCGGGTTTTGGTATCAGGATGATGTTGGTCTCATAAAATGATTTGAGAAGGATTCCCTCTTTTTGGATTGTTTGAAATAGTTTTAGAAGGAATGGTACCAGCTCCTCCTTGTGTGTCTGGTAGAATTCGGCTGTGAACCCATCTGGACCTGGGCTTTTTTTGTGAGGTAGGCTCTTAATTGCTGCCTCAACTTCAGACCTTGTTATTGGTCTATTCATAGTTTCAGCTTCCTCCTGGTTTAGGCTTGGGAGGACACAGGAGTCCAGGAATTTATCCATTTCTTCCAGGTTTACTAGTTTATGTGCATAGAGTTGTTTGTAATATTCTCTGATGATGGTTTGAATTTCTGTGGAATCTGTGGTGATTTCCCCTTTATCATTTTTTATTGCATCTATTTGGTTGTTCTCTCTTTTCTTTTTAATCAATCTGGCTAGTGGTCTGTCTATTTTGTTGATCTTTTCAAAAAACCAGCTCTTGGATTTATTGATTTTTTGAAGGGTTTTTCGTGTCTCAATCTCCTTCAGCTCAGCTCTGATCTTAGTAATTTCTTGTCTTCTGCTGGGTTTTGAGTTTTTTTGATCTTGCTCCTCTAGCTCTTTCAATTTTGACGATAGGGTGTCAATTTTGGATCTCTCCATTCTCCTCATATGGGCACTTATTGCTATATACTTTCCTCTAGAGACTGCTTTAAATGTGTCCCAGAGGTTCTGGCACGTTGTGTCTTCATTCTCATTGGTTTCGAAGAACTTCTTTATTTCTGCCTTCATTTCGTTGTTTACCCAGTCAACATTCAAGAGCCAGTTGTTCAGTTTCCATGAAACTGTGCGGTTCTGGGTCTGTTTCTGAATTCTGAGTTCTAACTTGATTGCACTATGGTCTGAGACGCTGTTTGTTATGATTTCAGTTGTTTTGCATTTGTTGAGCAGTGCTTTACTTCCAATTATGTGGTCAATTTTAGAGTAGGTGTGATGTGGTGCTGAGAAGAATGTGTATTCTGTGGATTTGGGGTGGAGAGTTCTGTAAATGTCCACCAGGTTTGCTTGCTCCAGGTCTGAGTTCAAGCCCTGGGTATCCTTGTTGATTTTCTGTCTGGTTGATCTGTCTAGTATTGACAGTGGAGTGTTAAAGTCTCCCACTATTATTGTGTGGGAGTCTAAGTCCTTCTGTAAGTCATTAAGAACTTGCCTTATGTATCTGGGTGCTCCTGTGTTGGGTCCATATATGTTTAGGATCGTTAGCTCTTCTTGTTGTATCGATCCTTTTACCATTATGTAATGGCCTTCTTTGTCTCTTTTGATCTTTGTTGCTTTAAAGTCTATTTTATCAGAGATGAGAATTGCAACTCCTGCTTTTTTTTGCTTTCCATTAGCTTGGTAAATCTTCCTCCATCCCTTTATTTTGAGCCTTTGTGTATCCTTGCATGTGAGATGGGTTTCCTGGATACAGCACACTGATGGGTTTTGGATTTTTATCCAATTTGCCAGTCTGTGTCTTTTGATTGGTGCATTTAGTCCATTTACATTTAGGGTTAATATTGTTATGTGTGAAATTGATACTGCCATTTTGATTCTAAGTGGCTGTTTTGCCTGTTAGTTGTTGTAGATTCTTCATTATGTTGAAGCTCTTTAGCATTCAGTGTGATTTTGGAATGGCTGGTACTGATTGATCGTTTCTATGTGTAGTGCCTCTTTTAGGAGCTCTTGTAAAGCAGGCCTGGTGGTGACAAAATCTCTGAGTACTTGCTTGTTCGCAAAGGATTTTATTCTTCCTTCACTTCTGAAGCTCAGTTTGGCTGGATATGAAATTCTGGGTTGAAAGTTCTTTTCTTTAAGAATGTTGAATATTGGCCCCCACTCTCTTCTGGCTTGTAGTGTTTCTGCCGAGAGATCTGCTGTGAGTCTGATGGGTTTCCCTTTGTGGGTGACCCGACCTTTCTCTCTGGCTGCCCTTAGTATTCTCTCCTTTATTTCAACCCTGTTGAATATGACGATTATGTGCCTTGGGGTTGCTCTTCTTGCGGAATATCTTTGTGGTGTTCTCTGTATTTCCTGCAATTGAGTGTTGGCTTGTCTTGCTAGGTGGGGGAAATTTTCCTGGATGATGTCCTGAAGAGTATTTTCCAGCTGGGATTCATTCTCTTCGTCCCCTTCTGGTACACCTATCAAACGTAGGTTAGGTCTTTTCACATAGTCCCACATTTCTTGGAGACTTTGTTCATTCCTTTTTGTGCTTTTTTCTCTGATCTTGGTTTCTCGTTTTATTTCATTGAGTTGGTCTTCGACTTCAGATATTCTTTCTTCTGCTTGGTCAATTCGGCTATTGAAACTTGCGTTTGCTTCGCGAAGTTCTCGTATTGTGTTTTTCAGCTCCTTTAATTCATTCATATTCCTCTCTAAGGTATCCATTCTTGTTATCATTTCCTCGAATCTTTTTTCAAATCTTTTTTCAAGGTTCTTAGTTTCTTTGCATTGATTTAATACATGATCTTTTAGCTCACAAAAGTTTCTCATTATCCATCTTCTGAAGTCTAATTCCGTCATTTCGTCACAGTCATTCTCCGTCCAGCTTTGTTCCCTTGCTGGTGAGGAGTCTTGGTCCTTTCTAGGAGGCGATGTGTTCTGGTTTCGGGTGTTTTCCTCCTTTTTGCACTGGTTTCTTCCCATCTTTGTGGATTTGTCCGCTGGTCGTCTGCGTAGTTGCTGACTTTTCGTTTGGGTCTCTGAGTGGACACCCAGAATGTTGATGATGAAGTATTTCTGTTGCTTGGTTTTCCTTCTACCAGTCTAGCCCCTTCGCTGTACGACTGTTGAGGTCCGCTCCAGACCCTGCTTGTCTGGGGTGCACCTCTAGTAGCCGTGGCACAGCGAGGGATGCTACCAGTTTCTTTTTCTGCTCTCTTTGTCCCAGGATGATGCCTGCCTAATGACAGTCTTTTGGATATAGAGGGGTCAGGGAGCTGCTTGAGGAGACAGTTTGTACTTTATAGGGGTTTAATTGCTGAGCTGTGCACTCTGTTGTTCATTCAGGGCTGTTAGGCTGCTATGTTTGATTCTGCTGCAACACAGCTCATTAAACAACCCTTTTTTTTTTCTCAAATGCTCTGTGTTGAGGGGTTTGGGCTTTATTTTTGGATGTCCGATCAGGTGTCCTGCCCAGCTCAAAGGCAGACTAGCCACTGTTTGGCTGCCGAGGCTCCGCCCTGCTGTTGTGTGATTCGCGCTGTTCCTGCAGGCTCTGCTGTGGTCTCCGCCACGCCCTGCGGCAGAGTCTCTTCGTTGTAGCGTGTTGCCTCAGCAACGGCAGGCTGTGTCAGCAGTGGGCGTGTATCTCAGTAGGGACGGGTTGCCTCGGCAACGGCTGGCTGCGTCAGCAGTGGGCGTGTATCTCAGTTGGGGCGGGTTGCCTCGGCAACAGCTGGCTGCCTCAGCAGTGGGCGTGTATATCAGTTGGGGCAGGTTGCCTCCATGGTGGTGGACGCCCCTCCCCCACAGAGCGTCTCGGACAGTCTGCCCGGGATAGTTTGAAATCGCGGTTTTGTTCGTCCCACTGGGTATCCCAAACGATCTGTCCCTGCAATCCCCTGGGCTGGGCTACCGTGCAAGTCTCGTTCAGTCTCAAGTCCAGCCCTCTCAAGTCTCAGGTTGCCGGTTCAACAAGGCACCCGGACAAGCGCGCCCTGTGGGGATTGCTGGGTAGGGCCGGCCGCCGCCGCCCCGGCTGCCGGCTTCGCCAGGCAGACCTACTGCCTGGTGTCCCGTGTCTTTTTATACTTGGGAGTTTCCCCGTTCTGTGGGCAACAAAGATCAGTCTGGAAATGCAGCACTGACTCACCGTTTGCGAATTCAACACGGGCTCCAATCCTGGGTTGTTCTCACAGCGCCATTTGAGTCCTGGTGACCAGTAACCACATAGTTTTTCATATTGAGTAAAAATAAATTCCAAAAAGTAAATTATTAAAAATCTACTTCTGTTTTTCTCACAAAGTTCTTGTTCTTCTTGCGATTTTTTCTCCTCTCAATGTCCTTATCCCCACTAACCATCTTAGATGGTCTTGCTGGACTTAAATTCCTCCATGTCTGTACTTTAAGAGGCCTGAAGTCACCGAAACTACCTAATGATCATCTATATGAGTTTGATATTAAAATTGTCAGTCATTTGGGTTACTCATGAGTTCGTGATAGAATTGTAGCTTCCAGTACAGAAAACCTACAACCGACTCTTAGCTAGAGCAGTTTTCTTTTAAATAACAACATGATACAAATAATAGAGCTCTTAACTGAGAGTTAAGAAACCTGAGTCCTGATGCCAGTCTTGATACTACCTGTGTGACCTTGGGCAAGTGTGTCACTTCCCTGGCTATGAGTTCTTCTTTTTTATAAAATAAGAAATTTAAATGTCCTGGTTTCTGATAAGTGCCATGATCCTAGGTGCTATATTATGTCTTCCTAAAATTGAATGATTCAGATGATCAACAGACTACTTCGCCTTCTTAGGAGAAAAATTTGCAGCAACTCTTTTTATATTATAATTTCACCCTGAATTCACCTGAAGCCTCATAGTGAATAAATCAAAACATTCAATGTGCCCAAGGTCAGTAAGTCTGAATCAATTATCACAGCAGATTATGTGTGCTAATGTGTTTACATGGCATGCTCTCTTCTCCCGGAGCATTTGTGTGGCTTAGACTGCTTTTGGTTACCAGATAAAAAAGCTCCTTGCCACCTACACTCAAGAATATAGCAATAATGGATTATCATTATTCCTGACAGCATATGCTAATTCATACTTTTAAATGAAAAGAAAGCAGAGCCTACAAAATGAATCATTTTATGCTCTCTGAATCTATCATTCTTTTGTCACATACAATTCTATGCCATAATATTTTATTTTTATAAAAAGAATCTGTTCTAATATGACCTTCTGATGTACTTGTAACTATCATAATTTATTATATAGGGCTGTTTAAATATAAATTTTAAACAGCAATATTTTAACAGATTATCCTATTTTTGTGCAAAAAGTTAAAATATGGAATCTAAAAAGGACATAAGTCAGTGTTGCTAATTTATGCACACTTTCATTTATCCATTCAACAAACAGTTTTGAGGGCCTGTCATGTGCACTGTTATAGGTAGCAGAGAAGATAAAGATCAACAAGGGAATGTTCACTTACTTTGAAGAGATTACATTACATGTGGATTTGACAAAAATGGCTACATAGCCCCAGCATCCAGAAAAAGATGGACTGTTGTAGGATTTTTAAAAAGAAGTTTTTTCCAAATGTATTTTTGTACGTGTTTGCATACAAGATGGAATTAGTTTCCTAGGGCTGCTGTAACAAATTATCACAAATTAAGATGGGTGAAAACAACAAAAATGTGTTGTCTCACATTTCTAGAGACCAGAAGCCTGAAATTAGAATGTCAGGAAGGCCATGCTCCCTCTGAAAGCTCTTGGGGAGGATCCTTTCTTGCCTCTTCTTTGCTTCTGGTGGCTCCCAGCAATCCTTGGTGTTCCTTGGCTGGTAACAGCATAACTCCAATTCTTATCTCCATCTTCACATGACTGTCTTACCCCAGCTACATCTGTGTCCAAATTTCCCACTTCTTATAAGAACAAGAGTCATTGGATAAGGCCCATCCTAATTAATATGACCTCATGTAACTTGCTTACACCTGCAAAAACCTTATTTCCAAATAAGGTCATATTCACAGTTTACACAGGGACACAAATTTGGAGGGAGATGCTATTCAACTCATTACAAACATGAAGATAAATTAAACCAATATTAATAGTTTTCATATCATATTCTACTTCTTTCAATTAATGTTCATTTTCTGTTAAGATTCTGTTGCCTTTTACTTTAAGTTTCTCTTTGAAATTGTTCTTAAACTTTTTGAATGATTTTCAAATCTGTTGGCTGCATTGTGGTTTGTGATTCAAGTTGTACAGTATTTCCTTGCTTGTTGTTGTTTCCTGAGATAAGACTCTTTATTTCAACTTTACTCAAATATTTATAACAGTTTTCCAGTAAAATTAGTGAGGATAATCTGACTTACTACAGACACTGGATACTTTGAGAATGCTATAAATATTTGTCTTACTAGAACCATATGATTATTTTAATCACTTTTCCTTTTAGATAATTTAAAAATATTTTTATTCCTGTCATAAGTACCATTCTCTACATTTCTTCTTTTTCTTTTTTGGGGAGAAGGGGGACAAGGTCTCACTCTGCCACCCAGGCTGGAATGTAGTGGTGTGATCTTGGCTCGCTACAGTCTCTATCTCCCGGGCTTAAGTGATGCTCCCACCTCAAGCACTGCAGTAGCTGGCACTACAAAAACACACACCACCATGCCTGCCTGATTTAAAAAATATTTTTAGAGACAGGGGCTCATTATGTTGCCCAGGCTTATCTCAAATTTCTGGGCTCATGCAAACCTACTTCCTCAGTCTCCCAAGTGCTGGGATTACAGGGATGAACAACTGCACCCAGCCTCTCAACCCTTTTAAAATGTGAATGGAAAATAAGTTATACCCTGATTGGGACTCTCATTCCAGTCAACCAAACCATTAGGACAAATTTCTGAAATAGGGCCCTCTGCTCAGCTTGTCTCCTGTCTCTTAACCTAAAAATAGAACAAACCCCGAGTGCAACACATACTCCAGATGAGGAACCCTGAGGCTGACTACCAGCATCTGCAACACACACTCAATACCCTACCCCTACATCCTGGATGCCTTTCTAGTAATATTTTGTAATCTCTGTCTCTCCCACTACCTACTAAACTTCCTTGATCAAAATAATAATAATGATAAGAAGAAAATAATTTAGGAATATAGAAATACTGAAAGTGAAATGCCCAGCCACTATTCAATCCCAGAGGAAACAACTGTTGGTGTGTAGCCTTTCAAACTTTTTTCTATGCCTGTCATATATAGGTATGCTTATATATCTGTGTATCTATTTTTATCCCTATACATGCTTAATTTTCTGGGCTGACTTCTCGTTATTCTTTTTAACAAGAAAACTAGATAGATCATACTGTACACATTGTTTTGCAATATGCTTGCTTTTATATCTTAAAATATATGGAAATTATATTACTAAAGCATAACTTACAGCCTTACCTCATCTGTTCAAGATAGTTTTTCAATACATAACTGTGTAACAATTTACTCAACTATTTTCTAAATGTAGACGTTTAGACTGTTTCTAATTTGGAGCTTATAACAGTGTTGAAATAAACATAAATATTACGATGTTCTGGTATTTGGTGGAACCAACTCACAGACATAGATAAATGGTAAGTATATGTAGTTTTTATTTTATAGTCAAGTACGATTAAAATGTACTCTAAAGAAAGCAGTGATCTTTTTATTTCTGCTGGGTTTGTTTTTGTTGTTGTTTATCTTTTATGGAGGGCATTCTGAAAAACTAAAAAGACCCATTGTTTTTACTCACTTTTAAAATTATTGGTAAGGCCAGGTATGGTGGCCACAGCTATAATCTCAGCACTTTGGGAGGCGGAGGAGGGTGAATCACCTGAAGTCAGGAATTCAAGATTGCTAACATGGCAAAACCCCATCTCTGTTAAAAATATAAAAATTAGCCAGGTGTGGTAGGGCACACTTGTAATCCCAGCTACTGGAGAGACTGAGGCAGGAGAATCACTTGAACCTGGGAGGTGGAGGTTTCAGCGATCCGAGATGCATGTACCACCGCACTCCAGCCTGGGTAACAGAGCGAGACTCTGTCTCAATAAAAATAACAATAATAAAATAAAACATTGTTAAAATTGCACATCTTTTCATGTGTTTACTCTCTATTTTTCTTTAATCATTTTGCCCACTTCCCTTTTCCACTTTCTGCTAGACTGTTTATCTTACTGATTTAGAAGAATTCTCCATATAGACTACAAATATATTCTTCTAGGCTGCCTTTTAGTCTTTCACTTTTGTTTATGGTATATATTTATATGCAGACATTTTAAAGTTTTTTTGCAATCAAATCTGTCCATCTGTGGTTTCGTTTTCATTCCAGATTTGGAATGAAATCTTATTCACTCAGCACTTTAAAAGAGTTATTAAGAATTTTTAAAAACTCTTTGCATGTAACATGAAAAAGGTAACTAACTTAATTTTGTAATAGATAACCAATAATATGTAAAAAGTTTATTTGAATAACTTACTCTGTTTTTTGTTTGTTTTTAAAGTATAATTACCCTGCTTATTTTGAAATGCCATCTTCGGGGTATACTCTATCTACTTTCTTGACTGTTTTCCTTCATGGATTTACCAAATCTTGCGATTAATGCCCCGTATTAATTGCTGTAACAATTAATATTAATGTTTATACTTAGGAATATACCTTATTGTTTGTTTCCAAGTTTTCTTAGTTATCTGTAAGCATTTATCCCTGCACTACATCTTAAGAGAAACTTCCAAAATAAAATTTCACTGAACTTTAATATTGTATTAAATCAATAAATTAAAACTGCCATAGTCACAACATAGTTTTTAATGTAGAAACATTATTCTTTCTCTATTATTTATTCTAGGTTTCTTTTATTATTGCTGTTTTTTCTTCATAAAGTCTCACATACTTGTGTTGTTGATATTTTGGATGATACTTTAAAATTATTTTTTGATTGGCAACAGCTATTGATTTCTTAATGTTTTTGCCTAAAATTCAGCCACCTTACGACACTAAGTTTTAGATTACTTCTTTAGAATTTTCTAGAAAGATATTTTCATCTTTAAATTATAATAATGCTGTCTCTTCCTACTTACTATATGTATATTTTTTTCTTGATTTTTGCATAGCTAGGACCTCTAGAGCAATGTTAGACAATAATATGGATACTATCCATAAAAACTGAGCCATGCTCTGGGAAGGACTCTTAACTCTTTTTTCTCACCCCTAGGCACCTCATTCCATAGTCTCATAATAACCCAGCCTGGGTCTATTGAAGCATCAAAAACATCAACATGCAATTGCTTGTGAGCTTGAGCATTTCAGTATTCTATGGGCTCTTACGGTATGAAAGTCTCATCATTCCATTGCTACGAACCTATCGGTTAACCCAGTTCTTCTTAGTATATAATAGCGGTTCAATCAGTTTGTTCTCTTAGCTTTTAACTCTATATTAGTCTTCACCTCATATTCCTAAGAGAGGTGGAAGATCCTGTCAGCTTCCTCCTTGTATCTCTATCACTAGTACTACTCTTTCAGTGTAAGCTCCTATTTTCTTTTACCTAGAGAAATGTTTCTCTAACTTAAATAACATACAAGTCCCTTGTAAAGGAAAAAAATTTATGAACCTTACTGTTAAATCATATTACTGTGATTTTGCTTAAAGATATATAAATAAAATTGGTGTAAACTTCTTAACACTTACAGTTCTTATACAAATCTAAAACCAAACCAAATTTTTACATTTACTTTTTTCAAAACCAGCATAATTAAAATGACTAACGTGACAGTACTTTTTTGCCAAAAGCAACCTATCAATTTTGAATAATATAAAGATGTACACTTAGATCTATTTGTATATAATCTGACTCTGTTTTTCCCTTGTTTTTTAATTGAGGTAAAATATGTATGAAATTTATTAACTATTTTTAAGTGTACAGTCTGGGGTATTAAGTACATTTATATTGCTGTGTAACTATTACCACCATTCATCTCCAGAACTCTTTTCTGCTTGCAATATGGAAACTCTACCCATCAAACAATCACTCTACATTCCTTCTTCCCTACAGCTCCTGGAAACCATCATTATACTTTTTGTCTTCATATTTTGACTACTCCAAGTACTTAGTGTAACTGAAGTTGTACAGTATGTGTCTTTCAGTGACTAGCTTATTTTACTTAGCATAATACCTTCAAGGTTCTATGTTGTAACATATGTCCAAATTTTCTTTCAAGACTGAATAATATTCCATTATATATATATGTATATACATACATATATATAATATTTTGCTTATCCATTTATTCATTAATGGGTATGGGTTGCTTTTATATTTTACATATTATAAATAATGCTGCTATAAACAAATATTTCTTTGAGATCCTATTTTCAATTCTTTTGAGCATCTGCCCAGAAGTGGAATTCCTGAATCACTTGGTAGTTTTATTTTTTAATTTTTTGAAAAAATGCCATACTATGTTTTGTAACAACTATATCATTTTACATTCCCACTGAAAGTGCACACATGCTCCAATTTCTCCACATCCGTAACATCATTTATTATTTTCTCTTTTGATAATAGCCAACCCAATGGGTGTGAGGTGGTATCTCATTATCGTTTTGACTTGCATTTGTCTAATGATTAGTGATGCTGAGCATCTTTTTATGTGCTTCTTAGCTATTTGCATGTTTTCTTTCAAAAAATGTCTATTCAAGTTTCTAGGCCATTTTTTAATCATGTTGTTTATTTTTTGTGGTTGTCTGCAGTTCTACCTCTATAACACTCAAATAAAGACTACTTGTTTGAATAAAAATGTTTCACAAAATGATTTTAATAACTCAAGACTTTGTGTGCTCTTTCAGATAAGTCAGACTTCATATTTAGCCAAACTCTGGCACTATGCAATTCTCAAATGCCAATTTTAATGAGCTGTCATTTCATAACTCAGTAAAGCTTGTTTGTTCATTTTAAGGTAAGGTTAGCATGGGGGAGTTATTGAAGTCTGCATTGTGTGGATGCATAAAATCAGGTGCAGAAAAATTCTTTATTACTTTTGCTTTTATATCAACTATTTATCAGTGATGCAAGTTGGCACATATAATGACATGATTATGCTGTTAAAGCTGGGTACTGTGTAATAACTCATTTTATCATCATATTATTAAGTTTTGGAAACATTTTTTAAGCACCAAGTTTGAGGTTTTTTATATTTATTTTTAATTCTGTAATAAAGTAAAATGTCAGAAAGTTCAGCTTTCAAATTAACTATATCTCTTAAGCTGTATTTGTAATTCACATTATTAAATAATATTATTAAATTTGTAAGTCACATTATTGAATGATAGTATTAAATGACAGTCAGATTTTCTGATTGAATAATATTTCAGTCAATTTTGACTTAGAAAAAAACAGACATTTCAGTCTTTGATGACGAAAATGTTTTCACAGGATGTAAAGTTTTTAGTAGAACCTTTTAACTCGTGATTTATCACTCAGCAAGCAAGGCTTTTTAAATTGTAAATCTTGGCCTGGTACAGTGGCTGACACCTATAATCCCAGCACTTTGGGAGGCCCAGGTGGGTGGATCACTAGGTCAGGAGTTTGAGACCTGCCTGGCCAACATAGTGAAACCCTGTCTCTACTAAAAATATAAAAATTAGCCAGGTGTGGTGGCACGTACCTGTGGTCTCAGATACTTGGGAGGCTGAGGCAGGAGATTCACTTGAACCTGGGAGGCAGAGGTTGCAGTGAGCCAAGACAGCACCATTACACTCTACCTTCAATGTCAGAGCAAGACATTGAAAAAAAAAATTGTAATCTTTTCTTGATTTTTAAGCTCAATTTCAAGTGCATCCCCATATGAACTCTCCCTACCTGCAATAATCATTCCTTGGACCTTATAGAACTTGGTCTCTATCTCTCAAATATTATATTTAGAACTAAAATTTTTATTTTGTTTCTTTACGTAACTTTCTCATCCAATCATCTGTGGGGTTTTTTAAGAGACAGCATCTTATTTTCTTCATTTCTGAAGCTCCTCTCAGTGGAAAGCACAATTTAAAAAAAATCTTAATACACAAAGCATAATAGAAAAGGTTTACACTTTCATGCAAGTTTTAAAAGAGGTGGAAGAGTGTTCTTTATTATTGGGTTTACTTTAATGACTGATTTCTCTATGGAAAAGTAAGCACACTGTAGCACAGTTCTGGTGACATTTGGCTCTTTTTATGTATGCTGAAACCTAACTGTTGAAATATCTTTTGTCCTTAAGTCACAGTTTCACAATTATCATTTACTCTGGCATACTAAACTGAAAAAATAAGTTCATGTTGATAACAGTGTACATTTCTTCCAACTTTTGTGAATGTTTTAATGTAACTATGTAACCAAAATGTAAAAGCAATTTCAGATTGTAAATATGTATTCAATTGTATGTTCAAATTCTGCCTTTGAAAACATCTATTGCTTCCCATCAGTACACATTTTTAAATGGGGAAATACACCCCTCATCTTCAATTAAGGGTTCTTAACTACCCTCATTAAATGTCTGATTTGACTTAGGTGAAACTGAGCTATGGAGCTTTGGTGACAGTATTTAAATCTCATATCTGTAAAATGTTTTTAGGGAAATGGATCAGAAAGAGAAAACCTTCATCATTCTAAATTTCTAAATGTCTCAATTTCAGAAATGAGCTTTCGATACTAACAATTTTTGTTTTTATTCCCAGCGTTCCAGTGGTGCCCTTGCCATTCCCTTGTGTGCATTCCAGGGGACTGTGTCTCTCCACGCACCTACAGGGAAAACCCTATCTCTTTCTACCTATGAGGTAAGCGCAGAAGGGCAAAAAATAACTCCAGCCTCTAAGAAAATAGAAGTCTATCGATCCAAAAGTCTTGGCCATGAACCAAACTCAGAAGATTCTTCATCCACGTTTGCAGACACCAGTGTGAAAATACACTTGGAGGTTCTTGAAATTTGCGATAATGAAGAGGCCTTGGACACTGTGTCAATCATTAGTAACATAAGCCAGTCCTCCACACAAGTCAGATCTCCATCCTTACGGTACTCCAGGAAAGAAAACAGATTTGTTTCATGTGATCTAGGGGAAACGGCCTCATATTCCCTCTTTTTACCCACGAGTAATCCTGATGGTGATATCAACATCTCTATTCCAGACACCGTAGAAGCACACAGGCAGAACAGTAAAAGGCAGCATCAAGAGAGGGATGGCTACCAGGAGGAAATTCAGTTGTTAAATAAAGCTTACAGAAAAAGAGAGGAAGAAAGCAAGGGTAGTTAGTGGCTATTCGGTCTAATAGGAGCAAGAATGAATCTGCAACATCAACTGTGAAACTAACATCTTTGTTATGAGACTGATTTCCTTTTATTTGTTGGTTTACATAAGCTTTACTGATTTAATAGTTAATTTTTTTGTGGCAACAACTGGAACTAGTGTAAACATTTAAGTACATTTGATGTGTTACCTAAAGATCACACACTGTGGTAATTAAAAGATTTTGCTTCTTACCTGATCTCTAAAAAATCTTTTCTAAACCAAATCTTGGCCTAGTTTACTAATGTTTTTGCTTATGTTTGTCAACCTCTGAGTAAACAGAAAATTGTATAAACTCAGTGAATATACTGTTCCATGCATATGTTTCTACATATAATGTTGGCCTTTTATGCAAAGGGGAAAAAAGGGAAATTTGGGGAATGGAAGAAATGTAACAAAACTCCAAGTTGTATTTGAAGAAACTTGCCTAAATGTGGCTAGCAAAACAAGGTTATTATACTTAAATGCTTTAGCTTTATATTATTCTGTAAAATGAAGTTAGCTTCCAACTGGAAAACATGCATGTTCCTAGTCTATAAATAGTTGTTTCCTTCATTTCTACCAAATACAAATTGTTTACTGAGTGTTTTTTCTTTCTTTCTTACCTATAACAGTTTTCCTTTCATGTTTTCAGTAAGTCAAGACTGTCCCATAAAACAAATTTGTTATGTTTTACAGGTGGAATTATTAGTATCTTTAACTAAAAAATTTGTAATCGTACACTTTACCCTAAAATTGCTTTTTTAAAAAAATTTGAGTGGAAATTGGGGAAAAATAATCTGGCAGATTCAGTTCTGTGAGGTGCTTCCAACTATGGTAGGCTTCTGGATACAGCAGATGAAAATCCTCTAAGTCTTAAACAAAAGTGTCTTGTTTCTAAAGCTGTGGATTGGGCAAACTTTCTTAGTCATTCTTGAAATAGAAAATATTCAAATACTGTATCAAGTTTAGGTGCTTTTTTGTTTCTTCTCTAAAGATGTGTTATCTCAAGGAAACAATTGAACCTATTTTATTAAATGACTGTAAGGTATACATTTCAAGATCATTCTAAAATGCATTACACTGTAAAAATGCAGGAATCACCTTGTCAGAATAACAGTGATGCATATTTCAAAAATTATAAAGTGATTTTTCTTCAAATTTTTATTCTAACCTTCCTGTAAACATATATGAAATGTGTCACCTAAAAGTTTATTCTCCAAAGTTACTGAGTTGGCATTTTACACAGTCTTAGACTTTGTGCCCCTCACATTACTCACATATTTTACTGATTTATTTATTTACAGATTGAGTAAATTGAGTTTTAGAATAGTTTATTTTGATTTCTATTTCATTATGTTGAATAAGAATTCAAAATTACTTGACGTGGGCTTTCAAAATGTTTCATCTTCAGAGGATGTTTTGTTGCCACAAACACAAGCCATTTTCAAAATAATTATCTCAATGGACTTTCTCCATCTTTAATTTAACTTCTCAATGTCTAGTTATCTGAATTTGAGAAACATATGTAGTACCATAATGTTTGTAAAGCAAACCTCGAAAAATGTGTAACATATAAATTCAAAGTCAAGTGTATTCTCATTACAAATATATTTTATTTTAAAAGACTGTATCACCAACATTAACAGCTATTTTACCACAGTGACAAATGGATAGATCAACAGCACTAAATATCTTTATAAAAGAAAAATTGAATTGAATATTCTAATAATGCTTTGTAAAAGATAGGGTTTGATATCTTAATCTTAGATGCACAATTTCTGAAAGAGAAAGATATTGCTGCTTTAAAATGCAATTTCTGGGAAAAAGGAAATCAGACACAGGATCATAATAAAACTGAAGACAATACCAAAGATTTGAAGGCAAACATATTGTTTATAACTGCACAGCAATCTGAATGGATGGAGATAATAACAGAAATCAAGGTTTAAAGAGCATAAGAATTGGATAGAAGACAATAATCCCCATTTTCCCTTTCATTTTATTTTAACTGGACAAGGGCTTAAACTGAGGGAATTGGAAAAACAATCAGGATATTCCCATTTAATTGCCCTTGGTTGCTAAATTAACTTTATAATGGATACACATAAAAATTATGCTGCATTGAAACAACACCAGGAATTTTTAACCCAAAGTTATAGCTTGAAAAGCTAATCAGCATCATATACTAAACTGTAACACTTCCAACTCCAAGCTAAAAATAGCTGAATATACAAGAAAAATCTACTAGAGCTGTGCCTAAGCATGAATGGCACTCCAAATCCTTGTTAAGGGAAAGGAGGAAGATTAAACTACACAAGTTTACTTAAGTCTACTTAAGTATCTAACAAGTGATCCAGATTATGAAAGTGTGTTTCTAGTAGAGGAAATACCTTTATAGATACCTTGTGATATAGCCAAATATCTTACCCTTGTAGAGTTATACTGTTATTCTTATTAATAAATATTGTATTTTGTATAGCTATCTTTCTCTATGAATTGATGTATCTGAAGGCAAAAACGTCTTGTTACCTAATAAAAATATCACCATCTGGTGGTGACTCCTATAAACTGCAAACACAACACGTAATCCCCAAGAGTCCCTAATAGTATAAACACCTAATATATAATCCCTAAGACTTCTGAGAGTTGTCTCTGACAGAGGCAACTCCTTTTGAAGACAGCAAATGCCACAGTATTACTTAAAATAATAATAAAATGAGACTTAGTTATGTATTTTTTGAAAGCTTTTTTTGACATGGTTCTGTAATACTGGATTTTACAAATTGATTTTCCCTTAATTTCTTATACTTTTCAGCTACTTTCATTCATTTCTTCATACTAATATTTTATAAATGACTATTACATACTAAAAACTGCTCTAGGTACTTGGTTTTATAATTTTTTGAACAAAACCCAAACAAAACAAATATATATATTTATATTTACTGTGAGTTTGAGACAACCACGAAGTCAGAGAACACAGTCCACACAAGACTGCCCTCACTCCTGACACAAATCGCAAATTCAAGGAGTTCCCAAAACCAATGCTAGTTTCAATAATTTGCTAGAAGGACTCACAGAATTCACAGAAAACTGTATACTCATGGTTATGGTTTATTACAGTGAAAGGATATAGATTAAAATCACCCTAAAGAAGAGGTCATAGAGCCAAGTCCAGGAAAAGTTGTAAATGTGGGACTTCTGTGGTATTCTCCCCATGGAGTCATGGACAGCATTACTTTCTTTGGCATCAATGTGTAACAACTTGCACAGAATATTGCCAAGCAGAAAATCTCAACTGAACCTTGGTGTCCAGAATCGTTACTGGGACTCCATCATTGCAGGAGCAAGGGTAAGCATGGTTGACTACTCACATAACTGATGTCTCTTTCTAGCCCCCCAGGAGGCCAAGTTAACATAAAATGCCCAACAGTCCCCTCTCAAAAACACATTGTTACTATCTGCTGGTCCAAGACCCCCAGACAAAGATACTCTTTTCAGGCATGCCATTCCAAAGACTTAGAAATTACCTCCCCTGAAGCCGAGGACAAAAGCCAAACCTCTCTTTGGATAGGTTAAGTTCTTTTTTATACATTTACATATATACATACGGTAGTGGTAAGTATGTGGTAAATATATATGTATGATAGTTTTAAGTGTATTGATAGAAAATAGGAACCAAAAGTAATAATGGCTAAAGAGTAAAATTAGAATAAAGGGAAAAACATGGGAAGAGTGCTTTTTTCAATAATTTAGTCAGAAAAGCCTTCACTTATAAAGTAACATTTCATCAGAGTCTCAAAGTGAGTTAACATGCTATGTGATTATCTAGGGAAATCACAGTCTCAGCAAAGGGGACAGCAAGTATCCAGACATAGGAGTGTGCCTTTTGTGCTCTGTGAAACCATCAAGGAGGTCAATGTGAATGCAGCTGAGTGAAAAAGGGAGAAAGTGGTTGGAGATAAAGGCAAACAGATAATGGCAGGAAGAGACAGATTATTAGTGCCTTGCAGACTAGTTATGAACTTTGAGTCTTGTTCTAAATGAAGTGAAAAGCCATTGGAGGGTTCTGAGCAAAAAAGTGACATGACCTCATTTCAAAAATGATTGTCTATTGCAAGGGTCTATAAAACTATATGGAGACAAAGACCACCGCAGAAAGAACAGTTAAGCTATTTTAATAGTCTAGGATAGAGATGATGTTGGCTTAGGGTGGTAGTAGATGGCATCAGAATTGTATTCTGATTAAATAAATGAAGAGGATTTCCTTGGTAACATGAAAAAAATACACATTTCTTAAAAGCCTATCTATGAAGCCTGTAGCTTGAGGGAAAAACAATTATCACATGTATTTCCTGTCAGTACTCTGCAATATCTCAATGTTTCTTAACTCCTCTATGTATCACAGAGACTAGAAGACAGAAAACTATTTCTAAGCCCCTTTTTTCAGCAAAGTTTGAGTTCAGCATCTAACAATGACAGACACTTGTACAAGATTTGGAAGGCAGAGTTGAAGAGAAGCAGCAGCAATTAAATGAATGTTTGTTTATGAGTAGGGCCTTTCTTCTTTAAGATATGGTTCAGGGGCCTAGTTCATGGAGTTTAACGTTTTTAATGTATGGTTCTTATAATCATTATGCTCATCTGCATCAGCAGATGGGAAAAAGGACATGAAGGATTCTACACTGGAGTGCTTAGTGCTACTGGCCTGGAAGAACTGCACCTCAGTTGCTACAGCTTATGGTATTGGATAGAACTAAATACAGAGCCACAGTTGATTCCAAAGGAGACTAAAAAATATATCTAGCTGTGTACACAATGAAGAACCCAAAATATGGTGAAGAGCTAGCTAGCCTGTCTTTGTTATATGCCCTAATAGCAACTAGACAATCACAAATTATGCCATAATAGAATGTAAAAAGCACTCCCTGACCATTTTTATAAGCTGCAGAGGCAGAGGCACTAAGCACAGTTAATCGAACAATGATACATTTTCCCAACTTTGAACCATATGGTCTTAACCCTGAATATGTGACGTCAACACTCCAGTTCAGACTATACTGCTCCAAATGTAAGTTAGTTTATAAAATCTTTTATAGCTTAATATACAAAAAAAATCATATCTACTAGTCTTTGCTACAGTCTTGAAGTCTTAATTTCAAATACATAATGGAATATACATACACAAACATTCATACACACACATAGAAACATATGTTCCTCTCAAGAATAGGCAGTCACTTTCCAGAATTGAGCAAAGATCCAAATATAAAACAACTTTGAACACAATATTTTGCAATATGATATAGAGCAGTTTAGATACCTAGAGGCACGTTGTTTTTGAAACACTTTGTTAGAGAAGAGGACCTTTGTTCTACCTTCACATATGCATAGTCTCACTGGGTAATTTTTCAAGAATAAAGGAAAAAATATGCCTCAGAGGTAAATTGTATTCTCCACCACTTAGTAGAAATACAACTTCCAAAAACTTTCAGGTTTTTTTTTTTTTTTTGAGACAGAGTCTTTTTCTGTCGCCCAGGCTAGAATGCAGTGGTATGATCTTGGCTCACTGCAACCTCCACCTCCCAGGTTCAAATAATTGTCCTGCCTCAGCCTTAAGAGTAGCTGGGATTACAGGCACCTGCCACCACACCCAGCTAATTTTTGGTGGAGATGAGGTTTTACCACATTGGCCAGGCTGGTCTCGAACTTTTGACCTCAAATGATTCGCCTGCCTCAGCCTCTCAAAGTGTTGGGATTGCAGGCATGAGCTACTGTGCCCAGCCCCCAAAAGTTACTAATGTCAGGGTCAAAAAATATTAGAGTTTAGACAAAGTCCTGATTACCTAGTTAAGAGTGGTAAAGTTACATATCTACTTATAACTGAAGGCTTAAGGCCTTGTGTTTTCATTATCCTTTTTTAATTAAAAATAATTCTATTCATTAAAAATAATTTCTTAGCACTCTTTCGCAATATTTTTTCCCAAGATCCAAGATTGCATGCTTAAATTGGGTGAGAAAAATCCACCAATTTAATAAGATTGTGTAGCTTTAACAGGAAAATATGTTATAGAAATCTCTCAAGAAGGTATTTAATATGGATCTTGGAATCCTATCACCTCACAAAGTCACATTTTGTTTTCCTTTTTGTGGGAAACAGACAGAATTAGTAGGCAGACATGGCATTTGTTCATACAGATAGATACCTGGTTCACCCAGGATAGTGCTTTTTTAGAATTGTTTTTCTTCCATATTACATGTTCTTCTTCTTCTTTCCTTTTTTTATTTTTTCTGAGACGGGGTCTTACTGTGTTGTTCAGGCTAGAGTGAAGTGGCATGAAAACACTCACTGCAGCCTCGATCTCCTGGGCTCAAGTGATCCTCCCACCTCAGCCTCCCAAGCAGCTGGGACCACAAGCTTCACACCACCACACCTGGCTAATTTTTTAATTTTTTTGTAGAGGCAGGGCTTACCTATGTTGCCCAGGTTGGTCTCCAATTCCTGTATCCTGCTCTTCTAATGGGACTCCGGCTCTACTCCCACAGCATGCTAAGGCCCTAACTGTGCTTAAACCTAGGTAGACATCTGTAACTGTCCCAAACAGTAAAACACAGTGGAAGTGATGTTACATGCCATTTCAGGCTAGTTCATAAAGATGTCAACTGTCACGTACTTCCACCTTGCTTGGTGACACTTTCTTTTGAATCCAGCTGCAATGCTGTGAGAAGGCTCAAACTAGGCCACACAGAGAAACCAAATGGAGAGGCTATATGTAGGTGTTCCAGTCCATAGACAAACTTTACATTCTACAGAAGGGTGGGGGCACCTTTATCAGCATGTCCCGCATCCCCACCTCCCAGTGGAAGTAGGGGTTAAAGGTTTCATTTTCCAAGAACACTGAAAAAAATCTCCATCACCCCCATGCCTTCATGAATATTATACTTATGAAGAAATTATTTAAGAGTTGTTTCACAGGATTCAGATAAAAAATGATGAAGAATAAAAGATTCCCTAATACTAACAAAATTGTGATATCTTCCAGGGTGGTATGGTTCTGTGCAGCTCACTTTTGCTGCATTCCAGAGGGGACGGTGGGGTGAGTGGGGGAGCAGAAGCACGACACCAAATGCTGTGGTTTTGAAAGAAATAGCTATGCATTCTTTAGCCCAGCCCACCATTAGTGAAGAGGACATTTGAGAGACACATTTTTGTTGGCTGCCCAAAGAACAGCACACAACAGAGAACCAGTAAGAAGAACAATGGCAATTATAAGGAACCGTCCCATCTGTTTACTGGCATTAGGTAATATAAAAATTTTTGTGGTTCCGATCAAGGCAGAGAAAAAAGAAAAAGGAGATAACAACTGACGTTTTCCTTCCAATCAATATCTCTCAGGTCTTTCATTGAAAATCTTGCTTTTGTGCAGATTTTTACTATAGTGACATTTGTTCTAAAGTGTTTGCCTAAAGAACAGTCTCAAGCATACCTTAAGTACTACTTCATGCTGAAGAAGTATGGAAGACATAGTAATTTTACACTTATAACTAACTACCTAGGATCAGCAAACTTGAGGTGAAGGGTAATAAAAGAAAATAGAGATAATGCAAACTTTCTATGGGGTGGTCATGAGGACTGTGTGAAATTAGATAAGAAATTGTATTACTTTCCTAGAGTTGTCATAAAAAATTACTACAAAGTCTTAACACAAATTTACTATTTTACAGTTCTGTAGCATAATGTTTTCACAAGAGTCTTCACTGGGCTAAAATCAAGGGGTTGATATGATTGTATTTCTTTTTATTTATTTATTTTTCTTCATGTTGGATGAGCAATGTGCTGATGCTGTAACAAGGTCTGAGGGTGGCACATCTCACACATGCACGTGAATACCCAATCATTATGCTCATGAACTACAAACGGATCAGTATAGTTCTATTTCTTTCCAGAAGCCCTGGGGAATATCTATTTTCTTTTCCAGTTTCTAGCAGCTGCCTGAATTATTTTGCTTGTGACCCCTTCCTCCATCTTCAAAGCTAGCAACAGCTAGTCAAACCCTTATGTCACATCACTATGACCTTCTGTTTTGCCACCCTCTTTCACTTTTAAGGACCCTTATAATTACATAGGTCTCACCCAAATAATTCAGTGTATCTCCCCATTTTAAAGTCAGCTGCATTTATCAGGTTTCTCAGAGAAACAAAACTAATAGGACAGACATAGATATACAGAAAA
The DNA here is from genome assembly GCF_049354715.1 of Callithrix jacchus. NCBI lineage: Eukaryota > Metazoa > Chordata > Mammalia > Primates > Cebidae > Callithrix > Callithrix jacchus. The sequence goes on from NC_133518.1 coordinate 31,097,758, forward strand.
TGAGCTATATCATGAGAGATTGGATCACATAGTTACAGAGACTGAGAAGTCCTACAATATGCTTTCTATAAGTTGGAGACCTCAGAAAGCTATCCCAAAGCCTAAAGGCCTAAGAACCAAGAGCACTGATATCCAATAACAGGGGAAGGATGCCCCAGCTCAAGAAGAGAGAGTAAATTTGCCTTCCACCTTTTTGTTCTACTTGAGCCCTCAATGGATTGGATGAAGCCCACTTACACTGATGAGGGTGATCTTCTTTACGCAGTCTATGAATTCAAATGCAAATCCTTTCCAGAAACATCCTCATAGACCCAGTTAAAAGTAATGTTTAACCATCTCTGTGAGTATCCCTTAGCCCAATTAACTTGACAAATAAAATTACCACATCAGCTGATTAGCAACCTTACTTTCCCCTGGCCATGTAATTTATTCAGTTTCCAGGGAGTTTCCATGACATCTCAGCCAGACACAGTGGCTCACACTTGTAATCTCAGCATTTTGGGCGGTTGAGGTGGGAGGATCACTTTATCCCAGGAGTTCAAGATGAGCCTGGGCAACATAGTAATATCCCATGTCTACAAATAACAATAATAAAAAAATAGCCAGGCATGGTGGTGTATACCTGCGGTCCTAGCCACTTGGAAGACTGAGGTGAAAGGATTGCTTGAGTCTGGGAGGAGGAAGCTGTAATAAGCCATGGTCATGCCACTGCACTCCATTCTGGGCAGCAGAGTGAGAGCCCACCTCAAAAAAAAAAAAAAAAAAAAAAAGACATAGACACGTTTGGGGCCATTATTCTGCCAACCATAAATGCTTGTCACCTAGTCCAATACCTAGCAAATGCAAATGCTAAGTGACAAATAAACACTAATTCTCTTCCTCATTTACTCTCTATATTAGTCTTTTTGGGCTGTCATAACAAAATACTACAGCCTGGGCAGCTGAAACAACAAACATTTGTTTCTTAAAGTCTGGAAACAAGGAAGCTCAAGACCAAGGTGCCAGCTAATTCTGTTCCTAATGAAGGCTATCAATGAAGCGTCAAACTCCAAAACATCTGAAGAGATTTATTCTGTGTCAGACACCAATGACCATGGCCCATGACACAGTCCCAGGAGATGCTGAGAACATGTGTTCAAGGTGGTCAGGCTACAGCTTTGTTGTATATATTTTAGGGAGACATAAGACATCAACTGATACATGTAAGAGGTACACTGGTTCCATCTGGAAATGTGGGACAACTCAAAGAGCAAGGAGGTTTCCCGGTCATAGGTGAATTCAAAGATTTTCTGACTGATAAAGGGTTTATCTAAAGACCTGGGATCAACAGAAGGGACTGTCTGGGTTAAGATAAGGAGTCATGGAGACCAAGGTTCTTATTATGCAGATAAGGTCTCCAGGTGTTGTAAATATTTCTTATCCAATTTAAAAAGGTTCCAGACTCTTAGTTCTCTCATGGATCAGGGAGATTTGGAAAGGAAAAGAGATTCTCTACAGAATGTAGATTTCCCCACAAGAGACAGCTTTGAAGGGCTATCAAAATATGTCAAAGAAATATATTTTGGAGGAAAATGCTTTCTTTCAGGGCCTACTGTTATTTGATATCATATTGCTACAAAGAGTCTGTTCTGTCAGTCTTAAGGTCTCTGCTTCAATGTTAATGCTGGTCAGCTATACCTGACTCCAAAGGAAGGAAGGTATAACGAGGCATATCCAACCACCTATTCCCATGATGGCCTGAACTAGCATTTCAAGTTTACTTTAGAATGCTCTTGGCTGAGAGGACGAGTCCATTCAGTTGGTTGGGAGGGCTTCCAATTTTATTTTGGGGCCAGGTGTGGTGGCTCACACCTGTAATTGCAGCACCTTGGGAAGCTGAGACAAGAGAATTGTTTTGAGTCCAAAAGTTCAAGACCAGATCAGACAACACAGGAAGACCCCGTCTCTGCCAAAATTTTTTTAAAATTAGCTGGATGTGGCAGTACCCATCTATGGTTCCAGCTACTTTAGGGGGCTGAGGTGAGAGGATCGCTTGAACCAGGGAGGTTGGGGCTGCAGTGAGCCGTGATTGTGCCACTGCACTCCAGCCTGGGCAACAGAGCGAGACTCCATCTAAAAGAAAAAAAAAAGAGAGAATTTTATTTTTGGTTTACAGAGCTATTTCTGGAGTGTAGAGGCTGTTTTGTCCTCATGTGGCCTTTCCTCTGAGAGGCAGGTACAAGCTCTCTGATGGCCTTTTTTTTTTCTCTGAGACAGAGTCTCCCATCATTGCCTGAACTGGAGTGCAGTGGCGACTCACTGCAACCTCCGCCTCCTGGGTTCAAGCGATTCTCCTGTCTCAGCCTCCCCCAGTAGCTGGGATTACAGACGCCTGCCACCACACCCAGCTAATTTTTTGTATTTTTAGTTGATGGTCTCGATCTCCTGACCTCGTGATCCACCCATTTTGGCCTCCTAAAGTGCTGGGATTACAGACGTGAGCCACCACACCCAGCCGATGTCTCTTTTAAAAGGGCACTAAACCTATTGGATCAGGATCTCACCTTTATAATCTCATTTTGCTTTAATTACATTTTTTAGAGTCCTCATCTCTAAATACAGTCACACTGGGAGTTAGGGCTTCATAATGAATTTTGCAAGAGCACAAAGATTTAGCCTGTAACACTCTCACCATTTTCTTACCACTTTGCCCCATCATCTTCAATATGCCTACTCGATCTCATCTATTAAACAATTTACATACTTTTTATATCAGGAGTACCCAACTGGAATACTTTTATAGGAATTATTCATTCCTGTGGCCTTAATCATATTTGCCAAGAACTCCTAAAATGTATAATTTCAGCCTACTCTCTCTCTTTTTTTTTTTTTTTGAAACAGAGTCTAGCTCTGTTGCCCAGGCTGGAATGTGGTGGTGCGATCTTGGTTCACTGCAATCTCCACTTCCTGGGTTCAAGCGATTCTCCTCCCTTAGCCTCCTGAGTAGCTGGGACTACAGGCGTGCATTATACTTGGCTAATTTTTGTATTTTTGGTAGAGATAGGGTCTCACCATGTTGGCCAGGCTGGTCTCAAACTTCTGGCCTCAAGTGATCTGCCCACTTCAGCCTCCCAAAGTACTGGGATTACAGGTATAAGCCACCACACCCGGCCTCTGTGCTTTTAACTCTTAACCAACTGCTTTCCAGATATTCCATTTGTATGTTTCATAGGATCCTCAAACTCTACATGAACAAATAAAGCACATTAACTGATCCTGCTCCTTATTCCCAAAATGTTCCTTGTCCTCTATTTCTCATCTCAGGATATAATGTACCTTCTCACGTGTTAATAATTCAAATCATAAACTTCAAGTCATTTAGCCCTTCTAATTCTCTACATTCAATGAATCATCACATTTAAGTAATTTTATCTTCCAACGTCTCCTGATTCCAATTCTTTCCATTCATAATACCCTGTCATCCATTTTTGCCTCCCCTACATCACACAGCTAGTTTCCCTGTATTCACTCTTGTCTCCGCTATTTCCACTTGAAGCAGTCAAAATTATCACTCCTCTGCTTAGAGCATACCACTGTTCTTTAAGTGGCATGTAAGGTTGTCCATAATTAGACCCCTATCTACCTCTTTGGCCTTCCTCATCAGTCTTTAAGTTTCAGGGTAGTTGTCTCAGCTCTCCAATGTCTCACATCATCATCTGTCTTTACACATTGTTCCTTTCACCTGTCATACTTTTCTTCTACCCGCTAGTCTGGCAAAAGTCTACTTATCGAAAAAGTTGTTGCATAACTCACGTAACTCCAAAATTAAATTCTTTTGCTCTAATGTCTCATGGCTGTTAGGGAGGAAATACTTTGTGTCTGTCCTCTTAGAGTCAATATTTGCAGGCCCCAGAGTTAAAGAGAAAAAACAGATTAGCAACAGAAAAGACAGACTTAATGATATACATAATACAGTTCACAGAAAAAGGTAATTCAGGGAGGCAGAGTTTGGGGCTTATCTACCATCTTAAAAAGGGAAGACGAGGCTGGGCGCGGTGGCTCAAGCCTGTAATCACAGCACTTTGGGAGGCCGAGGCGGGTGGATCACGAGGTCCAGAGATCTAGACCATCCTGGTCAACATGGTGAAACCCCGTCTCTACTAAAAATACAAAAAATTAGCTGGGCACAGTGGCGCGTGCCTGTAATCCCAGCTACTCAGGAGGCTGAGGCAGGAGAATTACCTGAATCCAGGAGGTGAAGGTTGCAGTGAGCCAAGATTGCGCCATTGCACTCCAGCCTGGGTAACAAAATCAAAACTCCGTCTCAAAAAAAAAAAAAAAAAAAAAAGGGAAGATGAAAACAGCACTTATGGAAAAAACAAATGACTTTTAGTAAGAATAAATGGGAACTTAAAACAGATACCAGATATGATAGTGTTGTGACAGTGTCTATTAAAGTGTGTTGCCAACTTCTAGCCACCAGTGATAAGCGTCAGTCTTCCCTGGTTTCCCTCCCAGGGAGGATATTGATTTGAATTCTTTTGGGTGGTTCTGTGTTTAGACAGATAGATTTCAGAAACTCAAATGTCTTTGCTCAAGATAATTTTTAGGCCACAATGGTGTATTATAGACCTCCTCCTGGTATTTCCCTTCCTTAATTCACTGCATAAAGATAGCCTTTGTCTTTCCCTTAAGACCCTAAGCAAATGAAAGCTCATGCCATACTTGCTTTATTCAGTAAGTATTCCCAGCACCTTCACATCAGTTAACTGTAACATGAGATGGATATCTCCTGGTGAACATCCAAACCTGTGTGGCCCAATTACTTGATTATTCAAGAACAGCTTGCACACTCAGTGGCCTGGTTAATAAACGGTATATAGCTTCAAATGAACATATGAATCTTCAAAGTAGTTCATTTACATTGCCTATGAGCTCTGCACTGAATTTGGGTAGACACACTCATCTTATGCTATTGGATGAACAAAGTAAATAGTAACAATACTTTCAAGGAGGTAGGGGTATTTTCAATTATATATCTGAAAGATCGTCAGGCTGTTCTCAAGACTTAAGAAATCATTTGATACTTTTAGAAAATGGTGCATTTATCCACGGGTTCTTTTTTTGTTTGTTTGTTTGTTGAGGCAGAGAGTCTCGCTCTGTCGCCCAGGCTGGAGCACACAGTGGCGCAATCTCGGCTCACTACAACCTCCGCCTCCTGAGTTCAAGCGACTCTCCTGCCTCAGCCTCTCAAGTAGCTGAGACTACAGGCGCCCGCCACCACACCCAGCTAATTTTTGTATTTTTAGTAGAGACGGGGTTTCACCATGATGGCCAGGCTGGTCTCCAACTCCTGAACTTATGAGCCGCCCGCCTCGGCCTCCCAAAGTGCTGGGATTACGGCGTGAGCCACACCGCCCATCCGGCTTCTTTTGTTTCAGTCAATGTTTCCTATCCTAGGACCTAAGTGGAAGAAAACTGCGGATTTTATCAGGAGAAATAACAAAGTAAAGCCAAAAGCCATTGGTTCACTTGTCGGGCCTACGGAAAGAAAATCTACGAACCTTTGGTTGGCTGCTGCTCCAGAGGTACAAAGGTAAACAACTCCAGGACTCTGACAGAACCTAATCCCTGCCACCCTTCAGACCACCGGAGTCGTCCCCCCCGTGACGTCACCAGAAACCGCTGCTTGTGACGCTAAATGGCCCGCCCTCTTGCGCTACGCTAAGGAAGCAAAACGGAAGTGGACGTACAGTGGTTTCCGGGCACGGACGCCATTTCCAGCTGTAGCCAGGACAATGAGCTATGACTACCATCAGAACTGGGGCCGTGATGGGGGACCCCGCAGCTCCGGTGGGGGCTGTGGAGGGGGTCCTGCAGGGGGTCACCGAGGGAGCCGAGGCTCCGGAGGAGCTGGCGGCGGCGGCGGAGGTGGGGGTGGTCGAGGCGGCAGGGATAGGCATCCCGGGCACCTGAAAGGCCGCGAAATCGGCTTGTGGTACGCAAGAAAACAGGGACAGAAGAACAAGGAAGCGGAGAGGCAAGAGGTAATCTCGGATTCGATAGTCGAAGGGATGAGGCAGGACAAGTTTTTTTCCCTCTCCCGCTGCCCCTTTTTTTCCTGGTTTTGTTTCTTAAGTGATGCACGTGCTTTCTGAAATGTAAGTGAGGCGCAAATATATTATGCTCCCTGTAGCAGGTGTACTGATTAATGTTAACCATGCGCATCTGACCGAAAACAGGCAGGATTTATGCAGGCTGAATATACACTTCGGTTAAAGGACTTGAGAACTGTGACAAAGCAAGTGTTAAATTCGTGTTCCAGCCGAAATTAACTATTAGGAGTGTCGTTGTCGTCTCTCTCGGCCTTACTTTCCCTTAGAAGAATAATTGTCTCTTTAAGGTCTTTGCCTGGTAAAGAAGCAAATAATGACCTTTCTACATTTTAGAGATAGGTTTGCGCGGAACAGCCGCAGGCAAACTATTTTGGATGTGGATCTTTCAGAAAATTAGCTTTTATTATTAGTGTTAAAATTATCCACAAACCTAGGTTTTTGTTTTTTATGTTGGGATGGGGAAGTTTCTATTGATTATCAGGTTCTCTTTGAAAAGGAAAGTGAAAAGAATCTCCAGAGATGATTTGGCTTACTCTCTTCAGGTGACTGTCAAGTTGATTTAAAGATCCGTAGTAAAGGAAACAAAGTTTTCCGAGTGGCCCCTTCTAATAAAAGTAGAATAAAGTTCTAAAGATTTGTAGTAAAGGAAAACAAAGTTTTCCGAGTGGCCCATTCTAATAAAAAATTTTATCATTAAGCGGGAGCTTTCTTAGTATAGGCCTTTGGTGACTTCCTTTTTAAAAGCACCTTATAAAATGTATTCTAGAGTGTAATTCGATCATCATTTAGGCTGCCTTTTTTTTTTTTTTTTGGAGACAAAATCTCACTCTGTCGCCCAGGCTGGAGTGCAGTGGCGCCACTTCGGCTCACTGCAACCTCCCTTTCCCAGGTTCAAGCGATTCTCTTGCCTCAGCCTCCCGAGTAGCTAAGATTACAGGTGTTCCCCACCACCCCCTGACTAATTTTTGTATTTTTAGTAGTGACCGGGTTTCACTATGTTGGCCAGGCTGGTTTTTAACTCCTGACTTCAGATGATCCACCCGCCATGGCCTTCCATAGTTCTGAGATAACCGACGTGAGCCACCGCGCTGGGCCTAGGCTACTATTTTTAAACCATCCCATTTTTATTTCTTTTAACCATGTCATCTTCATTCAGGTGTTTGAGGGTCCTTATCCATTTATCTTCATGACTTAAACTTTTCTTTAATAAATAAATTCATTTCTTTTACGGCCCCAAATTTTTCATTGAGCAAACTGGCTTTTGAAAATCAGAATAGGCATGTCTAAGTAACTTTATCAACTTTTGTTTATTTATGCTCTGTTTCAAACAAGGTTTTATGCATGTTACTCTGGGAACTTGAAGACGTGATATTCAAGGAGCTTACAGTCTAACTGGGAAAATAATACCTAAACAGATGAAAAGTTAAATAACAGGAAAACTTTTTCGTTATTGTTTCCACATGAAGGGTATAGCCAGTTGTATAGTGGATGTTATGAATGGAACTTTTGATTTCTACTTGCGTTCCCATCCTCCTTTTAGTGGTGACATGGCCATTTATTGACTTGCCAGACCAAGTGGGATTTATCTTTGCTTCTTCCCCTTCATTTCAGCAAAGCTCTGCCTTCTTAATATATCCCAAATCTAACCACTTATCTCCAGAATAATTAACACAGATCAAGCCACTGTTTATTTTCTGTTCTTGCCTTCTTACTGGTCTTCTAGCTTCCATTCCTGCTTTACATTGTCTTTGCTTTACAGAGCTACCTATGGTGATCTTTTTTTTTTGAGATGGAGTTTCGCTCTTGTTACCCAGGCTGGAGTGCAATGGCGTGATCTCCGCTCACTGCAACCTCCGCCTCTTGGGTTCAGGCAATTCTCCTGCCTCAGCCTCCTGAGTAGCTGGGATTACAGGCACGTGCCACCGTGCCCAGCTAATTTTTTGTATTTTTAGTAGAGACAGGGTTTCACCATGTTGACCAGGATGGTCTCGATCTCTTGACCTCGTGATCCACTCGCCTCGGCCTCCCAAAGTGCTGGGATTACAGGTGTGAGCCACCACGGTGATCTTTTCTAAGGAAAAATTAGATCATTTCATTCCCTAAGTCACAACTTGAGATTGGAAGTCATGTCACTTCTGTCTCATTCTAATACATTTCAGTTGCATCTTGATGTGTTTTCTGGAAATCTTGGTAGTAATGGCTTCAACATAACAAGTTTACCACTATGCACATTTCTCTGAGCCTATGTCCCCAGGCTGGTGTAATTACAGCTTTTGTAAACATACTTTATTTTTACTTTTTATTACAGTGTCATACCATTCTCTCATCTAAAACGTACCTTTCCATCTTGTTTAAATATGAATATTTTTCAATGGGCTCATCCCAACTCTTCCTTTGACCACCCTTAGCCTAATGTAACTGCTTCCCAGTCAGAATTTCGGTAGCTTTTACTTTTCAAGTCATGTCCTGTATTTTCAAAATGAATGCTTTTTTTTAAGGTGGAGTCTCACTGTCGCCCAGGCTGGAGTGCAGTGGCATGATCTCAGCTCACTGCAGCCTCTGCTTCCCGAGTATCTGGGATTACAGGTGCATGCCACCACACCTGGCTAATTTTTGTATTTTTAGTAGAGACAATGTTTTGCTATGTTGGCCAGGCTGGTCTTGAGCTCCTGACCTCAGGTGATCCACAAGCCTCAGCCTCACAAAGTGCTGGGATTATAGGCATGAGCCATGGCACCTGGCCAAAAATGAATGCATTGTAATGATGCAATCTTGAATAAATGCTCTTTCAACAAATATTTATTGAGGACTTTATTTTTGTAACAGTATCTTAAGCACTGTATTAATAAATAAAATAGATATAGGTTCTACAGAGATTGTGTTGTGTTAGGAGCAAGACAATATCATTGTCTTCTATTAGAGACATGGGCTAGAGAATATGGGCTATCACCTAACTCAGATCAAGGCATTTAGAAGATTTTTCAGGGCAGTAACCCTTAAGCTGAAACTTGAAAGATAGCAAAGTGAATGAACATATGTGTGTTTGAAGTTTTGGATTTTGGCAAAAGATTCCAGGCAGAGGCAGTAGCATGTGCCACAACGTAGAGATCAAGGAAGCATATGTTCATTTCAAGAAACTGAAAAAGGTAAGAACATGGATGTAGAGTGTGGTGAGATGAAGTTAGGCAGTCAATTTCAAACTTGTTGGCCTCTTTGCACAAAAAGAAATGAATATATTTGAATGTACAACCCAGTACACACACATGTATAACTAGACGAAAACTTTCGTAAAATAGTATTTAATTTCCTGCACATTGCTTTGAGGTTTTTTGTTTGTTTTCTAACTTATCTGCTCTCTTTTTATTAATCCTGGTCATGATCCTTTAATATAATTTCAGAAACAGCAATCTGAAAATCTCTGAGCTAGAAAAATAAGCAGGGCCTTGAGATATATTGACTTGTCTAAATACTGTAGCAAGCCATTAAAACATTTTAAAAGAAAAATGAAATGACTGGATTTTAAATGTTTAAATTCACTCTGGTAGCAGTAAAAGGAATGGATTGAGGAGAGGCAATCCTGGTTCAGGGAGACCAGTTAAGTAGCCCTTGCAGTAACTAAGGTGAGAAATGACAGGAATTAGCAGGTTGGCAGTGGAAATGGAAGTGGATAAAGTGATTTAGGAGGTAGACTCAAAATGATTTTGTGATTTATTTTATCTGAAAGGACGAGTACAGTGTTCGTGATGACTCTTTTATGCCTATATGTAAGGATCAGACTTGTTGGAGGAAAATGATAGGCTCAGCCATGGACACTGAATTTGATACTGTTATAGGGCATACAAATGAGGATTTGCAGGTGGGAGAGGGCTGTGTCAATCTGATGCCTAGAAATCTAGACTGGAAATAAGTTTGACAGTTAATGGGCTCATGGATAGTAGTTGGAGTGTGGGAGTGAACCGTGAGAAACGGAGTGGGCCCAGCCTGAATTCTGTAGACCATTGCGTCTCAGACTTTAATGTACGTATGAATCACCTGGCATCTTGTTAAAATGTAGGACACTGGTGGGACCAGAGATTCAGCTTTTCTTACAGGATCCCACATGATGCCAGTGTTGCTGGTCTGTAGATTACTCAGGCTGTCAATATAGAAAATGAAATTTTAAGGGACAGGCTGAGGAAAAGAAGGTTGCAAAAGAATCTAGGAAAGATCAGCTAGAGAAGAGAAAAATAAGGTGCGTGTTGTTTTAAAATCTAAGAGTAGAGTTTGAAGGAGAGAAGAGTATCTCAAAAGGAAGTAATTGATAATGGCAAGCATGCACAAATGGCTGAAGAGCTGAGAATGTCTATTGGATTTATCACCAAAGTCATGGATGATCTTAATGGAAGCCCTTTTTGTGGCATTGTGGAAGTAAAAGCCAGATTGCAGTAGGTTGGCAAGTGAAATAGAAATTAAGAAATGAAATATTTTCAAGCAGTTTTGCTGTGAAGAGGAGGAAGAAAAATAGGTCAGTAGTTGTTGGGGGTAGGAGAATTCAGGAGAGGGTTTTTTGTTGTTGTTTCTAAGGTGAAGAAATTTGACCATGTTCGTGTCCTGATGGGAAGCATCCAGTGAAAAGGAAATCAGAGTGGGCCAAATGATGCTGCAATAATAACCAGCCCCCAAATCTTAATGGTTTTTAGCAAGCAAGGCTTGATTTTCTGCCACATTACTAAAAGAAGCAAACCAGAAAATATCGGTCAGCTGTCTAATGTCTACTGGAAAGGTTAGAAATTTAGGAAAGCAACATAAATCTCAGTGAAGGAGATGGCCCTGAGGACATGAAAGGAATTGGATGGACTGCAGAGCTCAGGTTGAGGAAAGAAAAAAGGATAAATTCTGATACAGGTGTGTTTAGGTTTGGTGATAACCAACTGAGGACCTTTTCTTCTTAGGGCTTTTGTTTTGTGAAATACTGTGTGTGAAATGCTGAGGGCAAACAGAAAGGTGGTATTGGCCTGTTAGAAAGAATGAGGAGACAGTTTGAAGTAGCTACAGATAGTTAGAAAGCTGGTAAGATAAATTTGGTGGACATCATTTAGGGTCTCTTGCCAGGAACTGAAAACTAGAAGCAGGATATTTGAGAATGTCCAAGAAAGCAGGAAATAATTAAAATTCTATGATAAAAGAAAATAGTCATGAAACAAAATGTGTTTCTGAGATTCTCCGGGCAAAGAGAAATAAAGTAAAATGTGGTGGAACTAGAAGAAGGTTGTTGAGTGGCAGGGAGGCAGCCTACAAAAAGGTAAGATTCCAGTTTGGAATTAAGATAAGTTCTCTGCTACCTGCAATGCCAAAAAACTCATTGTGGGGAAAACATCATTAAAAATACAAATGTTTTTATTTAGAGTGTAAATTGTGTTTCCAATATGTATTCATTGTAAAAGATAGAATCAGCCATTCATTTCTTCGGTTGACAGACTTTTCTGGGCGTGTACTATATGCCAGAATTCTATCTGGCAGAGGCACTGCAACAAGTGTAGGATATGGGGAGTGAATTAACTATTTTTAAATTAATAGTAATAAAAATAACTACACAACTGACTTTTTTCATTTAATACTTTGGTCATCTTTCCTGTTTGTACACTTGCAGGAAGATCTACCCACTCTTAATGTGTGTACTGCAATTCAACTAAATCCTTGTTGATTAGCAGATGCTTACTTGCATTGTGTAAGGAACCTTGAAAAACTACCAATTGATGTTGACTTTTTAATGAAAACTGATTTTGTTGTGATAGTTTGGACTGAAGTATTGTGTAGATCTGTTTATTTTCTCTAGAATGTTACATTATCCGGTAATTCACCTTTCCCAGGGGCGTGAAATGTCATACAATTAGAATAATCTTTTGTGTTGTTATGGGCAGGAGGTGGGCAATGTATTGTGAAATGTCAATCTAGGAAATTGTTTACTAAACAAAATACAGAGTAGTCAGTTAACATGGAAAACTGAAAACTGTAAGAATAGTAGATAAAGGTTATATTCTAAACAGATAAAGAAACCTTAAGAGGACTTAGTAGAGATCTTTTATATCCTGACAACTGTAATTAGCCACTCACTTTCACTTCAGCAAAGGAGGTAATGTGTAGTTCATTTGCTTTGCTTCCTCAGGTTTATTGTTTTATCTCTAATGATTTCTTATTTTTATCAGATTGGGTTATCCTCCTACCCATGTAAACTTATTTGAGCTTTCACAAAGCATGTAATACTGATTAGAATTAGAATGTCTCATAAAATCCTTTCTCTTGTCTTTTTTTTTTTTTGAGACGGAGTTTCGCTCTTGTTACCCAGGCTGGAGTGCAATGGTGCGATCTCGGCTCACTGCAACCTCCGCCCCCTGGGTTCAGGCAATTCTCCTGCCTCAGCCTCCTGAGTAGCTGGGATTACAGGCACACGCCACCATACCCAGCTAATTTTTTGTAGTTTTTAGTAGAGACGGGGTTTCACCATGTTGACCAGGATGGTCTCGATCTGCCGACCTCGTGATCCACCCGCCTCGGCCTCCCAAAGTGCTGGGACTACAGGCTTGAGCCACCGCACCCGTCCTCTCTTGTCTTAAACATGCTTATGTCTTGTTCCCCTGGAACGCATGCTCCGCCACCCACCGTGCGTTTTAAAACTTGATGTTAAACTTTGTTATGACCAGCTGTTTTCATGTTTAATTGTGATAAAATACATTATAGAGAAGATAGTTACACTATGCAGAGTAAGGAAAGTATTTTGTGAACTTATTTATATATATGCATACTGGGTCATTAGTTTTACTGTGGATTGCCATGATAAAAATAAACAATTGAAATCTACTGCTCTAGATTTTAGAGTATTTTACACACTGCTATCTGCTTTCATCAGTCTCCTTACCCTAGCTCCTGCTTTCCCCTATTCTCCCTCCCCCCAAAAAACAAAACCTCAAAAACCAAAAATACCTTAAAGATCATTTCCAACTGCCTAGTTGTTGAATGCAGTAGTAAGTTTTTCAGTTCTCTGCCTTCGTTATTTTAATTTTATACTTCTGATTCCTTTTTTAACACCCTTTTTCACTTGTTGGGGTGGTTTGTCACTGTGTGTTCCTAGTCTTTTGCTTGTTCTCTTGATTGTTCTTCTGACTTATTTTCCTTCCTTGGCCCCATGAATGCCAGACTTGGTCAACCTTGTGTCCTCATCTTTGGAGATGGTATTATTTGTAAATTGAGGTAACTCCTGTGTCTCTGTGATTTCAACCTTTCAGAACACTGCAAAATTTCTATCATAACTCTGAAAACAAACCCTCTCCAGAGATCCAGTTCCATATATTCATCTGCCTAATCATTATTACAAGTTGGGAAATTTCATCATTGTTCTTAATTGCATAAAATCCAAACTTAGCGTCCTATTTTGACCTCCATTCCCACCACATGTACACAAAAATATACAGTATCACAGAGCAGCCTCCTCCTAATGATTCACCTTAACACACTCTAATTTTCATCACTCCTCATGTACTTCCTATTGACTTTGAATTTATGTGCACATTAGAATGTAAGGTTTATAGGCCAGTAGATTTTGAAGAATCCTGTTTTCACCTTACTGTATCTAAATACAAAAGTCTCCAAAGAAGAATTGGGTTTTGGCGCTTTTTTTTTTTTTTTTTGAGATGGAATCTCACTCTGTCACCCAGGCTGGAGTACAGTGGCGTGATCTTGGCTCACTGCAGCCTCTGCCTCCTGGGTTCAGGCTATTCTTCTGCCTCAGCCTCCCAGGTAGCTGGCACATGCCAAAACGCCCGGGGTTTTCACCATCTTGGCCAGGCTGGTCTCGAACTCCTCATCTCATAATCCGCCCGCCTTGGCCTCCCAAAGTGCTGGGATTACAGGTGTGAGCCACAGCGACCGGCCCCCCCCACCCTTTTTTTTTTTTTTTTTACCTTCGACATTTCTTAGATGTGCATTTAAAGTTTCTGAAAACTTTCATGATTCAGCAAGGACCTTTATCTTTATCCAGTCTGTTGTGTTTTATTCTCATCCTTTGAAGCAACTGCTGCATTTGCAACATTGGATCATCCTATGAACACTGATCAATTTTACTTAACTCCTGAGCTCAGCCTTACTTACCAATTTATTCTTCTATTTAGTGTAAGAACTTTCAAATGTTTATTGCAACCAAAATATTTCCAGTTTTCAACTTTTTTCTTAAACCATTTGAGTTTTAATAACTTTGAAATTTTAAGATAGGCAGAAATTCATAATAATTAGTGTGTGAGAGTTGGGGTAAGGGAACTAAAGTTGTAGGAATAGTCATAAATAAGCTTTCTTTGAGAATCTTACCAGGTCTAATTTTATAGATGCTTGTGAGAAAAGGTGTAAAAAGATACGTACCAAAATTTTAACATTAATTAATAGGTCTGGGAACGGGGATTGGGCTAGAAGACAAGTGTGGTTAACTTTCTTTTATATTTATTTGTTGAACATATATTACTTAGCCTTTATTTTCTTTAGTATCAAATAATTTTTGCCTATGCTTTCTTATATTGATAAAGATGCATTTTTCTTTGCACAATCTAGAGAGCTGTAGTGCACATGGATGAACGACGAGAAGAACAAATTGTGCAGCTACTGAATTCCGTTCAAGCAAAGAATGATAAAGAGCCGGAAGCACAGATATCCTGGTTTGCTCCTGAGGATCATGGGTATGACAGAAAGTATTCTTTTAAATAATAGACAAAGAGTAACACTTTAATAGTAAAAATAACATCTTTATTTTCTTCAATAAGTGAAGTTTAACCTTGACATAACTTTTTTCCCTTATGTAGATCAAACAGATTTAGAAAATGACTTTTAAAAATTTATATGGCATATTTCCACAGGAAAGCTAAATGATTTGAGTAATAGTGAATCTGGATATGAGATATATTGTTATTTATTGTTCTTCCTACCTATCCTCTTTGTATTTATGAAATTATTCTGTGTGGGAGATCTCTAAGAACTGTAATTGCTACTGTTTTAGAAAGGTTATAAGAACTGTATCGCTGGGCGCGGTGGCTCACGCCTGTAATCCCAGCACTTGGGAGGCCGAGGCAGGTGGATCACGAGGTCAAGATCGAGACCATCCTGGTCAACATGGTGAAACCCCGTCTCTACTAAAAATACAAAAAATTAACTGGGCATGGTGGCGCGTGCCTGTAATCCCAGCTACTCAGGAGGCTGAGGCAGGAGAATTGCCTGATCCCAGGAGGCGGAGGTTACAGTGAGCCGAGATCACGCCATTGCACTCCAGCCTGGGTAACAAGAGCGAAACTGCGTCTCAAAAAAAAAAAAAAAAAAGAACTGTATCACTTAGAGGAAAAATTAGTAGACTGTTTCAAGGACTGTATAATATAGCTTCCTATTTATAGCTCAGAAAGGATGGCAAGGAAAAAGATGTTGCAACATTAAACGAGTTTAAGAAAACCAGAAAAAGAAAAACACTGTAAGTAACCACAATAAAGGAATGACTATTGTATGTATTTTTATTTTTAACTACCACAGGAATAACTTAATCTGGCAATATCTGTTTTTTAAAGGGAAGAAAATTTTGAATTTGTTATAAGAATCTAAGTATATTTTCATAATTGCTGTACTAAGAGAAAAGGAAAGCTTTGGATTTGAATGACTTTGAAATATTTAAACACCTTTTTGTTTTGTTTTGTTCCAGGGTTTGAGTGGCTCTTTTCTGACCCTTCTTCCATTCTTATTTTCTTAAAACAGATATGGTACTGAAGTTTCTACTAAGAACACACCACGCTCAGAGAAGAAACTTGACAACCAGGAAATGAAGTTGATAAACCAAGAAAAAAAAGTGTTTAGAATCAGGAACAAATCCTATATTGATCGAGATTCTGAGTATCTCTTGCAAGAAAATGAACCAGATGGAACTTTAGACCAACAATTATTGGAAGATTTACAAAAGAAAAAAAATGACCTTCGGTATATTGAAATGCAGGTAGTGGAAAGATGTCAAAATTATTTTGTCATTTTTTTCTTACACATAATTAAAATGTATGTACGGTTAGAGGTAACTGCTTGGCATAGATTAGTGAGATCCTCAACAAGACATCCTCTGTGGGAATTACTTTCTTTCGAATGGTAGGGAAAAATGGTGGGCATGGAAGCTACACATAACCTACAGTATTCTATCTCATCCACAGAAGCTTATGTAAAGGAGAAGAAATAGTTGAGAAATGCTAGTGCAAATGGAAAAAAAACTACTCTTCAACTCTACCTGTGCAATAAAGGCAGTTAAAATTGTAGAACTTGTTCCAGATTACTTAATACATCTCCTTCCTTTTATAGATGATAAAATTAAATATTTCAAAAGTTATGTGATGTACTGTGTTCACTAACATTTCAAATACAGGACTATCACAAGACCCAAGATTCTCCTGAATTCTAATATTTTCTTTCTACACTAGGCAAGATATTTTAAGGTCCCTTTCAGTTAAAACATAAAATTGTATGCTTTGTGGGTGTTCTAGAGATGTCATAAAGTGGTCACCTGTATGTATATATATATTTTTATGAGAAATTACTGAGGAAACTCTGAGGGCCATACCATTAATACGCAAATACATACTGCTGTTTTTGATAAAGGAAGGATATAGCACCTCCTATAGGAAATAAAGGATCCATTGACTCACTGATGAAAGTTATATTTTTAGTAGAGATAGGGTTTCGCCATGTTGGCCAGGCTGATCTCTAGCTCCTGACCTCGTGATCCACCTGCGTCGACCTCCCAAAGTGCTGGGACTACAGGTGAGAGATACTGCACCTGGCCTAGTGCTTTGCTGCCACTTACTTTAAAGCATTGTCTCCATTTTGGTGGATGTTTTAGAGTTCTGGTTTTGAATGTTTCATACATAAGAGGAATTGGTGAATTCTTTATAATTTTTTTACACAAGCCATCAGATAATAAAAATAGTTTTGGATTTGGATTCTAGCAAATTTACCCTTTGATGTTTCCTACTTGCCATGATTATAATTTGATTACATATGTTTTGTGAAAATTTAAAACATTTTTTTTAAATTTCAGCATTTCAGAGAAAAGCTGCCTTCATATGGAATGCAAAAGGTAAAGTGCTTTTTTCCACTATTTAATTTGATTTGCAAATTAAATACATTTTTTTTTTAAAAAAAAGGTCTATATCAAGAAAAAATTAAATTAATGAACTTTCTTCTACAAGATAGTATTGGAAGTTAATTTTATTCTTTTGCATTAAGTACAAAAAGAAAAAAAAGAAGGATCATAAACAATTTTCCTGATGTTTTCTCCTATTTTTGTCCATAATTGAAATCTTTGAAATTCGAAAAGAAATTTCCTCTTATAAGTTACTTTGGATAAATACCTTACACTTATGTTAAGACCAAACACTTCAGTTAAAATTGATGTACTACTAAAAATACAGTAATTTATTACACTATAACCTGGCATTTTAAAGACATCCAGTAAATAAATATCTGTTGAATGGATGAATCACATTTCACTTCTCAATATCTACCAGCTATAATTTCAGTGTTCAAACTTACAACTTTTTCTGAGATATATATATATAGATAGATAGATATAGATAGATAGATACATATATATATAGATATAGATAGATATATGTATAATGTGTTCTAATAAGGGGGGAACTTTTTTTTTTGAGAGGGAGTCTCACTCTGTCGCCAAGCTGTAGTACAGTGGCACGATCTCAGCTCACTGCAAGCTCCAACTCCTGGGTTCAAGCAATTCTCCTGCCTCAGCTTCCCGAGTAGCGGGGTTATAGGTGCACGCTACCACGCCTAGCTAATTTTCATATTTTTAGTAGAGACCGGGTTTCACCATGTTGGCCAGGATGGTCTCATCTCCTGACCTCGTGATCTGCCTGCCTCTGCCTCTCAAAGTGCTGGGATTACAGGTGTGAGCCACCATGCCCGGCCTAAGTGGGGAATTTTTAAAAGGTAGGTTTTTGAGTTAAATTGTTTTATACATGAAAATAACACATATCATCCCTTTGAAGCAGTAAGATGACTTTGTTTATACAGCACATGTTATTATTAGAAATACTAATATATGCATTTTTAAGAAAGTAGGTCTTCTCCAAATAAGAGGTTTTCTAGATAGTTTTGGTTTAGATATTTAATAACTGAAAGGAACTAATCTTAAACTACAATATTCTCTTCCTTATTCCTAAAATGGCATTCAAAACTTGTTCTGCAGACAAAGCCATATTTGTGAATTATGATATAAATTCATAATGTCCTCAGTAGTTGTTTAAGCGAGGATTTTGCTTCTGTACTTAGTAGCCCCACGTCAGCATTATTTTAATTAGTTCTGCATGGAACTTATAACTTGTCTCTACTTGTTTATGTCAGTATGTTTTTCTTTAATAGTGCTTTAGCTTTGTTCTTTATAATTTGGTGCACTTATCTTTTGTAGGGCGGTAGATCCAGATACCCAAACTGCCAGTATTGCATATGGCAACTTTTAAAAAGCATTAATATATTTGCTAAAAATAATTATCTTCAGTTTGGTCAATTTTTGATATCTTTTTTCAGACCTAGTCAACATGTGATTGTCTTTATTTATTTTCCCTTTTGAAATAGGAATTGGTAAATTTAATTGATAACCATCAAGTAACAGTAATAAGTGGTGAAACTGGTTGTGGCAAAACCACTCAAGTTACTCAGTTCATTTTGGATAACTACATTGAAAGAGGAAAAGGATCTGCTTGCAGGATAGTTTGTACTCAGCCAAGAAGAATTAGTGCCATTTCAGTAAGTTTTCTCTTAACTTATTAAAAATGTCTTTTTTAAAGTAATCTTGCTAGAACCTACTGATTCTGAAGGTATGGAGTGATTCTTAATTAGGCTTAGGATTTGTGACTATGAAAGCAAATACTTGCTTTTCATGTTTAATAATAAAGGCCAAAAAATTGAGTAATCTCTGTCTTAACAGATAATAGATGTTTATGAATTCAAGATAAACTTTATATCCAGGCAAATTTCAGTATGTATTCGAAAGAATGAAATAGATAAAATGTTTATAGAATTGATTACAAGCTCAAATAATCTCCATCATTTGATTCTTTAAATTTTACTACTTGGTTGTTTAATATGTTTTTTTTTTTAACTTCCCTTATTTTTTCAGTATGTAAGTACACTGAATGGTAGTGAAAGTGGGAAAACCTTGTTTTTTTTAAGCTGCATTTCTATAGTCAGTGATTTATTTATTTATTTATTTATTATTAGTCTTTGAGACAGGGTCTTACTTTGTCACTTAGGCTGGCGTGTAGTGGTGACAAACAAGGCTCAGTGCAGCCTCAATCTCTCAGGTTCAAGTGATCCTCCTGCCTCAGCCCCCCAATAGGTGGTACTATATGCATATGGCACCACACCTGGCTAATATTTGTGTTTTTTGTAGAGATGGGGTTTTGTCATGTTGCCCATGCTGGTCTCAAACTACTGGGCTCAAGCAGTCTACCCACTTCAGCCTACCAAAGTGCTGGGATTATGGCCACTGTGCCCAGCCATAGTCAGTCATTTTTGAATGCAGCTACTCAGTAAGAGGAAGTTTTTCATCAAAAAAATAGGTATTGTTTCTGATTTGTCAAGTCCAAAATTTTGGGAAGGCATATAAGTAACAGTTATAAGTAACTGTTATTTCAGGTTGAATATATGAAATCCAGAACACTCCAAAATCCAGAACTGTTTGAACGTCAACATGGAAATGCTTATTAGAGCATTTCACATTTTTATTTTCAGATTTGGGTTGCTTACCAAGGGTAAGTATAATGCAAATATTCCAAAATCTGAAACTGAAACACTAATGGTCCTGAGCCTTTGGCTAAGGGATGCTCAACCTGTACATTGATTTTGTTATCGCCGTTGTTTTTAGTTAGATGACCTAGTTAAATATGTGAATTACATATTTTTTAAAGGTGTTTGAGGTTTCTTGTCATATTTTTGCCTGCATGGTGAATTTATGCTATATAATTCTGTGTATAAATTATAAAGATTTATGGTTGTCTTTGGTTTAATGGCAGTGCTGTTTATCACATCTAAGTCATTTAATACAGAATCCATGGTTAAAAGTATTACCAATTATGAAAGTGTTTGGCAGTGAATACAGTATGTGTTTTAAGCTTTGCTTTCTAAGAAGTACTATAAAGAAAAAGCAGTAGTCTTCACCCCTTAAAAAAAAATTGTGTAAATTTATGGGATACAAGTTCAATTTTGTTACATCCATAAATTGTATAGTGGTTAAGTGAGGGCTTCTAGGATATCCATCACCCACATCATATACATTGTACCTGTTAAGTAATCTCTCATCATCTATCCCTTTCCTGCCTTCTCTTCTGAGTCTCCATTGTTTGTCATTCCACACAATATGTCCACATATGGCTGGTTTTTAGCATCCACTTATGAGAAATGTGACATTTGTCTTTCTGTATCTATTTTTACATGGTTTAACTCTTATGACTGAGTAGTATTTTGTTGTGGTACACACACACACACACACACACACACACACACACACACACACACATATATGTATATATACCACATTTTCCTTATCCAGTCATCCATTTATGGGTACTTAGATTGATTCCTTATCTTTACTATTGTGAATAGTACTGTGATAAACATGCAAGGCAGGTGTTTTTTTGATATACTGATTTCTTTTCCTTTGGGTAGAAACCCAGTAGTGGGAATGGTAGCTCCATTTTTAGTTCTTTGAGAAATCTTCATACGGTTTTCTATAGAGGTTATACTAATTTACATTCCCACCAGCAGAGGTTATACTAATTTACATTCCCACCAGCAGCATTTTTCTCCATGTCCTGGCCAAGATCTATTATTTTTGGACCCTTTAATAGTAGCCATTCTGACTAGGGTAAGATGATATCTCATTGTGGTTTTTTTTTTTTTGCATTTCTCTGATGATTAGTGATGATGCGCATTTTTCATATACCTGTTTGCCATTTGTATATTTTCTTTGGAAAAATGTCTGTTCTTGTCTTTTGCACACCTTTTAATGGGATGATTTGTCTTTTGTTGTTGATGTTTGAGTTTCTTGTATACACTAGATTCTTGTCCACTGCTGGATGAATAGTTTGCATGTATTTTCTTACATTCTGAAGATTATCTGTTTACTCTGTTGATTATTTCTTTTGCTGTATAGAAACTTCTTAGTTAATTCTTATTTGCCTATTTTTGTTTTTGTTGCCTGTGCTTTTGAGGTCTTAGTCATAAATTCTTTGCCTAGACCAATGTCCAAAAGAGTTTTTCCCTAGGTTTTCTTCTAGTATTTTTAGTTTCGGGTAGTCTTCACTCTTTTATGGGGGAAAATATTCCAGGAAATTGCATAAAATTACAGAATGGTGAGAAATAAACCACTTTTTGTCATAACACAATTATGTAGCTAGATGTAAATACTGTCACTAATATATAGCAGTTACCATATATGCTGACATAGGAAGAAATGGTAACTAGGTAATTTTTTGCTGCTTTTTTTCCCTGATCTGTTGGACTTTGGGTAGACAGATTAATGTGGTCTGTCCATGTATACTAGATATACTTATTGGGAAGTTTTACTTCTAAAATATTATTTCTTAGCAATTATGCCATTTTCTATTTCTAACCTCTTGTCACTGTTCTGTCACAAGCTAACTGTTGGTTACTTTTAGTTATACAAATCAGTATTAGATTTAACATTTAATTTTTCCAAAGCTTATTTTTGGCACTCAGAACTTTGAAAACATGACCAAGAACTTAAAATTGAACACTAGTCCCTACCACAAACAAAAACACAAGGGAAGAATATCAATATGTAATTCTTTTCAAATTACACACAAGTTCTACAAGTTTAAATCATGATTTATGACTCAGAGAAGACCAGAAAAGTATAAATCAATGAGAGGATGTATAGAAAGGCACTTTGAAAATAGTGATGCGAGAACTTGGCCTTAAAAGACTTTGTAAGAGGAAATGAAAAGTAAACATAAACAGCTCTTAAGGCACACCTGTTTTAGATACCTCACATTTTCATATGTTTTTTAAAACTCATCTGAAAATCTGAAGAAAAATTTTTCAGTAGTCCTAGATATTCATGGATATTTAGGATGTTCGTTCTAAAATTATATTCTCTTTATATTTTGTTTAAATTAAAGGTTGCAGAAAGAGTGGCTGCAGAAAGGGCAGAATCTTGTGGCAACGGTAATAGCACTGGATATCAAATTCGTCTCCAGAGGTAAGAAATGTTCTCTTCTTATATATAGGTAGATTTTAGTGAAACTCTGAAGCTGGAGATTCAGAAGAAAGATTCCCCGTTTTTATGATGGTTATTGCTATTACTAACATTTAACGTAATTGCAGCAGAGATGGCTTGCTGCCACAAATTTATCTTTTAACCCCAATCAGACTTAGATTGCTTTTTTAAAATGGTGCTTTTATATTTGGAATGATTAGAAAAATAAACATTTTTCTTGGACATATATTAGAAGACCATTATTCCCTCTGAAAAGATTGTGTTCTAAACCTTTCTTTACCACCTCCACATACTTCTGACTGACTGTATTTATTGATTTTGTTATCTTAACCCCCATCCAACTCCAGTATGCAGTATGTACTTCATCCTTTTTTGGAGCTTAGGACTCCATTGCCTTTTTATGTTTTAATTTACTTAATGTTTTTTAGAGATAGGTTCTCACTCTTGCTGTGGCCAGAGTGCAGTGGTGCAATCAACTTTCTGCAGTCTTAGACTCAAGCAGTCCTCTCACTTCAGCCTCTCATGTAGCTGGGACTGCAGGCACACACCATCGTGACTGGCTAATCTTTTTATTTTTTGAGACTGAATTTTGCTATGTTGCCGAGGCTGGTTTTGAGCTCTTGGGCTCAAGCAACCCTGCCATCTTGGCCTCAAAGTGTTGGGGTTACAGGTGTGAACCACCATGTCTAACCCATTTGCTTTGTCAAATGAGTGAACTTTCCAATTACGAGCCAAGTATTTAGGCCCCATAAGTAATTCAGTTGTTGTCTGAATGTTAATGGTCATGTCTTTTAAAAGAAATTAACATTGTATCAATGACAACAAGATAATGTATAATGAACTTGAATGAAGTATTTCCCATTACCCCACTGTGGTGGGTGTTCTTATAACTAAAAGTATGAAGAATTAGAATAACTAATTAAGTATGAAGATTTTCATTAAAACTGAAAGCGTTTTTAAAATTGAAGATTTAAACCTTTGTGGTTCTTAGTTAATTACTAGAAAAGAAAACCAAGAATTATTTATTCATGTCTTTCATTCACAGTCGGTTGCCAAGGAAACAGGGTTCTATCTTATACTGCACTACAGGAATTATCCTTCAGTGGCTCCAGTCAGACCCGTGAGTATGTTTCAATTAAGGAAATATAAATATTATCAAAAGATGCAATTGTTAAATTGGATTTTACTAGTTGTTAAAGAAAAATGGTTTTAAAATTTTGTACTTCACATTTCTGCCTTAGGCATTTGTCCAGTGTTAGTCATATCGTACTTGATGAAATCCATGAAAGAAATCTGCAGTCAGATGTTTTAATGACTGTTGTTAAAGATCTTCTCAATTTTCGATCTGACTTGAAAGTAATATTGATGAGTGCAACGTTGAATGCAGAGAAGTTTTCAGAATATTTTGGTGAGTAAAATGTATAGTTATTACATCAGAAAAAGTACTAGAAAACCACTTAATTTAAAAATTAATATGGTACTATGTAGAGAGTAGTCAAAATGAATGTTTAGCAATTAATTTTATTTTAATATTATTCCACCCTCCAGTTTCATGGGTTAGACAATTCGGTCTGTTTTTAAATGGTGGCATCATCTCTGATACTGAGGATATGTAGCTTCTTGTTGCTACCACCAAACAATTAAGATGGCATCGTTGAAGTCAAACCACAGATTTGCATAATTTTATAAACTTCTTTCTGTAATTTTTCTGTGGCTTTTATCTACTATCACAGATTAGGGTGGCAGTTTGCTGCTAATACTACTAGTGACCACTTAAGGAACACCTTCAATGTTCCAGATAGTATATTTGCCACTTTGTCTTCTTTAGTCTTTATGAGGTAGGTACTATTATTATTTACATTTTTACAGATGAGAAAGCAGTCCTAGAGCAATTAAGAGGCTTTTGCAAGCTGACTCTAGATTTGTCCAGCTGCAAATCACTTTCTTTTAAAATTAATCCACTGTCTTTCCTGTTTGTAATTGTGAAAGAAGGAGGGGGAAAGGGAGGGAATTACAACGTTATATAGTTATGTTTATACGTGTTCTTGTTGTCAGCTTTTTAAAAGTCCTTTTAAATACATTCCAGTTAATACTCAAAACCATGTAAGATTAGTTGGGGTAGGTGTTATTGTTATTATTTTTAAATGAAACTTCAAGAACTGGCATTGAATACCTTGCTCAAATGTATGCACGTTATGGGCTGAGCAGTGATACCTGCTCAGATATTTTGACCTCTGATGTGATGTTTGCTTTTGTTTTCAGTGTGTACTGCTTGTTCTGCTTTTTTATAGAGCATTTAAATAACAGTGCTGAAGTGATATTTTTATTAGTAATTTTGAAATAGTGAAAATGTATTTGTTTAGGTCTTGTTTTGATTACTTTTCTCTGCTAATTCTGGATACTGCAAGTAGTAATGCTTATCTAGAATTCCATAAAACTTTGATATTCTGGATATTCTCTTATGGTACCATCTTGTTAATGATGAACAGAAAATAGACTTCTAACTAATGGATTTTGAGTACAACTTAAAACTCTATTCTTTGATATTCTGTGTTATTTTGTAGAACTGAGATGTGTATACAGTTTGGTAGCAGTAAAATGGTATTGAGAGAAGACTAGACTGCTGCTTTTTATTAAAGTAGATTTGGAAAAATAGGGTAGAACTGTAAAAGCTACAGGACCTTTTTCTGGAATTAATAATAGTAAGTAATAGAGTCATTGTCCTATTTACAGTATATTGATTTCTTTAACATTTGAGTACAAATTTATGCTTATATTTTGTTTGCCATAATAGGTAACTGTCCAATGATACATATACCTGGTTTTACCTTTCCGGTTGTGGAATATCTTTTGGAAGATATAATTGAAAAAATAAGGTAAATAAACATTAGGAAATAAAAATGTCAAAAAATACTAATGTATCACTTTTCTCATATCAAACTTTAGTCTCAGAAATCCACCACTGACTACTTCCTTGTAAAATATTTTTCTATGAATTAGGTATTCACACACTTGGCTGCACATTAAAATTACCCAGAGCTTTTTAAAATCCAAATGTCTAACTTATACTCCTTACCTAAATTTTTTTTTTTTTTTTTTTAATTTTTTATTGGATTATAGGTTTTGGGGTACATGAGCAGAGCATGCAAGACAGTTGCGTAGGTACACACATGGCAGTGTGCTTTGCTTTTCTTCTCCCCTTCACCCGCATTTGGCATTTCTCCCCAGGCTATCCCTCCCCACCTCCCCCTCCCACTGGCCCTCCCCTTTTCCCCCCAATAGACCCCAGTGTTTAGTACTCCCCTTTCTGTGTCCATGTGTTCTCATTTTTCATCACCCACCTATGAGTGAGAATATGCGGTGTTTCATTTTCTGTTCTTGTGTCAGTTTGCTGAGGATGATGTTTTCCAGATTCATCCATGTCCCTACAAACGACACGAACTCATCATTTCTGATTGCTGCATAATATTCCATGGTGTATATGTGCCACATTTTTCCAATCCAGTCTATTATCAATGGGCATTTGGGTTGATTCCAGGTCTTTCCTATTGTAAACAGTGCTGCAATGAACATTCGTGTACATGTGTCCTTATAGTAGAACGATTTATAGTCTTTTGGATATATACCCAGTAATGGGATTGCTGGGTCAAATGGAATTTCTATTTCTAAGGCCTTGAGGAATCGCCACACTGTCTTCCACATTGGTTGAACTAATTTACACTCCCACCAACAGTGTAAAAGTGTTCCTTTTTCTCCACATCCTCTCCAGCATCTGTTGTCTCCAGATTTTTTAATGATCGCCATTCTAACTGGCGTGAGATGGTATCTCAATGTGGTTTTGATTTGCATCTCTCTGATGACCAGTGACGATGAGCATTTTTTCATATGATTGTTGGCCTCATATATGTCTTCTTTCGTAAAGTATCTGTTCATATCCTTTTCCCACTTTTGAATGGGCTTGTTTGTTTTTTTCCTGTAAATCTGCTTGAGTTGTTTGTAAATTCTGGATATCAGCCCTTTGTCAGATGGGTAGACTGCGAAAATTTTTTCCCATTCTGTTGGTTGCCGATCCACTCTAGTGACTGTTTCTTTTGCCGTGCAGAAGCTGTGGAGTTTCATTAGGTCCCATTTGTCTATTTTGGCTTTTGTTGCCAATGCTCTTGGTGTTTTGTTCATGAAGTCCTTGCCTACTCCTATGTCCTGGATAGTTTTGCCTAGATTTCCTTCTAGGGTTTTTATGGTGCCAGGTCTTATGTTTAAGTCTTGAATCCATCTGGAGTTAATTTTAGTGTAAGGTGTCAGGAAGGGGTCCAGTTTCTGCTTTCTGCACATGGCTAGCCAGTTTTCCCAACACCATTTGTTAAACATGGAATCCTTGCCCCATTGCTTGTTTTTTTAAGGTTTATCAAAGATTGTATAGTTGTATGTATGTTGTGTTGCCTCCGGTGCCTCTGTTTTGTTCCATTGGTCTATATCTCTGTTTTGGTACCAGTACCATGCTGTTTTGATTACTGTAGCCTTGTAGTATAGTTTGAAATCCGGTAGTGTGATGCCCCCCGCTGTGTTCTTT
Organism: Callithrix jacchus; assembly: GCF_049354715.1. Lineage (NCBI taxonomy): Eukaryota > Metazoa > Chordata > Mammalia > Primates > Cebidae > Callithrix > Callithrix jacchus. The sequence continues at coordinate 31,124,720 of NC_133518.1, forward strand.
TTGCTTAGAATTGACTTGGCTATGCGGGCTCTCTTTTGGTTCCATATGAAGTTCATGGTGGTTTTTTCCAGTTCTGTGAAGAAAGTCAATGGTAGCTTGATGGGGATAGCGTTGATTCTGTAAATTACTTTGGGCAGTATAGCCATTTTCACGATATTAATTCTTCCTAACCATGAACATGGAATGTTTCTCCATCTGTTTGTGTCCTCTCTGATTTCGTTGAGCAGTGGTTTGTAGTTCTCCTTGAAGAGGTCCCTTACGTTCCTTGTGAGTTGTATTCCAAGGTATTTTATTCTTTTTGTAGCAATTGCGAATGGCAGTTCGCTCTTGATTTGGCTTTCTTTAAGTCTGTTGTTGGTGTAGACGAATGCTTGTGATTTTTGCACATTGATTTTATATCCTGAGACTTTGCTGAAGTTGTTTATCAGTTTCAGGAGTTTTTGGGCTGAGGCGATGGGGTCTTCTAGGTATACTATCATGTCGTCTGCAAATAGAGACAATTTGGCTTCCACCTTTCCTATTCGAATACCCTTTATTTCTTTTTCTTGCCTGATTGCTCTGGCTAGAACTTCCAGTACTATATTGAATAGGAGTGGTGAGAGAGGGCATCCTTGTCTAGTACCAGATTTCAAAGGGAATGCTTCCAGTTTTTGCCCATTCAGTATGATATTGGCTGTTGGTTTGTCATAAATAGCTTTTATTACTTTGAGATACGTTCCATCGATACCGAGTTTATTGAGGGTTTTTAGCATAAAGGGCTGTTGAATTTTGTCAAATGCCTTCTCTGCGTCAATTGAGATAATCATGTGGTTTTTGTTTTTGGTTCTGTTTATGTGGTGAATTACGTCGATAGACTTGCGTATGTTGAACCAGCCTTGCATCCCTGGGATGAATCCTACTTGATCATGATGAATAAGTTTTTTGATTTGCTGTTGCAATCGGCTTGCCAATATTTTATTGAAGATTTTTGCATCTATGTTCATCATGGATATTGGCCTGAAGTTTTCTTTTCTCGTTGGGTCTCTGCCGGGTTTTGGTATCAGGATGATGTTGGTCTCATAAAATGATTTGGGAAGGATTCCCTCTTTTTGGATTGTTTGAAATAGTTTTAGAAGGAATGGTACCAGCTCCTCCTTGTGTGTCTGGTAGAATTCGGCTGTGAACCCATCTGGACCTGGGCTTTTTTTGTGAGGTAGGCTCTTAATTGCTGCCTCAACTTCAGACCTTGTTATTGGTCTATTCATAGTTTCAGCTTCCTCCTGGTTTAGGCTTGGGAGGACACAGGAGTCCAGGAATTTATCCATTTCTTCCAGGTTTACTAGTTTATGTGCATAGAGTTGTTTGTAATATTCTCTGATGATGGTTTGAATTTCTGTGGAATCTGTGGTGATTTCCCCTTTATCATTTTTTATTGCATCTATTTGGTTGTTCTCTCTTTTCTTTTTAATCAATCTGGCTAGTGGTCTGTCTATTTTGTTGATCTTTTCAAGAAACCAGCTCTTGGATTTATTGATTTTTTGAAGGGTTTTTCGTGTCTCAATCTCCTTCAGCTCAGCTCTGATCTTAGTAATTTCTTGTCTTCTGCTGGGTTTTGAGTTTTTTTGATCTTGCTCCTCTAGCTCTTTCAATTTTGACGATAGGGTGTCAATTTTGGATCTCTCCATTCTCCTCATATGGGCACTTATTGCTATATACTTTCCTCTAGAGACTGCTTTAAATGTGTCCCAGAGGTTCTGGCACGTTGTTTCTTCGTTCTCATTGGTTTCGAAGAACTTCTTTATTTCTGCCTTCATTTCGTTGTTTACCCAGTCAACATTCAAGAGCCAGTTGTTCAGTTTCCATGAAGCCGTGCGGTTCTGGGTCGGTTTCTGAATTCTGAGTTCTAACTTGATTGCACTATGGTCTGAGAGGCTGTTTGTTATGATTTCAGTTGTTTTGCATTTGTTGAGCAGTGCTTTACTTCCAATTATGTGGTCAATTTTAGAGTAGGTGTGATGTGGTGCTGAGAAGAATGTGTATTCTGTGGATTTGGGGTGGAGAGTTCTGTAAATGTCCACCAGGTTTGCTTGCTCCAGGTCTGAGTTCAAGCCCTGGGTATCCTTGTTGATTTTCTGTCTGGTTGATCTGTCTAGTATTGACAGTGGAGTGTTAAAGTCTCCCACTATTATTGTGTGGGAGTCTAAGTCCTTCTGTAAGTCATTAAGAACTTGCCTTATGTATCTGGGTGCTTCTGTGTTGGGTCCATATATGTTTAGGATCGTTAGCTCTTCTTGTTGTATCGATCCTTTTACCATTATGTAATGGCCTTCTTTGTCTCTTTTGATCTTTGTTGCTTTAAAGTCTATTTTATCAGAGATGAGAATTTCAACTCCTGCTTTTTTTTGCTTTCCATTAGCTTGGTAAATCTTCCTCCATCCCTTTATTTTGAGCCTTTGTGTATCCTTGCATGTGAGATGGGTTTCCTGGATACAGCACACTGATGGGTTTTGGATTTTTATCCAATTTGCCAGTCTGTGTCTTTTGATTGGTGCATTTAGTCCATTTACATTTAGGGTTAATATTGTTATGTGTGAATTTGATACTGCCATTTTGATTCTAAGTGGCTGTTTTGCCTGTTAGTTGTTGTAGATTCTTCATTATGTTGAAGCTCTTTAGCATTCAGTGTGATTTTGGAATGACTGGTACTGATTGATCCTTTCTATGTGTAGTGCGTCTTTTAGGAGCTCTTGTAAAGCAGGCCTGGTGGTGACAAAATCTCTGAGTACTTGCTTGTTCGCAAAGGATTTTATTCTTCCTTCACTTCTGAAGCTCAGTTTGGCTGGATATGAAATTCTGGGTTGAAAGTTCTTTTCTTTAAGAATGTTGAATATTGGCCCCCACTCTCTTCTGGCTTGTAGTGTTTCTGCCGAGAGATCTGCTGTGAGTCTGATGGGCTTCCCTTTGTGGGTGACCCGACCTTTCTCTCTGGCTGCCCTTAGTATTCTCTCCTTTATTTCAACCCTGTTGAATCTGACGATTATGTGCCTTGGGGTTGCTCTTCTTGCGGAATATCTTTGTGGTGTTCTCTGTATTTCCTGCAATTGAGTGTTGGCTTGTCTTGCTAGGTGGGGGAAATTTTCCTGGATGATGTCCTGAAGAGTATTTTCCAGCTGGGATTCATTCTCTTCGTCCCCTTCTGGTACACCTATCAAACGTAGGTTAGGTCTTTTCACATAGTCCCACATTTCTTGGAGACTTTGTTCATTCCTTTTTGCGCTTTTTTCTCTGATCTTGGTTTCTCGTTTTATTTCATTGAGTTGGTCTTCGACTTCAGATATTCTTTCTTCTGCTTGGTCAATTCGGCTATTGAAACTTGCGTTTGCTTCGCAAAGTTCTCGTATTGTGTTTTTCAGCTCCTTTAATTCATTCATATTCCTCTCTAAGGTATCCATTCTTGTTATCATTTCCTCGAATCTTTTTTCAAATCTTTTTTCAAGGTTCTTAGTTTCTTTGCATTGATTTAATACATGATCTTTTAGCTCACAAAAGTTTCTCATTATCCATCTTCTGAAGTCTAATTCCGTCATTTCGTCACAGTCATTCTCCGTCCAGCTTTGTTCCCTTGCTGGTGAGGAGTTTTGGTCCTTTCTAGGAGGCGATGTGTTCTGGTTTCGGGTGTTTTCCTCCTTTTTGCGCTGGTTTCTTCCCATCTTTGTGGATTTGTCCGCTGGTCGTCTGCGTAGTTGCTGACTTTTCGTTTGGGTCTCTGAGTGGACAGCCAGAATGTTGATGATGAAGTATTTCTGTTGCTTGGTTTTCCTTCTACCAGTCTAGCCCCTTCGCTGAACGACTGTTGAGGTCCGCTCCAGACCCTGCTTGTCTGGGGTGCACCTCTAGTAGCCGTGGTACAGCGAGGGATGCTACCAGTTTCTTTTTCTGCTCTCTTTGTCCCAGGATGATGCCTGCCTAATGACAGTCTTTTGGATATAGAGGGGTCAGGGAGCTGCTTGAGGAGACAGTTTGTACTTTATAGGGGTTTAATTGCTGAGCTGTGCACTCTGTTGTTCATTCAGGGCTGTTAGGCTGCTATGTTTGATTCTGCTGCAACACAGCTCATTAAACAACCCTTTTTTTTTTTTCTCAAATGCTCTGTGTTGAGGGGTTTGGGCTTTATTTTTGGATGTCCGATCAGGTGTCCTGCCCAGCTCGAAGGCAGACTAGCCACTGTTTGGCTGCCGAGGCTCCGCCCTGCTGTTGTGTGATTCGCGCTGTTCCTGCAGGCTCTGCTGTGGTCTCCGCCACGCCCTGTGGCGGAGTCTCTTCGTTGTAGCGTGTTGCCTCAGCAACGGCAGGCTGTGTCAGCAGTGGGCGTGTATCTCAGTAGGGACGGGTTGCCTCGGCAACGGCTGGCTGCGTCAGCAGTGGGCGTGTATCTCAGTTGGGGCGGGTTGCCTCGGCAACGGCTGGCTGCCTCAGCAGTGGGCGTGTATATCAGTTGGGGCAGGTTGCCTCCGTAGTGGTGGACGCCCCTCCCCCACAGAGCGTCTCGGACCGTCTGCCCGGGATAGTTTGAAATCGCGGTTTTGTTCATCCCACTGGGTATCCCAAACGATCTGTCCCTGCAATCCCCTGGGCTGGGCTACTGTGCAAGTCTCGTTCAGTCTCAAGTCCAGCCCTCTCAAGTCTCAGGTTGCCGGTTCAACAAGGCACCCGGACAAGCGCGCCCTGTGGGGATTGCTGGGTAGGGCCGGCCGCCGCCGCCCCGGCTGCCGGCTTCGCCAGGCAGACCTACTGCCTGGCGTCCCGTGTCTTTTTATACTTGGGAGTTTCCCCGTTCTGTGGGCAACAAAGATCAGTCTGGAAATGCAGCACTGACTCACCGTTTGCGAATTCAACGCGGGCTCCAATCCTGGGTTGTTCTCACAGCGCCATCTTGAGTCCCCTTTCCTCCTTACCTAAATTACATTACAATGTCTGAGGCAGTAGCCAGGCATCAGTGTTTTTTATTTTTTGTTTTTGTGTTTGTTTTTTCTTGAGACAGATTCTCTGTCTGTCACCCAGCATAGAGTGCAGTGGTTGCTCACTGCAACCTCCACCTTGCAGGTTAAAACTGTTCTTCCTCAGCCTCCCAAGTACCTGGGATTATAGGCGTGCATCACCATGCCTGACTAATTTTTGTATTTTTAGTAGAAACAGAGTTTCACCAAGTTGACCAGGCTGGTCTTGAATTCCTGACCTCAATTGATCTGCCTGCCTTGGCCTCCCAAAGTGCTGAAATTATAGGCATGAGCCACCATGCCTGGCCATTATCAGTGTTTTTTGAAGGTCTTGGGCAGCAAAGTTTGGGAACCTCTGTCTTAAGAGTTTGAGCCCCTTTTCTGGTTCTCCTACCTGATTTTCACTTTCCTTTGTTGGCTTCCATTGCCCAACCTTTAAATATAATTTCCCCCAGGCTTCTCAATTATTTGTTTTCACTGTGCAAACCTATTTATATCCCTGACTGTAATTCTATATTTTCATAGCTTTCAGCAATATAGCTTCAGAACTGAAGCTTCTGGTCTCTGAACTGGCTTTCTACTCAGTAGCATTCTAGAGCCACAGATGCCTTAAACCTAACATTTCTCAAGCCTAAATCATTGTCTTATATTTGGTCCTTACCATTCTCCCATCAAAAAAATTAATAAAACAATGTGTCTTGCCTAGTATACTTTATAATGGTTAATGATGATTCTCCACTCAGTTTTCTAACCTATAAATCAGAAAAGCTAGTATATATCAGGCAGTTATGTACCAGGGTATGGTAACTGCTTTACATACTGAGTAACCAAGTTAATCCAAATCATTTTGTATTTGCCTTCAAACACACAAACTCTGGGAACTTTCTTCTTGAGCACCTTCAAACACAAACTAACTCTGGGAACGTTCTTCTTGAGCATGTCTTCTCATTTTTATTTCTTTGCTAAGGTCCTTACTATCCTCCCTGTGCTAATAGTTCCTCTATTGGTACTGTGGTTTTCACTCTTAGGATTGCAGCCATATATGTTCCTGAAAACAATTTGTTCATCTGAGCTTTCTTCTCCTGGGCAAGCTCCTTGCATATGTCATATCTCTTTAAAAAACTGTTAAGAGCCTTCTTTGATTTGCCATGGCTGTAACAGAGTACCTCAGCTGGTATGCCCAAGTTATTTATTCCCTCATCATTCTGACCACTGGCCTTTTGCTGCTAGCAGACTTCTCCAGGAGCTTGTATAGAATTGTATGTGCATTCTTTGATGGGAAAAAGGCTAGGAAGCACAGCCCCATAGAATCAGGTTCAAATTCCTTAGCTGGTCGTCCATCCTCTTTTCTAGCCTCATTTCTTAGTCATTGTATCTCATGGCCTACCTGTGCTAAGTATACCATTCCATAATGGTATATTTGGTATGCCATGCCCTTTCATTCATAAATTTGAGCTGTTAATGTTTTTCTTCCTCTTAGACCTTTATATGCCATCTTTTCCAACCTTTCATTTGTAAACTATTGATTATATAAGAAAAATCCCAACTTCATTGGTTATTCAGCCTCAATATTTCTCACAGACTTGAGTTCTTTCTCGTCTATATTCCTACAACACATGTAACATATCCATTAAAACCCTTATTGTTATTTGTTGTATAGTGTATCGCTCTATATTTGCCTGTTGAACTAGATTTCAGACTTTTCAGGATCCAGGATTTTGTCTTGTTTATTTTTATAACTAGTATGTAGCACAGTGGCTGACCTACTGTAAACATCTGAATGAAAAAAAGATAGCCAGACATGGTGGCTCATCTTTGTAATCCCAATGCTTTGCTAGGCAGAGGTGGGGCAGATCGCTTGAGCCCAGGAGTTAAAGACCAGTCTGGGCAACGTGATGAAACCCCCTTTCTACAAAAAATATAAAAATCAGCTGGATGTGGTGCCATGCGCTTATAGTCCCAGCTACTTGGGACACTTAAGTGGGAGGATTTCTTGAGCCTGGGAGGTTGAGGTTGCGGTGAGTGGAGATCACACCACTGCACTCCAGCGTGGGTGACAGTGGGAGACCCTGTTTCATAAAAGGGACTGGGGGATAGATGTGGAAACACTTGGGATGAGATTTTTTCAACTCCGAAGTTCTCTTGTTACGAAAACAAGGAAGTGAGAGTGTAAGGTGAGAGCAAAAGTCCTACAACCATTTTTACATGAAGAAAAATCTGCTGAGTTTTGACCAGACATTTATTTATTTCATAAGTGTTTATTAAGCTTTACTCTATGCCTTGCACTGTGCTAGGGTCTGAGCATTAAGCAAGGAGAGGCTTGGTATATGCTCTCAGAATTCAGACAGGTAGACACATAGCTATTATATATAAAGTCTGAGGGAAGTGAGGAGTATATTGGAAAAGAGATTATATATATTAGGTAGAGACTGGGCCAGTTAGGAAAGCAGTGGAAGTCAAAGTAAGAAGAGGGAAATGTATACGTCAATGAAGACAGAACATACTAAAAGCCTCTGGGAGTCAGCCTGTAATGGTCTTCCATGTCCTGATTTTGTCATCAGTGGCCATAAATTTTCTGTACACTCCCTCTTCATTTCCACCTTTTACTGTGTGTCCCACTTCTGTCATGACACATTTAGCAATTGCTTGCCAGGAAAATAATAGGCAACTACTTGGCCACAATGAAAACAAAGTTTTGAGGATCAGTAATCTAAAATCACCTGAAGGTAACTTGCTTTCTTAAGCTCCCAGGATGTCAGGGAATGCATATGGAATTGTAGTCATGCAGTCTCTTGAAACAAAAAGATGATATCTGTGCATGTGCCATCTGCTGATCAGCTCTAAGAGCAGAGTTGAAAGAGAGTAGTCCTTGGTTAGAGATTTTCCTCAGATGCTCCCAACTATCCCCGTCACAGAAGAAGAGCTGCACAGCAGGGAGGTAGCAAAGAAAATACAATGACCAGACCAAGAGTAAGGCACAGTGATATGAAGGGTTGTGATTGGGGTTAGGAGGATTGAAGGTTACGTCTTTTGCAATCTCTGGGAAGGGAGCAAACTGTGGGTCCATCCTGCTGACTAGGTCCAATCTCTGTCTCAGGTTGCCCTACCTCAAGTTGCTTCCTCTGAATGTATTGAAGACTTAGGGGAGTTCTGGGTCACAGGTACTGAATAGGGAAGGGGATTAACACTTTCTGGGTGTCTACTATACATGAGACTTTATCACTATTTTTTACTTTTATCACATTTTTAAAAATCTCATGCCAGTACAGTTTTAAACATATGAATCTCTCAAGTAAGACAACTAAAGGCCAGATGTTTAATGCCTTGTCTAAGGTCACACAGCTAGTTAGTAGCAGAGCAAGGATTTTAATTCTGACTTCAGAGTTCATATTGCAACCCGTCCCCCATTCCATCTAGATGCTGTCCTCTAGTTGAACTCAGAGATGCCTTGGGGTTAAAGTATGGATTCATTTTTCTTTGTCTTTTCCTACCCTATGCCTTGCAGGACTGACAGTGATAGGTAGAATTACTGTCCAGATGTGCCCTCTGGGGTTTTAGCAATCACTAGGATGGTAGTAGAATCATTCTGGATCTACCATTAGCTATAACTGTGTGACTGAGCAGAATAAAATAGTACTCTACCATGGGTCTGTAGATCTGGATATACTTTCTGAATCTTGGGGGCACTAATTAAAATTCTTAGATTAACAGACCCAAGGTAGACCTACCAAATCCAAATCATCAGGGATAGGATTTAGGAGTCTCTAATTTACAAGCTCTCTGGGGAATTCAATTCTCATCTGTGGTCAGGTTTAGAAAACGCTTGTTTTTAAAATCTGAGTCTTTCTATTAGGCAACCATTAACTGTTACTTAGGACTTACATTAATGTTAACTTTTGTTCTAAAGCAAACATTAAATTGAAGGTAAAAGTGACTTTAGTATTTTTTTAAATTTCGACTACTAAAAATGGTCTATAGGTTGATACACTTCAATAGAGAATGATTTTTATCAGGTTTTATATGTTAATGAACACAGACTGATATTTTAGCTAGCATTCACTTAAAAGCATAATGAAAATGTTTTTTAGAATCCTTTCTGAAAATCCTAAATGTAAAATATCACATATTTTCACTAAAACTAGAGTTTTTAAAAAGTGAAGATACTCAAGAATGTTTTTTATTTTAGATATGTTCCAGAACAAAAAGAACAGCGATCCCAGTTTAAGAGGGGTTTCATGCAAGGGCATGTAAATCGACAAGAAAAAGAAGAGAAAGACGCAATATATAAAGAACGTTGGCCAGATTATGTAAGGGAACTGCGAAGAAGGTAAGTTTATTTTGTTTGAAGGTGAGAAATCAGTGGCTAAATGACTAAAACAGAAAGCGGGGGTCTGAGGGCATCTTCTTGAATCTGTAAATACTTGGAGGAGAGCATTGTGATTCTTATTGCAGCTAAATACTGTGCTGATTTGACTTTTAAGCACTGTTACTCTAGTAGTTCTCTCCTGTCTGTAGATTATGTTCCTCCATTTGCAGATTGAGTTAATTTTAAGCTTTTATAGCAAGTTAACAGAAAATTTGATTATTTCATCACTCTGTGTTTAACTTTGATAGGTATTCTTCAAGTACTGTAGATGTTATTGAAATGATGGATGATGATAAAGTTGATCTGAATTTGATTGTTGCCCTTATCCGATACATTGTTTTGGAAGAAGAGGTTAGTTTGTTTATTTTTCTTTCTTCAGTTAATATGATTTTAATTTTATCAGTATATCAAGGCCATGAAACTATAATTTTCCTAAATGTTTATTAAATAGACCAGAAGAAATTACTTTTGATACTAGAAATCATCTTATAGTAGCAAAAGATTTAGGCATTTGACCTGTGGGAAGAAAAGATTAAAGAAATAAAATATCTGGATTATACATCTCATTTTTTAAAAATGAGCTAGCTGGGTGTGGTGGCTCACACGTATAATCCCAGCACTCTAGGAGGCAGGCGGATCACCTGAGGCCAGGAGTTCGAGACCAGCCTGACCAGCATGGTAAAACCCTGTCTCTACTAAAAATACAAAAATTAGCCAGGCATGGTGGTGCAGGCCTGTAATCCCCAGCTACTTGGGAGGCTGAGCATGAAAATCACTTGAACCCAGGAGGCAGATGTTGCCGTGATCTGAGATCAAAACTCTGTCTCAAAAACAACAGTAATTAAAAAAAAAAAATAGTAAAAGTAATGTTATATACTTTTAAGTAACAAAATTATCCTGAGCTAGTATAATTTTAATGGAGACTTAAGTGTGCACACAATTTTACAGTACTGCATTTTGTCGAAGTGATCCTTTGTAATGGTTATTTCCCCTTCATATAGGATGGTGCGATACTGGTCTTTCTGCCAGGCTGGGACAATATCAGCACTTTACATGATCTCTTGATGTCACAAGTAATGTTTAAATCAGGTATTATGTAAATGTATTTTCCTGTAATTCCAAGGATGGTATTTGAATTATATGTGGCATGTGTATATTTTTTCCTTTAATTTGAAGATGAAGGTGAAGCTTTTTATTTAGTGTTATGATTTAATTTTCTTTCTTTTTCACAATTTGCCTAATAAAATTTGTTCTTAAAATATGTTTAGGTATGTGGGGCTTTTCATTTTTTCACTCACTGCTGCAAAAAAGAAATTCATTAGCTCAGTCTTTCTGAATTCTGACTATACAACAGAATCACCCATGGAGCTTCTTTAAGATTCAAATACCTAGACCCCATCATCACCCTAAATCTAACGATGTGACCTGAACATCTGAAATTTTTACAGATTCCTCAGGTGATTTTGATCCTGTGTGAACAGCATGTTTTGAAAGATATAAACTCTTGAGGAATTAATGAGGACATTTTTTTCTGTAGAATTTGTAGTATTTTCAGTAATCATTGACTTCAAATATAAAACCTAAAAAGCAAATTCAATCTAGTTTTTACAGTTCTGAATGTTTTTTGTTTTGAGACAAAGTCTCACTCTTTTGTCTAGGCTGGAGTGTAGTGGTGTCATCTCAGCTCATTGCAACTTCCATCTCCTGGGTTCAAGCAGTTCTCCTACCTCAGCCTCCAGAGTAGCTGGGATTACAGGCATGCACCACCATACCTGGTGATTTTTTTTGTATTTTTGGTAGGGACACAGTTTCACTCTTGTTGGCCAGGCTGGTCTTTACTCCAGACTGGAGGTGATCCACCCGCCTCAGCCTTCCAAAGTGATGGGATTACAGGCTTGAACCACCATGCTTGGCTTCTTAATATAATTTCTAACCTCACTCTGTTGAAGTGCTTTTGACAAAATGTATTTTTATAGGTACTAGAAAATATTTTGATCTAATTGTATTGACTAAAATAATAAAAGTGTATTTTTATTTATTAACTCCTGTTGTCATGCTCTGAAAGCATTCTCTGTAATTACAATTATTTACTATCTAGCTGGCCAAATAATTTGATCTAATTGATTTCTCTATAAAGAAATACTGTTTTTTCTTTTTGTTTGATAACTTTCCTCTATAGAAAAATTAGTCATGATTGACAAGTGGATTTTTTTTTTTCAAACAACTAGAATTTTTTATTGGCTAAATCTTCTAACTCTGGCCTTTCCTTCCTCCATCATAAACATTATTGTATAGTGTACTTATAATTTTTAAAAATGTGTGTGCATGTATTTACCAATAAAGATAAGACGTACGCCAAGATACATTATCATTTTGTGTATATGCTGGGGAGTGGGAAAAGGGTTTGATATTACGGATTATTATAATTGACTTTATAACCCTCTAGTTTGAATTATTCTCAAGGAAGGAGTTCCTAATGTGTACTTCTACTACAAGCTCAGTTCCTTTTAAAGGAAATCTTTCCAAAACTTAGTGTTTTTTCTCAAATTATGTTGAAAAAAATTATTAGCCACTGTCACAGAGGAGAAAATTGGCCTAACTGAGCTGAGAAGTTTCAAAACTCAGTTTATTGAATGCTTATCAACTTCGTGTTTTTTTCTTTTCATAAGAGTGTAGATTTTGTTCTCATTAACTTTTAGTTGTACAGTGTCAGCTGTATAACTGTATAAATAAATAAATATAAAATTTATTTCCCAATTATATGTCTTCAACAAAATTGTTTGTACTTTTATTATCCCTGGCTGCGAAGTTTTTTAGCTTTTTGTAATGAAACATTTTTAAACATACAAAAAACTAGAGTCTTAATTAATACCACATATATGTCCATGACTTCATTGCCAACAATTATTTTCTCAGTCCTAGTTTTTTTTAAAGTCAATTGCAGCTTTCACATTTTATTTTTAAATATATAAACAAGAATCTCTAAAGGCAATTATCTGTATAACCATAATGTCTTTATCATATCTAATCCTTAATACCATTTTATAATCCAGTCTATAATCAGATTTTCCCACTTTCTGAAAAGCATCTTTCAGAGCTAGCCTGTTCAAACTACAGGTAATGTCAAACCAAATATATCTTTTGATCTAGCTCTAGAACATTGCTCCCCTCTACTCCCTGCTTTTCCTCATGGTAATAAGGTCATGGAAGAGACCAGGCCAACTCTAATAAATGCAACTGTTTGGACTTGTCTGAGTCTTTATGCTAGCCATCATTTCGTTTGAGATACTCTCTTACCTGTATTTCCTGTAACTTGGAAGTTATATCTGAAGGCTTGATTTAATTCAAGTGAAGTGTTTTTGGCTTGAATAATTATAGTTGAACTATTTCATGCCGTCACAGAGACAAGTAATTCAGAGCATTCTTTTTTTTTTTTGAGATGGAGTTTGGCTCTTGTTGCCCAGTCGGGAGTGCATGCAGTGGTGCCATCTTGGCTCACCGCAACCTGGGTTCAGGCAGTTCTCCTGCCTCAGATTACAGGCACACATCACCATGCCCAGCTAATTTTTTGTATTTTTAGTAGAGATGGGGTTTCACCATGTTGACCAGGATGGTCTCGATCTCTTGACCTCGTGACCCACCCGCCTCAGCCTCTCAAAGTGCTGGGATTACAGGCGTGAGCCACCGTGCCTGGCCCCCAGAGCATTCTTTTTTAGCAGCATCAGTTGCTTGGCAGCTATTTAATACTTTTTATTTTTAAGATTCATAAAATTTTTTCACTATCAGAGAGAGTCCTGATCAGAGAGATTCGTATCTCTCTTACATAACAACAGTTCTTTTCTGGGGAAATATAGCTGAGTTGAATCATTGGGGCATTTAAGTCAGATTGTATTTTTGTAACCATGGTTAAATGTGCAATTAACCCTTGCTTTCTTAATACTCTTCCTTTCACCCATCACTGTATTACACCAGACTTTCTATTGGCTAATAATGATGAATGGGCTTGAGCTATTTCATTTGGAAACTTAAAAAGTAGGAATTTCTTATTTTTGTTTTAAAATATGGGTCACTTTTGGACTATATTATTTTTAACGAGGACTCTTTCATTTTCTAAGTAGGACATGGGGATTTAATAAGCAATTTGCTCTAGAAATTTAGATGTTCTCAGTATGATTAAAATAGGGTTGTCGGGTGCGGGGCTCATGCCTGTGATCTGTAATCCCAATACTTAGGAAGGCTGAGGTGGGCGGATTGCTTGAGCTCAGGAGTTCGAGACCAGCCTGAACAACATGGCAAAATATAAAAATTAGCCAGCCATCGTTGTGCATGCCTGTGGTCTTAGCTACTCGGGTGGCTGAGGTGGGAGGATCAGTTGAGCCCAGGAGCAGGTTGTAGTGAGCAAAGATTATACCACTGCACTCCAGCCTGAGCAACAGAATGAGACCCTGTCTTAAAAAACAAAACAAAACAAAAATAGTGAGGATCACCCAAAGTGCATAAATGTATTCATGTTAAACAGAATTTTTGGCTATTCATTCAACTTTTGTTGGTATAATTTGAAAAGATTGCTCCCAACTTTTGAGCATTCTTTAAGAATTTGGGGAAAATGCTTATCAGTGTGAAATAAATTAACAAAATGTTAGCTTGAAGTTGGAACTCTCAGTAAAGAAGACTATAAAGAAATTAAGTTGTTCTGTATGTAGAAATATAAATTAAGAATTGTGTGGTTCACTTAAACACATAGATAATTTGTCAATAACTCAGTTGGTTTAGCAGTTTTCATTAAACAGTGTTCAATGTCTTATCAAAAAAAGAGTTTTATGGTTCAGCGTATGAATTCATTGTCTCATGTGTGTTTGATGGAGCTTTTCTGCAACTATGTTGAAATTTAATTCTCTTTTTAATTTTCAGATAAATTTTTAATTATACCTTTACATTCACTGATGCCTACAGTTAACCAGACACAGGTATGTTAAATGGATACATTTAACAAATGTATTCCTTCTCTTTTTCAAACTGAGGCAAGCTTTAAGGACTGCTCATCACGTATTTTCATTTGGAGTATTTGCAAATAGTAATTCATGTAAAATACACTTCTTTGACAAGCTTTGCAAATGAGTCTTCAGGGGATGATTGTTCAAAAACTTGAATATCAGTGGGTAACCCACAAATGAGATTAGTTTTATCTGCATTAGGGAAAAGTTTAAAGAATTGGTTTCACCAGTAACTTGGTTGGGTTTTCTGAACAAGAGAAAAAGGTATGTGAGTACTACTAAAAGTAACCAAACCTAGAAATTAATGATCTATGACATACTACAGTTTGATGATAATTTGAGATTTAATTTAACAAAATTAGTATATTCACAGGTATGAAATTTCTTATTTTAATCATGTATTATGAATGTTTTGGTTCTGTCAGGTACCGGCATTTTCCTAATTAGAATGAACACTGCGTTCTCAGAGGCAAGATAATGTTATGAACTATAGTATTTTTAGGCCCTTGCAAAATGAAATTAATCAGAAAACCTGCTCCTCTTCCTCAAAAGTTTTAGCTTTTCTATTTTTATAAGAAAATTTGTTATTTTTCTTTGAGACCCTTCTAATATTTTTGTTGCTGGTACCTTAATCATGAATTAGATACAGAGCACATACCTGAGAGAAGAGGGGGCAAAAAAGAAAACTGTTGATTCCAAAGACTAAAAGAGTCTTTCCATTGTGAAAGTATTCATCTTTGACACCATAAAATTCATCTCTCTCTCTCTCTCTCTCTCTCTATATATATATATATATATATATATATATATTTGGCTGGAGAGTATGGGAATAGCTTGGGAAACATTTTCTCTATAGATTACCAGTTTTATAAACAAAGGGATAAGTTTATGCTTTTTTTTTTTTTTTTTTTTTGCATTATTGCCAGTGGACCTTGATTACCTATCTTTCTACTTTAGTGACATTGTTGGGGTTGTAGGATAGTATTTGTAGAATTCCCCATTTAAAAAGAATTATTTTTTACTCCAATCTGATCTCAAGCTAGTAGACAGTGGTTGGTACAGCTGCACAGTTGACATTTATTCTGGTGGGTTAGACATCTGCCTGATTGTTCAGTATTCTTACCCATGGAGGTTTGATTTCATAATTCTTGTCCTTAACATAAATATCCCTCCCTCTATTTTATAACCTCCAACTGTTGTTAAAAAAAAACTGATGTCAGTTTAAATAATGATACTTCATTGGAAATGTTATTTGTAATAAGATTGTGACATCTGTGGGAGATTTAGTTTGGGTTACCAAAAGAGTATTTTGTAGTATTGAAAATGATCTATACTTTATAAATACATCAATAAACATTAGATGTATATGTCAGTGAATGAACATAGAATGCTAAAAATGAACAGTGAAGTAATTCCTCTAATTACAGAAATAATGTGTTAGGAATTAGTGTATTTTTATGATTCTGGTTTATTTATTTTTATAGGTGTTTAAAAGAACTCCTCCTGGTGTTCGGAAAATAGTAATTGCTACCAACATTGCAGAGACTAGGTAAAAATAGTTTTAAATATCAAATACTGATGATTATATAAGTTTTAAACACTATAAAGTATTTACATACCTTAATCCTTTTCTATGTCAGATACCTTGTAATTTATTTAAAATAAGCCTTTTTTATGGCAGTGATCATAGTTTTATTTTTTGTGGGCTTTTTTGAGACAAGGTCTCATTCTGTCACCCATGCTGGAGTGCAGTGGCATGATCGTGACTCACTGCAGCCTTGACCTCCTCAGCTCAAGTGATCCTTCCACCTCAGCCTCCCATGTAGCTTGGACTACAGGCTTGTGCCACCATATCTGGCTGATTTTTTAAAATTTTTTGTAGAGGTGGCATCTCACTTTGTTGCTCAGGTTGATCTCTAACTCCTGGGCTCAAAACAATACTACTGCCTCAGCCTCCCAAAGTGCTGGGATTACAGGCATGAGTCACCATGCATGGCCAGTTTTGTGGGGGTTTCTTTTTTTGGGTAACATATAGTAATGCTAGCTCAGAAATAACATTTTAAGTGTTGGGTTTTACGTTTTCTTAAAGAAGCATGGGAATTGAGGTGTAAATATCCTTTTGCCTGATTCTGGTTGAGGGTAGTATTTGGTAATTAGTTACATCAGCCCTCAAATTTTCTTGTATTCTCTTAGAGGTACTAAGACATAGTTTAATCACTGAAACAGATTGTTTTGTTTTGTTTTTCTGTGACCTAGTCTTGCTCTGTCACCCAGGCTGGAGTGCAGTGGTACGATCTCAGCTCACTATAACCTCCAACTTCTGAGTTCAAGCAATTCTCCTGTTTCAGCCTCCCAAGTTGCTGGGATTACAGGCGCCTGCCACTGCGCCCAGCTAATTTTTGTATTTTTCATAGATATGGGGTTTCACCATCTTGGCCAGGCTTGTCTCAAACTCCTGACCTCATGATCCACCAGCCTCAGCCTCCCAAAGTCCTATAGGCATGAGCCACCATAAAACAGATTGTTTTATGGAAGCTGACATTAAACCATGCCATTGGGGGTTGCTAGGTATAAGGCAACCTGTGATATTTGGCTGTAGGAAAGTAAGACTTTAGTATATGATCTGAAGAACTAATACTGTGCTGTCACTTAAACAGTGCCTGACACTGCCTAGTGTTAGGTACTTGATTCCTATAACATTGGTATATGTGAGTGTGAAGAGCAGTGAAAATCATGAATGGCTAAAATCATTTGATGTAATTTTAAAAATGCTCTGAAATCCCTATCTATAGGTTCTTTATAGGTTAATAGTGCTTTTGACATGTTTTTTTTTTTAACCTTTTATATATCTGTTTTCCAAACAGCATTACCATAGATGATGTCGTTTATGTGATAGATGGAGGAAAAATAAAAGAGACACATTTTGATACTCAGAACAATATCAGTACAATGTCCGCTGAGTGGGTTAGTCAAGCTAATGCCAAACAGAGGAAAGGTCGAGCTGGAAGGTAAGGGAACTCTGTCCAAAGCCTTTAGAACTCACAAAAATTTGGGGTAACAAAATGTGTTGCTGGCATTTAAAGATATGTATTAGAAGAGTTACCTTTCATATTATTTTGAGCTTACTGCAAAACATGTTTAAATAAGAAAGTTGTTTTAATCGTAGTTTGTTTGGAAAAGTATCTGCTCAGTTTTCTATTTTATGAATCTTTTGCCTTTAATTTCTAAGTTCAGTTAAAAAGTTATGTTACTTTTAATAGTTGGTTTTCATTTTTTAAAAAATGTATATTGCATAATAGTAATAGCAACTAATACTTTCTGAATGTCAGATCATCTCCTAAACTCTTGGTTCATACTAACTTTCTTAATCCTCACTACAGTACTGTGAGATAGGTTATTATATCCATTTTAAGGATAAGGAAATTAAGGTACAAGGAAATTACATGGTTTATCTGAAGTCCCATAGCTTTCCAAATTACAGAGTCAGGATTTAAATCTAGGCATTCTTACTCCATAGTCTAGGCTCCTAATCACTGGGTTTTATTGCAGTACTGATTTTTCATCAGTAGTTACCAAAGCACAAGGAAATTACTTTTCCTCATGATGTCACAATAGCTTAAGAATTAAAAATATCTCTTAACGATAGAAAAAATGATTAGAATTGGACTTTAATGCATACCTCACAGTATTTCTACACTGTTCTTCACATGAGTGATAGAATCACATCTGGACTTGCAGAAATGGCTTTTTCTTTTGCCTCTTACAGATAGAACAAGAGATTTCCATTAATCTTTCAATGCAGACTTAAGGAGAGTTGAAAGAAAACTTTACAGACCATTTATCAACCCCTCGTTTTAACTTTGTGCAGTATCTATAAAGCTTTGACTTGCTGTAATCTTTGCACATTATCTCAGTATAACTTGATTTTGAGACAGTTTATTACACAGTTGATGGTTTTGAACGAAAAGCATGGTTTAGTCAAAGAAGTATACCCTCCTAATAATCAGTTATCAGGGAATAACTTGATAAGGGACCCAGAAAGACTGAGGTTGTCCCATATAGACCCATCACCTCTAAATATTGATCAAAAAGTATTCACCATAGTGAACAGGTTTTGGCACACCTTTATATATTTATAGTAAACATACTAAGCCTTAGATATGTTTCATGAAACAATAGTAGAACTAATTTAATGTAGTATTGCATTTTAACTAATCTTTCGTCTTCATTACTGTGGGGGACGTTAACTGTGGAATTGGTGTTTTAGTTTAAAAGGAAAATAGTCTTTTGTAGGCTCCATGGATAAAAATTCCTTTAGCAAAGCCTTATTATTTTGGAGATCAGAAAAAGCTATGCCATATGGCTCTCAATAGAGGTACTCTTATTTTAGTGTTTATTGGAGAAATGTTCAGGTATATTATATAGTAGACATTGGGTCTATATAGACTTGTGGCAGAAATAGCTAAGATTTTTAGTATTCTTTTTATTCCTGTAGCAGCAAGAGCCTATAGAAATATTTATTCTGCTTGAGAATATATGAATATGGTCACCTCTTCACATCTAGTCTTATCATGGTCCAAAAAAATGATATCATTCAAGGCTGTAGTTAAAAACATAAAATAAAAACATTTAGCAACCCTCAGAGAGCTCACTAAGTAGAATATGCAGTACTTAAAATGTTTTTCAGTAATATAGACAGGTTAGTATAATGCCAGGATTCATTGCGCTGTATGATTGATCGCAAGGCATACTTGAGATTACTATTCTTAACCTTAATCTAGACTGCTGTTACTGAGCACAGTAATCTGGAATATATCAGAAATAGGGAAGCAAATTATTGGCATGGGGAGGAATTATTGTATATCTTTCTTAAAATTGTGACAAGAGGGTAGAGAGTTTAGGGTTTTTCTAAACAGATAGAAGAAATACATGGTTTATAAAAAGGAAAAAATAATTATGTACATTAGGTATGATGTGGCTTATAAGAAACAGATATTGGCTACTTCCCTGCCTGCTATTTTTTCTGGAGTTCTAAAATGTCATTGATGACTATCCATCTTTATTGTGTTTTGTTGTATTTTTTTTTTCAGAGTTCAACCTGGACATTGTTATCATCTGTATAATGGTCTTAGAGCAAGTCTTCTAGATGACTATCAACTGCCAGAAATTTTGAGAACTCCTTTGGAAGAACTTTGTTTACAAATAAAGGTAAATTAGGTGGGAGAATGAAGAAACTAAATGTGAGTGATCTCATTTTCAACTGTGCTTTTATAGAACAAAGTATTGTATTAATCTCCAGGAAATAATTATTAATAACTCACAGTTTAGTTGTGTGTGCATTAGTAAATTGTGTATTTAAACTTCCTTCAAATGTATGTTAAACAATTTTAAGTTATATACTGCTCTAGAGGAGGCAGGCTGCCTATGTTTGGATCCTGCTTCCTCCTCAGAAAAGCTAGTGCTGTTACATTGGTCAGGTTGATTAAATTAACCTCCTAAAATTCTTAGAAGAATGCCTGGCATGTAGTAAGTGTTCAGTACACATTAGCTACTGTTATTACATGTTAAAATGTCATCCTTCATTATAAACTAATTTTTTTAATATCTTGTGTCTTTTGATATAGTTAGCCTTACTTTGAAGATAGTGGGTAATCAACTTGTTGATTGAGATTTTAGCCAGCTACTTTTCCTATTAATAGAGTTGATGATAGAAAGTAGTAATATATATAGGCCTTTCAACATGTTTTTATAGAAATACAAGTATAATTTTAATTCATTTAGGTAAAATAACTTGAAAATCATGTGTAAATGTGATGCTTTATTTGAATTATCAGCCCAGGCAGGACTAAGTTGTTATGTTAAGTTGATGTATTAATATTATACGTGTTTAATTATGTTTGTCTTCCCCCCTAGATTTTAAGGCTAGGTGGAATTGCTTATTTTCTGAGTAGGTTAATGGATCCCCCATCAAATGAGGCAGTGTTGCTCTCCATAAGACACCTGATGGAGCTGGTAAATTTGTCTTCTTCTTTTTTTTTTTTTTTAATTCTCACTTAAATTTACAATACTAGAGCATGTAAGCCAGTTAATTATATGTTTACTCTCACTACTGCAAAGTAGTAATATGCAAATATGCAGTGCCAAATTTGATTTGCTATTCGACTATCAATTTAGGACTATGAGGTTATGAGATAGGCATTAGAAAGTTATAAAATAATACCTTCGTGATAATTCATAAAACACTAGGATCTTTCTGCACATTTTTTTTTCACTGTAGGCCTGATTTAGGGTTATACAAAATGTGACATTTTAAAGTTACTGGTCTTTGACTACTGGTGAACAAAACAAAACTGTGCAGCTAAATTATTTATCACAAAGGAAGGACTATGTAGTAATTGCTTTTATCAAGAACATTTCCAGCATGCTAAAAGCCCCCTTCCTACCCTTTCTCAATCACTCCACTGTCCTTTAATCCCAATGATAACCTTATCATGACTAATGGCTTGCTTTTTTATTAATTGATGGTTTTAACATACAAGTATGCATCTTCATAAAGAGTTCAGTTTTGCCTGTTTTGAACTTTATATGAACTTTACATGAGCTCATACAGAATGTGAGTTGTTTTGTTCTTGGAGGGAGCAGAGCTCTGGATTATTTCATTTAATATTATAAGATTCAAATGTATTGTTGCTTTTAGCTATGGTTTATTTGTCTTGTTTTTTTGTTTGTTTTTTGCTCTTTCCTGTTTTTTTTTTTTTGAGAGTCTCACTTTGTCACCCAGGCTGGAGTGCAGTGGTGTCATCTCAGATCACTGCAACCTCCACCTCCTGGGTTCAAGCAGTTCTCCTGCCCTAACCTCCAGAGTAGCTGGGACTACAGGTGTGTGCCACCACAACCAGCTAATTTTGGGTATTTTTAGTAGGATTTCACCATGTTGGCCAGGCTGGTCTCGAACTCTTGGACTCAAGTTATCCACCCACCTCAGCCTCCCAAAGGGCTGGGATTATAGGCATGACTCACAGCACCAGGCCTGTTTTCATTTTAACCTATTTTATTTTATGACCACTGAAAGACACTTTTGTTATTTACAATTTTGGGCTATTCATGCTGGCATGAATATTCTTCAGTATTCAGTGTTTCCCGGTGCACTGGGTTATAAGGTACATCTATGATCAAGTTGGGTAGATAACACCAACAGTTTTCCAAAGTTGCACACCACTTAAACTCCTACCAGTGGTGGGTGAGAGTTCCCATTGCCTTGTGGCTTCACCAATCCTTGGGATTAATCAGTCTTTTATTCTAATCATGCTAGTAGGTATGTAGTGATTTTAATTTGCATTTCTATGACTATCATTGAATTTTTCAGCAGCTTTTATATGTTTATTATCCATTTGTATAGTCTCTTATAAATTGCTTCTGTCTGTTTTTCTGTTAGATCATCACATTCCTTATGTATTCTTGATCTAAACCTTTTATTGATTGTATATTGCATATCTGTTTTCAACTTTCCTTTTTTTAATACCTTGATAAACAATTTTTGTTGTTGTTCAAAGAAAGAGACTCTCACTCTGTCACGCAGGCTGGAGTGCAGTGGCATGATCTCAGCTCACTGCAACCTTTGCCTCCCAGGTTCAAGCTTTTCTCCTACCTCAGCCTCCCAAGTGGCTGGGGTTTCAGGTGCCTGCCACCACGCCTGGCTAATTTTTGCACTTTTAGTAGAGATGGGGTTTCATCATGTTGGCCAGACTGGTCTGGAACTACTGACCTCAAGTGATCCACCCACCTCAGCCTCCCAAAGTGTTGGGATTATAGGCGTGAACCACCACTCCTAGCCTAAATTTCTAATTTTAATGCAGTCAGATATATCAGTCTCAAAGGTGATTGCTTTTTGCCCTTTAATAAGTCTTTTCCTGAGGTCATAAAGGTACATTTTTAAAAATTTTATTGTTTTTGTGTATAATGCATCTGCAGTTGATGTGTGTTGGGGTTGAGATAAAAATAAAACTTTTTACATATGTAGAGCATTGACTGAGCACCATTTACAGAAAAGTTCATCTCTTTTTTCTTGTTCTGCAGTCTTTGATAGGTCAAGGTCTATGGATTTGTATATCTGTTTCTAGTCATATTTCTCATCTGTTGGCCTGTATTTCTCTCCTGAGCTGGTATCACATTGTCTTATTACTCTAGCTTTATGATAAATCTTGCTTTCTGGTAGAACAGATGACTCCCTTTCATTCTTTTGAAGAATACCTTGACTCTAGAGGATTGCAGGAGCCCAGGAGTTTGAGGGTTGCAGTAAGCTGTTCTTGTGCCACTGCTCCATCCCAGATGACATGAACAAGACCCTATCTCTAAATAATAATAATAATAATAAATATTTTTTTAAAACAGAGTGTCTTGGCCCTTTCTGGTGCTTTAATTTTTCCAAATGCATTTGAGAATCTTGAGAGAGTGATTTTGATTGAATTCAGTTTATAAATCAGTTTAAGGAGAAGTGACATCTTTACAATATAGAGTCTTAACAAAAAGATCATCATCTATTCCTCTGTTTATTTGGGCATTCAGTCTCAGTATTTTAGAGTTTTCTTTGTTTGGGTTTTATGTGTCTTTAGATGTTTTGAAATTTAAAATAATTTAGATTTCAAATATTTAAAAGCAGAATCCAAAAATACCACCAGTCTTCTAGGTTAGTGGTTATTTTTGGATTCTGCTTTTAAATATTTCATCTTTTGCTTCTGATAATACAGAAATAAAATTGCTTTTTGAATACTGACTTTGTATTCATTAATGCTGTAAAGTCCCCTTATTTGAATAACTTTATGTAGATTTTTTCTGCATATACAGTCACATTTTTAAATAATTACAATTTTATTCATTCTTTTTCAAGTCTCTGGGACCCTTAATACAGTGTTGAGCAGAAGTGATATGATAGTTTGTATTCTTGTTCTTCTGAAAGGGAAAACCATCAGCAAGTCATTGAGAGTATAATGTTTGTTGATTTGTTGTGCGTGTGTAAGCTCTTAGTACGTTAAGTTTGCTAAGAAATTTTTATCCTATATGGATAATCAGTTTTATCAACTGTCTTCTGCTTCTGATGAGATTATAGTATGACTTCTTTAGTTGGTTCATGTATTCAGTTACATTGATGTTTCAAATATTAAATAAATTTTTATTCTTGGAGTAAACCTAACTTGCTAGCATTCAATTTGCCATTATTTTGTTTTTTATTTTCATATTTATTTAGTTTTCTTCAGATGTCCTTGTAAAATTTAGACATCAAGGTCTTCTAGGTTCAGAAAACAAACTGAGGGATTTATATTTTATTTCCTTTTCTCTAAAAGAGGTCTTTAAAAATAAGAATAATAAGGGTTTTTTTCTCCAAAAATGTCCCATCAGACATTTTTGGAGAAAAAAACCCTTATTATTCTTATTTTTAAAAACCTCTTTTAAGAAAAGGAAAAATCTGTGTCTGATGGGATGCTTATGGGTTCTTTTATTATTTTTTCTTGTTTGCATCTGTATGCCTAGTTATTTTAATTGTGCACTGGAAATTCTGTTTACAGAATTCTTTGTAGATAAAAATTTGAAGCTTGGGATGAGAGTAGCTTTTATCAGCAAGGATTTAAGTTCCTTTCTGCCAGGAAAAGAGGCTCCAACCTTTACACTCACCTCCCTAGATGTCTGTCATTCCCTAACCCTTTGACTTGTAATTCTTTGTTAACTCCATGGTATCTTCAGGCTACTTTTCTAGCTATCCACAGTGGGTTGGTTGGACCAGATGACCTTGAGAATCAGCAGAAGTCACTCCCATTTTCTAGGGTTTTAAATATGTCCTTTTTCTTTTGCTTTTGTCTCATGTCACCTAAACTACTAGAATCTAGAGAGTATGCATTATTCATTCTAAATGTATAATAGTGTGTCTTTTGTTTTTGTTATGTTTTCCTATAACTTTTATACTTTATTAAGTGATTTTATTTACTTAACTGAAAGTTTGTCATTTCTGATATTTCTTAACACAGAAAAGCCAAGTTGTACATTAATTTTGGTTTTGTTTAAATAAGTTTGTAACCTTTGCTGACCTCACAACTTATGTTTTGGTAGAGAAAACTAAAACTGAACAGTATTCGGGCATTTGGGCTTAGGAGAGAGAATAGTGAGTTGTTATTCTTTTTAAAGCAAGCTAAAATTGTTTTAAATGTAATGCTCTACATGGTCTGTTTTAAACCCACACTCTTTTTTTACAGAATGCTTTGGATAAACAGGAAGAATTGACACCTCTTGGAGTCCACTTGGCACGATTACCCGTTGAGCCACATATTGGAAAAATGATTCTTTTTGGAGCTCTGTTCTGCTGTTTAGACCCAGTACTCACTATTGCTGCTAGTCTCAGTTTCAAAGATCCATTTGTCATTCCATTGGTAAGAAAAATGGAAATAAAACCTAGTATTTTAAATATGAACAGGAGTTGCTTAGATATATTTTTTATTAATGTTTTATTAGAATGCTGTTCTCTGTTATAGCATCAGTGGAATTTAAATTGCTTATGTCTACTGTTTTTTAAGGGAAAAGAAAAGATTGCAGATGCAAGAAGAAAGGAATTGGCAAAGGATACTAGAAGTGATCACTTAACAGTTGTGAATGCATTTAAGGTAAAAAAAAAAATCTTGTTCCGGATTATGACAGTGTATACAAGTGAAGTGCAAATAATAGAATAACAGCATATTTAACCTTTGAAATCTATATTATCATAAGGCCGGGCATGGTGGCTCACACCTGTAATTCTAGCACTTTGGGAGGCTGAGGAAGGTGGATCACCTGAGGTCAGAAGATCGAGACCAGGCTGGCTAACATGGCAAAACCCTGTTTCTACAACAAATAGAAAAATTAGTGGGCATGGTGGCAGGTGCCTGTAATCCCAGCTACTCAGGAGGCTGAGGTAGGAGAATAGCTTGAAGCCCTGGGTGCGTGGAGGTTGCATTGAGCTTAAATCATGCCACTGTACTCCAGCCTGGGTAACAGTGAGACTCCATCTCAAAAGAAACATAAAAACAAAATCTGTGTTATCATAAGTATGAGGAATAAATTGCTGAGAATGTTTAAATTTAGTGAACATTTGAAAAAAGTTGTAATTCATTTTCAATTTTGTAATAGCTCATTACATTTACTCTTTTGGGGAAATAGTGGTTTTTGGTAACAATGAACAAATGGTTTATTTTAAAATTTTGTATTTAATAATTTCCTTTTATCTTTGGCTTGTTAACACTCCTGACAGTCTCTTTATTATTAATAAACTACCCTATATTCAGATTTAACATTTAATAGAGGATCATAATCATCTACATAGTTAAGATTAGGGAGACATTTTCTGCTCCCAAAAGCCAGGTGTATAGGTGTACATTTATCACCTATCTTGGTAAAATTTAAATGTAATTTAGTTTTTAGAGGCAGTTATCTTTTTTTCTCTAGCTCTGCATTCTGTTTCGTATGGCATATTATGGGAAAGTTCATGTTTTTTTCTTTGAGCTCATTCAGCTTGTCTTTCCTTTTTCCCCATTTCCCTCCTCTAATGAAAAGCAAACTGTAAAGAAAATTTGTGAATTTGAAAATCTGTAATAGCATTTAAGTCAGTTTGATAGTGTGCTCTTTTTGATTAGTGTATTATGTACAGTTTGGATGCCATTTTGTGTAAAATACATAAATAATATATTACTATATATACTTAATCTTATAAAGCTTTGGAACTTTAGTGGTAGTTATCTCTTAAGGACTAGGATCATGGGGAGTATCTGTATTTTTAGTTTTTCAATTATAAAATTCTTTGAATTTTTTACAAAGAATAATATTAGAAAAAGGTTAAGCTTTCACTAAAAGAGGGAAACCAACAGTCATCTTGGTCTTGGGGAACAATATAGATTCTTCATTTCTTTGCCCGATAGGGCTGGGAAGAAGCTAGGCGACGTGGTTTCAGATACGAAAAGGACTATTGCTGGGAATATTTTCTGTCTTCAAACACACTGCAGGTAATGGTGAATGTATTGCAATAACTATCATATATGCTATATTAGAGAATATATGTATCTCTTTTGTACAGTTAGATATATAGCAAAAAGTCAAATAGATAGAAATAGTGTATATTTGTATATCCACACAAAATAATGGGGGATCCTTCTTAAATCAACTGCAACAGAACAAGTAAAGGTGTATAACAACATAAGAAATACCTAATGGCAGAGAAAAGAAACTGCAGTTCGAGTATAACAGCAAAGCACAGTAAGATTCAAATTCTGTTCCTA
The DNA here is from genome assembly GCF_049354715.1 of Callithrix jacchus. NCBI lineage: Eukaryota > Metazoa > Chordata > Mammalia > Primates > Cebidae > Callithrix > Callithrix jacchus. Next base: position 31,151,349 of record NC_133518.1, read on the forward strand.
TTCCCACATTCTGGTTGCCATTTTGATGATTTCAACTGAGAATTTTTGCTAACACTCCTAAAATCTGTTGAAAAGTATCAAATAGGATATATGTCTGTAAGTTTTCTGGTTTAATATAGTGAAACACTGCAGGCAAGAATTTGTAAAACAGAAGAAAATAAAGAGGGCATGCCATCACATTTCAGACTACACTGAACTAGAGATTTGAAGCCAATGGGAATAGAAATATCCTCATCTTCTCCCAGTACACATACACTCCAGCTATGTGACATGAACCCTGATACTGGACCTTTAACATCTACAAAGTAGTAAACAAAAAACTAACATACCAAATCAGAAGTGCCTGGTCACTAGCAAAATGGAAAAAAAAGGATCACCACAATTCTGAAAGAAAAAAAAAGGAATGGAATACTGTGTTTCAATAGAAAACACCCTACAACTGTTTCATAATACGGAATAGCTAATAAGAATATGAATTCAGCAAAACAAAGGTTAGAGAATAAACCAATAGAGTGAATGAAAATACTCCTGAGCTAAGAAAACAAATTGAAACTCAAAAGAAAATCACAAAGAATAGAATGGACCTTCCTTAAAAATGAGCTATTGCCATAGGAAAAAAGCTTGAAGTAATCAGTTTATGGATGTACCTAAAAAAAGAAGAAAATTAAAGCAGTAAGTAAAATCTTTAAAACAACAAGATAGGACTGATCCATCACGAGAACAGTAGATATTAGTGTCTACATAGAAATCCTGTGTAATTGAATGTTTATTTAGAGACGTATATAAGAAAATTTCTTTGAAATGGAAAAAATGAAATGAGCAGAAGTATGAAAACGTAACTGAATCCAAGTGTTCGAGAGGGTCATGTCCTGTCAGGATAGGAATTCAGGTGTAAAGAAAAACAAGCATTCAACAACATGCTCAAGAAATACTATACCCCTGAGCTCTTCTTGAAAAGCCCATTAACGGTGAGATGCTGTTGATTAAAAGGGAAACCACATTTGAGATTTCAGGAATGGAAAGTGCATGCTAAATCAGCTGGTAGTGTACTTTAGAATTATTTAAATATAGAGCTAATAAAATGGTGGTAGGAATTATACATGCACAATAGAATGTCAAGATTATTATCCTGAACAATATAAAATAATGGCAGTAAAAACCAGATGTCTAAGAAGGTTAGGTATAATGAAAATTAGGTGGGGAAACCAAAGTCACATCTTTCATACAAGGGATATATACTTAAATATAACCAACTTTATGTTGCATAATATCTAATAGGAATTCCTTAGGAAATGTTTCTTGTGATTATGAAAATAAGATTCATCTGGTCATTCACTTTCATTTCTATTTAACTTTTCTTTAAATTGAACTAAAGTTAATTTATTATTTTATTAATAAAATTAATTATTTCTGTATTATGATTCCATTATTAGGGTACATTTCTTCTATCAGTGTATATGCTTAGTGGGTGTCTGCAATCTTGTTTATTCTATTTAGACAAGGGAAGTACTTTTCTGTATTACTTGAATGGTTTATAATAAGCCGTGTATCATTTTTTCCTCAAAAAAGCAAAAAACAAACCTTAAGCTTACATGCCATTGATAACCATATTCTCAGTAATAGAAATATGGATGTTGATTTTTTTTATGCTTTTCTATATATTTTTAAAATGGAGGTGGAGAATAATTTTAAAAATTGTGTTAGTCTTTTGCAAAATGGAGTAATCCTTCAACATCAGTGGTTATTCCTTACAACATGCAAACTTTTTCTGTGAACAGTGAGGTAATATTTTAGGCTTACAGGCCATATGATCTCAGTTACAAGCATTGACCTCTGCCATTGTAGTGCAAAAGCAGCCACATGTAGATGAATGGGTATGGCTGTGTTCCAGTAAAATTTTATTGACAAAAACAGCTTTTGTAGTTTGCCAACCCTTACTTTAAGACATGTTTGCAAAAGTGTTTTCATAAAGCAGGGATAGCTTACAACTCAATTTATGTATTAGTGTATGTTTGATATCCGCATTGTGTGAGGGGTACTCTAGTTCTATTTGCTACCATTCCTCCCTAGATGCTGCATAATATGAAAGGACAGTTTGCTGAGCATCTTCTTGGAGCTGGATTTGTAAGCAGTAGAAATCCTAAAGATCCAGAATCTAATATAAATTCAGGTAAAGCAGAAAACACAGTGTAAATAAGTATCTTTTGTCTGTTGTATCAGTATTTTACTTTTTTCCCTCTACCTTCTAACTCCCATAGATAATGAGAAGATAATTAAAGCTGTCATCTGTGCTGGTTTATATCCCAAAGTTGCTAAAATTCGACCAAATTTGGGTAAAAAAAGAAAAATGTAAGCATTGAAGATTATTATGAATTACTTGTAATTCTCTCCTTAAACTTTTGAAATCCTCTTATATAACCAGGCTTATATTATAAATGTGTTCTTATATATTGGTTATATTCTTTTAATCATTTCAAAGAAGGTGAACTGTGTTCAGCAATGGTATTCCCCCTCATAACACACCCTGGAACTGTTTCTCTGATCACCCCTTATTCACAAAGAATGCTACAACACGATACCAACGTAGATATTAGAAAAGCCAACCTGCTAATAAATACCAGTTCCTGGATAGAGAATGCTTAGAGTAGATTTTGTTTCAGAAATTTTTTCCTCTTATAAAATGGGTAACTTAGCTCTTTGAATAAAATTGTAATTTCACTATTTTGAGAGTAAAGTATAATAATGTATGTACAGGTAGTCCTTAGTAGTAAATTGAGACAACAGTGAAGATGAGCTAGAATGAGCTCATTCTAGCTAAAGGATACAGAGAAACTCAGAGTCACAAATGACCTATAGTATGATAGCTACTACTATTTTGGAAGGCACTCTGGATTAGAATTATATATTGAGTCATAAAAATAGTCACTGACCCAGTGCATAGATGAGTGAGTTTTTAGTATGATAGACTTGTCTTAAGGAAGTAATTTCAAATGTTTTCTAACAGCTATATTGTAAACAATACAGATTTTTAGTAGCAATGGAGAAATTGCGGTTTTATAATGCTGTAATGCATCCTCATAGGTGCGCATTAAAATTTATTGTGTAGTAACATGTAAAATATTTAAACTGATGTTAAATGAAAGTTGGCATTCTGTGATTATAAACAGGAAAAAAAATTGACTTTAAAGATAGGCCAAAGTGCACACATTGTTCTTGGGCAATGGTTGGCAACTGGAGTAATTTTGCCCCCAGAGGGGACATTTGACAGTGTCTGGAGATACTTGTGGATGTCCTAACAGTGTGTCAATAGTACTAAAGTCAAGAAACCCTGTTCCAAGTACACAGGTAATGGGTAGCTGATTAATTGTAATCATTGTGGTTGTGTTAACATTTTAAGCGATCTAAGTAACTTTTTCAAAATCAATACTTGACCAATTTTTTTTTAATGTATACCTAACTTTACAGATAGCTTAACACAGTCTCTCTGAAATTCATTTTATTTTCCTCCCTGCCATCTTGGGAGGGCTTTATGAAAAAATGTAGCTTTCTTTGGACTGGTGCTTTGTTTTGGTCCAGACTAGGAGTCGGCAAATTTTGACCTATAGGCCAAAAACCTATTTTTGTACATTTTTTTGTTGAAACACAGCCATGCCCATTTCTTTTTTCATGTTGTCTATTCTGCTTTCCTTGTACACGAGCAGAGTTAAATGTTTGTGACAGAAATTATAGAGCCCCAAATATAGACCCTAAAATATTAACTATCTGGTCCTGTATGGAAATTTGTTGGGCCAGGCACAGTGGCTCACTCCTGTAATCCTAGCACTTTAGGAAGCTGAGGCTGGCAGATCACTTGAGTCCAGGAGGCAGAGGTTGCAGTGAGTCAGGATTGCACCACTGTATAGTGAGAGGAGATCATGCTACTGCAGTCCAGCCTGTCTCAAAAAAAAAAAATTGCCAACTTTTGCTCTAGTTATGCAGGGTTGCAGATGGCATCGGTAAATTGACTTGAAGTGAGAAAAAATAATTTCTGGTTTATTTATTTATATATGCATATTCTAAGTATTCATAACTATGATTCATGATTTTGGTACAAGTATTATGAATTCTTAGAACTTCAAAAGTGGCCAGGCATGGTGGCTCACACCTGTAATCCTAGCACTTTGGGAGGCCGAGGTGGGTGGATCACCTGAGGTCAGGACTTTCAGACCAGCCTGGCCAACCTGGTGAAACCCCATCTCTACTAAAAATGCAAGAATTAGCTGGGCATGGTGGTAATGCATATCTGTAATCCCAGCTACCTGGGAGGCTGAGGTAAGAGAATCTCTGGAACCTCAGAGGCAGAGGCTGTAGTGAGCTGAGATGAGGCCACTGCACTCCAGTCTGCAGTCTGGGTGACAGAGGGGAACTCAAAAAAAAAAAAAAAAGAACAACTTCAAAAGAGACACTCCTAAAAACAAATAGGAAACATTAGTTAATTATTAGCTTTTATGCTTTTATTTAATATAGGTAATTAACTATTTAAAATAAATTATTAAACATCTCCCTGTTGAATAATGTTAAAGACTTTTATGAATTGAGATAAAATGTATATGACTATCCAAAAAAAAAAGACCTAGGAATTGTGAGATTGAATTAGAACTGTCAGCATGAATTTAAACAGAATTCTTAACTTTTATTTTTTATTCATTTGTAAAATTTTTAAGTCAAAATTTTACAGTTATTTTGTTAATCAAGGACTATTTATCTGTATCATGATTGTCATAGTAAAATGTATAGACTCTTTTGGTATGAATCAATTTATTTAAGATATTTGTTTTGTTCTTTATTCTTCAGTGGTATAGTGTGCATACATTATTAAGGAAAATAATATTCTGTCAGTTTTCTAATATGTTGAGTTATTATACCTGCAATAAGAAGATTAGTTACATGATTTAAAGTATTCATACTTGATAGCATTTTTTCATATATTTTTAAGAAAATTATGCTCTGTCCTCAAATATAAATGGTTTTTTTTTTTTTGCAAAAATAAGCTGAATTATTCTCTGGAGTTTTTTTGTATTCTGGGATTTGTTTGGTTTTTACCAAGCCCTTCTATCAGTTTTTTAAGTAGTTTTAAAAAAAAATTCTCTAGGAGACTTCTTTTTAACAAACTGCATTTTAATTTTTTTAAAGGGTCAAAGTTTACACAAAAACCGATGGACTGGTTGCTATTCATCCTAAATCTGTTAATGTGGAGCAAACAGACTTTCACTACAACTGGCTTATCTATCACCTAAAGATGAGAACAAGCAGTGTAAGTGAACATTTAAAATAATTAAGGATCTGATTATCAGTCTCATTGTATTTTTATGATTGTATAGTTTTAACAATTATGTACAAAATTTTTCTTTTTTGTTGCCTCTTATTCCTGTGACCTGAGTAACTTTTTCCCTCAAACAACTTATACTTTTTATTTTCAGGTCTGTAATGATGGATCTTTGTATTTTAATTAGGACAGTTACTTGATTTCCATAATTTTCTTTCAGAACTTGCTTTCAAGAAATATTGGCATGTTTTTTAGGTTGCAGGAGTTTATATTGTGTGGAGAATATTGCTAGCATGTTAGTATACCTTATAAGTATTGTTCAGCATATGGAGATTCCGTTTATATTTTTTTCTTTAGAACAGTAGTTTGAGGTGATTTATAAAAAACTGTGTAAAAATAACCAGCTACATTAGTGTTTTGCTTTTGTCACTCAGAAAATACTTTGTTCAAAGAGTAGTGCTTAGTTTGAAGCAAAAATATAAGATACCTATGTTCTCTGAATAAAGAAGATGGCTCATTTAAAATGGTATTTCTTACAAATTAATCTAATTAGAATAGCAGGTTAAATATTTTAGAAGGGAGGTATTCATTAATTAATATAGTTGAATTTATATAGTCATCTTCTCAGACTCCAGAAAGTATTAATTCACTTTAATTTTTATTACAGATATACTTGTATGACTGCACAGAGATTTCCCCATACTGTCTCTTGTTCTTTGGAGGTGATATTTCCATCCAGAAGGATAATGATCAGGAAACTATTGCTGTAGATGAGTGGATTATATTTCAGTCTCCAGCAAGAATTGCCCATCTTGTTAAGGTGACTGACTTTATGGAATTATTTTTAATCTAGATGTTAGCATGTGGTCATGTGTTTTGGTTCCAAATGTTATGTATATTAACATTTCTTGCTCTATTTCAGCAGGGCAAATAATTTTGAAAAAAATGATTCCAGGTTTTTCTGAATTGTTTTTAGAGATGATAACAAAGCAGCCATTCTAAATGGCTCAGTGTGATTGCAGTGTGAATTTTAATTGCACTTCAGTTGTTCATTTACAACCACACTTTAGTTGATTGCTCACTAAATATTTTAGCTTTTGAGCCATTGCTTGTGAAACTCCTTGTATCAGGTAAATCAGTTTCATTTATTATGTTATTTGATAATATATCTGCCTTTGTTGAACATGTGTAATTTTTCTAACCTTAGGAATTAAGAAAGGAACTAGATATTCTTCTGCAAGAGAAAATTGAAAATCCTCATCCTGTAGACTGGAATGATACTAAATCCAGAGACTGTGCAGTACTGTCAGCTATTATTGACTTGATCAAAACACAGGAAAAGGCAACTCCCAGGAACTTGCCACCACGATTGCAGGATGGATATTACAGCTGACAACTTTTCAGGGGTGGTCTGAAAAGCCAATTTGACAGCCATTCTCCGTCATAGTTTAAATTTTGGCTGGATACCAAACCCTGGGACCTGACCAGTTTTCATGTGTAAGATGGAAACCTTCAGTAGTAAAGACTTAATGTGCATGACTTGATGTTATATGGAGCTATTTTATATATATACATATATATACTATAAAAGCAATATGTTCTCCAATCATATACTCTGCTGTGGTCATGCCCACTCTTTGGGAGTATATTTATATATATATTGAGTATTGTACCACTTGAGAAATTTCTTTGTTCTGTTATACAAAATTAATCTTTTTGCTCATAATGACTGATGATACCACCAGTAAAAATAGAATGTTCATCCAAAAGCAGTGTCAAGTAAAAATTTGAACACAGCCACATTTTTTTAAATGAAACTTCTATCTGAAGTAACTTAATTTGTTGTAATAAAGCCCAGTATTTAATAAAATGTAGCATGTTAAATCTCAGCCAACTTCTTGGATTGGTTTCTACATTTCCACCTTTGGCTTGGTTGATTTGATATTTTTACTGTTTTTAAAACTTGTACCCTTTTCGCATTACCCTGTGCAGCATAATACAGCAGTTGAGAGCATGAGTCTCTTAATCAGTCTCAGCTCTGTCACTTAGTCAGTGTCTTGGCTTCTCTCTCTCTTTCCTTACATGTAATATACAGTTGACCCTCCATATCCATGCATTCTGCATCTGTGGATTCAAGCAACCATGCATAGAAGGTATTTGGAAAAAAGAAATGAATGGTTATATCTGTACTGAATAAGTGCAGACCTTTTTTCCTTGTTGTCTGAGCTTTACAGTTTTAGCAGCTATTTATGTAGTATTTACATTGTATTAGTTATAAATAATCTAGAGATAACTTAAAGTATATGGGAGGATATTCCTAGGTAACATACAAATACTATGCCATTTATATAAAGGACTTGAGCATCCATGGATTTTGGTATTTGAGGGGTGGGAGTTGGAAACCATTCCCCCACAGATACTGAGGGATTACTATATACAATTAACAGTTGTGAGGATGAAATACATTAATGCATGTAAAGCATATAGGTTAGCTAGTGCCTGTACTCTCTGAATCTTAGTTGTTATTTGTCCCTGAAATATTTTTGTAATGTCTACCCTTTTTTCTTATTGCTGCTTACCTTCTTAGCCAAGGCAGGTAGTGTAACAACACATGCTTTATATTTTCAGCCCTATCAGATTGTGTTAAATACTATTGATTGCCAGCCAGCAACCATTTTGTCCCTCACTTCTTGCTTTCTTATTCAGGTGTTCCTGTCTGCAAGCTTTATGCCCAGATATGTTGGACCCGTTCCGCAAGAGTGAATCTTGCTATTCTAAGCTAATCACATATGGTCTTATCCTCCTTATGAATAATTGATAAGGCATGAGTATATAAACATGTCCTAGTGATCTTCAAGGGGCTGTCTGAGAAATGTTTTACTCACTAATAGACTTGGAGGAGAAAATCCTGCTCTCTCTGGACATTGTCTTGTCTGACTTTGATAGTTGAAACTGCTGCAGCCAACTAACGATCACAAGGTGACACGGACTCATAGACTGAGGTTGGCTCAGTGGAAAGATAGAACTCACCAGAGTCTTTGATGATGCTGGTAAGCTTCAGAATTAACCCATTGTAGAACTGTTCTACATGTGTGGACTTATTTTGATATAATAACCCTTCAATCATTTAAGCCACTTAATAGGATATTAGTTTTTTGCTGGTTTTGTTGGTTTGTTGTTGTTGTTGTTTTATATTTGGAGACGGTGTCTTGCCCTGTCACCCTGGCTGGAGTGCAGTGGTGTGATCTTGGTTCATTGCAGCCTTCACCTCCTGGGTTCAAGTAACCCTCCTGCCTCAGCTTCCTGAGTAGCTGGGACTACAGGTGTGCACCACAACACCCAGATAGTTTCTGTATTTTTTGTAGAGGCAGGATTTCACCATGTTGCCCAGACTGGTCTCAAACTCCTGGGCTCAAGCGATCTACCCACCTCAGCTTCCCAAAGTACTGGCATTACAGGGATGAGCCACTGTGCCCAGCCCCTAGTAGGGTATTTTTAACCTGTTAAAAAGGATATTAATCTGAAACATACCTATCTATCACTGAGTATTATACTATTGATTTTGCAATGTAAAAGTTTTAACCTATATGTCTGACAGAAGGTGTAAAAGTGCTAGACATGCTGCAGAAAGAAAAAGGAAAAGCATTTTACTGCACTCTAAAAAATGCAAATTTTAATGTGCCTTCCAATAAATGCAAGGAAACCAAAGGAGTTAGAGTATCATACAATGACTGGGATGTATTGATAATGCTACAGTGATACATTAACAGCAGTTGTTTGGGTACTGCTCCCAGTCCTGGGAATGTACATAACCTGTTATGTCCCAAGTCCATTTTCTTGGCTGGTCTTATAAAAGTGATCTGTCTCTCACTGCATTATGGCCTTAGAGTCATGTCACAATATTATAGTATACTGGTTTGGCCTCTAAAGTTGAGGTGACCATCTGATCTTTCTTGCTCTGTAAGAAAGTTTATGTTTGTGCTTTTTTCCCTTGCTTTGATTATCCAGTTTAAATTGAGTCAGTTGGCCAAAATGGTCTTGGAAGAAAGGATTTAGAGATTCTATAAAAAAGATTGTTAGTTGGTTGTTCTGTGTTTGCAAACCAATATTTAATTCCCATATGAATGTAAAAAATGTTCTGGAGGAATTATTTAATTAATGAGGTGTTCACAGAAATTAAAGCAGTTATTCTTACCTACAATTTCTGTCTTCTATACAGCTGATCAGGATGGAAATTTTAATCCAAGGTGCTACTTACATTCTGTTTCTTTTGTTTACAAAACAGGGCATTATTGAGTAGAAAATAGGTCTAAGAACTGTTTGTTCTTTTGTGGTTTTAAAGAATAAGATATTAAGAAGGAAAATCTGTTTGTTTCATCATTTTGACCAATACAGAGAATAACTCTTGAAAAAAAGAAACCTGAAACAGAAACTTAACAGAAAAAAGCAAAAGAAATAAATTACTGAATAATCTTTCAAAAGCGTCTTTGAATATTGAGCACATGTAATACCTTCCTGATTCATTAATTTGGGCAAAAGCTCTGGATGAACTTATGCCAATTATTGAAAGGCACTCTCTATCCTTACTGCATTTTTAAAACACAGGTTTCCCCTAAAAGTTATGAATTATACAAAAGCTTTAGGAGGAATTTTAGTACTTCTTTACCTAATGTAAATAGTGGCAAATTTCTTTCTGTTCTTAGCTCTGAGTTTGTATTTATTTATAAGTCATTGTGGTCATGTATACTCATGTTTATAATATGCTAATTGTTTTTAATGGGATTTTTGTTCTGATTTTAAAACCATACATCCTCACTGGAGAATAGTTGGAAATGTAGTATATAAAGTAAATCATGTTACCATTGTTCCATTTTGATATATATAAACTTTAGGTATTATTTTATATATAATAAAATTAACCAATTTAAGTATATAATTCAGTGAATTTTGTCAAATACATAGTCATGCAATTACCACTACCACAATCTTGATACAGAACATTTCTTTCACCTAAAAATTTCCCTTTTTCCACTTTGTAGTCAATCCCTTGCCCCCACTTCTACCCACTGGCAACCCATTGAACTGCTTTTTGTCACGTTTATTTTGCCTTTTCTAGAATTTCAGATAATCGGAGTCAGACATAGTATTTTGTGTCCATGTTCTTTCACTTAACATAATACTTTAGAGTACTGATGTTGTTACATGTACTAGTGGTTAGTTCCTGTTTTATGGTTCAGTAGTATTTGCATTTTATGGTCACACCACAGTTTGGTAATTCATTCACCAATTGATGGACATTTGAGTTATTTTCTGTTTTTTTGCTGTTATGAATAAAGCTGCTATGAACATATGTATACAAGTCTTTGTGTGGTTATATGTTTTCCTTTCTCTTGGATAAATACCTAAGCTTAAGGTATTATATGGTAAGTGTGTTTGTATAAGAAACTGTTAAACTGTTTTCAGAACTGGCTGAAATTTTACATTCCCAACAGCAATGTTGGGGGTGGGTCAAAGTGTTCCACATCCTTGCCAGTACCTGGTATTTTTAGCTGTTGTTTTAGTTTTAGCCTTTAGTGAATGAGGAATCATATCTCATTGTGGGTTTAATTTGTATTTCTAAAGTGATTAATGATGAGCATCTTTCCCTGTGTTGTTTGCTGTTTTCCTTACTCGTGTTAAGTATTTCTGTGTGTGTTTTGATTTTTCATCTCATATGTCAAATGATTGGGGTTTTAAGGCTATATCTGACTAGCAAGAAGGAGGATTACTAATTAATTTAAGAGATCCAGAAAGTTATTATTTACATTCCTTGACATTTATAAAGGCCAGATGTGCTGCTGCTCTTGACTTGGTTGGTACAGCATGAGTTAAGCCAGTGTTATTAAGTGCCAGGAGAGACTAGCACCAGTTTTATGTAGTTATGAAGGCAAGAGGTGGTATATTCGTCATGAGGTGAAGAATGGGACATAAGAGAAAATACTTACTGGTATTGGAAAAGTCAGAGATAAGGAAAAAAGCTGATATGGAAGCACTATAGAGCCAATCTACTGTGGATCATAGGGAACTTTTAAATTGTTACTACCTTTTTTTCTGGTTCTTAAATTTGATTCATATGTTAATGGTCTGGTGTAAATTTTCGAGTTGTGTTTTTCTATTTCTGAGTCTTTGTATATTATGTTACCTTTACACAGTGAACATCGTGGTTGGGAATAAAATTAATTTTAACAAAGCTTTAATTTAATGAAAAAGTGATTCCTTGGTGACTTTTATCTTTTAGGCCCTTCTAGCTATATATTTATGTTAAATACTTCAATTCTTAATCTTTCCCATAGCTTCCATTCACCTCACTTTCTCTTAATGGCTGTTTCTCTTGTTAAATGAGAGAGTTTCATTATTTTAACTCGTTCAAGAAGCCAATTTTTTTTCTTGGTTTTTCAAGCAAAGGAACAACAGACCTACTTCTAATGTTTTTGTGGTGTCTGGAATAAGAATTAAAATGGAAGCCAACATACTAGATCTCTAGATATTTAAAAATTTTTAATTAGTTTAACAAAATTAAATAAAACACCCTATTATCCAGGTCTGATGGCTCATGCCTATAATCTCAGCACTTTGGAAGGCCAAGGCAAGTGGATCATTTGAGCCCAGGAGTTCAAGACCAGCCTGGGCAGCATGGTGAAACCCTGTCTCTACAAAAGTTTACAAAAATGAGCCAGGTATGATAGCATGTGCCTGTAGTCCAAGCTACTCAGGAGACTGAGGTGGAAGGATTCCTTGACCTGGGAGGTCAGGGCTGCAGTGAGCCATTGCACTCCAGCCTGGGCAACAGAGCAAGACTCTGTCTCAAAAAGCTCCTTTTGACAGATACACAATAACTACAAAATTAAAAATGTCATAAAACAATATTGAAGATGACTTTTAGCCAGTTTTTATAAATTTTTTTTCATCAATTGATGTAATAACCATATGATTATTATCTTTAGCTTGTTAATATTGTGAATTGCTGTCTTAGTCATTTTCTGTTGCTGTAACAGAATATCAAAAAATGGGTAATTTGTAAAGAAAATACATATTTCAGATTGCTGGCAACATGGCCAAATAGAAACAGTTCCAATCTGCAGCTCCCAGCAAGATCAATGCAGATAGTGAGTGAGTCCTGCATTTCCAACTGAGGTGCCCGGTTCATCTCCCTGGGACTAGTTGAACAGTGGGTGCAGCCCACAGAGGATGAGCCAAAGCAAGGTAGGGCGTCGCCTCAGCCAGGAAGCACAAGGGGTATTGATGAAACGTATCTCAAAATAATAGCTATTTATGACAAACACACAGCCAATATCATACTAAATGGGCAAAAACTGGAAGCATTTTCTTAGAAAACTGGCACAAGACAAGGATACTGTCTCTCACCACTCCTGTTCAACATAGTATTGGAAGTTCTGGCCAGAGCAATCAGGCAAGAGGAAGAAATCAAGGATATTAAAATAGGAAAATAAGTCAAATTGTCTCTGCTTGCAGATGATCTGATTTATATTTAGAAAACTCCATCATCTCAGCCCAAAATCTTCTTAAGCTGATAAACAACTTACAGCGAAGTCTCAGGATACAAAATCAATGTACAAAAATCACAGGCATTCCTATGCACCAATAACAGACAAACAGAGCCAAATCACGAGTGAACTCCCATTCACAATTGCTAAAAAGAGAATAAAATACCTAGGAATACAACTTACAAGAGACGTGAAGGACCTCTTTAAGGAGAACTACAAACCACTGCTCAAGGAAATAAGAGAGGACACACACAAATAGAAAAACATTCCATGCTCATGGATAGGAAGAATCAATATAGTGAAAATGGCCATGCTGCCGAAATTAATTTATAGATTCAATGCTATCCCCATCAAGCTACCAATGACTTTCTTCACAGAATGGGAAAAAACTTTAAACTTCATATGGAACAAAAGAGCCTGCATAGCCAAGACAATCCTAAGCAGAAAGAACAAAGCCGGAGGCCTCAGCTTTGAAGTCAGACTTTAAACTGTATTACAAACTATACTACAAGGCTACAGTAACCAAAACATCATGGTACTGGTACCAAAATAGATACATAGACCATTGGAACAGAACAGAGGCCTCAGAAATAACAACACACATCTACAACCATCTGATCTTTGACAAATCTGACAAAAACAGGGAAAGGATTCCCTGTTTAATAAATTGTGTTGGGAAAACTGGCGAGCCATACGCAGAAAGCTGAAACTGGATCCCTTCCTTACACCTTATACAAAAACTATCTCCAGATGGATTAAAGACTTAAACTAGGACCTAAAACCATAAAAACCCTAGAAAGAAAATCTAGGCAATACCATCCAGGACATAGGCATGGGCAAGAGTTCATGAATAAAACATGAAAATCAATGGCAACAAAAGCCAAAACTGACAAATGGGATCTAATAAAACTAAAGAGCTGCTGCATAGCAAAAGAAACTATCATCAGAGTAAACAGGCAACCTATAGAATGGGAGAAAATTTTTGCAAGCTATCCATCTGACAAACTGCTAATATCCAGAATCTGCAAATAAATTTATGAAAACGAACAACCCCATCAAAAAATGGGTGAAGGATATGAACAGATACTTCTGAAAAGAAGACATTTATGCAGCCAATAGACATATGAAAAAATGCTCATCATGACTGGTCATTAGAGAAAGGCAATCAAAACCACAATGAGGTACCATCTCACATCAATTAGAATGGCGTTCATTAAAAAGGAAGTAACAGATGGAGAAGATGTGGAGAAATAGGAATGCTTTTACACTGTTGGGAGTGTAAATTAGTTTAACCATTGTGGAAAATGGTGTGGTGATTCCTAAGGATCTAGAAATAGAAATACCATTTGACCCAGTAATCCCATTACTGGGTATATACCCAAAGGATTATAGATCACGCTACTATAAAGACACATGCACACATGTTTTTTGTGGCACTGTTCACAGTAGCAAAGACTTGGAACCAACCCAAATGCCCATCAGTGATAGACTGGATAAAGAAAATGTGGCATATATACACCATGGAATACTATACAGGATGAGTTGATGTCCTTTGCCAGGGACATGGATGAAACTGGAAACCATCATTCTCAGCAAACTAGCATTAGGAGAAATAGCTAATGTGGATGATGGGTTGATGGGGGCAGCAAACCACCATGGCACATGTGTACCTGTGTAACTAACATACACGTTCTGCACATGTACCCCAGAACTTAAAGTATAATAAAAAATAACTTTTAAAAAAGAAAATACATTTTTTTGTCTTAAAGTTCTTAAGTCCAAGACCAAGGTACCAGCATCTGGTGAAGGCCTTGCTGTGTCACAAATGGTGGAGGACATCACATTACTAGAGGGCAAGAGCGTGCTTGCCATCTCAGACCTCTTATAAAGCCACCAGTCCCGTCATAGGGACTTAACCCTGATTAACTTATCCAAGCTTAAAATTACCTTCCAGAGGCCCCACTTCCAATCAACACATGAAATTTATGGGGGGCATTCATACCACAGCAATTAAATCAATTGATTTTTAAATATTGAGCAATCCTTGCATTCCTGTAATAAACCCACTTGGTCTCAGTGTGTAATTTTTAAAATATATTTTTGGATAGAATGTGGCAGTGTCTTGCTGAAGATTTTTGTCTCTCTATTCATGAAGAATACCAATCTATAGTAGCTGCTGTTATAGTAATGTAATGCTAGCCCCATAAAATGTGTTGGGGACTGTTGTCTTCCTTTTATATTTTCTGGAAAAGATTATGCATAATTGCTGTTAATTCTTTAAATGATTGTAGAACTTTCCAGCAAAACCATTTACACTTGGAGATTTTTTCATAAATTATTTTAAATTATGAATTTAGTAATTATGAGATTATTCAATGTTTTGGTAGTTTGTGGTTTTATTGGTTCATTTTCTCTAAATTGTTTATGTGTGAAAGATTTTTTTGTATTGATCAGAAGCCTGGGAAGCAGTAAGAAAATTGTTTTTTGTAATATCCCTTTATTTTTTTATGTCTGTAATGTGGGATCTGTAATGATATCTTTGACATTCATGATTTTCTTTTTTGTCAGTATTGCTAGAATTTGTATCAACTATATTCATTTTTCAAAGAACTATGTTTTATAGATTTTTCTCTCCAGTACTGTTTTCAATTTTACTGATTTCTACATTTAAAAACTTATTTCCTTCTTTTTGCTTTTTTGGGTTTATTTTGTCTCATTATTTCTGGAGGGGAAAGATTAGATTTCTAATATAAGTTTTTTTGTGCTACAAATTCTCTAAGCACTGCTTTACCTGCATCCCATGTGTATTGATATTTTCTATTTCCATGTCATTTAGCCAATGTATGTTTTATTTCCCTCTTTATATATTTTTCTCTCTAATACGCAGATTATTTAGGAGTGTGCTGTTTTAAGTTCCAAGTGTTTGGAAATTATTTGTCTTTCTAAGATTAATTTCTAGTTTGATTCCATTCTGGTCAGAGAAAATACTTTGTATGATTTCAGTTCTTGTACATTGGTCAGTTTGCTATATGACTTAGAATATGTTTGAAAAACTATATTCTTAGATATATTTTAAAAATTGATAATCTTACATTGTTGGGTAGTATACTGTAAATGTCAATTATATTCCAGGTCTTGGTGTTCTGTTATATACTCTTAACACTATATTGTCATTTGTCTATTTTCTCCTTGTAGTTCTGTTGTTTGTTCTTCATGTATTTTAAAGCTCTACTACTTGCTGCATACATATTTAAGGTTTTTACGTCTTCTTGGCATACTGACCTTTGTATCATTATATAGTGTCCCCCTTTGTTCCTGATAATTTTCTTTGCTCCGAAGGCTTTGTCTGATAATAGTATAGCCCGTACAGCTGGCTTTTTTTTTTTTTGAATGGTATTTGCTTGACATTTTTTTAAACTCATATTTATTCAAAACCTACCTATATTAATTGTATTTGAAGTGTGTTTGGAGTAGACCCTGTTTTTGTTTCTTCTGGATTCAAATGCCATGTTTCAGTATTGACTGAAACTTTGGTAATTTGCCTTTAGAAAGAACTGAGAACTGTTATTTCTGATGATGCTAGTTTCTTCCAGAGACAGGATGTGTTTTCTTCTTCCAGGTCGTTAACATACTAGAAGCCCAGAAAGCAAAGCTTTAGATCTTTCAGATTCATACTCCCACATCGGAGTAAGCCCCCTTAGAGACCAAATCTACGACAAGTGTTATTATTAATGGTATCAACTCTGACCTGGATTATTTTTCAGCACTGCAAGTCCACTAAGTAGCACTGCCTCTCTGGTGCTTGCCAAACCTAGGGAAAATGCAGCAGCTATTTGGGATAGGGGATGGAGCAAAGAGGAGGATGCATCCTGCTACTTCCAGGGATGGTACTCTCTCCTCTTCCATCACTAGCTTGAGTGAAAATCCAGGAAAGAGGTATTTGATTGGTATATTCTACGATACAGGTATCTGACTGGTATTTCCTATAACTGTATCTTAGCTGCAAGAGATGCTGAAAACTCCAAACCTCAAGCATCTTAAGGTTTTATAGATGTTGTAGGCAGATTTCTAAGATGTTCCCCAATATCCTTTCCTGATATTACATCTGTAATTCTTTTATTTTGCATGGCAAAGGAATTTAGCAGATGTAATGAAGGTCTCAAATCATTTGATTTTGAGTCATAAGGGATGTTATCCCATGAGTCTAACCTAATTATGTAAGTTCTTTAAAAGCAGAGTTTTCTCCCACTGGTAGCATAAGAGGGAGTCACAGAGATTCCAAGTGGGAAAAGGAGTTAACATGCCATTGCTGCCTTGAAGATGGAAGGAGCCCGTGGTGAGGATATGAAGGGCCTCTGAAAGCTATGAGCAGCCCTAGCTGACAGCCAGCAAGGAAACAAGGACCTCAGCTCAGCAACAGCAAGGAAGTGAATCCTGCCAATAACAGAAATGAGCTTGAAAGAAGACACCAACCTCCAGATGAGAAAATAGTCAGCTAACACTTAGAGCCTTGTGAAACTCGAAGCAGGGAAACCCTGCCATGCTATTCTAGGCTTCTGACTACACAACTGTGAGATAATAAATGGTGTTGTTTATGCCACTAAGTGTGTAGTAATTTGTTATGCAGCAATAAAAAACTAACATAAAAGAAGTCTTTTTTTTTTTTTTTTTTTTTTACTTCTACCAAGGTTCACAAAGTGGCAAAATTTCACAAACAAACACTAAGGTTCAAATATGAGCTGACCAAATGAATGGCAGGTTATGCTCCAGGGAATAAGGGATCTGTGCACCAAATAAGGTAAGCAATTTAGTCCTGCAGGTTTATGCCAGCTATGTGAAGAAATAGCACAACCCATCTCCAAAAAATGTTCTAGTCTTCTACGGCAGCTGATGCCAGCATGTACCTAAAGAGAAAAGATTAGTCCCCTGAAATGTTAGCTACAGACACCTTTTATTTATTTTGAGATTGATGAGTCTCACTCTATCCAACCAGGCTGGAGTGTGGTGGCACAATCTCGGCTCGCTGCAACCTCCACCTCCTAGGTTTAAGCGATTCTCCTGCCTCAGCCTCCCAAGTAGCTGGGATTACAGGCTCCTGCCACCATGCCCGGCTAATTTTTGTATTTTTAGTAGAGACGGAGTTTCACCATGTTCTGGTTTCGAACTCCTGACCTCATGATCTGCCCACTCGGCCTCCCCCAAATACTGGGATTACAGGTGTGAGCCACCATGCCTGGCACAGATACCTTTTAAATAGAGCTCTGATTTGGCCAAAAATCCAGGAAACTATATACTTAACTGAAAACAACCTAGAGTAAAATAAATGACACCAGCACAAAAGGACAAGTATCTACAAAATCTTTATAAATTCACATATTTTTCTGAAAGTATACAAGCAGTCTCAATTCACTGGGACAAAAGTGAACGTTGTTTTTCTTTAGTAATGAAGTCAATGTACAATTCAGAACAGGTAGGTGTTCATAGAAACAACTAGGTTTGATAAAAAATCCTGTGTTATGTTACAGCAATTCAAGGTTGAAATCAAAAACTGAATGTGTTAAATACTTGCCATATAACAACACTTTAATACACAGCATTGATCTTCTTGCTAAATAAGACTATGATTCATAAGATGCATGTATTTCCAAAGCTGTATAACATTCTTACTTATAAATTAATTCACAGAATTCATACAGTTGCTTTTTAGCTTCAACTGGGTATTAGCAAAAATAATGCAAAATGATTCCCGTGCAAGCACAAATTTGCCTTCCTTCCTAAATAAAACATGACGTTAAATTACAACCTGTTAGCCTCTCCTTTAAAAAGTCTGTGACATTATTAAAGAAGAGACAGAATTCTTGTCTTGCAAACCCCAAGACATCTCTCACTGTGGTCCACTGCTTATTAACACAGTTGCTCAGACCTCAAGGCACTTGGACCTGAAATGTCTTTTACACTAAGAATGTATGCACAGGTCAAAGAGAGCAATCCAAGGGTTAAAAGTCCCCAGTGCCCCACACTGGCTCATTGCCGAGGTGGCAGGGTGCAGGGTGTGTGAGCCAAGCACACTTACCCCTCAACTGGGTTTCTGTAACTTTACAATTTTAACTAGTTAGCAGACAGTAGTTGGGACATGTCACATAGAGATATGAGTCTTCCAATAATGTCTACTTTGCTAGGTTTTATCCCTTTGTTAGAACAGAGAGGGAATATAGCTGCCAGTAAAAATCATTCACCCTCTTAATCTCCCAACCTTCATCATCTCCATGAAACCAACTATTAAAATAATCTTTCTCTCTCTGTGCACTAGTGGAAAAAGTAAAGTTCTACAGAAACTCACAGTTTAGAGAGACTCTGAATACAGCCAAGTAAGGCTTTTAGTGCAAATAGAATGTATTCCCACTAAGGTCAAAAGCTTTCAATTGGGTACCAAGCTGACTTCTTGATATCTTTTAAGGCCTAATTATCCCTTTCTTAAGATTACTGTAGTGTGTTCCAGCTAATTTCTACTTGGAAACAAGCTGGAACAGCTGAAAACCAGGTATTATTGAAGGCAAAGCAGCCTCACGTCAGTTTTTTAATCAGCTCATTTGGGAAGTTTTTTAATTAGAAAGTAGGCTGGGCATGGTGGTTCACACCTTTAATCTCAGCACTTTGGAGGCCAAGGCAGGTGAATCACTTGAGGTCAGGAGTTCAAGACCAGCCTGGCCAACATGGTGAAACCCCGTCTCTACTAAAAATACAAAAATTAGCTGGGCATGCTGGCATATTCTTATAAATCCAGCTACTTGGGAGGCTGAGGCAGGAGAATCACTTGATCCCAGTGAACCGAGATCACACCACCACACTCCAGCCTGGGTGACATGGGGCAGGGGCATCGGGAGTAGGACCCCTGTCCTAAATTCATGGTTTTCTCACATGTGAAACCATCTAAATTCTATGTTGTTAAAGGTAGTTTAGGTTAATTAGTCTATACTTATCTAAAACCAATGTGGGGTGAGATGGATTTTTTTTTTTAAATCCTTAAAGTAAGGCTCTCTACTTTCCTTCTAATGAGGAAAAAGGTGACAAAAATTCAAGTGTCAATGTCCCTTTCCTGGGAATAGGTTTAGAAAAACATAACAGCTCGCCTTCTGAACTCTACCAGTTCCTTCTGAAGTCAACAAAACATTAGAATCAGATTTTTAAAAAAAGAGAGACAGGGAAATATTTACAAAACTGGACATTCCTGACAGATATAAAATCTTGCTAATGCTGGGAAAACCATACAAGGGTGTTTAAAGACAAACAGTAACCTTAGTAAAGCATGATAGAGAAAACCAGGATATGATATGTGTTTTTTAATGCCAGAACATGGTGAAATTAGGAGGAGCAGAGATGACTGATCCCTGAAGTGGACTGCTCAGCTATTCTGCTCAGCCTCTAAGAAGGTCTTCAAAGATGTGGTTAGGTAAAAACTGAGCTGTGCAAACTAACTGTATCCACTGTTCTTCTCACAAGAGAGCAGAACAACCTGGCAAGCTTAAAGGCAAGTGTTTTCATTCTTTTAATTAAATAGGCTGTGATAAAATTAACAATAAAACTAGCCCAAAACCAACCAGCCCACTATGTGTCGTGCAAATCTTGCAGTAACGAAAGACCATCTGAGAGACTACACGTTGGTCTCCAGTCCTAGCAAGCGTCCCATTCTCTCTACATTCTTGTCAATTATAGCTTGACATGTTATCTCCTTGGCACATTCCATAGGAAACCAGCCTCTTTCTCCATCTCGCAGTCGTTCCCCCTCATACCAGCCTGTGAAAAAGAACAGAGTCCACATCAAACAAGTATTTGTGGTGTGCCAGGCTTCAAGAAGAATATGAAAAAGCTGAGACACAGTATCGCTCTCCAGGCTAGGTGCCATGGATGATGAAAGGTAAGGAGAATGAAACAGGGAAAGGTTTCAAGGGGGAATGAATGACATTCCAGGGAAAGAGCCTGAACAGAGGCTCTGAAGTGAAAAGGCTGAGTATCTGAACCTGGGCTGAGCTGGCAAAGGAGATGCTTTGGGTAAGGATAGCAGGAAAA
Organism: Callithrix jacchus; assembly: GCF_049354715.1. Lineage (NCBI taxonomy): Eukaryota > Metazoa > Chordata > Mammalia > Primates > Cebidae > Callithrix > Callithrix jacchus. Next base: position 31,172,265 of record NC_133518.1, read on the forward strand.
ATGATTTTTTTGAAAGGATGAATCTTTGGAGATGAGAACTAGGTCACTGTGGGACTGGGGAACAAAGAAAACTTCATGGTTTCCTTTTGAATAACAAATCAGATGACTGCATCTATATTCAAAGCCAAATTAGATGAATCATAAAGTGTAGATAGATGAGAGGCAGGTGAACATGAGAAAGCTGGAGGGAAAGCCCAAAAAGAGAAGAGGCAAATGTTTCAAAGTCCCCAAAACACCTCTCCAAGTCATCTTTAGGTCTTTGGTAAACCACTGATTTGGGGAATAAAGTCTTGGGGAAGAGGAAAGGAGTAAGAACAGAGAAGCAACAAAATTAGCCTTAGTGATAAGAATGCAGTACATGTATGTAATCTCATTCACGTATCAAGATTTGGAATACAGGCAATGATGACAAAATGAGACTCCTCTGGTCTGTAGAACTCTGAATCCTGGACCACCAGTGTCCCATAAGAACGCTCCCACTCACCATCGCTGACACGTTGATAGATGAGGACAACGTCTGCCACCTGCAGGGAGAGTTCATCTGGCTGCTTGGAAGTAAATGACCTAACGATTTCCACCTGGGTCAGTGCTGCGGCAAAGAGGACATACTAAGTTTCCAGTAGCAGAGAAAAAAACACGTGCAATCCAACAGTGTACATTTACTCGTTTTTCTCTGTAACTCAGGGCCAGCACTGAGGGAAACAAGTTGGGCTTCTAACAATAAGCAGAACATCTTTTCTAGCAATTCCTTTACTTGGCTATATGCTTTAGAATTTTAGAACCTCAGATTAGAGGCCTTTTATGATGCAAGAATCCCCTCAATAACAGGTTGATCAGGAGTCATTAGTCATGTCACACAATGGAGCAGAAAACAGCCATTTTTGCCTTAAGAAAACTGAGGCATGAGAGAGGTGCTGATGTGCTGAGTCCATGCAAAATATACAATAGACATAGTTCTCCTGGATCTCATCAGAGTGTTTTCCCATCCCAGCAGCAGCACAGGAAAGCTTCCAAAAAAGTTTAGAAATAAAAGGAGTTCTGGCTGTGCACGGTGGCTCACGCCTGTAATCCTAGCACTTTGGGAGGCTGAGGCGAGCAGATCACGAGGTCAAGGGATTGGGACCATCCTGGCCAACATGGTGAAACCCTGTCTCTACTAAAAACAAAATACGGGATTTCCAACTTTCTGGAATCCCCTCCCATACAGTGGGAGCTCAAAAAAATAAAACAAAATACAAAAATTAGCTGGGTGTGTTGGTACACACCTGTATTCCCAGCTACTCAGGAGGCTAAGGCAAGAGAATCACTTGAACCTGGGATGTGGACGTTGCACTGGGCTGAGATTGCACCACTGTACTCCAGCCTGGAGACAGAGTGAGACTCCATCTCAAAAAACCACCAAAAAAAAAAAATGGAGTTCCAACCAAAAGCTTAAAAGACATATTAGACCTCCTCAGAAATGCTGACATGTGACTTCTTACTTAATTTGCTTTTAATATAAAGCTTGATTTTAGGAAACTTTCGGACCATTCTGGCTTTTAATCTAAGCTTAAAGCTGTAATTTTTGAGGATTCCGAGAGAATGTTTTGTCCTAATTCTTTGGATTTAACCTTCCAATTGTAATAACCTAAGGAATCCCAGCATCAATGTTAGGAAGCTAATAAGCACACACCACCACCCTTTACTGCACCAGTTTTTAATTCTCTAGAATAATGAAACACACTTTCTTAGAAGGTCAAAAATGATTGTTAATTTTCTTTAAGATTAAAAATACTTTTCAGATTCTCAGTATGGAGAAGGCTTAAACATTATTAACTAAATTGCTCACTGATAACAGCTAAAAATGTAAAAGCTCTATAGTTCATATAGGGCTTTTAAAATAGATTATTTAACTTATCTTCACAACAACCCCATGTTGTGTATAATGGTGTAACTGACTTGCAGATGGTTAAATAGCTCTGTAATGCTAAGCAACGATTTGCCATGTTTCCACAACAAAGAAGTGCACCTTGGATTTCAATTCAGACCCCTTGACTTCCACAGCAAGTATCATACCCTTCTGGTGTAAAGCAGAAGGAAGGAAACCTTGGAGGAAACTTAGGCAAGGACTGTGGTGGTGTAAATGCATTAGTAACCCGGCGTCCAGCAGGGGGCAGAGCCCATCCATGTTCCCAAGTGGGCTTCCCCTTGAGAGCACTTACAGGTTCGGTCTGCTGGCGGCTTTCCGCTGCTGTGTCCCAGGGCAGTTATCCAGCGGGCTCGCTCACTCCTAAAACAGAAGGCAGATCCAACTGAGAGATTCAAGGTGTATAAACACAGAATGGAGTGTGTTCTAGACAGCCAATGCAAAGCCATTTCCAGAAAACAGATTCTCCAGAGAGGTACGGTAAAACAGGGTGAGAGTTGTTTAAAAGTGATAATCTGGAAATCTAAAATAAGCAAGAGATTAACAATCATTGTCAAAAGATTCTGAATGAACTTGGCTTGTTATTGATTAAAAGGAACTTCTCATATAACAGTTTAAAAGTTAATAAGGAGCTGATTACACAAACACACTATATCCCCAAATGATATTTTACATCCTCATAATTTGATGTTTAACACTTCAAAAGCAATGTTTCATTTTTTAAAAATCCTACTAATTTCTGAACTTCCTCCCTACTTCCCCTTCCCACTCACTCAAACCTTTCAGAAAAGATAAGAAACTTGACATATTTAGTTGTGTCATCCCTCATACAACTAATTTTGCCAAATATGAGCCTTACTGAAATAGAAATTATTTGGCCACTTATACACTGTTCCCAAATGTCTAAAATGGTTTAATAAGTATAGGAAAAATGACAAATATTTTTAATGTAATATTAAGTTATAATTACATAAAAATTAATTATTTAAAGGATCAAAAGTTTCAGATAAGCAAGGACTGTTCTACCTAATGCAGTTACCCTAGTTTTTTATTTTGAGAATCAAGTATTAAAATTGCAACTAATATTGCCCCCGCCATATACATACTTTTAAGTCTCTGTTTTTATCAAACACATGCTACATTCAGACACCACACTCAACGTCCACTATTTCTTTTTTTTTTCTTTAGATTACTTAGTCTTGGATATGTGACATCCACTATTTCACGTAATCCTCCCAAAAGCCCATTTGAAGGATACAAATACCAGACAGAAGTTCAGAGGCAAGCGATTCAAACCAAAGTCAATTTCTACTGTGCCACTCTATATTCTTAAGAAAAAGTGCCTTCATGACAAACATTTGGGGGGGGAAGTCTATTCTCTCATAGCAGCCTGAATCTACAGATGCTTGTCGCTGTCACCCCACCTTCATCCCCACATGCATCCTTCTAATCCAGGCAGAGAGGACTTACCGCACTGGAACACGACACCCTGGCCCCAGCCTTTCCTATTCCTTCCCTCTGTTTTTACCTAGATATGCCCACTCATTATTGCCATTTAAATTTCTTATTGAGGAATAACATACATAGCATAAACTGAAGTGTGCACAGTGTTTACTTGCCAAGACATGGATGCACTGGGCAGTTCCATTCTGTCCCTTTCCAATTAATAACCTCTGTCCAAAGGTAACTGCTATTCTGTTTTCCATTACCAAGGAATTTCTATTACCATGCCTCTTTTGTCCTTTTTGCAGATGAAATCCTTTAGTGTGTACGCTTTTGTATTTGGCTTCTTTTGCTCAACATATACCCACTCAATGTTGAAAACACATGGCTTGCTTCCTCCAGGGCGCCTCCTCTGATACATAAGCCAATCCTTCCATCCTCAACCCAGTCTAATAATCCTGTCATCCCCTCTGCACAATTCTATTACACTGCTGGTCAACAGTAAGCCTCAGAAAAGCAGTCAGCTTATCCATTTGGTTCACTGCATTATCTCTAGAACACTGCCTGACACATAACAGGGGTTCAGTACACATCTGCTAATGAATGAATCCTATAACTCATCGTATATTGAGTCCAATCATTTACTGACTCATCTGCTTCTCTTACCAGGCTATAAACTCCAGAAGGGCAGGAATTAGGCCTTGTTCTAAATGATATTCTGAAGCATGTATGTGTCAGCTATGGTACTAAACAATTCCAAGTATCATCTAATTTTTACAACAGTCTTGCAAAGAAAATATTACCAAAATTATTTCTGTTTTTTCAGAGGACAAAGGAAGTCTGGTATGTTAAACACCTAACCCAGGCAGTCTGAAATCAAAGAGCCAAGATTGCACCACTGTACTCCAGCCTGAGTGAGAGTAAGACTGTCTCAAACACACACACACACACACACACACACACACACACACACACACACACACACCTAATACAGGACAAAGGGCTGTACAATAGTTCTAGAAGAAATCAGCAAAGCACAACTTCATGTAAAATAATTCCCAGGCAAACACTTATATCTTTGCTATCATCTCTTTATTGGGAATAAGATCTATTTTTTACTTGGGCTCAAGTGGAATTTCCAAAGTACAAACCCAATCGAAAACTAAATACTTCATGAATGGAAGAGTTGCTCACCAAGAGAAATCTAAAATGACACATTTGTGTGTCTCAATGCAATACCCAAACGAGTTATACTGCTGTCTCAATGCCATACCCATACAGCCCGTACTGCTGTCTTCCTGGAGCAATTAAAGCAACTTGGAGCCATTGAGGCAGATCTTCCTGTACAGAGACACTGTCACTAGCACTGAGGGGCCAGTCTCAGCAGTGGCTTTGCCCTGCCACCAGTTTCCAAAAGTCCAGATGAAATCTTTCACTTATGTGGCATGCTGCCTGGATGCTAATGGCATCCCTTAGACACAGCTTCCCCTCACAGGGACTCCAGAGGATAGAACAAGACACTTCTTGTTGCCATCACTGAAAGGCACCGCTTCTTGAAACTGCTTCAATTGAGTCAGTCCCCACCCCACTCTTCGATGCTGTCAAATCCGTGGGACTTCCCTTGGGGCTTCCAAGGGCCTACCAAGGAGCTTCCCCAGCTATGAAGCAGAAAGCACTACATTTCTAAAGCAGGAACTAAGTTGTCGTAAGATGAATTCAAAAGGACAGGAAAAACCAGGGCATAGACTTATCCATTATTAAATTTAGGTATCAAGTCTAGGGCTCACTCACAGACATCTATTTTTTTCAGGGACATATTATCGATAGGAAACAATTAAAATGAATTCAAAATCTACCACACACCCAGTTCATAGACGTTTCCCTTTGCCCAAAATGACAGAATAAACAATGCTACACTAAAGTCCACCTGCAGCATATCAACTTTCTCTTTAATCTTTTTTTTTTTTTTGAGACGGAGTCTTGCTCTGTCCCTCAGGCTAGAGTGCAGCGGCGAGATCTTGGCTCACTGCAACCTCCACTTCTCGGGTTCAAGCAATTCTCCTGCCTCAGCCTCCAAGTAGCTGTGATTACCACCGTGCATGGCTAATTTTTGTATTTTTAGTAAAGACGGGGTTTCACTATCTTGGCCAGGCTGGTCTCAAACTCCTGACCTCGTGATCTACCCGCCTCGGCCTTCCAAAGTATTGGGATTACAGGTGTGAGCCACCACCCCTGGCCAGCATATCAATGTTCAAGTCTAACTTGACCACTCCTTCCTTCACCCACATTAACTCTGCACAGGCCCTGGGTTGGGTGGGGGGTGCAGAGTGAATACACTGGAGTCCCTTGCTCTTCACAGCCCTCAATACGAAGGAACACACAGAAAACACTCACAAAACCCAATACAGCAAGCAGTGTGCTGAAATGGAGCACTCTACCAAAACATTTCACCTAGGTAGAGAAAGACTAAATTGGGAAGAGACTCTTTTAACTTCTATATCCATAAATGCAGTCTTTTCATAACCCTCAAGTTCTCTCTGCATGGCATGAAATGATGTTTCTACGGTTTCCTATCAGCTGTGGTAGCACCTTGGCCTGTCTCTCACATAATTCATTATGCACAGTAGGTTTAAACTTAATTGCACAAAAGCCAAAGATACAGTAAAGTCTCACTTCTTATGGAATACCAGGCATCAGCTAGAAAGATAGATACCGACTGAAAAAGCAGGAAGTAGGCTTTGAAGTAACAGAGGCAGGGCTGCAGGTGAGACTACACAGAACAGAGCACTGGCAGAGGACTCCATCACTAACAGGGTTTTCCTGATTCCTCAACATAAAAAAAGAGCCCTTAGTTGCTCTTTAACCTTCCATTTATCCCTCCTCAAATGGCATTTGACCAGTTACCGTTTGTGTTTCTTCTCACAGCCTACACATTTACCTGTGGTTCCTTTTGAATTTTCTATACCCACGGCCTTCGAAAAAAGTCCTTCAAACCTTTGTAAAGAATAGGATTGTGAAGATGGTTGTTTTTGTTCATTCCCTCACATATTCAATTCAACTAGATTAGTTCAGAAAACTGACCCATAAAACAAAAGCCATAGCATGAAAAACAGTTATTAAAAACGCTATGAGACGAGACCTTAAAAACTAGATACCATCTCAACTTGCTAAATTTTAAAAAATCTACCTGAAGCAAAATAATATCCCTAGCCCACTAAGATTTCTAAAATTTAGATTTTTGTCACATGCTATATAGTTAAATCAATTATTTCTTGTTTATCATATTATGTTAGTTTGGACCTAAAATGTCTGGTCCAGAATCCTTCAGTTAACCTGAAGTGGGTCAATGATCTGTTTTCTTGCTGATAAAAGACCTCTTTATCCTACTGGGGTTGGTGCGAGGATCACATAAGATCAGGTCCTTTGACAGGCACTAGATAAATGTAAGATTATTACTGGGCTTAGAACTTAGATTTGACAAGGAAAAAATCCTGTGCCCTACAATAAGTAAAATTTTTCCATGCAAACTGTCCTCTTTATGTTGTGATTTTTCTTAAAGGATGAAGTATTTGACTGTCAGAGAAACTATTTACAATTTTATTCCATTTCATGTACTTCCTGTTAATGAAATCATTAACAGAAGCAGGAAAAGCTCAAAGACTGCCTGCAAACAATGCCCCTTTATCAGGAGGCCCAGGAATTGGTGTCTGGATGGTTGACAGCACCAGCCACATTCATTATGCTTCTAGCTCTGTGAGGGAGAAGTTTTGAGATGGGTATTTGATGATGGGCTAAGGTAATCATATTCTATATCTGAAATATAATGAGTGAAGACAGTTTACGTTCATCATGAACATGTCCTAGATGTTTCCTGATGGTACACACTATACCCAAATGACATCTAAATGTTCCTGCAAATGCAGGAAGCCAAGGACTCCACTTGCCACAGCCTGTTGTGTGTGCCAGCTGCAGCTGTCTGCGCTTCATTTTAATGAGGGCAGACAAAGGGGTCTCTCTGGCTCCCACATTCCTCTTGAAAGGCCCAGAGGGAAAAAGGAATGACAGTAGTAAAACATTCTTTCTTTGTCCTTTTATACGGGGTAGGCTTTTGTATTTTTCACAGACTATTGTCTCATTAATAATACCATGACTTAGGGCCTGTAATGGATAAACAGCTATAACACAGTATACATGACTTAGATGTACATTCTAAAAATCATTTGACTGAATCCTTAACAGCAAACATTGAAAAACAAGTAAAATTCAGGAAAAACTTGCTCCAGCATTAACAAAAAGGGCAGTAAATAGAGATAGATAGGAAGCAGCTTTTCTTCATACCTGGTTACTCTTCAACCTTGTCTTGGATAGAGAAAAGCTAGTTATAATAATTATGGGTCAATCCCAAAAATATTTATTGGGAACCCACTTGCTGTGTATAAAGCATGGAAAGGACGAGACTAGAGCTGAGCTTAGGGATTAGTGATAAAACAGTACCATACTGATGGGAGAGAAGAACGGCTAGGAGGCTATCAGGGTAGTTCAATATGATGTGACTGACCTAGGAAGCGGGCAGTGGAATGGAAACGTGGAAAGATGAAACAGACTTTTACACAGGAACAACTGGCAGGTGATGGGTATGTTCTGACACAGAAGCATCAAAAACAGCACCCAGTCTCCAGACTGGATAACGCAAAACAGTGCAGAGGGTACCATTTACAGAAGTATGTGTGTTGGGGAAATCTACGGGCAGTGTTGATGTTTGGTTTTGGACAGGCTGCATTTCTGAACATATAGTGAAGAGGAATGGTCACAGGTGTGACAGGCAAACTAAGAGAGCAAAGATAAGAAGCTGAGCAAAAAAAACCTCAAAAAAAGGGGTTAGTGTGAAAGAGCTGGATGGTCAATAAAACTAAAGGATACTAAAGGTAAACAAAGAGGAAGACTGGACTACTGGGTGTGAAAGTAGGAAGCCTCTTAATCTGATGGAGAGGGCTCAGCAGGATGCCAGAGGAAGAGGCCATGCCAAGATTAATTAAGGAACAACTCAACATATGGTGCCAGCAGCTTGTACCAAAAATCTGAATATCATCGATTCCTCTCTTCCATTTACTGCCACCCCAACTCATCCAATCCATTCATTGGTCCTGTTGTTTTTATCTCCAAAATATAACATTTCTATCTCCTCTTATATGCATGGTCCAAGCCAACATTGGGACTCCCTTTGACTACTCCAACAGGATTGGGGTTAGGGTTCTCATTGCTTGTCCCACTGAAACACACTTCTGTCCCCACCCCAGAGCCCTTGTTGTTCCTGGAACTCCATGCTATGGTTTATGCGGCTCTAAATCAGTGCTTCTCAAAAAATCTCTGGTAGAGAACCAGTCCCCACCCCTTGAATCCACTGCAGACCAAGAGTTTTTAGAAATACAATAAAAATAAATTAATTGTTAAAATCATCACATGCTTTGATGCTTCAAAAATGTCCAACTGCTTCCCACATACCAGGCTGGTAACTGCCCACAGACAGCACTGGGGTAGCTCTTAGATCAACTGGCTTTTGTTGCCCATTGACTGCTACCCTCTCCCTGGTTAATTCTGCTCCAGCCACATTCTCCATGTTCAAGCCAAGTTTGAGAACACGAAACTTGTTTCCTTAGAGGTCTTCCATTTGCTGTTCTCTTTGGCTGAAACATTCTGTCTTTGCATTTTCCTAATGCAGAAGGGTTGACTCCTTTTCACTCAAAGCTCAAATATCCCCTCTCAAGAGAAGTCTTCCTGCACCACCTAAGTTAGAGTGCATATCCCCACCCCCGCCCCAATTAGCACTCACTCTGGATCACATCACCAGCTTTAGAGTCTTCACTGCACTTACCACTACCTGAAATGATCCTTTATTTTTAATTGGATCAAGAAGAAATGCTTTCCTATCATCCCAGCTCATTGCAGGCCATTTGCCCAGGCAGACTGGCAAAAGCTCCTTTCCATCCAAAGTCACCCTTCTTAAGAGCAGGAAGTCCAAGGGGATCAGGTCTTCACTTGGATATGGGCCTAAGAACAGAGATCTGATCTCTGTATGGTTCCCTGCTACATCCCAGCAGTGAGAATAGCACTTCACAGAAAGTAGCTGCCCGACAAAAATCCCTGAATAGGCTGGGTATGGCGGCTCAAACCTGTAATCCCAGCACTTTGGGAGGCTGAGGCAGGTGGATCACCTGAGGTCAGGAGTTTGAGACCAAATCCCATCTCTGCTAAAAATACAAAAAAGTTAGCTGGGCATGGTGGCGGGCACCTGTAATCTCAGCTACTTGAGGGCTGAGGCAAGAGAATTGCTTGAACCCAGGAGGTGGGTTGCTGTGAGCCGAGATTGTGCCACTGCACTCCAGCCTGGGCAATTAGAGCCAAAGTCTGTATTGAAAAAAAATCCACTGAATTAATTAGTCTGGAGAAATGAAGGCCATTCTCTTGAGAAGTTCTGTAAAGGGAAGGAAGGATGTAGGAGCAGGTTGGGAGTTTGGAGTCATGAAGTGGAGGCCATGGATGAGACAGGAAACATGACAGGAAAGGTGAACAAACAGTGGCACACACAGCAAGCACCAGGAATTCTCAGAATGAGACTGCAGTGTGCAGTACTGAGAGCCTTCTTCGGCAGAGGGTACACTTGACATGGGCCCTAAGAGGAACTATCTGGCCATCTTAGGAGACCTGAAGTGGGCATTCCAAGAAGTATGAAAAACACAGGCAAAGGAACAAAAAAGAAAGTTTAACATGGAAAATAATTTTGGGGATGCAATATCTATTTAGCATTTTATTATAAAATCTTCCAACCCACATAAGATCACAAATTTAACATCTAGATTTCCACAAACATCTTCCTTTTTAAAGCCTACGGATTTAGGTCAGGCATAGTGGCTCACACCTGTAATCTAAGCACTTTGGGAGGCTGAGGCAGGCAGATCACTTGAGGGTCAGGAGTTTGAGACCAGCCTGGCCAATATGGTGAAAACCTGTTTCTACTAACAATAAAGACATTAGCCAGGTGTGGTGGTGGGCCCCTGGAATCCCAGCTCTTGGAGAGGCTGAGGCAGGCGAATCACTTGAACTCATGAGATGGAGGTTGCAGTGAGCCGAGATTGTACCACTGCACTCCAGTCCCAGCGACAAAGTGAGACTCTGTCTTAAAAAATAATAATAGTATCATTTTTCATCACCCGCTTATGAGTGAGAATATGCGGTGTTTCATTTTCTGTTCTTGTGTCAGTTTGCTGAGAATGATGTTCTCCAGATTCATCCATGTCCCTACAAACGACATGAACTCATCATTTCTGATTGCTGCATAATATTCCATGGTGTATATGTGCCACATTTTCCCAATCCAGTCTATCATCGATGGGCATTTGGGTTGATTCCAGGTCTTTGCTATTGTAAACAGTGCTGCAATGAACATTCGTGTGCATGTGTCCTTGTAGTAGAACACATGGACACAGAGAGGGGAGTACTAAACACTGGGGTCTATAGGGGGGAAAAGGGAGGGCCAGTGGGAGGGGGAGGTGGGGAGGGATTGCCAGGGGAGAAATACCAAATGTGGGTGAAGGGGAGAAAGCAAGCAAAACACACTGCCATGTGTGTACCTATGCAACTGTATTGCATGCGCTACACATGTACCCCAAAACCTAAAAAGCAATAAAAAAAAAAAGAGAAAAAGAAAAAGAAAAAAAAAAAATAATAATAATAATAAAGTCTTTGGACTCAAAAATTCTATATTTTAGTAGTTTCTCACAGCTAACAGTAACTGACTTCCTAAAGTTTTCCTTCCAATTCTAGAACAAGCCAAACTGAGCAGCAAAGTGGGGGTGGAACAGCCTACTGGTTGGCAGCTTCTTTGTAAAAAGATTAAAATTTATTACTAGAAACAGTACTAGACTGTCAGGAAGGCCAGATTCTAGCCCCAGCTTTGGCAATAACTCACTTCCTGTATGGCCTTTGTGAGTCTCGGTTCACATAGGGGAAGAAAATGAGGGAGCTGAACCATATATATATAATTAAAAATATGTGTATATATTTATATTTATTTATATTTTATTTTATAATATAATTATATATAATTAGGGTCACCATATATTTCATTCTTCAAGAATCTTCCGAGAGTCAAAAAGAGTATCATTCATAATTTCACCAGGAAAATGGACCTAAACTTGGAATTAGTGATTCTGGGAAAACCAAAAGGTCTGACCACCTGTATCTATATGCTTTCTTCAGCTCAAAAGTCTATCTTCCTCTAGAAACACCCATGGGTCGCTTTGTCATGTTCTATAGCTGGCTTGGTACCTAGCACATCCCAGATGCTCGCTGTTTGCCCCATCTCCTTTTGGTGAGCATTTCTGCATTCTTTATGTAATCAAATTCACTGATTTTTCTTCCACAATTTTACTGTCTCATGAAGTTAAATTGTTCTTGTGCCAAACAGCTCCTACTGCTGATTTTACATGTTGAATATCCTCAGGTGGCCTCTAGTTTTTCAAAGGAGGTAAATATTCAGGGGCAAAATTCATTATTCTACAGGTTAAAAAGTAAGTAGTGAAAAGATCTACCTGACTGGTCCTAAGTTCTTCAATGACTTAAGGCCAGAGTAGTAGCGAAAACCTTGTTTTTTCAACTAGATTGCCAATGAACCATATTAATCAAATAAGAGATAAAAGAAAACCTAAACAACATATACTTATTGATGCCTTTCACAAATCTTGGAAGCAAATAACACATTCTATGCAGATCAAAACTCTAACTCAAAACTAGGAAGGCCAGAGCTATATTTCCAAATATGGCATGTAACAATTTGCCAAGTTTTTAAATAGTCTTTTTTTTTTTTTCTAAGGAAACTCGAGTGTTTGATTGCTATTTTTTCAACACCAATGCTATTTTATGTCTAGAAAGCATGTTTGGGGGCCAGGAGCAGTGGCTCACGCCTGTAATCCCAGCACTTTGGGAGGCCAAGGTAGGCGGATCACCTGAGGTCGGGAGTTCGAGACCAGCCTGACAAACATGAAGAAAACCCGCCTCTACTAAAAATAGAAAATTAGCTGGGCATGGTGGTGCATGCCTGTAATCCCAGCTACTCGGGAGGCTGAGGAAGGAGAATCACTTGAAACTGGGAGGCAGAGGTTGTGGTGAGCGAGGATCACACCATTGTACTCCAGCCTGGGCAACAAGAGTTAAACTCTGTCTCAAAAAAAAAAAAAAAAGAAAGAAAGAAAGAAAGAAAGAAAGAAAGAAAGAAAGAAAGCATGTCCATTTATTTACTTCTCAACTGTAACTGAGGGTGAGGGCAAAGAGAATGAGAGAGTCACTCCTTCTGTACCCAGGGAGACCTCTGTTCCATGCCCCTTCTGGAATGTCCTCATGCTATTAATTAAAGAACTACAAATATGAGTCAGACCCACGGGTTTACAAGTGACATGACTAAATATTCTGAGAACATGTCTGATTGAGGAAATGAACAACTATTCAGTCTTTGGCAAGAATGAAAGGCAAAAGGATGGAACAAATGCTACAGAATGTCCCAGGAAAGGATCTAGCCTTGGCGTGAAATAAACTGAATATGTCAGTTCACCTCCTACTCTCTTGGAATAATCTCAGAAACGAGTAATGGAGATTACCTAAATTATGAATGAGACAGTCAGGAAAATCTCTGTTGAGATGTTGGCAAGGCCTGAATACAGAAAACAATCCTTGTAAACTGGAAGAAAAGGAAAACACGAGGCAAAACCAGCAACACTTTCACCATTACTAATGATATGGGGCAAGGGAAGTCTCTAGTTTCTGAGAATATAACACTGGAAAAGTACTAATCTCCCAGGTGTTTAAGCTGTTCTCATCCTTAAAGTCATATAACATCCAAAGCACAGGCATACTAAAAATTCTGTTTTTAAGAGATGTTTCCCCACACAAAGGAAGTCTAGGTTTGTCCTCACTGGTGAAGGAGTTTAAACCACTGGAGTTCAAGCAATGCTTCCTTCCCCTTGCCCCTGGTCTTGGGTGTATCACATGTTGGTCACCTCACAGACCAGCAAGCACACTCCCACCCAAGCTCACCTCCCCTGAGCCACAAACACAGACGGCATGCTTGGAATGCCATGAGCGCTTTTCAGAGCCTTCAGTGGAAGAACTCTGGGACCTCAGAGAAAGGCATTGCTTTTTTTTTTCCTTCTGCCCAGCTGGCACATTTATTGGCATTAAACACAAGACCCTTTCCAGCACCAGGAAGCCACGCCCAAAGGGTGTCCCTCTGCCCCATTTCTGCAAAAACTCTCAGGACTTAGCAGTAGCCTAAGCTGCCCCAGGGCTGTGAGCTGCTGAATCTTCTGGCTCATCATTTCCACGACAGCCTGTTTCATGGCATGCTTCTCCTCGAGAGCTGGTTGGATTTTCTCCATCTGCTTGGTTAGAAAATCTATCTTCCTCTTGAAGAAGTCCTTGGCATCCTCAGCTGTCTTCTCTACATAGTACCCAGTTCCCACATCGATGAGCACATGCTCCACATCATGCAGCTTCCCAGGGACATACATAGAACTTGTCAGTGGGACGAGTAATTCTTTCCCCTCAGTGCTCTTGTTCAGCACATTCAGACAGTACTTGGCTTCCACATACTTGGTCTGTACCACTTTGAGCTGGGCAATAGACATGGACAAGAACTCCACTTCCTGGTCCAGCTGGTTTTTGAGTATTTCTAGCTGCGACAGATTCAGCTCCGTGATGTTAATCGACTGCGCCATGTTGGGAAGCGAAAGGTATTTCTTTGCTTTGTAAACAAACACATGAGAATGAACCTCCCTTTTTTTTTTTTTTTTTTTTTGATGGTTGCTAACTAGGGTAATGGTTGCTGAAGGTTTGGGTCGCTATGGTAGTTTCTTAAATTAAGACAACAATGAAGTTTGCTACATCAATAGACTTTTTCATTCCTGAAAGATTTCTGTATAGCATGCAATGCTGTTTGATAGTATTTTACCCTCTGCAGAACTTCTTGCAACATTGGAGAGAATCCTCTCAAACTTTGCCACTGCTTTATCAGTTCAGCTTATGTAATATTCTAAATCCTTTGTTGTCATTTCAACAACGTTCATGGCATCTTCACTTTCTTTGCTCATCCTGAAGAAGCAACTCCTCATTCATTAAAGTTATATTATGAGATTGCAGCAATTCAGTTGCATCTTCAGGGTTCTCTTCTAAACCTAGTTCTCTTGCTATTTCCCTTGCATTTGCAGTTGCTTCCTCCTGAAGTCTTGAACCCCTCAAAGTCATCCATGAGAGTTGGAACCGACTTTTCCCAACTCCTGTTCATATTGGTATGTCGATCTCCTCCCATGAATTATGAATGTTTTTGATGAAATCTACAATGGTGAATCTTTTCCAGAAGGCTTTTAATTTACTTTGCCAAGATCCATCAGAGGAATCACTATCTACGGTAGCTGTAGCCTTATGAAATATATTTATTTTTTCAATACCTTGGTGAACTCTCTAGTTCATTTGGAATATTCTATAGCTTTCACCAACCTGTCCTTGGTGCTCTCCAGCCTGTGAAATGTTACTTCTAAGGCCAAAAAATGTTAAATAATTTGACATTTTATGTGGATGCCTTGTAATTTTCACATTTTTTAAAAGTCTCTTGATAAGATTCTTTGCTTGGCCAAACTTTAGTTAGACTTCTGTACCTTCTCCCAGGCTCATCTGTATAGTTCTTCATAAAATCCAGTTTTAGCAAAGAACTCTACTAAGTCAGTTTGGCAAGAATATCCCCCACCCCATCCTCAATATCTGATAAGATTCATTATTCTCCATCATCCCACGGGTTATAATGTCTGATCACCCTGGCCTGTCGTCAGCAAGAATCCTGTTCAGTTAGTTTAGCCAGAATCTCCCTTAACCCTGCTATTTCCTCTTAGTAATTTTCCATCCACGGACCTCCATCCTGCTCCATGGCTATAAATTCCCACTTGCCCATGCTGTATTCAGAGTTGAGTCCAATCTCTCTTCCCCACTGCAAGATCTTGTTGCGATGGTCCTTGAACCTATTAGGAGGGTCTTGAATAAAGGCTGCCTTTACTGTGCTTTAGCAAGTGCAAGTGTCTTTGAATAATTTTTCTTTAATATTCTCTTTATTCATCTAGGAACACTGTTAAAATCACTTTTTTTTTTTTTAGGTGGAGTTTCACTCTTGTTGCCCAGGCTGGAGTGCAACGGTGTGATCTCGGCTTACCGGAACTTCCACTTCCAAGGTTCAAGCGATTCTCCTTCCTCAGCCTCCTGAGTAGCTGGGATTAGAGGCATATATCACCATGCCTGGCTAATTTTGTATTTCTAGTAGGGGTTTCTCCATACTGGTCTGGCTGGTCTCGAACTCCTGACCTCAGGTGATCCATCTGCCTCGGCCTCCCATAGTACTGGGATTACAGTCATGGGTCACCGTGCCTGGCTCTATAATCACTCTTAAAGATATTTCTTTGGGATCACTTTCTCTAAGATCTTGCTACAGTTTTAGGGTTGTTATTCCCCAGCTGCTGATCCATTTTAACCACACCATTTAGGAACCTTGACAGAGATGAAGTGAAAGGCAGGAATCTGAGAGGACGAAGAAATAGGGAATTTCTCACTCTCTGACCCAACAGAATATTGATGATTATTGCAAATGGAAGTTTCTCATTTCCAAACAAATAAATTGGTCAATAATCCCTAAGTGGACCAAAAAAAAAAAAAAATCACTGAGGTGGACTTGAAAGTTAAACCCACCCCAGCTCATACAACATGAGACCTAACTGCACCCTAACCGCTGGAAAAACTGCAGGCACAAACAGTTTTGCTCTTGCATAAACTCTGGATTAGAAAGAGGATTTACTGGCATATTTTTATAAACTGAGTAGCTCTTTTGACAGAAATCATTGGGCCTTCTGCTCTCTGGTTGAAGGCAGGAGAGTGAGAAATGATCTCAATTCCATTACCTAAGAAGGCTTATGGCCTAGACTCAAACTACCAATTGAGTCATATTCCCTAAGGATAGTGTGTCATCTTTTTGTCAATGAAAAAGGTAAAATTATTCTTAAACCACTCTATAAAATAAAAACATCATCTAAAGCACAGTGTATCAGGACTTTTTTTTAATTTTTTATTATTTTTGAGACAGAGTTTCACTCTTGTTGCCTAGGCTGGAGTGCAATGGCGAGGTCTTGGCTCACCGCAACCTCTGCCTCCCAGGTTCAATCAATTCTCAGCCTCACAAGTAGTTGGGGTTACAGGTATGTGCCAACTCACTCAGCTAATTTGTATTTTTAGTAGAGATCAGGGTTTCTCCATGTTGGTCATGCTGGTCTCAAACTCCCAACCTCAGGTGATCCACCCGCCTCAGCCTCCCAAAGTGCTGGGATTATAGGTGTGAGCCACCATGCCCAGCCTATCAGGAGTTATAGAGACAAAAATAGCAACATCCATCTCCTGTAAGAAGATTATAATGAAAAGAACATCTGTAAAAAGCACCCAGTGGCAGTGCTTAGCAAACAGTAGGTGCTCAACAAAAACATGAAAAGTAGCTGCTGTTTTAGGGAGTCTGTAAGCCAAAGGAAATCAGGTCAGTGAGATACTACCAGATATTCCGGATCCTTTTCCCACATATACTTACTGGGTCTCAGCTCCTAGCAGCATTTCCACTTTCTCGTTCGCATGGTTACTAAGAACTGTCAGAGTAAAGAGGTGACTGGCAGAGCTCTGTCTTGAATAAAGCATTGTGGAGCTGTTCTTCCCTGGAGAAGAATTAAGCTCTTCATTGTCACAAGATTCTACCAATAGCTGATCTCTTAAGGAATAATCATTGACGTTGTAACTTTCTTCACTATAAAGGAAAGGGAAAAGAACATGTCAATATTCAGCAGATAAGACTGTGACACTGTCAGTTTTCAAGGCACATTTTGGTGGAAATGTTAAGGAGTAGGCAGGAAGGAGAGGGAGAGAATGACTTATTTTAAAATATGAATTGGAATTCTATCTACTGATTATGATTCAATGTAACCCCCTCCAATTAAACCTAATTACTATTTTTATGTGTGTAAATACTAAATTGCATTTTGAGTATAAAAGCAATACAAAAAAATAAAAAATAAAACCCTCTAGGTTTCGTTTGACATCATCCTGGAACTGTTATGTGATCCTTGCATCCATCTTGGTAATGCTGCAGCTGGTATACCTCCCCAGCTTCCACATCTCCATTTGCAAAATAAAGAAGCCCCAAATCTACTCATGCTCTGGGTAACAAGACCTTGCCTCCAAAACACCCATCTCCAAATGACCATGCATTAGAGAGAAGAGCCCCAGAGGTCTGCTTGCTTCTGGCAAGATACTCAACCCATTCTTCTGTCCCACACCCAGAGCCTCACCACCTGTTTCAGAAACCACCAGGACTAATCCCATCACACCCTCTATTCCCACTTAGGCTCAGGACCCCCCCAATATCCTTCATTCGCCTACACTCCACCTTTTTCCACTCCTCAGCTGGTTCCTGAACACCTTCCACTGTGCCCTCTGGGAATACAATTTCCTAATTTAGGGAATGCAGTAAAGTCTTCTAAATACTTGGCCCCATCCCTGAACTTTCCCTTCACATTCTTGCCTTAAAAGAAACTTGGCTATCCCTACAAGACAAGGCAACTCCTGAGAGCTCTCTGCCTGCCTGCTTTTTATTCTTGCTTCTATACAATCATCACTTCCGCCTCCTGAAAAATCATCAGCTTTGAAGTTCATGCCATCAGTCTCTAACTCACAACCACAGTCATCTATAGACCTCTGGATCATTCCCAATCCTCTCCCTTGAGTTTCATTGCTGGCTCTCTGTCCACAATACTTCACACACACACACACACACACACACTCTCTCTCTCTCTCTCTCTCTCTCTCTCTCTCTCTCTCGTCATCTACATCAAGTCCCCAACACTACTTCCTTCTTGAATTCCCATGTAAAGGATCTTTCCATTACCCTGTACCCTCAACTCTCTGACTTACTCTCCTCCAATAATATTGTTTTCTACTCTACTTCACCCACAAATCCACGGTTGTATCTTAGTCCTTGTCATTACAATCAACTACAACCTCTCTGTCATCCCAGTGTCAAACATACCACTCTCTAACCAACACAGCCTTTCTTTCCAACTGACCTCCTCTAATCCTCAACACCAACCATTATTTAACCCACCAGTTCTTGCAAACCATTGACTCTACAACCTTTTCCTGCCACCCTTAATTCCCTCAAATCCTCTTGTTCCTGCATATTAAATTACCTAGCTTGGATTTCTTGGCACTTAGTTATAATTGTGTCTTGCATACATGTTTATCTCCTTGATAGTACCTGCCTAGCAAATCCCAAACCTGGTTATATACAGCTTTTCCTCCAATCTGCGCCTGCACCCTTGCAACTTAACATGGGAGCACTCAATAAATAACTGTCACATAGTGGATGAATATGCAATAAATTCTAATATACTCTAGGAACATCAAATAATTACCTCATTTAATAATAAATGCAAATGCATGAAGTCAGGGGAGCTTAGAGAAAAGAAAAATGCTTGTACCTAATCAAGTACACTAGGAATTTCAAAACGGGACAATTTGCTCAAGATTTCTTGGAATTAATTTTACTCAGCAGCGGATATCTGTCAACCACTCTCTTGTAATGTTCCTTGAAAAACTGTAATCTTTTCTAAAATTTAGCTTGATAGACTCTCCCCTCAAAAAACAGTAAATGCCGTTATCTATAAAAGCAAAATACTGCCTTCTGATCAAGCCTAATTGTTTCTAGGATAGTAATCTGTATTAACTAAAAGTTTGTGTGGCATGATTATGTCCAAAGCTCTCCTGAGATTGCCTACAGACCAGCACACCCACACCTGGATATGTCAAATATTTGTTACATCCATAATGAGACTTATCAAAGCAGACATGACGTTTACAAAGAGGAAGCTGAATAATACGCTTTACAAACAAATATGGTTATTTCTTAAAAGACTAGATTTATAGAAACAAAGCAGTCAATTTTTAGCAGCATAGAACAAGTTTATAATGTTATAGATACTACATCAGACATGCATTTAACAGCACAGAACTCGGGATAAAACCCAAAAACCAGGATAAAGCAGCAAACATAACAAAACCTCAACAGCAACAGCATCAAAAACAAGAGAAAAAGAGGATGAACTGAGGCTTCCTTGTTTCCATTTCCTCTCTGCCTCTTCTGATTACTCTTTTGGTCCAATTTACAAGTTAAAAAAGGTAACCTGTTAGTCAAAGGCACCTGTTTCCACTTAAAAACAATTCTGCTTCAGAAACAGAAATGGAAGCAACCTAATATTGTGAACGTGGGGTAAGGCCCTAAACAATGACATGTACATAGGTATTGTAGGTATTTTGAAAGAAATAGAAGTCAAAGAAATGTATATGCTAAAAAAGTCATCATTTGAGATGACTCAAGTTCCAAAATGTTGTCAACATAAAATGGTTTCACCTATCAAGTCATTCCAATAGAATTCAAGACCAAAGGTTTACAAAAAATGAATATAAGTTAATATGAATAAACTATTTAAGGGTTTTTTTGTTTTGTTTTTTTGAGATGGAGTCTCGCTCTGTTGCCAGGCTGAAATGGTGCACTCTCGACTCAATGCAACCTCCACCCAAGTTTAAGCAATTCTCCTGCCTCAGCCTCCCATGTAGCTGGGATTACAGGCATGTGCCACCTCACGTGGCTAATTTTTGTATTTTTAGTAGAGATAGGGTTTCACCATGTTGGCCAGGCTGGTCTGAAACTCCTGACCCTCAAGTGATTGACCTCCCAAAGTGCTGGGATTACAAGCATGAGCCACTGTGCCCACCCAGTTTTGTTTTCTCATTCAAGAGCCATCAATGCTTTAAATTTTTGTCTTTTGGGGATAAAGACAGAAGTAGATGTTTTTAAACGTTTATTAGTTGTTCTCTTAAGTAATGACAACTACAAAGTCACTGATTAAGAGCCAGGGTGGCTGCTGGGCTCATTTTATGCCTACAGTCCTCTCAAATGTCCAGTTTGAATGATAAACTGGCTGCTCTAATTATAGCTGTATGATTTCACCCTAAGTATTTATTTCCACACATCTGCATAAGTGTGTCATTAAATACACCTGAACAAGGATTTTGGTCCACTGGACTTCTAGGTCCAATATAAAATGCAGGAAACATGTTGGCCTTTTTTGTTTTGCTTTTTGAGATGGAGTCTCACTCTGTAGCCAGGGCTGGAGTGCAGTAGCGTGATCTCGGCTCACTGCTACCTCTGCCTCCCGGGTTTAAGCGATTCTCCTGCCTCAGCCTCATGAGTAGCTGGGATTACAGGCGCTTGCCACTACATCCAACAAATTTTGTGTATTTTTAGTAGAGAAGGGGCTTCACATGTTGGCCAGGCAAGTCTCTAACTCCTGACCTTGTGATTCGGACACCTCGGCCTCCCAAAGCACTGGGATTCTAGGCGTGAGCCACGGTGCCCGACCCTTTTTTGTTTGTTTTAAAAGCGATTTACTACCAATCATCCAATATTCAATACTTATTTCATCTAGGCCAGTAAACTTCTGTATTACATAATAAATAATGTAGGTGTTCACCCCTTTACTGCTTTTTTAGGGACTCTAATATAAAAAGAAACAATTCCATTTAATAGTAGTGAAGTAAATAGATTTATCCTTATTGGCTACATAATTCAAACCCAGTGGGACAAAAACTGAAAGGAAAAAAAAAAACTGAGACTGGGTGCAGTGGCTCATGCCTGTAATCCCAGCACTTTGGGAGGCCGAGGTGGGCAGATCACAAGGTCAAGAAATTGAGACTACCCTGACAACATGGTGAAACCCCGTCTCTACTAAAAATACAAAAATTAGCGGGCGTGGTGGTATGAACCTGTAGTCCCAGTTACTTGGGAGGCTGAGGCAGGAGAATTGCTTGAACCTGGTGGGTGGAGGTTGCAGTGAGCTGAGATTGAGCCACTGCTCTGCAGCAGCCTGGCAACAGAGTGAGACTCCGTCTCAAGAAAAAAAAAAAAAGAAGAAGAAAGAAAAGAACTGAAAAAAAGAACAAAAATTGAAAAGCAGCTCACTCTTGCTTGCTAGCTCTTGATGTTCTCACACACACACATATACACTTACACACTTTATCTCATGAAGATTTGAATGATCACTGAAATACTGAATGAAATTCGTTCTCTTACTGTCAGCCAGCACCTATCTCTTAATAGAGAGTAACTGTTAAAACGTGTGTTCAGTAGAAAGCGGCGAGGCAACTCTATAGCCAGGTGCAGCTATTTAAAGCCCATTTTCCACCTCTGCTTACTTACCCATGTCTAATAAGTGTGGAGCAGGCTAAACAGGGTTGGGAAAGAAACTCCTTTCCTGAGGGAAGCTGATGCTAATCAGACTTCCCCATATTTGTCTCTATCATTTAACAAACATATGGTTTACATAGCCTCTGAAACAATTTGGAACATGTAACGAGGAAGTTAAAGTGCTCAGAAAAGGGCAAATGGAAAAACCATCTTTCCTTGCATGGAGAAGTTTATATGGAGACTTCCTTTGATTGTCTTATATGTGCTCCAAGTTTACCAGCTGCTCATCAAGGCATCTGCATTGTGAAAGCAGTGGCTCCTATCAGGTGCTTCGACTGAATCAAATCTATGTAAATCTGTTGCTTGGAGTGTAAACAGTGATGGGTTCTCCTCTGTTGAAATCCACTTAAGGTCCTAGTAACCTTTGTTGAGATTTCTTTCTCTTCTGGCTTTTAACAAAATAAAGAACTAGTAGTAGAGAAAAGGATATGATGATAAACACATATTCTAATTGTGTTTTTCCTCTGGAAGGCATTCTTTGTTAAGCAGGTCAGACAGTGTTTGGTTCTACTATATGCAACATAACATCAAGGGCAGAAAAATGATATACCTTATTGTGAGCAGTGGCTTTCTTAAGGAGATTATTATGTAGCCCTTTAAGTTTCTGTCCCATAATTTCTATAAAGGTTAGAATTTTCATACTTAGCATATATTTATCCCTTGAAATCAGGAAGGCATTTAAAATTTGCATACAACTTGCATACATTTTTAAAATACCAAAGCTACATATATGCATATGCAATAGTTTGCACAGGAATAAGAGATGCCAACTTCAGCAGAGTAGGTACTCAGGGGAAGAGGAGGAAGAAGGACTGATGGTGGAAGAACTTTAGGTAATCCGAAGTGTTTTATATATTTTTTTTGTTAAAAAAAAGGGATCTGACTCTAATATGGGAAAGAGTATCACTTAAGTGTGGATGATAGGTATGTTCGTGTTTGATAAGTTTTTACAAGGTTGAATCATTTTACAACTAAAAAAAATAATTTAACAAAAAATACATAGTTGTGACTGCTATCATTACTCTAGGTGTCTGTGGCTTCTTAAGGAAGCAACTGAAGTCCTGATAATGGAATGCCTTTTCTGCCCTCTGACAATTAATTCTTTGCAGATGACATCATTGCCCGAAAATACACTAACAAGTGAGACTGAATTCAGTAAAGTGATTAGGTGTTTAAAGAAATGGCTTTTTCTGCTGGGTGCAGTGGCTCACACCTGTAATCCCCACACTTTGGGAGGCCAAAACAGGCAGATCACCTGAGATCGGGAGTTCGAGACCAGCCTGACCAACATGGTGAAACCCTGTCTCTACTAAAAATACAAAATTAGCCGGGCGTGGTGGCGCATGCCTGTAATCCCAGGTACTCAGGAGACTGAGGCAAGACAATTGCTTGAACCTGGGAGGCGGAGGTTGTGGTGAGCTGAGATTGTGCCATTGCACTCTGGCCTGGGCAACAAGAGCAAAATTCCATGTCAAAAAAAAAAAGGCTTTTTTCTATATATGAATAACACCCAGTTAGAATATAAAATAAAAATGTCACTTTATGATGGCCACAAAACCCATAATATATTTAGGATTAAACTTAAGAGGTTTCTTCTGTACATAGACAATTTTAAACAACTTTAGAACAAGACCCAAATTAATGGATAGAATAGCTTGATATTATAGATATCAATTCTTTCTAAATTAATATGTAATTTAAACACAATCCAATGAAAACACAAGTAAGGGTTTTTTGAGAGATGGCAGGGAATGGAAATAGGTGATTCTAAACCACAGAAAAAAATAAACATGCAGAAATAGCCAGAAAGATTATGGAAAAAAAGAATAAACTAGCCTTATGATGTATTCAAACATACTATAAAGCTGCAGAAATTCAAAGACTGGGAGAAGGTCATGAGTTGACTGATGGATTAGTGAAGCAGAATAGAGGGTTCATGAATTGACATGGACATGTCTGGAGATCAAGGACATACCACAAAGGTGACATTTCAAATCTCTGAAATAATAATGGATCAATCAGTGAATAATATTAGGATGTTTGAGGAAACATATCAAATCATTTTTAAAAGTGGATCCCAATCTCACTCCAAAAACCAGGATATTTCCTTGGACCCAAGCTCTGGGTGGGTAAGAGTTGTGAAGAAGTGAGTGACAAGACAGGTCTTTCTGCTGGATACAGACCTGTAAGGGCCTTCCTTGTGGTCAGAGAGGTCCTGTTTTAACATGTATATACCACCTCAGGGCGAGTTCTCATCTTAACCCTTATTAGCAAGCATTTTAGGTACTTAACACAGATGAACAGGAATGGGAAACAGGCTAACTTAGCAAGATGAACCCAGGAGGGTGAAAGGTAGGATGGTGATGGCGAGGCAAGGGAGAGGATTAGACTGCACGAGCCAGTTTTCCCACAACCCATGTCGCTTAGCCCTATGTCGCTTAGCCCCAGCTGTAAGTATAAGTCTCACGCACCCCCTTATATTGTTTTAGAACTCTCTTTTATGGTCCATATCTGACAAATGGAAACCCACGCAGCACTTCCACTTTTTCCTTTTGTAAAAACGTTTAATTTAAAAGAAAGACGCTATTGAGATTTGTCACTAACATCAATATTACACGATTTTTGACATATATTCTCAAAATAATGCCATTTATTTTTACCTATTCGGTACTTGCCTTTCCATAGGCTTTTAAAACATTCACATAGCTTCTCTATCCTGAAAAAAAATCTTTACTAGAATGTGCTGGTGCCATGACAAGTGTCTCCTGAGTTAGCAACTGCCTGCGTTTTTCAGATCCTTGTGCTTACAGGCCAGTGAAGTGGCTTCCCAAGGCTACCACGGCCCTTCACCCCACCAAATCAAACACCTGGATTTTGCCATTATTTCTCCTTGTGTGTGTACAGAATCTAGTGACACTGAGCAACTGTGAATCCTAAAACTCATCTTCTAATGCCTTTTGTGAATTTTCTATGTCATTCTTCTCTGGGAACACTCTCCAAGCTCCTCTTCTAGGCTATCTTACATTAAATCCCTCTGAAGAATTTAACTGGATACACAGGAGTTGGGGTTTTATAAGCTCAAAGGAAATTCACCCATATTTATGAGAAAAACT
Organism: Callithrix jacchus; assembly: GCF_049354715.1. Lineage (NCBI taxonomy): Eukaryota > Metazoa > Chordata > Mammalia > Primates > Cebidae > Callithrix > Callithrix jacchus. Next base: position 31,197,151 of record NC_133518.1, read on the forward strand.
GTTCTGTAGATTTCAACTTGTTTCCCTTCTCCTTCTAAAAAACACGACTCGTAAACCCTCATACTTGATCTTGTGCTTAAATACTAGTCAAACTTAGCTGAGATGAAGGACATTGAATTTATGCTGAAATTTATTTTAAGTCAAGAGATTAAAATATTTTTTCACATGACTGAGGTTGATTTCCATTTTACAGCTTGGTTTTAGAATTATACTACTAACATGCTTTTGGTGGAATACTATACAGTTTTAAAGGAATGAAGTATGGCACAGCAAGTAAAAGTACAGCCATGATTTGAAATGTCTGAGAAACCCAATTCTATCACTCACTGGCTTTGTGAACCCAAGGAAGTTACTGATCCTGTCTGTGCTTTAGTTTTCTCATCTGTAACATGGGAATAATAATACCAGACTCACTGGATTGTTGAGAGGATTAAATGAGATAATACATTTATTACCTCATTGTGTATAAGGCTTTTACAATCATGCCTGACTTACAGTAAATACTTAGTAAAATGTCAGCTATTTTTTTTAATTTTCCCAACAGAATGCCATCCATTTAAATTGCTGGCATTTTGTTAAAAGCCTGATAATTATATGTGTTTTGCAAATCTGCAGGTGGACCAAGCATAATTAAAAGTTGAATGCTCATGTCAAGAAATCCACAAATTGGCAAGTGCTCAGACCAGTAAAACAAGGCACAATATTTATCCAGAAACTGATTTCAAATAGTGTTACTTGCTCAGTACCTCAAGATAATTCTGAAGTCTAACAAACATGCCACACACATCCCATTTTATTGTTAATAATATAACAAATAGTGGAGATGAGATCCCCATTCATCAATATGATAAGGATCTGCTGTGATTCACTGCCACCAAAAAGACAGCCAATGACCCAGAAAAGGGCCAGGAAGCCACATTCCTGTCACCACGGACCACCAGATGCCATAGCCCAGCACCTCTGTGGTTGCCCAAGGGATGCTCTGAACCCACAGTCCTTGACAAAGAGGAGATGGACAGTTCTGAGAGGCTGTCAGCACCTTACTGAAGCTCTCTCCCTGGGATAAGTAGAAGTAAGCAAGCCCTGAAGAGCAGGCAGGCAGCTTCTTAAGTGGGTAACAAGGCAATCCAAATTATAGAGCAACCCCACACTCCAACTCAGGAGCACTGCACCACTGACGTATGTCAACATAAAGGAAAAATTTACTATTTATTTTACTTTTTCAACCACCAAGTTATATTGTCTCCTAATTGTGAGGAACAGTGCAAAAAAACCTGCTACTAAAACGTGTACACGATTTACACCAATTTATAAAAGAATAAAAGTAGATCAATAGTTATTCCTCACTCATGTGCTACCTGACATGGATTTCATGAAGAGGGAAAGGCACAGAGTTAAAGGCATTTATTCCCAAACTGCTTTTGTTCTGGAGGCCATAAATTCAGGTCTGGTCCCAGAGTATGCCATACCTTCAGCTAGGAAGCAATTATATAAAGGTTTAAAATCATCTTTTTAAATAATAAAATATTCTAGAAGCAGAAGGGCAACAATTTGATTTATGGCAAAATCTTTAGAGAGAGAAACACAGTATCAAAAATAATCTTTTTTTTTTTTTTTTTAGAGAAGGAAAGAAAAAAAATAAGTAAAGGAGAGGAAGAAAGAGGAAGAAAAAGAGGGAGAGTAAATGGAAATATTGCTTTATTTTGAAAAAAATTGGGTATTAATAATGGCCAATCAATGTTTTATTTAAACTTATGGGTAGGTGTGATGTGGTATTGACAAGAATGTATATTTTGTGTATTTGAAGTGGAGAGCTCTATACATATTTATTAAGTTTACTTGTTCCGAATCTGAGTTCGAGTCCTTGATATCCTTATTAATTTTCTGTCTCATTGAATCTAAGTCTCGTATCTGGGTGTTAGGATCGTTAGCTCTTGTTGTTGCATTGATCCTTTTACCCACTACATCTTTGTTGCTTTAAAATCTATTTTCTCCGATACGAGAATTGCAACTCCTGCTTTTTATTTATTTATTATTTATTTTTGCTCTCCATTTGGTTGGTAAATCTTTCTCCATCCTTTTGTTTTGAGTCTTTGTGTATCCTTGCATGTGAAACAGGTCTGGTTGTAACATGCTGTTGGGTTTTGGCTGTGTCTTTTGATTGGGGGATTTAGTCAATTTAAATTTAAGGTTACTGCCATTTGATGTTGACTGGCTGTTTTATCCATTCGTTGGTGTAAATTCTTCTTTATGTTGGTGCTCTTTACTTTTTGGTGTATTTTTAGAAAGGCTAATACTGGTTGTTTCTTTCTGTGTGTAATGTTTCTTTCAGAAGCTCTTGTAAAGCAGGCCTGGTGGTAATAAAATCTCTGAGTTCTTGCTTGTTCATAAAAGATTTTATTTTTCCTTCAGCTGTGAAGCTTAGTTTGGCTGGATATGAAATTCTGGGCTGAAGGTTCTGTTCTTTGAGGATGTTGAATATTGGCCCCCACTCTCTTCTGGCTTGTAGAGTTTCTGCTGAGAGATCTGCTGTACGTCTGATAGGCTTGCCTTTGTGGGTAACATGACCTTTCTCTCTGGCTGCCCTTAGTATTTTCTCCTTCGTTTCAACCCTGGTGAATCTAATGATTATGTGCCTTGGGGTTGCTCTTCTTGAGGAATATCTTTGTGGTGTTCTCTGTATTACCTGGGGTTGAATGTTGACCTGCTTTGCTAGTTTAGGAAAATTTTCCTGAATAATATCCTGAAGGGTATTTTCCAGCTTGGATTCATTCTCTCTGTCGCATTCAGGTACACCTATCAAACGTAAATTTGGTCTTTTCACATAGTCCCACATTTCTTGGAGACTTTGCTCATTCCTTTTTATCCTTTTTTCTCTAATCTTTTCTTCACGTTTTATTTCATTAAGTTGGACTTTGACCTCTGATATCCCTTCTTCTGCTTGAACAATTCGAGTGTTTAAACCTGTGCATACTTCTCAGAGTTCCTGTATTCTTCAGTTCCATTAATTCACTCATACTCCTCTCTAAGTTGTCTATTCTCAATAGGATTTCATCAAACCTTTTTTCAAAGTTCCTAGTTTCTTTACGTTGGGCTACAACATGTTCTTTTAACTCACCGAAGTTTGTTATTATCCATTCCTTGAAGAGTGATTCTGTCATCAGGATGCGCTCGTTCTCCATCAAGCCTTGTTCCATTGTTGATGTGGAGCTGTGATCATCTTTAGAGGGAGAGGCGTTCTGACTTTGAGTATTCTCAGCTTTTTTACGCTGGTTTCTTCCCGTCATTGTAAATTTATCCTCCTGTAGTCTTTGAAATTACCAACTTTCAGATTAGGTCTCTTGAGTGGGCGTCCAGGTTGTTAGTTCCCAGGGCCAGAGCAGCCGCGTTAAAACTGATGGTGCTTTTCTGCCCAGGATTCTCCTGTCTGGCTTCCTTCTTGTGTCCGTAGTAGGCGACTCTGCCTTCCCGGGGCTCCAAACCTCGGTCAGAAGGGGAACCGGTCCCGTTTACTCTGCGCCGAGCGCTGCCGCACCGAGGTGCCATCACTGCCGCTGCACTGGGCTCTGGTGTCATGCTGGAGGCCCTTGGGGGTCCTCCGAACCTGTTTACTCTGCTCCGAGAGCCGCACCAAGGTGCCGGAGGAACCGCTGCTCTGGCCACGAGAGTCGCGCTGGACACCCGTGTGTTTCCTCCACTGGGGGATCTTCTGCTCCGTGAGCAACCAGACTTTGTCTGAAAGTGTGGCGTCCTCTAGTTCTCCGCGCCTTCCCTGAGAGCTGCAATCTCGGGATGTTAGCGATCGGCCATCTTGGATCGTTCCGCCTCAAAAATAATCTTAATTATAGCACGTATCAGTTACTTAGCAGGACTATTCATATTCACTGTAGTAAGAGTTTTATGTGCATTATCTCATTTAATTCTCACAGAAACTCCATGATGAAGATGATGTTATTATCCCCATATTACAGAGAGAACACTAAGGCCCTGAGAGATGAGAAGTAACTTGCCCAGGATTTGAGCTCAGTTCTTTCTGACCCCAGGCATCGATATTGTGCTTCTCAGTAGTGGCAGCTTTCAACATTTAACAGCAATGCCAACTGTCCTGACATATACAGAGGAATATTCCTCATAACAGCAGAAGAATCAAGAGTACACAGGACAGTGGGGAAAAAAAGAAGCAAAAAAGAAACAGGGCTCTCATTTCTTTTCCACCCCGACTCGCCATCTTGAATTTAGAGCTCAATATAAAAATAGTCAGGAATAACCAAGTTTCATGTGTTCCAGGAATAAAAAATCTTTCAATCATTCTTACTGCCCTTCCTTTAGCCAAGATACTCTTAATTTCCCTAGGAAGGAGTTTATTCTGCAGATGAAGACAGATGTCAGATGATTTTAGCCTTCTATAATAGGGAAGAGCTTTCTCATGGAAAAAGCAGAAATGGAACCAAACCAGGCCATGAACCTTTCAAAGGAGCCTGTACAGCTTTAAGCCACTGGGTATTCAAACTACTCAGGAAAATCCAAGTTCAAACTTAAGTCCTTGACTTTATGATAATAACCCAGCAGTATGTATTATAGAAAATTTTATAAAACCTGAAAAAAATTTAAAAATTTTGAAAACCTTTTTATGAAACCTGAAAACTTGTAACATGTCATGGAGCTTCATGGGGCTCAAGCTATGTCTGTATATACAGTATTTATGGCACCAGAAATCAGGAAGTAGCAATATCCTATCTCAGTCTGCAGGAAGGAAATTCTATGAAAGGGAAACTCTTCTGCAGCTTCTGATGCTAGATTAGCAAATGGTAGAGGAAAACTCGCAAATATGATTGGATACTGGTTCTAGTTTTCTCCTAAAACCCATAAAACTATAAAGATACTCAACAATAGCTTACTTTGGAAAAGATGTTTCTCAAAACAGAAAAGGTGTACGTTTCTATGCTTTTCCCCCCAATATCTTTATAGGATGAGGGGAAAAGTGAAATATTCTAGAAAAATACAATGAAGTAGTAATGAACATAAAGAAATTGAGCCTTTGGAAGCAAAGACTCAGATTAGAATCCTGGCTCTGCTAAAAGACCTTAAAAAAGAGATTTTATCTCTCTTTTCCTCAGTGTCTTCATCTGTGAAATGGAAATAATCCAGGCCTCCAGAAGTGTGAGACAATACATTGTGTCTGTCTTAAGCCACTGACTCTATTCGTGGCACTTCGATATAGCAGCTGTAAGAAACTAACACAAATGAGGAAACTAATACAGGAAGGAAAATTTTGCTTTTAGCTTCAGGTAAAATTGGTGGAGAAGACCGAAGCCAGACAGAAGGGACTACATCTTACAAATAAACCTTTCAGGAGTTTGAATCTAGTTAAGTTTGGATTCAGTTTTGTATTTCAAAACTAGAGACAATAGTGCTTACAGCACAAGGTTATACATGAAGGTATAGTCTGTAATAAGTCTTAGATATAATAAGTTGTTATTAGGCACAAATTGGATATTATAATGTTACTCATTAATCTATGAGTATAATTTGACAATCTATTACTTTTATAATACAATATTACTATTCTTGCTGTGTCAGTCTGATAGATTTACACATCTTCACTACTCCAAAGGCAAAGCTGGTTTGGTTTACCACCATGCTAGTATTGTGGTTTTCAATTAGCAGTGATTTGCCTCATGGAGACATTAGGCAAAAATGTCCAGAGACATTTTTGGTTGTCACAACTACAGCGGATGGGGGCTGCTACTAGCAAACAGTGGATATAGACTAGGAATGCTGCTAAAACATCCTAAATTGCAGAAGACAGCCCCTACAACAAAGAATCCTCATACCCAAAACGTCCGTCATGCCAAAGTTGAAAAGTCTGCTCTTACAGTAGCACCCAGATAACTTCTAGTCAAAGTTTCAAATGCCAAAGTGTTCATATTTTCATCCAGAGTAGTCAATCATGTATCTTTTTGAAATTTAGTAGAACCAGACTATTAACAGTGACTCATTAGCAGCTCAGTGTTAATGAAAACATTAAATTTTCTTTTAAAGAGCGAGGCATGCACCGATAGCCCCAGCTACTCAGGAGGCTGAGGTGGAAGGATTGCTTGAGCCCAGGAGTTTGAGGCTGCAATGTGTTACGATCATGCCTGTGAATAGCCACTGCACTGTAGCGTGGGCAACATAGCAAGGTCCTATCTCCAAAAAATAATTACAAATAAAAATAACCTTTCTTTTAATGTTCTAAAAAAGTGAAAATTCCTATTCACAAAGACATCCTCACAGCCACTCATCAAGCCAGCTTTACAAGCAGTAGCAGTGATACATGCACTAGCTAGTGGAAGGGGCCACACACCTCAGCAATCTATGGAATGTGCTCAGTATAAACCATCTGCCAGTCGGGATCAGAGGAGGAAGAGTAACGGTCCTCCCAAGCAACCTTTCTCAGTAGTTGAAAAACCTTCCTGAAGATGAAAACCACTGGAAACCCAGCAGCTAAGTTCCTTGACTGAAACCTGGAATTACAATTAGGCAGTGGGTGGCTAGATCAGTCCTCAAGCACTGGCACCGGTGATTTTCCTTTATCTGTAACTTGTAGCCAAGCCTGAA